>NW_022681466.1:20379166-21696666 GCF_009764315.1 Trachypithecus francoisi | reverse complement strand
CCTAGAATAGACAAAACAATTTTGAAAAGAACAAACTTGAAAAACTTACACTATTGGATTTTAAGACTCACTACAAAGCTATAGTAATCAAGATAACATAGTATTGGTGTAGGAGAGACAAATACATCAGTGGAAAAGCGTGTTCATAAACAAACCCACATATATAATAATTCATTTTTGACAAAAGAGTCAAGGTACTTCAGCGGGGAAATGAAAGTGCCGACAAGTGGAGAGACCTCAACTCTCACCTTACACCATTCACAAAGATTAATTCAAGGTAGATTACGGACCTAAATGTAAAAAGCTGAAACTATAAATCTCCTGGAAGAAAACATAAGATTTTGCAGCCTTGGAGTAGGCAAAGATTTCTTAGGATAAAAATGTACCAACCATAAAAGAAAACAAAATGATCAATTGGACTTCCTTAAAATTAAAAATTCCATTCATCAAATAATACATTTGTAAAATGAAAAGGTAAGATACCGAATGAGAGAAAATAATCACCTGCATATATGTGATATAGGACTTATATATAGAAGAAATGAATAACTTCCACAACTCAATAATGGACAAATAATCCAATCTTTTTTAAAAGGCAAAAGACTTGGCAGGGTGCAGTGGCTCATGCTTGTAATCCCAGCACTTTGAGAAGCCGAGGTGGGAGGATTGCTTGAGCCCAGGAGTTCGAGACCAGCCTGGGCAACATGGCAAAACTCCATCTCTACAAAAAATACAAAAATTAGTCAGGTGTGGTGATGCAAGCCTGTGGTCCCAGCTACTCAGGAAGCTAAGGTGGGAGGATCTCTTGGGCCCAGGAGGTGAAGGCTGCATTGAGCCATGATTGTGCCACTGCACTCCAGCCTTGGCGACAAAGCAAGAAGACCCTGTCTCAAAAAAATTAGTTAAAGTTAAGGCCGGGCGCGGTGGCTCAAGCCTGTAATCCCAGCACTTTGGGAGGCTGAGACGGGCGGATCACGAGGTCAGGAGATCGAGACCATCCTGGCTAACACGGTGAAACCCCGTCTCTACTAAAAATACAAAAACTAGCCGGGCGAGGTGGCGGGCGCCTGTAGTCCCAGCTATTCGGGAGGCTGAGGCAGGAGAATGGCGCAAACCCAGGAGGCGGAGCTTGCAGTGAGCTGTGATCCGGCCACTGCACTCCAGTCCCGGCGACAGAGCGAGACTCCGTCTCAAAAAAAAAAAAAAAAAAAAAAAATTAGTTAAAGTTAAAAAAGACTTGAAGAGGCATTTCACAAAAGAAGATATTTGAGGCCGGGGGCAGTGGCTCACGCCTGTGATCCCAGCACTTTGGGAGGCTGAGGCAGGCAGATCACTTGAGGTCAGGAGTTCAAGACCAGCCTGGACAACATGGTGAAACCCAGTCTCTACTAAAAATACAAAAAGTAGCCGGTGTGATAGTGGGTACCTGTCATCCCAGCTACTCGGGAGGCCAAGGCAACAGAATCGCTTGATCCTGGGAGGCGGAAGTTTCAGTGAGCTGAGACTCCATCTCAAAAATAATAATAATAACTAGCCGGGCGTGGTGGTTCATGCCTGTAATCCCAGCACTTTGGGAGGCTGAGGTGGGCAGATCACGAGGTCAGGAGTTCGAGACCAGCCTGACCAACATGGTGAAACCCTGTCTGTTACTAAAAATACAAAAATTAGCTGGGCATGGTGGTACGTGCCTGTAATCCCAGCTACTCGGGAGGCTGAGGCCACCAGAATTGCTCGAACCTGGGAGGCGGACATTGCAGTGAGCTGAGATCACGCCGCTGCACTCCAGCTCGGGTGACAGAGTGAGACTCCGTCTCAAATAATAGTAATAATAATAATAATAATAATAATAACTAAAACAACAACATGCTTATCAGAATGGTTAAAATTAAAGTCTGAAAATGCTACTACATGTTGAGAAGATGTGGACAACCAGAACTCTCTGAGATGTATTATAAAATAGTACAACCACTTTGAAAAACAGTTTGACAATAAAGATGCACCTACCCTATGACTCAGCAATTCCACTCTTAGGTTTCACCCAAAAGAAATGAAAACACATGTCCACACAAAGACTTGTACAAGAATGTTTTTGGGTTTTGTTGTTGTTGTTGCTGTTGTTTTTTGAGACAAAGTCTCGCTCTCTCGCCCAGGCTGGAGTGCAGTGGCGCGATCTCAGCTCACTGCAACCTCAGCCTCCTAGGTTCAATCCATTTTCTCGCCTCAGCCTCCCAAGTAGCTGGGATTACTGGCGCCCACCACCTCACCCAGCTAATTTGTGTATTTTTAGAAGAGACAGGTTTCACCATGCTGGCCAGGCTGGTCTCGAACTCCTTACCTCAGGTGATCTGCCCTCCTTGGCCTCCCAAAGTGTTGGGATTACAGGCGTGAGCCACCACACTGGGACAAGAATGTTTATAGCATTTATATTCATAATAAACTCAAACTGGAAACAATACAAATGTCCATCAACATGTGATTGAATAAATAAGTTGTAATACATTTGTATCATGGGAAACCACTCACCAATAAAAAAGGAACTAACTACAGATGCATACAAGAACATGATAAATTGTGAAAGTCTTATGATTAGTTTTTTTAAAAAGCCAGACACAAAAGAGTACATATTGAATAAGTTCATTTATATGAAGTTCTAGAATAGGGAAAACTTAATCTATGAAATAGAAATAAGAAGAGTGGTTGCCCCTGGAGATTTCCTGGAAAGAGGCATGAGGGAACTTATTGGGGTGATGAAAATGTTTGATATATTAATTGAGGTAGTGGGTTCATAAAAGCCATTTACTGGAAAATCTGTGCATTTTATTGTATATAAATTAGACATCAATAAAAAAATTGAATCGTGTATAAGTAGCACATCAATTATATATAAATTATACATATTTATATATAAAAAACAATTGTTTAAGAAAAATTATAGTTAGCATCATACTTAATAATAAAATAGTAAATGTTCTCTGAGTTTGGGAATAAGACAAGAAAGTCCACTTTCACAACTTTTATTCAACATCATATTGGTTTTTGTTTTTTTGTTGTTGTTGTTATTTTCTGAGAAGGAGTCTTGCTCAGTAGCCCAGGCTGGATTGCAGTGGTGTGATCTCGGCTCACTGCAAGCTCTGCCTCAGCCTCCCAAGTAACTGGGACTACAGGCGCCCACCACCAGGCCCGGCTACTTTTTTTTAATTTTTAGTAGAGACGGGGTTTCACCATGTTAGCCAGGATGGTCTGAATCTCCTGACCTCGTGATCCATCCGCTTCGGCCTTCCAAAGTGCTGTCGATTACAGACGTGAGCCACCACGCCCAGCCTCAGCATCTTATTGGTTTTAATCAATGCAATTAGGTAAGAAAAGGATATGAAGACTGGAAAGGAAAAAGCTAAACTATAATTATTTAGATAACATGATTTTGTATATAGAAAATCCAGTAGAGGCCGGGCGCGGTGGCTCAAGCCTGTAATCCCAGCACTTTGGGAGGCCAAGACAGGCGGATCACGAGGTCAGGAGATCGAGACCATCCTGGCGAACACGGTGAAACCCCGTCTCTACTAAAAATACAAAAAAATTAGCCGGGCGAGGTGGCGGGCGCCTGTAGTCCCAGCTACTCCGGTGACAGAGCGAGATTCCATCTCAAAAAAAAAAAAAAAAAGAAAGAAAGAAAATCCAGTAGAATCTGTGGATAAACTGTTAAAAACAATAAGTAGTTAGCGGCTGGGCACGGTGGCTTATGCCTCTAATCCTAGCACTTTGGAAGGCTGAGGCGGGAGGATCACCTAAGGTCAGGAGTTTGAGACCAGCCTGCCAACATGGCAAAACCCCGTTTCTACTAAAAATACAAAAATTAGCTGGGCATGGTGGCGTGCACTGTAATCCCAGCTACTTGAGAGACTGAGGCAGGAGAATTGCTTGAACCCGGGAGACGGAAGTTGCAGTGAGCCAAGATTGGAGATCCACTGTACTCCAACCTGGATGACAGAGTGGACTCCATCTCAATATAAAAATAAAAATAAGTAGCTTGCACAAGAATGGGCAAATAGACTACCACTGGTACAGAATAGAGTACAGAAACAGACCTACAGATACATCATCACCTAATTTACATCAAAGACCCATCTGCAATTCAGTGGGGAAATGATCTTTCCAATAAATAGTGTTAGAGCAATTGGATATCCACAGAGAAAAAAAATGAGTCTTGGCTCTCCCATTTCAAGCTTACACTCAGATTAATTTGAGATGTATAATAGACTTCAGTGCAAGAGATAAAAACAATAAACCTTCTAGAAAAATTATGGAAGGATATTTTCATGGCCTTGGGGTAGGCAAAGATTTCTTGATCAGGACACAATAAGCATTAACCATAAGTAAAAGGTTGATATATTTGACTTCATTAAAATAAACAACCTTTGTTCATCAAAAGATACCATAAAGATGAAAAATCAAACCACAGAATACATAAACAACTCCTATTAACTAATTTTAAAAAGTAAAACAATCTAATTTTTTAAAAATAGGCAAAACAGTTGAACACATTTCACAAAAGAGATATCCAAATATCCAACAAATACGTAAGTACTCAAATCACCAGGTATCAGGAAAATGCAAATTGCAGCCACAATGAGACACCTATTCTGCACATGGACAAGTATGGCTAAAATGTGAAAAACTGAAAATTTATGATGGGAGTGTAAATTGGTGTCATTCTTCTGGAAAACTCTTTGACAACTTCTGTGAAAGATAAATATAAGCTTACTTTATTATCTAACAACTCTAAGGTAAGTACACAAGAAACATAAACGTATATTTCCAGCAAAAATCATGTATAGCCAAGAACTAGAACAAACCTGATGTCCATCAATAGCACAATGGATAAATAAATTGTGTTGTAGTCACACAACGGAATTCCATACAACATTGAAAATGGGCCGGGCATAGTGGCTCATGCCTGTAATCCCAGCACTTTGGGAGGCTGAGGCAGGAGGTTTGCTTGAGCCCAGGAGCTGGAGACAAGACTGGACAATATAGTGTGAAGCCATCACTACCAAAAAAAATTAGCTGGGCATGTTGGCACATGCCTATGGTTCCAGCTACTCTGGAGTCTGAGGTGGGACAGTCACTTGAGCTCAGGAGTTCGAGAGCATCCTCGGCAACATGACAAAACTGCAACCTGGTCTGTACCCAAAAAAATACATAAATTAACTAGTCCCAGCTACTCAGGCAGCTGAGGTGGGAGGACTGCTTGACCCTGGGAGGTCGAGGCTGCAGTGAGCTGCCATCACCACTGCATTCCAACTTGGGCAACAGAGTGAGACCTTGTCTCAAAATAATTATAATACATTCAACAATATGGATGAATCTTACAGACATAATTGTTGAGTTAAAGAAACCAGATATAAAAGAGTATGCACTATATAATAATTCCATTTCTATGAAGTTCAATAACAGGCAAAAAAAAAAAAAAAAGAAAACCACAAACAAGCAAAACAAACAAAACAAAATTATAGTGGGCCAGGTGCAGTGGCTCACACCTGTAATCCCAGCACTTGGGAGGCTAAGGCCAGCCTGGCCAACATGGTGAAATCTCGTCCCTACTAAAAATATAGAATTTGTAGAATTTGGTCAGGCGTAGTGGCACAAACCTGTAATTCCAGCTACTTGGGAGACTCAGGCAGGAGAATCACTTGAACCCTGGAGGTTGAGATTGCAGTGAGCCAAGATCATGACACTGCACTCCAGCCTGGGCTACTGAGCCAGACATAACAACAAAACCCTGTTTTAAAAGAAGACAGAAACAGTTACCTGTAGGGACAGGTTTGGGATGGGGGTGCCTTCTGGAGATGGAAAATGTTCTGTGCTGGGTGGGGTGGCTCACGCCTATAATCCCAGTATTTTGTAAGGCTGAGGCTGGCTGATCAATTAAGCCCAAGAGTTCAAGACAAGCCTGGCCAACATGGCAAAACCCCATCTCTACTAAAAATACAAAAATTAGGTCAAGCACATTGGCTCACTCCTGTAATCCCAACTCTTCGGGAGGCTGAGGCGAGAGGATCAGCTGAGGTCAGGAGTTCAAGACTAGCCTGGCCAACATGGCAAAACCCCATCTCTACTAAAAATACAAAAAATTAGCTGGGTGTGGTTGCACACACCTGTAATCCTAGCTATTCAGGAGGCTGAGGCAGGAGAATTGCTTGAACCCAGGAGGCAGAGGTTGCAATGAGCCAAGGTCGTGCCATTGCACTCTAGCCTGGGCAACAGAGCAAGACCCTGTCTCAAAAACGAAAAAAAGAAAAAAAAAATATTCTGCATTGTGAATCTGGGAAAGGTTATATCATATACTTATGGGAAAATTTATTATTACATAAGATTTGTGTCCTTTGTTTATGCATGTTATACCTAAACAAGATAAGAGTCCTTTAAATTCATTTTGGCATGGCGTATCCTCTATTAACATAGCCACTCCAACATTCTTTTTTTTTTTGAGACAGACTTTGCCTCTTGTTGCCCAGGCTGGAATTCAATGGCCTGATCTCGGCTCACCACAACCTCCACCTCCCGAGTTCAAGTGATTCTCCTGCCTCAGCCTCCTGAGTAACTGGGATTACAGGCATGCGCCACCATGCCTGGCTAAATTTGTATTTTTAGTAGAGATGGGGTTTCTCCATGTTAGTCAGGCTGGTCTCGAACTCCTGACCTCAGGTGATCCACCTGCCTTGGCCTCCCAAAGTGCTGGGATTACAGGCTTGAGCCATCGTACCCTGGCCTCCAGCATTCTTTTGATTAGTGTTAGCAAATTCTTGTACATTCTATCTATTTGTGCCTTTTTTTTTTTTTTTTTTTTTTTTTTTTTGAGACGGAGTCTCGCTCTGTCGCCCGGGCTGGAGTGCAGTGGCCGGATCTCAGCTCACTGCACGCTCCGCCTCCCGGGTTCACGCCATTCTCCTGCCTCAGCCTCCCGAGTAGCTGGGACTACAGACGCCCGCCACCTCGCCCAGCTAGCTTTTTTTTTGTATTTTTTTTAGTAGAGACGGGGTTTCACCATGTTAGCCAGGATGGTCTCGATCTCCTGACCTCGTGATCCGCCCGTCTCGGCCTCCCAAAGTGCTGGGATTACAGGCTTGAGCCACCGCGCCCGGCCGCCTTTTTTTTTTTTTTACTTGTTTTTTTGAGATAGGGTCTCACTCCCATCACCCAGGCTAGAGTTCAGTGAAATGATCTTGGCTCACTGCAACCTCAAATTGCAAGACTCAGCTTCCCGAGTAGCTGGTACTATCGGAACATGCCATCACTCTTGGCTGATTTTTTGTATTTTTAGTAAAGATGGGTTTTCACCATGTTGCCCAGGCTGGTCTCGAACTCCTGGGCTCAAGCAATCTGCCTGCCTCAGCCTCCCAAACTACTGGAATTTCAGGCACAAGACACCGTGCCTGGCCTTGTGTCTTTATTTTTAAAGTGAGCTTCTTGTAGATAGCATATAGATGGGTGTTGCTTTTTCATCTGCCTTTTAATTGGGTTGTCTAGATTATGTATATCTATTGTAATTATTGATTTGATTGAGTTTAAATCTACCATCTTGGTTGCACAACTGTATAAATGTATTAAGTATCATTAAACTGTTGATTTAAAATCTACCATCTTGCTGTTTTTTGTTTGGTTTTGTTTTGTTTTTCAAGACGGAGTCTTGCTGTGTCACCCAGGCTGGAGTGCAGTGGCACAATCTCGGCTCACTACAAACTCCGCCTCCAGGGTTCAAGTGATTCTCATGCGTCAGCCTCCCAAGTAGCTGGGATTATAGGCACCTACCACCATGCCCAGCTAATTTTTGTATTTTTAGTAGAGATTGGGTTTCACCGTGTTGGCCAGGCTGGTTTCGAAGCCCGACCTCAGGTGATCCGCCCACTGTAGCCTCCCAAAGTGCTGGGATTACAGGTGTGAGCTACCGTACCTGGCTCTTTTTTTTTTTTTTTTTTCAAGACGGAGTCTGGCTCTGTTGCCCAAGCTGGAGTGCAGTGGTGCAATCTCGGCTCGCTGCAAGCTCCACCTCCTGAATTCACGCCATTCTCCTGCCTCAGCCTCCCAAGCAGCTGGGACCACAGGTGCCTGCCACCACACCCAGCTAGTGTTTTTGTATTTTTAGTAGAGATGGGGTTTCACAAGGTTAGCCAGGATGGTCCCGATCTCCTGACCTCGTGATCTGCCCTCCTCGGCCTCCCAAAGTGCTAGGATTACAGGCATGAGCCACTGCGCCCGGCCTTTCTTTTTTTTTTTGAGACACAGTTTCACTCTGTCCCCCAGGCTGGAGTACAGTGACTCGATCTCAGCTCACTGCTACCTCTGCCTCCTGGGTTCAAGTGATCCTCCTGCCTCAGCCTCCTGAGTATTTCAAATTACAGGCATGTGCCACCACGCCTGGCTAATTGTTGTATTTTTAGCAGAGACGGGGTTTCACCATATTTGCCAGGCTGGTCTTGAACTCCTGAGCTCAAATGATCCACCTGCCTCAGCCCCCTGAAGTGCTGGGATTACAGGCGTGAACTACCGTGTCTGGCCTAGCTTGATTGACTGATTAATATTTATTTATTTATTTATTTATTTATTTTTGAGACAGAGTCTTATTCTGTTGCCCAGGCTAGAATGCAGTGGCGTGGTCTCAGCTCACTGCAACCTCTGCCTCCCGGGTTCAAGCGATTCTCCTGCCTCAGCCTCCTGAGTAGCTGGGATTACAGGCACCTGCCACCATGCCTGGCTAATTTTTTGTGTTTTTAGTAGAGATGGGGTTTCACCATTTGGCCAGGCTGGTCTCGAACTCCTGACCTTGTGATCCACCCGCCTCGGCCCCACAAAGTGCTGGGATTACAGGCGTGAGCCACCATGCGTGGCCTAGATTTATCTTCTAACAACAATTCTTGCCGGGCGCGGTAGCTCATGCCTGTAATCCCAGCAATTTGGGAGACTGAGGCAGGTGGATCATGAGGTCAGGAGTTCAAGACCATCCTGGCTAACACAGTGAAACCCTGTCTCTACTAAAAATTCAAAAAATTAGCCAGGTGTGGTGGCAGGCACCTGTAGCCCCAGCTGCTTGAGAGGCTGAGGCAGGAGAATGGTGTGAACCCGGGAGGCAGAGGTTGCAGTGAGCTGCAATCATGCCACTGCACTCCAGCCTGGGCAACAGAGCAAGACTCCGTCTCAAAACAAATAAACAAACAAAGACAATTCTTGAGTTTTGTTCCGGGATTAAGTGAAGTTACTTTGCAATAGTTTGGTCCCTTTGAGGCTTATTTTTAAGCTTTGTTAGGCAGGACCAGAACAGAGTTTAGTTTAGGGCTAATTTTGCCCCATTATGAGTCAATACCCTTCTGAGTACTATCGGATGCCCTGTTAATTATAATGTCTTGTCTCTCTTGCTAGCAGGACCATAACCAATTCCTGGCCTTGTGTGAGTCTGGGAATCGTTCTCTCTCCTCCGTTGGGTGGTCTTGACCTGGCCTCAGGCGGTTTCCTCACACACATGCACTGATTAGTACTCGGCTGAAGACTCAAGTGGGATCCCCGCAAATTTTTAGGATTCTCTTTCTCGGTGAGGCCCTTTTTTTTTTTTTTCTTTTTTTAAGACAGAGTGTCGCTCTTGTTGCCCAGGCTAGAGTGCAATGGCACGGTCTCAGCTCACCTCAACCTCCGCCCCCCCGCCCCAGGTTCAAACGACTCTCCTGCCTCAGCCTCTCGAGTAGCTGGGATTACAGGAACCCGCCATCATGCCCGACTAATTTTTTGTAGTTTTAGTAGACGGGGTTTCACCATGTTGGCCAGGTTGTTCTCCAACTCCTGACCTCA
Organism: Trachypithecus francoisi; assembly: GCF_009764315.1. Classification (NCBI taxonomy): domain Eukaryota; kingdom Metazoa; phylum Chordata; class Mammalia; order Primates; family Cercopithecidae; genus Trachypithecus; species Trachypithecus francoisi. Next base: position 21,686,829 of record NW_022681466.1, on the reverse strand, counting down.
GGTGATCCACCCGCCTCAGCCTCCCAGTGGCTGAGATTGCAGGTGTGAGCCACTGCGCCTAGCCCTCTGTGCAGAACTCTTTTCTAATAATACCTTACCCTCTTGTCTCCCAACTTCACCTCCTCAACTCAGGTAGACCATCAGACTCTGTCTGAGTTACTCCGCCCTGTACTGTGACTGGAAACTCACTCCAGGTAATAGGTTTGAACAATTGTAGGAGCTTTGTTTCTCTTCTGTCAGGGATCACTGGGCTGTGCTGCCTGATGTCCAATATCTGAACCCCATTGTTCTGAATACTCTGCCTGGTTTGTTCAGTTGTTTCTGGTGGGAGAATAAATGCATTCCCGTTATTCCATCTTAGACAGAAGCAGAAGCTCAGCTCATTCATTTTGGAGATTCATGTCCTACAATTCTGTGACTCCTTTTTTTTTTTTTTTTTAGACAGGGTCATGCTCTGTTGCCCAGGCTGGGGTGCAGTGGTGCAATCTCGGCTCCCTGCAACCTTAACTTCCTGACCTCTAGGGCTCAAGCAATCTGCCCACTTTAGCCTCCCAAGTATATGGGACTATAGGCATGTGGGCCACCACACCCAACTAATTTTTGTATTTTTTGGTAGAGATGGGGTTTTGCCATGTTGCTCAGGCTGGATGTGAAATTTTTAAAAAATTGATTGTCAATTTCCAACTGGGTACTGTAGCTCACTCCTGTAATCCAAGCACTTTGGGAGGCCAAGGTGGAAGGGTCACCTGGGGCCAGGAGTTCAAGACCAGCCTGGACAACACTTCGAGATCCCGTCACTACAAACATAAATAACTTAAACATTAGCTGGATGTGGTGGTGGCATGTGCCTATAGTCCCAACTACCACAGCCTTGAACTGCTGGGCTCAAGTGGTCCTCCTGCCTCAGCCTCTCAAGTAGCTGGGATTACAGGCGCCTGCCACTACGCCCGGCCAATTTTTGTATTGTTAGTAGAGATGGGTTTTTTCCTCCATGTTGGCCAGGCTGGTCTGAAACTCCTGACCTCAGGTGATCTGTCCACCTTGGCCTCCCAAAGTGCTGGGATTACAGGCGTGAGCCACCAGGCCCGGCCATTTTTGTTTTTGTTTTTGTTTTTGAGTTGGAGTCTCGCTCTGTCACCCAGGCCTGAGCGCAATGGCATGATATGCAACCACCGCCTCCTGGGTTCAAGCGATTCTCATGCCTCGGCCTCCAGAGTAGCTGGGACTACAGGCGCCTGCCACCACACCCAGCTAATTTATTTTTCTTTTATGACTATTTGAGGATATATTATTGAGAGGGGTGCATTTGAGTTGCTGGGTTTTTTCCGTTTCCTTAGTTTTCCTTTTTCCTTTCTCTGTCTGGAAGTGTGGCAGCCATGGACATGCACCACCCACACCTCTCTTCGAGACAGAATTTGCCATAACACTTGCTAGATCAACTGCTGTGTTTGAACTGAGGACGCATATTCCCTGGGCAACACCATTTACTGAGCACAATTGGGGAAGAAGGGAGCAGGTGTTAGCATCTGGACATTTCTGCCCAGTGGGGTCTCCTCAGGTGAGCAATCTCAGCTCTGAAGCTCTAGCTGAGGCAGGAGGATCACTTGAGCCTGGGAGGCGGAGGTTGTAGTGAACCAAGATGGTGTCATTGCACTCCAGCCTGGGTAACAGAGTGAGATCCTATCTCAAAAAAAAAAAAAAAGAGGCCGGGCACGGTGGCTCAAGCCTGTAATCCCAGCACTTTGGGAGGCTGAGACGGGCGGATCACGAGGTCAGGAGATCGGGACCATCCTGGCTAACACGGTGAAACCCCGTCTCTACTAAAAAATACAAAAAACTAGCCGGGCGTGGTGGCGGGCGCCTGTAGTCCCAGCCACTCGGGAGGCTGAGGCAGGAGAATGGCGTAAATCCAGGAGGCGGAGCTTGCAGTGAGCTGAGATCCGGCCACTGCACTCCAGCCTGGGCGACAGAGCGAGACTCCGTCTCAAAAAAAAAAAGAAAAGAGAAAAAGGAAGGAGGGAGGGAGGGAGGGAAGGAGGAAAGAAGAAAGGAAGGAAGGAAGGAAGGAAGGAAGGAAGAAGGAAGGAAGGAAGGAAAGAAGGGAGGGAGGGAGGGAGGGAGGGAGGGAGGAGGAAGGAAGGAAGGAAGGAAAGAAGGAAGGAAACTTAGTTCTCCTCTCCTTAAATGTGGGCTGGACTTAGGGACTCATTTCTAATGAATAGAACAGAATAGAATAGAATAGAATAATAGAATGCCAGGTGCGGTAGCTCATGCCTGTAATCCCAGCACTTTGGCAGGCCAAGGCAGGAGGATCACTTTAGTGCAGGAGTTCCAGACCAGACCCTGTCTCTGTATAAAAAATAGTAATAATAAGATAAAATTAAAATTAAAAAATACTTTAAAAAATAGCCAGGTATAGGCCGCGCGCGGTGGCTCATGCCTGTAATCCCAGCACTTTGGGAGGCCAAGGTGGGCAGATCACAAGGTCAGGAGATCGAGACCACGGTGAAACCCCGTCTCTACTAAAAATACAAAAAATTAGCCGGGCGCAGTAGTGGGCGCCTGTAGTCCCAGCTACTCAGGAGGCTGAGGCAGGAGAATGGCGTGAACCCGGGAGGCAAAGCTTGCAGTGAGCCGAGATCGCACCACTGTACTCCAGCCTGGGAGATACAGTGAGCCTCCGTCTCAAAAAAAAAAAAGAAAAAGAAAAAGAAAAATAGCCAGGTATAGTGGCTCACGCTTATAATCTCAGCACTTTGGGAGGCCGAGGCAGGCTGATCACTTGAGCTCCTTTTTATTTATATATATATTTATTACATATATGTAATAATAAATATTAAATAAATATTAAATAATAAATAATAAAATAATGCAGCAGAAGTAATGCTGTATAACTTTTGAGATAAGGTCAGAAAAGACATTGAAGCTCCACATGGCTCTGTTTCTCTGAGGTCACTCATTCTGGGGGAAGCCAGCTACCATGCTATGGAAACCCTCAAGCAGCTCTGTGGAGACGTCCACGTGGCAAGGACTTGATGCTTCCTGTCAACCATCAGCACTAACTTAGCAGACATGGAAGAATCCCCTTGGAAACAGATTCTCCAGCTCAGGCAGGCCATTAAATAACTGCACCACAGAGGACATCTTGACTGAAACTTCATGAGAGACCCTAGCCTAGCTAAGTCACTCTGGATCCTGACCCAATGAAACCTTTTTTCATGTGAGATAATAAATGTTTATTATTTTGTGGGTTTTGTTTTTTTTTTTGACAGGATCTCACTGTCAGCCAGGCTGGAGGGCAGTGGCACGATCTCAGCTCATTGCACCCTCCACCTCCCAGGCTCAAGTCATTCTCCTGCCTCAGTCTCTCCAGTAGCTAGGATTACAGGTGCACACCACCATGCTCGGCTGATTCTTAATTTTTTGTAGAATTGAGGTCTCACAATTTTGTCCAGGCTGGTCTCTAACTCCTGGCCTCAAGCGCTCCTCCTACCTTGGCCTCCCAAAGTGTTGGGATTACAGGCATGAGCCTCGGCACCTGGCCATAAATGTTTATTATTTTAAGCCACTCAGTTTTGGAGGCAATATGTTACCCCCATATAAATAGTTAATACAGGGGCTGAGGGCTATCTATCCTGGATTCCTGTACTTGAGCAACTGGGTAGATGACAGGACCATTTTCTTTTTTTTTTTTTTTTTTTTGAAGCGGAGTCTCGCTCTGTCGCCCGGACTGGAGTGCAGTGGCCGCATCTCAGCTCACTGCAAGCTCCGCCTCCCGGGTTTACGCCATTCTCCTGCCTCAGCCTCCCGAGTAGCTGGGACTACAGGCGCCCGCCACCTCGCCCGGCTAGTTTTTTTTGTATTTTTTTTAGTAGAGACGGGGTTTCACTGTGTTAGCCAGGATGGTCTCGATCTCCTGACCTCGTGATCCACCCGTCTCGGCCTCCCAAAGTGCTGGGATTACAGGCTTGAGCCACCGCGCCCGGCCGACAGGACCATTTTCTACAGCAGAGAAGTCTGGAAGAAGGAAAGGGTTAGAAAAGTAATCACGATACAGTTTGAGTCATTGTTGATTTTGAAGTGCCCTTAAAAAAATTTTTTTTAGAGATGGGGGTCCCGCGATGTTACCCAGCCTGGCCTTGAACTAACTCCTGGTCTCCCAAAGTGCTGGGATCACAGGCGTGAGCCACCACCATGCCCAACCTAAACATTTTTTGTTTGTTTGTTTTTCAAACAGATGGGATCCTGCTGTGTTACCCAAGGTGGACTCGAACTCCTGGCCTCCCAAAGTGCTGGAATTCCAAGTGTGAGCCCCTAAGCCTGGCTTGAGGTGACTTTTATTTATTTATTTATTTTTTTGAGATGGAGTTTCGCTCTGTCGCCCGGGCTGGAGTGCAGTGGCCGGATCTCGGCTCACTGCAAGCTCCACCTCCCGGGTTCACGCCATTCTCCTGCCTCAGCCTCCCGAGTAGCTGGGACTACAGGCGCCCCCCACCTCGCCCGGCTAGTTTTTTGTATTTTTTAGTAGAGACGGGGTTTCGCCGTGTTAGCTAGGATGGTCTCGATCTCCTGACCTCGTGATCCGCCCGTCTCGGCCTCCCAAAGTGCTGGGATTACAGGCTTGAGCCACCGCGCCCGGCCGAGGTGACTTTTAGACATCTGAGTGGAGATATCAAGTAGCTGTTAGTTCTGAGTCTCTGGGTTGCAGAAATAATCAGGAATCCCCAGTGTTTAAAGTCACAGACACCCAGAGAGAAAAGATGAGTAATCCTGGGTCCAAGCCCTGGGGCCCTCCAAAATTTAGAGGTAGGACAAAGGAGAAGGAACTAGCAAAGGAGACTAAGAAAGAATGGCCAGCAGGGCGGGCGGGAGGATTCCAGAAGATGGTGCCCAAGAGAAGAGAGGGTTTCAAGAACGAAAGAATGATTCGTTAAGGGACTCCCAATAGAGCAAGAAGTTCAGAGGAGCAACTCTTCCCTGTCGATGGTGGCTTCAGAGAAACCAGACTTAATAATAAGCACATCAGGCTGGGCACAGTGGCTCACGCCTGCAATCCCAGCACTTTGGGAGGCCAAGGCTGGTGGATTACAAGGTCAGGAGTTCGAGACCAGCCTGGCCAATATGGTGAAACCCCGTCTCTACTAAAAAATACAAAAAAATTAGTTGGGTGTGGTGGCACATGCCTGTAATCCCAGATACTCAGGAGGCTGAGGCAAGAGAATTGCTTAAACCTGGGAAGCAGAGGTTGCAGTGAGCCAAGATCATGCCACTGCACTCCAGCCTGGGCGACAGAGCAAGACTCCATCTCAAAATAATAATAATAATCATCATCATCACACCAGTTACCACTCCTTGAGCGCCTACCAAATTACCAAAAGCCTGTCATTGTAATAGATTTTCTTATTTAATCATCATAGGAATTCCATGAAGTAAATATTATTATCCCTCTTTGAGGGGGATTAAGGGACAGAGAGATTAACTCACTAGTTCAAGAACATACCGTTTGTGGAATGGCAAAAGCTAGGATGAAACTCAGGTATGTGGGGCACCAAAAACTGTGATTGTGACCACAGAGGGCAGCTGGAATTCAAGTGGCCTGCCTGTTTTTCTGCATCTCACCATCCACGGGTTTCCTAAGGTTTTCGTGCCAGGCTCTGGGGAACCTAAGTGAATGTGGGCCCAACAGACCCAACAGATGGGTGTTCACCAGAGAGTGAGCCAAGAAAGAGGGGTGGGGGCAGACAGAGGTCCCTATAGAAGTGAAGAAAAGCAACACAAGGCCAAAAGACCATGTCTTTCTTCCTTTTATTTTTCAATAGAGTCTTGCTCTGTCGCCCAGGCTAGAGTGCAGTGACACAATCTTGGTTCATTGCAACCTCTGCCTCCCAGGTTCAAGCAATTCTCATGCCTCAGCCTCCAGAGCAGCTGGGACTACAGGTGCGTGCCACCACACTGGGCTAATTTTTTTTCTTTTTTTTTTTAATGTTTTTTTTTTTTTTTTTTTTTTGAGGCAGAGTCTCGCTCTGTCGCCCAGACTGGAGTGCAGTGGCGCAATCTCGGCTCACTGCAAGCTCCGCCTCCCGGGTTCACGCCATTCTCCTGCCTCAGCCTCCCGAGTAGCTGGGACTACAGGCGCCCGCCACCTCGCCCGGCTAGTTTTTTGTATTTTTAGTAGAGACGGGGTTTCACCATGTTAGCCAGGATGGTCCCGATCTCCTGACCTCGTGATCCGCCCGTCTCGGCCTCCCAAAGTGCTGGGATTACAGGCTTGAGCCACCGCGCCCGGCCTTTTTTAATGTTTTGAGATGGAGTCTCACTCTTGTTGCCCAGACTGGAGTGCAATAGTGCGAACTCGGCTCACTGCAACCTCCACCTCCTGGGTTTAAGCGATTCTCCTGCTTCAGCTTCCCGAACAGCTGGGATTACAGGTGCCTGCCACCACACCCGGCTAATTTTTTTTTTTTTTTTTTTTTTGAGACAGAGTCTCGCTCTGTCGCCCAGGCTGGAGTGCAGTGGCGCGATCTCGACTCACTGCAAGCTCTGCCTCCCGGGTTCACGCCATTCTCCTGCCTCAGCCTCCTGTGTAGCTGGGACTCAGGCGCCCGCCACCGCGCCCAGCTAATTTTTTGTATTTTTAGTAGAGACAAGGTTTCACCGTGTTAGCCAGGATGGTCTTGATCTCCTGACCTCGTGATCCACCCGTCTCAGCCTCCCAAAGTGCTGGGATTACAGGCGTGAGCCCCCGCGCCCGGCCAATTTTTGTATTTTTAATAGAGATGGGGTTTTGCCATGTTGCCCAGACTGGACTCAAACTCCTGGCCTCAGGTGATCCACCTGCCCCAGCTTCCCAAAATGCTGGGATTACAGGCATGGGCCACCGTGCCCGGCCATGTGTCTTTTGACTTTAAAGGAGCAGCTTGCAAATCATATTCAAAGCAGTATGCATATGAGATGTAAATTGCATCAGAAATGAGCATCTGGTATTTTTGAGTCAATAGCTCAGGCACTTTTGGGCGAGCCCTCCCCAGCTTTCTCCCAGGGTTGCCTGGGATCAGGATCCCTTGCAAGACCTATTAACTAAATTTGAGATGTAGCATGTGCCTCTGCCAAACCCAGCTCTGGATAGAAAGGGGAGTGCTGCTGACCATGTCAAGGTGGGTCCTTTATTCTCGCATTTGTCTGACAAATACTTGTAAAGCACTTGCTGACCGTAAGGTGCTCAGGTAGATGCAATAGACAAGCAGGAAAGTCATTATTTCTAACTTCCAGAAATATACCCTCTACTTGGGGAAATAAATCAATACAGTAAAGACTCCAGTATTGTCTAGAGTCTAGACCAGACTTTCTCAACCTCAGTGCTATTGATATTTGGAGTTGGGTAATTCTTTGTTGAAGGGGGTTTTCTGGAGCATCGTAAGATATTTAGCAGCATCCCTGAGCTCTACCCGTTAGATACCATTAGCAACTCCTGAGTTGTGACAACCAAAAATGTTCCCGGACGTTGCCAAATGTGGGGAGGGAGGGCAAAATCTCCCCAGTTAAGAACCGCTGCTCAAGATCCTAAGGCTATGAGCTTTTCAGGTGAATCAACAGACCCAGCAGCCTGAGGACTTGCCTTCAAGGATGCACATTGTTCCATATTTTTGTATTTTAACCACTATGGAAGGCTCTCCTCTCAAATTTATCATGTAATTCTTTTCCTTGAAGCCCAGACATGCCTCCCAACCCCAGCATGTGCTATAATTCAGTCCAGGCTCTGGAGATTCTTGAGGACCAATCAATGTCGCCCCCAAATGGAATGGCCCCAGCCTGCAGAGCCCGTCGGGTCTGCAGTCTGCTCTTTCTGCTCTTCAGCGTCTCTCTACCTCCTCTTTCCTTGTCATCCAGTTGGCCCTGTGGGACTGCCGGTTATATTCCTATCTCCGCTGGCCCCCTTTCCCTTTGATTGGCAGATTCCAGGAGTTAAGGAACTCAGTTTTGCAGATCAGTGTTTTTCTAACTGTGCCCCGCCAAGCACTGGGAATCCCCGGGGCGCTCTCAGAAGCCCCCGTGGGATGTGGTGGGGTAGGAAGAGGAGGCGGAGCTTCCGGGAGGCTGGAGGAGTGGACCCGGCAGGTCGCCCTGCCCCCGCCCTCAGTGGCCCCACAGCGGCTTGGCTGTTCTTGGTTTTGTTTCTCTCCGCTTCTGCATGATATCCTTTGGACAAAAAGTCCCAAGTGTACAAAAAGTCCCGAAAGGCGTTCGAAAACCACTGACCTAGATGGAGGGAATTATGAGGAGCAGAGGGCCCCCTCTTATAAAATGGCTGCACTTCAGTGCAGGGTTTGGCGGTGTCGGCTGTTTAGAGGCCCTTTAAGCTTCCCAACTTCTTGTCACTGGGGTGGATGGTGGGGTGCCGGCAGGAGGGCACCCCTTTACCTAGTGGCTCATTGCTCTACGGACGTGGGCAGAGAATGAACAGGATTGGGAGACTGACCTCTCGGTTTCCACATCAGACCACAAGGCACAAACCCCAGGACGTGAAGATCCCTAACACTGCCTCCCCTCCGGCCTCCAAATAGCAAAAAAGAGAGTAATCGCACTGCAGTGGCAGTGGAAGGAACTGAAGCTAGACACCGGGAAGAACTTCCCAACTTGGCACCTGGGGGAGGAGCAGCTGGGAGCAAATGTGGAACTGTCTGGGGTAGGAGGAGGTCCCATTTGCAGGCTGAGGGATAATCACATACACCCTCCCACTGACGCCCCTTTCCTCTGCTCCTGCCCCAGCCAGGACTGACTCCAGAAATTCTGCACGGATAAACCTCCAGGCCCTGAAACTCAGCAAGGGGTGGGGAGAGTGCGACCTCACAGAGGGAGAGGGGCCACACTCCCTCTGTTGCTAAGAAGCCCTTTCTGGGTGGGCGTGGAGGCTCATACCTGTAATCCCAGCACTTTGAGAGGTCCAGGCTGGCGGATCACTTGAGGTCAGGCGTTCAAAACCAGCCTGAACAACATGGTGAAACCCCATCTCTACTACACACACACACACACACACACACACACACACACACACAAATTAGCCAGCCTAGTGGCACGCCTGTAATCCCAGCTACTCGGGAGGCTGAGGCACAAGAATTGCTTGAACTCAGGACGCAGAGGTTGCATTGAGCCAAGATTGCGCCACTACACTCCAGCCTGGGCGACAGAGCGAGACTCCATCTCAAAAAAAAAAAAAAAAAAAAGAATCCCTTTCTGTCTGACCCCCCACCAGACTGCAGCAGAATTGTGTGGGGAGCTTGTTCCCGAGGGACCTAGGGGATGGAGCGGGCTCTCCCTTCTCCCTCTGACCTCCAGGCCCCACTGAGCCCTCTGGACACAAGCACAATCAGGCATTTCATGCCTGGCAAGGGTCAGAATGAAAGGCCTGTGTCTGTCTGCTCCCCCCTCCTCCCTTTCTCCATCTTCAGATGATTCCATCTGCCCTTGGGCCAGAGTCTCATCTTTCTCCCTCCTTTCCCCACCCTGCCCGCTGAGTTATTTAAAAATATCTGGGAACAGAAGGGATTTCTTCAGTGCTCTACAGTGCCTGCCACTGACTCAGGTCTCTAACATGCTGGGAGGTGGCGAGGGTAAAGATGCTCATGGTCCTCCCCTGTCACCCACAGGAACCCAAAGAGCTCAATACCCTGGGTGTGGTGGCTCACGCCTGTAATTCCAGTAATCTTGGACGCTAAGGTGGGAGGATCACCTGAGGTCAGGAGTTCAAGACCAGCCTAGCCAACATAATGAAACCCGTCTACAAAAATTAGCCAGGCATGGTGGCTCGCGCTTGTAATCCCAGCTACTTGGGATGCTGAGGCAGGAGAATCACTTGAACTTGGGAAGTGGAGGTTGCAGTGAGCTGAGATAGCACCACTGCACTCCAGCCTGGACAACAGAGTGAGACTCCATCTAAAAAAAAAAAAAAAAGAGCTTGGCCTCCGGGCACGGTATAATCCCAGCACTTTGGGAGGCTGAGGCGGGCAAATCACTTGAGATCAGGAGTTTGAGACCACTCTGGCCAAGATGGTGAAACCCTGTCTCTACTAAAAATACAAAAATTAGCTGGGCATGGTGGTAGGTGCCTGTAATCCCAGCTACTTGGGAGGTTGAGGCAGAGAATTGCTTGAACCTAGGAGGTGAAGGTAGCAGTGAGCTGAGATGGCACCACTGCACTCCAGCCTGGGCGACAAAGGAGACTCTGTCTCAAAAAAAAAAAAAAAAAAGGGGTTCAATGGCTCCCCAAGGTCACATTGTGGCAGCCCATTTTCTCTTTCCCACTCTGTTCTTCTACATGGTTTGTCCCGGGTACAGGGTGAACCAGGAAGAGGATGAGTTACCGCCACTTCCCCATGGAGTCAAAGGGCTTCTTCCTCCTGGAAAATCCCCGGACACGGAAGTGACTAAGACCTAGTGGAGCTGCTGAACCTAAAAAGTAAGTTCAAATTCGGGGCCCATCCTTCCGATAGCCGTGTGGTCCAAGGAAGGGAAGCTGTCTGTGCAGCTGGGGCCTGATCTCCAGCATGTTCTCCCCAAGCCCACCTCCTGCCACCCCACCCCAATGCTGAAGCCCAGACAAGCAGCCAGGAACTGGCGTCACCATCCCCAGTCCCACAGACACTCGTCCCACCGCCACCACCCGTGAGCAACCATTCCGGGGCCTGACATTCTGTCAGCTTCACACCACCTCCCGGAGCCCCAGCCAGAAGCACTTCCTGGATAAAATATTAAACATGCAAATCTGAGACAGAGCCTTAACGAGCGACAGACTGCACGACCACAGCCTGGCAAACGAGACGCACGACGTCCGGGGGTGGGGGGGTGAGAGGTATATATAGATATAGACTTTGGATCTATCTGTGCAATGTGTGTGTAAGGCACAGAACAGCAGGGATGGAAAAGTACCGCAGCAGCCTCCAGCTGGGGTGGCCTGAGGTGGCGGCAGGAGGCTGGCCGGGAGGGAGGGTCGGGAGGAGCCCCAGAGCCAGGCTCAGAGTAGGGGATGACAAAAGTCCTTTGTGCTTAGATTCTGTGCAGGGGGGGCCAGATACGCTGGGCAGGGCAATGGGCATTGGTTTTGGAGAAGGAAGTTGGTTAGAGGCAAGGTCTCTGGGTGGAAGAAAAGAAGAGGAGACAGAGGAAAGGCATAGACCTGTGTGGCAGGAGAGGGGGTGTCCAGAGGGAGAACACCTCCATTCACATGGGGCAGGGGGAGGGGGGTCTTTTGTCACCACACTGGCCCAGGTGTCATGGAGCTGACATGGAATTGGGTCAGTAAAGTTCCTGCCTTGATTCAGGTCAGCATGAATTTGATAACGGTGCTTCTCAAACTTGAACATGTGCCGGGATCCTCTAGGATCTTGTTGACAAATGTAGATTCTGATTAGGGAGGCCTGGAGTGGGGCCTAAGAGTCTGCATTGCTAGCAAGTCTCAGGTGATGCCAGTGCTGCTGGCCTCCCGGCCCCCATCAAGTGGTGAGGGACTACAAGGAACTAGAGCAACACAGAGCTCCCTTTGGCTCAGGCAAACACAGGACCAACAAGAGTCCAGGCGCCCGGCCTAAGGGGAGGTCCACAGTGCTGATCAAGATGGTGTCTGTCCACAATATCCAGCCTGTCATGGAATTAGAGCTATAGGACACCCAACTTGGCCCAAATCAACATAGAAGCCAGCCCAGAGTATCAGGGAGCCTGTAGCAGCCCACACTGGGAAAGGGCTCACAGGGCCTGGAGTGACATGGAGGCCAGGGGGGTGGGACTGATTGACAGGGCACCCACGTTGCTTCAGGGAATCACAGAGCCTATAGGGATTAGACTGAAGTGGTGCCTGTTTTGGTCCAGAGTGACATGGAACCCACAGTGGCCACAGGGGTCTGGACTGACTTGGAACTCAGAAAGGACTAACAGAGGTGATGGCCACATTGGCTCAGGGTGACATAGAGCTCATCAGGACTTGGACCAACTGGACCAACTGGACCAACCAGGCACCCATCATAGAGCCCCAGACATGACAGGGGGCGCTCCGTGCAAGCTCCAGGTTGCAGAACACAAGAAGGGAGGGGCCGGAGGAGGCTGGGAGAGGGGAGGAGCAGGCGCCGGGGAGCAAGGCTGCTCTGCGGCTGCTGTGAGCCTGCCTGCCGTGGGCTGAGTGCTACTTGGCTGGGCCCCAGAAAGGAGGTGCTGCTGCAAGGCTCAGATGGAGGAGGAAGTGGAAAGCTGGAGGCAGGGTGGGCGCAAGGCTGGAGTGGGGAGAGCACGTCCTCCCCCAAAGAGGTTTGGCATGGGGGCTGGCCCACTGCCCTATCTGGATCCTGGCATTTACACTCCCCACTCCCATTATACAAGGGCGGTGCAGTGGGTTATGGGGCTGGGACTTATGGACCTCAGATCAAGGAGCATTCAGCGCTGGGGGAACAGACAAACCGATGTCTCTCTGACTGCAGCACTCAGGGTCCAGTGGAGGAAGGATTCTCCCTTCTGGCACTGGAGGTCCTTTTGATGCATCCAGGTCCCTAGGCAGAGTGCCCTGGCCCTACTGTGTCATTGTCCAGAGGAATGTAGAAAACAATGCAGGCTGCCCCTTCCCGCATCCCTGGCAAGATCTAGAAATAGGTGCCCACACCATCGTTTTAACCAAACCCAGCCCTCCCTCCCACTTCTGGTCAGATGCCTCTCAGTCCTTGTCCCTATCAAGGGGAGAAGCCCCTCAGAGGCTACCTGCAGCTTCTCTTTATGCCAAGGTTAATGTAGAGGAGGAAGCTAATTTTTTGTATTTTTAGTAGAGACAGGGTTTCACTGTGTTAGCCAGGATGGTCTCGATCTCCTGACCTTGTGATCCGCCTACCTCGGCCTCCCAAAGTGCTGGAATTACAGGCATGAGCCACCGCGCCTGGCCTTTTTTTTTTTTTTTTTTTAAAGAGACATGATCTCCCTATGTTGCCCAGGCTGGAGTGCAGTGATTATTCACAAGCTGGAGCGCAGCCGTTATTCACAGGTGCTATCATTGTGCACTTCAGTCTCGAACTCCTGGGCTCAAGTGATCCTCCTGCCTCAGTCTCCTGAGTACTTGGGATTACAGGTGTGTGCCACCTTGCCCAGCTTTTTTTTTTTTTTTTCTCTTTCTTTGGATTGCTAAGAAATATTGCTACAGCAGGTCTCGTGATACCAGGCAGGAAAGATGCTAGCCTTTTTTCCAGTGAAGAAAAGACATTTTTTATGACCAAAATCCCAGACACCTGTTTCATGCAGCAGCTGGTCCCCCACTTAACTAGCCCCAGGCCAGGACACCAACACCTCCCCCTCTCTATATGCCTCCCCACCCCATATGCCTGGTCCCTGTGTGATAAGATTCTCCCCTACTTTCTCTTCTTTGTCCCCCTTCCACCAGGGCAGGTGTTGGGAAGGGGCTAAGGGGCTCCCAGGTGCAAGGGTACCTTTCCCAGCCCCCTCCCCCTCCCCCTCCTGCACTCCTACCATCACTCCCCATCCAGCCTGGTACTGCTGAAGAATCCATGCCTAACTCCACTCCGGCCCACACATCTCCAGGCTGACCCAGTTTCTGTTTCAAGGTAGGGGGAACACATGTTACACACTCCTAGACACAGAGCTGTGCAGAGCCAAGAGATGCACACGCATGCATGTGGGATAGACAAATGCAGGGGATGGCACACTCGAGGCCGGTGCACACACGTGCATATCCAGAGACTCCTTCGCGACTCATGAACAAACCCAAGGATCACCCCCAGCAGACACACACACAGAGCTCCCCGTTCACAGGGCCACACAGACACACATGGACAGATATACAGGCCCTTATAAGCCATAGGCGTGATTACCACAGGGGTTCCCTACTCTCTATCCAGCTCCTGCTCCCAGGTCCCCACCCTCTGGGCCACAAAAACAGCAAAGGCAGCCCTGTTGCCACACTGCCAGGGCCATAGGATCAAGGATCACCGCATCCCTGGGAATGGATCCCCAATCTCCCCTCTTCCCTCCATAAGCTCCTGCCTTATGGAACTGCGGTGCTTATTTCCCCGAGACAGGTCTCTCTGTGGGAGGGACCAAGGGTGGAGGACACTTCACTTCCCTACTTCCCTTCTGGTTTTTTTGTTTGTTTGTTTTGAGACTGTCGCCCAGGCTAGATTGGAGTGGAGTGATCTCAGTTCGCTGCAACCTCCACCTCCTGGGTTCAAGTGATTCTCCTGCCTCAGCCTTCCGAGTAGCTGGGACTACAGGCGCCTGCCACCACACCTGGCTAATTTTTGTATTTTTAGTAGAGGCAGGGTTTTGCCAAGTTGGCCAGGCTGGTCTCGAACTCCTGACCTCAGGTGATCCACCCACCTCGGCCTCTCAAAGTGGTGAATTACAGGCATGAGCCACTGCACCCAGCCTCTTTTTTTTTTTTTTTTTTTTTTTTTGAGATAAGGTCTCACTCTGTCACCCAGGCTGCAGTGCAGTGGTGCGATCATAGCTCACTGCAGCCTCAAATTCCTGGGCTAAAGTGATCCTCTTGTCTCAGCCTCCTGAGTAGCTGGGACAATAGGCACATGCCACTGTGCCTGGCTAATTTTTTAATATATTTATTTCTTTACTTTTAATTTTGGAGGCAGGGTCTCTCTCTGTCTCTCAGGGTGGAGTGTACTGGCACAGTCATAGCTCACTGAAGCCCTGACCTCCCAGGCTCAAGCAATCCTCTCACCTCAGACTCCCGAGCAACTGGGACTACAGGTATGCATCACCACACCCGGCTAATTTTTTATTTTTAATTTTTTGTAGATGGGGGACTCACTATGCCGCCCAGGCTGGTCTCGAACTCCTGGCCTTAAGCAATCCTCCCTCCTTGGCCTCCCAGAATGCTAGGATTATAGGTGTGAGCCACCACACCCAGCCCCTCTTCTTCTTTTTTTTTTTTTTTTGAGACGGAGTCTCGCTCTGTCACCTCAGACTGGAGTGCAGTGGCGCAATCTCGGCTCACTGCAAGCTCCACCTCCTGGGTTCCCACCATTCTCCTGCCTCAGCCTCCCGAGTAGCTGGGACTACAGGCGCCCGCCACCACGCCCGGCTAATTTTTTTTTTGTATTTTTAGTAGAGTCGGGGTTTCACTGTGGTCTCGATCTCCTGACCTTGTGATCCGCCCGCCTCGGCCTCCCAAAGTGCTGGGATTACAGGTGTGAGCCACCGCACCCGGCCTGTTTTTTTGTTTTTTGAGACAGAGTCTCGCCCTGTCATCCAGGCTAGAGGACAATGGCATAATCTCGGCTCACTGCAACCTCTACCTCCTGGGTTCAAGCGATTCTCCTACCTCAGCCTCCCGAATAGCTGGGACTACAGGCGCCTGCCACCACGCCCAGCTAATTTTTGTATTTTTAGTAGAGACGGAGTTTTACCATGTTGGCCAGGCTGATCTCGAACTCCTGACCTCAAGTGACCCACTCGCCTCAGCCTCCCAAAATGCTGGGATTACAGGCATGAGCCACCGTGCCCGGCCTGTCTCCAGGCTCTTGTGTCAGGTGTGTGTGCATGTGTGTTCATGTGTATGCGTGTGCATATGAGCAGGAGTCTGAGTCTGTTTAGGAACACGCTTGTCCCTCCCTGTCCACCTGAGTTCTGGGGCCCAGCGCCTGCCCTCCACAGAGGCCTTCCTCTCTTCTTTCTAGTGTCCCCAACCCCTCCCTCTCTTCTAACACACTATAATCATGCTGGATCCTGGGTTCGTTCTAGAGCTTTCCTCATCTCTGCCCTTCCTCATCCAAGTTCCTCAAAAGAGATGCATGAGCTGGATCTGCTTCTTTCCCTCCCGTTTCATCCCCATTCCCCACTGGCTCTCTAGGCTCTCTAGAGTCACTGGTGACCTCCCACTTGCCAAGGCCAGTGGACTTTCCTCATCCTATATCGATCTTTTTTTTTTTTTTTTTTTTTTTTTTAAGACAGTGTCTCACTCTGCCACCCAGGCTGGAGTACAGTGGTGCAATCACAGCTCACTTCAACCTCCACCTCCCCCGGCTCAAGTGATCCTCCCACCTTGGCCTCTTGAGTAGCTGGGACTATGGCTACTCCACCACACCGGTTAATTTTTGTATTTTTAGTAGAGACGGGGTTTCACCATGTTGCCCAGGCTGGTCTCAACCTCCTGACCTCAAGTGATCCACCCACCTCAGCCTCCCAAAGTGCTGGGATTGCAGGCATGAGCCACTGTGCGTGGCCTTATCCCATCTTTGTGTGACATTCCACCCTGTTTTCCTCCTTTCTTGATACTCTCCTCCTTTGGTTCTTGGATGAGTTAGGGTAAGTTGTGTTCGTTAGGCCAATATTATTATGTTTTAATTTTCCATTGTATTAATTAGGCTAATTATTTTTTCATTAGTTAGGTTAATTCTCTGTATTATTTGGGCTATGCTAAACTGTTTAACTTAGGCTAAGTTGTACCAGTTAGGCTAAACTCCTAGAACAAAGAGATCCAAAAAAAGATGATGGCTTGAAGAATGTAAAATTTGCTTCTTTCCTGTGTTGCAGGTGAACACTCCAGGTCAGCAGGCAGCTCTCATGGCCATTGGGGACCAGGTTCCTTCCATGTGCTGCTGTGCTGCCCCCTAGGGCCCTGCCAGTGACTCAGGACGGAAGCTGAGTGACCGCCATGCCAGGTTCCAGCCAGCAGGAAGGGCAAGGGAGTGTGGGGCGGGCAGGCCCAGGGTCTTAAAGGCCAGGCTGGGAGACGCACACACCCCTTCCCCTTTGCAGCCCAGTGGTCGGAATGAAATCACATAGTCGTACCTGAGTGCAAAGGGGCTGGGAAATGTGCCTACCCAGGCAGCACAGGGAGCGTAGACTTGGTTGGACAATGAGCAGGGGTCACCAGAGCCCCCAGAGCCTCCCCCTCTCTTCCTCTTCTCTCCCCTCTCTCTCCCCACTCTCTCCCTGGCCATTCCTCCCCAGCCCCCGCCATTTTGTTGTTGTTGTTGTTTTTGAGACAGAACCTCCCTCTTTTGCCTGCCACAGGCTGGAGTGCAGTGGCACGATCATGGCTCACTGCTTCCTTGACCTCCTGGGCTCAAGTGAGCATCCCACCTCAGCCCCTCAAGAGCTGGGACAACAGGCATGAACCACCATGCCCCGCTAATTTTTTTTTTTTTTTTTTAAATTTTTAGTAGAGACAAAATCTGACTATGTTGACCAAACTGGTCTCAAACTCCTGGGCTCAAGTGATCCGCCCTCCTTGCCCTCCCAAAGTGCTAAGATTACAGGCATAAGCCGCCGTGGCACTTGGCCCCCCTTCGTAAATGTCCCCCAGGACTCTGTTCTTGGCCCTTTTCTCACCTCACACAGAAGCCCTGGCCATTCCCATCCAATCCTGTCTGATGCCCTAAAGCCTCCATACCTCCAGCCTAGGCCTCTCTCAGCCACAAACCCACACAGGCACCAGGGCCAAATCTGGGACTCAAGCCACACTCCTCCTCTGCCTCACCCCACATCCAATCTGTCACTAAAGCTGGTGAGTCTACCTTGTAAAGGCCCCCCCCTCACCGAGACTGTCCTCTCCTTCTCCCTGCTGACCCTGAATGGATTCTCACAGCCTCCACCCCTGCCACCCTGTCTCTGCCCTCCCCCAAGCACTCCACAGCAGCCTCCCATGAATCATGAAATGTGAGTATTCACCCTGCCTGGTCCTGAGCCCTCTTTTCTTCTGTCACAGTCTGATTGGGTCACCCTTCAGGGGCTCCCTCTTGTCTTCAGGATCAACTCCTTACCTGAACATATAAGACCTTTTGTGATCTGACTTCGGTCTGCTTCATCTCTTGTCACATGTACCCTGTGCTCCAGCCACTCAAACCTTGGCACTTTTGTATGTGCTCTGCCCCAGTGCCTCTGGGTCTTCACTTCAGGGATTCCTATATCCTTTAAGACTCAATTCAGAGAGCTCCTTCTCTGAGAAGTCCCCCTCTGACGCCCTGGTGCTCTTCCCCCATGCTCCACTGTTCCCTCAACCCCACCAGTCTCTACGTCTACGCCTGCCTTGTTCTGCTTGCTCACTTACCTCTCTCTCCTGCTAGGTGGTGAGCTTTGGGAGAGCAATATGAGGTTTTAGTCATTTCTCATCTCCAGTCCTTAGCCCATTGTTGGAGACAGTTAACACTTAACGCTTGAGAACTGTTAGCTCTGGCTGGGCATGGTGGCTCACGCCTGTGATCCCAGCACTTTGGGAGGCCGAGGCGGGTGGATCATGAAGTCAGGAGACTGAGACCATCCTGGCTAACACGGTGAAACCCCGTCTGTACAGAAAATACAAAAAATTAGCCGGGCGTGGTGGTGGGTGCCTGTAGTCCCAGCTACTTGGGAGGCTGAGGCAGGAGAATGACATGAACCTGGGAGGTGGAGCTTGCAGTGAGCCGAGATTGAGCCACTGCACTCCAGCCTGGGCAACAGAGCGAGACTCCATCTCAAAAAAAAAAAAAAGAGAAATGTTAGCTCCTTTCTCTTTTCCTTTAAAACTGTGACACAAAGGCCGGGCACAGAACCTCACGCCTGGCCGGGCGCGGTGGCTCAAGCCTGTAATCCCAGCACTTTGGGAGGCCGAGACGGGCGGATCACGAGGTCAGGAGATCGAGACCATCCTGGCTAACGGGGTGAAACCCCGTCTCTACTAAAAATACAAAAAACTAGCCGGGCGAGGTGGGGGGCGCCTGTAGTCCCAGCTACTCGGGAGGCTGAGGCAGGAGAATGGCGTAAAACCCGGGAGGCGGAGCTTGCAGTGAGCTGAGATCCGGCCACTGCACTCCAGCCCGGGCGAAAGAGCAAGACTCCGTCTCAAAAAAAAAAAAAAAAGAACCTCACGTCTATAATCCCAGCACTTTGAGAGGCCAAAGCAGGTGGATCACCGGAGGTCAGGAGTTCGAGACCAGCCTGGTCAACATGGCAAAACCCCGTCTCTACTAAAAATACAAAAATTAGCCAGGCTTGGTGGCTCACACCTGTAATTCCAGCTACTTGGGAGGCTGAGGCAGGACAATAGCATGAACCCGGGAGGCAGAAGTTGCAATGAGCTGAGATCACGCCACTGCACTCCAGCCTGCGCAACAGAGCGAGACTCCGTCTCAAACAAACAAACAAACAACAACAAAAACTGTAACACACAGCTTTATACATGAAACTAAAATCTGGAAACAGCCGAAACATCCATCAACAGGAAAACATATACATTGCAGAATATTCATTCAATCAAATACTATACACGGTAATAAAATGAGTTAACTACAGCTTCATGCAACAGCATGAATCCCATATGCATAATGTTGAACAAAAGAAGCCACACCCAAAAACGTACCTTCCATTCTTACGAGGGTCAAAAACAAGCCGAATGGATCTTCGGTGACAGAGGCCGGCATGGTCATCTCCGGCTCGGGAGATTAACTCGGAGCAGGCCCCACACAGCCTCCCAAAGGCTGGAAGTTTTGCTTATCTAGGTCTGGGTGGTGATCACACAGGTAATGTACATGTGTAATGATCATCGAGCTGAAATTTTGGTGCATTTTAGAGTAGGTAACTTCACCTCTATTTGTTTAAGTGCTATGATTTTGTAATAAATCATCATGGAAGCTGGGTACAGTGGCTCATGCCTATAATCCCAGCACTTTGGGAGGCTGAGTCAGGAGGATCCCTTGAGATCAGAAGTTCAAGATCAGCCTGAGCAACATAATGAAACCCCCATCTCTACAAAAAATAAACAGAGCTCATGCCTGTAATCCCAGCACTTTGGGAGGCTGAGGCAGGAGGATCACTTGAGGTTAAGAGTTCTAGACCAGTCTGGCCAACATGGCAAAACCCTGTCTCTACTAAAAAAATAGAAAAAAAAAAAATAGCCGGGCATGGTGGTGCACGCCTATAGTCCCAGCTTCTCAGGAGGCTGAGGCAGGAGAATCGCCTGACCCTGGGAGGTGGAGGTTGCAGTGAGCCAAGATTGTGCCACTGCACTCCAGCCTGCGTGACAGAGCAAGAGTCCATCTCAAAAAAAAAAAAAAAAAAAAAATTGGCCGGGCACGGTGGCTCGCACCTGTAATCCCAGCTCTTTGGGAAGCTGAGGCTGGTCGATCACAAGTCAGGAGTTCGAGACCAGCCTGGCTAACAGGGTTAAACCTCGCCTCCTCTAAAAATGCAAAAATTAGCCAGGCATGGTGGCAGGCACTGTAATCCCAGCTACTCAGGAGGCTGAGGCAGGAGAATTGCTTGAACTCAGGAGACAGAGGTTGCAGTGAGCCAAGATCGCGCCACTGTACTCAGCCTGGGTGACAGAGTCAGAGCCTGTTTCAAAAAAAAAAAAAATCATCATGGTTGGCAAGTCTGCGTCTGAGAGGCACTTTCTCTTACAGAGTCCCCTAATTTTAGGTGATGACACTGAGACCTAGAGAGGGTAAAACACTCAACACTCAGCTCGAGTCGCTCAGCACATCTGTGGAGAGTCCACATCCTAAGGATGGGACTGCATGTCCTGCTTTCCCCATACCACTCTAGGGACCTTGGGGGCAGGCTCTGTGTCTTTGTGTCTCTGGAACAGAGTTCTGGGACCTCTATATATTGATGGGGGCTACTCCCACCCCATGACTGGTTGCTGCTGGGTGGTGAAACATGGCAGCAGTGTGGTCATTTAGAGCACAAACTCAAAGGACACAAATCTGTAGCTGTATGGGCTTAACCTCTGTGAACCTCAGTTTTCTCATCTGCAAAATGGGGCTAATAGTACCACGGGTGGGCGCAGTGGCTCACGCCTGTAATCCCAGCACATAGGGAGGCCAAGGTGGGTGGATCATTTGAGGTCAGGAGTTCAAGACCAGCCTGGCCAACATAGTGAAACCCCGTCTCTACTAAAAAATACAAAAATTAGCCAGGCATGGTGGCCCATGCCTGTAGTCCCAGCTACTCGGGAGGTTGAGGCACAAGAATCACTTGAACCCAGAAGGTGGAGGTTGCAGTGAGCCAAGATTGCACCACTGCATTCCAGCCTGGGCGACAGAGTGAGACTCTGTCTCAAAAATAAATAAATAAATAAATAAATAAATAAATGTACCTATCTCATATTGTATCCTGAGGATGACATGAGCAACTAAGCATTATTTAACAAGGCCTGGTTCCAAGGAAATGCCATTATAGTGCTTGCTATGATAACTACTCAGGAGGAAACCCAGTCAGACAGACCAGAGCCACTTTGCTCCTCCACTGGCTGTGTGACCTCAGGCAAGTTAATTAACCTCTCTGAGTCCCATTTCCTCATCTGCTAAACAAATAATACTTATCTATTGTTGTGAAAGTAAAATAATGCCTGCAAAACACCTGACACCTGCTTCAGTTCCTTGTGTGCAGAGACCACGTCTTGCACATCAATCCCCCTCAGGCTCTCACTCCATGGCTTGGGAGAACGAATCCCTTCCCCAGCCACCCTTCTCTGGCTTGCCGTCCTCCTTCTGGTGCTAGCGGACAGCAGCATCTAGTGGACAAGCTCTGGAACTGCATGCTGGCCAAGGGCCACTCGCCAAGCTGCTGTGCAGTCATTTAAGGCTTTTTAAAAATGCTTTGGACAAGGGTGGAGGGGTCGGAGGAACGGAGGTGGGGTGAAATGCATTGGACAAGTATTCATTAGGTGCCTGCTGGGTGCAAGGCACTGATTCAGGACCTTAAAAAATGAAGCAAGAGATACAAGATGACTGTAGAAGGACATAAGAAAAATCACAAATAATTATAACTTTGTCATCAATACCCTAACTTTTTATCTTAGAGAAAATATGAACACAGCATAGAGGAACTTGGCACACTGGACAGTGTCTTCCTAGGAAGTGTTCTTTGTTTTTGTTTTTGAGACAGGGTCTCTTTTTGTCACCCAGGCTGGAGTGCAGTGGAGTGGTCACAGCTCACTGCAGCCTTGATCTCCCTGAAGTGGCTGAGCAATTGTCCCACTTCAGCCTCCAGAGGAGTTGGGACCACAGGTGCACGCCACCACACCCAGCTTGTTTTTTGTTTTTGTTTGTTTTTGGTAGCATCAGGGTCTCCCTATGTTGCCCAGGCTGGCTCAAACTCCTGGGCTCAAATGATTCTCCCTGCCTTGGCCTCCCAAAGTGCTGGGATTGCAGACACAAGCCACCTCGCCAGCCTTCTCAGGAAGTTTTTACAATTGCAGGAGTGATTTTTTTGAAGTCGTTGTTACATGTCAGTGACTCTCAGTTAAGACCAAGGCAATAAAATGAAAGCTTAGGTCAGGAAAGTTCTGCCTGGGGTTCCCTGACCCAGGTTCTCGATAGAGACAGGGGATCAGGAGTGTCTGGCCCCACAACTGCACTCGCCCTCCACACTCCACGGTCCCTTCCTACCAGACACAGAAGAGTGAAGAGGGTCTAGAGGTGTCATGGAGCACATCTAACTGGGGGAATAAAAAAAGACATGGGAGAGATGACATTTTGCTTTAAAGAACGAAGGTAAAGAAAGCAGGGAGGGGTGTGCTGGATGTGCTGGGGAAGGAAGTGCATTCTAGCCTGGTAGACCAGGTATATCTTCACTGGTATAAAGCGAAGTAATGGGAACCAAGTTGGATGAGGAAGCTGCGGGGGGGAGCGGTTAAGGCCAAATCACAGAGGGCTCCAAATGACAGACCAAGAAGGCTGCATTTAATACAATCAGGGGACCCACGGAGTAAGAAGGTAAACTGATCTGAGGGGATCAGAGAAAAACCAGACATCCAGAAACTATTAATAGTTAGGTGGCTACTGTCATAGTCCAGCCTAGAGTTAGGGGACACTGCACCATGATGGAGTGGAGATTACAGACACAAGAGATCCTTGGGAGGGGAGAAGCAGGGGGAGGCTTGGAAATAGATAGCTGTGGGTCAAATGGGAGGACACAGCTGAGAATTCAAGGTGCTGAGTCCAGGGGAAGTAATGGGGAGACAGGCAGAGCTATAACCAGAATGTGGACTTGACCAGGGAGACTGCTGTGGGCAGGGAGCTGTGGGCAGGGACCAGGAGCTTGGTCTTTGACAGGGGCGTATGAGTTGCCATTGTCCCTGTGGAGATGTGGGACCAAGGCTCAGGAGGGGTGCTGGAGGGAGAGGAGGCAGGGACAGTCAAGTGGGAGTCATTTACCCATATAGGTGCAAGCTGATGACCTGGGAAGGAAAACAGAATCTTGCGGGGAGATGGGGAGGAGGGCAGGCGCCACCGGACTTCGTTGGACTCAGTCTTTTTAAAGCTTCCGGGGGGGGGGGGGGCGGCGCGAAAGGAGGAGGAGATGGAAGAAGACAGAGGCGGGACCTTTGGGGAGAGAGACACTTGTGAGTGTCCAGCAGTGTCACAGGCTGTCCAGGAGAAGTCCAGGAGTGGTGGCGGGGAAGCAACTGTTGAATTTAAGGTTGGGGGCTGTCCTGGCTGACCTTGGCAAAAGCGGTTTCAGGGGCAGAAGTTAGGCTGCAAAAGTCTAAGAGGTGACAGGCAGAGGGAGGGGCTAGAGGTAGCTGATGCTTCCGGGAGGAGGGAGGAGACGGTAAGCAGGGCTGGGCTAGGGGGAGGTGAGCCGGGCTTACTCTTGGGATTCTGCCAGACCCTGAAGAGGAGGGCAGAGATCCTGAGTCACGCGGAGAGGAGACCCTCTGAGACCCTTTGAGACAGAAGGAAAACATGTGACGCTGTAAGAGCTTAGAGACCCAGACAGAAATAAGACTGTGACAACCACATCCCTGACAAACCAAGGCGGTGGCCACCAGCCCTAGAGGACACGGGACTGGAGGAGGGGAGGGGTAGAAGCAGGGGCTGAGGACACCTGGGAGGGAGAGCAGACTTCCTCAGACCCTCTTGGGCTCCAGTGTATTGACATGGGAGAGGGAGTCCCAGATCCCCAGGAGCTCAGAGCCTGGGGAAAGCCAGGGCTTCCCCTTTCCCCAGGCTGCTCCTACTGTGGCCCTCGCTTGGAAGTGCGCTGTTTCCTGTTCCAACCCCAAACACCCAGTACCTGTTTGCTTCCCCCAAAAAGTCTAGGCAAGTTTCTTTCTTTTCTGGGACTCAGTTTCTGGGGTGGGCTGAATGGTAGAACCCAGAAAGATGTGTCCAGGTCCTAATCCCCAGCCCCCACTCCCCTAGAGACTATGAATATGACTTCATTTGGAAAAAGGGTCTCTGTAAACATAGCTTAATTAAAGATGTCAAGACAAGATCATCCTGGATTGTCTGGTGGGCCCTAAAGCCAATGACAAGTGTCCTCATGACAGACAGGAGAAGGGAGGGCCATACAGTGGGAGAATGGGAACTCTGCAGCCACAAGCCAAGGAACACCTGGGGCCACAGAAGCTGGAAGAGGCACAGAGGGGGCCCTTCCCGAGAGCTTCCGGAGGGAGTTCAGCCCTGCAACGCCTTAGTTTTGGACCTCTGGCCCCAGTAAATGGAAGAGAAGAAATATCTGGGTTTGTTGTTGTTGTTTTCTGAGGTGGAGTCTCACTCTGTTGCCAGGCTGGAGTGCAGTGGTATGATCTAGGCTCACTGCAACTTCCGACTCCCGGGTTCAAACAATTCTCCTACCTCAGCCTCCGGAGTAGCTGGTATTACAGGCACGAGCCACCACGCCCAGCTAATTTTTGTATTTTTAGTAGAGACGGGGTTTCACCATGTTGGCCAGGATGGTCTCGATCTCCTGACCTCGTGATCTGCCCCCCTTGGCCTCCCAAAATGCTGGGATTACAGACGTGAGCCACTGCACCGGGAGGCTTAAATATCTGTCTTTTAAGCCACCAAGTTTGTTGTGATTCGTTATGGCAGCCCTGGGAAACTAACGTAGTTCCCTATTCTGTAAAATAACTAGAATTAAATCTTATTTGGCTAAAAGGCGTGTTTTTTAACTCGCCGCCCCGCCCCCTTCCAGGTCGAGTGGTAACCCTTTCACTTGCAGGGTGGAGGTGGGGGAGTAAAGTTGGGGGTGGGGGAGTAAGGGTGGGGGCAGGTGGTGCAGGGACGAAAGAAGCTAAATTGACAGCATCTCCTCCTGCCCCGAAGAGGAGGAAAGTCCAAAAAGAGTATTTCATGCCCACCAGCCCTTCCTCCTTCACCCTGAGCTCACGCCATCATCCCGTGCCCGGCTCCAGGCAAGCGGGTGGGGCCAACACTGACCCGGAGCGCATTACTAAAACCAAGGGGCCTTTGAAAACCAGGGAGTCTGCTTTCCAGACTTGTAACAGCTCCCCTCTTCACGGCGATTCTCTCCCCACCCCTCGTGTCTGCCGCCTTCTTCCCGTTCTCCATTCTTTGGGGGGCAAAATAAGATGGAGACCCCCGAAGCACAGGGTGGAAGGCACTCCCCCACCCCTCCTTCCTCCTCCCACAACACAGCTGGAGGGGGAGGGGAGGTCAGCAGGGTTCACAGAGGCCAGATGTTAAGGAAAAAGAGAGAAGTGCCCACCCCAAGCCCACCCACCCCACCCCCACCCTCACCCCCAGGGAAAGAAAAATGAAAGGAGACAGTTTTTAAAACAAACAAAACTTTTATGGTCCAAAACAGTTTTTCTCAAGAATCTGCTCTATGCAAACAGTAACAACTTTTTACAAAGCATTTTCACAGAAAAGGAGACAAGTCCTTCCCCAGCGTGGGAACTGTTCCTCTCTCACCTCGTTTTCGGGGGGGGAAGAGGGGGCGCTATTCACTAGTGCGGGGCAGAAGGGGCACTGGGTCCCACAGTTGTTCAGCAGATCCAAAAGCCCCAGCTTCCCTTCACACCTCAACTTGCCGTCTGCCTAAGACCTAACCTCCCCTGACCTCACCTGGGTGGAGGAGAAAACGCTTCCAACCCTCTCTGACTCAAGATCCTCCTAGCTGGAGGGCAGGGCAGAGGGTGTGATCCAGGCCTATCTCACCCCTCCCCTGGAAAACAGAACCTCTGACCTCAAACCTAATCCCCTGGCCCTGCCCCCTTCGGATCCATCAGATCTCTGACAACTCCCGCAAAGCCTGAGGCTGGGACGTGTTGCGGGAGAAGCTTAAGGTACCTCAGTGCAGATCCCATCCAGACTCAAACTTTGTCCTTTCAAACCCCAGGAGACTCTTGCAGTTAGGCCAAGAGTCCTTTCATTTACCACATCTGCAAAGTGCAGCTTGTTTAGTTTCCACTCTTTAAGGGGGCTGAGTTTGGGTGTCCAAGAATGGACTGGGGCCTGCCTTCCACCTCCACCCCCTCTCATCCATAAATCGGTGGAGGCCCTCGAAAGGCGACTTGTTTGGTCTGATTTTATTGATTTCTTCCACCTTCTATTACTTTCCCTGGGACAGTGTCTTGCCCCTTCCCCAGGCAAAGTAAGCACTTTTCTGGAGAGGAGGTCCCTCAGCCCTACCCGTCCTACGGAAAGTAAGTTGGGGGAAAGGGCTGATTAATCAAGGTTGGGGGGAATCTTTCGCACCGGCCAGACCTTACACTAGGAAAGCAAACAGGGAAAAAGATGGGAACTCCAAAACTGGACAAAAGGGAAAGGTCGGCGGCTGAGACTGAAGATCTCACCAATTAGGGGTCACCTGCACTTGAGGGGGCCTAGAAAGGGGACAGGAAGGGGGTGATCTACCTCTTACCCAAGCTCCCTCATCCATTGAAGGCTCCAACCGTGCTTGGAGCGTTAGGGAAGGCCTGAGGGGAGCAAAGGGTTAAAGGCCTGGACAGTGGGGGTGGGGGATGCCCCCAGGGAGCTGCCAATCACCTCCCCACCCCCACCGCAGCCCCAGCACCCCAGGCTCGCCCACAGACACAGTAACAACCGGTTTGTCCATCACCGAGGTCTCTCTCCTCTTTTTTGGGGGGGGGCTGTCTTTGAGCGATAGCCTCCTTTGCTCCCACTGGGGTGCAGGCCCTGCCTCCAACGGTCCGAGATGGAAGGGGGCAGGGATTGGAATCTATGTCATCAGCCTTTTTTGCTTAAGCCTTCTCCCGACTCCAGCCCTGGGTTTCTTTGCAAAGGATGAGGGGGAGGGACTGTCACCCCGAACACTTAGGTGCTTGAATGAAGATCACTGTCATTTAGGTCCCTCTGCCCACAGCTCCTAAAATGTAAAGGAAGGGGACAAATGTGAGAAACGGGGCTCCCTCTTCAAGCCCGCGGTTTGGCCATGGTCCCAACTTTTCCCCTTTGGCAGAAGTCCCACGGTCAGCTTTCATCCATGTTGATCCCCCAAAATTTGAGGCCAGGGGGCTCAGGGACAGCGGGACCCCCCATCTGCCACCTCCACAGCGGGTGGGCGGGCGGGGGCTTAGAGTCTCCCTGGAGGCGAAGCGAGGATGCCGGCTTTAGGTCTCCGTCTTCCCCCACCACCAGGGCCGGGGGGCAGGGGAAGCAGTTGAGGAGGCTGAAGGTGCTCGTGGTGGGGAGCGTCGGTGCAGGGCGGCGGGGCTGCGCGGTGCGCGCAGGGGGCGCGGGCCGCCGGCGTTTCTTGGCGGCTCCCCGAGCCGACCCTTTCGCAGGCGGCCGCTCTGGCCCCCGGCGCAAACTCGGGGTATCCAAGGCGAAGCCCTTCGCGTAACACCAAAGTTTCGACCGGCGGATCAGACGATCGAAATGTTCCTGGCGGAGATCTCCAGGTGCGGCCGGAGCCGGGCTGGCCGTCGAGGGGCTGGCCGCTGGAGCCTCGGGGGCGGCCGGCTGGGGGTTTCCATCGACTTCGGCAGGCTGGCCGGGCAGGAATGGCCCCGGCG
The DNA here is from genome assembly GCF_009764315.1 of Trachypithecus francoisi. NCBI lineage: Eukaryota > Metazoa > Chordata > Mammalia > Primates > Cercopithecidae > Trachypithecus > Trachypithecus francoisi. Next base: position 21,659,123 of record NW_022681466.1, on the reverse strand, counting down.
CCGCCCCGGGACCCGCGGGATCGGTGGAGAGGCCCGCAGGTGGCGACGGAGGCTGGGAACTGGGCTCTTGAGGCGGGCTGGCGGCTGGGCCACGCTGAGGCTCGAGACCCGGGGCCGGGCGAGGCGGGGCCGAGGCGAAGCCGGTCATAGATTCCCGAGGGCGCGGGGGCGCAGGGCAGCGGCCCGGAGGTGCACAGGAGCGAACGCCAAAGTGCGGGAAACCGCCTCCGCCCTCTTCCTCTTCTCCGCGGCGGGGGCACGCTGCGACGTCCGCATCCTCGCTGGACGCGGTGTTAGGAACGCCGGGCCGCCCGGTCGGTGCCCAGAGGTGCTTCAGGCCATCCGGGGCCCAGCCGCCAGGGCGCAGGGGGGCGTGAGGGCCCCGCAGCACGGGAGACCGCGCCGCCAGCTCCCCAGGCCCCGGGCCCAGAGAGGACGCCCGGGGCTTGGCAAGGGCGCAGAAGGCGAGGGCACGCAGGCACAGCGGAGAGAATTCCTGGGTCCCCCGACACGGCTTCCGGGGCGTGGGAGAGCAGGGCGACCCTCGCGGGGACGCCGGCACTGCTAGGCGGGGTGCGGGGCACAGGGTCTCCATGGAGCAGCCTGAGGGGTGCCCACTGAGGGGGTCCAGGTCCCAGCGGCGGGATGCCCTGGCTGCCCGAAGAGCCCACGGGCGAGGGGAACATCGCCCCCCGTCGACGGGGAGGTCTCTGCTCACGGGCGCCCCCGGCCCGCTACCCAGGGCCGCAGAGCTTGGGCTCCCTCTTCGCTCTCCTCACGCGGCCCTCCCGGCAGCCGGACTCCTGGGTCCCTGTGAGTCCCGGCGGGGTCGGCCGCCCTTCTGCCGCCGCGTCCCCTTCGCAGCCCCTGCGGGAGACCCTCTCGAGTCGCCCGAAGCGCAGAGGCAGGGGAAACAAAGCGGCCTGCGGCCGCGGGAGGCGGGAAGGACCCCGGGCCCGGCACCCGGTGCCCGGGCCCAGGCGGCGGGGAGGGCGCCTTCCGCCCGCTCGGTTTCTTTCTTCCCCGCTGGCTCCTGGAGACCGCGTTATAGAGAACTGCCCCCTCGCTGCCCCAATACCAGCGCCGGGGCCGCGAGCCCGCCGCTGATTGGGCCGCACCGCCCGTGACGTTAGCCCGGACCCCACCCCTCCGGCGGCGCCGCCCCCGTCCCCATTCCGCACACAGACACACACACGTGGACCCGGCGCGGCGGCGGCTGGGAGGGAGCGCGGGAGGGAGCGTGCGCGGGTGGGATCGCGAGGGGCCAGATGCGCCGCCGCACGTGGCCCAGTGGCGTCCTGGGATTTCGTCGTTGGAAAGCAACTCGTTTTTTCCCGAGCAGTCTGGGTTTTGCATCTGTAAAATGGGACGGTTCATATCTGCCCTCTTGGGACTAAAAGAGCTATGTGAATCAACGTAGATGAATATCAGAAATAATGTTTAGGGGAAAGATGAAATGAGGCAATGGTTGTTTACAAGCTTTGCACAGCAGGGATTCTAGCGGGCCGTGAATGGCCCTTAAAACAGTACGTGGCACACAGCAGGCTCAAAAAAAATGCTATAATGTATAAGTAGTTAAGAACTCAGTAGTTATATGCAAGATGAACAAAGAAAAAAATAAATTTGGAAGGGTGGGAGTGTTATTACACCCATGGAAGCCGATAAATAGGCTGTCTCAGTACCTATTTCCATTTCTCTGATGCAGTATCTAAATACTCCGCCTCAACTAAATTCAGAGTGCTGGCTCTGCAACCCCTGACCCCCAATCCCAGGATGCTCCCCTCTGAGGCTTGATCTGCCAAACAGGTTGAAAAGGCCAGAGGAGGGCATGCACAGACCCTCACTCTCATATCCCCCAAGGAAAATAAAGAAAAAGTGAATTTCCAGTACAAATTCTGCAGCACACACGCCCACCCTGTTCTATCCCCTTAACCTTCTTTAGTTTCTGCATAGCTTACTGTTACATAAAAGTCTGTAAATGGATTTATTCTTTAGTGTCTGTCTCTCCCATTAGTCTGGAAATGAGTTGATGAGAACTTCATCTTGATTGGTGGTGCATCCCCACTGCCTAGAACAGTGGCCAAGATATAATAGGTGCTCAATCAATATGTGTGAATGAATGAATGAATGAGCAAGTGAGTGAATAAATGATTTCCTGGGATATTTCTCTCTTGATAAAAATCAGGTTATTGGAATACTGCCATTTCCTATTTGTGGAAATATAGAGATTGGTATGATGGCTTAGGGTAAAGGTGTGGAAGAATGCTGGGGGCAGCTCCAGATAGAAAAATCTTATTCTGAGGCCAGGACAAGAGAGGGTTTCAGAAAGGGGACAAATGATGCAGCTTGCCTCCGGACCCTTCTAGAGGTGACAACAGAGGTGTAGTTTCCCTATGCATCATCAAATAACATCTGGAAGGACAGGGGTAAGGAGGGTCTGCCTCCCCCACCTGCAGAGTCCAGAGGCAACGTCCCTAGGTGGGGCGAGGGTTTGAGGAACGAGGAGGTGTGGTGTTCCATTGCCCAAAACACTCACCCTCTAACATCTCCTGCAGAAGAGCTCTCCACGGCAGTTGTCATGAGGGGGGATCCTGGGGTCCTGCCAAGTCATGAAGCTGAGCTGGGTCTAGACTCCAAGGCTCATAATTGCTCGAAAAGCCCACCTCTACACATGCACACATGCACACATACACAAGAAAAGTTCTGGAAGGATGATCTTCATGGCTGTCTCTTCTGCAGGACAGTGCTGAGGACTCATCCCAAACAGCAGTTCCTACTTACACTCCTGTGCCTAGCACAGTGTTGACACAAGGAGAGAATGCCCGAGAAAATGATCAGTATGAATAAATGAGTGAATATTACATAACAGTGCAGATCAATGGCCTCTTCTTTCTCTGTCTCCAAAAGCTGCCAGCTCCCCCTTCCGAACCATGTGAGTTTGGGGGCTTTATTGAGGGGTCGTTACAATTGTGAGTCCTTCTCTCTGCCTCCACTTTCCCTACTTCCCCTTGCCCTCATCAGCCACCCCAGAATATGGACCCAGGGATGGAATCACTCTACAAACGGTAGAATAGTGTGAGTGCCTCTCCAGCTGAAAGGACCAGCTGAAAGGAGATCATCAAACCACCCTTGATGGCCTGGATGGGGCAGGGTGGCACTGTGCAACCCTGGGCAGGTCATCTAGACACTCAATGTCCTTATCGGTGAAAAGGAGACAACAGTGGCTTCCTCACATTGTTGGGAGGGTTGAAATATGATGTGAGCAGTCACCAGAACTCACGTCGGCAGGCCCAGCTGCTGCAATTACCATTGCCTCCAGTAGAGGACTCTCGACCCCATCCTCAGCCTGCGACGAGGGAGGCAACACCCTTCTCAGGAACCTCTCCTATAGGAGAAAAAGAGGGACAAGGCTGGATGCCGGGTCCCATCTAACACCTCCAGAGTGAGGGCTAGAAAGGGCCCCTCTGGATCCAGAAGCCAGCACTTCCCTTTCCTTGGCCCATCTAGGTCTCACCTGGGGCAGTAAGGACTGTGTTCAAGGATTTGGGAGCAGGAGACCTGCCCAGTTGCCCTTTTTGGGGACCTGCACCCCAGGCGTCCAACCCCATAGAAACTTCTGTAGTACTTACTGCATGCCAGTCTCTGTTCTAAGAACTGGATGTCACTTAATCCCCACAACGGCCTACGAAATAGACTTTTTTTTTTTTTTTTAAACAGAGTCTTGCTTTGTCACCCAGACTGGAGTGCAGTGGCGCGATCTCCGCTCACTGTAACCTCTGCCTCCCAGGTTCAAGCAATTCTCCTGTCTCAGCCTCCTGAGAAACTGGACAACAGGCGTGCGCAACCACGCCCAGCTAATTTTTGTATTTTTAGTAGAGATGGGGTTTCACCACGTTGGCCAGGATGGTCTTGATCTCTTGACCTCATGATCCGCCCACCTCTGCCTCCCAAAGTGGTGAGAGTACAGGTGTGAGCCACCACGCCCGGCCGACAGTATTTTTAAAAATGAACATACCACACGTAACCCATTTTCAGTGTCCAATTCATGATTTTTAGTAAATTTACAGTTATGCAACCATCATCATAATCCAGTTTTGGGGTTTTCTTTGAGACAGAGTTTCACTTTGTCTTCCAGGCTGGAGTGCAGTGGCACAATCTCGGCTCACTGCAGCCTTCGCCTCCCGGGTTCCAGCAATTGTCCTGCCTCAACCTCCCAAGTAGCTGGGGCTACAGGCACCCACCACCACGCCCAGCTAATTTTTTTTTTTTTTTTTTTTTTTGAGACAGAATCTCACTCTGTTGCCCAGGCTGGAGTGCTCAATCTCAGCTCACTGCAGCCTCCGCCTCTCAGATTCAAGTGATTCTCGTGCCTCAGCCTCCCAAGTAACTGGGATTACAGGCGGATGCTACCACGCCCGGCTAATTTTTGTATTTTCAGTAGAGACAGGATTTCACCCTGTTGGCCAGGCTGGTCTCGAACTCCTGACCTCAGGTGATCTGCCCACCTCAGCCTCCCAAAGCGCTGGAATTATAGGCGTGAGCCACCATGCCCAGCCCCATAATCCAGTTTTAGAACATTGCTTATAAGACTCCTCCTTCTGGCTGGGCCCGGTGACTCACGCCTGTAATCCCAGCACTTTGGGAGGCTGAGGAGGGCAGATCACGAGGTCAGGTGATCGAGACCATCCTGGCTAACACAGTGAAATCCTGTCTCTACTAAAAATACAGAAAATTAGCTGGGCGTGGTGGCAGGCGCCCGTAGTCCCAGCTACTCAGGAGGCTGAGGCAGGAGAATGGCGTGAACCTGGGAGGCAGAGTTTGCAGTGAGTGGAGATCGCACCACTGCACTCCAACCTGGGCGATAGAGCGAGACTCCGTCTCAAAAAAAAAAAAAAAAGACTCCTCTTCCCCACTTGTAGCTCTGCCTTCCCATCTCCAGCCCTGGGTGACTAATCTACTCTCTGTCTCCATAGAGTTCCCTTTTTTGGATATTTTATATAAATGGAATCTTTCAATATGTGGTCTTTTGCATCTGGCGTCACAAAAGCATGTTTTTGAGGTTTACCTGTGTTGTTGCATGTATTGGTAGTCACCCCCTAGCATAAACCCGCATGTTCCTCTACCTCCTCTGGGAATTTGCATCCAGGGTTAATAGTTTAAGTTCTGGACTCAGATGGGTCCGTTCACATTCCAGACTCATCATTTCACTAGCTTTGTGACTTTGGGGCAATTCCTTAACCTCAGGAAGCTTTAGTTTCCTTATTTGTAGAACAAGATTAGCATCTTTCCTCATGCAATTAAAAAGGTATTATATGATGGAAAATTTCAAACCTACACAAAAGTAAATAAATATAATTAATCTCTGAGTACCCAATATCCAGCTTCAACACTTACCAACTCTAGTCAATTTTGTTTCATTCTTACCTACCCACTTCCTCACTTAAAAAAAAAAAAATCAAGTTGGCCAGTATGATGGCTCACGCCTGTAATGCCAGCATTTTGGGAGGCCGAGGCTGGCAGATCGTTAGCACCAGGAGTTTGATACCAGCCTGGGCAACACGGCGAAACTCCATCTCTACCAAAACAAACAACAAGAACACATAAATTAGCTAGTCCCAGCTACTCAGGCAACTGAGGTGGAAGGATCCCTTGAGCCTGGGAGGTTCAGGCTGCAGTGACCTGCAATCACCACTGCACTCCAGCCTGGGTGACAGAGCGAGACCCTGTCTCAAAAAACAACAACACAATTTTATTTAGGTATGATTTATGTAATAAAATGCACTTTTTTTTTTTTTTTTGTATTTTTTAGTAGAGATGGGGTTTCACCGTGTTAGCCAGGATGGTCTCAACCTCCTGACCTCGTGATCCGCCCGTCTCGGCCTCCCAAAGTGCTGGGATTACAGGCTTGAGCCACCGCACCCAGCCTAATAAAATGCACATTTTAAGTGTACAGTTCAAATAGTTCAAAGTGTACAGTTCAAATAGTTTTGCCAAAGGAATATGCCCATGTTACCACCACAATTAAGATAGAACAATGGCCAGGCACGGTGGCTCATATCTATAATCAATCCGAACACTTTGGGAGGCCAGAGCTGGTGGATCACTTGAGGTCAGGAGTTTGAGACCAGCCTGGCCAACATGGTGAAACCCCATGTCTACTAAAAATACAAAAAAAAATTAGCTGGGTGTGGTGGCTCCTGCCTGTAATTCCAGCTACTTGGGAGGCTGAGGTGGGAGAATGACTTGAACCGGGTAGGCAGAGATTGTAATGAACTGAGATCGTGCCACTGCACTCCAATGTGGGTGACAGAACAAGACTCGGTCTAAAAAAAAAAAAAAAAAAAAACAGCTGTGCAGTTGCTCATGCCTGTAATCCCAGCACTTTGGGAAGCCAAGCCAGGTGGATCACTTGAGGTCAGGAGTTCAAGACCAGCCTGGCCAACATGGTAAAACCCCGCCTCTACTAAAAAATACAAAATAAATAAATAAATAAATAAAGCCAGGGCTGGTGGTGTATGCCTGTAGTCCCAGCTACCCGGGAGGCTGAGGTGGGAGAATTGCTTGAACCTGTGAGGCGGAGATTGCAGTGAGCTGAGATGACATCACTGCACTCCAGCCTGGGCAACAGAGCAAGACTCTATCTAAAAAAAAAAAAAAAAAAAAAAAGATATAAAATTATGAGATATAGAACAAACCCCATATTATTTTGTTTTGCTTTGTTTTGTTTTTCTGAGACAGGTTTTGCTCTGTTGCCCAGGCTGGAGTGCAGTGATACAATCTCGGCTCACTGCAACCTCTACCTTCTGGGTTCAAGTGAGTCTCATGCCTCAGCTACCCAAGTAGCTGGGACTACAGACGTGTGCCATCACACACAGCTAATTTTTGTATTTTTTGTAGATTCAGGGTTTCACTATGTTGCCCAGGTTGGTCTCAAACTCCTGGGCTCAAACAATCCTCCCTCCTAGGCCTCCCAAACTGTTGGGATTATAGGCGTGAACCACTGTGCCCAACCTAGAACAAACCCTATGTTACTTTTAGGCAAATCCAAGACATCACATAATTTCATTCCTAAATATTTCAGTACATATTTCTATAAGGACCCTTTAAAAGTAAACATAAACCCAACATTATTATCAAACCTAAAAAGAATTAACAATTGGCCGGGCATGGTGGCTTATGCCTGTAATCCCAGCACTTTGGGAGGCCGAGGTGGGTGGATAACCCAAGGTCAGGAGTTCGAGACCAGCCTGACCAATATGGTGAAACCCTATCTCTACTAAAAATACAAAAAAAAAAAAAAAAAATAGCCAGGCGTGGTGGCACGTGCCTGTAGTCCTGGAAACTCAGGAGAATGAGACGGGAAAATTGCTTGAATCTGGGAGGCAGAGGTTGCAATGAGCTGAGATCACACCACTGCACTCCAGTCTGGGTGACAGAGTGGAATTCCATGTCAAAAAAAAAAAAAAGAATTAACAATCACACTTTAACTTCATCAAATAGCCAGCCAGTGTTCAAATTTCTAATTATCTTATATTTTTTCTTTACAATTTTTAGTTTATTTGAATTAGGAGCCAAGGAAGGATTTCAAATGGTTAATATGTCTCTCTTTTAATCTATAAATTCCCCCTTTATCTCTCTTTCTCTCTGTCTTTTTTTTCTCCCCCTTTGCAATTTAGTCATTGGAGATACTATGATTGTCTTCCAGACTTCCCATAGTCTGGAATTTACTGACTGCATTCCCCACGGTGAGGTTTAACCAAACAACAGTTAGTGAACAATATTTATTAAGGACCTATTATGTATAGGATTGTCAAATTTAGCACAGGGTTGGGCGTGCTGGCTCACACCTGTAATCTCAGCACTTTGGGAGGCGAAGGCAGGTGATCACTTGAGTCCAGGAGTTTGAGACCAGCCTGGCCTACGTGATGAAATCCCGTTTCTACTAAAAATACAAAAATTAGCTAGGTGTGGTGGCAGGTGCCTGAAATCTCAGCTTACAAGAGAAGAGGCTCTTGTAAGGGAGGCTGAGGCAAGAGAATCACTTGAACCCACAAGGCGAAGTTGCGGTGAGCTGCAATCGCACCACTGCACTCCAGGCTGGGAAACAGAGAAAAATTCGGTCACAAAAAAAAAAAAAAAAATTAGGACAAAATATACAGAACATATTTATTTATACTAAAAAAGTAGGCCGGATGCGGTGGCTCACGCCTGTAATCCCAGCACTTGGGGAGGCCAAGGTGGGCAGATCACAAAGTCAGGAGATCGAGACCGTCCTGGCTAACACAGTGAAACCCCATCTCTACTAAAAATACAAAAAATTAGCCAGGCCTGATGGTGGGCGCCTGTAGTCCCAGCTACTCGGGAGGCTGAGGCAGGCGAATGGCGTCAACCCAGGAGGCGGAGCTTGCAGTGAGCCGAGATCACGCCATTGCACTCCAGCCTGGGTGACAAAGCAAGACTGTCTTGGGGAAAAAAAAAAAATTTTTTTTAAATGAGAAACTCACATATTAATACTTGGTGCATAGAAGTTCATGATCAACGTAAGTGCCTTTGGCAGTAGCTAAGGCTGCCTTTTCCCTTTCCCCTCCGTTCTTCCCTTGTCCCATCCCTCTCCACATTCACCCAGGAATTATTCCAGACTTGCCTCCTCCTGCAGTACTTCCTCTATATGACCATAGTTAATGCATTCATTTATTTACCCCACAGTTACTGAGCACCCACCATGTAGCAAGACCCAGGCCAGGTCCTGTGGACTCAGAGATGCTGGAGACACAGTCTGCTGGGGGAGATAGACATTACAAGCTGATCTAAGAAGTAGCAATAGAGGGATGATCGTGGTCCTGGAATCTTAGAGGAGGATGACCCTAGAGGAAGAGGAAGGATGTCTTTTCAGAATGTAATCTTTCTCCTAGGTCTACAGGCTGAACAAAGGAGGCAGAGCTGGGCATGGTGGCTCACACCTATAATCCCAGCACTTTGGGAGGCCAAGGCAGATGGATCACCTGAGGTTACCTCAGATCACCTGAGACCAGCCTGGCCAACATGGTGAAACATCATCTTTACTAAAAATACAAAAATTAGCCATGTGTAGGCTGGGCACAGTGGTTCACGCCTGTAATCCCAGCACTTTGGGAGGCTGAGGCAGGCGAATCACAAGGTCAGGAGATCAAGACCATCCTGGCTAACATGGTGAAACCCCGTCTCTACTAAAAACACAAAAAATTAGCGGGGCGTGGTGGTGGGCGCCTGTAGTCCCAGCTACTCAGGAGGCTGAGGCAAGAGAATGGTGTGAACCCGGGAGGCAGAGCTTGCAGTGAGTCGAGATTGAGTCACTGCACTCCAGCCTGGGCGACAGAGCAAGACTCTGTTTCAAAAAAAAAAAAAAAATTAGCCATGTGTGGTGGTGCATGCCTGTAGTCCCAGCTACTCAGGAGGCTGAGGCAGGAGAATCACTTTGAACCTGGGAGGTGGGGGTTGTGGTGAGCCGAGATTGCACCACTGCACTCCAGCCTGGGTGACAGAATGAGAGACTCCATCTCAACAAAAAGAAAAAGAAAGGCTGGGCGCGGTGGCTCAAGCCTGTAATCCCAGCACTTTGGGAGGCCGAGATGGGCGGATCAGGAGGTCAGGAGATCGAGACCATCCTGGCTAACACGGTGAAACCCCATCTCTACTAAAAAATACAAAAACGAGCCGGGCGAGGTGGCGGGCGCCTGTAGTCCCAGCTACTTGGGAGGCTGAGGCAGGAGAATGGCGTAAACCCGGGAGGCGGAGCTTGCAATGAGCTGAGATCTGGCCACTGCACTCCAGTCCCGGCGACAGAGCGAGACTCCGCCTCAAAAAAAAAAAAAAAAAAAACCGAAAAAGAAAAAAAAAAACAAAGGAGGCAGCAGAGAAGAGAGAAGAATTCCACTTGCAGAGGAATATGAGCAAGGAACCAAGGCAAGCAAGTGCCTGCCCCACATTTTGCCAACTTCCAGCCATCAGCATACTGCCCCCCTGTTAAGTAGCAGGGTGCCCTGGCCTTGGCCTTTCTCATCCACCTTCCTAGAGTCATCTCGGCTCCCTTGCACAGCCAATCACTCTCCCCATCAGGAGGTCTCTCCCATTAAAAAGCTAAATCTTCCTTGACCCCAGAAGCTACGGCCCTATCCCTTTCTTCCCTTCACAGCCAAGCTCCCCCAAGAGCTGTCTACGCACATAGTCTTCCTTTTCTCACTTCCCACTTGCTCCCCAACCCGCTTCCATCTGCTTCCACCCTCGCCCGCCACCGGAATAGCTCCTGCTGAGGTCTCAGTGGCCTCCATCTCATCGAAACTGGCAGGCACTTGTCAGCCTCCCTGACCTCTCGGGGCAGGCCGCTTGGCTGGCCACTTCCTCCTCCGAGACATTCCCAGTCCCCTTCCTTCTGGGCACCGAGCTCCTTTGCTGTCCTCCTGCCTCGGGGGCTACTTCCTCTTGCTCTTCAGTGCAGGCTCACTCTCCCCTTTTCAGCCCAAAATGTCGGGGCTCCTCAAGGCTTTGTCCAGAACTCTCTTCTCTCTCCGGACACTCTTCCCTGCTCACTTTGCAGTCAGCATCAGAGCCCCGGGGTTCAGCCTGGCCCTCCCCTCTCAGGTCTGGCCCAGACACCACACTGCGCACTCAGTCCACCTCGGACATTTCAAAAGCCCCTCAAACTCAGGCATCCCAAACCATCAGCACTCACTCCAACCCCTCTTGCCAGGAAACCTATCCTGAGGTGTGGCTCCCCCATCCATTCACTTCCACAGCCAGAAACCCAGGCCTCATCCCGACACCTCTGGCCCTCCAAGTCAATGCCTCCGCAAGCCTCATCATTGCACCCCACAGTCATCGTTCCAAAGCCACAAATCTGACTGTTACGCCCCTACTCAAAACCTTTTATCTTTTTCTTTTTTCTTTCCTTTTTTTTTTTTTTTTTTTTTGAGACAGCATCTCACTTTCACCCAGGCTGGAGTGCAGTGGCATGATCACAGCTCACTGTAGCCTCAACTTCCTGGGCTCAAGTGATCCTCCCGCCTCAGCCTCCCAAGTAGCTAGGACTACAGGTATGTGCCACCACATCCAGCTAATTTTTAAAAGTTTTTGTGGGGCCGGGCCCGGTGGCTCACGCCTGTAATCCCAACACTCTCGGAGGCCGAGGCGGGCAGATCAACTGAAGTCGGGAGTTTGAGACCAGCCTGACCAACATGGAGAAATCCCATCTCTACTAAAAATACGAAATTAGCCAGGCGTGGTGGCAGGTCCCTATAATCCCAGCTACTCGAGAGGCTGAGGCAGGAGAATCGCTTAAACCTGGGAGCAGAGGTTGCCGTGAGCCAAGATCACGCCATTGCATTCCAGCCTGGGCAACAAGGACGAAACTCTGCCTAAAAAAAAAAAGAAAAAAAAGTTTTTGTAGAGTCAGGGTCTCACCATATTGCCCAGTCTGGTCTTGGGCCAGGTGGTAAGCAACTGTGGTCCCATCTACTTGAGAGGCCAAGGTGGGAGGATTGCTTGAGCCCAGGAGTCTGAGATCCATCCCTACAAACAAACAAAAATCCGTTAATGGTTTCCTACCGCTTTCAGGAGAAAGACTAAACTGTTTTTTTTTTTTTTTTTGAGAGGGTGTCTCACTCTGTTGCCCAGGCTGGAGTGCAGTAGCACGATCTCGGCTCACTGCAACCTCCGTTTCCCGGATTCAAATGATTCTCCTGCCTCAGCCTCCTGAGTAACTGGGATTACAGTTATGAGCCACCATGCCCAGCTAATTTTTAAATTTTTAGTAGAGAAGAAGTTTCACCATGTTGGCCAGGCTGGTCTCAAACTCCTGACCTCAAGTGATCTGCCCACCTTGGCCTCCCAAGGTGCTGGGATTACAGGCGTGAGCCATCATGCCCAGCCTAAAAGACTAAACTCTTAATTAGGCTCATAGGTAGTGTTACTTAACTCTAGCAACCCCACACACAGGTCTTCTTGGGGAAGGGGACAGTTCCCTCGCCTCTTCCTTCAGCCACTCCTGTCTTCTAGGCCTAAAGCACTAAGCTCCTTCCTCTCTCTCCCTAAGCACTTGCTGTTCCTTCAGACTGTAAACTTTCCCCCCACATTGCTTCTCCTGGCCAACGCCTGCTCCTACTCAGAGCTCCACTGAGTCATCCCTTCCTCTAAGAAAACCTCTTTTTGCCCTTCCAGATGATGCCCAGGTCAGTCTCCACAGTATCCCCACTTCAAGAGCTGTGAATATTTCCTTCAGAGATTTCCATTGGCCAGGTGCGGTGGCTCACACCTGTAATCCCAGCACTTTGGGAGGCCAAGGTGGGCAGATCACCTGAAGTCAGGAGTTCGAGACCAGCTTGGCCAACACAGTGAAACCCGGTCTCTACTAAAAATACAAAAATGAGCTGGATGTGGTGGCACATGCCTGGAGTCTCAGTTACTCAGGAGGCTGAGGCAGGAGAATCACTTGAATCCAAGAGACGGAGGTTGCAGTGAGCTGAGATGGTGCTATTGTACTCCAACTTGGGCAACAGAGCAAGACTCCGTCTCAAAAAAAACAAAGAAGGTAAGATTTCCATCTGCTAATGACTATTCATCTATTAGTGTATCTGATTATCCACCTCTCCTCCCTCTCCTCTGTCACTCTGTTTCATGGGGACAGGGACCACACTGAATTCTGCAGTAGCTTAGCGATTGGCACAGAGTTGACAACCAAATACTTTTTTTCTTTTTGAGACAGAGTCTCGCTCTGTCGCCCAGGCTGGAGTGCAGTGGCGCACTGTAAGCTCCGCCTTCCAGGTTCATGCCATTCTCCTGCCTCAGCCTCCTGAGTAGCTGGGACTACAGGCCCCACCACCACACCTGGCTTTTTTTTTTTCGTATTTTTAGCAGAGACAAGGTTTCACCATGTTAGGCAGGATAGTCTCGATCTCCTGATCTCGTGATCCACCCGCCTCAGCCTCCCAAAGTGCTGGGATTACAGGCATGAGCCACTGCTGACAGCCAACATTTGCTAAAAGTGATTTAAAGTTTTCATGGAAGTTTACCCCTAAATACTTCGGGAAGTTTTCTTTTCCTTTTTTTTTTTTTTTTTTTTTTTTGAGACGGAGTCTCGCTCTGTCGCCCAGGCTGGAGTGCAGTGGCCGGATCTCAGCTCACTGCAAGCTCCGCCTCCCGGTTTAAGCCATTCTCCTGCCTCAGCCTCCCGAGTAGCTGGGGCTACAGGCGCCCGCCACCTCGCCCGGCTAGTTTTTTGTATTTTTTAGTAGAGACGGGGTTTCACCGTGTTAGCCAGGAGGGTCTCGATCTCCTGACCTCGTGATCCGCCCGTCTCGGCCTCCCAAAGTGCTGGGATTACAGGCTTGAGCCACCGCGCCCGGCCTTTTTTTTTTTTTTTGAGACAGAGTCTCGCTCTGTCGCCCAGGCTGGAGTGCAGTGGCGCGATCTTGGCTCACTGCAAACTCTGCCTTCCGGGTTAAGCCATTCTCCTGCCTCAGCCTCCCGAGTAGCTGGGACTACAGGCGCCCGCCACCTCGCCCGGCTAGTTTTTTGTATTTTTTTTAGTAGAGACGGGGTTTCACCGTGTTCGCCAGGATGGTCTCGATCTCCTGACCTCGTGATCTGCCCATCTCGGCCTCCCAAAGTGCTGGGATTACAGGCTTGAGCCACCGCGCCTGGCCAAGTTTTCTTATTACAATATTATGATCATAGGCTGGGTGCAGTGGCCACATCTATAATCCGAGCACTTTGTTTTTTGGTTTTTTTTTTTTTTTGAGACGGAGTCTTGCTCTGTCGCCCAGGCTGGAGTGCAGTGGCCGGATCTCAGCTCACTGCAAGCTCCGCCTCCGGGGTTCACGCCATTCTCCTGCCTCAGCCTCCCGAGTAGCTGGGACTACAGGCGCCCGCCACCTCGCCCGGCTAATTTTTTTGTATGTTTTAGTAGAGACGGGGTTTCACTGTGTTAGCCAGGATGGTCTTGATCTCCTGACCTCGTGATCCGCCCGTCTCGGCCTCCCAAAGTGCTGGGATTACAGGCGTGAGCCACCGCTCCCGGCCAATCCGAGCACTTTGGAAAGCCGAGGTAGGCGGATCACCTGAGGCCAAGAGTTCGAGAATAGCCTGGCCAACATGGTGAAACCCTGTCTCTACTAAAAATACAAAAACTAGCCAGGCATAGTGGCACGCCTGTAATCCCAGCTACTCAGGAGGCCGAGGCAGGACAATCGCTTGAACCCGGGAAGCAGAGGCTGCAGTGAGCCAAGATCTCTCCACTGCACTCCAGCCTGGACAACAGCGAGACTCACTCTAAAAGAAAAAAAAAAAAAAAAATATATATATATATATAATGATCATACCTCAGAAAATTACCCATTCCTTGATATCATCTAATATGTAGCCCATATTCAAATTTACCAACTTGTCCTCCAAAATGCTTTTTTTGTATTTGATTTGTTCCAACCAAGGTCTTTATTTATTTATTTATTTTTTATTTATTTATTTATTGGGACTGGGTCTTGCTTTGTCGCCCAGGTTTCTGGCACAATCAGAGCTCACAGCAACCTCAACCTCCAGGCCTCAGCCTCCTGAGTAGCTGGGATCACAGATGTGTGCCACCATACCCAACTAATTTATTTATTTATTTTTTATTTTTTATTATACTTTAAGTTCTAGGGTACATGTGCACAATGTGCAGGTTTGTTACATATGTATACATGTGTCATGTTGGTGTGCTGCACCCATTAACGCGTCATTTACATCAGGTATATCTTATTTATTTATTTATTTATTTATTTATTTTGGTAGAGATAGGGTCTTGCTATGTTGCCCAGGCTAGTCTTGAACTCCTAGGCTCAAGCAATCCTCCTGCCTGGGTCTCCAAAAGTGCTTGGATTACAGGCATGAACCACTGTGCCCAGCCCCAACCAAAATCTAAATATGGCCTGCACTGCTTTTCGCTGTCTCTTAAGTCTCATTTAAATCTAGAATAACTTTTTCCCCCTTTGCCATTGACTGGGTGAACTGCTAAAGTATTTTAAGTAAATTACAGACATCATGTCCCACCTTCTAGATTTCTCTGATTGCTTCCTCGTGGTGTTGTTTATCCGGTATTTTCTGTAAACTGGAAATTAGATCTCCAGGCTTGATTAGCTTCAGGTTGACTGTGCTGACAAAAACACTTTGTGGGTGAAGCTTCCTCCAACATATTGCGTTCCCTCGGGTGTCCCTGATGCCTGAGCTTCACTGTTAGTGATATAATATTGATCAGTTGCTCCCCTTGGCGACAGCCGATCCCTCTATCAATAAATTGCATTTTTTTGGCTGGCCAGGGTGGCTCACGCCTGTAATTCCAGCACTTTGAGAGGCCGAGGCGGGTGGATCACTTGAGGTCAGGAGTTCAAGACCAGCCTGGCCAACATGGTGAAATCCCATCTCTACCAAAAATCCAAAAATCAGCTGGGCATGGTGGCATGCACCTGTAGTCCTAGCTACTTGGGAGGCTGAGGCAGGAGAATCTCTTAAACCTGGGAGGTGGAGGTTTGCAGTGAGCTGAGATAGTGCCACCGCACTCCAGCCAGGGCAACATAGTGAGACTCTGTCTCTTAAAAAAAATAAATGAGGCCGGGCGCGGTGGCTCAAGCCTGTAATCCCAGCACTTTGGGAGGCTGAGACAGGCGGATCACAAGGTCAGGAGATCGAGACCATCCTGGCTAACCCAGTGAAACCCCGTCTCTACTAAAAAATACAAAAAAAAAAACTAGCCGGGTGAGGTGGCAGGCGCCTGTAGTCCCAGCTACTCGGGAGGCTGAGGCAGGAGAATGTCGTAAACCCGGGAGGCGGAGCTTGCAGTGAGCTGAGATCCGGCCACTGCACTCCAGCCTGGGCGACAAAGTGAGACTCCGTCTCAAAAAAAAATGAATCGAAGAAAACTCCTATTTTACAGATGAGGAAAACAGAGGTTCTGCCTCGTTCAGTCACTCGCCCCAGAAAGCAGCAAGAGATGGTTAAGACCTAAAGGAAGGCAGTGGCCACAGGAATAGACAAGTTTTCGAAGAAGAATCAGCAGCATCTGCAAACAACTGGCTGTGTGTGGGAGGGAACCAGAAGCCCTGGCAGAAGCAGAGACTTCCCTCACATCTCGGCTGGGACACAGGGAGACAGAGCAACTTGGGGGGAAGGTAATGAGCTCGGGCTCCAGGCTTCCCAGATGTCTCCAAACCGCTCTCTAGGGAAATGGTGTTTATAACATGACAATGTCTATAATTTGGCTTCCGGCATGACTCGATAATTAGCTTAACTTATCCCTCATTGGCATTTTATTCAAAGCAAGGACACTCTTCCATTCATTCTGATGAGGCCTGCCTTCTGTGAGTGTTCCAGGGTAAGTGTGAACTGAGAGCTGTTCCTCTGTCTCTTTTGACTGAAGTGGGCTGGAGACTAAAGTCAGGGGTGGTTGAAGTGTCTGCTCACTGGGTTCAAGTCTGTCTCTGGGGCTTGAGGGTGTGGGCTCCCCCTCGGACACCCCTCGGGTGGGGGTGCTGAGACCTGCACATTCAAGGCCTAGCAGGAGTTTGGCCCAGAGATTGGTTTCCAGGGGGGTGCATGGAGGAGGCAGTGACCAGGAAGACGGGAGATTGATAGATCCCTTGGGAGGCAGGGCGGAGGACTGCGACCAAGATGCTTCAGGCTGAACAAGGCTGTGCTCAGGGCAAATGGGAACGCTTTGGCGTTAGGACGCATTGACCAGGTAGATTCTGTGGGACTGAGTGGCTGATTCAGAGAAGGAGTGAAGAAGACAGAGCTGAGAAGGCCCCCATGTCTTTGTCTCCAGAGAAAGTGGAGGCTAGCAGCTGAGGCGGGACCTAGAAAAGGAAGGGCGGGTCTGGGGTGGGGAGATGCGGAGCTTGGTTTTGGACTCAGGGAGTGGCCAGAGGAGACCTGGAAAAGGAGGCCTGGGACTGGAGAGGTGAGGACCAGGTCACAGGCACACAAGTCAAGGTTAAAGCCACAGACATGGATAAACTCTTCCAGGGGAAGCCAAGCGGATCCAGAAGTGGGCCCCCGTGGGAGGGGCAGGGCAAAAGGACCCTTGTAAAGGTGGCTGGGAAAGGAAGAGTGAGACTCGAGGGCAAGGGAAAGGGAGTTTTCAGAGTAGGAGGATGGTCATGGGGACCAAATGCCATGCACAGGGTAGGCAGGACAGTGTTTGAGGAGCTACTGACCTTAGTGATTCTGAAGCCTTAGGAGACTCCAGCTTCTCAGCAAAAACAGAGAAACGAGAGGGCTCACTTGGAGTCAGAACCCTGTGGGCCAAGAAGCAGAAAGTATAATACAATTGTCTCTCAGCCCGGAATAAGCACAGGAAACAGCTCCCACTGGGTGCTACCAGTTAGCCACAGAGAGTGACCCCTGCTAGCCTCTGGCTACTTGCTCCTCAGAACAGATCAGGAGGGCATCAGATTGGCACAGCTTGGGCCATATGTTCACATCTTGGCTGCCCAGGGCCTGAAGATGGAGGCTCAGAATTCCTTCCTTCAGTTCTTTCTGTGAATATTTACTGAGAACCTAGAATGCGCCAGGCACAGTTCTAGGCCCTGGAATACAGCAGCAAAATCCACAAACATCCCTGTCTTCGTGGCACTCACACCCGAGGGGAAAGAATGGCAACAACCCACAGACACAAATGTGGAAATAATGTAAAAGCTGAAGGACAAAGGGAAAGTATAAGGAAGATGGGGAGTATGGGGGCAGCAGGGGAACAGGGTACAGTTTTTTTGTTTGTTTTTTTCTTTTTCTTTTTTTTTTTTTTTTTTTGAGACAGAGTCTCGCTCTGCTGCCCAGGCTGGAGTGCTGTGGCCGGATCTCAGCTCACTGCAAGCTCCACCTCCGGGTTCACGCCATTCTCCTGCCTCAGCCTCCCGAGTAGCTGGGACTACAGGCGCCCACCACCTCGCCCGGCTAATTTTTTTGTATTTTTTAGTAGAGATGGGGTTTCACCGTGTTAGCCAGGATGGTCTCGATCTCCTGACCTCGTGATCCGCCCGTCTCGGCCTCCCAAAATGCTGGGATTACAGGCTTGAGCCACCGCGCCCGGCCTGTTTTTTTCTTTTGAGACAGAGTTTCGCTCTTGTTGCCCAGGCTGGAGTGCAATGGCGTGATCTTGGCTCACTGAAACCTCCATCTCCCGAGTTCAAGAGATTCTCCTGCCCCAGCCTCCCAAGTAGTTGGGATTACAGGTGCCTGCCACCACGCCCAGCTAATTTCTTTGTATTTTTAGTAGAGATGGGGTTTCACCATGTTGGCCAGGCTGGTCTTTTTTTTTTTTTTTTTTTGAGATGGAGTCTCGCTCTGTCGCCCAGGCTGGAGTGCTGTGGCCAGATCTCAGCTCACTGCTAGCTCCGCCACCTGGATTTACGCCATTCTCTTGCCTCAGCCTCCCGAGTAGCCGGGACTACAGGCGCCCGCCACCATGCCCAGCTAGTTTTTTGTATTTTTTTTTTAGTAGAGACGGGGTTTCAGCATGTTAACCAGGATGGTCTCGATCTCCTGACCTTGTGATCCGCCCGTCTCGGCCTCCCAAAGTGCTGGGATTACAGGCTTGAGCCACCGCACCCAGCCCAGGGTGCAGTTTTAAATCGGGTGGTCCTGTAGGACTTGGTGGCTTGCACCTGTAATCCCAGCACTTTGGGAGGCTGAGGTGGGTGGATCGTTTGAGCCCAGGAGTTCAAGACCAGCTGGGCAATATGGCGAACCCCGTCTCTACAAAAAATGCAAAAATTAGCCTGGCATGGTGGCACATGCCTGTACTCCCAACTACTCAGGGAGCTGAGCTGGAAGGATCACCTGAGCCCAGGGAGGTCAAGGCTGCAGTGAGCCGAGACTGTGCCACTGCACTCAAGTGTGGGTGAGAGAGTAAGACCCTGTCTCAAAAAAATTAATTCACTAAAAATTAATAAATAAATAGGATGGTCCAGAAAAGCCTAATCGCGAAGGGAGGAGCATGCCAGGAAGCAGCAAGGAAGCTGGTAATCAGAGGATGGGGGTTGGGGTGGAATGGAGAAGAGGCTGGAGGGATTGGGACAGTAGGTTGCATAGGACCCTGTAGGCCCCTGGAAGGACTTGGGCTTCTCTTTGGTTTTTGGCAGAGTCTCACTCTGTTGCCCAGGTTAGAGGGCAGTGGTGTGATCTTGGGCCATTGCAACCTCCGCCTCTGAGGTTCAAAGGATCCTCCTGCCTCAGCCTCCCGAGTAGCTGGGATTACAGGTGTGTGCTACCACGCCCAGCTAATTTTTTTATCTTTTTAATAGAGACAGGTTTCATCGTGTTGCCCAGGCTGGTCTGGAACTCCTGACCTCAAGTGATCTGCCTGCCTCGGCCTCCCAAACTGCTGGGATTACAGGTGTGAGCCACAGTGCCTAGACCTCAGGCTTCCCTTTGAATACCATGAGAACACCTGGGGGACTCTGAGCCCAGAGGTGACCTGATATCTTATAGCTTAATAGGATCACTCTGGCCACTGTGTAGGGAATAAATGGCAGGGCCAAGGATGGAGGCAGGGAGACCAGTTAGAAGGTGACCACAGTAATCCAGGGGAGAAAATGACAGGGGAGATGGTGGCAAGTCATCACATTCTGCACATATTTTGAAGGTAGAGCAGACAGGATTTGCTGACAGAATGGATGTGGGAGAGGAGTCAGGAATGATTCTAAGGTTTTCAGCCTGAACAATAAGAAAGATGGAATTGCCATCAGTTGAGAAGGAAAAGGCTGTGGATGAAGTGGTGGGTGTAGGATGGGAAGGGGGAAGCAAGGGTAGATCCAGGGTTCCAGGACAGATCACCCAATGGGGCACTCCCCTGACCTAGGAAGGGGGACACTGGACAGCCACAACCTCCAGCAAATGCCCAGGACAGGTGGTTCCTGGTGACCTGCGACAGAGCAATTCCAGCAGGGTGAGGAGGAACCAGAGAGCTAAGTGTGCTGCACATGTGGAGGCTGTGCTTGGTCTCCTGACTTATGAAGCAGAGCAGAGGGATCTGGGAGACACAGAGGGTGGTGGCCTGAGCCCATGTGGAGGCTGCCAGGAAGTGGCAGGAGAGGGAGAGAGTGCAGATCAGGATAAAGAGTCTCCACACGAGGGAGGAGACATGGATCCCAGCCAAGGCTTGGCTGCAAAAGCACAGGGTCAGGCTCAAGGCACTGAGGGCCTGGACCAGTGTCAGGGAACAGGGGAAAGGATCCAGAGACATTTGCACAGCAGAGATGGCCAGGAAGCTGCTGGAGAGTAGGAGGAGTCAGGCGCAACTCCAGGATTTTGAATCCCAACTCCTGCTAGCATCCTGAAGGCCTCTGTCCCCTTCTAAGTCCAGGCTTACCAAGGCCTGCTGCACTCTGGAGTCCTCAGTTCTCTGAGCACAGCCCCATACCTGATTCTAAATCCACACCGCTGCTTTCTCTGCTTTTGTTGCAGGCCACAGTCAGAGGACACTGTTTGCTTGCTGTTCCCAATGCCCTCTGGCCCCTCTATCCTACAGCCGGGTGGTGTGGCTCCTTCTCCTGCCCTCCACCAGAGCCCCCATCTCAGCAATGACTTTGCTTTGTCTCAGAGAAAAACACAGTGCTGAGCGGGGGAAGCTGAGCACAAAAGAGTACATATAA
This sequence comes from Trachypithecus francoisi, assembly GCF_009764315.1. Classification (NCBI taxonomy): domain Eukaryota; kingdom Metazoa; phylum Chordata; class Mammalia; order Primates; family Cercopithecidae; genus Trachypithecus; species Trachypithecus francoisi. The sequence goes on along the minus strand of NW_022681466.1, from coordinate 21,638,472 downwards.
TACACTCTTAGGAGGTTCTAGAAGCAGTGACACTCACCTACTGTGACCTACAGTGATAGAAATCAGATCAGTGCTGTCTGGGGCCAAAGGACTGATTGCAATGGGATAGGAAGAAACTTTCCAAAGAGATGGAAATGTTCTCTATCTCTAGGGGGTGGTGGTTGCACAGTTCAACGTCATCACCTGTACATTGAAAATGTGTGCATTTTATTATATGCAAATTATACCATGACAAAGTTTATTTTATTTTATTTTGAGACAGAATTTCACTCTTGTTACCCAGGCTGGAGTGCAATGGTGTGATCTCGGTTCACTGCAACCTCTGCCTCCTGGGTTCAAACGATTCTCCTGCCTCAGCCTCCCGAGTAGCTGGGATTACAGGTGCACGCCACCATACCCGGCTAATTTTTATATTTTTAGTAGACATGGGGTTTCATCATATTGGTCAGGCTGGTCCCGAACTGCTGACCTCAGGTGATTCACCCACCTTGGCCTCCCAAAGCGCTGGGATTACAGGCGTGAGCCACTGAGTCCAGCCTAATAAAGTTGATTTTAAAAATAGAAAACTAAATATTTTTTTAAGACAGGGTCTTACCCTGTCACCCAGGTTGGAGTGCAGCAGTAGGATCATGACTCACTGCAGACTTGACCTCCCAGGTTCAAGAGATCCTCCCACCTCAGCCTCCCAAGTAGCTGGGACTACAAGTACCCACCACCATGCCCAGCTAATTTTTAAATTTTTTGTAGAGACAGGGTCTTATTATATTGCCCAGGCTGGTCTCAAACTCCTGGGCTCAAGTGATTCCTCCTGCCTTGGGCTCTCAGAGTACCTATCTAAAAAAAAGACAGAGTATTGCTCTGTTGCCTAGGCTGGAGTGCAGTGGCACGATCTCAGCTCACTACAACTTCTGCCTCCCAAGTTCAAGCAGTTCTCATGCCTCAGCCTCCCAAGTATCTGGGATTACAGAGGTGCACCACCACACCCAGTTAATTTTTTTTTTTTTTTTTTTGAGATGGAGTCTCACTCTGTCGCCCAGGCTGGAGTGCAGTGGCGCAATCTCGGCTCACTGCAAGCTCCGCCTCCCGGGTTCACGCCATTCTCCTGCCTCAGCCTCCCAAGTAGCTGGGACTACAGGCGCCCGCCACCTCGCCCGGCTAGTTTTTCGTATTTTTTAGTAGAGACGGGGTTTCACCGTGTTAGCCAGGATGGTCTCGATCTCCTGACCTCGTGATCCGCCCGTCTTGGCCTCCCAAAGTGCTGGGATTACAGGCTTGAGCCACCGCGCCCGGCCAATTTTTGTGTTTTTAGTAGAGACAAGGTTTCACCATGTTGGCCAGGCTGGTCTCGAACTCCTGGCCTCAAGTGATCCACCTGCCTTGGCCTCCAAAAGAGCTGAGATTACAGGTATGAACCACCATGCTTGGCCTTAAAAATTTTTTTTAGGGCTGGGCACAGTGGGTGGCTCATGCCTGTAATCCCAGCACTTTGGGAGGCCAAGGCAGGCAGATCACAAGGTCAGGAGACCAGCCTGGCCAATATGGTGAAACCCTGTCTCGACTAAAAATACAAAAATTAGCCAGACATGGTGGCAGGCGCCTGTAGTCCCAGCTATTCAGGAAGCTGAGGCAGGAGAATCACTTGAACCTGGGAGGCAGAGGTTGCAGAGAGCTGAGATCTCGTCACCGCACTCCAGCCTGGGCGACAGAGCGAGACTCCGTCTCAAAAAAAAAAAAAAGTTTTTAAAGAGAAAATAATAGTCTATCAAGCAGAAAAATCCTGTACACACACACACACACGCTCATCTCACACATACACACACACACGCCAATCTGTCCACATCCTTTGCTTCCTCCCTTCTCTCTGGCATGGCAGAGCGCCTCATCTTGTCCATGCAAGCTATCACACCTGAGACTGTTCCCCCTAAAAAGAACTCATGTGCCACCCTTCCTTTGACCTTGCATCCATCTCCCCTGCTGTCCTCACAGCCCACCCCTAGGAAGGATGGGCTATATTCCCCTTCACCATGCTGGATCAGTCACCCCTCTCTGAGACACCTGCCTTGCAGGGACACTCCCTCTCTCCTTTCTGTCTTCTTTCAAGTTCCTAGGACCCCATTTGCTTGTATCCAGCAATGGAGGGAGAGTTTCAGGCTCTGCACCTGCACAGCCTCCCGTCATGATCTCACCTGCTCCAGGGCTTCAGTTACCATCTATTGCTGACAGTGCTCAAAGACACCTCTGAATTTTTTTCAGAGTATCAAGAATATGGCAGAAGAGGTAGACACAGGATATATGACATAGGCTTCAGAAGCAGTTTATAATTTTTATTTTTTTATTTTTTATTTTTCTTAGACGGAGTCTCGCTCTGTCGCCCAGGCTGGAGTGCAGTGGCCGGATCTCAGCTCACTGCAAGCTCCGCCTCCCGGGTTTACGCCATTCTCCTGCCTCAGCCTCCCGGGTAGCTGGGACTACAGGCGCCCGCCACCTCGCCCGGCTAGTTTTTTGTATTTTTTAGTAGAGACGGGGTTTCACCAGGTTAGCCAGGATGGTCTCGATCTCCTGACCTCGTGATCTGCCCATCTCGGCCTCCCAAAGTGCTGGGATTACAGGCTTGAGCCACCGCACCCGGCTATAATTTTTAATATGATACGTACACTCAACCCCCTTCTGGGACAGTCCACTGGACCTCAGGCTCAGCAAGCCCCAAACTGAACTCATCAGCCCTTTGCCAGCCCTGCTCTTCCTCCCTTCCTCAGGATTCCAGCTTCAGGCAGAAACCTAGTAGTCATCCTCTTACTCCATGACCATCAATTGTCAATTATCCCCTTCTTTTGATTTCACCCTCTAAAACTCCCCCTTCTCCACCCCCACGGACACTCCCAGAGGTTCAAGCATTCATTCATTCAATAAGTGTTAGCTGAGCACCTACTCTGTGCCAGACACTGATCCTGATGCTCAAACACAACACATAAAAATCAGTGCCCTACAGAGCTTACCTTCTAGCACTTGCAGTAATTTCGAAAGTGGCTCCATCTTTCATTCTAACCCCTCTAACTGCCTACTCTTCTGTGGCCACAGCAAAAGTCACCAATGTGCATCTGCTCAGCATCTTCCATGTGACCTCATCCTCCTGGGATCAAGCCTGGGCCATGTGTGAGGTGTCCTGATCCCCTTCCTCCTGTCTTCTCTCATCTTCCCTTCCTTCCCCACCAAACACTTGTACCCTCTAAATATGGTGGACTCCCTCTGCAGGTGGTCCATCCCCGGATATAAGGCATATTGTACTGCCTGTCCGGCGGCCTTCCCCTCAACCCCAAGCACCTACAGGACCAGAACTGCTCTTATCCTTCCTGCAGTATCAGTGCCTGGCCCATTATCTGGCACACAGTTGGGGTCAGCAAATGGTAACTGATTACATAGATGACAGTGAATTAACAGTAGTGTCACACAGATAGAGTCTTGGGGAGCAGGGAGACATGAGTTCTGAATTAGCCCCAGAACACCTCCCTGATTGATAATTCAGACCAACCCCTTGGACACCTAGTTAAAAGCAGGGTGCTAGCTGGGCACGGTGGCTTACACCTGTAATCCTAGCACTTTGGGAGGCTGAGGCAGGAGGATTGCCTGAGCTGAGTCAAGATCAGCTCAGGCAAGGCGTGGTGGTTTATGCCTGTAATCCCAGCACTTTGGGAGGCCAAGGTGGGCAGATCACAGAGTCAGGAGTTGAAGACCAGCATGGCCAACATAGTGAAACCCCATTTCTACTAAAAAAAAAAAAAAAAAAAAAACAAAAAACAAAAAAATTAGCCAGGGCTGGGCATGGTGGCTCATACCTGTAATCCCAGCACTTTGGGAGGCCAAGACAGGCAGATCACCTGAGGTCGGGAGTTTGAGAACAGTCTGACCAACATGGAGAAACCCCATCTCTACTAAAAATACAAAATTAGCCAGGCGTGGTGGCACATGCCTATAATCCCAGCTACTCAGGAGGTTGAGGCAGGAGAATCGCTTGAACCTGGGAGGTGGAGGTTGCAGTGAGCTGAGATCATGCCATTGCACTCCAGCCTGGACAACAAGAGCGAAACTCTGTCTCAAAAAAAAAAAAAAAAAAAAAAAGTGAGGTGCAAATCCTACTTTTGCACCCACTGCTCTTTCCTCACCCTAGAAATTTCCACAGGAGTACAGTCATCAACCTACAGAATGTTAACACCAAGGGGACTTTCAAGATCTGGTCACCTGACCAAACACCACAGAGGGTGACTGCTTTGCCCAAGGTCATGCTGCTGGTTAGGGGCAGGGCTGGGACTAGAGTCCGAGTAGCTCTGTAAAATGGCAACAAGAATAGAACCTATCTCAGTCTTGTTGCAGGGAATATATTACATGCTTAGCACATTGCTTGGCACATAATAAACTCTCACCGAATGGGGAGCTGTTGCTGTTATTGTTGCTATTGTCATCGTCAACATCATGGGTGTCCAGCCTTGCCTCCAAGTTCCTTGCCTCCTGATCTTCCCATCCCCCTAGTGCCATTCTCCACTACTTCCTCCCTTTCCTCCCAATCCATGATTTCCTCCCTTCTCCCCTCCCAATTCATGTTTGACCCACTGCGGTCAGCCTCCACCACCACCAGTGCCTGGAACTTTCCAGGCTGAGGTCACCAGGGACCTCTTCCTTGTAGAACCCTTCCCTCCCTCGACCTCTCAATGGCATGTGACCCTAACACTGCTTCCTCCTTAAATGTCCTTGACTTCTATAACATAAACTCTCCTGCTGCTCAGGACATCCAGCTCTCCCTCTCACCCTCTCTGCTGATCCAGACACAAATAGTCAACTGCCTACTGGGCATCACCACTTCTTGTGCCATAGGCACCCAACGTCAGCACATCCAAAGCAGTTTGTTACCAGCTCCATCAACCCACCCTGCTCCTGGGTTCTACTGTTCAGTGCACAAATGGACCCCATCCACCAAATACCTTAGACTGCACCAGGCAAGACTGAGGGGAGGACTCCCAGAGGTACAGCCTAGGGGATGGATTTGGTGGATGGGTTTCATCTGAACATCCTTCTTAACATCCCACCTTTTTTGTTTGTTTGTTTGTTTGTTTGAGATGGAGTCTTGCTCTGTTGCCCAGGCTAAAGTGCAATGGCGCAATCTCGGCTCACTGCAACCTCCACCTCGTGGGTTCAAGCAATTCTCCTGCCTCAGCCTCTTGAGTAGCTGGAATTACAGGCATATGCCACCATGCCTCGCTAATTCTTTATTTTTTTCTTGAGACAGAGTTTCACTCTTGTCATCCAGGGAGTGCAGCGGCACGATCTCGGCTCACTACATCCTTTGCCTCCAGGGTTCAAGCAATTCTCTGCCTCAGCCTTCCGAGTAGCTGGGATTACAGGTGCCTGTCACCATGCCCAGCTAATTTTTGTATTTTTAGTAGAGATGGTGTTTCACCATCTTGGCCAGGCTGGTCTTGAACTCCTGACCTCGTGATCCACCCGCCTCAGCCTCCCAAAGTGCTGGGATTACAGGCGTTAGCCACCACGCCTGGCCACCTCTGTGCCTTTGAACATACTGTTCCCCTTGCCTGGAATGCTCTTCTGCCCCTTAACTGCCTGCAAACTCTCCCTCACCAACTTGGTCCCAGTTCAGGCCTTCCCTGACCCCATAAACTCAGCTACTTCCTCCCTGCAGTATCAGCACCATTCATAGCACTGTCATAGCCCTTTTCACCCTGAAGTTAATAATTCCCTATGTCTATCACCCCCACTAGCTATCTGTGTACCTCCCATGTGTCTCCATGTATCTGTTAATACTTTCTTATGTCTATCATCTCCAGGTGCTATCTGTGTATCTCCCATGGCCAGCACATAATGATTCAGTGAGTTTCTGCTGAAAAACCAAATAATTAAACTTTTTCAACTTCTGTCCTGATGGTAACTATAAGAGGAGGGATGAAGATTAGGCTGTAAGGCCGGGCATGGTGGCTCACACCTGTAATCCCAGCACTTTGGGAGGCTGAAGCAGAGGGATCATGAGGTCAGGAGATGGAGACTATTCTGGCTAACACGGTGAAACCCTGTTTGTACTAAAAATACAAAAAGTTAGCCGGGCGTGGTGGCACGAGCCTGTGGTCCCAGCTACTCGGGAGGCTGAGGCAGAAGAATCTCTTGAACCCAGAAGGTGGAGGTTGCAGTGGGCCGAAATCACATCACTGCACTCCAGCCTGGGTGCCAGAGCAAGACTCTGTCTCAAAAAAAAAAAAAAAAAAAAAAGATTAGGCTGTAAGAGGAACTGGTAAAGTGGAACATAGCAGGGCAAATGTGCTAACCCTGGAAATTTCCCCAGGAGCAGAGTCATCAACTTATAGAATGTTACCACAAAGGGGACTTTCAAGATCTGGTCACCTGACCAAATACCAGAGAGGGTGACTGCTTTGCCCAAGGTCACACTGCTGGTTAGGGGCAGGGCTGGGACTAGGGTCCATGCAGCTCTGGAAAAAGTTTGGGTAGATACTACCTCATCCCATGAACTTGTTCCCTTCCTACCCACCCTATCTCCCTAAAGGAGGTCCCTGATGCTCTAACATGGTCAGGGAACTACCTGGGCTCACTCACAGCTCTTGAAGCACTTGCTAGGACCTTGGCCAGGTGGAGTTACCAAAATCCTGTAGACTGGGGTAAGGGGTGGGGGGCGGGGGGGAATCCAACTATCACCATTTTAGCGATTGGCAAACTGAGGCTGCTAGCTAATGGCAGAGGGCAAGATTTGATATTAAGCACTGTGTTCTTCCTGTAGAAAGACCTGAAAAGCCCAAACTCCCACATATGCAGAGTCACTATTTACAATAATCATGACTGCTGACTTCCTAATGTCAGGGAAATCCCCTCACTCCCACCAGTTCCTCCTGAAACTGAGCCTCCCTCCATCTCGCACAGGGTGTCTGACTTAGGAAACCAACTGTAGACCCACCCTCCTCAGCCACCCAGGCCTGCTGGATAGATTGCCTCCGAGTCATACCCTTTAATGGGGAAATCACCCTTCTTTGTGCCGGGCACTTGACATCGTGGTCACTGCTCCTATCAGCCCTGAGGTTGGTACTACAGTCTGCGATGGGGAAACTGAGGGTCCCAGATAAGTCACTACTAATCCATGGTCAAAGCAAGAAAGTGGCAGGGTCGGGACTCGAACTTAGGTCTGCCTGACTCTAGCGGGTCTCCGCTCGGGCGGGAGGCCCTCCCAGCCGAAGCCTTTCGCTGGCTGGACTACCTGGGGGAAAGTGACTTAACCTCTTCGAACACCCCCAAGGTCAGAAGCTTTGGTTTTAGGGGAGAAAATGGTGTGCAAACGAGACGCGAAGAAAACGCAAACCCTCCGGCGCTGGCGCAGCCTCTTCCCCGAGCCCGGGTCTGTCTAATGGCCCAGAGGGAGAGGTCGTACCCCCGACCCCTGGCACCTGCGAAACCAAGGGCTCGGTCGGCTGGCAGAAACGAAACCTCAACACCCTCCAGCCTCCCCCGCTTGATTCCCGGAACCAGCGAGCCAGGCTTCGCGGAAACTTGCCCGGCGGCAGCCGCTTCGGGCCCCGGGACCGCCCCGACCGCAGCCCGCAGCTCCGGGCCAGGAGGTGCGGGCCGGCGCGGTCGGGCCCGAGCAGCAGCGCGACGCGCGCTTCCGCCCCGCTCGGCTCCGGCGGCGGCCGCGGCGGCCCCACAATCCCCTTCTGGCTCCGGGGACGGGCGGGGCGGGGCGAGCGGGCGGAAATAATTTTCTGTTTGGTCGTCTCTACCCCAGTCCCTTCGCCGCGGGACGCGCGAGACGGGAGAAGGTGCGGGAGGCGGGAAGCAGGAGCCGGAGCGCGCGGCCCCGGCACGCATAGGGCGGCGGAGAGGGCACGAGCAGGGATTGAGCACCTACTGTGTGCCTTCACGCTTTACAAAAGGATTTTCGTTCGGTGTTCGCTACAGCCCCTGTCCAGGGGTACCAACGCCCCATTTACAGAGGGACAAGCCGGATTTCGGAGAGGGGAAGTCACTTGCCGAAAGTCCCACCGCCAGGGTCTGCGTGACACCCCAAAGCAGTGCTCAGTTACTCCGGGGAGAGCGCGATGAACTTGAACCACTTGTTGGCTGGTTCCTGCTCTTGCTTGTTTTTTGCGGATCGGCACACAGTGGGCGCTCAGGAAAATAAATGATGGAAGCTTGAGATTGAACTTGACAGCTCGACCCTGGGTACCCGCCACGAATCCAGCCTAGCCCGCGGGGCACCGGGTTTCCCCAGACCTCGCAGGGAGCATTTGCGGATGGGCCGGTAGAGGAGGCTCGGACATCCCAGCTCCGCACCCGCTCTCGACCAACGCGTGGTGGCGGAAACCCTGTCGTAGCGGGGCACAGAATGGGTTCAAGTCCCGACTCTGCCAATTTCAGGCTGAATGACTTTGGGCGAGTCACTTCTTCCCGTCGAAACCTCAGCTGCTCCATTCACAAAATGGGAGATATGAACACCCATCCTAAAAGGGTGTGGGTAGGATTAAACGAAACAATGTTCCTAAAACGCTAAATTTACAAGTGTTGTCTCCAGTCCATCCCATAAACTTAGGCGACAAACCCGGTGCGGGGTGACCTGAGACAAAGGCTTCCCGGCCCCTGTCTCCAGGTCGTCCCCCCCTAGGGCGTAGGCACCTTTTAGTGACCCCCGTCCGGCGAAACCCGAAACTGCGGCCACTTTGGCAGCGGTGGGTCCCAAAAGCAAATATTCAAATATTCTGAAACTCGTGCATGATTTAGGACTGACATTTTTATGTTTAACATTCTTGCAGTTTTATTCTTGCTAGTAAAGGTAATTCGTTAGAAACCCCTAAGTGTAGTTTCTCCTCTGTGTCTTGTTAACTTTTCGTGTTTGCGAAATTTACAAATTTGACCAAGGAACCGAAGCGCGGCAGTCCTCGCCGGAATCCCGGCCATCGCAATAATCTGGCTCTCGGCCCCTACTCCCAGGCACGGAGGTCAAAGAGACCGGCTTCCCCTATACCACCCTGTGTAGGATGTAGCCTCTTCGTCCCGGCAGCCCTCCGAGATTCCCTGTGTCCACCGGAGCGAGGGGAGGTGGGGGGCTGCAGCCCAGAACTCAGCTTCCCCGACCTCCCCACAATCCCGCCTCTCTGGGATTAAGGGAGTAAATCCCTGACGCTAAAGACCAGGTCAAGGACAAGTTCTCCCCCGCCCTACTCCCCCCTCCTGGGCGGGGATTCACCTCCCTTCCCGGATGAAAGGTACTAAAGAGCCGACGGGGGGCCGCGGCGGGGCCCCAGGCCCTTGATGTTCCGGTTGAACAGGTGCTGGTGAAAAGGAGGCGGACCCGGCGGAAGAGTCTGCCAGGGGGCAGTGCACCGAAGGGGGGGCGGCCTCCTCCACCTCCAGTCCCCCGGGCCGTCTTCCCTTCTCCTCTCTGTTTGCCCCTCCCCCGCAGGAAGCGTTCCCGGCCTCGAGGTCTTTGAAGTGTCGTTGAAGCCCCCAGGGCTGCCTTCTCCCCTACGCCACCCGAACTCCCGCTGTGGGGGGCGGGTGACCTTTAGTCCCACGAGCGTCGCCCCCCTTTAGGAAGTTTTTGGGGGGTCAGATCTCACTCCCCCCCTTGCCCACACAGGTCTTGGGAAGAAGCGTTTGGGCCGACGCCCCTCACTTCTCTCCCAGACCCAACTGCAGGGACTTTAGTCCTCTGGAGTGCTGCGTGTGAGTTACGCTGTGTCTGTGTGCGTGCCTAGAGGTCAAGTGTAACTGGTGTTCGTGAGCACCTCGTGGTTGCGGGTCTCTAACTCTCGTGGGTCTCTAAGCGCGCCCGCGGGGCTGGAGCGGAGGTTCCTGTCTCTGGGAGGGTCAGTTGTGTGACTGAAGCTGGGAGTTAGCTCGTGTCTGTGGGTGCCTCAGTGTGTGTCTCTGGGGCTCCGAGTCCCTGTGCGTGCGTGTGTGTCTGTGAACCCGACAGGAAGCTCCCCGAGGGCAGGAATATGTTTTGCTCTCTACTCATCCCAGCGACTGGCAACGAGCGTTTAATAAATATCTGTTGAATGAGTAAGTGTCTGCGTGTGACAGCGTCTACCCTCCAGAGTGGCCTCCGAGAAAAGGGCCCGAGGGCGGCCATCCAGAAAGACCCCCAGACACGGGGTGGGGCGGGGGCGAACGGCCCGCGTCGTTCCCATTCCTCCTAGCGCCCCTTCCCCCGGTATCCACCCCCAAGTTTCCCTGGGGCTGAAGAACCCACCCAGAGACGAAGACTTGGCGGAGGGGGCTGGAGACTCGGGAACCCGGGGCCCGAGACGGGAGGGCGGGCAGAGGGAGGGCTCGGGAGCGACGACCCAGAGCCCTAAAACGAAAAAGAAAGCAGGCAAAGCAGCACGGAGCTAACGAGCGAAAAGCTCCCTACCAAGCCAGGCTTTGTTCCCTGAACCTAAGACTTTACCCGGCGGCGGGCGGCGGGCGGGCCGGGAGCGAGCGAGCGGAGGCGCGCGGCCATGGCTGCCGCGGCCGGGCAGGGGGCCGGGGGGGCGGCGCGTGAGCGGGTGGCGCGGGGCGGCGCGGGGCGGGCGGGCGCCCGCGATGTGCCACTCGGCGCCTCCCCCGCCGGGCCCGGGCTGCGCGGCGGCGGGGCGGCCTTAGGAGCCGGGCGAGCGGCGCGGAAGGGGCGAGCCCGGCGTGCGAGTCTCATTGTTGTGGGGGGGGCCCGTCGGGGCATGAGGGCGAGAGCACGGCGGGGGGGGCGGCCAGACAGAGCGAGCGAGGAGGAGGAGGAGGAGGACGCGGAGGAGGAGGAAGGAGGAGGCAAAGAAAAGAAGCGGCGGCGGCGGAGGAAGAGGAGGAGGGGGCGAGGAGGCGCGCGGCCCCCCGCTCCCTCCCTCCCCCCTGACCCCCGACCCCCGCCGGCCGGCCCCCCGCCCCAGCCCCGGAGGGAGCTCATGGGAGTATGAAGGAGATGGTAGGAGGCTGCTGCGTATGTTCGGACGAGAGGGGCTGGGCCGAGAACCCGCTGGTCTACTGCGATGGGCACGCGTGCAGCGTGGCCGTCCACCAAGGTATGGGGGTGGCCCGCGGGGGGCGGCGGGACCCCGGGGGCGGCGTGCGCGGGGCGCCCCCGGCCGCGCCCTCCGGAGACCTCCCGGGGCTCGCGTGCCCCTCCCCCACCCCACCTGAAGGGAAGGGAGGCGTGGGGGGGCTCCCCCCGCCTGGTCCTGGAAGACCGGGTCAGGCATTGTTTTCTTGCCTATTGTTCCAGTTCCGCGCCCCCCACCCCAAGTTGAGGGAGTTTGGGGAGAGTCTAGGGAGCAATGAGTGAACTCCCCGCGCCCCACCCCGCCGGTGTCGGGGCTGCCCGGGGAATGTTTACCTGCGAGGTGTCCCCTCCCGCCGGGTTATTTTGGTCCCGGCTCCCGGAGGAAGAGGTCAAGGGGGGGGCGTCATCCCCCCTCGCTTCCGGATAATGGGAGGAGCGGACTTGGAAAGGGAAGAGAAGGGTCCCAGGGGAGAAGGGACTCCTAAATCCGCCGGGGAAGAGCTAAGGATAGGAGAGAGGTTGTGCAGGGGGCCGGAATCGAGAAGAGGGAGGTTTGGAGTTTCCCCCAGCAGCACATGGTTCGGGAGTTAACTCCTTGAGGAATCTTGCCGAGGGCGCAGGCTGGCATCTCCCGCCTGCCTGGCACAGGCAGCCGGGCCCCCCCTTCCTGGGACATCCCTGAATGCTGTGGCCCGGGGCTCTTCCCGCCACGCTCCTCTGGGTTCCCAGCACCACACCTGCTCTCGGCCTTGACTTTTAACCTGACTCTGTGATACTTAGAAGTAGAAGATGAGGTCCCTAGACCCCCTACTTCTCCGCCTCGTCCCTCACTGGCCCTTTAAGAAATCCCCCCGCCCACAACAACAAAACGTGTTTGACGGTCGTGACTGTTGTCCCCTCTGGTTTTCTCTGTTCCTGATGCTGATGGCTGGTCCGGGGAAGGAGCTGGGAAACAAGTCCAGAAAGGGCGTGGGGGGAGGATCTTCTAGAAGTTTAAGGTCAAACACTCAGACTTCCCGCCCTGTTTGGAGTGCTTGATTGTGTGGTTGAAGGCTGGTGGTGTGCGGTTGGGCAGTCCTGCTGTTAAATGAGTGACCCCAGACTGGGGAGCAGCCCCCATTACTGGAACTGGCTCTAGTTCCTTCGAGTCACCGCCTTCCCCCAGTTAACCTGGGAAAAAGCCACTGGCTGACAGCTTTGCTCAGCGACTGTCCTCCCCCCCTCAGCTTGCTATGGCATCGTTCAGGTGCCAACGGGACCCTGGTTCTGCCGGAAATGTGAATCTCAGGAGCGAGCAGCCAGGGTGGTGAGTTCCAGACTGCCCTGCTCTACTCCCCGGCCCCTCCCACACACCTGAGCGTCTCCGGTTGAGCTAGGGGACTCTAAGGCGAGGCTGGGGTGGGACTTAGCTCTGTCACACAGACTTCCTGTTTCCTGCACACCTACCTCCAACCCCTCCTCTGCCTCACGCTCATCCCTCCCTCTGCCCCATCTCAGGCATGGGGCTTTGGTTTTTGTCTGTTTGAACTTTTTTATTACGGGAAGTTTCCTACTCATGTGAAAGTAGAGGGAAAACTATAATGAATCTCATGTCCCCTTCCTCATCTTCAACAGTTACCAACTCACGGCCAATCCTGTTTCCACTGTAGCCCCATCCATCCCCTGCTAGAGCTTAGCATTTCAGCCTGGGACCCCTTGAATGTGCTCAGAGAGGGCCCAGCTCAGCAGATCCCCCAACCCCTGTGCACCCTTGCATTGGCAGAGGTGTGAGCTGTGCCCACACAAAGACGGGGCATTGAAGAGGACTGATAATGGAGGTGAGGAGGGCTCATCTGCTGAGGTCAGCAAGGCCCCCTGAGCAGGGTCTGGGAAGGCAGGAGTGGACTGGGTTGGGGTGGAGGCGGGGTTTTCTTTCCCTGGCTGGCACTGGAATCTGATGGGAAGGCTGTGGAGGAGGGAACGGTCTGCAGCGTGGGGTCATGAGGGGTGGAGTCTCCAGCTTGCCATCTGCAGCTGAGGCCACCCCCACACTGCCCCAGGCTGGGCACACGTGGTGTGTGCCCTCTACATCCCCGAGGTGCAATTTGCCAACGTGCTCACCATGGAGCCCATCGTGCTGCAGTACGTGCCTCATGATCGCTTCAACAAGGTCAGCAACCCCCGCTGTGTCCCCTACCAGTTCCCTCCTATCCATGGGTTCCTCCAACGCTCTCTTCATCCAGTGTAATTTGATTCTGTCCAACCAGCACTGAAAGGGAACTTGGGAGGTGGGTAGGTACCTACCAGTGAACCACCCTTCTGTTGACAGACACACTCGTGCTCTGGCACTCAGATGAAATAGTAGGCTCCTCTGCAGTAGTTCTGCCAGAGGGTAGACCTTCGCAGGTACTTCATTCATTCAGTTGCTGGACACATTTTATTAAGTGCCTACTATGTGCCAGACCTGGTGCAAGGTAGCTGGAACATGCTGTTCTGTGCTGATCAAGATAGGTGTGCTGCCTGCTCAATGGAATGCAAGTTCTTGCATGCAAAGACATAAATATCAGTAAAAAGACAAAGTAAATGCAATTTGTGATAAGTGCTATGAAGAAAATAAGACATTAAAATAAAGACCTGGTGGGGACTTACTTTAGACCAGATGGTAAAGGAAGGAGACATTTAGGCTGAGACCTGGGACATGAGAAGGAGCCAGCTTCCAGGAGGGTGAGGGCTCCAGGTTCCAGGCAGAGGAAGGCCTTCGCAGAAGCGCAGAGGTGGGCATAAGCTCCCCAGTGAGCAAGACAGACACAGGCCTTGGCCTTTCAGAGCTCACCATCCAAGGACTGTGCTACCCAGCATAGTAGCCGTTGGCCACACATGGCTACATAAATTAATCAAAATTAAATGCAGGCCGGGTATGGTGGCTCATACCTGTAATCCCAGCACTTTGGGAGGCTGAGGGGTGTGGATCATCTGAGGTCAGGAGTTTGAGACCAGCCTGGCCAATATGATGAGACCCCGTCTCTAGAAAAATACAAAAATTAGCTGGGTATGGTGGTGGGCACCTGCAGTCCCAGCTACTCGGGAGGTTGAGGCAGGAGAATCCCTTGAACCCAGGAGGTGGAGGAGGTTGCAGTGAGCTGAGATCGTGCCACTGCACTCCAGCCTGGGCAACAGAGAGAGACTCTTGTCTCAAATAAATAAATCAATAAAAATAAACAAGAACTAAATACAATTTAGAATCTAGTTCCTCAGTCACACTAGCCATAGTTCAAGTGCTAATAGCCCATGTGACTGGTGGCATTTGTCTTGGACAGTGTAGACCATAGAGCGTTTTCATCACTGCCGACAGTTCTGTGGGATAGCACTGATCTAAGACTGGAGAGCAAATGGAATGAAAGGGGTGGCCTAAGGACCATCAGTAGGACAGGGGCTCCCTGGAGGAGGGGACGATTGTGCTGTGTCCCGCAGACCTGTTACATCTGTGAGGAGCAGGGCCGGGAGAGCAAGGCGGCCTCAGGAGCCTGCATGACCTGTAACCGCCATGGATGTCGACAAGCTTTCCACGTCACCTGGTGAGATCCCCGTCCCACCCTCCGCCCCCTGGGGTTGTCCTGGCTGGCCACTGATCAGGCTCATTCTAGCTGCTGTCTTTTTGATGGTGGTGGCAATGCTTTCTTTGGATGGTCTTGGCTTTGCCTCAGCAGGGGGCCAGGAGGGTGGGAGGAAGGTGGCTCATCTGATATGTGGCCTCAGCCGTCTCAGGCTGCCCTCTCTGGTTAGTGCCCAAATGGCAGGCTTGCTGTGTGAGGAAGAAGTGCTGGAGGTGGACAACGTCAAGTACTGTGGCTACTGCAAATACCACTTCAGCAAGATGGTGAGTTCCAGCGGCCAGTGCATGAGAGGGTCAGTCAGCTGTGGTTAGATGGTTCGAGGGCGTGGGCTCTGGGCCAGGCCAGTACCTGGTGCTAGGAGGACAGAGAGGGAAAGAACCCAGTCCCTGCCCAAGAGGAGCTCTTCATTCGATGAGGAATAAAGTATAGCTTCAAGTGTGTGGATCAGAGCTGGACCAAGCAGTCTGTCCCAAAAGACAAAGCTCAGACTCTGCCTGTCGGAGTCTAGGAGGCTTCAAGGAAGAGGAAGCATTTAAGCTGAGTGGAGGTGGAAATCAAAATAAGAGCCAACATTTGTGTGGGAGGTAGCATTTACTATGCCTCCGCCTTAGGACAAAGTTCTTGCCGTGTGTTATTTTGCGTGGTCATCCCACCCACCCTGAGAACTAGGTGTACTATATTTTCCCCATTTTACAGATGAGTAAACTAAGGCTCACTGAGGTTATATAACTTATCTTGCAGCTGGTAGATGGGATTTAGAACGGGCAGCCTAATTTGAAAACTCCTCGGGAGCCTGCCAAACAGAGAAACGAGTCCCAGGCAGAGGGACTAGTGTGGACAAAGTCCTGAGAGGAGGAAGGGCATGGGTGAGCGGCGGGAGAATGGGGTGTTTGGTGGGGAAGAGGCAGGAGATGAGGTGAGAAAGCAGGGCCCGAGCTGGGCTTGTCTCTGCCCCAGGCTTCAGGCCTGGGGCCCAAGGGGAGGCCCAGGGGGAGGCTGGAAAGGGTGCTACTCTGTGTTTGTGGAGAGACTCGTGTGTCCCAGAAGCCGTGAGGTGTTCTGGAGCAGTTGGCTGCAGCTTGGATCTACCCCCTAGCCACAGGCTTGTCAGGCCTGTAAGCAGGAGAGTAACATGATCAGATTTGTTTTTTAGGAAGATTACCCTGGCAGCCGCTGTGAGGCTGGATCAGAAGGGCTGAGGCTGGTGGCCGGGAGACAGCTGCGAGAAGGGGGATGGAGGGGTGAGGCTGGATGCTAGAACCATTTCTAGGGAGACTTGCCTAATCGTGGGAGTGGCCGAGAAGTAGGAGTTGGGGGTGACATTTAGGATCTGGGCTCTAGACACTGAGTAAATGGAGCTTGAATACTTGGGGGTGCCATGAACAAGGGGTGCAGCTGGCTTCTGTAGGGGGAACACATGTCCTAATTTGCCTCAGACAGTCCCAGTTTATACCTGTTGCCCTGGTGTAATTATTAATAGTTCCCCTGTTTCATTTTTCAAAGTGTCCAGGTTTGGATCATAAGTTACATGGTCACCTTGGTTTCAGGGTTTGATGATAACTTAGGACAAGGTAACTCGCTTGGTTTGGTTTGCAGGAGGCGCCATATGGAGACATTTAGATTTGGTGGATGTCAGACTCCTGGGCAGGGTGTAGTGGCAGCTCCAGGCTTATAAGGCTGGGGCTGTAATCCCAGGGTGTCCACAAGGATAGATCAGGTGGGCCACGAAAGAGGGGGCCTTGCAGGGTGTGGGGCTCTGCAGGTAGGAGCTGTGTCCAACACTGGGGAGCTGCCAGGTCAGACAAGGCCTGAAATTAACCCTTGGGCTTGGCAGTTGGGAGGTAGTTGGTGACCTTAGAGGGAGCAGCTACAAGCCCGGGGAGGGTGAAGCCGTCAGGCTGGGTCTGTAGTGAAGGGAATGGGGGAGGCAGGCCCTGGCTGGGAGGAGAGGCAGCATGAGGGTTGTTTGGGTTGTGTTGATGTTTACTTCCCCGCTTTCTTCAAGTTAAGGGCAGCCTATCCTTTGGGACAGGAGCAACCACTGTGTTTGGTGGAGGGGAGGGGCCGGGAAAAAGGAGAAGGGGGTGATAGCTGAGCCAGGTGTCTAGAGGGGGGATCAGACGTGGAGTGCAGGGGAGCACTGGCTCCCCATGAGGGTCCCCTGCACGCCCTCTGCTCCAGGGAAGGAGGTAGAAACATGCCGTGGCTCAGTCAGCCAAGAGGGCACCATGGAGAGAGTGAAAGACCTGGGCCTCAGTGATTGACTCTGCACATCAGATGAGCCAGCTGGAATGCTCTAGGATTTTCAGGCTGGGGAACGCCCTTCTGCTGAGCATCATAGAGGGCATGAGGTCCTCTTAGTGACGGACGGGGCACATGGGACTGACCCCCAGGATCAGGATCCTCTAACCTTCTGGAAGCATTCCCTAAGCCCGTGAAAGGAGGGTTTGCAATTTCTCTCAAATGTCTCCCCCAGAAGACATCCCGGCACAGCAGCGGGGGAGGCGGAGGAGGCACTGGAGGAGGAGGCAGCAGCGGCGGCAGCATGGGGGGAGGTGGCAGTGGTTTCATCTCTGGGAGGAGAAGCCGGTCAGCCTCACCATCCACGCAGCAGGAGAAGCACCCTACCCACCACGAGAGGGGCCAGAAGAAGGTAGAAGCCCCTCTCTCGCCTGTCGTCACTCTCACATGGGGACTCAGAGACTCACAAACATGGCTCAAGAAGCCATCATGAGGTGCCCTTAAGGTCTTGGCCCTGCCTTCTTCCTTCCTCTGAGGCCACTGAGGGCAGGAGGGGGCTGAAGTGAAACGGGGGTGACGTGGGAGCTTGGCTTCCCTGTGGCTGTATTAGTGGTTCCTCTGGGTCCTCCCCATGACATCACAGTGTCCCCCAAGCCCCAGACACATGGCTGTGCACGTTGCACATGTCTCCGCAGTCCAGCCATGTGCCGCCTAGTGTGTAAGTGCTAATGCCTGCGTTCCCTCGCACCACATAGCACAGCATGCCCTGCTCCTGTCCCTCTGTGCAGCTGTGTCCCAGGTGGACACCCTTGCAGGTGTGTGTTCACGCACGTGGTGCTCTGTAGCACTGGCGTGATAATGGGACAGGCTATTTTTAGCAGGCGGGGCCGGGGGAAGGGCTGTTGGCTCTCATAGGAACTTGCCTGAGTCGCTCCTGCCCAGCCCATTATCCTGCCCTCCTCAGGGAGAGATGGTGCCCACAAAACCCCATCCTGAGAGGGTGTCAGCTCCTCATACCCACATGTCATGTTTATCCTTGCCCAGACAGCCCCCCAGCACAGTATCTAGTCACCTCTTCCTCTCCAGAGTCGAAAGGACAAAGAACGCCTTAAGCAGAAGCACAAGAAGCGGCCTGAGTCGCCCCCCAGCATCCTCACCCCGCCCGTGGTCCCCACTGCTGACAAGGTACTGCTGCCCACGTTCAGGAGGGATGGCGCGTGGGTCTGGGGTGGCAGAGGGAGGGAGGCGAGGGGCGAGAGGTTGGTGAGCCAGGGACCTGGGTACCCTCCCCATAGTTTCAAGTTAATGCCACTCCCCTCCCACCCCACACCCTCTACTCTCTTCCAGCCTAGAAGGGGCCACCAATCACTGACCAACCATGGGATTGGGGGTTTGGGGTGCTGGATGCCAGATGTTCCCATCTGCCTCTGTCCAGAGGGCCTCAGCCCTGGGCTCTTGTCTGCAGAGAGTGGGGGACGGCACTCAGGCCTGCTCTCCAAGTTCTAGGGCCCATATCCCCAGAGATGAGTAGAGGACATCTCCTACGCCCCATCAGGAGGACACCCAAAGCTTGTCACCCAACCCAAATCCCACTCCGTGCAGGTTGGAGGGGCTGAAAGTTCTGACCAAGGTGGCATGGGGGGCAGGCCCCTGGACAGTACCCCCAAACTCCCACTCATCCCCCCATTTCCAGCAGGGCATGGTATATCAGGCCTGTCTCCAGAAATGGGCAACATCTGGAAGAGCCATAGGCAGGCCCTACCCTAGGCCAGGGAATTACTAATCCAAGCTAGAACAGCCCTCCCTGCTCCCTACAACCTGCCCTCCCCATGGGAGGAGAACCTAGGAGGGTGCGGGGAGCTGGAGAAACTGCTCCCTCCTGTCACCATTATTGCCCATTCACCTCCACCCTACCTCAGACGGTTGGCAGAGCTCTGGGCACCTTAGCAGGAGGCTCAGGTATCAGGTTTCCAGGGTGATGTTGCTGTGGCAACTGCCCCAGTAAACCTCTCCCTTCCCTGCTTCCCAGGGCTCACCTGGAGAGCTTGTCGTTCATGCCCTCTGACCTTTCCAGGGCCCTGCAGGCAGGTGGCAAGAAATGGCCAGGGATCTGGGAGTTTCTCCAGTAACTGGATGTCCCTTGGACATGCCAGAGAACTCTGCCCATCCCCCTCCACTCGACCCAGCACTTCAGCTACCCTTCCCCCCAGCCCTTCTCTTCCCTTGCTCTCAGAACCACATCTGGCTCCCTTCAGAACTCCAGCTGTTGAAAAGAACAAAGAGGAAGACAGAGACCAGGACTCTGCCTGGGAGGGGCAGGGCAGGGTGGCTCTCGTTTCCGGTCCAGCCTCCATTCAGCATTTATCTGTTCAGCATGATTAACTGAATACCTGGTCGCTACCAGGAAGAAAAGGGCCGTCCCTGGCAGCAGCCTGAAGCACGAATGAACTCATGGCATGCCAGGCTGTGTTCTAGAACCAGGAGATGGAAGGGCATATGGAGATTAGTCCATTTAATACTCAAAATAATCCAATTAGGTTGGAAATTTACCAACCTCATTTAATATATGAAGAGGATGGGGCACAGAGAGGTTAAGTAATTTGCCTAAAAGCACACAGCTAGTAAAGTGGTAGAGCTGAGATTCCAACGCAGTCTGGCTTGAAGGTTTGTACTCTTCACCTGCTGCCATCGGATGTCTCATCATTTATTGACCCCATATGATGTATCTGGCATCATGCTGCTTCCAACTCACCACATATGCATAGTGCTCCCCTTAAGGACACTGATACTCATTAAGGTTGAGACTTTGCACAGTATAACATGGCAGAGAGGTCAGGTGCAGTGGTTCACGCCTGTAGTCCCAGCACTTTGGGAGTCTGAGGCAGGTGGATCTCCTGAGGCCAGGAGTTCGAGACCAGCCTGGCCAACATGGTGAAACCCTGCCTCTACTAAAAATACAAAAAATTAGCAGGGTGTGGTGGCCGGTGCCTGTAATCCCAGCTACTTGGGAGGCTGAGGCAGGAGAATCACTTGAACCCGGGAGGTGACTGAAGGTTGCAGTGAGCCGAGATTGCACCATTGCAATCTCCAGCCTGGGCAACAAGAGTGAAACTCTGTCTCAAAAAATAAAAATAAGAAAAAAACAAAAACATGGCAGTGAAGGGCAGAGCCTGCCAGGCTCGTACCCTGCTCTTCCCAACTTAGAGCACATGCTCCTTCAACCACCACCCTGCCACTCTCCTTGGTTTCTGGTGCCTCAGACACAGGAGAGAACATTTCAGTGCAGAGTGGCAGCTGTTGACGTGGTCATGTGTGCACAGTTCTCTGGAAATGAGGGGACAGAGTGCCTTGTTCCACCTGAGGTATTTAGGGAGGCTTCAGGGAAGAGGGACTTCTAAGCTGGATTTTAAAGGATGAGAAATTTCCCAGGAAGAGTAAGGATAGGCTCTCCTGGCAGACGCTTAGTGTGTGCAATCTCAGGTTGTCTAGGAAGAGCATGGGATGGTCAGAGAATGGGTGGAAAGCCAGGGGGCTGAAGTTTGGAGTAGCTGGAGGGCTCCAGGATGGCACCAGAGAAGTCCATTCTCCTGTTGATCCTCTTCTCTGCCTCGCCACTTCCAGCATAGGCCCAGCTGCCTTAGGCGCCCTAAGTATTCAATGAATGAATGGACCAATGAGTAAATCTCTTCAGACTGGGACTGTTTTCATCTCCCTGTCGGCTTCCATCTTCCCTGCCTAAGGTGAAAGACAGATGCCTTCTTGGGTTCAGTGAATTCCCCTCTGCCTCACACCCAGGAGTGCCACAGCTGCCTCCTCATATACCTGTCTAGGAGCTCCCAGCCACTCCCTGCCTGGAAGTCCTTCACGAAACTAGCTGTGGGCTCTCCCAGTTGAGCGAGGTCCTGTACCCCCCTGCTTCACTCCCACATCAGGATCAGCACAGGCCCAGGCAGCCGGTGTTGAATCTTCCTCTCTCCTCTCCTTCAGGTCTCCTCCTCAGCTTCCTCTTCCTCCCACCATGAGGCCAGCACGCAGGAGACCTCTGAGAGCAGCAGGGACTCAAAGGGGAAAAAGTCTTCCAGCCATAGCCTGAGTCATAAGGGGAAGAAACTGAGCAGTGGGAAAGGTGTGAGCAGTTTTACCTCTGCCTCCTCTTCCTCCTCCTCTTCCTCCTCCTCTGGGGGGCCCTTCCAGCCTGCAGGTGAGTGTGAGCATCCGGGAGGAAGCTGGGAGCAGGGACAGCCTTGTGTCCTGAGCTTTTCTGGTGAGGGACTTTGCATATTGGTTTTGCATCTCATTTACTTCTACATTGGTTCAGGTTAAAGATGGGGAATCCCCTCCTCTCCAGCCCTGCCCCTAAACCCTTCCTTCTTGAGCCAGAACTCTCCTCTTCCACCAACCCATAACAGTATTCCTTATCCCCTACATTTGTGCTGCAAGGTACAATTTTTCAAGCACCCCGTAAACATTATCTCCTATAATCGCTACAGTCATCTGGTGAGGCCAGTAGGGTGCAAGTTACTCTCCATTTTATTACAGGTGGGAAAGCTGGAGGGGTCGGGGGTACTTATCCCAGGACACAGACAGTAGCAGAGCTGAGACAGGAAACCAGGCGTCCCCGTTCCTGGACCAGAGCTGTCTCCCTCCAGTACATGTGGGAGTGGGAGGGAGTGCGGGGATCTGGGGTCCAGCTGTAACCATTTTCCTTCTGTGCACAGTCTCGTCCCTGCAGAGCTCCCCTGACTTCTCTGCATTCCCCAAGCTGGAGCAGCCAGAGGAGGACAAGTACTCCAAGCCCACAGCCCCCGCCCCTTCAGCCCCTCCTTCTCCCTCAGCCCCCGAGCCCCCCAAGGCTGACCTTTTTGAGCAGAAGGTGGTCTTCTCTGGCTTTGGGCCCATCATGCGCTTCTCCACCACCACCTCCAGCTCAGGCCGGGCCCGGGCGCCCTCCCCTGGGGACTATAAATCTCCCCACGTCACGGGGTCTGGGGCCTCGGCAGGCACCCACAAGCGGATGCCCGCACTGAGTGCCACCCCTGTGCCTGCTGATGAGACCCCTGAGACAGGCCTGAAGGAGAAGAAGCACAAAGCCAGCAAGAGGAGCCGCCATGGGCCAGGCCGTCCCAAGGGCAGTCGGAACAAGGAGGGCACTGGGGGCCCAGCTGCCCCATCCTTGCCCAGTGCCCAGCTGGCTGGCTTTACCGCCACTGCTGCCTCACCCTTCTCTGGAGGCTCCCTGGTCAGCTCTGGCCTGGGAGGTCTGACCTCCCGAACCTTTGGGCCTTCTGGGAGCTTGCCCAGCCTGAGCCTGGAGTCCCCCTTACTAGGGGCAGGTTAGTGACCCCTGGGGACAGAGGGCATTTCAGGGCCCAGCCAGTCTAGTGAGGAACAGAGCTTACACATGCACTTAGAAGGAAATGGGATGGATACTCCTCCAAAAGACAGAGCACAGACAGTCACCTTCAGGACATCCCCCGCTGCATGCCTGGAGTGGAAAGGATTGGGGGCAGATTGTCAGAAGGTTTTACCAAGTTTTGGGAGGGAGATTATAAAAGCTAGGAATTCCCCAGCCCTGGGCAGGGCAGTTTAACAAGCAGGCGCTAATCCCAGCACTTTGGGAGGCCGAGAGGGACGGATCACGAGGTCAGGAGATCGAGACCATCCTGGCTAACACGGTGAAACCCCGTCTCTACTAAAAATACAGCCCAGCGAGGTGGCGGGCGCCTGTAGTCCCAGCTACTCGGGAGGCTGAGGCAGGAGAATGGCGTAAACCCGGCGTGGGGTGGGGAGGGTGCGGAGCTTGCAGTGAGCTGAGATCCGGCCACTGCACTCCGGTTTGGGCGACAGAGTGAGACAAAAAAAAAAAAAAAGGCGCAGCAAGCAGATGTCACCCAGGCAAGAAGTGACATCTTTGCAGCAAGAGGGTTAGACTGGATGTGTAGCCAGAATCAGGGAGCACTCCAGCCGGGGAGGGGCTGTCACAGCCCTGGCTGAGCAGGCGTCTGGGGTGGAAGGTAACCGTGTGCTTCCCTCTGTCCTTCTTGTGCCTGCAGGCATCTACACCAGTAATAAGGACCCCATCTCCCACAGTGGCGGGATGCTGAGGGCCGTCTGCAGCACCCCTCTCTCCTCCAGCCTCCTGGGGCCCCCAGGGACCTCGGCCCTGCCCCGCCTCAGCCGCTCCCCGTTCACCAGCACCCTTCCCTCCTCCTCTGCTTCTATCTCCACCACTCAGGTGAGACCTGACTCCCGGGCTCCTCCTTCTCTGGGCAGGTTGGGGACAGACTGACAGAGGACCCTAGCCTTCCATGGGAATTGGAGCAACTAAGCTGAGTTGCCACCAGACCTCCCTCCAGGCTCTGGTCCCCTCTGCTCCCCAGCACACCCGGCCCCGTGCACCCTGACACAGTTGTGCCCTAGATCCAAGAATAACTGCCAGGGGATTCTACCTCCCTCCCTTAGGTGTTTTCTCTGGCTGGCTCTACCTTTAGCCTCCCTTCTACCCACATCTTTGGAACCCCCATGGGTGCCGTTAACCCCCTCCTCGCCCAAGCTGAGAGCAGCCACACAGGTATGTGAATATCTGACCCCCTGTCCCCTTTCTTCCCAAAGGTCTGACACCCATCACCTGCATGTGACCCCAGAAAGAATGGGAGAGCTTTCTGGCTGCCCCCTCCCTCTGGCCATTGCCCTCCCTGCAAAAACAAACAGGCCGGGTGTGGTGGCTCACGCCTGTAATCCCAGCACTTTGGGAGGCTGAGGCGGGTGGATCATCTGAGATCAGGAGTTCGAGACCAGCCTGGCCAACATGGTGAAACCCCGTCTCTACTAAAAATACAAAAACTAGCTGGGTGTGGTGGTGGGCGCCTGTAATCCCAGCTACTCAGGAGGCTGAGGCAGGAGAATGGCTTGAACCTGGGAGGCGGAGGTTGCAGTGAGCGGAGATCGCGAAACTCTTATCGCCCAGGCTCAAAACAAAACCCCAGCGTGGTGGCTCCTGCCTGTAATCCCAGCTACTCAGGAGACTAGCCTGGGCAACATAGGGAGAACCCGCCTCTTAAAAAAAAAATACCCACACACTGCAAACCAGGATACACTTTCACGTTAGAACCCAGCGAGAAGGCAGGTCAGGGCAGTTACTGCTCCATCTCACAGAAGAAAAAGGCAGAGATGGAAGACTTGCTCAAGGCAGGGAATGGCAGAGCCAAAGCTCAGATTCTGTTCTCCTGACTCCAAGCCCAGTGCTTTCACTGGTGTAGCGTGGCTCCCGCTTGGCCTCCGAGTGTGTCCTTGGGATCAGCGCTTACGGAGGTCTCAACCTCTCCGGGTATTTAGGAGTTAAGGGGGCGGGCCACAAGCTCCCCGCCCTCTCCCTGGAGAGTCAGCCCAGCCCCAGAGAGCTGATTGGTGCAGGGAGACCACCTGTCAGGCTGGGAGGCGGGGACTACAGCCAGGCTGCCGCCTCAGGTAAGCCTTAAAGGGGACAAATATGATTCCACGTTTAAGAACGACAGGGATTCTATGGCCCAAGGAAGAGTTTTGTCTCCTGATTAGGGATCTGATGAATGTAAAAAGTCATACAGAGCTAATTATGATAATAGCTGCAGTCATTAAGGGCTTGCTACATGCCAGCTAAACCCTTCAGGTAAACACTTCACATTTATTACCTTCTTTTAATCTTAGTCACTTCAGAGAGGCTGGTTAGGAGCCCAAGGTCACAAAAGTTGGTGTCAGGTTTAAGTTAAATCCAGGTCTGTCTTGACCTCACATTTCTATAATTCTGAAGATCCCAGGAAAGGAATTGGGCGGTGGATCTGAAAGAAGCCAGACAGTGGAGCCTTCAGCCCAGAGGAGGAAGAGAGAGCAGATGCCCGGGGTTTGCCTCCCAGGGGCAGGGTTTCCAAGCCAGGGCCCTCAGCGCTGGCCTTGAACTGCCAGTCTGGTGTTGGGAATTCCTGGGGAAGGGGATCTGCGGCGAGGTCCCAATCCCATATCCACCTCGGGGGCGGGAACCCTGAGGCAGCGACCACTCCTCCCCGCTGATCCCAGCCTTCCCTTCTTCCAAGAGCCAGACCTGGAGGACTGCAGCTTCCGGTGTCGGGGGACCTCCCCTCAGGAGAGTCTGTCTTCCATGTGAGGGAAGGGGCGGCCTGGAGGAGGGGCTGGGGGCAGGAGGGACACCCGAGGGAAGAGGGGCGGAGAGACCGGCGCGGGCTGGAACCCCTGGGGGGTACGGGGAAAGGGCCGGAGGAGCCTGGAGTGGTCGGATCCACTGAGCCCAGGTTCCCTCTGGCCACAGGTCCCCCATCAGCAGCCTCCCCGCACTCTTCGACCAGACAGCCTCTGCACCCTGTGGGGGCGGCCAGTTAGACCCGGCGGCCCCAGGGACGACTAACATGGAGCAGCTTCTGGAGAAGCAGGGCGACGGGGAGGCCGGCGTCAACAGTGAGGAGGGGTGGCGCCGGTCGGGACGCCTGCCCTAGGGCCCCAGTAGTCGTCTTTCTCCCCGAGGTCCCCAAGCTTCTTTAAGGTTCCGCCCCTAGGCCCCGCCCCAGCCTTGACTCTCGGCCACCCTGGGCCTCACCTCCCATCCCTGCCAGGCCACAGTACCAGCCCTGGCCCCTCTGTGCCCCGCCTTTGGCCCTCGTGGCCTCCAGGCCCCGACCTTACCAAAGCGCAACTTCCGCTCTTCTCTCCTGACCCCTGTGGCCTCGACCGCAGCCTCAGGTTCTGCCCCAGGTCCTCACACCTGTGGCTCCCCAACTCCCGTCTCTCTTCTCAGAGCTCACCTACAGTGTCCCTCATTAGGCTGGCGCCTCCTTTTTAAGGGCTGAGCCCTGGCTCCCCTCCAGGCCCCGCCCCCGGCCCCCTGGCCCCGCCTCCGCCCGTCCTCGCCCCGCCTTCAGGTTCCTCGCTCTCTCCGCAGTCGTGGAGATGCTGAAGGCGCTGCACGCGCTGCAGAAGGAGAACCAGCGGCTGCAAGAGCAAATCCTGAGCCTGACGGCCAAAAAGGAGCGGCTGCAGATTCTCAACGTGCAGCTCTCTGTGCCCTTCCCTGCCCTGCCTGCTGCCATGCCTGCCGCCAACGGCCCTGTCCCTGGGCCCTATGGCCTGCCTCCCCAAGGTGAGGGGATCCCGCCTAGCCTGGGAGAGAGGCTCCTGCCCTGCAGTCCGGACTGGCTCTGACTGCAGCCTGTGACATCCCTCCCACAGCCGGCAGCAGCGATTCCTTGAGCACCAGCAAGAGCCCTCCGGGAAAGAGCAGCCTCGGCCTGGACAACTCGCTGTCCACTTCTTCTGAGGTGGGCGCTACGAGGAGCGGGGCAGGAAGGAGGGGGAGACTCAAGGCTCTCCTGGTCCCATCTCTTCCCCGCAGCTATTGGAGGCTGGGCAGTGAAGTGACTGACTGAGCAATTGATTGATCCATTCAGTCCTCCCTTAATCAAGTAATATTTATGAGGTGCCCACTTAGTGCCAGGCATTGGCTAAGCAATCAGTGAGCAAAACGGGCACAGTGCTGCTTCTGAAGATAGGCTACCCCAAGCAAAGAAGGAGTAATTACAAACTGGGAGACATGTTAGGGTGGAGAGAAAGTGAAGGCTGTGAGAGAGAGAGAACGGGGGAGGGCTGCTTCTGTGGATAGAAAGTGGCTAGGGAAGGCCTCTTGGAGAAGTATTTGTGAAGGGTTTATTATAGCGCCTCACACAAAATAATTCCTGTGTAATTGGTGGCAGTTGGAATAGCAGTTGCTATTGCGTTGTGGTTATTACTGGAATCCAACAAACTGGGTTCTTGTTCTCTCTGCCATTTGTTAACTGTGTGACTTGGGCAATAATAATCAAAATAATAACCAGCATTAATTGCACACTTGCCCTTTGTCATGCCCTGTGCTGAGATTTTTTAAAGCATTCATTTAGTCTTCATAGTAAGCCTGTGGAATAGGTACTACTGTTACCCTCCAGCTTATGAGTAAGTAAACTAACACAGGTTGAACCCAAGGTCACCCAAGCCATTGAATTGTGGACATAGGATTTGAACCTGAGCCTTTCACTTCAGCTGTAGTGCTTTTGCCTGCAGAGTTACTTAACCTGTGCAAGAATCAATGGCTTCACGCATAAAATGAGAATAGCAAGATAGCACAGGTCAAGCCCTCAGCTCAGGATCTGGTTCACCAGATGGTCACCACCATCATCATTGTCCGTTGTTAAATGAGGATGACGAGGGGCGCTGGGCTCTCAGGAAGGAGTCAGGAAACATGATTTGTGAAGACAATTTGGACTCTTAGCCCTCATTCCCAGACCTTGCCTCTTCCAGGGTGCCTGGGGGTGAAGTGGGGGTTACTGTGCTCTGTGAGAATGCTGGTGGGTGCTGGGCCAGGGGCCAGAAAAGTCATGCTGGCCCTCTGACCCCTCCCTTCCCCCTCCCTCCCCAGGACCCACACTCAGGCTGCCCGAGCCGCAGCAGCTCGTCGCTGTCCTTCCACAGCACGCCCCCACCGCTGCCCCTGCTCCAACAGAGCCCTGCCACTCTGCCCCTGGCCCTGCCTGGGGCCCCTGCCCCGCTCCCGCCCCAGCCACAGAACGGGTTGGGCCGGGCACCCGGGGCAGCAGGGCTGGGGGCCATGCCCATGGCTGAGGGGCTGTTGGGGGGGCTGGCAGGCAGTGGGGGCCTGCCCCTCAATGGGCTCCTTGGGGGGTTGAATGGGGCTGCTGCCCCCAACCCCGCAAGCTTGAGCCAGGCTGGCGGGGCCCCCACGCTGCAGCTGCCAGGCTGTCTCAACAGGTGAGGGAGAGCTCAGCCCTGGGAAAGGGAACAGGGTGGGGGGCTGGCTCTGGGAAGGGAGGGATTCTCCCCAAAACACCCACAATCCCTAAAAGGAAAAATGGCCTCTCATCTCACAGGATATATAATCCTACTCACTTCTTGGCCTCTAGGGACTCCACAGACTGTTAGACATGAGTGTCCTCTGGACGGTAGCTCCCCAGGGACAAAAGAATTGTTGACTTCCTCTCCTCCACTCTAGGATTTCCTTCTGGGACAGTTCTTCCAAATCAGACCTGTATCCCTCCCACTGCACCCTATGAGCACAGTGCTCTAAGATCACACATCGCTGCCTTGCTTCCCCTGGGTCTGAGGGAGTCTGGGGGCTTGGGAATGGGAGCAGGAGTGTTTCCCTAGCCCTCCCCCATGGTCTGTGTGTTGTCTGCTCCCCTCCCACTCCACCCCCACCTCAGCCTTACCGAGCAGCAGAGACACCTCCTTCAGCAGCAAGAGCAGCAGCTCCAGCAACTCCAGCAGCTCCTGGCCTCCCCGCAGCTGACCCCGGTAATGCCCCTCCCTCCCCTGCCTCAGGGGCCCCTTGGTCTGCCTGGAAGGGCTCATCCCAGAGGATCAGGGCCAGCCAGGAGACGGCAGGAGCAGAGAGAGGTGGGGGAAGCTCCAGGCTGGGCCTGTGAGACTGGGGCTGGGCCCTGTGGAGCATCCATGGGAGGAAGGGGGATAAGATCACGCCCAGGGTCCCCCGGGCATTGAGAAAGGGCTGCTGTAATAGCCCCAGGTCCGCATCCTGGTGAGAGAGACTGGAGGGCAGCAAGTCCTCAGTTATTGAGCATCTCAGTCCCAGCCCCGAAGACATTCAGGGGAAACTCCAGGGTCTAAGTGGCTGAGCAGGTGACACCACCGTCAACCGTAGTATCTTCTTTGGGTCTGTCTCCTGTTGGGTCAGCTGAAACTACCTTTGGAGAAAAGGGGTTTTACTTTTTAAAAATGAGGGAAGCAGCCGGGCGTGGTGGCTCATGTCTGTAATCCAAGCACGGGAGACTGAGGCAGGCAGATCGCTTGAGCTCAGGAGTTTGAGATCAGCCTGGGCAACTTGGCGAAACTGCATCTTTACAAAAAATTAACTAGGCGTGGTGGTGCACGCCTGTAGTCCCAGCTACTCAGGAGGCTGAGGCAGGAGAATCGCTTAAACCTGGGAGATGGAGGCTGCAGTAAGCTGAGATGGTGCCAATATACTCCAGCGTGGGTGACAGAATGAGACCCTGTCTCAAAAACAAAACAGGGAGTTGAAAAAATAAGAAAAATAAACATTTTCATATAAAGAAACATTAGACAGGAAATCAATTCAGCTGGCTGCCTGTAGGGACCAGATGGGAGCAGGAGGAGTAAGTTCTTAAGGTAAACTTTGATATATTATTTTGGTTTTTGGGACATTATGAATGCTTTGTCTATTCAAAGCAAAAATAAATGAATCTTAAATGATAGAAGCAAACAAAACAAAAGAGAAAGGGAATTGAAAACTGGTTTTTTTTTTGAGACAGAGTTTCACTCTTGTTGCCCAGGCTAGAGTGCAATGGTGTGATCTCGGCTCACTGCAACCTCCGCCTTATGGGTTCAAGAGATTCTCTCACCTCAGCCTCCCAAGTAGCTGGGATTACAGGCGCATGCCACCATGCCCAGCTGATTTTTGTATCTGTAGTAGAGATGGGGTTTCACCATGTTGGCCAGGCTGATCTCAAACTCCTGACCTCAAGTGATCCACCAGCCTCAGCCTCCCAAAGTGCTGGGATTACAGGCATGAGCCACAGTGTCCAGTGAACTGAAAACTATTGACCCAGTCAATAGTTTTGGCAAAACCCCGTCTCTATTAAAAATACAAAAATTAGCCAGATCTGGTGGCAGGCCCCTGTAATCCAGCTACCTGGGAGGCTGAGGCAGGAGAATCGCTTCAACCCAGGAGGTGGTGGTTGCAGTGAGCCAATATCGCACCACTGTACTCCAGCCTGGGTGACAGAGCAAGACTCCGTCTCAAAAAAGAAAAAAAAGAAAACTATCAACCTAGTTTAGTGTTTTTCAACTTGGGGGCATCTGTGGTTGTCTTAGGAGCTGAGGGGTGATTCTGTGGGCAGGGCCAGAGATGTTAAATACCCTGCTGTTGGCTGGCAGTGCTGCAGCTGGCAAATGCCAATGGCATGCAACCATTTTGTCTAGATGGGGATACCGAGGCTAAGTGAGAAATGCGAGACAGTACCTTGACTGTCTCACAGGCCTCTTGCCTCCTGGTTCCAGTGTGATGAGGTGGGGCCCGGCAAGGTAGGGCAGGCAGGCAGCAGGTTACAGACCTCCGGGACTGTTGGCCAACAAGCAGTCTGGCCCCCTTGCAGGAACACCAGACTGTTGTCTACCAGATGATCCAGCAGATCCAGCAGAAACGGGAGCTGCAGCGCCTGCAGATGGCTGGAGGCTCCCAGCTGCCCATGGCCAGCCTGCTGGCAGGAAGCTCCACCCCGCTGCTGTCTGCGGGCACCCCTGGCCTGCTGCCCACGGCGTCTGCTCCACCCCTGCTGCCCGCTGGAGCCCTAGTGGCTCCCTCGCTTGGCAACAACACAAGTCTCATGGCTGCAGCAGCTGCAGCTGCAGCAGTGGCAGCAGCAGGCGGACCTCCAGTCCTCACTGCCCAGACCAACCCCTTCCTCAGCCTGTCGGGAGCAGACGGCAGTGGCGGTGGCCCCAAAGGAGGGGTGAGTAAGGGGCCCGGGGCCTTTCTGCCTCCCCTCTGAGGGATGGGTAGAGATGGATTGTCAGAAGGTTTATCAGGTGCCTCAGCAGGGGGAAGGAAGCAACTCCTAGGTCAGCGAAGTGCCCTGCCTCAGACCTCAGGGCCTCTGCTTGCACGTGGGTGCCCTCCTGCAGGGCCAAGAGAGATCCAATCTGAGCATGGGCTCAGAGGAAAAGGACCAATTAGAAAACAGCCTTCCTCCGGGAGGACCAATTAGAAAAAGCCATTTTGTTTCTGAGCAGACCAATTAGAAAAAGATGACCCTCTGGGTAGGCCAATGTCAGAAAGGCCCTCTCTCCCCCTCCTGAGGGCACACAGCCTTAGCTGGCACATGCCTCCACTGTCCGGTGCTCTTCTGCAGGATGGTTTCACACCCCTGCGCATCGGCCCTGGCGTGCACCCCTCAGAGCCCCGTCCAGAGGCTTCCATTGGCCCCGTTTCAGCACCCCACAGCAGCTTTCTTGGTCCAGGAAGCTGTTCTTATCTGGGGGTTAGGACCTGACACTTTCTGCACCCCCGGCCTCCCTCCTTCTCTTTCCAGACCGCTGACAAAGGAGCTTCAGTCAACCAGGAAAAAGGCTAAATCCACCCTCACCCCTCCTGACCCCCCAAGTGGAGGGAGCAGATCCTGGCCTGTGGGGTCCTAGCCTGGAGCAGGCGCCTGCGCCCAGTCCCTGGAGAGCCCTGACCCAGAGCCTGTGCTGAGGTCCAGGGAGTGTGGGGAGCTCCTGGTGCCAAGGACTGAGACTGAGAGGGGAGCCCCTTCCATCTGGCCCCCTTCCCTTTCCACACTGTCCGCTTTGTGAGGCTCAGAGGAAGGACAGGCTGCAAGCCCGCCTAGGAGCTCCACCCCCAGCAGATATTTTGGAGGTCCCCCCCTCCCCAGAGCAGAGTGGGCCATGGCAGAAGTAGGGGGTTGGTTAGACCTGTCACATGAAATGGATCAGCACTTGAATGGGGAGAAGTGGAGGGAGAGGCCATGGGCCTGTCCCTGCGGGGAAATCTTTTATGGAAGAAGGGCTGGACCCACTTTACCTGCAGTTTCTTCCCAGCTCGGGCAGATGGCAGAAGGGACCCCTTGGACTTTTTCTCGCCATCCCTCCCCCAAGTGCAGGGGCACAAGCTGAGCTTGTAAAAGCCCACAGATGTCGGGGGCTGGAGAAGGGGCAGGAGAGCATCACACTCAGTCCCAGCTGCCTCAGCTTCTTGGGGCCCCATGGTGGGAAGGAGAGGGCAGGCGCGAGGAGGCTCCAGCCTTCCTTGGTGTCCCGCCCTTTGTTTGCACTATTGGACTTAGGAGTGCCGAGGGTGGGGAGATGGAGCTGCCCGACTCAGTGTGTGAGTGTGTGTGTGTGTGTGCATGTGTGTGTCTGTGTGTGTGTCTGTCTGCCTGTCTCTCACCCCTGAACCCAGGGCAGCCAAGGGCAGGGATAGACGCAGTGGTCAGATGAAGCAGCGCCAGAGAGGGGACCTCCCAGCTCTTATTTGCACCCTCCCCACCTCACCACCTTTGGTCCCTCTCTGGGGGCATGAATGGTTAACAAAAACCAGAGTAGTACTCCAATATTGGAGAGTCACTGGGGGCTCGGGGCTTTGAATCAGGGTAATATCCTGCCTTCCCTCCCCTGACCCCACATGGTCTCAGGGCCCCCTTAGGGCCCCCTACCCCACTGATAGCTTCATGCTTCTCTGGCACAAGGGGAGCCCCAGGGCTTGGGGGAGGGGGTAAGGTGGAGGGAAATGCCACTGCTTTTAGCAAAAGCCTCCCTTCCAGAATTAGCCATCCTGCCTCCTGCACCCCACCCCCACCAACCAGGGGAGCCACTAAGCTGACGTAACAACTGTCCCCTACCCACCAGCTATTTCCCCAGGGTAGAGTGGGCAATTCTTACCTTCAAAGAGTCCCCGCCCGCCCAGGCCTTTGGCCCAGAGGCTGAGTGGACGGTCAGGAGAGAGGCAAGAGGCAAGGCGAAGCCTGTGTCCCTGTTTCAGTTGCACTGGGGTTGGAGCCCAGGGTAGGGGTTTCCAGCTTCCCCAGGCTCCCGCCTTGTCAGTCTCTTTGCATGTGTGGATTTTTCTGTGTGTGTTTGGGTTTTTGTTGTTGGGTTTTTTTTTTTTCTTTTTCTTTTTTTTTAAATAAAGAAAAGAAGATGTGTATATTTTTGGCAACAACAGAAACGTAGTGCAGATATATTTTTGCCTGTGCTGCTCAACTGTTTTTTTTCTGATACTGAAAATAATATTAATATTCCTGTTGATAAGACTTTGTAAGATGTTAGGGAGCTGATAATGGAGGGGGTGGGAATCCTTCAAAGGCAATTTCTTAGGCACTTGCAAGGGCTTGGGGGAGGGGGAGGCAGTTGTGATGACCTCAGAAATACTCACTTTTTATTAATGCTAAATATGTTAGAAGTGATAGAATTCAGCATTTTATTCATCTTAATCTATTAAGCTGTGTAACTCCCTGCCCCAAACCACTGAAAAGAAAAGTAACCTTCAGGCCAGGCACGGTGGCTCATGCCTATAATCCCAACATTTTGGGAGGCTGAGGCGGGCGGATCACCTAAGGTCAGGAGTTCAACACCAGCCTGGCCAACATGGTGAAACCCCGTCTCGACTGAAAATACAAAGAAATTAGCTGGGTGTGGTGGCGCACACCTGTAATCCCAGCTACTCGGGAGGCTGAGGCATGAGAATTGCTTGAACCCAGGAGGCTGAGGCTGTAGTGAGCTGAGATCGTGTCACTGCACTCCAGCCTGAACGACAGAGTGAGACTCTGTCTCAAAAAAGAACAAAAAGAAACCTTCAGAGATTCTTAGAAGAGTTGCTCATTCACACCCACGCCCTTGCCCAAGGCTGGCCCACTTAGAGCGAAACTTAACTTCTGTCTGGATGGGAAGGGAAGTAAATCCACCCCGAGGCTGCCATGTTGAAGAGTGAGAGGTCCAAGTGATTCTGTGCATTGAAACCAAGACACCCCACCCCCGCCCAGAACACTTCTTCCCTCCCTCAGCTCATCTCCAAGTGTCTGTTCTCCAACTCTCCCAAGCCACTTGGATTCCCCAGACTGGGCTCCTGTGGTTAGATTTGAAGACAGGGCCCAGGCTGGGTATGAATTGATGCAGCCCTCTTCTCTTTCCACCATCTCTCATGAGAGAGGTAGTGGCATTTCCTTCTTCTCAGGGAGCTTCAATGGGAAAGGTCTTGAAAGCTTCAGGAGGAGCAGAATACCAATGCAGGGGGATGGCTGTAACGATCTCACCCTCTCCTAACCTCAGTCCCTTTTACGAGAGTGAATTTGGATGGTGGAGGGTGGGAAGGGACCCAGATTTGTAGATCTCTTTGTCTGGGGGAGGGGAAGGATGTGGTTTGCAGAGCGGAAGCAGAGTTTGGAAACGTATGAGAGCAGAGCTTCGTGTGTTCCCACCCTCAGTGAGGAGGTGTGAGTGGGTGAGCATGTGGAGTCGGGTGTTCCCACCCTCGGTGATGTGTGAGTGGGGGTGCTTACGGAGGCAGTGCCTGCTGTGGGGTCACAACTGGTGCATGCCAGCGCTGAAGGGACCTGTCTTTAGGGGTCATTTCAGCCAGCTCCTCCCATCACAGATGACAGCTCCAAGCCTAGAAGGGGCTCAGTGACAGGGCCAGGACCAGCCCTCAGGACTGTGGCCTCCTGGCCCTTGGTTCCTAGGGCATGGTCTCCACATGGCTGGCTGGCTTGCTGTCCCTGTGTGTGTGACACACAGTGTGAGTGCAGTGCTGGGCCTGGGGTGGGAGAGTGTCTGTGTGGCACTGACTGTCTTAGCTCAGAGCTAGTGGATCTCTCCATGGACAATGACACTTTAAGGATTGTCTTGGTTTGTTTTTCCTATTTGTGGGGCTTTTTCCCCTCAGGCTCCTGGGTCTGCTGCTGCCTCAAGGTGTCCTGACCTTGAGGCTGATGAGGGGACCCCTGCCCATTCCCCCCATACTGAGTTCTAGGGAGGTGCTCACCCCAGACTCTCAGGAAGGGTCTAGAGAAATGAGAGGAGCCCAAGCTAGGGGCCAGCTCTGAGAAAGGGTAACCTCCACGCTTCTCTTTCCCAAATTGGAAATGAAGACAGGTTTTCAAAGGCACAGGCTTCCCCTGCCACCTTCTAGGATCTTCCTTGGTGTGCAGTGGGCCAGTTAGGGGTAGGCAGCTTGCACCCAGTTCTCCTTTATCTCAACTTACTTTCCTGGGGAGAGGTGCCTAGAGGGATTGAGGTAACTTCAACTGGGAATTCTGAGGAAGGTGGGCAAGTAGCCTTGGCTCTCTCCTGCCATGTCGACCCAGATTGAGAGTGTGTCTAGCTCCCGGCCACTTTGTCTTGACCTACTGAAAAGTTGGGAACTGAGGGGTGCCTTCATTCCCCTTTGTTCACTTTCTCCAGCTCAACTTGGGACTTGGGTGGTGGGACTGGAGACCCCACCCCTGCTCCCATCCCGCCCCCTTTCTATCCCAGCCTGTTTCCATGTAGCAGACCCTTCCTAGGGAGCAGGGAGGGGAAGCCACAGATTGCAAACCCAGGGGCTCCTTTTTCATTCTTTCTAAAACCTTGATATCCTCAGCCCAAAGGCGATGCCCCCTGCCACCTCCAAGCCTGGAATTGTGCATAACCCGGATCTTGTATCTTTGTATACGGATGTTATTTGTACGAAGGGCAGTTCGTAAACAGCACTTGTTCTTTTAATAAAAGAATGTTTTGCAAAAAAAAAAAAAAAAAAAAAAATCCGAAGAGTCCGTGCGTGGTCTGGCTTTATGGAAAGGGACAGGAGGTGGGTGCCAACTGCGGGAGGGTAGGAGGGCGTGGGCTGCGGCCCTTCTGTCGGCACTCAGCGGCAGAGCGCGCACAGATGCGAATGTTCAGCACACCCGGGCCCAGCCCGCAGGGTGCATCAATCCGTGGGCACCGGCCGTCGGGACCCTGCCCGTCCCGAGGTGACGCGACGCCCGTGCGCTCGCTCCCAGAAGCGCGGTTGAGGCTCGGCCAGCAACAGCGAATCCTGGGAAGGTCCCGCGCCCTCGGGGGTGCCCCAGGCGCTGAGGCTGTGCGCGGGGCGTTCCGCTGCCAGACCCGCTCGGCAGGGGGCGCCAGGACCGACCGCTCACGCCGGGCGCGCCGAGGAGGCCGCTGGGCGGGCCCCGCGGCCAGGCTTCCGGACTCCGTCGGCCCCTGGCCTCATCCCTCGCAGAACGCTGCGGCGTCTTCCGGGGCCTGGCGGGCCGGGGACCGAAGGGGCGGGGAGGTGACCCGGCGGGGGCGGAGCCGGCGCGGCGCGGAAGGCGGCCATGCGTTGCGTGGGGGCGATCTTGCGGCTGGCGGCGCGCGACGCCCGGGTGAGCACCCCCGCCCCGCCCCGGCCCCCGCCCCGAACCCCACCTGGGCCCCTGCGAGCCCCCACTCCAGCCCCGGCCCCGACCGAGCATCCCCGAGCCCCCAGCCCGCCCGCCGGTGTCTGGCTTGCCTCAGCTCACAGGCTTTTCCCTAGCGCCAGTTCCTCCCCAGTCAGCACCTTCTCTTGCGACCTTTTTCTTACCCTCTCATTCCTCCCTCGCCCCGTCAACCCTGTCACCTCCTTCCCAGATGGCCTCCCATGTCCTTCCCTTTCCACTGATTTTATTTTTCCATTTCCAAATCACCGTCTTGTGTACCTTGCAGGACCTGAACCCGCGGCGGAACATCTCCTCCTGGCTGGTAAGTCCCCCCATCCTCCCCCCCGCCCCCGTCCTCGCACAAGACCCCCAGGCACGGAGATCTAAAAGGCAGAGACAGGGTATGGAGCTAGGAAGGGTACAGCCCTATTCCCCCAGGCTCGCGGCACCTGGAGTTAGCCTGTGGCTCTCAGGGAGGTGGGGCGGACCAGAGGGCACTGGGCAGGGCGCCAGTCTTCTGTTCTGAGGAAAGCAGCACCTAATGAACCAAGCCCGGTGTGGGTGGCCCTGCCGTAGGCTGGAAGGATCCCGGCCCGCCCTCCCTAACACCCAGGTGGGAGCCAGCCTTTGAGGGAAGGCAGCTGGACCGTGAAACCTGAGCGCCTGCATGGCTTTGAAATCTCTTCACTATCCAAAGCTCACGGTCCTTATGGTGTCCTGGGAAACGGTCTTGTTGGGTGGCATCAGATCAGCCTCTTGTAGAGGAAACCTGCCACACACACAGGCCAGTGGGAAACTGGGAAGGGTGGCAGGCAGGAAGGTGCTTCCAGGGCTTGAGCTAACCCTGAGCCCCTCATCTTCCCTGGCCACAGGCCCGGTGGTTCCCTAGAACCCCAGCCAGGTCCGTGGTGGCCCTGAAGACCCCCATCAAGGTGGAGCTGGTGGCAGGGAAAACCTACAGGTGGTGTGTGTGTGGCCGCAGCAAGAAGCAGGTGAGACCCCTACCTGCCTTCGTACTGATACCTCTGTCTGGGAACAGCCTGGTGTCTCCAGTGAGTTCCCACCCAGATGATTTTAGTCTTCCCATACATACCTGAGGGACACCAAGGGGATTTGGGGACAAAAGGCCAGTGCCACCAGCAACCTTAAGCTCACTGCATCTATCTCTTGCAATGAAGCCAGAGAGACAGAAACTCAGTCGCGCAGCCAGCCTGATGCGGCCGGGCTTCCAGTGGGCTCTTCTGGAACTGTTTGCTTCTCAGAGGTGCACTGCATGACGAAGCTCACCTGGCCCTTCCCTGTCTCCTTCCAGGAAGCACCTGGGCCATAGATTCCCAGGCCTTGAACCCCGAAAGCCTACAGCACCTGGTATTTCCTGGCGGTCTTCCAGCCAAGTACTAACCAGGCCTGACCCTGCTTAGCTTCCGAGATCAGATGAGATTGCGCGCGTTCAGGGTGGTATGGCCATAGATACATTGGGAAGAGGTTCTGCTCAGGCTTTCCTGCCTCCAAAGCCTCCCAGCCTTCCCCTGTGCCCCTCTCCACTCTTCTTCCAGCAAACTCTTCCTTCTCAGTTTATGGGACGTCCTGGCCGCCTGCCACAGTTTGCTGTCTTCTCAGCTTCGCTGCCTGCCCCACCTGCTTCCCCTTCTGCCCAGGAACCTTTCATCCCACAGGAACCTTTCATCCCACAGGAACCTGCCCATATTGTTTGCCTCCCTGGCCCCTTTCCTTCCTGAGCAGAGCTCTGACTGGTGTTCCTTCAAGCTATGTGGCATGGTGTCAGCAGCCCAGGGTCCCTGAGTCCACACACCTCAAGCCCTCTAAGACAAGTTGCTGGTTTCTATTTGCACACTTCTTTCACCTCTCTTCCATCCCACCCTAACTCCAATGTCAAGAGGCCTTGGTTCAGCCAGGCGAGGTGGCTCACTTGTAATCCCAGCACTTTGGGAGGCCAAGGCAGGAGGATCTTTTGAGCCCAGGAGTTCAAGAACAGTCTGGGCAACAAAGTTGAGACCCCGCTTCTACAAATGCCTCTACCCCTACCAAAAACTAGCATGGAGTTGGGCCTGTGTTCCCAGCCATAATGGAGGCTGAGGAAGGAGGACCACTTGAGCCCAGGAAGTTGAGGCTACAGTGAGCCATGTTTGCATCACTGCATTCCAGCCTGGGCAACAGAGTGAGACCCTGTCAAAAAAAAAAAAAAAAAAAAAAAAATTGCTACCACAGGGTACTCTCCAGCCCAAAGAAGTTTTAACCCAGGAACATGAGAAGGAAATGAATTTCATGATCCAGTGGAGACTCAAAGCCATTCTCACACATACACACACACACACACACACACATCTATTAGTGTCCTGGCTCTCTGGGTGTCCCAGAGACTAATGCTATAAAGACGCTGTAAATACTTACCAGACACTTATTATAGGCAAAGCATACCATGATCATTATTTTATTTTATTTCCTCATACAACTCTACTCTTATCACCCCCACATTACAGATTAGAGAGGTCACTCGGTGAGCCCCGGCAGTCTCACGCTGGAGCCTGCACCCTAACCACTGTGTTGCACTCCCCCTGAGCTCCTGCAGCGTGCCCTGCCCTGCCCCGCCCCAGCAGGTGGGGTCAGGCCTTTGACTCCCGTCTTTCCCCCACCAGCCCTTCTGTGACGGCTCCCACTTCTTCCAACGCACTGGCCTATCTCCCCTCAAGTTCAAGGCCCAAGAGACCCGCACGGTGGCACTCTGTACCTGCAAGGCCACTCAGAGACCCCCGTACTGCGATGGCACCCACAGGAGTGAGCGCGTGCAGAAGGCAGAAGTGGGCTCCCCACTCTGAGGGGGCTGCTGCTGTCCAGCCACAGGTGGCCTCGGCTCCCGGCCTCTGACAGCCAACCCCTTCTGTGGGAAAGGAAACAGGTGCTGAGCCCAAGAAAGAGATTCTGGTACCCACAGCAGGCTCATGAAGGAAGAATTATTCCTTATAGCCTAAAAGTCTCCAGTCTGGGGCAGGCGGGAGTGGGCCCTGGTTCAATGTTTGCTGATGGGGAAGATGGCAAAAACAAGCCTGCCCAACTAGACTGGTGGTCCTGTAGTCATTGCTGTGAGGCCCACGTGCTGCCTCCTACTCCAGATTTTAACCTGTCTGTGGGCTGGGGGCTCCTGACCAGTCGCCACAGGAGAGGGCAGTTCATATTCATTAAGTATGGGGTCCCCAAATCAGGCTGAACCCAGAGATGAGAGGCACTCTTCCCTTCTTCCCTCTACGCCAAAGAACTACAGGCTCCAGAAAGTATGCAGCATTTATTACAAAGCCAAGAGATACAGATGTCCCAGGGCAGAGGGGGGTACAGTCACAGGACCTCAGACACAGGACAAGGTGCAAACACAGACAAGCCCATCAGGGGACTCCCAACCCCACACACCTAGGCTGTGATGGAATCTTGAGTCTCGACTCCCGTCTCCTCCCAGATCTATGCACACTTGAGGAAATCTCGGTGGGCAGGGACCTGCCAGGGTCTGTCCCTAAGGAGGTGGTCTGCTGACCTCTCAAGGAGTGGGGGTGGGGTCAGAGCTTACAGGTTTCTGTCTTCTTGTGCTTTTAGATGCAGTTGCTCTGTCCTGACCAGGTGACCGGGCCTCAGCTGGGGGTGGAGGGGCAACTGGAAGGCTGTTTGCCTTTGGCAAAGTCTGGGGTCTGTGCTTGTGTGAGGTTAACCCACCCCAACTTCCACTCTAGACCCCAGGTGAGACTCCACCACCAGTCCTGCTAGTGAGGGTTCCCGGGTGAGGGTAGGGTTGATGGGGGTGCAGTGCTTCACAATGCTAAAGCCACAGTGGAACTCCAAGGGCTGAGACCTCTCAGGGCCTGAATCTTCTTTTCCACAAGATAGATGATGCAAAGGCCACACACACACGAAAAAAAAAAAAAAAGAGGCAGAACTATGTATTCTTTGCACAAAGTTTCCACTGCAAGAGGAGGAGGTGATGCAGGTGCCACCTCCACCCCGCACTTGCTCCTCAGAACCAGGGATAAACTGCATTTGTAAAAGGCACTGTTCTTAGCAATTTCTGGACATTCAACAATGCGGGGGACAGCCACTGGTCAGAGGCAGGACAGCAGCCAAGATGGGGAGAGAAACGGGGAAAGAAACAATTCTAACCGACTCCTCTATGCAGCCAGTTGGAATCGTGCCTAAAGCTTTGGGGCTGAAGGGGTCCCAACACACCATCTGCCTTGGGAAACAGCGAGGACCGTGCAGAGCTTCACTGAGCCTCCAGCAGCCCATCCAATTCATCTCCAGGCACCCCCAAAAAGAGCAGATTACACAAGACTCCCCCAAAAATGAACACCATTTTCCACACATACACACACACACACACACATAAAGTTGGTTTCCTGTGGCATTTAAATTAATCTGGTTGGTCCATAGAAAATAAGTATGTATATTTGGTTTTTCCTATGTACATATATATATAGATTTATTTATAAAACCCGCCCCCCACCCCCAAGGTGGGAAGAGCTGGGGAAAGTAGAAGAGGTGGAAAAAAGGGCACAGAAAAAGTGGAAGGAGTAGAGAGGCTTGGCTGGAAGAAGGGAGAGGGTCCCTGGCCTCAAGTTAAGGGGGGCACGGGAGCACCGTTGACAGTCATCTTGCGCCCTCTGCTGGTGGAGGATGGTGTCTGCAGGCAGTTCGAGGTACCCCCGTTGGCAGCTGTGGTGGCCCCACTGGCTGTCGAAGGGGGAGTGGGGGAGGTAGGGTGGGTGGCTGGAGGCCCATGGGAGCTGGGAGAGCCATGGGATGGGGTGGCTGGGCTGGGCAGGGAGGAGGAGGTGGCTGGCAGGGTGGCAGGGCTGGGAGCCTTGTCGCTGACTGACTCACACTCGGATGCCCCACTGGTGTTGGTGCCCTCGGAGGGGGTGGGCACCGTGGCTAGGGTGAGCCGCTTGCAGGCTGGCTGGACACGGTACTTGAGGGGAAGAGGCCCGTTCTGCGGGGAGAGGGGGCGAGGAGAGAGACAGGGAAGGGGAAGGTATCAGGAGAGAGAGGCCAACTAGAGGGCCACCAGCTTTAACCCACAGTGACCAAACACGAAAAAAGGGATGGGATGGGGTCTTGGAGAGGAGAGAGACAAGGATACAGGGCACATGAAGACCCAGAGAGGCAAAAGGTCTAAGCAGAGACTCTGTCAGAGAGGAGAGAGGGAGGCAAACACACGGCAGCTGCCAGCACCTATTTCTGCCCCCAAATCGGGGAATGCCATCTGCCCAAGGAGCTTTGTCTCCTGAGTGGAAAGTCATCTGCAAGAGATGGCCCAGAGGCTGGCCTGCTGTGGCGAGCCACCCTGGACACACAGCTCATGGGATAAGGGATGGACTGTCTCTGATTAGAGAAGGGTGACCCATGTGGCCACAGACCAATGCCAGACCCTGCGGGAGTCTGCTCCCTGCCTGCCCCACCCGCTGGCTCACCCGCCGCCAGGGGTAGATGTAGGCGATGTCCATGAGGGTATAGTATTCCTTCAGTGGCTCGTCCTCGTACAGAACCTCCACCTGGGGGAGGGAAGCGGAAGACACCATGACCCT
Organism: Trachypithecus francoisi; assembly: GCF_009764315.1. Lineage (NCBI taxonomy): Eukaryota > Metazoa > Chordata > Mammalia > Primates > Cercopithecidae > Trachypithecus > Trachypithecus francoisi. Next base: position 21,597,062 of record NW_022681466.1, on the reverse strand, counting down.
GGCTATCTGGGGGCTCCAGGCTGGGAATGTGGGGGACTGAGAGGCGGGGCAATGGGAAGGGTGGATTTGCAGATGGTCCCTCATTTCTCTAGGGTTTCACTGTGGATTTGACTTCCCTGTCAGTGTTGTTCCAACATAACTCCTGACCACCAGGCAGGAAGGGGTCCAGAGAAGATTCCCCTATTGTTAGCAGCCCCCAGTCCCACCATGCACACAGCTGTCTGGATCTCCTATCTCTGGCAGGTCTCCCAGAGGAGCTGAAAGGCTCAGGGGGATCTCCTGGAACTCTGGCTCTCACCCCCAGCTGCAAAATGGAATCACCCAGGGAGCTTTAAAAAACACCAATGCCGGCTGGGCGCGGTGGCTCAGGCCTGTAATCCCACCACTTTGGGAGGCCGAGGTGGGCGGATCATGAGGTCAGAAGATCGAGACCATCCTGGCTAACATGGTGAAACCCTGTCTCTACTAAAAATACAAAGAATTAGCCGGGCGTGGTGGCGGGCGCCTGTAGTCCCAGCTACTCGCAAGGCTGAGGCAGGAGAATGGCATGAACCTGGGAGGCGGAGCTTGCAGTGAGCTGAGATTGCTCCACTGCACTCCAGCCTGGGTGACAGAGCAAGATTCCGTCTTGTCTCAAAAAACAAAACAAAACAACAACAACAACAAAAAAACACCAATGCCTAGGCCGGGTGCGGTGGCTCACACCTGTAATCCCAGAGCTTTGGGAGGCTAAGGCGGGTGGATCACCTGAGGTCGGGAGTTCAAGACCAGCCTGAGCAACATGGAGAAACCCCGTCTCTACTGAAAATACAGAATTAGCTGGGTGTGGTGCCGCATGGCTGTATCCTAGCTGCTCGGGAGGCTGAGGCGGGAGAATCGCTTGAACCTGGGGGGGTCAGAGGTTGCGGTGAGCCAAGATCCTGCCATTGCACTCCAGCCTGGGCAACAAGAGCAAGACTCTGTCTCAAAAAAAAAAAAAAGAAAAAAAGAAAACAACAAAAAAACACCAATGCCTGGCTAGGTGCAGTGGCTCACACCTGTAATCCCAGAGCTTTGGGAGGCTGAAGCAGGTGGGTCACTTGAGGCCAGGAGTTGGAGACCAGACTGGCCAACATGGTGAAACCCTGTCTATACTAAAAATACAAAAATTAGCCAGGTGTGGTGGCATGTACCTGTAGTCCCAGCTACTTGGGAGGCTGAGGCACAAGAATCACTTTAAACCAGGAGGCAGAGGTTGCAGTGAGCCGAGATGATGCCACTGCACTCCAGCCTGAGTGATAGAGGGAAAAAAAAAAAGCAAAAACAAAAAATCAGTGCTTGCATCTTACCCTCAGAAATTCTGACTTAACCAGTAAGTTGTGAGTTAAACTCATGAGATTTAACAGGCAACAGTTTAGGATCCACTGTCCTAGAGTGTGATCTGTGGACCTTCAGTAGCTAGGAGCTTGTTAGAAATATGGAATCTGGCCGAGTGCCATGGCTCAGGCCTGTAATCCCAGTACTTTGGGAGGCCGAGCAGGGTGGACCACGAGGTCAGGAGTTCAAGACCAGCCTGGCCAACATGGTGAAACCCCGTCTCTACTAAAACTACAAAAACTAGCCAGGCGCAGTGGCAGGCACCTGTAATCCCACCTACTTGGGAGCCTGAGGCAGGAGAATCACTTGAACCCGGGAGGCGGAGTTTGCAGTGAGCCAAGATCGCTCCACCGCACTCTAGCCTGGTGGCAGAGCAAGACTCCATCTCAACAACAACAAAAAAAGAAATAAGGAATCTACTAAATCAGAATCTGCATTTTAACAAGATCTCCAGGGGACACATATACATTCAAGCTTGAAAAGTCATGTCCTGGAGTTCTGTTGGAATTTCAGACTAGCCTTCCCACAGCCAACCGGCCCCAGAGGAGGCCCTGCATTTTTGCACTCATCTCTGCCACAGTTCTGAGTGTGCAACATGCACACATACACATCATCTTGGTCCCATGCACTACTGCACACTGACTTCAATACCCCTAAACTGCCCCCTAATCTTGGTTTCAACCACCCTTCTGTTAACACATGAGTTCAGTTAACCACGCAAGCCCTGGGTGACACCTAGCCAGCCCTGACCAATGGCTGGGGTGCACAGACTGTCTGACACACCCATACACAGACACTCATTTTTTGAAAGGCCCAGGGACCCACCTTGTACTTGCTGGGCACATCCATCTTGTTGCGGAGAAACTTGGCAAGATGCATGACGGTCATGGCTGCTGGGCATCGCAGGAAGCGCACCCCTGTCTGTTGGGGCACAGGCACCTGTGGTAGGGGATCCACCCCAGGCCACTCCCTCCCAGCCCACATTCCAGTCCTGGGCAGACCCCAGCACTCACTTTCTCTTTGTCCCCATCCCCATTCTCCAGGGGGCCCTTCTTCTCCTCCCGGTCCCTGGGGATGGAGAAAGAACGAAGCTAGGAAGACCCAGGAAGAACCAGGAGACCCAGGAGGATGGTCCCTCAGTGGACACATCCAGAGGGCCCTGGGTGGGAGAAGGGGTGACCCAACCTAGGAGCCCAGAAGGGGCCAGCCTGGGCCGGACTTGCCTGGCACCTTCGTAGAATTCGATGGAGAGGCTGACAATCTCATCATCGCTCAGAGCCTCCTTCTCCTGCTCCAAGACCTCGCCGCGGTCCTCATTGGAGCCGTTGGGGACTGCAGAAGGAGAGCGCTCTTGGGTTGGCGGAGGATGGAAGAAGGGAGTCCGCCAAGGACCCAGGGATCATGAACTGAACCAGGTGAGCCCAGCCACCTTCTGGGGAGGTGTGCGCTGAGGAGGCCAGAGGGGGACTGGTAACACTACACACCTACATTGTCTCAGGCACGACCATGCACACACAAACAGATGCGAGCACACTCACCCTCCGTCAGGGGGTACGCTGCATAGAAATCCCGCCGCCGTTTCATCTCATCTGGAAGAAGGCAGCGGATGAGGACGGGGCCATGGGCTGGGAAATGGGGTCGGTGGGCAGGAGGAGGAATGGTGTGCAGATACCTTTAAAAAGCCCAGGGACCAATTTGTAGACAATGTCTTGAAGGGTTTTGTCAGACCTGGGGAAAAATGGACAGGGTTTATCAGCAATGCGCTCTCCAGAGAACTGCCCTCCAGAGAACTGCTCTGACCTCACCCTGCTCTCCCAGTCATGGGACCCCTCTACCCACTCCCTTCCTGAGACCCAGTGCCCAGGCACTGGGATCCCTGTGGGTTTGGTCTTTGCCCCTCTAGTAAGCCTCAGCCTATGACGAGCCAAATGCAACCCAAAGGGAGGGGAGTAGCCCAAGTCCACACGCGGTGCTTCTCCCACACCTGCCGCCTTGGCTGAAGGAAGTACGGAATGTGGGAGGGATGGGGGAGGCTGACCCAGAGGATGGCGGGGGCAGGAGTGCGGTGCCGAGCCTACCTGATGCTCAGCAGCGGCCGGGTTTTATGGACCTGCACATCACACATGGGGCAGTATTTGTTGGTCTCCAGGTAGCGCACGATGCAGGTTTTGCAGACTTGGGGGTGTGGAGAGAGGGAGGAGAGTCAGAGTTGCCTTCCAATCCCAGGACCAGCCTCCCCACCCTCTGCTCACACTCAGATATCCCTTCTCCACCCTGTCCCTACTCCGAGGCCCAACGTGGCGATGTGTGTTTTGCATGTGTGGCACCTGTCCCTGTGCATTGTTGAGGGAAGCTGGATCTTGTATGAGACAGGCCAGTGTCATGTACAACGCAGAAAGTCAGCCCTGAGTCCCAAGCTCCCCGATGGAGTGGAGGACAAAAGCCAGCCTGTTCAAGATGGCCCTGGGTCTCACCCCTTGCTGCCAAGCCCACAGTATAAACAAGGGATGTCTGCATCTTCAGGGCACACGATTTCAGTCATTTCAAGAAAGAACTAAGATTTCAGATGCAAGTCCTTGAAATGAACTTCTGGGCCCATGCCCCGCACCCGGTTGCCCCTGCAAGGTAGGCCCTCTGTGACCTGAAGATTCCCAGCAGACAGGTGGGCGCATTGGCTCTTCAGGGCAAGGGTTTGTGTGCTACCTTCCTCAGGCCATGCCCGCCCCAATCTGGGCACAGAGGCTGCCCACCCTGAGCAGCTCCCCTCCCCCCAACTCACAGGAATGCAGGCACTCCACGATAGTGGTGGCGTCAATGAAGTACCCCCCGCAGAGGGCACACATGAGGTGGGGGTTCAGCTCTGTGATTTTGATCCGTGTAGTCCGATGCATGATTCCGGGGTCGGGGGTGGGGGGACTGGGGAGCGTTGCCCTGGGAAACAAAGTGGAATCAGAAACCCAGAGTTGGCCGGGCACGGTGGCTCATGCCTATAATCCCAGCACTTTGGGAGGCCAAGGCAGGCGGATCACGAGGTCAGGAGATCAAGACCATCCTGGTTAACACAGTGAAACCTCGTCTCTACTAAAAATACAGAAAATCAGCCGGGGGTGCTGGCGGGCGCTTGTAGTCCCAGCTATTCGGGAGGCTGAGCTTGCAAGCAAAGTGAGCCGAGATTGAGCCACAGCACTCCAGCCTGGGCGACAGAGCGAGACTCCGTCTCAAAAAAAAATAATAAAAAAAAAAAAAAAAAAAAAAAGACACCCAGAGCCTCAGCAGCCCCTCCCACACTTCACTGCACACCTCCCAGCACAGCTCTCCGAGCCCAAGACCCTTCTCTGCCTTCAGGGTGGGCTGGGGGCGGACATGTGGCTGGTTCTCTCTGGCCCCCTCTGTGTGTTCATTGGGTGCCTGGGCTCTGGAGAGTCACACAGCCTTGAGCAACAAGGTCAGGCTCCCTCTGAGGAGCAGGAGGAAAGATTGAAGTTAGGCCACAGGATGTACCGCCCAACTCCCCAGAGAATGTGAGGAGGCAGGAAAATGGAAGAGAAGAGGGTTTTTTAAACTCTCTCCTATCCCAGGCCGGGTGCAGTGGCTCATGTCTGTAATCCCAGCATTTTGGGAGGCCACAGCAGGAGGATCCTCCTGCCTCACGTGATCCCTTGAGCCTGAGTGGTTGAGGCTGCAGTGAGCCGTGATTGTGCCACTGCACTCAAGCCTGGGCGACACAGCAAGACTCTGTCTAAAAAAGAAAAACAAAAACAAAACTCCCCAATCCCAATCTGTATTCACTCACATGGTTCACATTTAAAGCATCCTAGGAACTAGGAGGAAACTCAGATAAATTAGCCACTGGCCTGAAACTTCAAGGAACAGAAGAAGGGAAAAATAAGTTATCCTCACTCCCTCAACCCCTCCACCCAGGTGCAGGGCCTCAGACTTGATTCCAGCCTCCTCCTATCTACTCCATCCATTCACTCCTCCTCCAAGAAGGCTTCCCTGGAAACACCACGGGCACAGGCTACCCTAAGTTAGAAGGCCACAGCCATCACTTGTGCTTCTGGCTCCGCATCCAGCCTAGGCTTCGGAGCACCTCCCTCCTCTAAAGTCTGCCAAATATAGGCTGCTCCCAGAAAATCCACCAGACGCTAACCATTTGGCTTCCAGGCCTGGGACTCAGGCAGGGAACAGAGAGGATCCTTACATGCCTGAAGCTGGGAATGCACAGCTCCAGCCCTAGCCCTGGACTCAAAGAGTTTAGGCAAAAAGGCTATACCCCTACCACAGGAATCCCTCCCAGTGCCCCTGATGGACAGCCCCCTGCATGAGTGCTCCCTGCCCACAAGCACACAGGGTCCAGGAACCCCCCTTTCATGCACACTGCAGGAATTCCCCCAACATGGTCACTGTTACTCTCCCGCTGTCTCCTGCCCTGGTGACGCCTCTGCCACCTGTTCACAGGCTGTCCAGTGACAAACCACAGGCTCTCACAGATGCCTGCCAAAGCTGGGCAGAAAGTGCTCTGTCCCCAGACCGCCTGCCCGACACCAGCCAGGCCCAGGCAGGGTCCAGAGAGGTGAAAAGTCCGGCTCTGGATTGGCCACCGTGCTTCCTTCTTGGTAAAGAAATCAAACCAAACCTGCACCTGGAAGGGACAGGCCCTCCCTCCTCTTTCCCAGAGTAAAAGCCCAAGGGTGGGGCTTGGGAAGTGGCCAAGCCCCAACAGCTCCTTTACAACATACGCACACCCTTCTCTCCTTTCCAGAAAGATTTCTAAAGCCACCACACTGAGTTTTCTAGGACAAGAAATTCACAGCCGGGATCAGCAGTTTCTATAGAGACCCCAGGATGAGTCTGGCCAGGACCCAGCCAGCCAACAGAGGCTCAGGGAACCTGGCCAGAGACAGAAAGAGATGCAGAGACACAAAGGCCACACGTGGGAGAGACACCAGGTTACAGGGCAGACAAAGGGGAACCAGACAGTCCCACGGCAAGCCCAGAGACACAGCAGAGAGGAGGCGGCCCTGGGGATCTGAGAAGGGAGAGGGGTTCCCACTCCACACAGGGTGGCCTCAGCCAGCCCTCCCTGCATGGGTCCCCCCTTTGCAATTACGCAGAAAGCTGCTGGCTACTCCACTGTTTGGTCGTTTCCATAGTAACCCTGTCCCTGGCAAGATGCCCAAATATTATTACAACCATCCAGAGGAGAGAACAATCCAAGTGGCTGTCTCTCTGTGCGTGTGTAATATCCATCGTGTACGTGCCATCTGGGCCTCCAAAGAAAGGTACTTCCTGTGCCTGCCTGTCAGTCATGTGTGTGTCCAGATGCATCTATGTGTGTGTGCAGAGCCACCAACAAACATGCTGATGCTGAGCTCTGATAACGCCTGGGGTCTCTGTTGCTGGGGTAAATCGCATGCCCTCATCTTTCTCCCGTTCATCCTCATATACATGTGCACGCGTACATACACATACACGTAAACACATAGGCTCCGCACACTTCACACCGCCCAAGCCACCTCATTCACACACTCGCTGTGTTTTCAGAACAGACACTTGCTCTTTTTTTTTTTTGGAGACAGTCTTGCTCTGTTGCCCAAGCTGAAGTACAGTGGTGTGATCTCGGCTCACTGCAGCCTTCACTTCCCGGGTTCAAGTGATTCTCATGCCTCCGCCTTCTGGAATTAGAGGAGCATGCCACCACACCTGGCTAATTTTTTTTTTTTTTTTTTAAACAGAGATGGGGTTTCGCCATGTCGGTTAGCCTGGTCTTGAACTCCTGGCTTCAAGTGATCCGCCTGTCTCACCTCCCAAAGTGTTGGGATTACAGGTGTGAGCCAGCACACCTGGATGACACTTGCTCTTAAGAACCCCACAGCCAGGAGCCCCACACTGCAAATGGCTGTGCCCCTCACCCAATCACTTCCCTGAGCATTTCTGAGAATTCAGCCCCAGCCTATTCCTCAGGACCCTTTCTAGACTGAAGCCCAAGGCGGTGCTGACTGAATGAAACACTGCTCCTTCTCCAGTTTAAGAAAATAAGCCCCTTGCTACACTCCCTGCTCCCCCCACTCCATCCCCACAGGTTCTGACTGTTACCTCTGGGGCTGGGGGTGGGGAGAAGCACTGATTGGCTCCTCACCTGATTGCCATGGTTACCTGCAGGTCCCTACCAGCAGGTGCCAAGAGCAATGTAAACAGGAGCTCTGTCTCCCTAGAGCACCCTCTCCCCATCTTCCCACCCCAGGAGGCCCCAGACCCCGAATTCCTGACAACCAGTTCCTCCCCCGCTGCACTGGTTGGTGTGCTGTGGGAAGGTGAGGGAAAAGGGGTGATGAGTGGCTGGAAATCCAGCTGTCATTACTTTGAGGAAGAGGCTGGGAGATGGGAAGAACTTGAGGGAGAAAGAGTGGGAGACACAGATCCCAAGAAACAGAAAGGGGAGGCCAAGCGCCTTTGGAAGTGGCCTCTGCAGAGCTCAGGGGCTTTAACAGGTCAGTCCCAAATGTGTGTCCACCCTCTCCCTGGACTTGAGCACTGTCTCCACCTCTAACACCACTTTTCCCCAAGCAGAAGCCACGCCCTTCGGTATCTTCTGCCATTGTCTTTGCAAGGGTGTGTGTGACCCTTAGGCGGCCCTCCTTCTGGGCCCTGAGGCCTTGGGTCTGGCTATTGCTACTGTGGCAAGAAGGGAGCCTGCTCAGCACCCAGCATCCAACCCTGACCCCTCCTTGCCATTCAAGCCTGGCACTTGTCTTTCCCAATCCTTAAAGACCTCTGCTAAGAAAACACCACCATCTCTCTCTCTCTCCTTTTTTTTTTTTGAGATGGAGTCTCGCACTGTCTCCCAGGCTGGAGGGCAGTGGTGAGATCTCGGCTCACTGCAACCACTGCCTCCCGGATTGAAGCGATTCTCCTGCCTCAACCTCCCAAGTACCTGGGAATACAGGCTCCCACCACCACACCTGGCTCATTTTTTTATTTTTAGTAGAGACAGGGTTTCACCATGTTGGTCAGTCTGGCCTCCAACTCCTGGCCTCAAGTGATCTGCCTGCCTTGGCCTCACAAACTGCTGTGTCAAACCAGTGTCTTTCTGGAATCCACCCTGCAATTTAGGCCTCTCTCACTTCTTCATAGTCCCCTGTGGAAACAGTGGGTCTCCCAGCCAAGACCCCTGTGCTTCTCCGATGCCATAGCTCTCTCTGCTCTGCCTGCCTCCAAATGAAATCAGCCCCACTCCCTCACTAGAATGTCTCCAGGTCTTAGGAAAAGTCACTCAAGGTCAAATCCAGATGTCTAGAACTGCAGAGGTGAAAGGGCTCTTAGAAAGCACCTTGTTTGGCTGGGCGCGGTGGCTCACACTTGTAATCCCAACACTTTGGGAGGCCAAGGTGGCAGGATCATGAGGTCAGGAGTTCAAGACCAGGCTGGCAAAGATGGTGAAACCCCATCTCTACTAAATACAAAAACTAGGCTGGGCACGGTGGCTCACGCCTGTAATCCCAACACTTTGGGAGGCCCAGGCGGGTGGATCATGAGGTCAGGAGATTGAGACCATCCTGGCTAACATGGTGAAACCCCGTCTCTACTAAAAATACAAAACATTAGTTGGGTGTGGTGGCACACGCCTGTAGTCCCAGCTACTCGGGAGGCTAAGGCAGGACAATCGCTTGAACCCAGGAGGCGGAGGCTGCAGTGAGCCAAGACCGTGCCACTGCACTACAGCCTGGGCAACAGAGCGAGACTCTGTCTCAAACAAACAAACAAACGAAAAATACAAAAATTAGCTGAGCATGGTGGCAGGTGCCTATAATCCCAGCTACTCAGGAGGCTGAGCCAGAGAATTGCTTGAATCTGGGAGGTGGAGGTTGCAGTAAGTGGAGATCATGCCACTGTACTCCAGGCTGGGTGACAGAGTGAGACTCCATCTCAAAAAAAAAAGAAGAAGAAGCATCTGTTCGATCCTTTCATTTTACAGATGAGCACACTCAGATGTGACTTGTTGAAGGTCACAAAGCAAAGCAGTGACAGTCCTGTGACAAGAAAGTGCCTGACTCCCACCCCAGTGCTTTTAACATCCTGGCACCTGGCCAGGCTCCTCACTCATCTAAAGCAGTAATGCCTGGCTTCATCCCAGCAGGTGGGAGGGAAGAAGGGCAGCTCCGTGGAGTGGCTGGAAGACCACTCAGTGGGCTGCCGTCTGGGAGTCAGTCTGGTCCAAACATGACCATCAGCATGGACTGCTGCCTTGAGGCAGGAAGAGGAGGCACCCGTTAATCACCTTACCCCATTTCTATGGTACACATGGGGAAACAGAGGCTGCAGAGAAGCACAGCCAGCGAGCCAGAGTACAGCATCAAGACTCAGACCCCGGGTTTTCTGACTCTGTTTCTCTCCCAGCTTCGTCGGTCCAACTGCGCAAGCCCCTTGTATTTGTGTTTGGGGCCATGAGGGTCTGCCTAGGGACACTGTGAACCTCCCAACTTTCCCCAATCCTTGACAATGACACAAAGATCTGCTCCCCTGTCCCCACCATGCATTGAAAAGGGCCTCCTGAAGCTGGGCTTACTCAACCCTCCCTTCCTCCCTCTCCTCTCAACTCCCTAAGATCAAACAGGCAAAACCCCAAAATATACACATTGCCAGATACACACACATACAGCCAGACACACCCCCCTCCACCTCTCACACTCAATACACACAAGGCCAGATAGACACGACACAAACCCCACCCCCAACACACACACATACACACACAATCACAGCCAGACCAGAGCCAGGCCCATCCTCACTAGATGCAGGAGCCATCCACATCCACCCCCAACCTAGAAGCACACAGCCTAACATCCCTGCCTGGAACCAGACTCTGCAAACACACACTAACCTTTTGTACGCCCCTGATCCACCCAGGGTAAATTATAACGTAAGTCTTCCAGTAACAAAGGCAGTTCAGCTTCCAATGTCAGCTCTCGGGACCAGAGGCTGGAGGGCTGCAGTGGGCATCTGACCTGCACAAAGCTGTACCCTCTTCCTGTTCGGGCTCTCTCCATTCCCATGACAGCAGCTCCATCAACCAAGATCTCCCAGGCAAGGCCAGGGGCAGCAGAGTCCCCCTTCCTGCCCAACCCCCAAGACTTCAACTTTAACCCTACCCAGCTACACATGGTCTGGATCCTGGGGTCGGTTTCCCGCTTCATTCCAAAGACAGTTCTAAAGCCTCAATCCCCCAATCCCCAACCAGAGGAGCTGGTGGGAAAACCTTCCCACCAAAAAGCTGCAACAGAGCTGGCTTTATGCTCCAAGTAATAACACCTTGGACCAGAGTGGAGGGGGAGGGAGGAGAGAAATTAAAGAGTTTCAGGAACAGAAACTGCCAGAGGTCCCAGAGGAAGAGGCATCAGAACAGAGCGGGGAGGGGACAACCAGGAGACAGCCCTCCCCTCGACACAGAGAGCTCTGGGGAGCCTGAGGAAGCGTGGGGGACACTGAGGGACAAAGATCTCGGGAAGCGCTGGGTAACACTTCCACAATATTCATTGGCAAATTAACCCGCCTCCAGGTCGCCTCCTCCCACCTCAAGCCAACCGGAGCGAATACGGGCAGACGGGGCAGTGGGGGAGGGCGAGGGACTTGCCTGGGCCCACCGTGGAGACAGGCAGTGGGTGTCTGCTTGCCCGGGGGTCCCATGCCCTCAGAGCTAGCAGCAGGAGGGCGTGCGAAGGGTGGGGTGGCTGGGCGTCCCAGGGGAATGGGGGCCAGTTTAGCGGACCCCCCTGCTTGCGATGGCAATGGGAAATATTGCGATAAATTTCCCTCCATCCCCATTCTACCCCCTCCGCCCGGGCTTCCCCAGGAGCCCATGTCCAAGGATCAAGGACCCCAGTTACCGGGTAGCCGCTCCCACCTTCCCTAGAGCCAAACTTTCCGCGGGGCCCCGGGAGGGGTGTTCTGGAGGGAGGCTCTGCTGAGGTGGTTCAGGGAGGGGGCGGGGCGCCGGCGCCGGGACGGGGAGCGGGGACCGGCTGGGGGAGGTGCCCGAGAGCACCCGGGCCCTGGCGGGGAAGGGCGCCCTCCCCCGGCCTCGCGGCCGCCCCAAAGCACATCCCCTTCTGCCGGCCCCAAGTCCCTGAGCGTCCACGACGCCCCAGTGCCCATGGGAGAGGGACCCCTACCCAGACGGAAAACGGGGCAGATAGGGCAGAGCAAGGGGCGGTTTTGGCTCGTGGGGAGCGGCGACCCAACCCAGCGCGCAGCCCGCAAGCCCTCCCGGCTGCCCCGGACCTTCCCCCTCGCTACCTCGGAACAGGGTCTGCCCGGGGGCTGCTGCACAAAGAGGTGGTGGTCGAGGGAGACGCCAAATCGTTAAGAGGGGGAGCCCGTTTCGGCCATCTTGGAAGAGAGGAAAGGGAAAAAGGGACAGAAAAAAGGGAGAAAGAAAGGCGGACGGGGCAAGCTGGGCTAGAGGCTGACGAAGAGGGGGGGTGCCAGGGCAGGATCGGCTCAGAGCCTCCCCCTCCCACCGGGGCTTGCAAAGAACGGCCGGCCCCCCATCCCAATCCCCAGAGGGTTACAGGCCAGGAGAGGGAAAGGAAGGGGGAGTCTGCTCCACTTACCTGGGTTCGGGGTCCGGTGGGTCTCGGGGAGGGGGGATGGGAGGGAGGGAGGGAAGGGAGGGGAGGGGGGCTGCAGCCGTGTCGCTCGCCCGGGCGGCGGGAGGGGAGAAACCTACGGTAAGAAAGGAGTTTGTGAAAGCGGCTTGGGGTGGGAGGGAGAGAGGGGAGGGGAGGGGACCGAGGGGGGAGGGGAGGGACCGGAGTGTTAGGGGGGAGACAAAATGGCTTTTTTCCTCCAGACAAGAGTAGGTCCCGCCCACCACTCACCCACGTGACCTCATTCCTTCAGGATGCTGGCAGAGAGGGGAAGAGGAGGGGGAGGCTGGCGCGGCCGCTCCCCGCCACCGGGTGCCGGGCCCCCAGCCAGGACGAGACCCCTCCCTTCCCACGCGGCCCCCCCGACCCCGGAGGATGGATTCTCTTCTGTTACCTTCCGCAGTCATTCCCCTCCCCTCAAAATATGGGTTCCCCCCACTGACCCTGTGATGCCCACCCCTAGCTGGGGCGCCTGGAAAATGGTGAAATGGGGACTGGGCTGAAAGGTGGCCCGCGGTCCTCCACGTCCTGGCCTAGAGCAAAGGGCGCGGGGCTCCGGCGGAGGACGCGACGCTTCAGCCACGCGTCCGAGCGATTTTCATTCACTGCAAGTGACACTGCCTTAAAATTAATAACTGCATCTGGGAGGGCGAGCGTGTCCTCCCCGCTCCCTTTGCCCCCTCGGCGGCAAGGGCGCTGGCCCGGAAAAGCGGCACACCGGGATCCAGCCTGGGCGCCTGGCAGGGAGCAATCGCGAGAGGGGAGTGGAGGTGCGGGGTGAGGCCGGGTGAGGGGTCTAGCCGCCGGGGGCTCGGGTCGCTCTGGCGGAGGCTGCGCCCCCGGCATGCTCGGGCAGAGAAGAATGGAGGCCTGCTGAGGACGGTAACTCAGGCTCCGGGCCTGGGACACAATCCGGCCGAAAGCGAGAGGCCACACTGGACTAGGAAACGAGGCGCCGGGCTGGAAGGTGGGCCCGCGCCTTTTCTCCTGCCTGGCGCCGATTCCCGCATTTTTCGCTCGCGCCCTGCGCTGCGCGCTGCCTGTGCGCCTCCCTCGGCGCGGGCGGGAGAGTCGGGCAAGCGCCAAGACGGCTGGGCTCGACTCCCACCGGCGCCCCGGCTCCACCTGGTGCTGGGGCTCCCGTCCTCAGTGGCTCCAGCCGGAGGGAGAGAACGAGGAGGGAGGCTTGGAAACGCCGGGAGGAGCGGTGAGGCCGGCGCCGGGGAAGCGAATCGATGCTGCGTTACTGGACGCCCGTGGGCCTCATGAGGACTGTCGATTCGCTCATTTGTTATTCACGATTTATTAGGGATGGCGGCCACGTCTGCCCCTCCAGAGAGCTTGATTATCCATCCGGCCAGTAGCGCCATTAAGCGCACTGACGGTGGGAGGCTCGAGTTAGAAATTGGGAAAGGAATCTTAGCCCAGTTTTGGAGCGCCTGCCTCTTCTTCCCTCGCTGCTCGCAGCCAAGGCAGCCCCGAAACTGGGGGCTCCGGCTGAATGCTTTCGCCCTCTGGCCGCCGAGTGACCCCAGCTTGAGCCTGCAGCCACAACAGCGGGACCGGAGCGGGGAGGAAGAGGAAGGGCGGAGAGACTTCCTTCCAGAGGGAGTGGTCCGAGAACCGGCGGGAGAAGGGCCAAGGGAAGATCCGGTCACCTGCTCCCAAGCCTGCAGGCGAAGAGGCGAGTTCACCGGCCCCGGAGGAAAGGGGACCCGCCCACTGTTCCCAGGGCAAATGTGTCGCCGGCATCCTGGACTCTGCCAGGGAAAACGCGCATCCACTCGCTCTGCCGGGAGGGGAGCGTGGCAGGGACTCCCAGGCAGCCGCCCTTCTCTGGCTACAAGACCCCGAACAAGAGAAACCCGTAACAGGGCCTTTGCGGAGATCTGGATCCCACCCACCAAACACACGGACACCTAGGGGCTGCCCCTCGGGGCATTATCAGCCAGTGGGAAGGAGGCTGACGTTCCTCTGCTGCCCATGAATCCCGGAGGGCTTCCCGAGGGGCCACCGGGGTCCATCCACTTATTCCTCCGTTGTTAAGCGCCAGACAGGAGAGAACCGCTAGAGAGGAGTGTGCTAAGACCCCATTACCCACTAAAACTCCATTTTCATCTTTTGCGTCCTGGATTACTAGTCCCCACATTCCTGGCCTTTCCGGTTTCTCAGGAGAACCTTCTGACCAACTCCTCCCACATCGGAAGAGTTTCCTAGTCTTTTGTTCTACTGCTAGCCGACAGAGAAGCACCTGTCATGTGCCAGTGTCAAATACTGCGCTAGGAACTGGGGACTCAAGGCACAGGAGCCTGGCGTTTGCGCGGGGTGCTCACAGGCCGGTGGGTGCAAACCCTGAGGGACACACAGCCTGTCCCTTTAGCGCCCACCGCTTCTGGTGTGAGCGCTAAGGGTGAGTGAGTACTCGGGTGGGCTTCCACAAGAGGTCCCCTTTGAGCCGAATCTGCAGAGACCAAGTGTCTATGAGAACTGCTTAAGAGTGCTTTGCACATTCTCCTCCACAAAGGTCGAGGCTCCCACCGCGCCCAGGAATGCGCCTCCGCAGACATTAGACGCCCCTTGATTTTGTGTTTGCATCTCACGCGGTCCTCTAGCTGACAGGTGCATCAGAAGAGTCACAGTGTCTGTCACAGGCTAGAGGCTCGCAGAGGACAGGAACGCGGGAAATCTAGGCAATTATCTCCAGCATATACCAAAAGCTATTGCGAGGATCAGATCCCTTTAAAAATGGTGACGAGACAGGAGAGGGCGGCTCCTCTAATGCTTTCCGGAACGTCTTTACCTCTGTGTCCTTTATACCTTTTATCTCCCCCAAACAAAGTCCTTGGTCAGTTTCTGCTTCTCTTTCCACATCCTTCTCCCCCACTTCTCTGTGTAGTTCTAGGGGGAAAAAAATGTGTTGTTTTCCTTTTTTTTCTGATGCTTCTCACTTTAAATGTGTCTATTGTCCCTCTCTCTGTCTTGGGGTCTTCCCCACTCACCCTGCCTAGTTCTCTGTCACGTCCCTTCTTTCCCTGTATCACAACAATGTTCTCCCTTTCTCACCTTTGTTTCTCTTCATACCTGTTTCTCTGTGTGTCTCTCATTCCCTTCCCTTCCAAATGTAGTATTTGGAGATTGTAATATCGATTGAGGCAGACAATAGAAAACTGTTGAACCTCCACTGTAAATTCATTCCTAATCCTACGAAAAAATGCATCCTGAAACATGTTCCTTGCACAGTGAAACAAAAACCTCTGTCTTTAGGTTTCCTGCCATCCAGCTGGGAGGCGGGGTGGGGGGTGTGGAGGGAAGTGTTGGAGAAATTATCCCATTATTGACTGAGCAGCAAAGAATTTTCAAGAACAGTGATTCTCCTAGAAAAAGTATTGCTGCTGCCACTTCTATGCAAAATTTGGCTTTTGAGTAAAAGGCTTAGGTTTTTATCTTACGGGGGACGGGGGGAACAAAACCCAAAAGACAAAAAAAAAAAAAACCACAGCGTCCCTGGGTGGGCTCGAACCACCAACCTTTCGGTTAACAGCCGAACGCGCTAACCGATTGCGCCACAGAGACCGCAACGATTATTGGCGTGGTGGTGAGCCGAGTCAATGGGAGCGAGCCTGGACGGTGCATACGCCGTAAGAGATGCCGCCTTCGGGCGAAATAAGTGGAACCCGTGGGAGAAAGGGAAGGATCCTGATGGGGGAGGGGGGGGCGAAAGCGCTTGGGAGGAGAGGACGCGGGACGTGCACCCTCTTCCTCCATTGGCTCGGCGAGAGGTCGACTCTGGCTATCCTCAGGTTCCACCTCAAACGTGGAGAGGCCCGGAACATCCTTTTTTAGGGTGACCTGAGATTGAGGATACGTGAAGTCGGCGCGCAGGAAGTCCCCCAAATCAGAACAACTTTGGGCTTCCAAACTCCCCTTCGCAGCTGAACCCCTGTAGCCGCAGAATACCCACGACGCCTACTCGCGACGCCTTCCACTTCCCACCTGCCTCATTAAATTTACATTTAATGGGCGCCTCCTATATACCAGGCACTGTTGTGGGCCAGTGAATATTCAGAGCCTAGGCAAGTGCCTGGTACACAGTAAACGTAAGGATTTCTGGAGTGAATAAATAAGCTAGCACGACTAATAGGACGAACTCATACATCACAGTGATAAGCGTCACGGTGCCCGTTCAGCTGGGGACGCAGCCCCCTAAACCCAGTTTCACCAGCCCACGTGCGCGCAGGCTCCGCCCCCAGTCCCGAGTCAGGTCCGCCGAGATCCCACTATGCACCGTATCGCAAGCCTCTTCCGCACCCACAGTGACTTTTCACTTCCGCTTTTCCCGCCTCCGTTTTGACTTTGCAACCAAACTACCTATACTGGTGACCGACAGGGACGCGGGACCAATAGAAAGCCCAGATGTCCAGGAAGAGTCCGCCTATCAGCCAATGAAGAGACAACAGCGAGAGCGGTTGCGCAGTGAAGGCTAGACCCGGTTTACTGGAATTGCTCCGGCGATCGAGGGGTCCTAGTACGCCGCAATCATGGTGAGATGGGGAGTTAAAGCAAAGGAGCACAGGGAAGGATTGAGAAGCGGAGGGGGTCGGGAGAGGCTTGGGGATGAAAAGGGCCAAGGGTCGATGGAAGGAAACGGTTTCAGTTCGAGGGGAACGGACCCCGGTGAAGACCAAGAGGGTTAGTGCGGCTCATCGCCGCCACACAGTGCTCATCCCAGCTGGAGAACCAGGGGTTCAGGCGCCTCCGGAATGGAGAACGGGCGTACAGGAGCCTCCGCATCAGGAGCTGGGTCGGGGGCTGTGGCTTTGACCCCCCGCGCTGACCCCTCCGCTCTGTCTGTCCTAGTCTATTATGTCCTATAACGGAGGGGCCGTCATGGCCATGAAGGGGAAGAACTGTGTGGCCATCGCTGCAGACAGGCGCTTCGGCATCCAGGCCCAGATGGTGACCACGGACTTCCAGAAGATCTTTCCCATGGGTGACCGGCTGTACATCGGTCTGGCCGGGCTCGCCACTGATGTCCAGACAGTGTAAGTTTCAAGGGTCCCTGCCCACACCCAGGTCTCTTCTTGGACCATCCTCCCCGGCGTCTTGACCGGCCAAGGTGTCAGTCGTCTACCACACACCACCAGTGAGTTTGAGACTTTGCCGCACACCATAGCGATACAGAGATGTATCCTAACCAACTTTTACCAGCATTTCCACTGTGCCAGGCTCTGTGGAAAACACCTCAGATGCATGGACTTACTTAATCCTCTCCCTGAGGGTTCCATGTTGCCATCCTATTTTACAGATGAGGAAACTGAGGGTCTCAGAGACTGTCTTGCCCAAGAAGCAAAGTTAATGAGTGTCAGCCAAGATTCCCACGCGAGTCTCTCTAAGACCAAAGTCAGCGCTCAGTCCCTAAAGAGCGAGACTGTCTCCAGAAACGTGTCCCTCCCTTTCTTTTTTCTTTTTTTTTTGAGACAGAGACTTGCACTGTCACCCAGGCTGGAGCTCAGTGGCGTGATCTTGGCTCACTGCAACCTCCACCTCCCAGGCTCAAGCGATTTTTGTGCCTCAGCCTCCTGAGTAGCTGGGACTACAGGCACGCACCACCATGCCTGGCTAATTTTTGTATTTTTTTTAGTAGAGACAGGGTTTCACCATGTTGGCCAGGCTGGTATGGAACTCCTGACCTCAAGTGATCCACCTGCCTCAGCCTCCCAAAGTGCTGAGATGACAGGCATGAGCTACCGCACCTGGCCTGACTTTGATTTTGACACCAATTTTGAGGGGACAAGGCAAGCCCAATAGAAACATCTTGCAAACAGTTGGGGTTTTGATATTACATCTCAGGGTTGGGGAAGCATTGGCAATGTGCCAAATCTATGGGAGCAGAATCTGGAGAGACAAAGTCTGTAGAGAGGGAAATAATGAGTAGCAGCTTAAGAGCTGAACCTTACATTTAGCAGTGAGGTGACAAGAGAAGCCAGAGAATAATAAGAGAGGAAAAGAATGGCAATAGGTTTTCAGGAGGGAATACGTGGTCACAGGGGGCAGGTGCTGCAGGGTACTGGTGGCCTGAGGAGCTGCAGGTCCTGGATTTCCTTCCAGAAGGTGGAGAGACCAGCTCACAAGTGTGGGCGGATGCCTATCAGAAAATATTCTCATTTCGGCCAGGCGCGATGGCTCACACCTGTAATACCAACACTTTGGGAGGTGGGTGGATATCTTGAGGTCAGGAGTTCCAGACCAGCCTGGCCAACATGGTGAAACCCTGTCTCTACTAAAAATACAAAAATTAACTGGGCGTGGTGGTGATCACCTGTAATCCCAGCTCCTCAGGAGGCTGAGGCTGGAGAATTGCTTGAACCTGAGAGACGGAGGTTGCAGTGAGCTGAGATTGTGCCACTGCACTCTAGCCTGGGCAACAGAGTGAGATTCTGTCTCAAAAATAAAAAGAAGGAAATTCAAAAAGAAAATGTTCTCATTTCTCTTAAAACTCCCTGAGTCTCAAGAACAGAACACTTACTGAGATCTCACGGCCTTTTTTTCCTGTCCTGGTAGAGTCAGAGAATGACATCCTGTAGTTCCTGTCAGTGTGAAGTCTCCTGTAAGCCTTCCCCTCTCCAGTCACTGCTGTTCTCACACCATTTCCTTTTCTTCAGAGGGCTTTTCTCACTGCGTTTGCTTGCTTCTGGGCAATAGCTGCTCATTTCACTAGGCCTCGGTTTCCCTACCTGGAAGATGAAGCTCAAGTCATTTCTAAGGCTTTTTGCTCTGCTGTCCTGAGACACTGCTTTGCCTCCAGCAGGTGTCGCATTGGTCTGCTCTATGCAGGGGCTTATCCTGGGGCACTGAAATGGAACTGGCAAGCTGTGACCTTTCTTCCTTTTTTCACCAGAGCTGCCAAGTGGCCTTTTTCTTTTTTGAGACGGGAGTCTCGCTCTGTCACCCAGGCTGGAGTGTAGTGGCACAATCTCAGCTCACTGTAAGCTCCTCCTCCCGGGTTCACACCATTCTGCCTCAGCCTCCCGAGTAGCTGGGACTACAGGCGCCTGCCACCACGGCCGGCTACTTTTTTGTATTTTTAGTAGAGACGGGGTTTCACCGTGTTAGCCAGGATGGTCTCGATCTCCTGATCTCGTGATCCGCCCGCCTCGGCCTCCCAAAGTGCTGGGATTACAGGCATGAACCACTGCGCCTGACTGCCAAGTGGCCTTTTTCTAAGGCACCTTTCAGGTCTGTTAGCACATAGCACAGCAGTTGGTGCTGCTCTTTTTTTCTTTTTTTTGGTCACCCAGACTGGTGACATAAACTTAACTCACTGCAACCTCTAACTCCAGGGCTCGAGTGATCCTTCCACCTCACCCTCCCAAGTGGCTGGGACTAAGGTGTGCGCCACCATGCCCAGCTAATTTTTGTATTTTTTGTAAGAGACAAGATTTCACTACGTTACCCAGGCTTGGCTTGAACTCCTGAGCTCAAGCGATCTACCCACGTCAGTCTCCCAAAGTGCTGGGATTACAGGTGTGACCCACTGCGCCCAGCCTAAAACTTTTTTTTTTTTTTTGAGACAGAGTCTTGCTCTGTCGCCCAGGCTGGAGTGCAGTGGCCGGATCTCAGCTCGTTGCAAGCTCCGCCTCCCGGGTTTACGCCATTCTCCTGCCTCAGCCTCCCGAGTAGCTGGGACTACAGGCGCCCGCCACCTCGCCCGGCTAGTTTTTTGTATTTTTTTAGTAGAGACGGGGTTTCACCGTGTTAGCCACGATGGTCTCGATCTCCTGACCTCGTGATCCGCCCGTCTCGGCCTCCCAAAGTGCTGGGATTACAGGCTTGAGCCACCGCGCCCGGCCGGGCCTAAAACTTTTTATATGGAATGCTTCACAAATCTGCATGTCATCCTTCTGCTAATCTTCTCTGTATTATTCCAGTTTTAATATATGTGCTTCCAGGCCGGGTGCAGTGGCTCGCGCCCGTAATCCCAGCACTTTGGGAGGCCGAGGCAGGCAGATCATGAGGTCAGGAGTTCGAGACCATCCTGGCTAACACAATAAAACCCCATTTCTACTAAAAGTGCAGAAAAATTAGCCGGGCGTGGTGGTGGGCGCCTGTAGTCCCAGCTACTTGGGAGGCTGAGGCAGGAGAATGGCATGAACTCGGGAGGCGGAGGTTGCAGTGAGCCCAGATCATGCCACTGTACTCCAGCCTGGGCGACGGAGCGAGACTCCATCTCAAAAAATATATATATATAGGCCGGGTGCAGTGGCTCAAGCCTGTAATCCCAGCACTTTGGGAGGCCGAGACGGGCGGATCACGAGGTCAGGAGATCGAGACCATCCTGGCTAATATGGTGAAACCCTGTCTCTACTTAAAAATACAAAAAACTAGCCGAGCGACAAGGCGGGCGCCTGTAGTCCCAGCTACTCGGGAGGCTGAGGCAGGAGAATGGCGTAAACCCGGGAGGCGGAGCTTGCAGTGAGCTGAGATCCGGCCATTGCACTCCAGCCTGGGTGGCAGAGCAACACTGTCTCAAAAAAAAAAAAAAAAAATATATATATATATATATATATATTATGTGTGTGTGTGTGTGTGTGTGTGTATGTATATGTATATATGTGTATGTGTATATGTATATGTGCTGCCAAAGTGAGCACCAGTTGCTACTTCCTAACACATGTAAGACTGCAGTTTTCCCTGGGCAGGGACTGAGATGAGGTGTCTCCTTATGTTCCCCTGACCTCAACAGTTAGACACTTGGGAATATTCAATAATGACTTATTAACTCACTTTTCTCCTACCTCAGTGCCCAGCGCCTCAAGTTCCGGCTGAACCTGTATGAGTTGAAGGAAGGCCGGCAGATCAAACCTTATACCCTCATGAGCATGGTGGCCAACCTCTTGTATGAGAAACGGTGAGTGCAAGTGTAGCTAGCACTGAGGGAATGCAGACAACCTTTGAATGTAGTACGGAGTAGGTACTGAGGAAGGGGATTCTCCTTGTTTTTCTGTCTCTTATTTGCAGGATAATATCCTTATTTTATGGGTGTGTTTTCTTTGGGCCTGACAACCAAATAGGAAAGAAAATACTTACATTGGAAGAAGGCAAGGAATGCACATAGCAGATAAGTTTGCATCCAGGCAAAAGAATTAGCCCCACCAGACTGTTCTGGGGTCTCCCAGCTCCTGGAGCCACCCTTACTCTAGAGCTATTCTGTCAGCACTGGCTTCTCGGGAATAGCAGGGAGCCTAGGGATGGGGCGTTCATTTTCGTCAGTTCTTTTTGAGGGCTTTACAGTGAGAAACAAGGCGCCTAACTGTAGAATTCAGTGCAGAAATCTGGGATGGAACTGAAAGGAGACCCTGTGGGTGCTTTCTACCTCTGGGCAAACCTGGGTGGCCAGAATACAAGTCGAGCTCTGTTTTTCTTTTTTTTTTTTTGAGACGGAGTCTTGCTCTGTCGCCCAGGCTGGAGTGCAGTGGCGCAATCTCAGCTCACTGCAACCTCCACCTCCCAGGTTCAATCGATTCTTCTGCCTCAGCCTTCCACGTACCTGGGACTACTACAGGTCCACATCAACACACCCAGCCGATTTTTGTATTTTCAGTAGAGATGGGGTTTCACCATGTGGGTCAGGCTGGTTTCGAACTCCTGACCTCAGATGATCCATCTGCCTTGGCCTCCCAAAGTCCTGGGATTATAGGTGTGAACCACCACACCCAGCCCCAAGCTCTTTTTTTTTTTTCTTTTAACTTTTTATTTTGAAGTAATTTTTGTAATTTGTAAAAATACTCTTTAGCTTTCAAAACTGAAAGGACTTGTCATTTCTTTGTCTTTTTTTTTTTTCGAGATGGAGTCTTGCTTTGTCACCCTGGTGCGCAGTCATGGTTCACTGCAATCTCCACCTCCTGGGTCCAAGTGATCTTCCTGCGTTAGCCTCCTGAATAGCTGGGATTACAGGTGTGTGCCATCACACCTGGCTTTTTTTTTTTTTTTGAGACGGAGTCTTGCTCTGCCACCCAGGCTGGAGTGCAGTGGCCGGATCTCAGCTCACTGCAAGCTCCGCCTCCCGGGTTTATGCCATTCTCCTGCCTCAGCCTCCCGAGTAGCTGGGACTACAGGCGCCCGCCTCGTCGCCCGGCTAGTTTTTTGTATTTTTAAGTAGAGACAGGGTTTCACCGTATTAGCCAGGATGGTCTCAATCTCCTGACCCCATGATCCGCCCGTCTTGGCCTCCCAAAGTGCTGGGATTACAGGCTTGAGCCACCGCGCCCGGCTTTTTTTTTTTTAGTAGAGACGAGGTTTCATCATGCTGGTCAGGCTGGTCTTGAACTCCCAAACTCAACTAATCTACCACCTCGGCCTCCCAAAGTGCTGGGATTACAAGTATGAGCCACCGCGCCCAGCAAAAAGTCTATTTATAAAGTTGTAGCAATTAACTCATACTTGGATGTATATTAAATGGCTTGCTGGGCGCAGTGGCTCATGCCTGTAATTCCAGTACTTTGGGAGGCCAAGGAAGGTGGATCACTTGAGGTCAGGAGTTCGAGACCAGCCTGGTCAACATGGTGACACCTCATCTCTACTAAAAATACAAAAATTAGCTGGCTGTGGTGGTGCATGCCTGTAATCCCAGCCACACGGGAAGCTGAGGCATGAGGATTGTTGAACCTGGGAGGTAGAGGTTGTAGTGAGCCAAGATCATGCCACTGCACTCCAGCCTTGGTGACAGAGTGAGACTTAGTCTCAAAAGAAATAAAAAATAGGCCGGGCGTGGTGGCTCATGCCTGTAATCCCAGCACTTTGGGAGGCCGAGATGGGTGGATCACCTGAGGTCAGGAATTAAAGAGTCCAGCCTGGGCCGGGCGCGGTGGCTCAAGCCTGTAATCCCAGCACTTTGGGAGGCCGAGACGGGCGGATCACGAGGTCAGGAGATCGAGACCATCCTGGCTAATACGGTGAAACCCCATCTCTCTTAAAAAAATACAAAAAACTAGCCGGGCGCGTTGGCAGGCGCCTGTAGTCCCAGCTACTTGGGAGGCTGAGGCAGGAGAATGGCGGGAACCCGGGAGGCGGAGCTTGCAGTGAGCTGAGATCCGGCCACTGTACTCCAGCCTGGGCGACAGAGCGAGACTCCGTCTCAAAAAAAAAAAAAAAGAGTCCAGCCTGACCAACATGGTGAAACCTGTCTCTAATAAAAATACAAAAATTAGCTGGGCATGGTGGCAATACGCCGGTAATTCCAGCTACTCAGGAAACTGAGGCAGGAGAACTGCTTGAACCTGGGAGGTAGAGATTGCGGTGAGCAACCTGCCTCAGGCTCCCAAGTAGCTGGGATTACAGCAGGTGCCTGCCACCGCGCCTGGCTAATTTTATTTTTAGTAGAGACGGGGTTTCATCATGTTGGCCAGGCTGGTCTCGAATTTGTGACTTCATGATCCACCCACCTCAGCCTCCCAAAGTGCTGGGATTACAAGCATGAGCCACTGCGCCTAGCCAACGAAAAAAAAAGTTAATAATATCCGGGATTATCTGGGTAAGAACCTTAAAACCAAATACTGTAACACAGTTCAGGGCCTGTGTTTGAACTTTCTACTATGCTGATGCCAAGTTACCATCTGAAGTAACTTTGACTGCAGTGTTTCAGAGGTGCGTAGACGGTATCTCTGGGGTCCAGATTTTAAAAGGAGTCTGGACGTTGCTCAAGTTTGCAGATCAGTGCCTTAACCTGTCCTGCCAGAAAAATCACTGATTTCAGATGGGCTCATAGAGGAAGCTCCCGGCAATAGTAGCTAAGAATCCAGAATTTTTCGGGTAACCTAATGTATTTTTATTCTTTTCAATAAGAGTAAGTCATTTATTTTATTATTTTTATTTTTTATTTTATTATTATTATTTTTTTGAGAGTCTCACTCTTTTGCCCAGACTGGAATGCAATGGTGCGATCATGGCTCACTGCAACCTTTGCCTCCTGGGCACAAGCAATCCTCCTGCCTCAGCCTCCCGAGTAGCTGGGACCATAGGTGCATACCACCACACCTGGCTAATTTTTAAATTTTTTTGTAGAGACAGGGGTCTCACTTTGTTGTCCAGGTTGGTCTTAAATGCCTAGGCTCAAGCAATCCTCCAGCCTTGGCCGCCTCCCTAAGTGCTGAGATTACAAACGTGAGCCATCATGCCTGGCCTAAAAAAGTTATTTTCATGGTGGCTCATGCCTGTAATCTCAAACTGTATGTGTGTGTGTGTGTGTTTCTATTTAGAGCTGTAACTGAAGATCATGCCCTTAGAAATGACTGTGATCCAGGCTGGGTGCAGTGGCTCACGCCTGTAATCTCAGCACTTTGGGAGGCCGAGGCGGGTGGATCATGAGGCCAGGAGATCAAGACCATGCTGGCTAACACGGTGAAACCCCATCTCTACAAAAAATACAAAACATTAGCTGGGCATGGTGGCGGATACCTGTAGTCCCAGCTACTCAGAAGGCTGAGGCAGGAGAATGGCTTGAACCCAGGAGGCAGAGCTTGCAGTGAGCCAAGATCACGCCACTGCACTCCAGCCTGGGCAACAGAGCAAGACTCTGTCTCAAAAAAAAAAAAAAAGAGGACTGAGTGATGGTACGACCTTGGGTGAGGAGAGGGAGGATTAGAAGAAAACAATTCTGAAAGAAAGGAGGACAAGAGGGTCAGAGAGGAGAAGGACAGAAAAGTAAGTGTTGAAGAAAAGAAAGTGAAGAAGTCTTAGAATATTGCTAGCTGGCAGGAGAAGGCAGAGGGAGCTGGCCTCAGGGATCTTCCTAAACAGGTCCTCCATTTCTCTTTGGGTCTGGGTCTAGGCAGGGGCCTTGTCTGAATAGGCTTGAACATGAAAGTGAGCATTCCTGAGTTCTGGTTTCTCTCTCTGATGCTGGCCCCCACAGGTTTGGCCCCTACTACACTGAGCCAGTCATTGCCGGATTGGACCCGAAGACCTTTAAGCCCTTCATTTGCTCTCTAGACCTCATCGGCTGCCCCATGGTGACTGACGACTTTGTGGTCAGTGGCACCTGCGCCGAACAAATGTACGGAATGTGTGAGTCCCTCTGGGAGCCCAACATGGTATGTTGGTGGCATGGAGTGGGACTGGGTTCTGAGGTACCCACCCTTGGTCATTAGGAAAAAAATGTGTTTATGTGGCAGGTAATGGGGAAAATGGTGCAGGTGGGAGAGAAAGCCACAGCTGCTGCTCCTTGGAAGGGTATCCAGAACTTCCATCTGCCAGGGCTGGCTGGCTCCAAAGGAGAGCATCTTCTGTTGGGAGACCACAGTTAGATATTTGCCACAGCAGTAAGAATTCCTGGCCGGGCGCGGTGGCTCAAGCCTGTAATCCCAGCACTTTGGGAGGCCGAGACGGGCGGATCATGAGGTCAGGAGATCGAGACCATCCTGGCTAACACGGTGAAAGCCCGTCTCTACTAAAAAATACAAAAAACTAGCCAGGCGAGGTGGCGGGCGCCTGTAGTCCCAGCTACTCGGGAGGTTGAGGCAGGAGAATGGCGTAAACCCAGGAGGTGGAGCTTGCAGTGAGCTGAGATCCGGCCACTGCACTCCAGCCTGGGCGACTGGGCGACAGAGCAAGACTCCGTCTCAAAAAAAAAAAAAAAAATTCCTTACATTGGGTTTATAGGGTTCTCGCATCCATTCGCTGAGCAAACATTTAACTCAGTGTAGGGTTAGAGGCGGCTCAAGAGAATGGGCTTTGGAACCAGGTTGTCTGGGTTTGAAACTTGGATCCACCCCACCACCTTAGTTATTGTTCTTGGAGAAGCCAGTTTACCTCTCTGCCTCCACTACCTTGACTGTAAAATGGGGATAAGAGAGTCTACCTTAGAAGTGGTGCTGAGGAGGCCAGGGGCAGTGGCTCACACCTGTAATTGCAGCATTTTGGGAGGCTGAGGCAAGCAGATCACCTGAGGTCGGGAGTTCAAGACCAGCCTGACCAACATGGAGAAACTCTGTCTCTACTAAAAAAAAAGATGTCAAATTAGCCGGGCATGGTGATGCATGCCTGTAATCCCAGCTACTCAGGAGGCTGAGGAGAATCGCTTGAGCCTGGGAGGCAGAGGTTACAGTGAGCCAAGATTGTGCCATTGCACTGCATCCTGGGCAACAAGGGCTAAACTCCATCGCAAAAAAAAAAAAAAAAAAAAAAAAACCCACAGTGGTGCTAAGGAAAACAAATGAGTATATATGCTGCTGAAGCGAGCAGAAAAACAAATGAGACTAGATAGTGCTCGACGGCGAGGGTCGGCTGTCATTATTGAGTGTCATTTCTCCTGGGCATTGGGAAAAGCAGGTACAGTCTGCTTTCAAGGGCCCACTGCAGCCCAGTGAAGCAAGACACACCCAAATACCGTTAAACTGCAGTTTGTTGGGAAGAGGAGGAAAGAAAAGAGTCTGCTAGCAGAAGGAACAGCCTGTGCAAAGGTACAGGAAGGGCCAGGTATGCTCAGTGACTGGAGAGAGCTGAACCTGGCTGGAGTGTGGGTTAAACATGGTGGGAAACGATGTTGGAGACTGAGATGAGACCTCAAACGGCCTTGAATGCCATGCCAAGGAGTTTGAACTCTGTCCTCTGCCATAAGGACCCTAGGGAATCAGGTGCCTTTAGGTGGACGTGACAGGCTGTTATCGCCAGCAGGAGACACTGAGGCCCTGAGCAAAGACAGTGGCAGTGGGGAGGCAGGAAGGCAGCTGTCAAGGGGACTTAGTCACTTAAAACAGAAGCGAAGGAGGGAGAGACAGAGGATGGCTGGATTCTCCAGCTAGGCTAGCCAAGACAGAATGTAGAAGGAACAGGTTTGGGGAGAGTGGGTTTGTGGTTGGAGATAGGGTTGGGTTTTGAGGTACCTGTTAAGATATCCAGGATCAGAGCCCATCAGACAGCTGCTAAAGCACATGGGAGCCAAATAGGGATTCTTCTCCCTATTTTACAGAGAAGAAACTGAGGCTCAGTGAAGGGACGTGCTATTTGCCCAATGTCACACTGCTGATTAGTAAAAGAAATTCAGGGCTTGACATCTCTTTCACTTCCCTTTACATAATTCTGCTTCCTTCCAAGGAAGGAGCTGAGGGGCTTCCCACATCCTGGGAACCATCCCTTACTTCAGGCATGTCTTGAGGCCAGAGCTGGGAACCTTGAGCCTAGAAAAAAGAGAGTTAAGGGACCAAACCAAATCAGAGCCAGAGGCTGTGGTCTGAAGGGGTCCCACTCTGTTGGCAGGATCCGGAACACCTGTTTGAAACCATCTCCCAAGCCATGCTGAATGCTGTGGACCGGGATGCAGTGTCAGGCATGGGAGTTATTGTCCACATCATGTGAGTATGGGCTGCAGAAGTCTAGACACTCTGCAGACACCCTGCCTCTCCCTTCTCCACAAGCATACACCCCATTTTCCCAGCTCCCTGGTCAGGTATGAGATAAGAAAGGTGCTTTTGGCTGTCCTGGGTGAGCAAAAGTCCATGCCTACCTATGGCTGGTAGCTGGCAGCCTACCCAGCTTCCTCTGGCCTGTCAGCTGAGGTTCTGTGACCCGTGCTCACAAGAGACATTTCTTCCTTAACAATGTCCCCAAAGTCTCAGGGATCTGTGTTGGGGTGAGCCACAGCAAAGCTACTACAAATGGATTGAAATTTTAGGTGGCTTGCATCCTCTCTGCAGCCCAGATCTATATGATGTTCTGAGCTCTAGGGACCAATTTCCAAGCCCCAGCCAGCTCCCTAAGTGCCATCCCCCTTGTCCTCTTGTTTGGAGACATCACCAGGAACCTGATTGGATAGAATAGGAGGTGTCCTTCCAACCACTTTCCTACATTGCAGGATAAGCATTTGGACCCTTTCGGGGGATAGCTTGCGTAATTACCATGAAACAGTATTTGGCTGGGCACAGTGGCTCATGCCTGTAATCCCAGCATTGTGGGAGGCTGAGGCAGGCGGATCACAAGGTCAGGAGTTCGAGACAAGCCTGGCCAACATGGTCTCTACTAAAATACAAAAATTAGCTGGGTGTGATGTGTGCGCCTGTAATCCTAGCTACGCAGGAGGCTGAGGCAGAATTGCTTGAACCTGGGAGGCAGAGGTTGTAGTGAGCCAAGATAGCGCCATTGCACTCCAGCAACAGAGTGAGACTCTGTCTCAAAAAAAAACAAAAAACAGAATTTACCACCGAAGGTTTTTTTATGTTCTTTGGGATGAAACCATACCTTCTCCTTCCTAAGTGGCTTGTTCTCTAGGCTTGGAGGAGCTCCTTCCCTTCTTCTTCTTCTTTTTTTTGAGATGAGTCTCTCTGTCGCCCAGGCTGGAGTGCACTGGTGCTATCTTGGCTCACTGCAACCTCCACCTCCTGGGTTCAAGCGATTCTCCTGCCTCAGCTTCCTGAGTAGCTGGGATTACAGGCACATGCCACCACGCCTAGCTACTTTCTGTATTTTTAGTAGAGATGGGGTTTCACCATGTTGGTCAGGCTGGTATTGAACTCCTGACCTCATGATCCACCCACGTCGGCCTCCCAAAGTGCTAGGATTACAGGTATGAGCCACCGCATCCAGCCAAGCTCCTTCCCTTCTTTGGAGAGCTGTGAAGTCGCCCTTTCCCAGAATCATTTTCTGGGAAAGCCTCCCCGAGGTGGTTCCACCTGTGGAAAGTCTGCCCAGGTCTCTGTTCCTGTCCCTCCTTCCTCACCACAGGCAGAGATGAGCCAGCAGGAAAGAACTAGAGCAGGATAGTTACACCTAGAGGCAGCGGGCAGCCATTTGTTCTGCTCCCTTACCCCAGGGCTTGAGGGCTCGGTGCTGAGGGCCGGGAGAGCTAGTCACAGTCACGGTCCAGATGGGTAGAGATGTTTTCTTGTGATTTTCTTCCTCTGCAGCGAGAAGGACAAAATCACCACCAGGACACTGAAGGCCCGAATGGACTAACCCTGTTCCCAGAGCCCACTTTTTTTTTTTTTGAAATAAAATAGCCTGTCTTTGACTCCTGCTTGTCTTTGATGCCTTTCCGCAGAGCTCTGCCCTAGCTGGGCAGCTACAACCAGCCCCTTGGTGTGTGTAGCCTGGCCCTCGGCTTGCTTGCTGGCTCACGCTCTACTCCACGGGTGCGTGCCAGTGGGGACAATCCACATGTCACTTGCTGCATGCTCCCTGTGTGCTAGGCCCCACACAAGTGCTTTACATGCTCTAGAATTTATTCATCATAATGACTCAAGGTAGTTGAGATTATCCTTGTTTGGAGAAGGACAGTTAAATAACTTACCCAAGTCTACTTTAATACGTGGTAAAGCAAGGACATAAACTCATGTTCCGCTGACTCCAGAGCTTAGAATCCTTTTCAAACTCTATGAGAAAACTCTTAGATCTTTTATTGCTTCAGGCAGATATTTGGCCAAGTACCCATAAGTAGTCTAGTGTTTCTTAACCTGGCCAGCACATTAGTCACCTGTGGAACTCCTAAAACACATGCCTTGATCCCACCCCTTGAGATTCTGATTTAATTGGCCTTTTAGGGGCCAGGGCACCTGTCTATTCCAAAATTCCCCCAAGTGATTCCAGCTTGCAACCTGTATTACATAGATGGCCTAACGTTTGCGTAACAGAGTGGTTCCCAGACGTTAATCACCTGGACGGCTCATTAAAAGTTTGATTCAGGAGATCTGGGTTGGAACCTAAGAATTTGCATTTCTGACTCCCAGGTGCTAATGACACTGCTGGTCCAAGACCGCACTTTGAGAACCACTAGGTTTTAAGTTAAGTGCTCAGATGGAGTAGATGATGTGCACAGAGGTGACATGTTGAATTATGTCAGGTGAGTGGCTCCTAGCCAGAGTTCACTCTACACAGCTGGAGAAGGGGGTGGTTTGTGTGTTCTTCCATGTGCATGGTGGTAACAGCCAACAGGCAGATTGGCCCTGGTGCTGTGGTGTTTTTTTTCCTTAAGAGTCTCATTATTGCCCAGGTTGGAGTGCTGTGGTGCGATCATAGCTCACTGCAGCCTCAACCTCCCAAGCTCAAGTGATCTTCCCACCTCAGCCTCTGGAGTAGCTGGGACTATAGACATGTGCCATCATATCCGGCTAATTCTTGTTTTGTAGAGACGGGATCTCACTATGTTACCAGACTGGTCCTGAACTCCTGGGCTCAAGCGATCCTCCTGCCTTGGCCTCCCCAAGTACTGGGTATGAGCCCCCATACCCAGGCAGTGGTGCTGTGCTTTTAACCACTGCTTATTAATTGCATCTGAAAACGGGATGTCATTGACCATATTCTTTCTCCAAACTCAAGCCATACATTGATTTAGCCGAAGCTGCCTCTAAAGCTAGGACCAAAACTTTTTAATTCTGGAAAGAAAAAAAAAGATTCATTTCCCAAGGACTCACACATAACAGATGTACACAAAGCTTTTTGAGTTTTATTTTTTTCCTCAGGTTGGAGATTCATTGTAACATGCATGCATTTTCAAACAGTAACAGGGTCTCGAACTGTTTAAAGCAGACGTTAGACAAGCACGGGAGATTGAAAATTCCTATTTAAAAACTGGAAACTGCAATGGGATATGGAGAAGTCACACACTTGGTGGGGTGGTGGGTTATCCTGTTTCCCCAAAAGGTAGATATGAACTTCATTCACATTTTTTAATTTCAATGATCTGACCTGATGCTGGGGTGTGCTGAGCAGAACTGCCCCCTCCCCCAAGGGTGTTGGCTCCCACCGCCTCACAAAGTGGCTCTGAGCAAGGGCAAGAGGCTCCTGTGGAAACTTCTGCCCTGGGATACTGGCACAAGCTACTCAAGGACAGCTGAGCCTCCTCTTCCCTGTGGGGCACTCTTCATAAGCGGCACATTCTAGAGGAGGGAGAGGCCGCATCACTGCCCCTGCAGATGGCTGGTAGATTGAGGAACAGTTGTCTGAATGGGTTTTCCCTTTCAGGACCCCCTGCCCGCATGACTGCCAGAAAGAGATGAGGCTCCTAGACTTGGTGGGGGGGCCACAGGTTTAAGGCCAGAGCTCTGAGGGTTGTTTAAACACACTGTCCCTTCTGGCCCCCAACACCTGAGTAACTCACATGCTGGGGTGCTGCCGTTTTCTCTCCCACCCTGAATTGGTAAAAAGACAACTGGGGGGTAGGACTGGCTACTGAGAAAAGTCCTGGGTCTTTGATCCACCTCCCCAAGGCATGCCCTGGCAGACCATGAAGATAGGAAAGGCAAGGCAGGAGTCTAGCCTCACCCTGAGTGCTACCAGCAGGCCCATTGGAGGCCAAAAGTCCAGGCAAGAGAAAGAGTGAAGTAGGGAGAGGGTACGAAGAGCTGCCTGTGGTGGGAACTTAAGAGACTGCCACTGAGAACAGCCACAGGGCCACTCGTGGCACCTGCCACAGACCAGCCACCCCTGAGCTAGAGAAACAAGGAGAGGTGGGGCACTGCTTCAGTCTGCACCCCTCAACCGTGGCTTCCTGGCAAGCCCCGTGACCCCAAGCCACAGGGCATAGGAAAGGAGTCTGTGCTGGGGGACACAAATACCCAGTGGTTAATTAACAGGAACCAGGGCCAGGGACCTTCATCTAGAGCTCAGTGGAGTTTCCAGGGCACTCGTCACCGTGGCTGGGAGACTACAGTGTCTCGGCTGTGGACTTGTGGAAGAGGGTGAAGGATGGGAGAAGGGGTGACTGGATGCCAGCCAGGAATCCTGGCCTTAGCCCTATCCTGGCCTCGCCCAATCAGCCATGTCCTTATTCTTACACCTTTCTTCTTGGGAGACCCGACATTATTCGGAGATGCCATGAGACTGTTGAGCTTTTCTTCATGGCCCCAGGGAGTGAGGCTGAGGGTAGTCACTTGCCCTCTGATGCCTTCGGCTGCCCAGTAAAAGAATGGCAGGACCCAAGGAGGAAAGAGTGGGGGCAGACGGTGCTTGGGGAATCAGTCCTCTTTCTCTACATTCAAACTGCAGATCGAATAGAGTATCATGATGAAAAGAAGAGAAAGGAAACTTGTATAAAGCAAGATAAATAGCTTTTAAACATTAGAATGCCAAACATTAAGGGCCAAACTCAAGGTTTTGAAGATAGCACAGCGAATGACCTTTAAAAAAAAACAACTGAAAATCCACCAAACCACAGCTCAAAATGTTGCGACCCAGTCAACAATACTGTCAGAAAAACAAAAAGCATTTGAAACAGAATGCTACCTCTCAAACTGTAAACAATATACAACACACACACACACACACACACACACAATGTTAAACAAGTTAGATACCTGGTAGTCGTCTTTAACCGCTAAGAATGTGTTACACTTTCCAAACACATTATGGCAACATGATCAGCAGACCAAACGCAGAGAAGCCGGTGGGAGCCCAAGGCCATGGAGGCTGCTGGAAGACAGCTTTCCCAGCTTCAGAGATGCTGGGCCTGACGAGGAGCAGATCCAAACTTGCATTCTTCATTATGACATGGGGAAATCAAGCCCAAACATTATTCCTATATAATCCTTTCCTAAGTCAAATTTGTTTTCTCCATGAGCCAGTTGGTTTCAAGTTCCCTGTCATGCGGTCTTGCGGCAGTTGTTCAGACCTACCTATGGCCCCTTCCTGGGGCCAGGGCAGTGGTTTGACCCCCATCTGCCTCTTCCAGAATGGTTTCCCATCCAAGCCAGCAGCCCCACTGAAGTCCAAGAATGCCGTCTCCATTCTTTCCTGACCTGTATGCTGAGTCAGGCACAGAGACAGTGCTCGTTCCTGCTTTGGAAGCTGAGCTTGGCCAGGTTTGGAAGGAGTCACAGGAAACCAATTTATTCATTCAAAACGGTTTCTCAAGCGATCTTCACATCTTTGGGGTTATCTACAAGTTTGACCATATCTCATCCCAAATTCCCAGTTCCTGGTTGAGGGGGTGAGAAGATGCAGGAATGTACCTCCCCCAATGCAGAGTAACAGGGCTGTTTCTCTCCTGGCCAGAGCAGTCTGTGGCTCAGTTCTGAGGGCGTGGGTGGCAGGCTCCGAATGCAGGTGGAACACCTGCAAGAAGCCACTCCTTCCAAAAAAGCCTGTGGGCCACAGATCTGCTAAGTCTAGAGCGGGGCAACAAGAAAAAACAGCCCCAAGGCGGGGCCAGGTCAAAACTCACATCGAGCTTCCAAACTGGATTTCCTGGATCGCATCCTCATGTAACTAGGAAGCCACCTCACGTTTGGACGCCACACTCTAAGATGGGGGCACCTTGCTGGCTGTAACTCTCCAGGCAAAGGGAGCCAGATCTCCTACAAGGTCATCCCGGGGCTTAAGGAGGTGTCTCTGCAAAAGAGCACTCCAGGTGCTTGGAGATTCGCCCAGAGCTGAGAGCTCGGCTAGAAGTGAGAGTGCCTGGGAGGAGGTCAGAAGGAAGGAAATAGATCGAGGGCACAGGACCTCATTTGATACATCAGTTTCCGAGGTTTTCCCAAAGGGAAATAACCATTTAAATATGAGGGTCCTGATAAATCCAAAGGTACTCTAGTTCCTCTTGACCTAGTGGGAGGCAGGCTTTACAGAGAGGACTTCTGAACTCCAGGGGCTAAGAGAGCCTGGGGCTTGGGTGATCATCACAGGGTTCTCTGAGAACCAGGTGTCCGAGAGCCCAGCCGCTTTCCTGCCCCTCATCATCCCAGGAGGATGAACTCATTCCCCTCTGAGATCTCTGATTCTGATCCGAGATGTCTGGTGCTGACCTGGTATGTTCCGGACAGGATGGAGGAATAATGCAACATTTCACTTGAATCCAAGGGAAAGGTGGAGGAAGTTGTGCACAATATTCCATAAAATTACAAAGTTAATCCAGACAAGAGCAAATGCAGCAGGGCGAGGCATCTGACCTCTCCAACCTGGCATCAGAGCACTTGGCTCTGAAAGGACCCTTGTGCTGGGTCTACTGGGTGTCTCTTTAATTGAAGGGAACTGAGAGCTCGGCAAGGATGGGGAAGGTGGGTAGGGTGATGAAATAGATGATTATAAATAGCAAACCTGGAGCAATGAAATTTCAGAAACAAAACCCAAATAAACTCACAAAGTCATCTCTAGCCCCAAGGTATCTTAAAAGGTTATAAGGTAACAAAAAGGGAACCCCTTTTTAACCTGGGTGTCAAATGGGGGGAAAAATCAAGGGTAAGTAGAAGGTGGGGTCATATCCTGTGAGCAGGTGCACACACAGCACATTCCCCTCCTCTTCAGCTAAAGTCTCTCTCGGTGTCACGGGCTGCAGTCTCATTGCTAAAGCCCTCCCAAACCCGACTCTGCTCCCACCCTCCCATGTAGCCCAAATACACCCTTCTCCCTAACTCCCGATCCCCGACCGCCTATCCAGCTCTCTGGCTCTGGCTGAAAGTAGAAGATAACTACGTCAGGATGTTGGACATAAACTCGTTGAAGCGTTTGGAGTACTGCTCAGGATTCACAGTCGAGATCTCGGCCCCTGCCTGTAATACACAAGAGGTTGATTCAGGTTGAGTTCCTGTGCCCCAATCAGGAGGCTGCACCTGGGAGGAGCCAGGGTATTCAGAAGCCACTTAGTATCAGAGTTGAATACCACCCCCGGCCCCACCAAGACCGAGCAGACTACCTCAGGAAGTGACTCACAAGTCCTGAACTGTCTTGGCCCCACTCCTGTGATTTATAACCCCAGGCCTGTACCGAAGTAGAAGAAAGGCAGTGGGGAGGTGGCAGAGAGGCTCTGGATCTCTGTGGGGGTCACTACATGGAGAAGAGGGCTTCAGGCCCACGGGGAAACAGGCCTATGGAGAGCAGTATGGTCATGGAAGCAAAGCTATTACTGGCCCTTCAACAAGATGCACAACAGGCCCAGCAGGCCCTGAGGAAAAACGCTGGTGGGCTTGGCCCCAAGGGCTAGAGAACTGGGGAATAAACAAATTGGGCCCAGCCTGGCAGGGAGTGGGTAGGTGAAGATAGGGAACATGGCAAGGCAGGCAGGCTGCTCTTCCAGTCCGCTCTTCTGGGAGGAAGGGGACAGGAGTGTGTTCCTTGGAGCAAGAGGCCTGAGACTGCCCTCGCTGGGGTCTGAAGGTGAGCACAGACGCACCGACTCAGCTGGGCCCTGGATGAAGATGGAGAGGACTCACCCCGTGTTTCACCGTTTTGGCAGCATGTGCAGCTTTCTTCTTCGTGTCGTATGGCGTGAGGATGTCAATGATGGCCATGAAATACACCTCCTTCTTGGGGGAACCTGGAGGGACATGGAGAGCAGGGAAGGAGGAAGAGCGGGCAGGAGAAGGGCAGAAAGCAGCTGGGCACTGCTACAACCCCCAGACACAAGGCTTATCATGTTGGGGCTGAGAAAAGGACCAGTGGAGTCCTTTCCAGCTTTCATAGCTCTTATCTTAGTGGATCTTCACAGTCACTCTGAGGGGCTGACAGGACAGTGAGAATAAAGCTTGGTTCATCCCATGAACCAGAGCAGAACCATTCCTCAGTCAGCCAGGACAAGCAGGGAAGCATAGGAAAGCCTGGCAGAGAAGGAGCCCCAGGGCCCCAGGTTGAGGTGGCGACCCTGGAGGGTCTGGAGGCAGAAAGAGGTCAAAGGCAGCAATGAATGAGGTGGAGGCCCAGATGCCCCTAGAAGGATCTAAACAATGAGCTGAGGGGTTAGGATGAGGGCAGGGCTGTGCAGGGCAGGCACAGGTTCTGACTTACTTTCATGGCTTTTCATGGCATAGACATCAACAGAGGGGTCGAATTCCCCAGGACCAAAGAACCGAGGAAAGCTGAGGAGGTTGCCAGGGCTGTCGGGAGGTGTGCCATAGGAGCAGAGTAGGTTGCCGCCCACCCCATCATTCTCACACTCCTCATCCTCTGCCCGCTCCTCCACCTCCATCTCTTCCTGCTCTGCCCGGTCCACGTCATGGATGCCCACCAGCAGGCTGTAGTCCATGATTTTCAGCTGTGCCAAGAACTAGGAAGGCCAAGGACGGAAAGATGGAAGGAAGAAGAGGTTACACAGGACATCCCAGTGACATCCAGAAAGGGGGAAATGGCATTCAACTCAATTCTACAGAGTTTTGAAATTCAACAGAGAGTAAGGCATCAGAGCACCTGCCCTCAGCGAGCTCTCTAAGTCTAGTGGGGAAGACAGTCACTCAGCAGGGGAAAGGCAGGAGGTCGAGGCTGCTGTGAGTTGCGATCACACCACTGCACTTTAGCTGGGTAACAGAGCGAGACTGTCTTAAAAAAAAAAATCAAGGAGCTGTGGGAGTTTACAGTGAGGGGTGAGCAAGACCCTCCCTGAAGAAAGGAGTTGAGGCCAAGGCTGAAGGATGAAGAGGAGTCAGTGAGGCAAGTGCTGCAGGTTAAAGATAAAATGAGCGCTGCAGGAAGAGGGAACAGCCCATGACGGTTTGGGATCAAGAGAGGCCATGGTGGCTGGGCACGGTGGCTCATGCCTGCAATCCCAGCACTTTGGGAGGCCAATTAGGGAGAATCACTTGAGGCCAGGAGTTTGAGACCAGCCTCAGCAATGTGGTGAGATCCCATCTCTACAAAAAACTTTTAAAATTAGCTGGGTGTGGCCGGGTGTGGTGGCTCACGCCTGTAATCCCAGCACTTTGGGAGGCCGAGACGGGTGGATCACGAGGTCAGGAGATTGAACACCCTGGCTAATACAGTGAAACCCTGTCTCTACTAAAAATACAAAAAATTAGCTGGGCATGGTGGCAGGTGCCTGTAGTCCCAGCTACTCGGGAGGCTGAGGCAGGAGAATGGTGTGAACCTGGCAAGTGGAGCTTGCTGTGAGCCAGGATCACGTCACTGCACCCCAGCCTGGGGGCCACAGTGATACTCCGTCTCAAATAAAACAAAAAACAAAAAACAAAAAAATTAGCTTGGCGTGGCAGTGCACACCTGTGGTCCTACTTACTTGGGAGGCTGAAGTGGGATCGCTTGAGTCCAGATATTTGAGGCTGCAGTAAGCTATGACGGTGCTACTGCACTCAAACCTGGGGAACAGAGTGAGACCCTGTCTCTTGTTAAAAAAAAAGAGGACATGGCCAAGTTTGAGGAAAGAAATAATGAAATGATATACTATGGAAGAGGCTGGAGAGATGGATGCAACACAGCAATATATTTCTGATCACAAATTTCAACCCATTACAACTCCTAAACCCAATGTAGTGGGCTGGAACTAGGATTTCTTTAAATTAAATACAGTAGTCCACCCTTATCCACAATGGCTTCAGTTACCTGTGGTCAACCACAGTCCAAAAATATTAAATGGAAAATTCCAGCAATAATTCGTAAGTTTTTTTTTTTTTTTTTTTGAGACGGAGTCTCGCTCTGTCGCCCAGGCTGGAGTGCAGTGGCCGGATCTCGGCTCACTGCAAGCTCCGCCTCCCGGGTTTACGCCATTCTCCTGCCTCAGCCTCCTGAATAGCTGGGACTACAGGCGCCCGCCACCTCGCCCGGCTAGTTTTTTGTATTTTTTAGTAGAGACAGGGTTTCACCGTGTTAGCCAGCATGGTCTCGATCTCCTGACCTCGTGATCCGCCCATCTCGGCCTCCCAAAGTGCTGGGATTACAGGCTTGAGCCACCGCGCCTGGCCAATAATTCATAAGTTTTTAAATAGTGCACCATTCTGAGTAGTGTGATAAAATCTAGCTATGTTCTGTTCAGTGCTGACCAGGATGCAGATTATCCCTTTGTCCAGTGTATCCACACTGTACACACTAATGTCCCATTAGTCTTTCAGTAGCTGTCAGTAGCTATCTTGGTTATCAGTTCACTATAGTTGTATCACAGTGCTTGTATTCAAGTAACCCATATTTGACTTCATTATGACCCCAAAGAGCAAGAGTAGTGATGTTGGCAATTCAGATATGCCAAAGAGAAGCCATAAAGTGCTTTCTTTTTTTGAGAAAAAGTCTTGCTCTGTCACCCAGGCTAGAGTACAGTGGTGCAATCTCGGCTCATTGCAACCTCGACCTCCCAAGTTCAAGTGATTTTCCTGCCTCAGCTTCCTGAGTAGCTGGGACTACAGGCGTGCATCACCACCACACTCAGCTAATTTTTGTATTTTTAGTAGCGACACAGTTTCATCACGTTGGCCAGGCTGGTCTCAAGCTCCTGACCTCAAGTGATCCACCTGCCTCAGCCTCCCAAAGTGCTGGGATTACAGGTGTGAGCCACTGCACCTGGCCAGCTTTAAGTGAAAAGGTGAAAGCTCTTGACTTAAAAAGAAAATAAATTGCATGCTGAGGTTGCTAAGATCTCCTGTAAGAACAAATCTTCTATCCGTGAAATTGTGAAAAAGGAAAAAAATTCATGCACCGTATATATAGGGCTCAGTACTATCTGTGGCTTCAGGCGTCCACTGGGGATCTTGGAACATGTCCCCTGCTGATAAAGGGGGACTACGGTATAATAAAACAGAATAAAAATATCAGAATACAAGATAGAAAATAAAGGTAGACAGTGTTTTAGTTGTATGTATCCATTGGGTTGCAAGGTAAAATATACTTCTAACTGGCCTCAGAGACAAAGTCTGAAAAAACAATGTCATTGACTTCTTTATTAGCCCAGGTAAAAATAGAAAAAAAAGGAAGAGGGAACACAAAACCACACAAGAATGGCAGCCACAACCAACCAATATTCTCAACCCATTCCCCAAAGGTCGGAAGAGGCTGTGTGGTGCAGGAGAAAGTTCTGGGGCCCTCCCCCTAGCATCATGTGACTCCCCTTGCCAAGCCTCAGTTTTCTCATCTGTTTAATGGGTGCTGTGAGTAGGGTGGTGGTTCAAGTCTTTTATCTAGGATTTCCAGACAAAGTGTGGAATGATACAGGATGGAAATGGCCAGCTGGCATTCCAGTTTAGCTAATAAAGAGGCAGGAGTGCAGTCACCATCACACAGTGGTCACTAGGAGACTGCCAGACCGACCACCGTGTTAGGCCCTAACAGAGAACTAGGAGGAGAATCACCATGGAAGCAGAGTGGCTCTATGCACAGGCCCAGAACACAACTTAAAGCACAAGGAGCCCTAAAGATGGGAGCCCAGCAGGATCTCCTTGGAAGAGGAAGGGCGGGAGGGACACCACTCTGAACACTTCTAGACAAAGCCTTCTTAAGGCCCAGGGAGAAGGGGCCAGGGTCCCAGGAAAAAGAGGGTCCATGCACCATGCCCTCCACCCACCTGAGAACATTTATAAAGCAATAGGCATTGAAAATAAATGCACTGAGTAAACTGCATTAAATTCTTCTTAGAACGACAGTAGGGGGAGGTAGAAAAGGGAGAAGGAGAAAGACTCAGGACAAATAATGTCAGATGATGAAAGATAGAATAAAGAAAGAACATAGTTAGGGGTGACTAAGGAAATGCTTCCTAGCAATACGAAGTTTATGACACCCATGTTCAGAGTAGCATTATTCCCAACAGCTACAAGGTGGAAGCAACCTAAGTGTGATGGCTAATTGTATATGCCAGCTGGACTGGGCCTGAGTGCCCAGACACTTGGTCAAGCATTATTCTGAGTGCGTCTGTGACGGTTTCTGGGTGAAATGAGCATAGAACTGGTGGACTGAGTAAAGCAGATGGCCCTCCCCAGTTTGGAGGGGCATCATCCAATCAGCAGGCGGCTTGAAAAAAAAGGGTGACCCTCCTGTGAGGAAGAGGGAACCTCTTCTGCCTGGCAGCTTGATGGCCTGTAGAGTAAAACCACACCACCAGCTCTCCTGGGCCTCCGGCTTGCTGACTGCAGATCTCGTTGGTCTCCATAATCCCATGAACCAATTCCTTAAAATAAATCTCTTGGGGCCAGGCGTGGTGGCTCACGCCTGTAATCCCAGCGCTTTGGGAGGCTGAGGAGGGCAGATCACGAGGTCAGGAGATCAAGATCATCCTGGTTAACACGGTGAAACCCGGTTTCTACTAAAAATACAAAAAAAAAAAAACTAGCCGTGCGTGGTGGTGGGCACCTGTAGTCCCAGCTACTCAGGAGGCTGAGGTGGGAGAATGGCGCGTGAAGCTTGCAGTGAGGTGGAGCTTGCAGTGAGCCAAGATCGTGCCACTGCACTCCAGTCTGGGCAACACAGCAAGACTCTGTCTCAAAGATAAATAAATAAATAAAATAAAAAATAAATATCTTGGTATAAAGAGATTTACAAAACATTCTATGTGTTTTGTTTCTCTGGAGAACCCCAACTGATATAACAAGGGTCCATTAACTGATGAATAAACAGAATGTAATACATTCAAACAATGGAATATTAATCAGGTGTGTGTGTGTGTGTGTGTGTGTGTGTGTGTGTGTGTGTTTTGAGATGAGGTCTCATTCTGTCGCCCAGGCTAGAGTGCAGTGGTGCACACCTTGGCTCACTGCAAGCCCCATCTCCTGGGTTCATGCCATTCTCCTGCCTCAGCCTTCAGAGTAGCTGGGACCACAGGTGCCCACCACCACGCCTGGCTAATTTTCTTTTTGTATTTTTAGTAGATACGAGGTTTCACCATGTTAGCCAGGATGGTCTCGATCTCCTGACCTCGTGATCCGCCCGCCTTGGCCTCCCAAAGTGCTGGGATTACAGGCGTGAGCCACCGCGCCTGGCCTGTTTGCTTCCTCTTATGTGAAATTCTTAGAGTAGTCAACTTCACCGGGGCAGAAAATAGAATACTGATTGCCAGGGGTTAGGGAGGGGAACTGGGAATTAGTGTTCAATGGGTATAGCGTTTCAGCTGGGGAAGATAAAGTTCAGAGATGAATGGTAGTGCTGGTTGAATAACCATGTGAATATACTTCATGCCACTCATACTTCATTCCACTCATACTTCAAAATGGCTAACATGCACCTATAGTCCCAGCTACTTGGGAGGCTGAGGCAGGAGAATCACCTGAACCCAGGAGGTGGAGGTTGCAGTGAGCCGAGATCATGCCACTTCACTCCAGCATGGGGACAGAGTGAAAATCTCCCCCCCCAAAAAAATACACCTATTATTATATGTATTTTACCACAATTAAAAAAAAAAACAAAAAACTTTTTTTCCCAAGTTTGTTTGTAGGGTTTGGTTTTAACGAGCAGCCTCTCAATTTATCAAAAGAGAAGAAGACACTGAGTTATCAAGTGGTCCAGGTAACATTCTCCCTATTGAGCACCTGTCCTCCCCAGACTACAAACAGAAGTTTGCTGGATAAGTGGAGAATCAGAGCTAGAGCCAGAGAAGAACCTGGTTGGTGGATTTTTGTTTTCTGAAACAGAGTCTTGCTCTGTCACCCAGGCTGGAGTGCAGTGGCACGATCATGGTTCATGCTGCCTTGATCTGCTAGGTTCCAGTGATCCTCCCACCTCATCCTTCCAAGGTGCTGGGATTACAAGCATGAGCAGCCATGCTTAGCCAACTTTTTTGGTTTTTGTTTCGAGACAATGTCTCACTCTGTTGCCCAGGCTGGAGTGTAGTGGTGAGACCACAGCTCACTGCAGCCTCATCTCCCGGGCTCAATCCTTTCACCTCAGCCTCCCAAGTAGCTGGGACTACAGGTGTGTGCCCCTGCCCCTGGCTAAATATTTTAATTTTTTTTTTTTTTTGAGACGGAGTCTCGCTCTGTCGCCCAGGCTGGAGTGCAGTGGCCAGATCTCAGCTCACTGCAAGCTCCGCCTCCCAGGTTTACACCATTCTCCTGCCTCAACCTCTTGAGTAACTGGGACTACAGGTGCCCGCCACATTGCCCGGCTAGATTTTTTGTATTTGTTTAGTAGAGAAGGGGTTTCACTGTGTTAGCCAGGATGGTCTTGATCTCCTGACCTCGTGATCCACCCATCTCGGCCTCCCAAAGTGCTAGGATTACAGGCTTGAGCCACCGCGCCCCACCAATGTTTTAATTTTTAGTAGAGATGAGGTCTTGCTATGTTGTCTAGGCTGGTACTGAATTGCTGAGCTAAAGTGATCCTCCCACCTCAGCCTCCCAAAATGTTGGGGTTACAGGATCTTAAGAGCTGGGTTCCTACAGCTCTGATGGCCAGATGCCCTCTCCATTGTAGGGACAACAGCAGAAGGGAGTTTGGAAAAGGTGTTGGAATGAATTAGTGAAAAGGGAAAAGCATTCTAAACTAAATTACAAAGGTACTACTGGCGCCAGCTATGTTCCATCAGGTGGAATGATCATTTGCACTTGCTTTAGGTGCCCATAAGTGCCCACACTGCTCAAATCACCACCCTTCCTTTTGTCTATACTCCTGGAAAGTAGTGAATTCCATTCTTCTTAAGGTTTAAAAGGCTCCTACTCTAGGTAAGAAGGAGCCCTGCAAGTGAAAATGAAGGTTAGTAAGTACCTCAACATCCCGCTTCAGTTTCTCCAGGAAGTTCTTTTTACTCTCCTCTCCCACGTGCAGCTTCTGCCCTTCATTGAGGAAGTCATTGTCTTTGAATGTTGGCAAGTCCTTGGCCTAGGTGAGCAACAGCAGTTAGGCTGGGTAAGCCTGATTCATTCACCCCAGGGACACCCAACTGTTCTGCTGGGAGCAACTGTACAGAAAGCGGAAAGGTTTTCAGTGTACTGACACTCAACCTGTTAAATCAACAGTGCAGGAGCCTCCAGTCCCCAGCTTTGGGCAGGCAGGGAGGGCAAATACATGAAAGATGAGGAACGACTAAAGGATTCTTTCCTCTTGAGCATGGACCAGCTCAGGGCTCAGGCAGCCAGTAACTGACTCAGGCTAGACTATGAGATGGAAATGTCTCCCATCCCAGCAGGACTATGAAGAACCTAGTGAGGGCAGAGGTAAAAGACCACAGACCAAGGTTTAGGCCTAGCGTTAAGGACAGGCAGGTGATTGGTGACACAGGGCATTTCATGTTGACAGATGGTATGTCTGGGAGCTTGGCTAGGGGCTGGGGTGGGC
Organism: Trachypithecus francoisi; assembly: GCF_009764315.1. NCBI lineage: Eukaryota > Metazoa > Chordata > Mammalia > Primates > Cercopithecidae > Trachypithecus > Trachypithecus francoisi. Next base: position 21,554,175 of record NW_022681466.1, on the reverse strand, counting down.
GAAGGACAGGATGGCTGACAGGAGTTGTTTCTGACTCTGAGCAACCCTTCCACTCCTGCTCAGCACCAGCGTACCTTCTCCTTGTCGCTCGCTTCTCTGGCAACCGTAGAACCCTGAAAGGAGAAGAGCCATCAGGGGAAGTCCAGCTGAGGCAAAGTTGACTGCATGAGCAAATATGGGAGAGCCAGCAGGTGAACTCAAGTAGGCTGATTAGAGTTCTAGAGGGGCCAGGAGGCAGCACCTTGTTCATTTACTGTGTCAAGCCCACTTATAGAGCTCTACGTGCAATATACTTGTTATGTGCTCAGCAAACAAGACTGCACTGGAGAAGCTCAGTCCCTGCCTTTAAGACACTTTCCTTCTAACAGGGGAGACAGATATTCAGCAGTGGTTCCACAGTCATTAGCTCATTCACTACCACGGTGCTCAGTGGTACAGGGAGGAGACAGTACACTCTGAAAGCACACACCACAGGGGCCTGGCCTGTGGAGGGACAGTGGCCAGGGCCTACCTACTTCCTGGAAGTAGTATTTGGGCTGAGCTCAGAAGGGTAAGGAGGAAGCAATTAGGTTGGGGAAGGAGGAGGTGGACAGAGAGGAGACTATTCCAGACAGCAGGTGTGAAATCCTGGGAAGAGGAGCACAGGCACTGCAGGAACGCAGAGGACACCAGCACAGCTGCAGCACAGACGAAAGGGATGGCGGCATAAGTTGACAGAAGTCAGAAGCCAGGTTCAAGAATACGGAGCACCCTAGTTCACAGCCACAAGTGTGTCCTTCTCAGCATCTAGAGATGCACTTGTGCTGGCAGTCCATGGGGGCCTGATGGATGCTAAAGTGCGTGCGTCAGCACAGCCTCCCTCGCTGTGCACATTCCACAGACAGGAACATCAACTGCTGCATAAATATGGCGCATTTAAGGTTTAAATAATCTCCTGTTACTGTCATCTGGACTTCAAACAGCCTTTGGTCCACAAGAATCAGGCATATCCACTCCAGAGTTCCCTGTCCATGCCAACACATAGGCTTCCGGCTTTCCCAATTACATGGAAGTTGGAGTAGTGGCCCCTCTGGAGCTCAGACAGCAGGGAGGCACAGCTCCAGCAAACACAGAGCCCTTTACCTTGAGGTCATACTTGCGATGTACAGTGAGCCGATGACTGAACACGTTCCTGGTAACCACCATGTAGGTTTCCACACCATCCACGGTCAGGCGGTACATGCCCAGGAACTGTGGCAAAAGGGTGTTGCCATGACACTCCACTATGAACTAGAATGGAAAGGAAGAAGAGAGAAAAGACTAAGGAACAGGCAGTGCCAGGGATGGATAGGGCTCACCGCAGACTAAAATGCTCCCTGGCTCCCTGGAATTCCAGCCTCTAGACCAGTAGTTCTCCAGCTGGGTTCTATGAAGCAATAGGGGTTTCTCAGGCTTAAAACAGGCAACAGCCACCTCCAGCCTCCTGCTGGCATGGCAGAGAGAAAGGCGATCTGAGCAGGCGGCTCAGAGCCCCTGTGGGTTCATATTATTAGTATCTCACCTAAGATTTTGTTTAAAATAGGATTCTACCACAGGAAAATCCCTGATCCACACCTTGCATCTCTTCTGCCAGCCTGATATGGGAAAGCCACAGGGAAGAGACAAGGCCCACCAGGGATCCAGCCATCTGGGAGAAGAGAACGGCTCCACATCCAAAGCTCTTATCCACGCCATGCCCCAGGGTTTCTGCCATAACTCCCGAAACACCAGAAGTTCCCTTTAGCCCTTGTCAGGTGCCCCAGAAATGAAGACTCAAGCAGGCTGAGGACAGACACACAGATGGTGCCACGGGACTCCCTGCCTTCCTCATGGACAGGTTCCAGATGAGTGGAGAGATGGGACAGGAAAAGAAACAAGCCTGCCGAGCCGAGGGGCCCTCTTTCAGAAGAAACGGGTGCCAGAGCGTGAACAGTTTCCAGCTGGGGCTCAGTTAGCAATGAGCCTTCACGGCTCCTTCTTCCCTTTTTAAATTAGGCATTCAGCTCACAGAAACACGGTTGCAGAAGAGTCCCACTGCTTGGTGATCAGAAGCAGCTGCCATTACCAGAGAGGACCAACCCCTCCCTAAGAAGCTCCCCCGGGGCTCTCTTCTCCCTCTTCCAACCCATCCTCTGCAGCCCAGGCTTGGGACTCACCATACCTGGTGGTATTTCTTTAAGATGTTGTGCATCTCCGCCACGTCCTCGCTGGACACAGTCTTGATGACAAAGCGCCGGTCGTAGGTGGTGAGGAAACGCGTGCCACACCGGCCCTGGCTGTCACTGTTGATGGGGGCGCTGCGCGTCACTGAATTCTGATAATCGAAACAAAAGCAGGCTGGGCTTGCCAGGGGAACAGAATTCTTTCACTGAGTCTTCCCTCAGGGGCTGGACTGCTTGAGTGCCAACAACACGGAGATAGAGGGACTCCCAGATGGGAGTTTACCCGCCGCTTTTCTCACAGTGTTCACATCCCTTCCTAAGTCTTCCTCCAAAGTGACAAGAATTGTTCCTTACCACGTGCCCTTCATCCCAGTCTAGGATGGGAAGAGGACTGACTGTGAAGGTTTCCATCCTGATCCCAGAGAGCTCTCCTACTAAAATTCTGCCTCTGATGGAGGGGGCTGAGTCTAATCTGGACTCTCACACGCACTACGACCTTGGGTGAGACATTTAACATCTCTACCCCTGCATCTCCTCATCGGGAACACAAAGACACAAACTGAGCTGATTCTCCCAGTCTCTCGGGGGTGGCAAAGATGAAGCTTAGGAAATACTGTCTTCAAGGGGTCTAGCACAAAGAAGCAATGCCCATTGGTCTCTTGTCCGTGGATCTACCCTAATGCTGAAAAACCTTCCCCAAAGCAGACAGCTGATCCTCATCTCCAAGCCTGACACCTTTCCCCTTGCCTCAACCTCCTGCTTGTCTATGCAGGGCTGGGAGGCAGTTTTGGGGAGCTTTCCTGGTTGTATCCTTGCTCCTCCTCAAGGCCCTATTCCCATTAGGATCAGAGAACAGTAGAAGCCTTAAGAGGGAGGGTGTGGGAAGGTGTGAGTCAACCAAAGGGATAGGGAGGCAAGGCTGAGGGGAGATCCCAAATGTCCCTGTTCCCAAGAAAACATACATGGGGATCATATCACAGAAATGTCTCCTCTCCAAGTCCTTTCCCCATCTCTTAATGAGGATCCTGTTATTATTATCATTTGTGTAGAGACAGAGTCTCACTCTGTCACCCAAGCTGGAGTACAGTGGTGAGATCTCAGCTCACTGCATCCTCTATCTCCTGGGCTCAAGTGATCCTCCCGCCTCAGCCTACCAAGTAGCTGGGACTACAGGTGTACACCACCATGCCTGGCTTATTTTTTTTTTTTTTTTTGAGACGGAGTCTCGCTCTGTTGCCCAGGCTGGAGTGCAGTGGCCAGATCTCAGCTCACTGCAAGCTCTGCCTACCGGGTTTACGCCATTCTCCTGCCTCAGCCTCCCGAGTAGCTGGGATTACAGGCGCCCGCCACGTCACCTGGCTAGTTTTTTGTATTTTTTAGTAGAGACGGGGTTTCACCGGGTTAGCCAGGATGGTCTCGATCTCCTGACCTCGTGATCCGCCCGTCTTGGCCTCCCAAAGTGCTGGGATTACAGGCTTGAGTCACCACGCCCGGCCGCCTGGCTTATTTTTGTAGTTTTTGTAGAGATGGGGTTTTGCCATGTTGCCCAGGCTGGTCTAGAACTCCTGAACTCAAGCAATCCTTCCTCAGCCTCCCAAAGTGCTAGGATTACAGGTGTGAGCTACCACGCCCAGCCCCCCCCTTTTTTTTTTTTTTGAGACGGAGTCTCGCTGTGTCGCCCAGGCTGGAGTGCAGTGGCGCTATCTCAGCTCACTGCAAGCTCCGCCTCCCGGGTTCCCGCCATTCTCCCGCCTCAGCCTCCGAGTAGCTGGGACTACAGGCGTCCGCCACCGCGCCCAGCTAGTTGTTTTTTGTATTTTTAGTAGAGACGGGGTTTCACCGTGTTAGCCAGGAGGGTCTCGATCTCCTGACCTCGTGATCCACCCGCCTCGGCCTCCCAAAGTGCTGGGATTACAGGCTTGAGCTACCGCGCCCGGCCTCCCTTTTTTTTTTTTTTAAAAGATGGTGTTTTGCTGTCACCCAAACTGGAGTGTAGTGGTGCAATCATAGCTCACTGCAGCCTTGAACTCCTGGGCTCAAGGGATCCTTCAGCCTTGGCCTCCTGAGAAGCTGGGACTATAGGCATGCACCACCATGCCTGGCTGATCAGGACCCTGCTCTTTACTTTCCCCTAATACCTCCTCAGAAAACCCTGGCGGAGGAGTGAGGACCACCTTCACGGGGAAAACTAAAGTCAGAGGTGATAAGCAGCTCGGGGAGTTCCTCAGCAAAGGTGCTAAGGTAGCACCCCAAAAAATAGAGTGTTCCCGTTACAGAAATGTTGAGTAGACTCTGTGACTGAGTGCCTCTTCCTCCCAGCCTGGCCTTTCTACCATAAGACTTATAGGCTGCAAGCCTAGTTGGGAGGTAGAGGCAGCATCTCCTGACTCTCTAAGTGGCTGGCAGTCCAAGAATATAGGGTCCCCTCCCTGGGGACCCTATTTCAGTCTTGAGCATGGGCATGCACTCACAAGGCTATTAGCGGCAAAATGCAGACACTGAGAGGATGTGGTTAGCCCAGGGGAGGCGAAGGAACCCCTCACCAAGGAACAATGGAGGGAAGATGTCTGAGCAACTTGGGGTTGCAACAGTGGCAAGAAGTTTCCAGAAAACCTCCATCCCCAGTCAAGTCATGATTGAGTTCAGGGTTCAATCCTAACAGGGGGCTGTAGGAACCTCCCAGTACCTCTCAGGTGTGGGCATTCCTAGGCATTCAAGCCCCAGGCATCTCCTCCTCCTCTCACAAACCCTCGCCCTCTTCTTCAAGATACTTTTCTTTGCATGCAAGCCCTCCAGAGAGGAGGAGAGAGGGGAGGAGACTCTAACCCAAGGTCCATTCTGCTGCTGTGAACTACTCTGTGAAAGGCGTGGGGTGGGAAGAACTACAGTGTTAGAAAAGGGGCATCCATTCTAGGTTTCACTGTGCTATGGGGAAAAGAGTTTTCCCCATAGATGAATGAAAGTCAGCTATATTTCAGGCCAGGCATGGTGGCTCACGCCTGTAATCTCAGCACTTTGGGAGGCTGAGGCGGGCAGATCATGAAGTCAGGAGTTCGAGACTAGCCTGGCCAACATAGTGAAACCCCATCTCTACTAAAAAAAAAAAAAAAAAAAAAAAAAGCAAAAAATTAGCCAGGCGTGGTGGCAGGCACCTATAATCCCACCTACTTGGCAGGCTGAGGCAGAAAAATCGCTTGAACCCAGGAGGCGGAGGTTGCAGTTAGCCGAGATCGTGCCATTCCATTCCAGTTTGGGCAACAAGAGTAAAATTCCATCTCAAAAAAAAAAAAAAACCAGAAGTCAGCTACATTTCTTTTTTTTTTTTTTTGAGGCAGAGTCTTGCTCTGTCACCCAGACTGGAGCGCAGTGGCGCAATCTCGGCTCACTACAAGCTCCACCTCCTGGGTTCACACCATTCTTCTGCCTCAGCCTCCCGAGTAGCTGGGACTACAGGTGTCCGCCACCACGCCCAGCTTATTTTTTGGTATTTTCAGTAGAGACAGGGTTTCACCATGTTAGCCAGGATGGTCTTGATATCCTGGCCTCGTGATCCGCCTGCCTCGGCCTCCCAAAGTGCTGGGATTACAGGCGTGAGCCACCGTGCCCGGCCAAAGTCAGTTACATTTCTTTTTTTTTTTTTTTTTGAGACGGAGTCTCGCTCTGTCTCCCGGACTGGAGTGCAGTGGCCAGATCTCAGCTCACTGCAAGCTCCGCCTCCCGGGTTTACACCATTCTCCTGCCTCAGCCTCCTGAGTAGCTGGGATTACAGGCGCCCGCTACCTCGCCCGGCTCGTTTTTGTATTTTTAGTAGAGATGGGGTTTCACCGTGTTAGCCAGGATGGTCTCGATCTCCTGACCTCGTGATCCGCCCGCCTCGGCCTCCCAAAGTGCTGGGATTACAGGCTTGAGCCACCGCGCCCGGCCAGTCAGTTACATTTCTTACAGCTATAAAGGTGAAGTAGAAAATTTGCCCACCTTCACCACAAGGCTGTCTGCCAGGGAAGAAGATCCAAGGAGACATGCTAAGAGGAGAAGTGACAGAAACCATGGACTATGAGTCAGATTCTAATGTCCCTGACACTGGGATTGATTCCTCCCAAGAGGTCAATGGCCTCTACAACACTGTCACCCCCTGAAGGGGGCAGTTGCCCTAGCAGGCCAACCCTCCCTCCCACCACCAGGATAGGGCATAAGTTTAGGAGGTGACACTCATACCTGGCAAGAGGTTCACTACCCTTGAACTCTTCCTTTTCTAATCTGTTTTATCTGCTTTAAGAGGCCTCATCTCTCACTGACAACAATTCTCTTTTTCTTTTGAGACTGAGTTTCACTTTTGTCGCCCAGGCTGGAGTGCAATGGCATGATCTCGGCTCGCTGCAATCTCCACCTCCCAGGTTCAAGCGATTCTCCTGCCTCAGCCTTCCAAGTAGCTGGGACTACAGGTGCATATCACCACGCCCGTCTAATTTTGTATTTTTTAGTAGTGACAGGGTTTCACCATGTTGGCCAGGCTGGTCTCAAACTCTTGACCTCAGGTGACCTACCTGCCTTGACCTCCCAAAGTGCTGGGATTACAGGCATGAGCCACCATGTCCCACCCAATTCTGTCTTTGAAGTGAAACTACGAATGAGAAGGGTTCTTCAGCCTAGACTGGGAATGTCAGACTAAAATGAAGGTGCTTCCGCAGACCCCTCTCCCTCCTGCTGCTCTCCCTCCAAGGGAGAGGAACCTGAGTGTGTGCAGCATCCTCAGAAGCATGTCTGAGGCCCTCGCCCTCCAAGGGGCCCCCAAGTGCTGGGGGAGAGACCGCCTGGGCTGGAGCAAGGCATGACACAGAGACACAGCACAAAAACAGCCAACACGTTTTGATTATCTACGTGTCCTGTGGCTTCCTGACCCCATTCCATTCCCTAATACTCTGATGTTGCCAGGAGCCTCCGTACCTGGTAATCCTGATCATCAATCCCAAACCTCTCCCGAAGGTTTCGGAACACCATGGGGCAATACTCCTTAAACTTAAAGCGGCTGGGCAGGTTCTCCCTAGGGAAAAGCAGAGACATGTCTTTGTGAACCGCCCCTTGCTCATCTTAATCCTATTATTATTATTATTTTTTGTAATAGAGACAGAGTCTTGCTATGTTGCCCAGACTGGTCTCGAACTCCTGGTTTCAAGCGATCCTCCCACCTCAGCCTCCCAAAGTGCTGGGATTACAGGCATGAGCCAGCACACCCAGCCTCATCTATATTCTGACTTCAGAACTCCTCAAAGTGTGGTCCACAGATCGCCTGGATCTGAACATCTGCCATACTTAACACATAGGTTTCTAGGCTCTTAGAAACTCTGGAGTTGAGTCGAGAAACAAACACTCCAGGTGATTCTGAGCATGTAAAAGTTTAAAACCTTTACATCTTGTGTTCACTTTGTAAAATTAATCCAGCAGTATATCTGGGATTTGTGCACTTTTCTATGTGTTTGCTGCCCTTCAATAAAACATACATTAAAGAAAAAAACTCTCACCTGCTGGGCCATGAGCCTGAGTGGAGGCTCCACCTCATAAGCACTGTGCTCACTACAGTGGGAAGCTGCATGTGAGCATCTGCTGTGAGGCGAAATCAGCCTGAATGCTGCAGGGAAAAACCTCTCTCATCAGAAGGCCCCTCTCCTCTGGCCATACTCCTGTGGAAGCATCCTGAAGATGGTTACATACAGGAAGCCCTGCCCTGGGCTTCCACTGGGACACAGGAAAAGAGTGCCTGAGTTAAAGAGATCCTCAGTCAATTGAGTGGGACCACAGAGCCCTGTCTGCTGGCTGCTGACACCAATCTCCACCCTCCCACTCCCTCATCAATACAGACTCCCAGGAGGACAGAACATCACCTTGAAATGATGACTCCTACCAATCCTCCATCTTTACAACAGCTATCCTGTTTAGGGACCCCTTTTCAGAAATATGTCCCTCTGACTACTCCAGGATGACAGGCTTTAAGGAAATCAAAAGGAATGTCTTCTTGGAAAGGAAGTGGCCTATCTGCCTTATCTACCCCATCTTCTAGTAAACAATACTAGAATCTAATAAATAGCACAGCACATACAGGGCTGGGCACAGTGGCTCATGCCTGTAATCCCAGCACTTTAGGAGGCCGAGGCAGGTGGATCACCCTGATTGAGGTCAGGAGTTTGAGACCAGCCTGGCCAACATGGTGAAACCCCATCTCTACTAAAAATACAAAAAAATTAGCCGGGCGTGGTGGCGGGTGCCTGTAATTCCAGCTACTCGGGAGCCTGAGGCAAGAGAATCACTTGAACCCAGGAGGCAGAGGTTGTAGTGAGCCGAGATCACGCCACTGCACTCCAGCCTGGGCAACAAGAGCAAAACTCTGTCTCAAAAACAACAACAACAACAAAAACACATACACAGTTGTTGGAAGGACAAAAGGAATAAAATAGAAGAAAATAAGAGATTGGGTTCTCTGCTTTAGACCAAGATATCAAGGAGGTAGCACCTTACCAGAGGCCATGGACCCTGAAGTGGGTAGTAGTGCAATGCCCACTTCCAGAGCCCTGACCTCTGGGTCAGAACAACCTTCTTTCTGGCCTGTTGAGTTGAGGGCTGCCTCTCCCTCCTTAGGTGGCCATTTAACAAGTGGCAGCTATGGAGACAGATGGCTTCTAGAACAAGATGGTATTACTTACTATGGCAGAGGGAGGTCACTAAGGGACGTTCTCAAGTCAATCTTCTCCTCTGGACTAACAGTCTGGGAATGGTGGGGTGACAGAACCCAGCTAGTGAGGTGGTGGGGACTGTGAGACAATGAAGAATAGAACCAGGATTCACATGCAGAAAGGAGAAAGTGTGAGCAGCAAATAGTCCTGGGGTGGTCCACAGAAGGATGGAAAATCCAGGCCCCAAAGGGCTTAAAGCAGGCCCAAAACTGTGCCAGGTGAGGCGGCCGCTAGTGTTTCCAACAATATCTGAGACAACCTTCAGACACTGGTGCTAATCCAAGAAGTAACAACACACAAAAATGGGAAGTGCTACTCTGGGTAGTGTGCCCTCAAGCCCCATGCTCCGCCTGTGGTTCATACACCAGCCAAACAGAAAAGAGCCTGGTGGCATCCCAGGCCAGGAACATGCCTGGCAACCTCCTGCCTCAGACTAAGATCAAGATGGGGCCACTGCTACAGCCTCACACTGGATACCTCAGCTCCAGAGCAGCTCACTTCCACCTGAGCTGGCTCTAGATGAATCACCCTAGGCCCAGCCACGTGCCCCAAGGGACACCAGAGATAGGCTGATAAAGGAATGAGATGACAATACTAGAATGAGAAGCACATAGCGAAGGCATTTTCCTGGCCAGTTTGTCAGCTCTGAGATCCAGGTGCTGCTGTCACACCCTGCCAGGTGCTCCTGCCATGCACGAGGCTTCAGAAGCCTCTGACTTGAGGGAAAGGACTGCCACAAACCTGAGTCCACTCGGTAGACGACTTACTTATTGAAGAGATGATTGTCCACCTTGATCTTGCTGTAGGCTTTGAAGTCATCTGGCATTAGCATGACAGGAACAGGAACATTGCTCAGCTCATTGATCTGAAAAGCAAGGAGAACGTAAGGCTCTCAGCCAGGAGGCCACCTGCCTCGGAGACACTAAGCTACAATGTGGATGTCACAATCTCGCTTAAAGCATGTCCAAGTTTCCCTCTGTTTTTTTGAAACAAAAGCACGTCGATGGGCAACAAGAGTGAGACTCTGTCTCAAAATAAAAAAAAATTAAACACATTAGCCAGGCGTAGTGGTGTACATCTATTGTCCTAGCTACTCAGGAGGCTGAGGTGGGAGGATTGCTTGAGGCCAGGAGTTTGAGGCTGCAGTGAGCTATGATTGCGCCACTGCACTGTGCTCTAGCCTGGGCAAGAGTGAGATCGTGTCTCAAAAGAGAAAATAAAATAAAGCAAGGCCAGTTCCTGATGTCAAGTCCTGCCATACACTAAACTGGGGGAGATGGGGCAGGATGCCTTTCCTCTACTGCAAACAAACCTTCTGTCTTTCATCCCTTCAGGGAGCTGGATCCTGGACAGACAGCTGGCTTTCCATTGGTGCAGAGATGAGGGCAGGTCCTGCCCTTCCCCACATCGAGTTTAGCCAATTAGTGGTCTAATTAACCACAGATGTCCTCTCCCATCACAGCAAAGTATCTGACATCTGACCCTCAACCCAGTTGCCACTAATGCATTCAGGATTTACAGAGGAAACCTTAGTCCCGACTTAATGGACTAGGGGGAGGGGGCACAGCTTTGTGTCTCCCAGACACTTTCCTTGCAAATCCTATTATCTCAATGAGGCCCCAGGTGGCAGTGAGGGGATAACCTAGAGTCACTAGAACTCCTCCAGGAGCATAAATGGGGGAAATGGCATTTAATTGGCTGCCCCTTTTATGTTCCAAACGTTTTTATTTAGAAATGTCAGAGAATGGAGGAAGTTCAAGTTAATGCAGTAACTGGGCTAGGGAACCATACCTTCCTAGAGTTGGGAAAAAACCCAGTTTACTCAAGGAGAAATGAAGGAAGCCATAGGAATGCATGCGTTTGGAGAGGGGTGCTGGGGGCGGGGTAGTTTATAAGTTGACAGTGGAGCAGAGACTCAGTAAACTGCTGGCAAAAACTGGCATAGACACAAGAGTGTATCCTGTATGATCCCATTTATATGAAATTCTACAACAGGTATCTATAATGAAAGAAATGAGATGAGTTGCCTGGCCAGGGGGCGGGGGTTGCTGAGTGTAAAGGGACATGAAAAGTATGATTCTACAGTGACAGAAATGTTTTGTATGTTGTTTGGGGTGATGGTTGCATGAGTATATATATTTGCTGAAATTCATCAAATTATATACTTAAAATACTCACGCTTATTATACATAAATTATTCCTTAATAAAGCTGATTTTTAAATTTCCAGTATCCAGCTCTGTGATACCCTTCATTGGCTAAATCCTCTCAATAGCCAAAAAAATCCCAAAGAGTCATGCCAGTTCCCATTCCAGGGGGTGCTCACAAGAGAATGTGACTGTTAAATCTGTGCCTAGAGGAAACCATTCCACTTCCTTGTTTTTCTGCCAACAGAAACAATTCGTGGTGGCTGCCCATTTCCTTTTTCCTGGCATACCAAGCCTGGCTCTGAGACTTAAAGGGAAAACAGAGACAAAGAGTTCAGTGCTTAGCCGGGTGCGGTGGCTCACGCCTGTAATCCCAACACTTTGGGAGGTCGAGGTGGGTGGATCATGAGGTCAGGAGATCGAGACAATCCTGGCTAACATGGTGAAACCCCGTCTCTACTAAAAATACAAAAAATTAGCCGGGTGTGGTGACGGGCGCCTGTAGTCCCAGCTACTCGAGAGGCTGAGGCAGGAGAATGGCGTGAACCCAGGAGGCGGAGCTTGCAGGGAGCCGAGATTGTGCCACTGCACTCCAGCCTGGGCGACAGAGCGAGACTCCATCTCAAAAAAAAAAAAAAGTTCAAGGCTCTTATGCAGTTCTGCCTTTTCTGGCTCACACCTCCATGACAGAAGAACATCCCATTGGCTCAGAGAGTATGCTTGTAGAGCAAAAAGTTAAAGTGCCTGCTACAAATTGATTCTGGGTTAGTCTAAGATCCAGACTTGCTGTCAAGGCCAGGACATGACACTGGGGGAACTAAAAGAGACTAAAACACTAGCTTGAGAGGAATCAATTGCCTGTTAGCCAAGATAAGTTATTCTAACAGGAACTATTCAGGAATATTCTATTCATTAATTCTCTAAGTCTTGTTCTCACTTCATCTCTATTCTTGATTATATATCCCAATAGCAGGAAATGTTCTTTTTTTTTCCTTCCGAGACAGAGTCTCACTCTGTTGCCCAGACTGCAGTGCAGAGGTGTGATCTTGACTCACTGCAACCTCTGCCACAAGGGCTCAAGCGATCCTCCTGCCTCAGCCTCCCAAGCAACTGGGATTACAAGCAGGCGCCACCATGCCTGGCTAACTTTTGTATTTTTAGTAGAGACATGTTAGCTAGCCTGGTCTCGAATCCCTGACCTCAAGTAATCCACCTGCCTTGGCCTCCCAAAGTGCTGGGATTACAAGCATGAGCCACTGTGCCCAGTCTAGGAATTTTTTTTTTTTTTTTTGAGACCGAGTCTCACTCTGTTGCCCAGGCTGGAGTGCAGTGACAGAATCTCGGTTCACTGCAACCTCTGCCTCGTGGGTTAAAGTGATTCTCCTGCCTCAGTCTCCTGAGTAGCTGGGATTACAGGCACATGTCACCACACCCGGCTAATTTTTTGTCTTTTTAGTAGAGACGGGGTTTCACCATGTCAGTCAGGCTGGTCTCGAACTCCTGACCTCGTGATCCACCCGCCTCAGCCTCCCAAAGTGCTGGGATTACAGCGCGAGCCACCGTGCCTGGCTCAGCCTAGGAAATTTTTAACTCAGCTAATATTGGTGAATAATCCATAGCTCAACTAGGGGAGACTTACCCCTCATTTCTACTAGGCCACATGTAGATGATTCACTGTAGGGATTAGCCATAATATTATTTTAGTTGTGTGAAATTTTATATCCCAGAGTTCTATTTCATTTCAGTTGAACAGTTCCTATTGAAATATCTACTACGTGCTTCATTCTGTTAGGTAAGTGTGTGGGAGAAGGAGAACACAAGGGGAGAAAGTGTTGTACACGCAAAAGAAACAGGAGGCTTATAATCTCATCAGGGAGATGAGAAAATCCCGACACAACTCAAAGTCAAAGCAGTATACAATTAAGTGAGAATCCAGGGTTACAGACATCAAGAACAGCAGAGGCTCAGAGAAGGATGAGGCTAGCATGGTCAGAGGGTCAGGCTCCCAGTCCTGGGAGCCATCAGGCCAGAAATAAGGCACCTAATGCCTCTCCTGGTATTGCACCAAGAGCACTTGACATTGAAAGAATCTACAAGATCATGTTACACTCCTGCTTAGAAATCTTCCATGGCTCATCATCAACCTCAGGGTAAAGTTTTAACTGCTTAGCCTGGCATTCAAGGTCTTTCCTAATCTGGCTCAGACTGCCAATTTTTTTTTTTTTTTTTGAGACGGAGTCTCGCTCTGTTGCCCAGGCTGGAGTGCAGTGGCCGGATCTCAGCTCACTGCAAGCTCCGCCTCCCGGGTTTACGCCATTCTCCTGCCTCAGCCTCCTGAGTAGCTGGGACTACAGGTGCCCGCCACCTCGCCCGGCTAGTTTTTTGTATTTTTTAGTAGAGACGGGGTTTCACCGTGTTAGCCAGGATGGTCTTGATCTCCTGACCTCGTGATCCGCCTGTCTTGGCCTCCCAAAGTGCTGGGGTTACAGGCGTGAGCCACCGCGCCCGGCCTTTTTTTTTTTTTTTGAGATAGAGCTTTGCTCTTGTTGCCCAGGCTAGAGTGCAATGGCACATTCACTGCAACCTCCACCTCCCGCATTCAATCAACTCTCCTGCCTCAGCCTCCTGAGTAGCTAGGATTACAGGGCATGTGCCACCACCACGCCCGGCTAATTTTGTATTTTTAGTAGAGATGGGGTTTCTCCATGTTGGTCAGGCTTGAACTCACAACCTCCGGTGATCCACCTGCCTTGGTCTCCTAAAGGGCTGGGATTACAGGTGTGAGCTACCTCACCCAGCCAGACTGCCAAATTTCTATTCAATTTACTTCTACTCAGTGTATCAAGGCCCTTACTATACGCTAGGAGCTGGGGATACAAAAAAAGACATCTTCAGAGCTGGGCGTGGTGGCTCATGCCTACAATCCCAGCACTTTGGGAGGCCAAAGCAGGTGGATTACCTGAGGCCAGGAGTTCAAGCCCAGCCTGGCCAATATGGTAAAACCCAGTCTCTACTAAAAATATAAAAATTAGTCAGGCATGGTGGCATGTGTCTGTAGTCCCAGCTACTCAGGAAGGTGAGGCAGGATTGCTTGAATCCAGGAGGCAGAGGTTGAAGTGAGGTGAGATTGTGCCACTGCACTCCAGCCTGGGTGACAGAACAAGACTCTGTCTCAAAAAAAAAAAAAAAGTAAGTATTGATTCTGCATGGGAGAGGGGGATGGTTGCTAGAGGAAGCTACAGAGAAACACACTTGAGTAAAGCCTAGGATGGAAGTTCTCCCAAAAATGAAAGGAAGGAAATCCCAGGCTGTAGGAAGTCAGAATCAAGCCTGAGCTGTGAAAGGACACTGCCCATTTTAGCAATGGTGAGTGCGTCTGCAGGGACGGTTCTGGGGATAGAAGGCAGCATCATAGGACGGAAAGAATGAGTAGAGGGAGGTCATACAGAAAGACAGGTCATCAGTCTAGCACATTAATAAATATTATACAAATATTGTATTAAAAAATATTTATTATTGTATAATCAATAGAATAGATGCTTCTATTTATTGAATGCCTGTAAGTGGCCAGTGCTTTATATCATTATATATCACACATAAATCATATATATTCTATTCTAAGGTATTACTTGTAATACTTAACAGTCACGTAAAGTATTACTAATTTGACTTTGCAAAAGAAGTTCAGAGAAAAGGGCACCTTTCTGAAAGTCACACAGTATGTGCAGTCAGGATTTGATCCCAGGCCTGTCTGGTGCCAAAACCTGGGCTCTTTATGCTGTGCTGTGTAATCCTTCCTATGGCTGGCTACCTTGCCTAAGGTAGAATTTTCCCTTCCTTGTCCCTATCCTAATACCACTGCAAGGAAAGTGTGATGTCCACTTTACAGGATATGAAAAGCTCAGTGAAAAAAAATTATTGCTCCAAAGCATACTAGTAATAAGGGGCAGAGTCTGGGTTTGAACTTAAGTTTGTCCACAATATGATAAATTTGGACTTGACTATAAAGGCAATGGGACACTCTCTGGTTTAAGTCTGGGAAGTCACACAATCAGATGAGTGATACCGAAAGGTAATTCTGGGATAAAAATAAAGTACAGATTGGAAAAGGGAAAGGAAAAAAGCAGCAAGACCATTTATGGGGCCATTACAATAGTTCAGGTGACAGACAATAAAACAGGCAGTAGGAACAGAAGAAGGAACAAAGCTAAGAGGTTCATCCAAGAGCTGGCTAAATGACACTTCCTCTGGGAGAGCTTTTTTGTCTCACCCAGGTTGAATTACCTACTTCCGCCTCTGTGTATCTTTATGTTCTAAATATTACATATACTTAAGTAATTACTTGTCTACATGTCTGGTTTCTCAACTAGTCTGTGAGTCCCTTGAAGGAAGAGACTCTATCTTACCCATTTGTGTGTCCCCTGCACAATGACTGGCACACAGTAGTTGTTTGGAGGAATGTGTGGATAGGAAAAAGGAGGGAGTTGAGAACTGAAGGATGGCTAACAGTGGGATAAAGGAAGAAAACGGCAAGACTGGTGTGCCTGTGCCATAAGGTGCATGGTCTGGAGGATGGGCTAGGTTAAGGTGAGCTACTGAAGCTATGACCAGACTGTAGAGAGTCTTAAATGCCAGGGAGAGAAGAATAAACTTTATCTGGTAAATAAAAGGAGTGTAATACTAAAGGTTTTGAAGCACAGAAGCTCCTAAAGCAATGTTTTAGAAGGATGTGCCTTTCCTTTTCTATCACTAGCACACTGGGCCAAACTCTTTCCCCTCCAGGAGAAGTGCACTTGTGGAATGCCAACTCATTCAAATACCATGCTAAATACACTTAATAGGAAGGGTAAGTCTGTTGTATCTCAGGTCACTTAAGTGGTTTTTGGAATATCCACATGATTAATTCCATGAGCCATCAGCATAAATGATGAGAGGGCTAATCAAGCTCAGTGAGAAACAATTCAAGAGCAATGAGTTGGCCAGGTGCAGTGGCTCATGCCTGTAATCCCAGCACTTTGGGAGGCCGAAGCGGGCGGATCATGAGGTCAGGAGATAGAGACCATCATGGCTAACACAGTGAAACCCCATCTCTACTATAAAAAATACCAAAACAATTAGCCAGGCGTGATGGCGGGCACCTGTAGTCCCAGCTACTGGAGAGGCTGAGGTAGGAGAATGGCGTGAACCTATGAGGCGGAGCTTGCAATGAGTTGAGTTCGCACCACTGCATTCCAGCCTAGGCAACAGAGCGAGACTCTGTCTTAAAAAAAAAAAAGAGCTCTCAGCACTTTGGGAGGCCAAGACGGGCAGATCACGAGGTCAGGAGATCGAGACCATCCTGGCTAACATGGTAAAACCCCGTCTCTACTAAAAAATACAAAAAACTAGCCGGGCGAGGTGGCGGGCGCCTGTAATCCCAGCTACTCGGGAGGCCGAGGCAGGAGAATGGCGTGAACCCGGGAGGTGGAGCTTGCAGTGAGCTGAGATCCGGCCACTGCACTCCAGCCTGGGCAACAGAGCGAGACCCCATCTCAAAAAAAAAAAAAAAAAAAAAAAGAGCAATGAGTTCACTCTATGCTGATCTATTGGAGATGAAAATTCCTTTATTGATTGATTGATTGATTGACTGACTGATTGAGACAGCATCTCACTTCCATCAGACAGACAGGAGGGCAGTGGTGCCATCTCAGCTCACTGCAGCCTCAACTTCCTGAGATCAGGTGATTCTCCTATCTCAGCCTCCCAAGTAGATGGGACTACAGGTGTGCCACCATACCCAGCTAATTTTTTGTATTTCTAGTAGTGACAAGGTTTCACCATGTTGCCCGGGCTGGTTTCAAAGCCCTGAGCTCAAGCAATCCACCCACCTCAGTCTCCCAAAGTGCCAGATATGATTCTGTTGTACATATATAACAGAATACTATTCAGCCTTTAAAAAAAGGAGAGGCCGGGCGCGGTGGCTCAAGCCTGTAATCCCAGCACTTTGGGAGGCCGAGACGGGCGGATCACGAGGTCAGGAGATCGTGACCATCCTGGCTAATACGGTGAAACCCTGTCTCTACTTAAAAATACAAAAAACTAGCCGGGCGACGAGGCGGGCGCCTGTAGTCCCAGCTACTCGGGAGGCTGAGGCAGGAGAATGGCGTAAACCGGGAGGCGGAGCTTGCAGTGAGCTGAGATCTGGCCACTGCACTCCAGCCTGGGTGGCAGAGCAAGACTCCGTCTCAAACAAAAAAAAAAAAAAAAAAAAGGAGAAAATTCTGCAATATGCAACATGGAGATGAAAATTCAGCAGCTAGTTCTAGTCTGGTGAACTTCTGTGTCCAGAAGCCTCCACTTCCCTGTGTGACCTTCATAGGAATTGTTACCCAGGAGGCCTGGACCAGGCATGCAGGTTTCCTGACGTGTTCCATTCCTCTGCTGTCAGTTTAGCAGTGGGCTGGCCACCACCAGCAATCACTTCTTACCTGCCACTATCAGAAAACATGACATGCTAGAAATACACTCACAGGCCCGAGGAGGTCCAAAGCAAGAACTGCGACTCCAGAGAAGAAGAGAGGGCCACAGGAGCCAATAAATCTACCTGTGTTTACTCCTCCTTTCCATATCTTGCTTTCTCCTTCTCCCGCTATTTGAGTCCCACTGTTCCCTGTGAAGTGGGAAGGCCTGCTAAAAGAAACTTCATTCAAAGGCCTGAGCAGGAATGTTCTCTAAAGATTTTTTTTTGAAACGGAGTCTTGCTCTGTTGTCCAGGCTGGAGTGTAATGGCACAATCTCTGCTCACTGCAACCTCCGTCTCCTGGGTTCAAGCCATTCTCCTGCCTCAGCCTCTTGGGTAGCTGGGATTACAGGCGCACGCCACCACACCTGGCAAATTTTTGTATTTTTAGTAGAGACAGGGTTTTGCCATGTTGGCCAGGCTGGTGTCAAACTCCTGACCTCAAGTGATCCACCCTACTTGGCCTCCCAAAGTGCTGGGATCACAGGCGTAAGCCACTGCTTCCTGCCTTCTCCGAAGAATTTTTTTTTTTTTTTTTTTTTTTGAGATGGACTTTTGCTCGTCACCCAGGCTGGAGTGCAATGGAGCGATCCTGGCTCACTGCAACCTCCGTCTCCCGGGTTCAAGCAATTTTCCTGGCTCAGCCTCCCGAGTAGCTGAGATTACAGACATGCGCCACCATGCCCGGCTAATTTTTGTATTTTTAGTAGAGACAGGCTTTCACCATGTTGGCAAGGCTGGTCTTGAACTCCTGACCTCAAGTGATCTGCCTGCCTTGGCCTCCCAAAGTGCTGGGATTACAGGCATGCACCACCATGCCAGGACCCTCTGAAGATTTTTAAAGCAGTAGGGCAAGAGAAAAAGACAGGTAAAGGAGGTCAGTGGCTCATGCCTGTAATCCTAGCACTTTGGAAGACCGAAGCAGGCAAATCGCTTAAGCCCAGGAGTTCAAGACCAGCCACCAGCCTGGGCAACATGGCAAAACCCCAACTCTTCAAAAACTACAAAAATTAGTCAGGTGTGGTGGCATGTGCCTGTAGTCCCAGCTACTTGGGTGGCTAAGGCAGGAGAATCACCTGAGCCTGGGGAGGTAGAGGCTTCACTGAGCCGTGATTGTGCCACTGCACTTCAGCCTGGGTGAGAGTGCGAGACTCTGCCTCAAAGAAAAAAAAAAAAAAAAAGAAAAAGAAAATGTATGGACAGAACAGAACTGGGGTGGAATGTAGGAGTGAAATTGAGCAGACTAAAGAATAAATCTAGCCGGGCACAGTGGCTCACACCTGTAATCCCAGCACTTTGGGAGGCCGAGACGGGCGGATCACGAGGTCAGGAGATCGAGACCATCCTGGCTAACATGGTGAAACCCCATCTCTACTATAAAATACAAAAATTAGCCGGGCGCGGTGGCAGGCACCTGTAGTCCCAGCTACACGGGAGGCTGAGGCAGGAGAATGGCACGAACCCGGGAGGCGGAGCTTGCAGTGAGTGGAGATCGCGCCACTGCACTCCAGCCTGGGTGACAGAGCGAGACTCTGTCTCAAAAAAAAAAAAAAAAACAATAAATCTGTCCCTCACACCATACCCAAAAGTGAACTCAAAAATGGATTATAGACTTAAATGTAAGAGCTAAAACTATATATACTCCAGCACTATTCACAAGAGCTAAGATGTGAAAACAAATCCAACAGCAGACGATAAAGAAAATGTGGTATACATATACAACAGAATACTATTCAGCCTTAATAAAAGAAGGAAATTCTGCAATATGCAACATGGACGAACCTTGAGGACATTACGCTAAGTGAGATCAGCTAGTCGCAGAAAGACATATATTGCATGATTCTCCCTATATCAGGTTTCAAAATAGTCAAATTCCCAGAAACAAAGAGTGGAATGGTGGTTGCCAGGGGCTGGGGGCATGGGGAAATGGGGAGTTAATCAGTAGGCATAAAGTTTCAGTCAAGCGAGATGAATGTGCTCTAGAGAGCTGCGCTATGACACTGCTCCCATGGTCATCAATAACATAATTGTACACTTAAAATTTAGTTAAGAGAGTAGATCTATGTTAAATGTTCTGACCACAATAAAATTTAAAAAAAAAAAAAAAAAAGAAAGAGCTAAAACTCTAGTTGGGAGGACTACTTGAGGCCAGAAATTTGAGAATAAAACAAAGGAGTAAATCTTCATGACCTTGGGTTAGGCAACGTCTTCTTAGATATAACACCAAAAGCACACACAACGAAAAAACAGATAAATTGGACTTTATTAAAGTTAAAAACTTGAACTTCAAAAGATACCATAAGAAAAATGAAAAAGGCAGGTCAGGTGCAGTGGCTCATGCCTGTAATCCCACCACTTTGGGAGGCCGAAGGAGGGGGACTGCTTGAGGCCAGGAGTTCGAGACCAGTCTGGCCAACATGGCAAAACCCCATCTCTACTAAAAATACAAAAATTAGCCTGGTGTGGTGGCGGGTCCCTGCAATCCCAGCTACTCAGAAGGCTGAGGCAGGAGAATTGCTTGAACCTGGGAAGCCGAGGTTGCAGTGAGCCAAGATTGCACCACTGCACTTCAGCCAGGGCGACAGAGCAAAAACTCTATCTCAAAAAAAAAAAAAAGAAAAATGAAAAAGACAACTCAATGAATGGGATAAAATATTTGCAAATCATATATATGATAAGAGACCTGTATCTAGAATATAAAAAGAATTCTTATAATGCAATAAGAAGAAGACAACCCAATTTAATAATGGGCAAAAATATTTTTGTAAATGGGCAAAGAATTTAATAGACAATTTCCAAAGAAAAGATACCAGTGAAGGCTGGGGATGGTGGCTCATGCCTGTAATCCCAGTCCTTTTGGAGGCCAAGGCAAGAGGACCACTTGAGGCCAGGAGTTCAGGACCAGTCTGGGCAACAAAGTGAGACCCTGTCTCTACAACAACAACAAAAAGAAAACATACAGGCCGGGCAGCGCGGCGCACGACTGTAATCCCAGCACTCCGGGAAGCCAAGGCAGGTGGATCACCTGAGGTCAGTAGTTTGAGATCAGCCTGGCCAACATGGTGAAACCCCGTATCTGCTAAGAATACACAAGTTAGCTGGGCGTGGTGGCGGGCACCTGTAATCCCAGGTACTCAGGAGGCTGAGGCAGGAGAATCGCTTGAACCCAGGAGGCGGAGGTTACAGTGAACCGAGATCGTGGCACTAAACTCCAGCCCGGGTGACAGAGCAAGACTGTCTCAAGGAAAAAAACAAAGAAAAGAATATGTATAAATAGCCAATAAGTACATGAAAAGATGCTCAACATCATTAGCTATCACAGAAATGCCAATCAAAGTCACAATGAGGCTGGGTGCAGTGACTCATGCCTGTAATCCCAGCACTTTGGAAGGCTGAGGCAGGTGGATCCCCTGAGGTCAGGAGTTTGAGAGCAGCCTGGCCAACGTGGTGAAACCTCGTCTCTACTAAAATACAAAAATTAGCCGGGCATGGTGGCAGGCGCCTGTAATCCCAGCTACTGAGGAGGCTGAAGCAGGAGAATTGCTTAAACCTAGGAGGCGGAGGTTGCGGTGAGCCGAGATCGCACTACTGCACTCCAGCCTAGGTGACAGAGTGAGACTGCCTCGAAAAAAAAAAAAAATTACAATGTGATACCAATTCACACCCAACAGAATGACTTTAATGTCTTTAAGAAGACAATAACAAGTGTTGACAAGGATGCAGAGATACCGGAACTCTTATACACCGCTGGTAGACATGTAAAATGGTACAGCCACTTTAGAGAACAGTTTGACAGATTCTCAAATGGTTAAATACAGAATTACCATCAACTGCTCCTGCTCCTCTGATCCCCATGGTAAGGCTTCACACATACCTGGTTCTTAAAATGGCCAACAAGTATCAAGCCAGGTCTACCTCCCATGGTCTCCATGCTCCTCTCTGAGGCCATCTCTTCCCTAATTCCAAACCCTTGGAACTGTATTTCATCCATTAAAACACTGGTTTTCGCTCTTCACTAGTTCTTCCCTGACAGGTGCAAAGTCTTCTGATTTTTCTCCTTGTTTCCTACACATTCTTCCTCCACAAAATCCATGGGCTCTCTTCCATGAGAGCAGCTCCTGTGATAACACCAAGTTCAAAGTCCTCTCTTTTTCCACCTAGAAGTAAACCCATCGCCTCATGAAAGGGTAACTAACTTTTGCTGTAAAGACATATCCATCAGGCCGGGCACAGAGGCTCAAGCCTGTAATCCCAGCACTTTGGGAGGCCGAGACGGGCGGATCACGAGGTCAGGAGATCGAGACCATCCTGGCTAACACAGTGAAACTTCATCTCTACTAAAAATAATACAAAAAACTAGCCGGGCGAGGTGGCGGCGCCTGTAGTCCCAGCTACTCGGGAGGCTGAGGCAGGAGAATGGCGGGAACCTGGGAGGCGGAGCTTGCAGTGAGCTGAGATCCGGCCACTGCACTCCAGCCTGGGCGACAGAGCGAGACTCCGTCTCAAAAAAAAAAAAAAAAAGACATATCCATCGTTCCTATCTGATACACCATTAGCCACAGACTACTAGCATGCCTAAACAGGTGAGAAACTAAAGAAAAGGCAGTATCTGAAATCTCAGATGACAAAATGTTACAAAGTAGGCTTTTTTTGAAGGGAGGAAATCTCCAAAAAAGTGCAGCAGTCCACCGACGGCAATGTGGTCCTGATCCCTTAGACAAGTGCAAGATTACACTCTTCTTCTAGACAGATGTCTCCAGTTTCCAAATGGTGATACTGAAGTTCTAGACCTTACTGCAGACCAGGATGAAGCAGTAAAACTTAGGACTAACTGGCCTCTGAAGCGTAGCCTGTCCAGGGCAGTGGTGGGAAGTTCCCATGAGGTGCCTGTTCATTATGTCTAGCAGCACAGATCTTGCTTAAAGCCAATGCCCTTCCAACTAGCCCCTCAAACAAACTTTCAACTTAAAGTTAGCAAAGAAAAAAAGATGACCACTTTGTCCAAGAGAGTAAGACTCACAGATACCTAACCATCAGCTATTGAGAAGCTTCATATCCACATCTGGACAGACTCATGCCTGCCTATCGGAACACCATGCATCACACACACTCCCAGGACCTGACATGCATAGGCACATAACCCAGAGCATACACTCACCTTCTCTAACCAGACTATAACTTCCCATCTATCCTGAGACTTGGCTGAGAGAGACGAAAAGCAACAGGAGGCAAAGAAAACAAGACCAGCCACTCAGGCACCACCCTTGGCTGATACAGTCCCATGGTACTAGACAATGAGCGGCATTGCTGTGACCACAGGCAAGCTAATCCTCCACCTGAGGCCTCCTTTTCTTCATGTGTTAAATAAGGGACTTGAGGTTCCTTGTGGCTAGCTGTAATACTACTGACTCTCAGGCCTCTACCAGTTCTCTACAGACGGGTTGCTTTCTGTGAGAAACAGAACTGGCAAAGAGAGGCCTGGTAGAGTGAGAAGCAGGATGCAGAACAAAATCAAAGAGTGACTTCCAGAAAGGGACATGGGGTTCATATTCTGATCACCCAGTTTCCCTAGAAATGCTGTCAGATAACCCCTGGGGCAGCAGGAAGACCGAGTAACAAACTGGGCTGGATTGTTGGCCCGAAGCAGCTCCTAGAGGTCTGGGCACTATACCACTGGTACTCCCTATCCTGGCAGGACCCTCACTAACACCAGAGATGACAGTGAAAACAGTAACCTGTCCAAGACCAAGAAACCACAGAGACCTCAATTTACACGTGCACTTTTCTAAATGACAGGTCAAGATCTAAAACCCTAGCTCAGATTACGGTTCATCCATCTCCACCCAAAGGCACCTTCAGCTCCTCTGCCAAAGCAATGTAAAGTCTTGCTGGCCCTCTTTGTCATCACTTGGTCTTGTGAGCAATTTCAAGCACTCACAAGTGAACCTAAAGAACTGAAATCCACAGGAAACCCAAGCTTGATCCTCCTTATTCCAAAATTCTAGTTAGTGAAGTTGGTGTTTCGGGTCCTTTCACTTCCTTTGCTCATTCCTAGTGTGGGGATTCATAAAGAAATGGTCAGAAGACAAAGGGCAAGTGGTTGGAAAAGGGAGAAGAAAGACCCTGAACAAACACCACATAAACAGTCTTCCAGCTCAAACACTGTCAGCATCCAACTTCCTGACAGGGGCTGTTGAACAATCTCAAAGCACCCTAAGGACCCAGGGGACCGATCTCTCCTATCTAGGGCCATAATCACTATGCATCATCCCACCCTTGCAGCCACACAACAGATAAGTCAACATCTTTGAAATGATCACCTTCAAAAACTATGGGAAGTCGTATTATTTCTACTATGAATAGTCCCTCCTTATAACCAGGCATCCTCTTCTCTCAAATGGTTAATGGCCATTCTCTCTTCTCCCTAACCCGGAGACAACTGGGTAAAGTGTCTGCTTCAAGGAAGCCTAAGCTTCTCCAGTTCATACATCTTGTTTAAGAGAAAAAAAAAAGGAAACCCAGGGTGGAGTTCTACATTCAAGGGTAAGGAGGCCTGGAGGATAGCAAAATTTGAGCAGCCACAATAAACGCTCAGAAAGAGAGGGCTATTTGGGCAGACTCTTTCTGGGGTCTGACAGAGGGCTACTTGACAGAGCTGGCAGCCGGCTATAAGGAACAAGAGGAAATATACACGTAACAAATAGGGTGAGGGGGAAAGAGGAGAAGGTGCAGGAATGAAAGCGACTCCACTGCACCCAGGCCTTGTCTTTGCGCTCCAGGGCTGCCCCAAGCGAGCACGCCACACGCAGGAAGCCAGAGGGGCTGGAGGGAAGGGGAGGTGGCGACGGCAGACCACAGAGACACCAGGCCTCGCGTGGCGTGCGGGGAGTGCACACGGGGCCGAACGGCGTGCAAGGGTGGGGTGCGCGTGCAAGTGGCTTGGCGAGGGGTGGCAAGAGTCACCGGCAGGGCCTGGGGGGCAAGGGCCCAGGGCTGCGGGGGGCGTGGGAGCGCGCGGGACCGCGCTCAGAGGGGCGCGCAGGAGCTGGTTACCGTGTGGTTCACCCCCCACATCAGGACGCTGAGGATCGGCTCGCTGGCCCGGAATAGCTTCACTTTCTGGCACACGAAATGCTTCTTCTTGGTCTTGGTCTTGCTGGCGCTGAGCGGCGCCACCGCCACCGCCGTGGTGCTGGTGCAGTTAGACGACATGCCCGGGGCGGCGGCGGCGGCGGCGGCGGCGGCGGCGGCGAAAGGGGGGCGGTGGAGACAGCGCACAAGCCAGCGGCCTCAGGCCTCCCCCGGACCGATCCCCACCCCCGCTCCCTTACCGCACCATGGTCGCGCCCGTCCCGTTACCTCCCCACCCCGCCCCGGTGGTTCCGTCCGCCCCACGCCCCGCCCTCCCGCCCCGCCCCGGGGAGCCGGCCGGCGCGCTCCGCACCCCGCCCCCAGGCGGTGCAGCCGCCCTGCCGTCTCCTGGCCCCGTCCTCCCCGCCCGCGTGGTACGGCCCGGCCAGGGAAGGCGGCGGCCGCCCCGCCCGCCCCTCCTCCCCGGGCCTGACAGAAACCCGCCTGGCCTCTGAACGCCTCGGGGCCCCGCGCCGGAGCGGGAAGAGGAGGAGGCTGGGCAGGCGTCGCTGTGGACCGCGGGAGGGGGTCCCCGCCTGGGCCCCCCAACGCCAGGGTTTGGCTCTTTCCCTCAACCCGAATGCCAAGATGGCGGCGACGCCACCGCTCCGGAAAGGAAGGAGGGGCGGGAATGTGAGGAGGGCGGGACGTACCATGCCCACCCCGGGGGAGAGGAGGGACGCAGCCAGGGGAAGAGGAAGTCCAGCCTGGAAAGCCAAGGAACGCCCCCTCGCTCCACCCAAGCGTGGATCTACCCACTCCTCTGGGTCCCGGGCGGGCTCCACCCGCGGGGCACGCCCCTTTCCCCCAGGGCCAATGAGAAGCAGGCCGGGAACACTGGTTTTTATGAATGGGCCCCGCGCCCACCCACCTGCTGCCTGGTCTCCCCGCAAAGGGTCAGACAGAGCTCAGAGACCGCCAGCACTTTCAGACACCTATCCCACTAATCGTCTTACTCTGGCTCATTTCGTAAAATCTTTGAGTAAACTGCCCCACACTTTGTTACATAATTCTCGGATGAGGGATCTCCATATATTCGACACAAATCACAGGTCAACGTTGTTCTTTCTGTATGGAAATTCGTAAATACTGTACTCCACAGGTGGTCGCTCTTTAAACAGTTACAAAAATTAATGTGGCCTTTATTGCCAATTAGTAAAATAAACATCATTAACCCCGGCATAAGGAAGCATGATGAAGTGATTAAATGAAAAAACGTATGTTACATTCTCTAGGGAAAGATCGGGTTTCAAGCATTACAGTGCCTGGCATCATAAGTGTTCAAAAACAGAAATCCAAATACATTTTAAGCAGAATTAGGAATTAGCAGAACAAGGAAATCGCCCAGCTAATGTGCGGGTCAAGAGGGCCTAGGAGTTCATTGGTCAAATGAGGGCTTCTGGTGAAAGAATAGAGAAGGGAAAAGGAGTAAGATAGAAGAGTGGCCCCTTGAGGGTTTTTTTTATTTTTTTAGTACCTGACTGAAAGAGACTAGCAAACAACTCCTGAAAATCTGTAATTGTAATCTTCATTTCTTACACGGTAAGAAATGAAGCTGTGAAATAAAAAGCTTCCATTTTATTTTCCTTTAGGAGCCATGGAACATATTGGCAATTTGGTTCTGACTCCTAAAATCATTTTACTATACGTTTACACTGCCTACATTGGAGACTGCAAGCAGTGGAAAAGAATAGATACTCCAGATCCTGTCGAAAAACCCAGGCTCCTCCAAAATCAGCCAGATTCAGAGAGAAAAACGAGCTGGCCTGCCTGATTTTATTACTTGCCATCAAGGTTCAATGTGGTTCTATTACCCAGTAGTGTCACTGACCAAACCAGGTATTTTCACAAAGCTAACTTTTTTTAAAAGCATGTAAGAATTATACATTTGTACATATACACATTACACTTTTACATCCAAAGATCAAATAGTTAACAGTTCATTTAGGGCTGTTTGTATTATTTGATTTTCCAGATTCTGTCACTCCCTTGGCTTTGACCTAACCTGACATCATTCTGTCACATTATCTTCTTTTTTTAAAAAATTTTTTATTTTTTTTGAGACAAAGTCTCGCTCTGTTGCCCAGGCTGGAGTGCAGTGGCGCGAGCTCGGCTCACTGCAAGCTCTGCCTCCCGGGTTCACGCCATTCTCCTGCCTCAGCCTCCTGAGTAGCTGGTACTACAGGTGTCTGCCACCATGTCTAGCTAGTTTTTTGTATTTTTAGTAGAGATGGAGTTTCACCATGTTAGCCAGGATGGTCTTGATCTCCTGACCTCGTGATCCACCTGCCTCGGCCTCCCAAAGTGCTGGGATTACAGGCGTGAGCCACCGTGCCCGGCAACATTATCTTCTGAATCAAGTAAACGTTCATTTGTCTCAGTAAGCATAATCTATCTGGGTGACACCAGAGAGGTTTCTGAAGGGGTCTGGTGTACAGTGAGGCAGTGAAATAGATCTGTTGGCACAGGTAAGAAGGAAGCGGCATGATAAACATCACAACCCCAGGGAACAGCCTTCCAGAGCGGCATAAGCACTCCCACCAAGATGGTCCAGTGCCCACCCATTAAAGAGTCAAAACCCAAAGTTACTGAGTGTCGCACAAAGCAAGTCACAGTAGCTCGCAAAGGAAGCGAGCCAGGACTCGATGGAGCAGGGTCACTTTGAACAGTGGTGGTTTGATATCTGTGAAAGAAGTCATTCGAACTCTTATAAAGAGAATTAAGGGGTCAGCAGCTTCCCTGGCAAATGCAGGAAAACCAATAAGAGAGGGGACAGTTTTCATCTTTTCATAAAGTTCTTCTCCAGAGCTAGCGAAGTTCTCTGTAGAGAGTAGATATTCCGCTTCACCCGATCCTCCAGAGAGGAAGTAGATGCACTCTCCAGCTTCATGCGGCTAGGAAGAGAAGACAGGCAAATGGAAGTCAAAAACATTTTCAATCGGTCAACTATTCCGGCAGTTTCAGAGGAAATGGGTTGTTAGCCATAGAGCAGCTGTAAAAACACAACCTCTTTTAAGCCCCCATAGATAACTTTTGAGTGACTCCACCTGGAACCAAATGTTTTTAAACCAGTGTCCATGAGGGAAAATGTATCTGTTTTGGAAAATAAGTCAAAGCCTTTTTGGGCCACGAGTTCTTATTTAAAAGGAAGGTCAAGGAATTTCAATGATTTAGAAAATACCAAATTCACTTTTCCTCCCCTCAAATGAAAAACATCCCACTGTGTGGTCAGAAACGAGGAGCAGCAGCCAAGGTTACAATGCCTGTAACTAGCAGCCTCGTTGCACAAGGCTGGGCTCCATGTGCAAACACAGAAACACTGGAACGTGAACCACCTGCCAGCCTGCCATCTTAAGACCTTCCCCATGAAAACCCCCGGCAGGAAGAAGATGCACTCACTGGATGAACTTCCCATCCCGGGAGTCCAGCTTCTCCAGCCTCTGCTCCCGTTCCTCATCTTTAGCGTGCCTCTTGAGGATGTTCAGTCTCTCCTCCTCCCGCCATTTGGCGTTTTCCATCATCTCTTGCCGTTTTCGCTCTAATTCCTCTGCGGAGAGTTTTCTGTTGAGCACAGAAACCATCCGATCAGGTCTCTCCCAGCAAAAAAAAACAGAAGTAGCACAAGAAGCACAGAAGCCAGGTAGCACCCCAAGCTCTCCAGTTCACTGCTCTCTCCAAGTGCAAGGCCAGCCTGAGTTTCCTTCTAACATCCTGGTCAGGAAGTTTCACCCAAATTTCAAAGGCTTTTAGTAAAGTATTCCATAATCTCACTCAGTAATCTCTAGAGTGATTATTCTGAAATATGAAATATGAAATAAATTGGGAACTCATCAGGAACCTAAACCTGTAGCAGTTATATCCCAATGGTTTGCTCAACAATTTACCAAAGAACAGAAGTCTAGGTTATCCATGTAACTGTTAACATCTACCATCTAACTACCCATTGGAGACTAGAAATTCATGACACAGCCCATGAGTACACTACTTTAGGACTAAGCTAGAAGCCAGAAGTTGAAGGAATAACTTAGCCTCAGAAAATAATAAATAGGGCTAGGCCTGGTGGCTCATGCCTGTAATCCCAGCACTTTGGGAGGCCGAGGCAGGCAGATCACCTGATGTCAGGAGTTCGAGACCAGCCTGGCCAATGTGGGGAAACCCTGTTTCTACTAAAATTACAAAAATAAGCCAGGTGTGGTGGTGTGTACCTGTAATCCCAGCTACTTGGGAGACTGAGGCACGAGAATCACTCGAACCTTGGAGGCAGAGGTTGCAGTGAGCCAAGATCGCACCACTGCACTCCAGCCTGGGCGACAGAGCGAGATTCTGTCTCAAAAAAAAAAAAAACCCTCCAAACAAAAACAATTTACTATTAAAAATCTGCTTCAGAGGCCGGGCGCGGTGGCTCACGCCTGTAATCCCAGCACTTTGGGAGGCCGAGGCGGGTGGATTACGAGGTCAGGAGATCGAGACCATCCTGGCTAACACAGTGACACCCTGTCTCTACTAAAGAATACAAAAAATTAGCCGGGCGTAGTGGCGAGCGCCTATAGTCCCAGCTAGTTGGGAGGCTGAGGCAGGAGAATGGCATGAACCCAGGAGGCGGAGGTTGCAGTGAGCCGAGATTGTGCCACTGCACTCCAGCCTGGGCGACAGAGCGAGACTCCATCTCAAAAAAAAAAAATAATAATAAATAAATAAATAAATAAATAAATCTGCTTCAGAGATAATAAATGAAAGATATTAGAGCATTCAAATGAGAGTAGGAGACCAAAAAAAAAAAAAAAAAGAAAACGACTGCCAGGCATAGTGGCTCTAGCCCGTAATCCCAGCACTTTGGGAGGCTTAGGCAGGACGATTGCTTGAGTCCAAGAGTTTGAAACCAGCCTAGGTAACAAAGTGAGACCTCCCATCTCTGCTAAAAAAAAAAAAAAATTTTTTTTAATTAGCTGGGCATGGTGGCATATCCTTGTACCCCCAACTAATTGGAAGGCTGAGGTAGGGGGATCAGTTGAACCCAGGAGTTTGAGGCTGCAGTGAGCCATGATCGCCCCAATGCACTCCAACCTAGGCAACAGAGTAAGACTTTGTAGGGAGAATAAAGAAGTTATCAAAGAAATAATACAAGAAGATTTCCTAGGACTCAAAGACATGGTTTAGATTGTAGGAAGCAAATACTGACACTAGGAAAATATCACACATCATACAAGAAAGGAAATGTAACCTCCGTATTCTGCTTGGCTTAGGAATGAAAAGTATCAGTAAACAATATTTATATATCATACAAGTATGAATCCACATACTGATTGAACCAAAAATTCTGATATAACCATACTGAAAAGATAGGGATAGAAGAAATATGGGACTAGGAGTGTATGAAAGCTCATTTACACTAAGATTATTTACTATACCAGTAAGAAAATATCTGGGCTGGGCATGGTGGCTCACGCCTGTAATCCTAGCACTTTGGGAGGCCAAGGCAGGCAGATCACGAGGTCAGGAATTCAAGACCATCCTGGCTAACACAGTGAAATCCCTGTCTCTACTAAAAATACAAAAAATTAACTGGGCGTGGTGGCAGGCACCTGTAGTCTCAGCTACTTGGGAGGCTGGGGCAGGAGAATGGCGTGAACCTGGGAGGTGGAGCACGCAGTTAGCCAAGATCGCACCACTGCACTCCAGCCTGGGCAACAGAGCGACACTCCGTCTCAAAAAAATAAAATAAAATAAAAAAATAAAATAGTAAGACTGTATCTAAGATCTGGCCGGGTGCGGTGGCTCACACCTGTAATCCTAACACTTTGGGAGGCCAAGGCAGGTGTATTGCCTGAGCTCAGGAGTTCGAGACCAGCCTGAGCAACACGTTGAAACCTCATATATACTAAAAATACAAAAATTAGGGTCAGGTGCTGTGGCTCATGCCTGTAAACCCAACGCTTCGGGAGGCCGCAGCGGGCAGATCACCTGATGTCAAGAGTTCAAGACCAGCCTGACCAATATGGTAAAACCTCGTCTCTACTAAAAAATACAAAAATTAGCTGGGCGTGGTGGCATGTGCCTGTAGTCCCAGCTACTCAAGAGGCTGAGGCAGGAGAATCGCTGGAACCCAGGAGGCAGAGGTTGCAGTGAGCCAAGATCATGCCACTGCACTGCAGCCTGGGCAATAGAGCGAGACTCCATCTCAAAAAAAAAGGCTGGGCATGGTGGCTCATGCCTGTAATCCCAGCACTCTGGGAGGCCAAGGCAGGCAGATCACCTGAGGTTGGGAATTCGAGACCAGCCTGACCAACATGGAGAAAGCCCGTCTCTACTAAAAATACAAAACTTAGCTGGGCGTGGTGGCACATGCCTGTAATCCCGGCTACTTGGGAGGCTGAAGCGGGAGAATCACTTGGGCCCAGGAGGCAGAGGATGTGGTGAGCCGAGATTGGGTCATTGTACTCCAGCCTCAGCAACAAGAGTGAAACTCCATCTCAAAAAAAAAAACAAAAAAATAGCTGGGCATGGCACCGTGCGCCTGTAGTGCCAGCTACTAGGGAGGCTGGGACAGAAGAATCACTTGAACCCAGGAGGCAGAAGTTGTAGTGAGCCAAGACTGCAGCACTGCACCACTCCAGCCTGGGAGATAGAGCGAGATGCTGTCTCAAAAAAAAAAAAAAGAAAGAAAGAAAGAAAAAAGAAAATATCTAGTATCTAAAATTGATGGATGAAGAGGCAGCAACATATTTGTATTTTTAGAAATACGTAGTATGAAAAGAAACTACTGAAAAAGCTGAAAGTAGTTGCCTTTGGGTAGCATCACTGAAAGTGGGATCAGGCAGGGCAAAGAACTAGCTTTTGTTTTTTTAAATGTTTTTAAAATAATTTTTTATAGAGATAGTGTCTTACTATGTTGCTCAGACTGGTCTGGAACTCCTGGCCTCAAGTGATCCTCCTGTCTTGGCCTCTCAAACTGCTGGGATTACAGGTATGAGCCACCACATCCAGCAAGAATAATTGAGGGTTTTTTTTTTTTGAGACGGAGTCTCGCTCTGTCACCCAGGCTGGAGTGCAGTGGCCAGATCTCAGCTCACTGCAAGCTCCGCCTCCCGGGTTCACGCCATTCTCCTGCCTCAGCCTCCCGAGTAGCTGGGACTACAGGCGCCGCCACCTCGCCCGGCTAGTTTTTTGTATTTTTAGTAGAGACGGGGTTTCACCGTGTTAGCCAGGATGGTCTCGATCTCCTGACCTCGTGATCCGCCCGTCTCAGCCTCCCAAAGTGCTGGGATTACAGGCTTGAGGTTTTTTTTTTTTTTTGTAATTTAAGAGACAGGGTCTTGCTCTGTCGCCCAAGCAAAACTGCAGTGGCTTGATCATAGCTCACTGCAACCTTAATCCCTTGACCTTAAATGATCCTCCTTGCCTTAGCCTCCCAAAGCACTGGGATTACAAGCATGGACCGCTGTGTCTGGCTTGGTTTTCGTTAAGATTTTTTTTTTTTCTTTTTTTTGGAGACGAAGTCGCCTGGGCTGGTGTGCAGTGGTGCGATCTCGGCTCGCTGTAACCTCCAATACCTGGGTTCAAGCAATTCTCCTGTCTCAGCCTCCCAAATAGCTGGGATTACAGGCATGCGCCACCATGACCAACTAATTTTATATTTTTAGTAGAGATGGGGTTTCACCATGTTGGTCAGGATGATCTAGAACTCCCGACCTCAGGTGATCCACCCACCTCAGCCTCCCAAAGTGCTGGGATTACAAGCATGAGCCACCGCGCCCAGCCTTACCTTGTCCTTTCAATGTGCCTCACATGGCTAGAGGTAGGGGACGCAGACCCTTAAAGGCTGACAAGATAAATAAAAGTTGGTTTGTCGAAAAGGTAATGATGGATTATCCATTTGCCCTGGTTTGGACCCCTACTAGATTCAGGCCTTCAGAATGTGAAGTTAATCAACTAGGCTCCTGACTCACCTGGTATATCCGGGAGCATGTCGCCTTTGGTAGACCTCTTTTTTAGGTGATGGGCTCCTAGTTTGGCCTGTCTCTCTCCTGTTCACCTTAGAGTTGTGCCTGTAACAGACACAGAGAGGAAAAAGCCTTTTTAATCCAGGGGCTTACATTGAATCTCTCAAACAATGCAAGATGAGCTAATGGTCTTAGAGGTATAATCTAAGCAGAGGGCACAAGTATGAGAAAAATAAAAGTATAGGGTTTGATGTCAGACTCACCCCAGAGCTCCCAAAGCACAGTATACACCTACAAATATGTAGCTTTGGATGCCTGAGCTTTACATTGAGGTGGAGAAAAATGATATAAAGGAAATACCAAAGCAAAGACATTTGGGAAAGTCGATGGATGGACATCTCCAAAAGCAAAAGCAAATGCCTGCTGGGACCATGCCCCCACAGTCACAGGTTATTTCCCAGTGAATCCCACACTCACGGTTTGCTGGGCCTTGGGGACCATGACCTTCTGCCCGGGGATCGAGACCTCCTGTCCCGGGACCCTGCTTCCCTGGTGCTCTTCTTGCTGGCATGTCTGGGGGGTGAGTAGGAGGAGCTTCTGGATCTGGAATGGTTCTTCATCCCATGCCCTCTCTTTTGCTCGGCTGTCAGAGGACCCTGAAGACCCTGGTTACGGTCAGAGTTCCTGACCTATGTCATTAAGGAAAAGAGAAATGATTCACATGGAAAATCCAGCGATTCAGGAGAAAATGCAGCCAGGCACGGTGGCTCACGTCTGTAATCCCAGCACTTTGGGAGGCCTAGGCAGGTGGATCACCTGAGGTCAGGAGTTTGAGACCAGCCTGGCCAACATGGTGAAACCCCATCTTTACTAAAAATACAAAAATTAGCCAGGCATGACTGTGGGCACCTGTAATCCCAGCTACTCGGGAGGCTGAGGCAAGAGAATTGCTCAAACCCAGGAGGCACAGGTTGCAGTGAGTCGAGATCGCACCACTGCACTCTAGCCTGGGCGACAGAGCAAGACTCCGTCTCAAAAGAAAAAAAGAAAAGGCAGTGAAACAGGAGAGGTTACTGGGCTCCTGTTACAGGAGATGTAAGGAGCTCACTGGGCACACCAATATCATCACATAGAATTATCACAGGGAACTGTATAAACTTAGTTATCTGCAGAATCCCCTAAAAGAATCTCCTTCAGTCAGCCAGGTGCAGTCACTCACACCTTTAATCCCAACACTTTGGGAGATGGAGGCAGGAGGACTGCCTGAGATCAAGAGTTTTAGACACCACTCAGAGCAACTAGTGAGACCCTGTCTCTACAAAATATTTAAAAATTAGTTGGGTATGGTAGCTCCAGCCTGGGCGACAGAGCGAGACTCCCTCTCAAAAAAAAAAAAGAAAAGAATATACCTGGCTTGGGTCTTCACTATAGGTTAAGGAAGAGCAAGACGCAGAAGCATGGAGGACAGGACCTAAAGTTAAAAATACAGAAATGCGAGGCCGGGCGCAGTGGCTCACGCCTGTGATCCCAGCACTTTGGGAGACCAAGGCGGGGGGGATCACCTGAGGTCAGGAGTTCAAGACCATCCTGGCCAACATGGAAAACCCTGACTCTACTAAAAATACAAAAATTAGCTGGGCATGGTGGTGGGCATCTGTAATCCCAGCTACTCGGGAGGCTAAGGCAGGAGAATAGCTTGAACCCAGGAGGCAGAGGTTGCAGTGAGCCGAGATCACGCCACTGTACTCCAGCCTGAGTGACAAGCGAGATTCTGTCTAAAAAAAAAAAACCACCTATACACTTAAAATATGTGCATTTCATGTAAATTATTTGTAGAGGGATGGGTAGAATGCCTCAATGCCCCATTGGTGGTTTAGTCTTTCTGCTCAGAGGGTCGTCAGCCACGAGAAGATGCTCAGGGATAAGAAGGGACCTGTTTCCCAGCAGCCCAGGCTTCACTGCCCACCTCCCTGCTATCCACATTGTCCAAGTGGCATATCCCACAGTCCTATAGTCACTCCTTTCAAGGAGCCCACATCCCTACCTGTAAGCCATATCCAGGGACTCTGGACAAAACAGGGGAGGAATTTGCCATCCTCTTCTGAGATCTAAGAGATTAAAACACACACAGTCATTGAAAAAGAAAATACATATAAGTCCAATTTAAGTATCTTATGCTGAACCATGCTTCTTGCTTCCAATGTGACCTTTCCGCCTCCCAGCTGTTACCTGGCAGTACGCTTTTCTATTTGAACTGTCTATGCCGAAAGATGCATCAGCACAGTCAAATTTTCCTGTAAAAAACTGTGGGCCTTGCTTCTAAGCTCCAACGCCTGAACACATTCTCCTCTCACTTCATGCTGCTATTCCAGGGATGAATAGTGACTCAGCAGCGGCAGAACTGACTGCTCCCACGGGAAGACACGCAGAATGGGACCACATGGGCCACCAGTCCATTAAAAAAAGCCTATATAAAGCCCACTTCAGTCTTGAAGGAATCCTAAGCTGAGATGAAACAGTCACCCCCAGGATGTCTGACCTACCTAAGACCTACTAGGCTAAAGTCTGCTCGATTAAGGGTCTCTCTCCAGCAGCATGGCCGAGATACCCACTCACATTTAGCATCTCCAAGGAACTCTAGCATTAGATGGCAAGCTCTATGGGCACAGGGCCCATGTTCAAGTGTTCATCACTGAATGCCCAGTACCTGGCAGCTCCCAGCACAGGGCAGGTGTTCATGTCTGTGGAATGAATGAGTGAATGAGCAAGTGAATCAAAGAGAAGGGAGGCCAGTCACCACATTCTCACCTCCCTGCACCATGCTCATCCTCACTGCTGGAACGATCACTACTCGAGCTTCTGTGCTTATGTTTCTTGTGCTTCTTTTTCTTCTCCTTCTTTTTCTTCTTCTCCTTTTTCTCCAGACTCATTTGCAACTGGAAAATGCCGAGAACACAAACACACAAGATTACTGAGACCAGCCAGTGCCTATAATCCCAGCACTTTGGGAGGCCGAGTCGAGCAGATCATCACTTGAGATCCGGAGTTCGAGATCAGCCTTGCCAACTTGGCAAAACCCCGTCTCTACTAAAAATACAAAAATTAGCTGGGTGTGGTGGTGGGCACCTGTAATGCCGGCTACTTAGGAGGCTGAGGTACAAGAATCACCTGAACCGGGAGGCAGAGGTTGTAGTGGGCCGGGATTGTGCCATTGCACTCCAGCCTGGGCGAGAGTGAAACTGTGTCTCAAAGGAAAAAAAAGATTACTGGCTGGGCATGGTGGCTCACTCCTGTAATCCCAGCACTTTGGGAGGCTGAGGCGGGAGGATCACAAGGTCAGAAGATCAAGATCAGCCTGGCCAATATGGCGAAACCCCATCTCTACTAAAAATACAAAAATTAGCAGGGTGTGGTGATGTGTGCTTGTAGTCCCAGCTACTCGGGAGGCTGAGGCAGAAGAATCGCTTGAACCCAGGAGGCAGAGGTTGCAGTGAGCCGAGATCGCACTGCTGCACTCTAGCAGCTTGGGCAACAGAGTGAGACTCCATCTCATTAAAAGAAAAAAAAAAAAAAGCCCAGGTACAGTGGCTCACACCTGTAATCCCAGTACTTTGGGAGGCCGAGATGGGCAGATCACAAGGTCAGGAGATCAAGACCATCCTGGCTAACACGGTAAAACACCGTCATTACTAAAAACACAAAAAATTAGCTGGGCGTGGTGGCAGGCACCTGTAGTCCCAGCTACTTGGGGGGCTGAGGCAGGAGAATGGTGTGAACCCAGGAGGCGGAGCTTGCAGTCAGCTGAGATCGCGCCACTGCACTCCATCCTGGGCAACAGAGTGAGACTCCACCTCCAAAAAAAAAAAAAAAAGATCACTGAGACCCCAGTCAGTCTCCTTTGAGGGGCGTGGCTCATGCACAAACTGCCTGACTCCATGCCTCTGGGTCTACAGAAGTCCAGGACATTAT
Organism: Trachypithecus francoisi; assembly: GCF_009764315.1. Lineage (NCBI taxonomy): Eukaryota > Metazoa > Chordata > Mammalia > Primates > Cercopithecidae > Trachypithecus > Trachypithecus francoisi. Next base: position 21,517,585 of record NW_022681466.1, on the reverse strand, counting down.
GGGGGTTCCCTGTCAACACACCAGGGGAAGGGTCTTAACCCAGGCTGTGCACTAACAACCCCAACTACTGAACTGGTATCTGGTAGGTGAGACTAAGAATTTGTTTTTTTTTTTTTTTTTGGGGGGGGGGACGGAGTCTGGCTCTGTCGCCCAGGCTGGAGTGCGGTGGCCGGATCTCAGCTCACTGCAAGCTCCGCCTCCCGGGTTTAAGCCATTCTCCTGCCTCCGCCTCCCAAGTAGCTGGGACTATAGGCGCCCGCCTGGTCGCCCGGCTAGTTTTTTGTATTCTTTAGTAGAGACGGGGTTTCACCGTATTAGCCAGGATGGTCTCGATATCCTGACCTTGTGATCCGCCCGTCTCGGCCTCCCAAAGTGCTGGGATTACAGGCTCGAGCCACCGCGCCCGGCCTGAATTTGTGTTTTTAAACAGTCACCAAAACCACTGCCTAGGAGTTTCCATTCTGTGTCAAAGGAACTCCCATTCCATTGAAAGCAGTCAGGAACTGCAAGGTCAAGCTTTAATTTTCCTTACCAACTGATCCAAGACACAATTACATAATATGTCATGTGAATAAGTAGGCCCGGCCGGGCGCGGTGGCTCAAGCCTGTAATCCCAGCACTTTGGGAGGCCGAGACGGGCGGATCACGAGATCAGGAGATCGAGACCATCCTGGCTAACACTGTGAAACCCCGTCTCTACTAAAAATAAAATACAAAAAACTAGCCGGGCGAGGTGGCGGCGCCTGTAGTCCCAGCTACTCGGGAGGCTGAGGCAGGAGAATGGCGGGAACCCGGGAGGCGGAACTTGCAGTGAGCTGAGATCAGGCCACTGCACTCCAGTCCGGGCGACAGAGCGAGACTCCGTCTCAAAAAAAAAAAAAAAAAAAAAAGTAGGCCCTAGAAGTCTTTTTTTTTTTTTTTGAGACAAAGTTTTGCTCTTGTTGCCCAGGCTAGAGTGCAATGGCAATATCTTGGCTCACTGCAACCTCTGTCTCCTGGGTTCAAGCGATTCTCCTGCCTCAGCCTCCCCAGTAGCTGGGATTACAGGCATGTGCCACCACCCCGGCTAATTTTGTATTTTTAACAGAGACTGGGTTTCTCCATGTTGGTCAGGCTGGTCTTGAACTCCCAACCTCGGGTGATCCACCCACGCCCGGCCCCTGGAAGCTTTATACCATAACCAAGGGCATCCTCCGACCTCCTGAACACACCGAATGGTAATGCTTTCCACACGCTTAGCCCACACTCTTTTTCTGGAAAAATGACATCACGTGGTGCATTCTCCCACCCAAAAGACTTTCAACCAAAATCAAGCTTAATTAAGCTTAATAAATTAAGATTACATAAAATAACCAGCCTGACCAATATGAAGAAACCCCATCTCTACTAAAAATACAAAATAAGCCGGGTGTGGTGGCACATGCCTGTAATCCCAGCTACTAGGGAGGCTGAGGCAGGAGAATCACTTGAACCCAGGAAGTGGAGGTTGCAGTGAGCCGAGATCGTGCCATTGCACTCCAGCCTGGGCAACAAGATTGAAACTCCGTCTCAAAAAAAGAAAAAGATTACATAAAATAGCCACGAGATGGTCTCTAAAAGACAAAAGTTTTAGAGGCCATTCTGTTTTCCCCCGGTAAGTTGAGAGTAAATGGAGAGAGGTTCTCACATTATATGGCTAAAAGATGCTCTTGGTGCTTATCTGATACACTACTTACCAATTCTTTGATTTTCTTCATTTTCACTGGATTATTTAATACCTCTCGTTTTTTCTCCTCCTCCTTCTTCCTAAATAGAGATAATTATAAAATCCATGACTATTTCTTTTCTCCAAATTCTATGGAGTATGAGCTGGGTGTGGTGGTGTGCGCGCCTGTAATCCCAGCTACTCGGGAGACTGTGGGAGGAGAATCGCTTGAACCTGGGAGGCGGAAATTGCAGTGAGCCAAGATCGTGCCACTGCCCTCCAGCCTGGGCGATAGAGCAAGACTCTTGTCTCCAAAAAAAAAAAAAAAATCTACATGATGATGGGGCTGGGTGCAGTGGCTCATCTCACGCCTGTAATCCCAACACTCTGGGAGGCTGAGGCAGGCGGATCACTTGAGGTCAGAAGTTCAAGATCAGCCTCGCCAACATGGTAAAACCTCGTCTCTAACAAAAGAAAACCCACAAAAATTAGCCGGGTGTGGTAGCACGCACCTGCAGTCCTGGCTACTTGGGAGGCTGAGGAGGGAGAATAACTTAAACCCAGGAGGCAGAGGTTGCAGTGAGCTGAGATTGTGCCATTGCCATTGCACTCCAGTCTGGGTAATAGCGTGAGACCCTGTCTCAAAATAAATAAATAAATAACTACATGATGGTGTCAAAGCCAAAAATCTCCCCCAAATATAAGAGACTGTCTCAGAAAAAAAAAAAAAAAAGAGTCATGCTCAGTCATCCAGGCTGCAGTACACTGGCATGATCACGGCTCGCTGCAGCCTCGACCACCTGGGCTCAAGTGATACTGCCACATCAGCTTCCCAAGTAACTGGGACTATAGGCACCCGCCACCATGCCCAGCTAATTTTTGTATTTCTTATAGAGATGGGGTTTCACCATGTTGCTCAAGCTGATCTCAATTTCCTGGGCTCAAGCAATCCATCCGTCTCAGCCTCGCTAAGTGCTGGGATTACAGGTGTGATCCACTGTACCCAGCTGTGAGTTGTTTTTGATGGGTATAGAATTTCAATTCAGAATGGCGAAAGAGTTCTAGAGACGGGCTGTGGTGATGGTTGCCCAACACTGTGAATGTATTTATTTATTTATTTTGAGACAGAGTCTTGCTCTGTTGCCCAGGCTAGAGTGCAGTGGCGCAATCTCAGCTCACTGCAAGCTCCGACTCCCGGGTTCACACCATTCTCCTGCCTCAGCCTCCTGAGTAGCTGGGACTACAGGTGCCTGCCACCACGCCCGGCTAATTTTTTGTATTTTTAGTAGAGACGGGGTTTCACCATGTTAGCCAGAATGGTCTCAATCTCCTGACCTTGTGATCCACCCGCCTCTGCCTCCCAAAGTGCTGGGATTACAGGTGCGAGCCACCGCGCCCAGCAACACTGTGAATGTATTTAATACACTGAACTGTACATATGAAAATGGTTAAAATGGGACATTCTATGTTACGTATATTTTACCACGATAAACTAAGACATTAAAAAAAGGGACAAAATATTTGCAACCTATACAATATCTTTGATAAATAACTTTTTTTTCTTTTGTTTTATTCCAGGATATGGTTAAGATAAATAACTTTAAAGAGAATTTGCAAAAGAAAAACTGTAAATAGGCCAGATATGGTGGCTCATGCCTGTAATCCCAGCACTTAGGGAGGCCGAGGTGGGCGGATGACCTGAAGTCAGGAGTTGGAGACCAGCCTGGCCAACATGGCAAAACCCCATTTCTAATAAAAATACAAAAATTAGCCGGACGTGGTGGTGGGCACCTGTAATCCCAACTATTTGGGAGGCTGAGGCAGGTAGAATCACTTGAACCCAGGAGGTGGAGGTTGCAGTGAGCTGAGATTGCGCCACTATACTCCAGGCTGGGCAACAGAGCGAGACTCCGTCTCAAAAAAAAAAAAAAAAGAAAAGGAAAAAAACTGCAAATAAAAAATAAACATTTAAACGTTGAATCTTATATACTAGAATTAAAATGCAAACTAAACTAAAATAAATAATAATATGCACAGTCTATCTTCATTTAGCACCCAAACTGCAACTCTAATATTACATACTAGGGTTTCAAGTAAGATTTGCAAGTTTCTTTTTGAAGGGTTCTTCTTCCCTTCCCCTCCCCACCTGAAAAAAGAAATGTGGGTAAGAAGGCCTGTTCACCCACTTGGCCAGCACTACACATATTCCCAAGCTTCTAAGAAGGTGACAACCTTTTTCACCTTGTTTCTGACTCCTATTTTTGTTTAAGGGCCAAAGGTAAATGAATAAAGATGGGCTGGTGCATTGGCCAGTATCTTTGCATATGGCCTAGGTTAGGCAGGCACACTTACTAGAGCCTCCTTCCCAGCATCAGGAAGCCCAAATGGAAACAAATCATTTATATGGCAGATAAAAGCGAAGGGAAAACTGTAAAGCAAGAGAATCAATGGCCTTAGCAGGGTCTCAAAGCATCTGTAACAAACCACCTTCCCAGCCCCCCATTAGTACCTGATGATGAACAGTGGGTCCTCCCGGATCTTGCTGGCCATGTCAAGAAGGGAATTGGCACCTGATGGGGCAAAGATAGAGCCTGGGAGGAGTCCTGTTTCAGAAGAGCAGCCTGCCTCCTTCTCCTCCATCTTCTCAAAAACATATTTGTCAATGGGGCGCCCCAGCAGGTACTCATCACGGTTCACCATCCCACCAGGACCCTGGTACATCCAGTCCAACTTTTCTTCTTTTTTCCTGGTTCAAGGGAAGAAAAAGAAATACAATTTCTTTAAAAAGCAGACTTCTGCAAACCTACACATAAAACCTGAACACAAGGGAGAGAGAACCACAGCTGATCAGAGAATTCATTCTACTGGCACCTACCATGCAATAAACACAGCACCCTGGCAGTGGCTGGCATGAAAAAATAGTGTGGGTCGAGGGCCGGGTGCAGTGCTCATGCCTGTAATCCCAGCACTTTGGGAGGCAGAGGCGGGCAGATCACGAGGTCAGGAGATCGAGACCATCCTGGCTAACACAGTGAAACTCTGTCCCTACTAAAAAATACAAAAAAATTAGCCAGGGGTGGTGGCGGGCGCCTTGTAGTCCCAGCTACTCAGGAGGCTGAGGCAGGAGAATGGCGTGAATCCGGGAGGCGGAGCTTGCAGTGAGCCGAGATCACGCCACCGCACTCCAGCCTCGGCAACAGAGCGAGACTCCATCTCAAAAAAAAAAAAAAAAAAAGAAAGAAATAGTGTGGGTCACGTTCTGTGGCTCATGCCTGTAATCCCACCACTTTGGGAGGCTGAAGCGGGCAGATCACTTGAGGCCAGGAGTTCGACACTAGCCTGGCCAACATAACAAAACCCGGTCTCTACTAAAAATACAAAACATTAGCCAGGCATGGTGGTGGGCGCCTGTAATCCCATCTATTCGGAAGGGTGAGGCAGGAAAATCACTTGAACCTGGGAGGCAGAGGTTGCAGTAAGATGACGCCACTGCACTCCAGCCTGGGTGACGGAGCCAGACCTTGTCTCAAATAAATAAATAAATGGTGCCTGTCCTCATGAGGCTTACGAATGAATGGAGAGCGAATATTCACACACGTAAAGCAATTTATAAGGAAAACCAGTGTTCCTCAACGTGGGGTGTGGATCTTAGCTCAGAGCTCAAGTCTCCTTTACAAGGTCTTTATATTTTGCTTTCATTTCCAAGATGACCTAAAACAATGAACAAGCACATTCTACACCACCATCTTACTATCAAGAACAATTTCAGTGACCACATACACAGTTGCATTCATTGTGCATCTTGGTGCTCGTGGGCACTCAGACACCAGCGGTAACACTACACATTCGAGGGGATGATGGGAAAAAATCAGAGGTAACTGAGTAAGTGACACTTTCAAGCCAAAAGAGCCAAACACTGAATACATGAATCATTAGGTAACTATCTGGGATTCACAAGTGAATAAACCCTGGTCTCGGCCATCTAGGGGCCAAATTAAGTCACAGCATCATGCCACACAAACATTTCCCTGGGGTTCTGGGACAAAAAGTGGTGAGAAAGTGGAACCCTCATACCACAGACAGTAAAGGCAGGCTACATTCATAAGAGCATGCATGGAAGCAGCCAACACTACATTCACACTGCAAGCAGGAAAGTAGTTTCATTGACAGTATTATCTATAACCTGAAATTAAATGTTTTTTGAATATGACTTTTTTGTTCTTTTTTTATTTTATTTATTTATTTTTTTTTGAGACAGAGTCTCGCTCTGTCGCCCAGGCTGGAGTGCAGTGGCCGGATCTCAGCTCATTGCAAGCTCTACCTCCCGGATTTATGCCATTCTCCTGCCTCAGCCTCCCAAGCAGCTGGGACTACAGGCGCCTGCCACCTCGCCCGGGTAGTTTTTTGTATTTTTTAGTAGACGAGGTTTCACCGTGTTAGCCAGGATGGTCTCGATCTCCTGACCTCGTGATCTGCCCGTCTCGGCCTCCCAAAGTGCTGGGATTACAGGCGTGAGCCACCGTGCCCGGCCTTTTTTTTTTTTTTTTAGACACATGGTCTCACTCTGTCACCCAGGCTGGAATGCAGTGGTGCAATCATGGCTCACTGAAGCCTTGAACTCCTGGGCTCAAAAATCCTCCTGCCTCAGCCTCCCAAGTAGCTAGGACTACAGGGATGCACCACCATGCCTCCCTGATTTTTCATTTTTTCAATGCTTATAGAGATGGGACTTGCCATGTTGCCTAGGCTGGTCTCAAACTACTGGCCTCTAGTGATCCTCCTGCCTCAGCCTCCCAAAGTGCTGGGATTACAGTAGTGAGCTACCACGCCCAGCCTGAATATGACTTTTTAAATGTGTATACTTGTTTTTGAGGCTATGTAACAACTGTGAGCATAAAGAATGTTTTCCTAGCTGCATGCTTGGACATTTTTAGTAAGAATAATTTAAACCAACACTGGACAGCCATGACTCTTTTTCTTTTTTTTCCCAGACGAAGTCTCACTCTGTTGCCCAGGCTAGAGTGCAGTGGTGCAATCTTGGCTCACTGCAACCTCTGCCTCCCAGGTTCAAGTGATTCTCCTGCCTCAGCCTCCCAAGTAGCTGGGACTATAGGCATATGCCACCAAGACTGGCTAATTTTTCATACTTTTAGTAGATGGAGTTTTACCATGTTGGCCAGGCTGGTCTCGATCTCCTGATCCCATGATCTGCCCACCTTGGCCTCCCAAAGTGCTGGGATTACAGGTGTGAGCAACCGCACCCAGCCCCAAGACCCTTTAGAATTTTTTTTTCATATTAAAAAAATGAGTCTGAGAAACACTGTAGTCTGTAATTAAGAATTATCAGCTGGGCGCAGTGTCTCACACCTGTAATCCTAGCACTTTGGGAGGCCAAGACAGGCTGATCACGGGGTCAGGAGATTGAGACCAGCCTGGCTAACACAGTGAAATCCCATCTCTACTAAAAATACAAAAAACTAGCCAGGTGTGGTGGTACGTGCCTGAAGTCCCAGCTACTCGGGAGGCTGAGGGAGAAGAATCGCTTGAATGTGAGAAGCAGAGGTTGCAGTGTGCTGAGATCATACCATTGTACTCCAACCCGGGTGACAGTACGAGACTCGGTCTCAAAAAAAAAAAAAAACAGAATTGATCATGGGGCTGGGCACAGCGGCTCACACCTGTAATCCCAGCACTTTGGGAGGCCTAAGCGGGCAGATCACTTGAGGTCAGGAGTTCGAGACCAACCTGGCCAACATGGTGAAATGCCGTCTCTACTAAAAACACAAAAAAATTAGGCCGGGCACAGTGACTCACGCCTGTAATCCCAGCACTTTGGGAGGCCGAGACGGGTGGACCACGAGGTCAAGAGATTGAGGCCATCCAGGCCAACATGGTGAAACCTCATCTCTACTAAAAATACAAAAATTAGTTGGGTCTGGTGGCGCGCACCTGTAGTCCCAGCTACTCAGGAGGCTGAGGCAGGAGGATTGCTTGAACCCAGGAGGCAGAGGTTACAGTGAGCCGAGATCGCACCACTGTTGTCTCCAAAAATGGAGATTTTTGGACTACAGGGATGCACCACCATGCCTCCCTGATTTTTTATTTTTTCAATGTAGTCCCAACTACTTGGGAGGCTGAGGCAGGAGGATTTTTGAGCCCAGGAGTTCAAGGCTGCAGTGAGCCATGATCGTACCACTGCATTCCAGCCTGGGTGACAGAGTGAGACCCTGTGTCTTAAAAAAAAAAGAACAAAATAAAATAAATAACAAAAATAATACCAGCCAGGTGCCATGGCTCATGCCTGTAATTATAGCTCTTTGGGAGGCCAAGGCAGGCGGATCACCCAAGGTCAAGAATTCGAGAACAGCCTGCCAGTATGGTGAAACCTCGTCTCTACTAAAAATACAAAATTTAGCCAGCCGTGGTGGGCACATGCCTATAGTCCCAACTACTTGGGATGCTGAGGCAGGAGAATCGCTTGAGCCCGGAAGCTGGAGGTTGCAGTGAACCAAGATCGTGCCATTGCATTCCAGCCCGGACAACAGAGTAAGACTCTTGTTTCAAAAAAAAAAAAAAAAAAATTAAGGAAAGAGAAGGAATCATGTATAAAGTCAGGAGGACCAGGAACCTGTGGTCAAAGGAGCAACAGATTTCCAGGGGAAACACAACAGGATCAAATACAAATGGACGGGAACAATGAAGATGGGGCCAGGCGCGGTGGCTCACGCCTGTAATCCCAACACTTTGGGAGGCCAAGGCAGGCTTGAGGTCAGGAATTCGAGACCAGCCTGGCCAAAAGGCAAAACTGTCTCTACAAAAATATGAAAATTAGCCCAATACGGTGGTGCACGCCTGTAATCCCAGCTAGTCAGTAGGCTGAGGCGGGAGAATCGCTTGAACCCAGGAGGGAGAGGTTACAGTGAGCCAAGATCAGGCCTCTGCACTCCAGCCTGGGTGATACAGCCAGACTCCATTTCCAAAAAAAAGAATGAAGATGGAAACCTCTAAAAAATAGTAACTGTGGCCGCACGCGGTGGCTTACGCCTGTAATCCCAGTACTTTGGGAGGCCGAGGCCGGCGGATCACAAGGTCAGGAGATCGAGACCATCCTGGCTAACATGGTGAAACCCCGTCTCTACTAAAAACACAAAAAATTAGCCGGCCATGGTGGCGGGCGCCTGTAGTCCCAGCTACTCGGGAGGCTGAGGCAGGAGAATGGCGTGAACCCGTGAGGCGGAGCTTGTAGTGAGCCCAGATCGCACCGCTGCACTCCAGCCTGGGCGACACAGCGAGACTCCGTCTCAAAAAGAAAAAAAAGGCCGGGCGCTGTGGCTCAAGCCTGTAATCCCAGCACTTTGGGAGCCCGAGACGGGTGGATCACGAGGTCAGGAGATCGAGACCATCCTGGTCTACACGGTGAAACCCCGTCTCTACTAAAAAATACAAAACACTAGCCGGGCGAGGTGGCGGGCGCCTGTAGTCCCAGCTACTCGGGAGGCTGAGGCAGGAGGATGGTGTAAACCCGGGAGGCGGAGCTTGCAGTGAACTGAGATCCGGCCACTGCACTCCAGCCCGGGTGCCAGAGCGAGACTCTGTCTCAAAAAAAAAAAAAAAGAAAAGAAAAGAAAAGAAGGCCGGGCGCGGTGGCTCAAGCCTGTAATCCCAGCACTTTGGGAGGCCGAGACGGGCGGATCACGAGGTCAGGAGATCAAGACCATCCTGGCTAACACGGTGAAACCCCGTCTCTACTAAAAAATACAAAAACTAGCCGGGCGAGGTGGCGGGCGCCTGTAGTCCCAGCTACTCGGAGGCTGAGGCAGGAGAATGGCGTAAACCGGGAGGCGGAGCTTGCAGTGAGCTGAGATCTGGCCACTGCACTCCAGTCCGGGCGACAGAGCGAGACTCCGCCTCAAAAAAAAAAAAAAAAAAGAAAAGAAAAGAAAAAAAAATTATAACTGCATGGATCTTTTTCCTTTTTTTTTTTTTTTTTTGAGACAGAGTCTCGCTCTGTCACCCGGGCTGGAGTGCAGTGGCCGGATCTCAGTTCACTGCAAGCTCCGCCTCCCGGGTTTACACCATCCTCCTGCCTCAGCCTCCCGAGTAGCTGGGACTACAAGGCGCCCGCCACCTCGCCCGGCTAGTTTTTCGTATTTTTTAGTAGAGACGGGGTTTCACCGTGTTAGCCAGGATGGTCTCAATCGCCTGACCTCGTGATCCGCTCGTCTCGGCCTCCCAAAGTGCTGGGATTACAGGTGTGAGCCACTGCGCCCGGCCCTATCTATTCTTTTTTGTTTTTTCTGTCGCCCAGGCTGGCGTGCAAAGGCATGATCTCAGCTCACTGCAACCTCCACCTCACAGGTTCAAGCGATTCTCCTGCCTCAGTCTCCTGAATAGCTGGGATTACAGCTGTGCACCACCAAGCCCAGCTAATTTTTGTATTTTTAGTAGAGACAGGGTTTCACCATGTTGGTCAGGCTGGTCTCAAACTCCTGACCTTGTGATCCGCCCGCCTCGGCCTTCCAAAGTGCTGGGATTAAAGGCGTGAGCCACCGCACCCAGCGATAATTTTCATTATTTTCAGTAAAGATGGGGTTTCGCCATGTTGGCCAGGCTGGTCTCAAACTCCAGACCTCAAGTGATCCACCCGCTTCAGCCTCCCAAAATGCTGGGATTAAAGGCGTGAGCCACTGCCCCTAGCCTCTCTCTAGTTTTAAAAGGACTCAACTAATATCAGGCCCACTCACACCCTCTCATGAGAGAACACATCGCATAGCTGAGATCCAGAGCCACAGGATTTGGCCTCTGGATAACTCTGGGCTAGTTCCTTCTGTGCACTTCTGTATCCTCATCTCTAAAATGGAGCTATAGTGTTGGCAACATAGCAAGACTCCACCTCTACAAAAAATGCCTGTAGTCCCAGCTACTCTGGAGGCTGAGGCAGAAGGATCACTTAAGCCCAAGGGTTAAGCCTGTACTGAACTATGATTGTACCACTACACACTAGCGTGGGCAACAAAGCAAGACCCCATCTCAAAAGAAATAAAAAATAGGGTGGGTACAGTGGCTCATGTCTACACCCACAATCTCAGCAGTGTGAGTGGCCAAAGCAGGAGGATCACTTGAGTCCAGGAGATTGAGACCAGCCTGGGCAAAATAAAAAGACCTCAGCTCTACAAAAAAATAAAAAATTAGCCAGGTGTGGTGGTACACACCGGTAGTCCCAGCTACTCAGGAGGCTAAGGTGGGAGGATCCCTTGAGCTCTGGTCAAGGGTGCAGTGAGCCATGATCACATCACTGCACTCCAGCCTGGGTGACAGAGTACAACTCTCAAAAAATAAATATCTCAAAAAATAAATACATACACAAATAAAGTGGAGCTAGTAACTGCTATCTCTCATCATTACTAAGTTTTTAAATGAGGACATAGTGGAGGCAAAGCTTCTAAAAGCAAAATGATCTATGCATCTTTGTTGTTGCTGTCATTAAGGATATAGAACAAGTTCTCAATTGAAGCTGAACATAAGAATCACTCAGGGAGCTTTTAAAACATGTGTATATGGCTGGGCATGGCAGCTCACGTCTGTAATCCCAGCACTTTGGGAAGCCAAGGCGGGCAGATCACAAAATCAGGAGTTCAAGACCAGCTTGGCCAATATGGTGAAACCCTGTCTCTACTAAAAATACAAAAACTAGCCGGGCGAGGTGGCGGGCGCCTGTAGTCCCAGCTACTCGGAGGCTGAGGCAGGAGAATGGCGTAAACCGGGAGGCGGAGCTTGCAGTGAGCTGAGATCTGGCCACTGCACTCCAGTCCGGGCGACAGAGCGAGACTCCGCCTCAAAAAAAAAAAAAAAAAAAGAAAAGAAAAGAAAAAAAAATTATAACTGCATGGATCTTTTTCCTTTTTTTTTTTTTTTTTTGAGACAGAGTCTCGCTCTGTCACCCGGGCTGGAGTGCAGTGGCCGGATCTCAGTTCACTGCAAGCTCCGCCTCCCGGGTTTACACCATCCTCCTGCCTCAGCCTCCGAGTAGCTGGGACTACAAGGCGCCCGCCACCTCGCCCGGCTAGTTTTTCGTATTTTTTAGTAGAGACGGGGTTTCACCGTGTTAGCCAGGATGGTCTCAATCGCCTGACCTCGTGATCCGCTCGTCTCGGCCTCCCAAAGTGCTGGGATTACAGGTGTGAGCCACTGCGCCCGGCCCTATCTATTCTTTTTTTGTTTTTTTCTGTCGCCCAGGCTGGCGTGCAAAGGCATGATCTCAGCTCACTGCAACCTCCACCTCACAGGTTCAAGCGATTCTCCTGCCTCAGTCTCCTGAATAGCTGGGATTACAGCTGTGCACCACCAAGCCCAGCTAATTTTTGTATTTTTAGTAGAGACAGGGTTTCACCATGTTGGTCAGGCTGGTCTCAAACTCCTGACCTTGTGATCCGCCCGCCTCGGCCTTCCAAAGTGCTGGGATTAAAGGCGTGAGCCACCGCACCCAGCGATAATTTTCATTATTTTCAGTAAAGATGGGGTTTCGCCATGTTGGCCAGGCTGGTCTCAAACTCCAGACCTCAAGTGATCCACCCGCTTCAGCCTCCCAAAATGCTGGGATAAAGGCGTGAGCCACTGCCCCTAGCCTCTCTCTAGTTTTAAAAGGACTCAACTAATATCAGGCCCACTCACACCCTCTCATGAGAGAACACATCGCATAGCTGAGATCCAGAGCCACAGGATTGGCCTCTGGATAACTCTGGGCTAGTTCCTTCTGTGCACTTCTGTATCCTCATCTCTAAAATGGAGCTATAGTGTTGGCAACATAGCAAGACTCCACCTCTACAAAAAATGCCTGTAGTCCCAGCTACTCTGGAGGCTGAGGCAGAAGGATCACTTAAGCCAAGGGTTAAGCCTGTACTGAACTATGATTGTACCACTACACACTAGCGTGGGCAACAAAGCAAGACCCCATCTCAAAAGAAATAAAAAATAGGGTGGGTACAGTGGCTCATGTCTACACCCACAATCTCAGCAGTGTGAGTGGCCAAAGCAGGAGGATCACTTGAGTCCAGGAGATTGAGACCAGCCTGGGCAAAATAAAAAGACCTCAGCTCTACAAAAAAATAAAAAATTAGCCAGGTGTGGTGGTACACACCGGTAGTCCCAGCTACTCAGGAGGCTAAGGTGGAGGATCCCTTGAGCTCTGGTCAAGGTGCAGTGAGCCATGATCACATCACTGCACTCCAGCCTGGGTGACAGAGTACAACTCTCAAAAAATAAATATCTCAAAAAATAAATACATACACAAATAAAGTGGAGCTAGTAACTGCTATCTCTCATCATTACTAAGTTTTTAAATGAGGACATAGTGGAGGCAAAGCTTCTAAAAGCAAAATGATCTATGCATCTTTGTTGTTGCTGTCATTAAGGATATAGAACAAGTTCTCAATTGAAGCTGAACATAAGAATCACTCAGGGAGCTTTTAAAACATGTGTATATTGGCTGGGCATGGCAGCTCACGTCTGTAATCCCAGCACTTTGGGAAGCCAAGGCGGGCAGATCACAAAATCAGGAGTTCAAGACCAGCTTGGCCAATATGGTGAAACCCTGTCTCTACTAAAAATACAAAAATTAGTAGGGCATGGCTGGGCTCGGTGGCTCACACCTGTAATCCTAGCACTTTGGGAGGCCGAGGTGGGCGGATCACGAGGTCAGGAGACCAAGACCATCCTGGCTAACACGGTGAAACCCAGTCTCTACTAAAAATACAAAAAATTAGCCGGGCGTGGTGGCAGGCGCCTGTAGTCCCAGCTACTCGGGAGGCTGAGGCGGGAGAATGGCGTGAACCCGGGAGGCGGAGCTTGCAGTGAGCCGAGATCACACCACTGCACTCCAGCCTGGGTGACAGAGCGAGACTCCATCTCAAAAAAAAGAAAAAGAAAAAGAAAAAAAAATTAGCCAGGCATGGTGGCGCGCGGATGTAATCCCAGCTGCTACTCAGGAGCCTGAGGCAGAAGAATCGCTTGAACCTGGGAGCCGGAGGTTGCAGTAAGTCGAGATTGTGCCACTGGACTCCAGCCTGGGTGACAGAGTGAGACCCCATCTCAAAAAACAAACAAATAAAACACCCATATATTAGCTGGGTGCGATGGCTCACGTCTGTAATCTTAGCACTTTGGAAGGCCCAGGTAGGAGGATCACTTGAGCTCAGGAGGTCAAGACCAGTCTGGGCAACATAGTGAGACCCTGTCTCTACATGGTGGCTCACGCCTATAATCCCAGCACTTTGGGAGGCCAAGATGGGAGATGGTTTGAGCTCAGGAGTTCAAGACCAGCCTCGGCAACATGATAAAACCCTGTCTCTACAAAAAATACAAAAATTAGTCAGCTGTGGTGGTGTCTGCCTGTGGTCCCAGCTACTTGGGAGGCTGAGGTGGGAGGATGACTTCAGTCTAGGAGGTGGAGGTTGCAGTGAGCCAAGATCACACAACCGTACTCCAGCCTGGGCGACAGAGCCAGATCCTGTCTTTCTTTCTTTTTTGAGATGGAGTCTTGCTCCGTCACCCAGGCTAGAGTGCAGTGGCATGATCTCGGCTCACTGCAACCTCCACGTCCCGGGTTCAAGCGATTCTCCCGCCTCAGCCTCCCAAGTAGCTGGGACTACAGACACACATCACCACACTTGGCTAAGTTTTTGTATTTTTAGTAGAGACAGGGTTTCACCATGTTGGCCAAGCTGGTCTTGAACTCCTGACCTCAAGTAATCCACCAGCCTTGCCTCCCAAGTGCTGGGATTACAGGCATAAGTCGCTATGCCCAGTTGGACTCTGTCTTAAAAAATTAAAAAAGGCCAGGTGAGGCTGAGGTGGGAGGATGGCTTGAGCCCAGGAGGTCAAGGCTGTAGTGAGCTGTGATAGTGCCACTGCACTCCAGCCAGGGTGACAGACCAAGATCCTGTCTCAATAAATAAATAAATTAATTAATTAATTAATAAGGCCAGGCGCGGTGGCTCACGCCTATAATCCCAGCACTTTGGGAGGCCGAGGCAGGAGGATCACGAGGTCAGGAGTTCGAGACCAGCCTGGCCAACATGGTGAAACCCTGTCTCTACTAAAAATACAAAAATTAGCCAGGCATAGTGGTGCATGCCTGTAATCCCAGCTACTTGGGAGGCTGAGGCAGGAGAATCGCTTGAACTCGGGAGGCAGAGGTTGCAGTGAGTCGAGATCACGCGCCACTGCACTTCAGCTTGGGAGACAAAGCAAGACGTCGTCTCAAAATAAATAAAATTAAATAGTAACAATAAATAATAAATAAATAAATAAAACACATATATGCCTTTGCCTCCCACACTCCCTTCTCTTCAGAGGAAATTTGCTCGGGTGGGACTTGCTCCCATCTAACTTTCTTTTTTTTTTTTAGTGTGTGTGTGTGATGGAGTTTTGCTCTTATTGCCCAGACTGGAGTGCAGTGATGCAATCTCAGCTCACCGCAACCTCTGCTTCCTGGGTTCAAGCAATTCTCCTGCTTTAGCCTCCTAAGTAGCTGGGACTACAGGTGTGCAACACCACTCTGGGCTAATTCTGTATTTTTTTTAGTAGAGACAGGGTTTCACCATGTTGGTAAGGCTGGTCTCAAACTCTGGACTTCGGGTGATCCGCCCACCTCAGCCTCCCAAAGTGCTGGGATTACAGGCGTGAGACACCCTTCCCGGCCCTTCCAAGCTCCTTCTAAAGAGCAAGGGTTGAAAACACCAGCATAGACTGGTGTCTGGGAAATGCAATTTTCCAATATTATCAGTAAATACTAAAGAAACACTGTTGCAAAGTGTGACTTTGTGGGCCCTAATAATATGTCTATTAAAGGTCTTCTTTGTTCTAAGAGATTCATTACAAACAGAAAACATGATCTGGGCCGGGCGCGGTGGCTCAAGCCTGTAATCCCAGCACTTTGGGAGGCCGAGACGGGCGGATCACGAGGTCAGGAGATCGAGACCATCCTGGCTAACACGGTGAAACCCCGTCTCTACTAAAAATACAAAAACTAGCCGGGCGAGGTGGCGGGCGCCTGTAGTCCCAGCTACTCGGGAGGCTGAGGCAGGAGAATGGCGGGAACCCGGGAGGCGGAGCTTGCAGTGAGCTGAGATCTGGCCACTGCACTCCAGTCCGGGCGACAGAGCCAGACTCCGCCTCAAAAAAAAAAAAAAAAAAAAAGAAAACATGATCTGAACCACAGAAATGAACTGTTAAATAGTAAAGAGTTTTTTAGTGGCATTTTATAGGATAAATTAAAAGCATGACATCATGTAAAGAACTATACAAACAGATGAATACTCAAGTCATCTAAATACATCAGCAGTAAAGACCAAAAAGACGGGGGGCAGAGGGAACCAAATGCTGAACTTAGTGTTTTACAATATTGTAGGACATGTGGTAGGGCAAAACAAAACAAAGCGTACAAAATCATTCTCCCATTCACAACAGACAAGCAGGCATGAGTCTGCAACAATGCTTTCTCTACACTTGTGCATCTATACTCTGACCTCATTAATCAGACTCCACAAAAGCCCAAATTTCTGATAAACTGAGCACATGATGTGTAATGCTTTGGTGAATAAAAATTTCAAAACAATTTTTACCTTTGGATAGTACCTCGGCTTATGGTTAATGGGTATTCAGTCTAAAATCAATTTTTACTTATTTATTTATTTATTTATTTATTTACTTAGAGGCAGAGTCTCACTCTGTTACCCAGGCCAAAGTCAGTGGCAAAATCATAGCTCACTGTAGCTTCGAACTCCTGGGCTCAAACAATCCTCCTACCTCAGTCTCCCAAGTAGCTGGGACTACAGGCACATGCCACCATGCCCAGCTAACTTTTCCTTCCTTCCTTCCCCCCTCCCTCCCTCCCTCCTCTCTCTCTCTTTCTTTCTTTTATTTTCTATTTTTTATTTTTTTATTGAGACGAAGTCTTACTCTGTCACCCAGGCTGGAGTGCAATGGCATGATCTCAGCTCACTGCAACTTCCAACTCCCGAGTTCAAGTGATTCTTCTGCCTCAGCCTCCCGAGTAGCTGGGATTACAGGCATGTGCCACCATGCCTGGCTAATTTTTGGGGGTTTGTTTGTTTGTTCTTGGTTTGTTTTTTTTTCGAGACGGAGTCTCGCTCTGTTGCCAGGCTGGAGTGCACTGGCGCAATCTCAGCTCTCTGCAACCTGCAACCTACACCTTCCAGGTTCCAGCGATTCTCTTGCCTTAGCTTCCCGAGTAGCTAGGACTACAGATGCACGCTACCACACCCAGGTAATTTTTTTTTTTTTTTTTTTTAGTAGAGATGGGGTTTCACCGTGTTGGCCAGGCTGGTCTCCAACTCCTGACCTCAGGTGATCCGCCCACCTCAGGCTCCCAAAATGCTAGGATTACAGGCGTGAGCCACTGCACCCAGCCTGTATTTTTTTTGTTTGTTCATATTTTTGAGATGCACTCTCACTCCATCGCCTAGGCTGGAGTGTAGTAGCATGATCTCGGCTCACTGAAACTTTTGCCTCCCGGGTTCAAGCAATTCTCCTGCCTCAGCCTCCTGAGTAGCTGGGATTACAGGTGTGCAGCACCACACCCAGCTAATTTTTGTATTTTAATAGAGACAGGGTTTCACCATGTTGGTGGTCAGGCTAGTCTCAAACTCCTGACCTCAAGTGATCTGCCCGCCTCGGCCTCCCAAAGTGCTGGGATTACAGGCATGAGCCACCGTGCCTGGCTAATTTTTTTTTTTTTTTTTTTTTTTTTGAGACAGAGTCTCGCTCTGTCACCCAGGCTGGAGTGCAGTGGCCAGATCTCAGCTCACTGCAAGCTCCACCTCCCAGGTTCACGCCATTCTCCTGCCTCAGCCTCCCGTGTAGCTGGGACTACAGGCGCCCGCCACCTCGCCCGGCTAGTTTTTTGTATTTTTTTTTGGTAGAGACGGGGTTTCACCGTGTTAGCCAGGCTGGTCTCGATCTCCTGACCTCGTGATCCGCCCGTCTCGGCCTCTCAAAGTGCTAGGATTACAGGCTTGAGCCACCGCGCCCGGCCGTGCCTGGCTAATTTTTTTCTATTTTTTTGTAGCGATGGGTTCCTACTACAGACTGGTCTGGAACTCCTGGCCTCAAGTGATCGGCATGCCTCAGTCTCCCAAAGTGCTGGGATTACAGGCATGAGCCACCGTGCCTGGCTAATTTTTTTTTTTTTTTTTTTTTTTTTTTGAGACAGAGTCTCGCTCTGTCACCCAGGCTGGAGTGCAGTGGCCAGATCTCAGCTCACTGCAAGCTCCACCTCCCAGGTTCACGCCATTCTCCTGCCTCAGCCTCCCGTGTAGCTGGGACTACAGGCGCCGCCACCTCGCCCGGCTAGTTTTTTGTATTTTTTTTTGGTAGAGACGGGGTTTCACCGTGTTAGCCAGGCTGGTCTCGATCTCCTGACCTCGTGATCCGCCCGTCTCGGCCTCTCAAAGTGCTAGGATTACAGGCTTGAGCCACCGCGCCCGGCCGTGCCTGGCTAATTTTTTTCTATTTTTTTGTAGCGATGGGTTCCTACTACAGACTGGTCTGGAACTCCTGGCCTCAAGTGATCGGCATGCCTCAGTCTCCCAAAGTGCTGGGATTATAGGCATAAGCTGCCACACCCAGCCTATATATTTTTAAACAGAGATAAAGTCTCACTACATTACCCAGACTGGTCTCAAACTCCTGGACTCAAGTGATTTCTCAGCCTCCCAAAATGCAGTGATCATAGGCATGAACCACCACACCTGGTCTTCAATTTTAGTCTATCTGTTATTTTATTTTATTCTGATTTAATACACTGCATAATGTATGCTTTTTATTTTCTCAAACATATTTACTCCCATCTCCTTTTATGAGATGGATGGGGTAGTTATTATCTGCTACTCCTACCCTATATTATACAACAGGAAATTGAAGCAGGGTAAAATCTAGTGGGATTGGCCATAATCACTCGGCTTTTACTGACAAGCATACCATCCACCTTCTCTCATGGGACCTCACTCCCTGCCCCCTGTCCCGCCACCCCCCAAACAAGCCTAAACTACATTAACAAAGGCAGGACTGCGGCCTCAACACATACTGAGCAGCAGGATAGAGCAACCATTCCTCATCACTGTTATCAGCCATCTACCGTGAGCTCGGCTTACAGCAAGTCCTTACGTGTTACCTCATTTGACTCCCAACAAACTTTAAGAAGGCGTTAGGTATTGTCACTCCCTGGTCCTAATGAAGTAACCAAGTCTCTCAAATTTGATCACAGTTCCACGGCTAGTACATGCAAAGCCAACCTTAGAATCCAGGTTAGTCCAGCTTTAAAACCCATGCCCCTAAGCACTCAGCTATTATACAACAACTGGATGATGCATCTCAGGACAGCTCGGCAATTCCCTACACACCAGGACATCCCCAGCTCCTCACTTACTTGACGGCCCCAACATCCTCGGCATAACGCTGCATCTCTTCCCGGGCCCTCTCTTCTCGCAGCTCCCGCTGAAGCTCCTCAATCTTTTTCCGCTCAGCCTCATGCTTCTGCTCGGCCTTCCACACTTTCTCCACATTCCGGAGGGTCTGCGGGTGCCAGCTCTTCTTCAGATTCTGTGATAAATAAAAAGGAGGTGAGAATAATTCGGGGGGTGACTGAGTGGCGGGTATAACT
The DNA here is from genome assembly GCF_009764315.1 of Trachypithecus francoisi. Taxonomy (NCBI): domain Eukaryota; kingdom Metazoa; phylum Chordata; class Mammalia; order Primates; family Cercopithecidae; genus Trachypithecus; species Trachypithecus francoisi. Next base: position 21,498,221 of record NW_022681466.1, on the reverse strand, counting down.
AGCCCTGCCTCACCCACCCTTCCATACCCAAGGCAGGCGTGTGAAGGCAAGATGTCTTCAACAATGACAAGCTTTTCTTCCAATAATCTCTCACACATCTAGAGGGGAAGGGGGGTTGTTCAAGTGTATAAAGCTTCAGGACATGTCGGGCGCAGTGGCTCACACCTGTAATCCCAGCACTTTGGGAGGCAGAGGCGGGCAGATCACTTGAGGTCAGGAGTTTTAGATCAGCCTGGCCAACATGATGAAACGTCTCTACTGGAAATCTAAAAAAAATTAGCTGGGCGTGGTAGCACGTGCGCATGTAGTCCCAGCTGTTCAGGAGACTGAGGCAGGAGAATCACTGAACCAGGAGGCGGAGGTTGCAGTGAGCCGAAATTGCGCCACTGTACTACAGCCTGGGCGACAGAGCAAGACTCCGTCTCAAAACAACAAGAACAACAACAAGAAGAAAGCTTCAGGATAGAACAGGTCCTTTCTGAGTTCCCTTCAAACAGTTTTAACCTTAAAAGCATACAAGTCATCCTTCCACTAGCCATACCTAAATTGGAGTCAGTAATGACAAGACAGGAGGAATGCAGTAATGAGCAGGAAGGCACATATTTTCAAAGAGAACAGAACTCATGCACTTCTGGCACTGGACATTCATTCTTTTAGAGTCTCGCTCTGTCACCCAGGCTGGAGTGCAGTGATCTCAGCTGATTGCACCCACCACCTCCCGGGTTCCAGTGATTCTCCTGCCTCAGCCTCCCGAGTATCTGGGACTATAGGTGTGCCACCATGCCTGACTAATTTTTGTATTTTTTAGTAGAGATGGGGTTTCACCATATTGGCCAGGCTGGTCTCAAGACGCCTGACCTCATGATCTCTGCCTGCCTTGGCCTCTCAAACTGCTGGGATTACAGGAGTGAGCCACCGTGCCAAGCCTTTTTTTTTTTTTTTCTTGAGACGGAGTTTCGCTCTTATTGCCTAGGCTGGGGTACAATGGCAGGATCTGAGGTCACGGCAACCTCTGTCTCCTGGGTTCAAGTGATTCTCCTGCCTCAGCTTCCTGAGTAGCTGATTACAGGCATGCGCCACCATGCTCAGCTAATTTTGTCTTTTTAGTAGAGATAGGGTTTCTCCATGTTGGTCACGCTGGTCTCGAACTGTTGACCTCAGGTGATCTGCCCGCCTCAGCCTCCCAAAGTGCTGAGATTACAGGCGTGATCTACCGTGCCTGGCATGGACATTCATTCTTAGGAACTCAACCTACCTTACCTTGGTCTACTTCACCTGCCCTAAACTTGCATGGTTTACAACCCACCCAGAATCTCTTCCAACTTTCCTTCCCAGGAATCTCTCCTTGATTCTGATCTCCCCATTCACCCTCAAAGAACACTTCTCTCTCTCCTCCCCATCAGATACTGCTTTGGTGCACTTTCCCAATAATGAAAAGTTTCCCAGAGTAAGTAATATCTATGGACAATTATAAACTAGCCTGGTGATGTGTGAAAGGGAGACGAGGGGGGCAGATTTCCAAACAGAGAGGAACAGTACAGACAAATGCAGTCCCAGTGGTGAGAAAGAACATAGCAGGAATAATTCAGTGTGGCTGGAGATGTGGCAAGCTGATGGAGCAGGGACGCAAGAAGAAGCCAAGTGAGAAATGAGCAGAATAAGGGCCTTATAAGCCATGTAAAGGGATTACAGGCATGCACCGCATGCCTGGCCATTTTTTTTTTTTTTTTTAAGATGGAGTCTCACTCTGTCACCTAGGCTGGAGTGCAGAGGCACACTCTCAGCTCACTGCAAGCTCCAACTCCCAGGTTCACGCCATTCTCCTGCTCAGCCTCCTGAGCTGGGACTACAGGCATACACCACCATGACCGGCTAATTTTTTGTGTGTTTTTAGTGGAGACGGGTTTCACCGTGTTAGCCAGGATGATCTCAATCTCGTGACCTCGTGACCTCGTAATCCACCCGCCTTGCCCTCCCAAAGTGCTGGGATTATGGGCATGAGACACCGTGCCCAGCCAATTTTTGTATTTTTACTAGAGATGGGGTTTCACCATGTTGGCCAGGATGGTCTTGATCTCCTGACCTCGGGATCCGCCCGCCTAGGCCTCCTAAAGTGCTAGGATTACAGCCGTGAGCCACCGCACCCAGTGTGGCTCCATCTTTTTTTTAACTTTTTTTTTTTTTTAAACGGGGTCTTACTCTGTCACCCAGGCTAGAGGTGCAGTGGTGCAATCTCGACTCACTACAACCTCCACCTCCTGGGTTCAACCAATTCTCCTGCCTCAGCCTCCCAAGTAGCTGGGATTACAAGCGCCCGCCACCACTCCCAGCTAATTTTTGTAGTTTTAGTAGAGACGGGGTTTCACCATCTTGGCAAGGCTGGTCTTGAACTGCTGACTTCATGATCCATCCGCCTCGGCCTCCCAAAGTGCTGGGATTATAGGAATGAGCCAACGCACCTGGCCGAGACTCTATCTTAAAAAAAAAAAAAAAGAATGGACTGGAGAGGGCCAGAATTGAGACCAGGAGACCAGTTAAGAAAATAAGATCATGTCTGCAAGGTACTTGGCATGTGGAAAATGTTTAGTCAATGAGAGTTCCCTTTTCTTCTTTTCTCTTCTCCTCCTTGTCCTGCCTCTCCCTTTGTCAGGTCATTGAGTTGGTTGGTTGTGTATCGGTCCGTCAGTTGGTCCGACCATCCATCCATCCTTCCGTCCTTCCTTCCTCACTCCCTCCCTCTTTCTCCCTCTAACCCTTCCCATCTTGTCCTCCCTGCCTCAAGTATAGATTATTTTGCTTCTCAGGGACAAAAACTTCTAGTCATTTTTGGCTGTCACAACTGGTGGAGGCAGGTGTTAGTGGATAGACTCCAGTCTAGTGGCTAGAGGCCAGGGATGCTGCTAAACATTCTACAACGCACAGGAGAGCCCAACTACCACCACTACCACACCCCCCCACCAAAGAAGTATCTAGGCCCAAACTGTCAAGAGGGCTAACGTCGAGAAACCCTAGATTAGAGCTTTCCTGTCCTTAAATGCAGTTACTTGAAGAATACACTAAATTGGATGAAACTGGATGGACTCCTGGCACTCACTGTGATTGAGAACACATGACAAACTAATAGGTTTACTGGGCAGGCCGCTAAGCTGATCTACTTGCTGGTTCAATTAGTTCCACTTTCGGGAGGCTAGCATTTTCCCAACCTTGCACCATGCTCTTGTAGGTACATTTACCCTATTTGGGGCCTTAGCCCTTTACAAATGAACGTTTCAGTGTAAGAGACATTGCCACATAACTTATATTAAGTAGTATGAATTCAAAACTACACATCAGAATCCAGCATTGAAGGAGGTGTGGAAGTCAGAAAGATGGACAGGAAGATCCCTTCAGGCTTAAAAAGGACCCCAGGGCCTAGCACAGTGGCTCACGCCTGTAACCCCAGCACTTTGGGAGGCCAAGGCAGGTGGATCACTAGAGGTCGGGAGATGGAGACCAGCCTGACCAACATGGAGAAACGCTGTCTCTACTAAAAATACACAATTAGCCCGGTGTGGTGGAGCATGCCTGTAATCCCAGCTACTCGGGAAGCTGAGGCAGGAGACTCGCTTGAATCCAAGAGGGGAGGGTTGCGGTGAGCCGAGATCGCGCCATTGCACTCCAGCCTGGGCAACAAGAAACTCCGTTTCAAAAAAAAAAAGGACCCCAGGACATGGCTAAGGGTAGGGTGAATGGGGCACAAACCACCCCTACTTCAGTCCAGGACATGACTCTGAACTCCCACCCAAGGAAGAAAGGTGTGTGGCAAGACAATATATACAAAATAAAGCGCAGTGACACGTCCTCAATATCTACCTCCTTTCCTAGCCATGGCTCCATCCGCCCCCTCCCTGGTATTCCCAGAATTTACAGCCGGTAGGGCCGCAGTCAACAAAAACACAAACACCACCTGTCACTGTTCGCGACACACCTCGGACTTTCCCAAATCTCAGTCCCATCCCTCCACTGCCCTAAGGAACCATCTCCTCTTCAGGGCAACGGCCCCCTCCCAGCGAAAGCAAAGCTGAGTTGCTATGGTTATCCACTCCTTCCTCTACCCCCACCCCCCCACCCCCTGCCAATTTCCGTCTCGGCCTCAGTCCTCCCCCGCCCAGGCCTCCCTCCACTCACCAGGTCTCCGCCCCCCATGATGGTGGAGACGATTCCTCACTACGCGGATCTGGAAGACTCCGGCAGGATCAAGAGAATACGTAGAAAAATAGTCCAGGGGCTACCTCGCGGGCTCTGGTCCCAGGAGCGGTCGACTGCCAGTTTCACATACCGACCTAGAGGCCACTTCAGGGAGGGCGTCATCTCACCGCGTCGGCGTCGCGGAACGATGACGTACAGGGCTCTGTCGCGCTGTGTGACGGTGGCGTCACGTGCAGATTTCGCAAAGTTCCAGGCTTCGCTGTCGAGGCCTCTGCTGTCGAGGTCTCATTTTGGCTGCTTCGGGTCGCCACCTTGCCTGATGTCCCAAACTCTCCGTTGAAACGCCACAGCTCTGTTCAGTGATGGGTTGCCGTGGGCCTCTGCTCGCGGCTGTGTTGCCATGGCAGCGCACCAGGGCATCCGGCTCAAAGCTCCGGCTCAAAGCTCCACATACTGGCTGCTAGACGTAGCGTGGACCAGAATAGGCCTCCTCCCCTCACCCTGCACACACCCCAACACTCCAGTTTTCCAAAACGGGTTTGCGAACTGGCACTTTCCTCAGACCTTGACTCACAGCAAATCCCCTTATGCCAGGCCTGTTTTACGAAGATAAATAGAAACCATCAAATCGAAATTCCATCAGCTTCCCTGCGCCAAACATTTAAAATCTGCCAGGTTCCACAGTGGCAGATTTTCCCACGGTGGGAGGCTGGCAGATTCCTTTCCCTTCAGTTACTATGTGTTTTTGGCGTGTTTTTCTTTCTTTCTTTCTTTCTTCTTCTTCTCTCTTTGTTTTTGTTTTTTGAGAAGGAGTTTCACTCTCCCAGGCTGCGGTCGCAGCTGACTGCAACCTCCGCCTCCCAGACAACGATTCTCCTGCCTCAGCCTCCCCAGTCACTGGGATTACAGGTGCCCACCACCAGCCCGGCTAATCTTTGTATTTTTAGTAGAGACGAGGTTTCACCATGTTGCTCAAGCTGGTCTCAAATTCCGACCTCAAGCGATCTCCCCGCCTCAGCCTCCCAAAATGTTGGGATTACAGGCATGAGCCACCGTGCCTGGCTATTTTTATTTTTATAGCAACAGGGTTTTGCCATCTTGCCCAGGTTTGGCTCAAACTCCTGGACTCAAGCAATCCTCCCGCCTCGGCCTCCTAAAGTGCTGGGATTACAGGTGTGAGCCACTGTGCCTGACCTGTTTTGTAATTTTCAGAATAGAAGTTTTGCACATCTTTTGTTAAATTTATTCTAAATGTCTTTTGGGGATGCTATTTATTTATTTATTTTATTTTTTATTTTTATTTATTTGCTTTTTATTATTATTATTTTATTTATTTTGAGACGGAATCTCACTCTGTCACCCAGGCTGGAGTGCTGTGGTGGGAACTCGGCTCACTGCAACCTCCACCTCCTGGCTTCAAGTGATTCTCCTGCCTCAGCCTCCTGAGTAGCTGGGATAACAGGCATGTGCCACCACCACCTACTAATTTTTGTATTTGTAGTAGAGACGGGATTTCACCGTGTTGGCCCTGCTGATCTGGAACCCCTGACCTCAGGTGATCCGCCTACCTCGGCCTCCCAAAATGCAGGGATTATAGGCACCCGGCCTGTGATGCTGTTTTAAATAAAATTTAAAATTTTTAATTTTCCAATTGTTTGCTACTAGTAGATAAGAACATGCTTTTGTATAGTAACCCTGTATTTTACAGGCTTGATAAATTCACTTATTAGTTCTTATGGCTTTTTTAAAATACTTATTGCCAGGCGTGGTGGCTCACTCCTGTAATCCCAGCACTTTGGGAGGCCGAGGCGGGCAGGTGGATCACCTGAGGTCAGGAGTTTGAGACCAGTCTGGCCAACATGGCAAAACCCCATCTCTACTAAAGCCGGGCGTGGTGGCTGGTGCCTGTAATCCCAGCTACTTGGAGGCTGAGGCAGGAGAATCGCTTGAACCTAGGAGGCAGAGGTTGCAGTGAGCCAAGATGGCACCACTGCACTCTGGCCTGGGCGACAAGAAACTGTCAAAAAGAAAGAAAGAAGAAAGGGAAGGGAAAGGGAGGGAAGGGGAGAGGAGAGGAGAGGAGAGACTGGGCTTGGTGGCTGACGCCTGTAATCTCAGCGCTTTGGGAGGCTGAGGCGGGCGGATCACCTGAGGTCAGGAGTTCAAGACCAGCCTGACCAACATGAAGAAATCCCATCTCTACTAAAAATACAAAATTAGCTGGGCGTGGTGGTGCATGCCTGTAATCCCAGCTATTTGGGAGGCTGAGGCAGGAGAATCGCTTGAACCCAGGAGGCAGAGGTTGTGGTGAGCCAAGATAGCGCCACTGTACTCCAGCCTGGGCAACAAGAGCAAAACCCTGTCTCAGAAAAAAAAAAAAAAAACTTATTAAATATTTACTTAAATGTATTTTGAATAAAGTTTACTTTATTTTTTTTTTTTTTTTTTTTTTGAGACGGAGTCTCGCTCTCCCGGGCTGGAGTGCAGTGGCCGGATCTCAGCTCACTGCAAGCTCCGCCTCCCGGGTTTACGCCATTCTCCTGCCTCAGCCTCCCGAGTAGCTGGGACTACAGGCGCCCGCCAACTCGCCGGCTAGATTTTTGTATTTTTTTAGTAGAGACGGGGTTTCACCGTGTTAGCCAGGATGGTCTCGATCTCCTGACCTCGTGATCCGCCCGTCTCGGCCTCCCAAAGTGCTGGGATTACAGGCTGGAGCCACCGCGCCCGGCCAAAGTTTACTTTAAAAGAAAAGCAGGCTCACTCCTATAGTCCCAGCACTTTGGGAGGCCGAGGTAGGTGGATCACTTGAGCCCAGGAGTTGGAGACCAGCCTGGGCAACGTGGTGGAACCCTGTCTCTCAAAAAGTACAAAAACTAGCAGGACATAGCAGCATGTGCCTGTAGTCCCAGCTACTCAGGAAGCTGAGGTGAGAGATTGCCTGAGCCCAGGAGGCAGAGGTTGCAGTGATCCAAGCTCATACCACTGCACTCCAGCCTGAGCAACAGAGCGAGACCCTGTTTCAAAAAATAAAAGAGGGCAGGGTGTGGTGGCTCACGCCTGTAATCCCAGCACTTTGGGAGGCCAAGATGGGTGGATCACTTGAGGTCAGGAGTTCAAGACCAGCCTGACAAACATGGCGAAACCCCGTCTCAGTACAAAAAAGATTAGCTGGGTGTAGCGGTGCGGGCCCGTAATCCCAGGTACTTGGGGTGCTGAGGCAGGAGAATCGTTTGAACACAGGAGGCAGAGGTTGCAGTGAGCTGAGATTGCACCACTGTACTCCAGCCTGGGTGACAGAGCCAGAGTCCACCGAAAAAGAAAGAGGGGAGAGAGAGAGAGAGGAGAGAGAGAGAGGAGAGAAGAGAGAAGAGAGAAGAGAGAAGAGAAGAGAAGAGAAGAGAGGAGAGAGAGAGGAGAGGAGAGGAGAGGAGAGGAGAGGAGAGGAGAGGAGAGGAGAGGAGAGAAGAGAGAGGAGAGAGGAGAGAGGAGAGAGAGAAAGAAAAGAAAGAAAGAAAAAGAAAAGGGAGGGGAAAGCAAAGCAAAGCAAGCGGGACGCAGTGGCTCATGCCTGTAATCCCAGCACTTTGGGAGGCTGAGGTAGGAGGACTGCTTGAGCCCAGGAATTTGAGACCAGCCTGGGCAACATAATAAGACACTGTCTCACAAAAAAATAAAAGGAAAAAAGAAAGAAAATCAATGCTTTGGAAAATAGTCTGGCAGTTCCTCAAAAGGTTAAACGTAGTTACAGTATGACCCGCAATTCTACTCCTGGGTATATACCCCCAAGAGAAATGAAAACATACATCCGGCCGGGCGCGGTGGCTCAAGCCTGTAATCCCAGCACTTTGGGAGGCCGAGACGGGCGGATCACGAGGTCAGGAGATCGAGACCATCCTGGCTAACACGGTGAAACCCCGTCTCTACTAAAATATACAAAAAAAAAATTAGCCGGGCGAGATGGCGGGCGCCTGTAGTCCCAGCTACTCGGGAGGCTGAGGCGAGAGAATGGCGTAAACCCGGGAGGCGGAGCTTGGCAGTGAGCTGAGATCCGGCCACTGCACTCCAGCCTGGGCGACAGAGCGAGACTCCATCTCAAAAAAAAAAAAAAAAGAAAACATACATCCATACAAAATATTGCCCATGAATGGTTTTTTATTTTGTTTTGTTTTGAGACAGAGTCTTGCTCTGTCTTCCAGGCTGGTGTACAGTGGTGTGCTCTTGGTTCACTGCAACCTTTGCCTCTGTGGTTCAAGTGATTCTTGTGCCTCAGCCTCCCAAGTAGCTGGGATTACAGGCACACACCCGGTTAATTTTTTGTATTTTTAGTAGATAGGAGGTTTCACCATGTTGGTCAGGCTGGTCTCTAACTCCTGACCTCAAGTGACCTGTCTGCCTCGGCTTCTGAAAGTGCTGGGATTACAGGTGTGAGCCACCACACCTGGCAAAAATCTTGTATGTGAATGTTCATAGTAGCCATTATTCATACCAGTCAAAACATGGGGAAGGCTGGGCATGGTGCATCATGCCTGTAATCCCTGGACTTTGAGAGGCCAAGGTGGCCAGATCATTTGAGACCAAGAGTTGGAGGCCAGCCTGGCCAACATCACAAAACCCTATAAATACAAAAATTACTAAAAATAAAAAATTAGGGCCGGGCGCGGTGGCTCAAGCCTGTAATCCCAGCACTTTGGGAGGCCGAGACGGGCGGATCATGAGGTCAGGAGATCAAGACCATCCTGGCTAACACGGTGAAACCCCGTCTCTACTAAAAAAATACCAAAAATTGGCCAGGCGCGGTGGCTCAAGCCTGTAATCCCAGCACTTTGGGAGGCCGAGACGGGCGGATCACGAGGTCAGGAGATCGAGACCATCCTGGCTAATACGGTGAAACCCCGTCTCTACTAAAAATACAAAAACTAGCCGGGCGAGGTGGCGGCGCCTGTAATCCCAGCTACTTGGGAGGCTGAGGCAGGAGAATGGCGGAAACCCGGGAGGCGGAGCTTGCAGTGAGCTGAGATCTGGCCACTGCACTCCAGTCCGGGCGACAGAGCGAGACTCCGCCTCAAAAAAAAAAAAAAAAAAAAAAAAATACCAAAAATTAGCCGGGCGAGGTGGCGGCGCCTGTAGTCCCAGCTACTCGGGGAGGCTGAGGCGAGAGAATGGCGTAAACCCAGGAGGCAGAGCTTGCAGTGAGCTGAGATCCGGTCACTGCACTCCAGCCTGGGCGACAGAGCGAGACTCCGTCTCAAAAAATAAATAAATAAATAAAAATAAAAATAAAAAATTAGCTGGGTGTGGTGGTGCACATCTGTAATCCCAACTATTCGGGAGGCTGAGAACCCAGGATTCAGAGGCTGCAGTGAGCCAAGATTGCACTACTGCACTCCAGCCTGGGCAACAGAGTGAGACTCTCTCTCAAAAAACAGGGCAGGGAATCAAAACATATCAATTACCCGATGATGACTAATGGATAAATAAAGTATAGTATATCCACACAGTGGAATATTGTTTGGCCATAAAAAAGAGGTACTGGCCAGGCACAGTGGCTCATGCCTGTAATCCAAGCACTTTGGGAGGCTGAGGCAGGCAGATCACGAGGTCAGGAGATCAGGATCATCCTGGCTAACACAGTGAAACCCCGTTTCAACTAAAAACACAAAAAATTAGCTGGGTGTGGTGGCACGTGCCCGTAGTCCCAGCTACTCGGGAGGCTGAGGCAGGAGAATCGTTTGAACCAGGGGGGCGGAGGTTGCGGTGAGCCAAGATCGCACCACTGCCCTCCAGCTTGGGCGACAGAGTGAAACTCCATTTCCAAAAAATAAAAATAAAAGACTTTGAAAACAGTATGCTATGTGAAAAAAGCCAGTCACAAAAGACCACATGTATCATTCCATTTATAAGAAATTTCTATAATAGGCAAATCAATAGAGACAGAAAGTAGATTGGTAGTTGCCTAGAGATGGGTAGGTTGGGAGGAAATAGCAAGTTGACTGCCAATGGGTATGGAATTTCAGTTTGGTGTGATGAAGTTGTGCTAAAATTGATTGTATTGATGGGTGAACAACTTTGTGAATATACTAAAATTGATTGAATTGTAGGCTTTTGATGGCTGAATTGCACAGCATGTAAATTATATCAATAAAGCTATTGAAGAGAATCAGTATTACTTGCCATAAATAAAATAGGAATGGAAACTAAGAATGACTTTTTTTTTTTTTTTTTTTTTTTTTTGAGACGGAGTCTTGCTCTCTCGGCAGGCTGGAGTACAGTGGTGCGATCTCAGCTCACTGCAACCTCTACCTCCCGGGTTCAAGCAATTCCCCTGGCTCAGCCTCCCAAGTAGCTGGGATTACAGGCACGCGCCACCACATCCAGCTAATTTTTTATGTTTTTTATAGAGATGGGGTTTCACCATGTTGGCCAAGATGGTCTCAATCTACTGACCTCGTGAGCCGCCCACCTCGGCCTCCAAAAGTGCTGGGATTACAGGTGTGAGCCACCGCACCCGGCCTAAATATGACATTATTAAACACTAGATACATTTTATTTTTCTTGAAATGGGTCTCTATGTTGGTCAGGGTCTAAATATATTGGTTAAGCTGATCTTGATTCCTAGACTCAAGTGATGCTCCCACTTCAGGCTCCAGAGGAGCTGGGATTACAGGCTGAAGCCGCCACCGTGCCTGACAGGAGGAATTCTTATTTGGTGCCAGCTCTCTAACACTTCTAAAATCTTCTAAATCCAAAGTGCTAGGATTACAGGCATGAGCCACCGCGCCTGGTCAATCTCCCTCTTTTTTATTCAAAGAGTGTATAGTGCTGGGGATGGTGGCACATACCTATGATCCCAGCTACTTGGAAGGCTGAGGCAGGAGGATCACTTGAGTCCAGGAGATGGAAGCTACAGTGAGCTGTGATTGTGCCACTGTAGTTCAGCCTGGGTGACAGAGTGAGACTCCATCTCTTTTAAAAAAAAATTTTAAACGACTTTTTTCTTAAGTTACTGAAGATAGGAAAGGGAATAATTTTTTCACTGTGTGATTCGGTGTTTTTGTCTATCTCCAGTTAAATTGCAAATGTCTGCAGTACCCATTCCACACTTGGGACAAACAGACGCAAAATGTGAAGCTGGGCATGGTGCTCACACTTGTAGTCCCAGCACTTTCAGGGGCTGAGGTGGGAGAATCACTTGAGCCCAAGAGTTGGAGACCAGCCTGAGCAATATAGCAAGACCTTCTCTCTACTTATGTTTAAAAAAACAAAAACATTAGCCAGGTGTAGTGGCACATGCCTGTAGTCCCAGTTGCTGGGGAGGCTGAGGCAGGAGTATTGCTTGAGTCCATGACTTTCAGGCTGCAGTGAGCCGTGATCATGCTACTACACTGCAGCCTGGGTGTCAGAGTGAGACCCTCTTTCAAAAAAAAAAAAAAAAAAAGATGTAAAGTGTAAGGCTGAAGTATACCACCAGAATGTGACATATGCCCCTTACATTTAAGTAATAAGCAATTCTTTTTCTTTTCTTTTCTTTTTTTTTTTTTTTTTTGAGACAGAGTATCGCTCTGTCGCCCAGGCTGGAGTACAGTGGTGCGATCTCGACTCACTGCAAGCTCCGCCTCCCGGGTTCGCGCCATTCTCCTGCCTCAGCCTCCTGAGTAGCTGGGACTACAGGCGCCCGCCACCTCGCCCGGCTAGTTTTTTTGTGTGCGTTTTTTAGTAGAGACGGGGTTTCACCGTGTTTGCCAAGATGGTCTCGATCTCCTGACCTCGTGATCGCCTGTCTCGGTCTCCCAAAGTGCTGGGATTACAGGCTTGAGCCACCGCGCCCAGCCAATTTTTGTACTTTCAGTAGAGACGGGGTTTCACCATGTTGGTCAGGCTGGTCTTGAACTCCTGATCCCGCAATCCACCCACCTCGGCTTCCCATAGTGCTGGGATTACAGGTGTGAACCCCCGTGCCTGGCCTTTCTCTTTCTTTCCTTCTTTTCTTTCTCCTTTCTTCTTTCCTTCCTTCTTTTCTTTCTCTTTCTCTCTTTTCCTTCTTTTCTTTCTCTCTCTTTCCTTCCTTCTTTCTTTCTTTCTTTTTCTCTTTCTTATTTTTTTTTTTTCCAGACGGAGTCTCAGTCTGTCGCCCAGGCTGGAGTGCAGTGGCGCGATCTCAGCTCACTACAAGCTCCACCTCCCGGGTTCACCCCATTCTCCTGCCTCAATCTCCCGAGTAGCTGGGACTACAGGTGCCCGCCACCACACCTGGCTAATTTTTTTGTACTTTTAGTAAAGATAGGGTTTCACCATGTTAGCCAAGATGGTCTCGATCTCCTGACCTCATGATCCGCCCGCCTCAGTCTCCCAAAGTGCTGCGATTACAGGCGTGAGCCACTGCGCTCGGCCTTCCTTCTTTTCTTTCTTTCTTCTTTCTCTCTCTTTTTCTTTCTTTCTTTTTTTTTTTTTTTTTTTTTTTGAAACGGTATCTGGCTCTGTCGCCCAGGCTGGAGTGCAACAGCACGATCTCAGCTCACTGCAACCTCCGCCTCCCAGGTTCAAGCAATTCTCCTGCCTCAGCCTCTCAAGTAGCTGGGATTACAGGCGTGCGCCACCACACCCAGCTAATTTTTTGTATTTTTAGTAGAGACAGGGTTTCACCATATTGGTCAGGCTGGTCTCGAACTTTTTTTTTTTTTTTTAGACGGAGTCTCGCTCTGTTGCCCAGGCTGGAGTGCTGTGGTGCGGTCTCGGCTGACTGCAACCACGGCCTCCCAGGTTCAAGTGATTCTCCTGCCTCAGCCTCCTGAGTAGCTGGGATTACAGGTGCACACCACCACAGCCGGCTAATTTTTTGTATTTTTAGTAGAGATGGAGGTTTCACCATGTTGGCCAGGCTGCTCTCAAACTCCTGACCTGTGATTCGCCTGCCTCGGCTTCCCAAAGCGCTGGGATTATAGGCGTGAGCCACGGCGCCTGGCCCTGGCCCTTCTTTCATGTTTTAATTCGAGGCAGCTTGGCATGTACTAAGTTTTCAAAAATACATACATTTCCATCTATACTGCGACACCCATCCAATTAGCAAATTGTGTTCACAGCTCTCAGACTCACTCATAGATTTAGAATCTCCTCAGGGACTTGGTCTTAACTGAAGACAAATGAGATCCTAGAGGGGCTTTTTGTCCTAAAGGTGAGCTGGAATGTGGGAGTAACAGTTTTAGCACAAGAGCAAGTTGAAACTTCCTTCATCTTTTCTGGTGATACTGTGGCTGACAGTATTTGCTGTTAAATGGAATGGTAGTCAGAAAACATCATGGCAGGGGGCACCCGGATTTGAACCGGGGACCTCTTGATCTGCAGTCAAATGCTCTACCCCTGAGCCATACCCCCTCTGTCCATTGTACATTCCTTCCGTGTCCACTTGTGGTGACTCAATACAATCAAGTTCCACCCACACGAGTTCTGGCAAGTTTTGTATTCTAAAGCCCCACCTTCTTAATTAATCATCATCTGGTTTGGCTTTTCCATTGGCCACCAATAAACTGAAAGGGAACACTTGAAAAATGACATCCTGGGCCAGGAGGGTGACTCACACCTGTAATCCCAGCACTCAGGGAGGCCGAGATGAGGTCAGGAGTTCGAGACTAGCCTGACCAAAACAGTGAAACCCCGCCCCCACTAAAAATACGAAATAACTAGCTGGGAGTGGTGGCAGGCACTTGTAATTCCAGCTACTAGGGAGGCTGAGGCAGGAGAATTGCTTGAATCCCTGGAGGCAGAGGTTGCAGTAAGCTGAGATCACACCACTGCACTCCAGTCTGGGCTAACAGAATGAGTCTCTCTCTCTCTCTCCTTCTCTCTCTTTTTTTTTTTTTTTTTTTTTTTTTTTTTTTTGAGACGGAGTCTTGCTCTGTCGCCCAGGCTGGAGTGAAGTGGCTGGATCTCAGCTCACTGCAAGCTCCGCCTCCCGGGTTTACGCCATTCTCCTGCCTCAGCCTCCCGAGCAGCTGGGACTACAGGGGCCCACCACCTCGCCCGGCTAGCTTTTTGTATTTTTTAGTAGAGACGGGGTTTCACCGTGTTAGCCAGGATGGTCTCGATCTCCTGACCTCGTGATCCGCCTGTCTCAGCCTCCCAAAGTGCTGTGATTACAGGCTTGAGCCACCGCGCCCGGCCCTCTCTCCTTCTCTCTCTATCTCTCTATATATACATATCTATACACATATATATACATAAACATACACACACATACACATAAACATATGTATATGTTTAGTAAAGACTGTTTCATCATGTTGCCCAGGCTGGTCTCAAGTGATCCACCTGCCTGAGCTCAAGCAATCCTCCCATCTCGGCCTCCCAGAGTGCTGGGATTACAGGCGTAGGCCAAGGAGCTTGGCCTTTGCTCTGCTCTTGATGGAAACAATAGCCAGCTCTGACGTGGGGCTCTGCTGACAGCTGGGGAAGTGCTTTATTGAGGTTGAGTAGTGTGGTTCCTTCTTGTCCCACTGGTAGGGGAGAACTGAAGCCCCTCCTTTCAAACCTGGCACTCCTTAGTATGGAGTGCAAGGGTGTAGGCCTGAGAAGCCCTTTCTCCTCTCACCTCCTCTCCAGGGGGAAGAAAAGCCAAGGGTAGAACTGGCTCATTCCTCCAATCTCAGGGAAGAAACAGCACACGTGGAGACACAAATTAAATTTTTTAACGTAAAAACACATTAAGAGTTCATCTAAACATTTGTCTTAGAAATTCAGGTCGATGGTTAGGAAGGGAAAAGATGCTGTTAGAACAGAGGGAAGTGGGTGACCTCTCCAAAGACGGACGTGCTCCGACGGAGGGCTGGAGTGTTCCGGCGGTAGCCAAACCTTCCATTGAACCCATAGATTGGTTTCAGATCAGCATTGTAGTGGTCGTGCCCAGTCACCTGCTGGAGAGAATGCCCTTGGGGGCGAGGAGAGAGAGGCCTGAGCCTGCATTCAGCCCACCTCTTGGCTTCCCCATTCCCCTGGGTGTGGTATGGGATGCCAACCAGGCATAGTCACTTGCATTCCCCATGCCCACAGCTGAACATGCAATCCTCAAATTCCCTGAGCCTCTGGGCTGAAAAGCCAAGGGCTGGTGAGGCTGAGGGACAGAAGGCTTCCTAGAAATAAAACCCCGCACCAGGAATAATTGCAGGAAAACTGTGAATGGTTTGTGCTGGGACAGGAAGGGCCAGAAATTCTGGGTTTGGCAAAGCTTGCTTTTCTCCCACAAGAAATGAGAAAAATCTCACCCTTGCCTCTGACCCATGTGGAAAAAATGGATGAGATCAAATCAATTGGGCCAAATGGCACAAAGTATCATGTGACTAGAGAAGTGACCCACGATGGTGGAGCTGGGCTGGGAGGAGGGTTTACCCTGTTAGAAAAATATCTCGGCCAGGCGTGGTGGCTCACGCCTGTAATCCCAGCACTTTAGGAGGCCGAGGCGGGTGGATCACGAGGTCAGGAGCTCGAGACCATCCTGGCTAACACGATGAAACCCCGTCTGTACTAAAAATACAAAAAATTAGCTGGGCGTGGTGGCAGGTGCCTGTAGTCCCAGCTACCTGGGAGGCTGAGGCAGGAGAATGGTGTGAACGCAAGAGATAGAGCTTACAGTGAGCCGAGATCGTGCCACTGCACTCCAGCATGGGCAACACAGCAAAACTCAGTCTCAAAAAAAAGAAAAATATCTCTCAACTCTTTCCCATTGTTGTTAACCTGGGCCTGGAAAATGAGCAGGATGCAGCAGTGAGGGGAACAGGGACTTCAGAGTTGGGAAGAGCAGAATATTTTTGTTCATTTGTTTTTCAGATGGAGTCTCACACTGTCGCCCAGGCTGGAGTGCAATGATGCAATCTTGGATCACTGCAACCTCTGCCTCCTGGATTCAAGAGATTATCCTGCATCAGCCTCTTGAGTAGCTGGGATTATAGGTGCCCGCCAACACGCCTGGCCAATTTTTTGTATTTTTAGTAGAGACGGGGTTTTACTATGTTGGCCAGGCTGGTCTTGAACTCTTAACCTCGTGATCTGCCTGCCTCAGCCTCCCTAACTGCTGGGATTACAGGCATGAGCATGAGCCACTGTACCAGGCCAGGAAGAGCAGAATATTAATTCCAGCTCAGCCCTCTTGCCAAATTACTTTAACTAAAGAAACTGGTTTCCCTACCTGTGCTGTGGGGTTAGTGTAAGGGTGAAAAGTGCCTAACAAATGGCTCATGTCTATAATGTCAGCACTTTGGGAGGCTGAGGCCAGAGGATCACTTGAGCCTAGGAGTTCAAGACCAGCCTGGGCCACATAGGGAGACTCCATCTGTACAAAAAATAAAAAATTAACTGAGTGTGGTGGTGGACACCTGTGGGCCCAGCTGCTCAGAAGGCTGAGGTGGGAGGATTGCTCAAGCCCAGGAGGTCAAGACTGCAGTGAGTAGTAATTGTGCTACTGCATTTCTTTTTTTTTTTTTTTTTTAATGGAGTCTTGCTGTGTCGCCCAGGCTGGAGTGCAGTGGCATGATCTTGGCTCATTGCAACCTCCACCTCCTGGGTTCAAGCAGTTCTCCTGCCTCAGCCTCCCAAGTAGCTGGGATTCCAGGCACGAGCCACCACGCCCGGCTAATTGTCTTTTTGTATTTTTAGTAGAGACAGGGTTTAACCAGGTTGGCCAGGCTGGTTTGGAACTCCTGACCTCAAGTGATCCACCCGCCTCAGCCTCCCAAAGTGCTGGGATTACAGGCATGAGCCACCACACTCATCCGTGCTACTACATTTCATGCAATCCAGTTTGGGTGACAGACTGAGACCATGTCTCAAAAAAAAAAAAAAAAAAAATGGGGGCCTGACATACAGTACTGGTGCTTATTAACTAATATTAGGGAGCATTGTGGCACCATATGCTCATGTATGTGAAGAAAACCTGGAAGGATGCAGTCCCTTAGCCTCTTCCCCTCAACCAGGCCTCGCTATGGTCCAGGAACCATGATGAGGCTGGAAAGGGAGGCAGCACTTGCCTGTCCCTGCCCAGTTTCTCCTGTTGAGGTATCTCTGTCCTTGCCCGAAGATGTGGATATAGTCTACTATCCAGCCATCCCTTCCTGTACCGCCATGATCCTGAAAGTGGGGAAGAGAATACAGAAGACTGTCAGCCAAAATGTTGAGGGGGGCACAGTGCAAACTGCCCTGGGGTTTGCTGTGGGGAGAGAAGAGGACAGAGCCTTAGGTAACTGGGGCAGACAGACTAAATATATTTAAGAACCAGCCCAGGCGCAGTGGCTCAGGCCTGTAATCCCAGCACTTTGGAAGGCCGAGGTGGGTGGATTACCTGAGGCCAGGAGCTCGAGACTAGCCTTGCCAACATGGCGAAACCCCATCTCTACTAAAAATACAAAAAATTAGCTGGGCATGGTGGCAGGCATCTGTAATCCCAGCTGCTCAGGAGGCTGAGGCAGTAGAATTGCTTGAACGCTGGGGCAGAAGTTGCAGTGAGCCAAGATCTTGCCATTGCACTCCAGCCTGGGCAACAAGAGCCAAACTCTGTCTCAAAAAAAAAAAAGAACTCTCAGGGAGGGGCAGTTGAGCTTGGAAGCTGAAGGCTCAGTCTCTGCTGCCAGACAGGCTGGGTTCTAACTCCAGCTCAACCATTAACAGGCTTTGTGAACTTGGGCCAATTACACAGCTTTTCTGGGCCTCAATTTCCCCATCAGTAAAAGGAGTATTGCTGTGAGGTTTGTTTTTTGAGACATGGTCTCACACTGTCGCCCAGGCTAGAGTGCAGCGTTGCCACCTTGGCTCACTGCAACCTCCACCTCCTGGGTTCAAACAATTCTCCTGCCTCAGCCTCCTGAGTAACTAGGATTACAGGCATGCGCCACCATGCCCAGCTAATTGGCCAGGCTGGTCTCAAACTCTTGAACTCAGGTGATCCACCCGCCTCAGCCTCCCAAAGTGCTGGGATTACAGGATTGAGTCACTGCACCGGCCTGCTGTGAGACTTAAGTGGTTTTGGTTAGATAAAGGGCCTGGCATAGTGAAGCTGTATAAATGTTATCTTTATTTAAATGAAAATAATACCTACCACAAATGGTGGTTTTGACAATAATACTTTTAAAATTAAACTGGTTGGTTGGGAGCGGTGGCTAACACCTATAATCCCAGCACTGTGGGAGGCCAAGGCAGGAGGATCACTTGAGGTCAAGAGTTGGAGACCACCCTGGCCAACATGGCGAAACCCCTACTACAAATACAAAAATTAGCCAGGTGTAGTGGCGCGTGCCTATAATCCCAGCTACTCAGGAGGCTGAGGCAGGAGAATCACTTGAACCCGGGAGACAGAGGTTGCAGTGAGCTGAGATCGTGCCACTGTACTCCAGTCTGGGAGATAGAGTGACACTCCCTCTCAAAAACAAACAAACAAAAAAACAGACTGGGCACAGTGGCTTGTGCCTATAATCCCAGCACTTTAGGAGGCTGAGGCAAGAGGATTGCTTGAACCCAGAAGTTTGAGACCAGCCTAGGTAACATGGCCAGACCTGTCTCAACAAAACACTAAAAGATTGCGGCTGGGTATGGTGGCTCACGTCTGTAATCTCAGCACTTTGGGAGGCCAAGATGGGCAGATCACAAGGTCAGGAGTTCGAGACCAGCCTGGCCAACATGGTGAAACCCCATCTCTACTAAAACTACAAAATATTAGCTGGGCATTGTGGCAGGTGCCTGTAATCTCAGCTACTTGGGAGGCTGGGGCAGGAGAATCGCTTGAACCCGGGAGGCTGAGGTTGCAGTGAGCCGAGATCACACCACTGTACTCCAACCTGGGCGACAGGGTGAGACTCTGCCTCAAAAAAAAAAAAAATTAAAAGATTAGCCACTGGAAATGGTAGCACACGCCTATAGTCCCACCTACTCAGGAGGCTGAGACTGGAGGATTTCTTAAGCCCAGCAGTTCGAGGCTGCAGTGAGCTGTGCTACTGCACTTCCAGCCTGGGTGACAGAGTGGCACTCTGTCTCGAAAAAGAAAATTGGAAAGCTTTTTCAAGGCCGGGTGTGGTGGCTCACGCCTGTAATCCCAGCACTTTGGGAGGCTGAGGCAGGTGGATCAGTTGCGGTCAGGAGTTCAAGACCAGCCTGGCCAACATAGTGAAACCCCGTCTCTACTAAAAATACAAAAAATCAGCTGGGTGTGGTGGCGGGCGCTTGTAATCCCAGCTACTTGGGAGGCTGAGGCAGGAGAATCGCTTGAACCTAGGAAGCGAAGGTTGCAGTGAGCCAAGATCAGGCCACTCCACTCCAGCCTGGATGACAGAGTGAGACTCTGTCTAAAAAAAAAGAAAGCTTTTTCCAAATATGTATACCTTATCATTTTCAAGTTTTTAAATACACGGGTTCTTCCTTTTCCCCTCCCCAGACTCTAGTTCCTTCTGTTGTAAAATTACCAGTCAATGCCAGTGTGGTGGCTCATGCCTGTAGTCCCAGCACTTTGGGAGGCTGAGAAGGGCAGATCACTTGAGCTCAGCAGTTCAAGACCAGCCTGGGCAACATGGTGAAACCCGGTCTCCGTAGTCCCAGCTACTGGAGAGGCTGAAGTGGGTGGATCGTTTGAACACGGAAGGCGGAGGTTGCAGTAAGCCAAAATTATGCCACTGCACTCCAGCCAGGGTGACAGAACAAGACCCTGTCTCAAAAAAAAAAAAGAAAGAAAGAAAGAAAGAAAAATTGGGCAGGGCACGGTGATTCACGCCTGAAATCCCAGCACTTTGGGAGGCCGAGGCAAGCAGATCACGAGGTCAGGAGATGGAGACCATCCTGGCTTACACGGTGAAACCCCGTCTCTACGAAAAATACAAAAAATTAGCCAGACATGGTGGCGGGCGCCTGTAGTCCCAGCTACACAGGAGGCTGAGGCGGGAGAATGACGTGAACCTGGGAGGCAGAGCGAGACTCCATCTCAAAAAATAAATAAATAAAATAAAAATTACATGAGTCAACACACATGTGACTCGTGTGTCCATATACATGCACTGCACAGACCTATGCAAACAAACATTTGGGACTACACACACACACACACAAACCCCAAGATCTGTTCACAGAATAACCCCATGAGTCCTCCTGTCTCTTCTCCACACCACTGTTGTGTAGAAACACAAATACTGGAAGCGAAATGTTGGGCGGGAATATTGAACCATCAGCAAATAGTCTCGGAATCTTTGATCTAGGGGGTTAGCGGGGGAGTACTCTGCTGGGAAGGGGCCTACACCTAGGCGGGAAAAGGCCAGGGGGAGGAACTGAGGTCCGCAGAGGTTTGAGAGGTGTCCCTCCCTTTAGACCAAAGAACCCAGAGACCAAGCCCCACGCCCTGCCACTATGATGTCACAGGAGGAAGGCGTCTCGCCCTGGAAGTCAAGTCAATTCCCTTGTCTTACTCACTGAGGTCACACGGATTTTCGCGTATTTAGAGAATTTGCGGTGTGAGGTCACCCTAGAGGGCGGGTCGGTAACGTCACAAAGGACAAAGAGACGGACTGGTTTGGGAGAAGCTGGCTTTGAGCCCTATCCCCTTGCCTTGCAGAAACCCGGAATGAGTCTGTTCTCAAATTCCGGGCTGGAAGGCCATTCTGTGACGGGACCTTGCACTCAACACCTGTCCTCCCTCTCCTGCAGTCCCCCGGCTTCATTAAGAAAACTGGGAGGCGGTGGCGGGAGAATAGTGTGAGCCCAGGAGTTCAAGAGCAGTCTGGGTAACATGGCGAGACCCCCTCTCTACAAAAAAAAAAAAAAAAAAAATTAGGCGAGCGGGGTGGCGCGCGCCTGTAGTCCCGGCTAATCACGAGGCTGAGGTGGGAGGATCCCTTGACCCTGGGAGGTGGAAGCTGCAGTGAGCCATGACCGCACCACTGCACTCCAGCCTGGGCAAGAGTGAGACCCTGTAATTATAGGCTGAAACCTGTAATCCCAGTCTGGGTAACATGGTGAAACCCCGTCTCTACCAAAAACACCAAAATTAGTCTGGCTTCGTGGCGTGCCTGTAATCCCAGCTACTGCCGACGTAGGAGAATCGCTTAAACCCAGGAGGCAGAGGTTGCCGTGAGCCAAAATGGTGCCACTCACTACACTCCAGCCTGGGCGACAGAGCGAGACTCCGTCTCAAAATAATAATAATAATAATAAATAAAAATTTAAAAAAGAAAATAAAGTAAACTGAGGAGGTGAAAGTGGCGGAGTCGTCTTTGTGGTGAGGACGCTGGAGTGAAGATTTAGGGAGGAGTGTGGGGTCTTCCAGGAAGCTCGTATACCTGATGAGTTTTCCGCAAAACGGGCGGAACCACATGGCTCTGGAAGTAGCTGCGGGCGTGGTAGTCCTGCTGTGCATTGTAGGGCGGAATCGCCGACCACAGCTTGGGCCTAGAGCGCCCATAAGCGCGGGCAGTGGTGCTCACAGCCACCCCGTCCAAGATAAAGCCTTTCTCCAGTCGCAGGCGACACTCGCTCAGGTATGCCATCCCAACCACTGTAGCCTTGGAGGGCCTTTCTGGAGGGAATGAGGACCCTAGGTGGGGATACCCCCGTGCATTGTTACGTGATGTCAAGGACCCCTGCAACACAAACCCTATTGTCTCCACTCACCCTGGGTTGACCGGTGGGTCCTTAAGGCAGTGGGGGAAGTTTGCTTGCTTGGTCCCAGAGGAAGTTGACCAGAGACTGACTATGCAAGAGGAGTTGGAAAGTGAAGGGGAGGAGACTGGGTAACTGATTGTGGGCAGTTTGTGTGTAATTAGGCACCGTTCCCCCAGTTTTCCTTTAAGGTGAGTATTCTCTTTTCCCACGGTATTACATGCTATTTCCTCAGCTCAGTTTTGTTGAAAAGCTTGTACCCGGAATTGATCAGAAAGTTCAGATCACACCTACTTCCAATTCTCATTTTACAGAGCTAGAGGTTGAAGCTTAGAAAGGTTCCCTAGGCCGGGAGCGTTGGCTCATGCCAGGAACCCCAGCATTTTGGAAGAACGAGGCGGGGGTATCGCTTGAGCTCAGGAATTTAAGACCAGCGTGGGCAATACAGCGAAACCCCATCTCTACTGAATAAATGAATACTTAGCCGAGTGTGGTGGCACGCACCTGTGGACCCAGCTGCACTGCAGGCTGAGCCATGGAGGTGGAGGCTGCAGTGAGCCATGATTGTGCCACACTCAAGCCTGGATGAGAGGAGACCCTGTCTCAAAAGACCGAAAAAAAAAAAAAAAAAAAAAAAGGCCAGGTGCGGCTGCTCACGCTTGTAGTCCTAGCACTTTGGGAGGCCAAGGTGGGCAGATCATGAGGTCAGGAGATCGAGACCATCCTGGCTAACACGGTGAAACCCCATCTCTACTAAAACTACACAAAATTAGCAGGGCGTGGTGGCGGACGTCTGTAGTCCCAGCTACTCGAGAGGCTGAGGCAGGAGAATGGCGTGAATCCGGGAGCCGGAGCTTGCGGTGAGCGGAGATCGCGCCACAGCACTCCAGCCTGGGTGACAGAGCGAGACTCCGTCTCAAACAAACAAACAAAAAACAAAGAGATTCCCCAAATCCAGTTAGCTGACTTCCAGTTAGTTCAGTTAACAATTATCCTGCCCCACCCGAATTAACATTATTTATTTATTTATTCTTTTTATTTATTTATTTATTTTGAAGACAGTCTCACTCTGTCGCCCAGGTTGGAGTGCAGTGGCTCAGTCCCGGCTCACTACAACCTGTGCCTCCCGGGTTCAAGCAATTCTCTGCCTCAGCCTCCTGAGTAGCTGAGATTACAGGCACCCGCCACTAAGCCTGGCTAATTTTGGTATTTTTAGTAGAAACGGGATTTTGCCATGTTGGCCAAGCTGGTCTCTAACTCCTGACCTCAAATTATTAGCCCGCCTCGGCCTCCTAAAGTGCTGGGCTTACAGGCATGGGCCACTGTGCCTGGTCTCTTTTATGTATATATATTTAAATATAAATATAAAATATTTTATATTTATATTATATTTTATATATTAAAAATATACATATATAGTTTTTTTTAGATGTCACCCAGACTGGAGTGTAGTCTCAGCTCACTGCAACCTCTGCCTCCCGAGTTCAATCAATTATCCTATGTCAGCCTCCTGAATAGCTGAGATTACATGCCTGTGCCACCACCCCAGACTAATTTTTTTTTTTTTTTTGAGATGGAGTCTCACTCTGTTGCCCAGGCTGGAGTGCAGTGGCGGGATCTCAGCTCACTGCAACCTCCCGGGTTCAAGCAATTCTCCTGCCTCAGCTTCCTGAGTAGCTGGGATTACAAGCGCACGTCACCACACGTGGCTAATTTTTGTATTTTCAGTAGAGCTGGGGCTTCACCATGTTGGCCAGACTGGTCTTGAACTCCTGACCTCAGGTGATCCACCCACCTTGGCCTCCCAAAGTGCTGGGATTACTGGTGTGAGCCTCATGCCCCACCACCTAGCTAATTTTTGTGTATACATATATATATATATATTTTTTTTTTTTTTTTTTTTTTTTGAGATGGACTTTCACTCTTCTTGCCCAGGCTAGAGTGCAATGGTGCCATCTCGGCTCACTGCAACCTCCCAGGTTCAAGTGATTCTCCTGCCTCAGCCTCCCTAGTAGCTGGGATTACAGGCATTTGCCACCATGCCTGGCTAATTTTTGTATTTTTAGTAGAGACGGGCTTTCTCCATGTTGGTCAGGCTGGTCTCAAACTCCCAACCTCAGGTGATCCGACTGCCTCAGCCTCGCAAAGTGCTGGGATTACAAGCATGAGCCACCGCACCCGGCCATTAATTTTTGTATTTTTATTATTATTATTTTTTATTTTTTTCAGATGGAGTCTTGCTCTGTTGCCCAGGCTGGAGTGCAGTGGCGTGATCTTGGCTCACTGCAACCTCTGTCCCCTGGGTTTACAGGTGCACGCCACCACGCCCAGCTAATTTTTATATTTTTTCTAGAGACAGGGTTTCACCAGGCTGGTCTTGAACTGCTGACCTCATGTGAGTTCCCTGCGTCGGTCTCCGAAGTGCTGGGATTACAGGCGTGAGTAATTTTTGTATTTTTAGTAGAAACGGTTTCACCATGTTGGCCAGGCTGGTCTCAAAATCCTGACCTCTAGTGATCCTCCCGCCTTGGCCTCCCAAAGTGCTGGGATTACAGGTGTGAGCCACCATGCCCGGCCCCATCCCAATTATTTTCATCCACTATTATTTATGCTTCTTTTTTTCCCCTCAAGACATGGTTTCACTCCAATTTCCCAGGCTGGCACGCAGTGTTGTGATCTTGACTCACTGCAACCTCTGCCTCCCGGGCTCGAGCGATTCTTCTGCCTCAGCCTCCAATTAGCTGGGATTACAAGCACATGCCACCAGGCCCGGCTAATTTTTCTATTTTTTATAGAGACAGGGTTTCGCTATGTTAGCCAGACTGGTCTTGAACTCCTGAGCTCAAGTAATCAGCCCACTTTGGCCTCCCAAGCTGGGAAGATTACAGCCATGAGCCACCAGGACTGGCCTTATCTGTTCTTTAAAGTAACAAAACAGTGGGGGGAAATATTACCATATTTTTCCTCCAGCTAATTTTCTTTTTCATTTTCCTTTAGTTTCCACATGCAGCAATGGATCTAGCTAATTATATAAATTATAATATCTTATTATTTTATTTATTTCTGAGACAGAGTCTCACTCTGTCGCCTAGGCTGCAGTGCAGTGGAGCCATCTAGGCTAACTGCAGCCACCGCTTCCTGGGTTCAAGCGATTCTCCTGCCTCAGCCCCCAGAGTAGCTGGGAGTACAGATACACACAACCACACCCAGCTAATTTTTTTGTAGAGATGGAGGTATTGTTTGTTTTATTTTGTTTTTGTTTTTGTTTTGAGACAGAGTCTTATTCTGTCGCCCAAGCTGGAGTGCAATTACGTGATCTTGGCTCACTGCAACTTCTGCCTCCTGGGTTCAAGTGATTCTTCTGTCTCAGTCTCCCGAGTAGCTGGGGTTACAGGCACCTGCCACCATGCCCAGCTAATTTTTGTATTTTTAGTAGAGATGGGGTTTCACCATTCTGGCCGGGCTGGTCTTGAACTCCTGACCTCGTGATCTGCCCATCTCAGCCTCCCAAAGTGCTGGGATTACAGGCGTGAGCCACCATGCCAGGCCTTGTTTTTTTGTTTTGTTTTGTTTTTGTTTTTTCTTTGAGATGGAGTTTCACTCTTGTAGCCAAGGCTGGAGTGCAATGGTGCGATCTCGGCTCACTGCAACCTGTCTCCTGGGTTCAAGCGATTCTCCTGCCTTAGCCTCCCAAGTAGCTGGGATTACAGGCATGCACCACCATACCCAGCTGATTTTGTATTTTTAGTAGAGACGGGGTTTCACCATGTTGGGCAGACTAGTCTTGAACTCCTGACCTCAGGTGATCTACCCACCTTGGCCTCCCAAAGTGCTAGGATTACAGGCGTGAGCCACCATGGCCGTTGTTTTGTTTTTTTGAGACGGAGTCTGGGTATTGTCACCAGGCTGGAGTGCAATGGCGCGATTTTGGCTCACTGCAACCTCCGCCTCCTGGGTTCAAGCGATTCTCCTGCCTCAGCCTCTTGAGTAGCTGGGATTACAGGCACCCATCACCACACCCAGCTAATTTTTGTATTTTTAGTAGAGATGGGTGTTTCACCACGTTGGCCAGGCTGATATGGAACTCCTGACCTCAGGTGATCCACCTGCCTTGGCCTCTCAAATTGTTGGGATTACAGGCATGAGCTTCTGCGCCCGGCGGAGATGGAGTGTTTTTTTGTATGTTTTTTTTTGGGGGGGGGATGGTGTCTCGCTCTGTCGTCCAGGCTGGAGTGCAGCGGCGCAATCTTGGCTCACTGCAAGGTCCGCCTCCTGGATTCACGCCATTCTCCTGCCTCAGCCTCCCGAGCAGCTGGGACTACAGGGGCCCGCCGCCAAGCCCGGCTAAATTTTTTTATGTATTTTTAGTAGAGATCGGGTTTCACCATGTTAGCCAGGATGGTCTTATCTCCTGACCTCGTGATCTGCCCGCCTTGGCCTCCCAAAGTGCTGGGGTTACAGGCGTGAGCCACTGGGCCTGGCCTGTTTTGTTTTTTTCATAGAGACAGTTTTGCCCAGGCTGGAGTGCAGTGCAGTGGTGTGATCATTGCTCACTGCAGCCTTGACCTCCTGGGCTCAAGTGATCCTCCCACCTCAGCCTCCAGAGTAGCTGAGACTAAAGGTGCACACCGCCACACCCAGCCAATTTTTTGTGTGCCTGTAGCTAGACTTGATTGCTCGTCTCAGCCTCCAGAGTAGCTGGGATAATGGGCATGCTCCACTAGGTCTTGTAGTGAATTTACTATTTTGTATATTTACTACTATTTTTATTATGAAAGTACATGTTTTACTGTTCAAGTTGCAAGCTCCTATAAATCAGATCTGATATCTTGAATCCATTCTATTAAAACTTTTACCTAGAAAAAACTTGCAGGTAAATGATGACAAAGGAAAAGTATATATAAATCTGGCCAGGCGCAGTGGCTCACACCTGTAATCCCAGCACTTTGGGAGGCCGAGTGGGGCGGAACACCTGAGGTTGGGAGTTGGAGACCAGCCTGACCAACATGGAGAAACTCTGTCTCTACTAAAAATACACAGTTAGCCAGACGTGGTGGTGCATGCCTGTAATTCCACCTACCTGGGAGGCTGAGGCAGGAGAATCGCTAGGACCTAGGAGGCAGAAGTTGCAGTGAGCTGAGATTGTACCACTGCACTCCAACCTGGGCAATAAGAACCCAGGAGTCTCTTGGAGCCCAGGAGTGAGACGGAGTCTGGCTGGCTCACTGCAACCTCCGCCACTGCAACCTCTGCCTCTTGGGTTCAAGCAATTCTCCTGCCCCAGCCTGCCGAGTAATTGGGACTACAGGCACGTGTCACCACGCCCAGCTAATTTTTTATTTTTAGTAGAGACGAGATTTCACCATATTGGCCAGGCTGGTCTTGAACTCCTCATCTCAGGTGATCAGCCCATCTCGGCCTTCCAAAGTGCTGAGATTACAGGTGTGAGCCACCATGCCCAGCTGACAAAGGAAAACATTTAGTGAAATGTAAATATCAAGCTTTTAATCCAAGTCAAAAAAAACTCCAAAGCATAAAATGTGAGGTGGGATGCAGTGGCTCACACTTGTAATTGCGGCCCTTTGAAGGCCACAGCAAGAGGATTCCGAGTCCAGCAGTTCAAGGTTATAGTGAGCTTCTATGGTGTCACTGCACTCCAGCCTGGGTGACAGAGCAAGACTGTCTCAGAAAAGATAAAATTCAAAAATAGCAGTGATTAAGGGTAATACATAAGGATCATATATTGCCATAATATATAAAAATATAAAAGGTGGGCCTAGGGGCTTGTCACACTAAAGCTGACTTGAAATTGACCATACTCAGGGACGTTACGGTCTAACTCTCTCAAACTAGAGATTTAATACTTTTTTTTCCTTTCCCGAGACGGAGTTTCGCTCTTGTTGCCCAGGCTGGAGGGCAATCGCAGGATCTCGGCTCACTGCAACCTCCACCTCCAGGGTTCAAGCGATTCTCCTGCCTCAGCCTCCGAAGTAGCTGGGATTACAGCATGCACCACTACGCCTGGCTAATTTTGTATTTAGTAGAGATGGAGTTTCAACGTGTTGGACAGGCTGGTCTCGATCTCCTGACCTCAGATGATCCACCCACCTCAGCCTCCCAAAGTGCTGGGATTATAGGCGTGAACTACCACGCCCAGCCAAGATTTAATTCTTCTAAAACCAAGACTGGTTCAGTCTAGACAGGGTACTGGTTCTCAATCTTGGGTGTACCTTGAAATCTCCTGGGAGCTTCACAATTCTGATGTCTGAGTCCTATTCTGCAGTCTGACTAATTGGTCTAGGGTATGAACCAGACACATTTTCAGAAGCTCCAGGTTAGAACAACTCCTCTCTAGGTCTGGTACATTCCATAAACTAGTCATAAGACATTAAGGGTAGTTCTTTTTGATACCAAATGGAGCTTGTATTATACCTAACTTACAGGCAGAGACATTTATGGCTGAGTATTTGCAGATACTGATATATGAACACAAACCTTAAGCTAAAAACCCTATTTAGTCCACTTCCCCCCAAAGTATTGTTCTAAACGAGTATCCATTTTTCCCAGACACTGGGTATCACCTAAATCAACTCTTACAGAGTTTAGAAACAAATGCTAACAACCTCCTACCTTAAGACCAAGTGCCTTTATTAACAGGGCTTTATGCCTGTTCAGTTGGCAAAATTTTATCATTCTTTCATTCTCAAACTAGAGCTTGGAACATAAATTACACGATCATCCTGTTTGTCAAAACATTTTCATAGCAAAATACCTGTACGTACCATCAACTTAATCACCTTCCACTATGACAGTAAACCTACATGGCAATTACTGTTGTTCTACAAATATTCAGTTTACTCCAAACCTGTTAACTGCTAAAATGTACATATAGACAGGCTCCCATTAACATCAATCCTCAAAATCCCTGTGTGTCCAGGATCTAACTATACGATCTTTTTTTTTTTTTTTTTTTGAGACGGAGTCTCGCTCTGTCGCCCAGGCTGGGGTGCAGTGGCCGGATCTCAGCTCACTGCAAGCTCCGCCTCCCGGGTTTACGCCATTCTCCTGCCTCAGCCTCCCGAGTACGAGTAGCTGGGACTACAGGTGCCCGCCACCTCGCCCGGCTAGTTTTTTGTATTTTTTTAGTAGAGACGGGGTTTCACCGTGTTAGCCAGGATGGTCTCCATCTCCTTACCTCGTGATCCGCCCGTCTCAGCCTCCCAAAGTGCTGGGATTACAGGCTTGAGCCACCGCGCCCGGCCTATACCATCTATCTTAACTTCAATGCCTTTTTTTTTTTGTGGGGGATGGGGAACAGAATCTTGCCCTGTTGCTCAGGCTGGAGTGCAATGGTACGATCTCGACTCGCTGCAATCTCCACCTCCCAGGTTCCAGCAATTCTGTCAGCTGAGATTACAGGTGTACACCACCATGCCCAGCTAACTTGTATTTTTAGTAGAGGTTTCACCATGTTGGTCAGCCTGGTCTCGAATTCCTGACCTCATGATCCGCCTGCTTTGGCCTCCCAAAGTGTTGGGATTACAGGAGCAAGCCACAGCGCAGCCATTTCAATGCCTTTCTCACTGCAGGAGAAGCTCTCTTGTATAGACAGTCATCAAGCAGTATCTACTATTATTTTTGGGACTTAAAACCCAAATACTTTTTGAAGCCAAAATCAAATACAGCAATTGAAAAATGCCGCCAGGCGCGGTGGCTCAAGCCTGTAATCCCAGCACTTTGGGAGGCCGAGATGGGCAGATCACGAGGTCAGGAGATCGAGACCATCCTGGCTAACACGGTGAAACCCCGTCTCTACTAAAAAAAAAAATACAAAAACTAGCCGGGCGAGGTGGCGGGCGCCTGTAGTCCCAGCTCCCTGGGAGGCTGAGGCAGGATAATGGCGTAAACCTGGGAGGCGGAGCTTGCAGTGAGCTGAGATCCAGCCACTGCACTCCAGTCCGGGTGACAGAGCGAGACTCCGCCTCAAAAAAAAAAAAAAATAAATAAATAAATAAAATAAAATAAAAAATACAAAAAACTAGCTGGGCGTCGTGGTGGGCACCTGTAATCCCAGCTACTCGGGAGGCTGAGGCAGGAGAATGGCCTAAACCCGGGAGGCGGAGCTTGCAGTGAGATGAGATAGTGCCACTGCACTCCAGCCTGGGCAACAGAGCCAGACTCCGTCTCTAAAAAAAAAAAAAAAAAAAAAAAATGCCGAAAAAGTCTGCAAACTCACAAAAAAGCAAGGATTGTTTAAAAAAAAAAAAAAAAGGCCGGGCGTGGTGGCTCAAGCCTGTAATCCCAGCACTTTGGGAGGCCGAGACGGGTGGATCACGAGGTCAGGAGATCAAGACCATCCTGGCTAATACAGTGAAACCCTGTCTCTACTAAAAAAAATACAAAAACTAGCCGGGCGAGGTGGCGGGCGCCTATAGTCCCAGCTACTCTGGAGGCTGAGGCAGGAGAATGGTATGAACCCGGGAGGTGGAGCTTGCAGCGAGCTGAGATCCGGCCACTGCACTCCAGCCTGGGCGACAGGGCGAGACTCCGTCTCAAAAAAAAGCACAGTGTTTCCATTTCACAAAAGCAATGGTCGGGTCAGGTCATGCCAAAAAGATTATAGAGGCCGGGATGGGAAGATCACTTGAGATCAGGAGTTTGAGTCCAGTTTGGCCAACACGTTGAAACCCCATCTCCACCAAAAATACAAAAATTAGCCAGGCATGATGGCAGGTGCCTGTAATCCCAGCTACTTGGGAGGCTGAGGCAGGAGTATTACTTGAACCCTGGAGGTGGAGGTTGCAGCAAGAAAAGATCTCCCCACTGCACTCCAGCCTCTGTAACAGTGAGACTCCAAAAGTGTAGAAGTGAACAGGGAGGCAAGCACTGCCAACAAATACTTTTTAATGGGTTTAAAATTTTTATTTTTAGAAATATACTGGAGAATCATGCAATGCTGCCAGCATTGGATGCAATCCGGGGCCACAAGTCTGCACACTCCTTTGCTACTGGTCCTGTAATGGCAGAACCTGCATTAAAAAAACAAAAAAAAATGTGGGGGACAGGTTAAGACATCATCAAACAGAGGATCCGTGGCCTGTACTTCTAGACAACCCACCCAACCTCAGAGACCTAAGGAACAAGCCAGACTGAGTTCCTACCTTTCATCTCGCCTTTATTGTTCACTATGACTCCTGCATTATCTTCAAAATAAAGAAACACACCATCTTTTCTACGGTATGACTTTCGTTGTCGAATGACCACTGCTGGATGTACTGAGAGAAGAAAAAAGGACAGCAGTCATTAACCTGTCAAGTCGCAACGCCACCACAAAAGCAGTTTCCAGCTAGACATAATGTACACTCAGTGTTTCAGACAGTGTAAATATCAATCAATCTTTAAGGTGATCCTCCCACCTCAGCCTCTCCAGTATCTTGGACTACAGCTGCTCACCACCATGCCCAGATTTTTTTTTTTTTTTTTTGAGACGGAGTCTTGCTCTGCCACCCAGGCTGGAGTGCAGTGGCCGGATCTCAGCTCACTGCAAGCTCCGCCTCCCGGGTTTATGCCATTCTCCTGCCTCAGCCTCCCGAGTAGCTGGGACTACAGGCGCCCGCCTCGTCGCCCGGCTAGTTTTTTGTATTTTTAAGTAGAGACGGGGTTTTCACCGTATTAGCCAGGATGGTCTCGATCTCCTGACCTCGTGATCCGCCCGTCTCGGCCTCCCAAAGTGCTGGGATTACAGGCTTGAGCCACCGCGCCCGGCCTTAAAATCAAAGCTGCCAGTATTTTCTCGCAAGTGTAAAACTCTCAGGACGACAATTATCCTTGCCTATGCCTTTTCTAACTTCACCTCACAGGTGGGTTATTAAGATCCCAGTATCACTGAATTGGGATGTAGAAATGGGACCTGGGACCCCCAACTGCTCCCAGTCCTGGCAATGAGCAGAGACCAAGCTATTCAGATTTACACTGGAAAACAGTTCAAATTCCTGGGCCCAAACACCAGGCTTTATGTTTTACTTTTAATGTTTTACTTTCCAGTGTCATAAGTAACTTTTACACCCATCTGTACTAAAGGGAAAAAGACGCTTTTCCCAACGTTCAAAATCAAGTATCACTACACAGTGAAATATAATGCTTGTGAAGAACTATTATAGAGTGAGACACACCTGGATTCCAATCTTCACTGATACTAGCGTGGGGTCCTTACACAGAATTTTTATAACGACAGGAAGACTATACAAAAAATAGATAAGTCTAACCAAGTTAGCAATGGGACACACATGAGGCAGCCAATACTTACTGACCCTCCTCTACTTAGAAACCATTAAATGCTCACAAATTCATCAAGTAGACAAATAGACCTCGCCCTTTTGCACATTTCTGTACTTGTTATTTATTAAGTTCCAAGGGGAGGGGATGTATTCATTTAGCAGAAACAAGGACCAAAAAAGACATTAACAAAATTGGATACGCACAGCTCGTTTTAAAACTGAAGTGTTCTGAGCTCTGTCTGGTCTGTCCCACCACTGACTGAGACCAACAATCCACTCTCCTGCCATCTCATCTACAAAGTGATGGCCATTTGCTCTGCTCTTCTCTGACAGCTCCCTGGGCCACCAATCAGACCCAGGAAGTGTTCTGAGAAGAGGAAAAAGCCCATGCAATTGCTGAATCACAAGCACAGTGCTACCAAGCCCTCAAGTGGATACCAAGCCCTCAAGTGGATATTAATGGTGAACAAAAAAAGATTTCTAACCCAAAGGTTAAAAATCTACTGGAGAGCATCGTGGGGTGGATACAGGATAGGAACAACTGTAATAAATGGCTAACAAATCAACATCACATTTGTAAATCAACGGATGGCTAGGAACTCTTTAGAAGAGCAAGACATCCCAGGGTAGAGACAGACTAGGCAGGCACAGGAAAAAAGTGCAAGAGCTGAAGTTAAAATGCATCAAATACCAGAAGTTCTAAAGCCAGACACGACACAAACAGCAAGTATTTTGAGGCCTCCCCCTTTAAATCATATACCTGACAGGAAAACTTTTGAGGGGGTAGTCTGAGATTAAGTAATGAGCAATTAGCTGGGTGTGGTGGCGCACACCTATGATCCCAGCTACTCGGGAGGCTGAGGCAGGACAATCACTTGAGCCTGGGAGGTGGAGGTTGCAGTGAACAGAAAGATATGTGCCACTGCACTCCAGCCTGGGCAACAGAGTGGGACTACGTCTCAAAAATAAATAAATAAAAATAAAATAATGAGCGGCTTCTCGTTTTCATTTTCTAATTTTTTTTTTTTTTTTTGAGAACCCAGGAGGCAGAGGTTGCAGTGAGCCAAGATCGTGCCATTGCACTCCAGTGTGGGCTAAGCGACAGAGGGAGACCCCATCTCAAAAAATAAATAAATAAATAAATCTAAAGTATGGAAATGACAAGATGATGGTCCCCCCTCCAACATAATATGAACAAAAACTTAAGATACTTATCTCACACTGCCTCTCAATGGAAAACAACCTTGAGGCCTTGAAAACTGATCCATTTTCCGTTAAAGGAAAGAGTCCCCCCACTACTTATCAGTATTAAGGTGGGCTCAGTGTTTACTCACCCTTTTTTCTGAGCTCTGGTTTGCCTTTCTTGACTGTGGCCATCACCATGTCACCCACACCAGCAGCGGGAAGTCTGTTCAGCCGTCCCTTGATCCCCTTCACAGAGATGATATACAGGTTTTTGGCTCCTACAAAAGAATGTAAATAAAAATGAAAAATGTTGAGGGCCGATCAGGCCGTTCCATCAGTAGAGCATTTCCCAAACACTTCCGAAGTCCCTCCCTCCACTGACTGCCCAAGCAGTTAGTCCTCAAGAACGCCTTGTCACACCACCGATTGAAGCAAACAACACATGTTGTCACTTCACCCAAAAGCGATGTTTTCACTCTCCCCTTTCTTGACGGCTCAATAGGTCATTAGGCACAGGCCCACTGAGTGCTTTTAAAAGGGGGAGTATATCAACGTGCAGTCAAAGACCTCACCTGTGTTGTCAGCACAATTGATCACAGCTCCTACCGGAAGACCCAAGGAAATCCGGAATTTCGCACCAGAGGACCCACCACGTCCTGTGGATATAAAGGGGAGGTAAACAGGATAAAGAGATCACTATCTAGACATGGTTCGCAGTTCCCCCTCATATCCTTCAACTGTAATTCACCGCACATACTTTGACAGACTGTACGCTATAGATTAGCTCGCTCGAATTTTACTTATGCCGTCCCCGTGTGCCACCCGATTGTCACGGAAAGTAGCCTATTTCTCACTATTACCACTCTGACATCGAAATTAAGGAACCTAGACGACTCAGCCCTTGTTCCAACTTTCGCAAAACGCAATCGCTCCTGCAAAGCATAAGACCGCAGAGGTCGCGCAAACCAGGGCCTAACCCAGTCTAACTTCAACCCCAATACGATAGCCCTATTCGCAGAGCGATCTCGTGGGATCTAGACTATATTCATGTCGGGATCCTGCTATGTCAACTCTCCAGCACCCCACTGCCACTTTCGAGGGCCGTGGCAGTGCTCTTGCGATGGCCTGGCTCTCCCTCTCCGGCCTGAAGGAGAGCAAAGCGCCCCAGCTGCCTAGGGCCACCGCTCCTGACGAATCCGCCAGCCACTGCACGACAGATGGTGGAGGATCCTCCAAAAGCAAAACCTCACCTCGCTTCGACATCTTGAACGCCGGAAAGAGAAAAAAAGGAAGTTGATTCAAAGGACGCTGGGATATGAACTTTGACGCCCCGCCCACCTTCGTCACGTGGCCGGTGCTTAAAACTCTGCCTCTTCCGCCTCTGGGCGCTGCCTTATTGCGTATTAAGTTCACGACTTCGCTTTGAGCCCTCTCGGAAGTGGGCGTTGAAGTAGAAGCGCAAGAGATAGGAAATCTCTTCTCCGCGAGCTTAAAAGTAGTTAGGGACATGGAAGCAGTGATTTGTGAACTTGCTCACGACCTCTTTCGACAACTGAATACGTGCCAGGCACTTATCTGCACACTAGAGAATAGGAATTAAAACACAGTTCGTGCCGTGTGGGGGTTCCCAAAGAAACAAAGACAGTGGGGGAGGGGGGAGAACCAGCTCTAAACGGTTTCGTTGAATGTAATACAATTGAGAAGTGCTGCAGATCATTCCATCTATGTGTTCTTGGTACCATACCATTCTGTATTTTACATATACAGTATTGCTCTATTTATTGACCCCCCCCACACACACACACACACACTTGTTTTTTCTTTTTTTGAGACGGAGTCTCGCTCTTGCCCAGGCTGGAGTATAGTGGCGCGCTCTCAGCTCGCTGCAACCTCCGTCTCCCGGTTTCAAGCAATTCTCTGTCTCAGCCTCAGAGTAGCTGAGACCACAGGCGCCCACCACAACGCTGGGCTAATTTTTGTATTTTTAGTAGAGACGGGTTTTCGCCATGTTGGCCAGGCTGGTCTCGAATTTCTAACCTCAAGTGATCTGCCTGCCTTGGCCTCTCAAAGTGCTGGGATTGCAGGCGTGAGCCCCCGCGCCAGTCCACTTGCTCCTTTCACAGCTTCAGCCGCCCCTTTCTCCTGGGTTCTTCCCGTCCCACGATACATTCATTCAGATACTTATTGAGCTCCTACTTTGTAGCAGGTTCTGTCCAGGGCGTACAGCAGATGACATCGGACAACAAAATAGATCAACCTTGTTGTCCTTATGGAGTTTACATTCTGCTGGGGTGCAGGTGGAGGAGGATATTAGACACTAAACAAAAGATATAATAAATAATTGCAGTATGTAGTATGTTAGATGGGGATAAGTATTATAAAAATATAAATAGTATCGCTTCTTGGCCTCTTGGCCAAAATCAAGTGTAAAATACAAATAGTGGCCGGGCCTGGTGGCTCACGCTTGTAATCCCAGCACTTTGGGAGGCCGAGGCCGGTGGATCACGAGGTCAGGAGATCGAGACAAGCCTGGCCAACACAGTGAAACCCCGTCTCTACTAAAAATACAAAAGTTAGCTGGGCATGGTGGCACGCGCCTGTAATCCCAGCTACAGCTACTCAGGAGGCTGAGGCAGGAGAATCGCTTGAACCCGGGAGGCGGAGGTGGCAGGGAGCCGAGATCGCGCTACTGCACTCCAACCTGGGCGACAGAGCTAGACTCCGTCTCAAAAAAAAAATATATATATATATAGCTCTTTGAGGAAGACGCCGTCGTAGGTGTTGCGGATCGCCAATCCTCACGCTCCTGCTCCCGACTCACCGCTGTTAGCTCTTGCCCAGGAACCAGTCGGTCAGGAAGCCGCGCAGTAGCCATGGCTTTTAAGGATACCGGAAAAACACCCATGGAGGCGGAGGTGGCAGTTCACGAATTCGAGTCACTCTAATGAGCCGCACCATAAAAATCCCTGGAGTAGGTGTGTGCTGACTTGATCAGAGGAGCAAAGGAAAAGAATCTCAAAGTGAAAGGACCAGTTCGAATGTCTGCCAAGACTTTGAGAATCACTACAAGAAAAACTGTTTGTGGTGAAGGTTCTAAGACATGGGATCGTTTCCACATGAGAATCCACAAGCCACTCATTGACTTGCGCAGTCCTTCTGAGATTGTTAAGCAGGTTACTTCCATCAGTATTGAGCCAGGAGTTGAGGTGGAAGTCGCCACTGCAGATGCTTAAGTCAACTATTTTAGTAAATTGACTACCAGGTTTTTTGTTTTCTTTTTTCTTTTTTTTTCTTTTGAGACAGAGTTTCGCTCTTGCTGCCCAGGCTGGAGGGCAGTGGCGCGGTCTTGGCTCACCGCAACCTCCACGGCCGATATATATATAAATCAGCTGGTAATCGGCCGGGCGCGCTGGCTGACGCCTGTAATCCCGACACTTTGGGAGACCAAGGCAGGCAGATCACCTGAGGTCAGGAGTTCAAGACCAACATGGCCAAAATGGCGAAACCTGGTTTCTACAAAAATACAAACATTAGCCAGGCGCGGTGGCTCACACCTGTAATCCCAGCACTTTGGGAGGTGGAGGCGGGCGGATGACGAAGTCAGGAGATCGAGACCATCCTGGCTAACACAGTGAACCGCCGTCTCCACAGAAAATACAAAAAATTAGCCGGGCGTGGTGGCGGGCGCCTCTAGTCTCAGCTACTCGGGAGGCTGAGGCAGGAGAATGGCGTGAACCCGGGAGGCGGAGCTTGCAATGAGCCGAGATCTCACCACTGCACTCCAGCCTGGGCGACAGAGTGAGACTCTGTCTCAAAAAAACAAAACAAAACAAAATAAAAACAAGCAAACAAACAAACAAACATTAGCCGGGCATGGTGGCAGGTGGCTGCAATCCCAGTTACTCGGGAGGCCGAGGCAGGAGAATCGTTTGAACCAAGGAGGTGGAGGTTGCAGTAAGCCGAAGTCCTGCTACTGCACTCCAGCCTGGGGTATACAGCCAGGGTCTATCTCAAAAAATATATAAATAAGGCCGAGCACAGTGGCTCACGCCTGTAATCCCAGAACTTTGGAGGCCAAGGCGGTCAGATCACCTGAGGTTGGGAGTTTGAGACCAGCCTGACCAACTTGGAGAAACCCCATCTCTACTAAAAATATAAAATTAGCCAGGTGTGGTGGCGCGTGCCTGTAATCCCAGCTAGTCAGGAGTCTGAGGCAGGAGAATCGCTTGAAACCCGGGAGGCAGAGGTTGCGGTGAGCCGAGATTGCACCATTGCACTCCAGCCTGGGCAACAGGAGAGTTTGAAACTCTGTCTCAAAAAAAATAGATAAACAAAAATGGGGCCGGGGCGGTGGCTCATGCCTGTAATTCCATCACTTTGGGAGGCCAAGGTGGTTATATTACTTGAGGTCAGGAGTTCGAGACCAGCTTGCCCTAAATAGCAAAACTCTGTCTCTACTAAAAATACAGAAATTAGCCAGGCACAGTGGCTCATGCCTATAATTCTATCACTTTGGGAGGCCGAGGCTGGTAGAGTGCCTGAGCTCAGAAGCTGAAGACCCAGCCCAAGCAACATGGCAAAACTCTGTCTCTACTAAAAATACAAAAAATCAGCCAGGCATGGTGCGTGCCTGCAGTCCGCAGCTACTCGGGAGGCTGAGGCACGAGAATCATTGGAACCTAGGAGGTGGAGGTTGCAGTGAGCCAGGATTGCGCCTCTGCACTCCAGCCTGGGCAACAGAGCAAGACTCTGTCTCCAAAAAACAAAAACTAACCAAAATTAGCCGGCCTTGGTGGCACACGCCTATAGCCCCAGCTGTTCTGGAGGCTGAGGTGGGAGGATCTCTTGAGCCCGGAAGGCAGAGGTTGCAGTGAGCCAAGATCCCACCACTGCACTCCAGCCTGGGTGAAAAAGCAAGACCCCATCACTAAAAAAAAAAAAAAAAAAAAAAAAAAAAAAAAAAGAAGGAGAGAGAGAGAAGGAGTTAGAGGCTTCAGTGGAGGAGGAATACTTGAGGCCATGAGTTGGAAGCTTTAGAGAGCTAGGATCACACCTTTTTTATTTTTATTCTTTAGATAGGGTCTCACTCTGTTGCCCAGACTTCAGACTGGCTGATTGCAGCCTCAACCTCTCGAACTCAAGGGACCCTCCCATCACAGCTTCCCAAAGTGCTGGGATTACAGGCATGAGCCACTGTGCCTGGCCTGATCACACCTGTGAATAGCCACTGCACTCCAGTCCGGACAACACAGAAATGCCCCATTTTTCTATATACAACAAATACAGCCGGCCGTTGTGGCTCATGCCTGTAATCCCGGCACTTCGGGAGGCCAAGGCGGGCGGATAAACTGAGGTAAGGAGTTCGAGACCAGCCTGGTCAACATGGCAAAACCCTATCTCTACTAAAAATACAAAAATTAGCTGGGCATGGTGGCACATTCCTATAATCCCAGCTACTTGGGAGGCTGAGGCAGGAGAATGGCTTGAAGCCGGGGAGCAGGGTTTGTGGTGAGCCAAGATCATGCCATTGCACTCCAGCCTAGGCAATAAAGAGTGAAACTCCATCTCAAAATAAATAAATAAATACACATACAGAAAGACAGAGAGAGAGAGAGAGGATGGTCAGTGTAGGCCTCATTAAAGATATTGACATGAAACCAGGCATAGTGGCTCACATGTGTAATCCCAACACTTTGGGAGGTTGAAGCAGGAGGATCCCTTGAGCCCAGGAGTCTGAGACCCACCTGAGCAACACAAGGAGAGTCCATCTCTACAAAACATTTAAAAATTAGCTGGTGGCACTGGGCACAGCGGCTCATGCCTATAATCCCAGCAATTGGGAGACTGAGGCAGACAGATCATCTGAGGTCAGAAGTTTGAGACCAGCCTGCCCATCATGGTGAAACTCCATATCTATTAAAAATACAAAAATTAGCCGGGCATGGTGGCGGGCACCTGTAATCCCAAGTACCCAGGAATCTGAGGCAGGAGAATCCCATTTGAACCCGGGAGACAGAGGTTGCAGTGAGCCCAGATCATGCCACTGCACTCCAGCCTGGGCAACAGAGTGAGATTCTGTCTCAAAATAAAATAAAATAAAATAAGCTGGTAGCATGTGAATCTGAGGCAGGAGAATCGCTTAAACCCAGGAGTTGAGGATTGCAGTGAGCTGTGATTGCCGCACTGCATTCCACCTAGGCTACAGAGGGAAACCCTGTGTCATTTTCCAATAAGAAACCCTAAGGCAGGGGTGTGCCTGAACCGAATGAGTACCAGCAAGGAAGCCAGATGTGATTGGACAGGATGAGTGAAGAGCAAAGTAGTAAGAAATGCAGTCAGAAGTAATGGAACAGTGGCTCACACCTGTAATCCCAGCACTTTGGGAGGCCAAGGCGGGTGATCACCTGAGGTCAGGAGTTCAAGACCAGCCTGGCCAACATGGTGAAACCCTGTCTCTACAAAAATACAAAAAT
The DNA here is from genome assembly GCF_009764315.1 of Trachypithecus francoisi. Classification (NCBI taxonomy): domain Eukaryota; kingdom Metazoa; phylum Chordata; class Mammalia; order Primates; family Cercopithecidae; genus Trachypithecus; species Trachypithecus francoisi. Next base: position 21,458,488 of record NW_022681466.1, on the reverse strand, counting down.
TAGCTGGGCATGGTGGCACATTCCTATAATCCCAGCTACTTGGGAGGCTGAGGCAGGAGAATGGCTTGAAGCCGGGGAGCAGGGTTTGTGGTGAGCCAAGATCATGCCATTGCACTCCAGCCTAGGCAATAAAGAGTGAAACTCCATCTCAAAATAAATAATAAATACACATACAGAAAGACAGAGAGAGAGAGAGAGGATGGTCAGTGTAGGCCTCATTAAAGATATTGACATGAAACCAGGCATAGTGGCTCACATGTGTAATCCCAACACTTTGGGAGGTTGAAGCAGGAGGATCCCTTGAGCCCAGGAGTCTGAGACCCACCTGAGCAACACAAGGAGAGTCCATCTCTACAAAACATTTAAAAATTAGCTGGTGGCACTGGGCACAGCGGCTCATGCCTATAATCCCAGCAATTGGGAGACTGAGGCAGACAGATCATCTGAGGTCAGAAGTTTGAGACCAGCCTGCCCATCATGGTGAAACTCCATATCTATTAAAAATACAAAAATTAGCCGGGCATGGTGGCGGGCACCTGTAATCCCAAGTACCCAGGAATCTGAGGCAGGAGAATCCCATTTGAACCCGGGAGACAGAGGTTGCAGTGAGCCCAGATCATGCCACTGCACTCCAGCCTGGGCAACAGAGTGAGATTCTGTCTCAAAATAAAATAAAATAAAATAAGCTGGTAGCATGTGAATCTGAGGCAGGAGAATCGCTTAAACCCAGGAGTTGAGGATTGCAGTGAGCTGTGATTGCCGCACTGCATTCCAACCTAGGCTACAGAGGGAAACCCTGTGTCATTTTCCAATAAGAAACCCTAAGGCAGGGGTGTGCCTGAACCGAATGAGTACCAGCAAGGAAGCCAGATGTGATTGGACAGGATGAGTGAAGAGCAAAGTAGTAAGAAATGCAGTCAGAAGTAATGGAACAGTGGCTCACACCTGTAATCCCAGCACTTTGGGAGGCCAAGGCGGGTGATCACCTGAGGTCAGGAGTTCAAGACCAGCCTGGCCAACATGGTGAACCCTGTCTCTACAAAAATACAAAAATTAGCCATGCATGACGGCAGGTGCCTGTAATCCCAGCTACTCAGTGGGTTGAGGTGGGAGAATCATGTGAACCCGGGAGGCAGAGGTTGCAGTGAGCCAGGATTGCGCCTCTGCACTCCAGCCTGGGCAACAGAGCAAGACTCTGTCTCCAAAAAACAAAAACTAACCAAAATTAGCCGGCCTTGGTGGCACACGCCTATAGCCCCAGCTGTTCTGGAGGCTGAGGTGGGAGGATCTCTTGAGCCCGGAAGGCAGAGGTTGCAGTGAGCCAAGATCCCACCACTGCACTCCAGCCTGGGTGAAAAAGCAAGACCCCATCACTAAAAAAAAAAAAAAAAAAAAGAAAAAAAGAAAAAAAGAAGGAGAGAGAGAGAAGGAGTTAGAGGCTTCAGTGGAGGAGGAATACTTGAGGCCATGAGTTGGAAGCTTTAGAGAGCTAGGATCACACCTTTTTTATTTTTATTCTTTAGATAGGGTCTCACTCTGTTGCCCAGACTTCAGACTGGCTGATTGCAGCCTCAACCTCTCGAACTCAAGGGACCCTCCCATCACAGCTTCCCAAAGTGCTGGGATTACAGGCATGAGCCACTGTGCCTGGCTGATCACACCTGTGAATAGCCACTGCACTCCAGTCCGGACAACACAGAAATGCCCCATTTTTCTATATACAACAAATACAGCCGGCCGTTGTGGCTCATGCCTGTAATCCCGGCACTTCGGGAGGCCAAGGCGGGCGGATAAACTGAGGTAAGGAGTTCGAGACCAGCCTGGTCAACATGGCAAAACCCTATCTCTACTAAAAATACAAAAATTAGCTGGGCATGGTGGCACATTCCTATAATCCCAGCTACTTGGGAGGCTGAGGCAGGAGAATGGCTTGAAGCCGGGGAGCAGGTTTGTGGTGAGCCAAGATCATGCCATTGCACTCCAGCCTAGGCAATAAAGAGTGAAACTCCATCTCAAAATAAATAAATAAATACACATACAGAAAGACAGAGAGAGAGAGAGGATGGTCAGTGTAGGCCTCATTAAAGATATTGACATGAAACCAGGCATAGTGGCTCACATGTGTAATCCCAACACTTTGGGAGGTTGAAGCAGGAGGATCCCTTGAGCCCAGGAGTCTGAGACCCACCTGAGCAACACAAGGAGAGTCCATCTCTACAAAACATTTAAAAATTAGCTGGTGGCACTGGGCACAGCGGCTCATGCCTATAATCCCAGCAATTTGGGAGACTGAGGCAGACAGATCATCTGAGGTCAGAAGTTTGAGACCAGCCTGCCCATCATGGTGAAACTCCATATCTATTAAAAATACAAAAATTAGCCGGGCATGGTGGCGGGCACCTGTAATCCAAGTACCCAGGAATCTGAGGCAGGAGAATCCCATTTGAACCCGGGAGACAGAGGTTGCAGTGAGCCCAGATCATGCCACTGCACTCCAGCCTGGGCAACAGAGTGAGATTCTGTCTCAAAATAAAATAAAATAAAATAAGCTGGTAGCATGTGAATCTGAGGCAGGAGAATCGCTTAAACCCAGGAGTTGAGGATTGCAGTGAGCTGTGATTGCCGCACTGCATTCCAACCTAGGCTACAGAGGGAAACCCTGTGTCATTTTCCAATAAGAAACCCTAAGGCAGGGGTGTGCCTGAACCGAATGAGTACCAGCAAGGAAGCCAGATGTGATTGGACAGGATGAGTGAAGAGCAAAGTAGTAAGAAATGCAGTCAGAAGTAATGGAACAGTGGCTCACACCTGTAATCCCAGCACTTTGGGAGGCCAAGGCGGGTGATCACCTGAGGTCAGGAGTTCAAGACCAGCCTGGCCAACATGGTGAAACCCTGTCTCTACAAAAATACAAAAATTAGCCATGCATGACGGCAGGTGCCTGTAATCCCAGCTACTCAGTGGGTTGAGGTGGGAGAATCATGTGAACCCGGGAGGCAGAGGTTGCAGTGAGCCAAGATCATACCATTGCACTCCAGCCTAGGTGACAGAGCAAGAGCTCTGTTTCAAAAAAAAGGAAGTAATAGAATGAAACCACTGTGGACTTTGGCATTGGCTGAGTGAAATAAGGAACCATTGTTTGATTTTAAGCAGAGGAAGGACATGATTTGACTAATGTGTCAGAAGGATCACTGTGGTTGAGTTGTTGAGACTAGACTGTGGGAGAGAACACAGGGATGGAAGTAAGAAAAGCCATTAGGAAGCTATTGCAGTAACCATGGGAGAAATGATGGTGGTTTGCACTAGAATGGTAGGAGCTGAGGTGATGTGTGGTCAGATTCTGGATGTGTTTTGGAGGTAGCGACAATAAAATGTGAGGTATGAAAGATAGGAATCAAAATGTCTCCAAGGCTTTAGGCCTGAGCAATTGGAAGATATCATTGCCGTCAACCAAGATGGAGAAGGGTATGGTTATAGGAGGAACAGTGTTCTTGTTTGGAACTACCACCACTGTCTCAACAAGAAAATGGGACACAATTAATTCTCTTCTCCCAGGTTCCTAGATCCAGTCACCAAGGTCCATCAACTTGACTCTATTTCCTAAATTTTTCTGCCCGTGCCTTCTAAGTTCTGCCTTTCGTTCAAAGCTATTGCATCAGCCTCTATATGGTCAGACCATAATTTCCCACTGCTTAAAATCATGTGCTGGGCAAGCATGGTGGCTCACGCCTGTAATCCCAGCACTTTGGGAGACTGAGGCAGGCAGATTACCTGAGGTCAGGAGTTCAAGACCAGCCTGGCCAACATGGTGAAACTGTCTCTAATAAAAATACAAAAATTAGCCAGGGGTGATGGCACACACCTGTGATCCCAGCTATTCAGGAGGCTGAGCAGGAAAATCGCTTGAACCCAGGAGGCAGAGGTTGCAGTGAGCTGAGCTTGCCCCACTGCGCTCCAGCCTGGGCATAGAGTGAGACAAGACTCCATCTCAAAAACCAAACAAAACAAAACAAAAAACAAACTAACAAACAAAAAACATGTGCTGACCCTCTAGTACTTACAGAATAAAGTCCAAGTTGTTTAGCACAGCATCAAAGTCACTTGAAATGGCCTGCCTCTTCCCTGGCTCCATCTTCTGCCACCTTGCCTCTTACATTTCACACACCAGAAACACCAAACCACTTAGGATTTCTGGACAGATGGCTTAGATTCACACTTTCTTGTATTTATGCACTCACCTGCTTTAGCCACTATGTGTTATTTATTTATTTATTTATTTATTTATTTACTTTGAGACAGAGTTTCGCTCTTGTTGCTCAGGCCAGAGCGTAATGGCACCATGTCGGCTCACTGCAACACTGCAACCTCTGCCTCCAGGGTTCAAAGTGATTCTCCTGCTTCAGCCTCCCAAGTAGCTGGGATTACAGATGTACACCACCATGGCCAGCTAATTTTTTTTTAATTTTTAATTTTTTTTTTTTTTTTTTTTTTAGTAGAGATGGGGATTTCATCATGTTGGTCAGGCTAGTCTCAAACTCCTGACCTCAAGTAATCCATCTGCCTCAGCCTCCCAAAGTGCTGGGATTACAGGTGTGAGCCACCGTGCCCATCCAACCTGTTTTTAAAACTCTGCTCAGATATTTCTTCTCTGAGCCATTTCGCAACCCCAGCAGTTTATTCCCGGAGCCACTTTTTTTTTTTGAGATGGCATCTTGCTCTGTCGCCAGGTTGGAGCACAGTGGCGCCATCTCGGCTCACTGCAAAATCCAACTCCCTGGTTCAAGCGGTTCTCCTGCCTCAGGCTCTCGAGTACCTGGGATTACAGGCACAAGCCACCACGCCCAGCTAATTTTTGTATTTTTGGTAGAGATGGGGTTGCACCATGTTGGCCAGGATGGTCTCAATCTCCTGACCTTGTGATCCACTCGCCTCGGCCTCCCAAAGTGCTGTGATTACAGGCGTGAGACACTGCGCCGGGCCACCCTGAGCCACTTCTTCTTTATTTTTTTTTTTTGAGATGGAGTCTCACCCAGGCTGGAGTGTAGTGGCACTGATCTCAGTTCACTACAAGCTCCACTTCCTGGGCTCACACCATTCTTCTGCCTCAGCTTCCTGAGTAGCTGGGACTACAAGCGCCTGCCACCACGCCTGGCTATTTTTTTGTATTTTTAGTTAAAGACAGGGTTTCACCGTGTTAGCCAGGAAGGTCTCCATCTCCTGACCTCGTGATCCGCCCGCCTCGGCCTCCCAAAGTGCTGGGATTACAGGCGTGAGCCACCGCGCCTGGCTGCCACTTCTTTACTAGGAACTGTGGTTCTCAAATATTTTCATTTCAGATCCCTTTACATTCTTTTTTTTCTTTTTTGAGATAGAGTCTCACTCTGTCACCAGGCTGGAGTGCAGTGGGACCATGTTGGCTCACTGCAACCTCCATCTCCTGGGTTCAAGCAATTCTCCTGCCTCAGCCTCCTGAGTAGCTGGGATTACAGGTGCCCACTACCACGCCCGGCTAATTTTTTTATATTGTTAGTACAGACGAGGTTTCACCATGTTGGCCAGGATGGTCTCGATCTCCTGACCTCAGGTGATCCACCCGCCTCGGCCTCCCAAAGTGCTGGGATTACAGGTGTAAGCCGCTGTGCCTGGCCTTTTTTTTTCTTTTCTTTTTTTTGAGACAGAGTTTTGTTCTTGTTGCCCAGGCTGGAGTGCAATGGTGTGATCTCAGCTCAACGCAACCTCCGCCTCCGGGTTCAAGCTCTTCTCCTGCCTCAGCCTCCCAAGTAGCTGGGATTACAGACATGCGGCACCTCGCTCGGCTAATTTTGTATTTTTGTTAGAGATGAGGTTTCTCCATGTTGGTCCGGCTGGTCTCAAACTCCCGACCTCAGGTGATCAGCCCACCTTGGCCTCCCAAAGTGCTGGGATTACAGGCATAAGCCCCCTTGCCTGGCCTCCTTTACACTCTTAATTATTAAATACCTCAAGGAGTTTTTGTTTATATAGGTTATATCTGATGACATTTTACCATGTTATAAATTAAAGTTAAGAGATGTTTACACATTTATTGCTTCATGTAAGATAACAATAAACCCATTTTTTGCTAAAGGAAATAATATTTTAGAATGAGGAATAGGTCAAGTTTAGTGGCTCAGGCCTGTATTCCCAGTGGAAGGATCACTTGTCCTCAGGAGTTTGAGATCAGCCTGAACAACAAAGTGAGACCCTATTTCTACAAAATATCAAAAAAATTAGCCAAGCGTGGTGGCGTGTGCCTGTGGTCCTAACTACACAGGAGGCTGAGACAGGAGGATCACTTCAGCCTAGGAGGTTAAGACTACAGTGAGCCATGATTGCGCACCACTGCACTCCAGCCTGGGCAACAGAGGCCTTGTCTCAAAAAATAAATAAATAGGCCAGGCGCGGTGGCTCAAGCCTGTAATCCCAGCACTTTGGAAGGCTGAGACGGGCAGATCACGAGGTCAGGAGATCAAGACCATCCTGGCTAACCCGGTGAAACCCCATCTCTACTGAAAAATACAAAAAAATTAGCTGGGTGAGGTGGCGGCGCCTATAGTCCCAGCTACTCGGGACGCTGAGGCAGGAGAATGGCGAAAACCCGGGAGGCGGAGCTTGCAGTGAGCTGAGATCCGGCCACTGCACTCCAGCCTGGGCGACAGAGTGAGACTCTGTCCCAAAATAAATAAATAAATAAATAAAATTTTAAAATAAAAATAAATAAATAAATAAATAAATAAATAATAAAACTATATTTTTCCAAACAAGAATAATGTAGTGAGAAGGGTGGTTTTGCTTTACTTTTTTTTTTTTTTGAAATCCCTTTAATACCTGGCTTGATGAAAGAACTGGTTTTTCATGTTTTTACACTAATCTGTTGTGATTTCACACATTTAATCTCTGGAAAGCTCCACTGTATTCTCATGAAAGAGCAAGAGTAAGACAAAAATAATGTCATAATTATTAAAATAATTCTTTTGGCCAGTCGCGGTAGCTCAAGCCTGTAATCCCAGCACTTTGGGAAGCCGAGGCAAGTGGATCATGAGGTCGGGAGATCGAGACCATCCTGGCTAACACGGTGAAACCCCGTCTCTACTAAAAATACAAAAAATTAGCCGGCTGTGGTGGCGGGCGCCTGTAGTCCCATCTACTCCAGAGGCTGAGGCAGGAGAATGGCATGAACCCAGGTGGTGGAGCTTGCAGTGAGCCTAGATCACACCACTGCACTCCAGCCTGGGCGACAGAGCAAGACTCTGTCTCAAAATAAATAAATAAATAAATACTAATAATGATTCTTTCCTCTGCACAGAAAGGGTCTCATTAATATTACCAAGAAAATAATCATTCTGGCTGAGTGTGGTGGTTCACGCCTGTAATCCTAGCACTTTGGGAGGGCAAGACGGGTGGATCACCTGAGGTCAGGGGTTCGAGATCAGCCTGACCAACATGGAGAAACCCTGTTTCTACTAAAAATACAAAAACTAGCCGAATGAGGTGCTGCATGCCTGTAATCCTAGCTACTCGGGAGGCTGAGGCAGGAGGATGCTTGAATCTGGGAGGCAGGCGCATTCCAGCCTGGGCGACAGAGCCCGACTATCTCAAAAAAAAAAAAAAAACCTTTTTTCCCACAGAATGGGCCTTAACGGCACCCAGGGTTCCCCATCTCACAGTTCAACTACCAGGGATTCAGAGAACACTCCAAAGTTACAGATATCACATTCTCATATGTTATCTGTTTGTATGTTGATATATGTCACAGAACATGAAGTCTACAAAGGAGATAAGGGGGTAATGGGCAGTTTATTATTTTCCCGTTTTCCACCACACAATGCTCAAATAGTTTTATCTTTCTTGCCCGCTGCTGTCTTAAAATGGTAGCTGCGAGGGGGCACCCGGATTTGAACCGGGGACCTCTTGAACTGCAGTCAAATGCTCTACCCCTGAGCTATACCCCCTCTATCAAAGACAGGAAGATTACACCTTAAATGTAGAGTTTACTGACCAGACATTGCCTCCAGTGATTCACAATAGTTTGATGTCTATGATAAAGCGATCTGGACCCAAGTAAAGTGGTGGGAGAGAAAAGAGAAGTCTAAGTCCTCTCTGATTCTGGCTTGAGGGTCTTGTACGGATGTGCGATGGGATCCCTCTTTTCCATCATTACAGACTTTTTTGTTTTTTTTTTTTCACTACAGCCTTTTTTTTTTTTTTTTTTTTTTTTTTTTTGAGACGGAGTCTCACTCTGTCGCCGGGGCTGGAGTGCAGTGGCCGGATCTCGGTTCACTGCAAGCTCCGCCTCCCGGTTCACGCCATTCTCCTGCCTCAGCCTCCCGAGTAGCTGGGACTACAGGCGCCCGCCACCTTGCCCGGCTGTTTGTATTTTTTTTTTTTAGTAGAGACGGGTTTCACCGTGTTAGCCAGGATGGTCTCGATCTCCTGACCTCGTGATCCGCCCGTCTCGGCCTCCCAAAGTGCTGGGATTACAGGCTTGAGCCACCGCGCCCGGCCCACTACAGCCTTTTTAACCTCTGGCATCTGGGAATTCTTTTATTTTAATTTTTATTTTTATTTTTTTTTGAGACGGAGTCTCACTCTGTCGCCCAGTCGGGAGTGCAGTGGCGTGATCTCGGCTCACTGCAACCTCTACATCCCAAGTTCAAGCGATTCTCCTGCCTCAGCCAGTAGCTGTGATTACAGGCGTGCGCCGCCACGCCAGGCTAATATTTGTCTTTTTAGTAGAGATGGGGGTTTCACCATGTTGGTCAGGCTGGTCTCAAACTCCTGACCTCGGGATCCGCCCGCCTCTGCCTCCCAAAATGCTGGGAGTACGGGCGTGAGCCACCACACCCGGCCAAGGTTGTGCATTTTTTGAGAGTAGGGATCACGTGGCATTCTTTTTTTGCATTCCCCAAAGTAGTTGACACAGTGCCTGGTTCATGATAAGCCCTGGTCGTAATCACCAAACTACAACCTAATTAAACTCACCGATGGGATTCCACCAAACGTGCACCCAAGCAGCTGAATGTTGCTGAAGAAAAAAGGTGCACAAGTTTGTGCCACTCCACCAATGTAAAACATGCTTTCTCTCTGGCATTCCTTCACTATTGCCCAAATATGTTTGCTTTCTCATGCTCCAAAATGACTATTTCACACACTCTCTCCTATCTTAAACTTTCCACACCTTCTTTCTCCTCTTGCTGTCAGATGAAGAGCTTGCCTCTTCCTTTTTTTTTTTTTTTAGAGGGTGTCTCGCTCTGTTGCCCAGGCTGGAGTGCAGTGGCGCGATCCCCAGATCCCCTGACTGCAAGCTCCGCCTCCCGGGTTCACGTCATTCTTCTGCCTCAGCCTCCTGGGTAGCTGGGACTGCAGGCGCCCGCCACCTCGCCCGGCTAATTTTTTGTATTTTTAGTAGAGACGGGGGTTTCACCGTGTTAGCCAGGTTGATCTCGATTTCTTGGTCTCGTGATCCGCCTGCCTCGGCCTCCAAAAGTGCTGGGATTACAGGCTTGAGCCACAGCGCCCGGCGCCTCTTCCTTTTTGGAGAAAACAGAATCAGTCAGATGTAGTGGTGTGCTGGTGAATGGCTAGCAACCGACTTTGGGGGTGACCTGATGTGTGTAGCGTTTGCCGGGGTGGCTGTTGCAAATACACCCACTTGACCATTTCCAGCTACCTAAAGAAAGTCAACTGGCTTAAATAATTCTGGGCTGGGCACCGTGGCTCACGCCTGTAATCCCAGCACTATAGGAGGCCGAGACGGGCCGATCACGAGGTCAGGAGTTCAAGACTAGCCTGGCCAACATAGTGAAACCCCAGTCTCTACTAAAAAAAAGAAAAAAAAAAAAATTAGATGGGCGTGGTGACAGGCGCCTGTAGTCCCAGCCACTTGGGAGGTTGAGGCAGGTGAATCGCTTGAACCCAGGAGGTGGAGGTTGCAGTGAGCTGAGATCGTGCCACTGCACTCCAGCCTGACGGAGAGACTCCATCTCAAAAAAAAAAAAAATTCTGGAAAATTTACCATCGTTTCTTTTTTTTTTTTTTTTTTTGAGACGGAGTCTTGCTCTGCCACCCAGGCTGGAGTGCAGTGGCCGGATCTCAGCTCACTGCAAGCTCCGCCTCCCGGGTTTATGCCATTCTCCTGCCTCAGCCTCCCGAGTAGCTGGGACTACAGGCGCCTGCCTCGTCGCCCGGCTAGTTTTTTGTATTTTTAAGTAGAGACAGGGTTTCACCGTATTAGCCAGGATGGTCTCGATCTCCTGACCTCGTGATCCGCCCGTCTCGGCCTCCCAAAGTGCTGGGATTACAGGCTTGAGCCACCGCGCCCGGCCTTACCATTGTTTCTTGCAAGCCAGTGTGAACTGAATCCAGCACATGTCTGAGATTAACTACATCCTTCATCAATTATCATCTATACACTGAGAACTCCCAGAATTATATTTCTAGCCCTGGCCTCTTCCCTGAACTCCAGAATTAGCTGTATTCCCAAACGCATACTCTTTTTTTCTTTTTTTGAGACGGAGTCTCGCTGTGTCGCCCAGACTGGAGTGCAGTGGCGCAATCTCCGCTCACTGCAAGCTCTGCCCCCCGGGTTCACGCCATTCTCCTGCCTCAGCCTCCCGAGTAGCTGGGACTACAGGCGCCCGCCATCACGCCAGGCTAATTTTTTGTATTTGTAGTAGAGACGGCGTTTCACTGTGTTAGCCAGGATGGTCTCGATCTCCTGACCTCGTGATCTGCCTGCCTTGGCCTCCCAAAGTGCTGGCATTACAGGCGTCAGCCACTGCGCCCGGCCTCCAAATGCATACTCTTAAATATTAATTAGTCACCTTAAATGAAACATGTTCACCTCAATACTGGGACATGATGCCTGTGAGGACAGGGGCTGTACTTTGTTACTTTCTTTTTTTTTTTTTTTTTTTTTTGAGACGGAGTCTCGCTCTGCCGCCCAGGCTGGAGTGCTGTGACCAGATCTCAGCTCACTGCAAGCTCCGCCTCCCGGGTTCACGCCATTCTCCTGCCTCAGCCTCCCGTGTAGCTGGGACTACAGGCGCTCGCCACCTCGCCTGGCTAATTTTTTGTATTTTTTAGTAGAGACGGGGTTTACCGTGTTAGCCAGGATGGTTTTTTTTTTTTTTTTTTTTTTTTTTTGAGACGGAGTCTTGCTCTGCCACCCAGGCTGCAGTGCAGTGGCCGGATCTCAGCTCACTGCAAGCTCCGCCTCCGGGTTTATGCCATTCTCCTGCCTCAGCCTCCCGAGTAGCTGGGACTACAGGCGCCCGCCTCGTCGCCCGGCTAGTTTTTTGTATTTTTAAGTAGAGACAGGGTTTCACCGTATTAGCCAGGATGGTCTCGATCTCCTGACCTCGTGATCCGCCCGTCTCGGCCTCCCAAAGTGCTGGGATTACAGGCTTGAGCCACCGCGCCCGGCCTTGTTACTTTCTTTTAAGAGTTTTAAAAACAAACTCTTTTTTTCCCTAAACTTGCCCCTTTCTCAGTGGGATTTTTCTCTTTTCTTTTCTTTTTTTTCCAAGACGAAGTTTTGCTCCTGTTGCCCAGGCTGGAGTGCAGTGGTGCGATCTTGGCTCACTGCAACCTCTGCCTCCTGGATTCAAGCAATTCTCCTGCCTCAGCCTCCAGAATAGCTAGGATTACAGGCACCCGCAAACACAACCGGCTAATTTTTTGTATTTTTAGTAGAGACGTGGTTTCACCATGTTGGCCAAACTGGTCTGGAACTCCTGACCTCAGGTGATCCACCCACCTCGGCCTCCCAAAGTGCTGGGATTACAGGTGTGAGCCATCACGCCAGGCCCTTTCTTTCTTTACTTTGTAGAGATGGGGTTTTGCCACGTTGCCCAGGCTGGTCTCAAAGCTGGGCTGCAGCCTCGGTTTCTCAAAGTGCTGGGATTACAGGCCTGAATCAGCCAGGTAGGAAAAAAAAAAAAAATCAGGCTGGGCTTCCCTGCCATGTGTCATCATCTTGATGCTTGCCTTCTTTTTTATTTATTTATTATTTATTTATTTAAATTTTTTGAGACGGAGTCTTGCTCTGTCACCCAGGATGGAGTGCAGTGGCGCAATCTCGGCTCACAGCAAGCTCCACCTCCTGGGTTCACGCCATTCTCCTGCCTCAGCCTCTCGAGTAGCTGGGACTACAGGTGCCCGCTACCACACCCGGCTAATTTTCCTTTTTTTATATTTTCAGTAGAGATGGGGTTTCACTGTGTTAGCCAGGATGGTCTCGATCTACTGACCTCGTGATCCGCCTGTGCTCGGCATCCCAAAGTGTTGGGATTACAGGCATGAGCCACTGTGCCCGGCCTTTTTTTTTTTTTTTTTTCAAGATGGAGTCTCATTCTGTCACCCAGGCTGGAGTGCAGGAGTACCATCTTGGCTCACTGCAACCTCTGACCCCTGGGTTCAAGCGATTCTCCTGCTTCAGCCTCCCAGGTAGCTGGGATTACAGTCATCCACCACCACACCCAGCTAATTTTTGTATTTTTCGTAGAGATGGAGTTTCACCACGTTGGCCAGGCTGGTCTCAAACTCCTGACCTCAGATGATCTGCCCGCCTTGGCCTCCCAAAGTGGTGGAATTACAGGCGTGAGCCATTGTGCCCGGTCGCCTGCATTCTTCTCCAGCTCAGCTGTTTCTACTTGTTCCTACTCGTAGTAGACAAAATAATGACCCTCCAAACCTGTCTGCATATCAGTCTCCTTGTGAATCTATTGGTGACTAAGTTACCTCTCATGATAAAAAGAACTTTGCAGATGTGATTAAATTAAATATATTGAGATGTGAGAAGATTATCCTGGATTATCCAGGTGAGCTCAGTGTAATGCCACAGGTCCTTATAAGAGGGAGGCAGGAGGAGGGAGGCAGGAGGATAAGAGTCACAGAGAGAGGAGATGGTAACATGGAAGCATGGAAGCTGAGGCTAGAGGGAGGCAGGATGATATGCTGCCAGCTTTGACAATTGGGGAAGAGGCAATGAGGCAGCAATGTAGCGGCCTCTATGGGCTGGGAAAGTCAAGGAAACGGATTCTCCCCTGAAGCCTACAAAAGGAATGCAGCCATACTAACATTTTAATTTTAGCCCTGTGAACTTTTTTTTTTTTTTTTTTAGATGAAGTCTTGCTCTGTCACCCAACTGGAGTGCAGTGGCACCATCTCAGCTCACTGCAACCTCTGCCCCCTGGGTTCAAGCAATTCTTCTGCCTCAGCCTCCCAAGTAGCTGGGACTACAGGCGTAAGCCACCACGCCTGGCTAATTTTTGTATTTTTGGTAGAGAAGGGATGTCACCATATTGGCCAGGCTGGTCTTGAACTCTTGACCTCGTGATCTGCCTGCCTCAGCCTCCCAAAGTGGTGGGATTACAGGAGTGAGCCACCTCGCCAGGCCAGCCCAGTGAAATTGATTTTGGGATTCTGACCTCCAGAACTGTGAAGATAATACATTTCTGTTATTTTATGCAAATAGACTGTAAATTGTTCCATCAGTAATATAAAACTAATACAACTCTATAGTCTAAGCCATCACCACCATCTCTGACCTATATTATTACAATAGATTCCCAACTGGCTTCTCTCTCTTTTTTTCTTGAGACAGAGTCTTGCTCTGTCACCCAGGCTCACTGAAGCCTTGACCTCTTGGGCACAAGTAGTCCTCCTGCCTCAGCCTCCCAAGTGGCTGGGACTACAGGTACATACCACCACACCTGGCTAATTTTTAAATTTTTTTGTAGAGATGGGAGTCTCACTGAGTTGCCCAGACTGGTTTCAAATTCCTGGGCTCAAGTGATCCTCTTGCCCTGGCCTCCAAAAGTGCTGGGATTACGGGCATGAGCCATCATGTCTGGCGGACCCTCTTAGATTTTCAACTATACAATACAGTATTGTTAATTAAAGGCACAATGTTGTACAGCCGATTTCTAGAGTTTTTTCATCTTGCAGAATTGACGTTTTAGACCTATTGATCAGCAACTCCCTGCAGCCCCTGGCAACCATCGTTCTACTCTCTACTTCTGTGAGTTTGACTATATTAGATAACTCATATAAGTGGAATCATGCAGTATTTGGTCTTCTGTGACTGGCCTGTTTCACTTAGCATAATATCCTCAAGGTTCATCCACACTGTTGCATATTGCAGGATTTCTTTTTTACTTTTTTTTTTTGCAACGGAGTTTCGCTCTTGTCGAGAGTGAAACTTGTTGCCCAGGCTGGAGTGCAATGGCCTGACCTCGGCTCACCGCAGTCTCCACCTCCCGCATTCAAGCAATTCTCCTGCCTCAGCCTCCATAGCTAGGATTACAGGCAGGCGCCACCACGCTTGGGTAATTTTTGTATTTTTAGTAAAGACTGGGTTTCAGGCCGGGCGCAGTGGCTCAAGCCTGTAATCCCAGCACTCTGGGAGGCCGAGACGGGCGGATCACGAGGTCAGGAGATCGAGACCATCCTGGCTAATACGGTGAAACCCCGTCTCTACTAAAAAAAATACAAAAAACTAGCCGGGCGAGGTGGCGGGCACCTGTAGTCCCAGCTACTCGGGATGCTGAGGCAGGAGAATGGCTTAAATCCAGGAGGCGGAGCTTGCAGTGAGCTGAGATCCGGCCACTGCACTCCAGCCTGGGCGGCAGAGCGAGACTCCGTCTCAAAAAAAAAAAAAAAAAGACTGGGTTTCGCCATGTTGGCCAGGATGGTCTCAATTATCCTGACTTCGTGATCCGCCCGCCTCAGCCTCCCAAAGTGCTGGGATTACAGACGTGAGCCACCGCGCCGGGCCGGTGCTCGTATTCTTTTTGGAGAGACCAAGGAAAAATTTTCTCTATCCAGTTTTGCAGGAGGTTGTTCTCTAACTTGTTAGTGGGGAGAGATGAGTGTGATGTTGGATAAAAAATTGAGCCGGCCGGGCGCGGTGGCTCACGCCTGTAATCCCAGTACTTTGGGAGGCCGAGGCGGGCGGATTATGAGGTCAGGAGATCGAGACCATCCTGGCTAAGATGGTGAAACCCCGTCTCTACTAAAAATGCAAACAATTAGCGGGGCGTGGCGGCGGGCGCCTGTAGTTCCAGCTACTTGGGAGCCTGAGGCAGGAGAATGGCGTGAACCCGGGAGGCGAAGCTTGCACGCCAGCTGACTGAACGAGACTCTGTCTCAAAAAAAAAAAAAAAAAAAAAAAAGAATTGAGCCTAGGCTGGGCGTGGTGGCTCACGCCTGTAGTCCCAGCACCTTGGCAGGCCAAGGCGGGCGGATCACCTGAGGTATGGAGTTCGAGGCCAGCCTGTGCAACATGGAGAAACCCCGTCTGTACTAAAAATACACAATTAGCCAGGCGTGGGGTGCATGCGTGTAATCCCAGCTACTCAGGAGGCTGAGGCGGGAGAATCGCTTGAACCTGGGAAGGAGAGGTTGCGGTGAGCCGAGATCGCGCCATTGCACTCCAGACTGATCAACAAGAGCGAAATTCCGTCTCTGGGCAACATTGGGAGACGGCCTCCTTCACCCACCACCTGCTCCCTTCTCCACAAAATGGAAAACAAACAAACAAACAAACAAACTGAACCAAGCCGGGCACGGTGGCTCACGCCTGTAATCCCAGCACTTTGGGAGGCCGAGGCAGGCAGATAACGAAATCAGGTGTTGGAGACCAGCCTAGCCAACATGGCGAATCCCCCATCTCTACTAAAAATACAAAAAGTTGCCGGGCGCGGCGGCGGGCGCCTGGATTCCCAGCTATTTAGGAGGCTGAGGCAGGAGAATCGCTTGAATCCGGGAGGCGGAGGTTGCAGTGAGCCGAGATTGTTCCACACTGCACTCACTCCAGCCTGGGTTACAGAGGAAGACTCCGTCTGGGGAAAAAGAAAAAAAAAATAATGAATCTAGAAAAAGCAGATTGGCACCTGAATTCACATACTTTTCAAACTGCCACCACGTCTTGGCCTAGCCATTTTTTTTTTTTTTTTTTTTTTTTTGAGATGGAGTCTCACTCTGTTGCCCCTGCTGGAGTGCAGTGGCACGATGTCGGCTCACTGCAACCTCCGCCGCCCGGGTTCAAGCGATTCTCCTGCCTCAGCCTTCCGAGTAGCTGGGATTACAGGCGCTCGCCACCGCGCCCGGCTAATTTTTGTTATTTTTAGTAGAGACGGGGTTTAGCACCATCTTGGTCAGTCTGGTCTCGAACTCCTGACCTCGTGATCCGCCCAGTTCAGCTTCCCAAAGTGCTGGGATTACAGGCGTGAGCCACTGTGCCCGGCCTATTTTGGCCTAGTTTTTAAATTTCCCCTTCCTCATTGGTAATTTCAGTATAATTTAGCAAAGAGACGCTGATTTTGAACAAATGATGAAAGGATGAAAATTTTGGGATCGATCGCTCTAAGAGGAATTTCCAAAAGAGTAAGTAACAGAGGGGGTATAGCTCAGTGGTAGAGCATTTGACTGCAGATCAAGAGGTCCCCGGTTCAAATCCGGGTGCCCCCTTGTGTTGCTTTACCTTTTTTCACAGTCATGCAGGAATAACCCGAGTTAGCGAGTTCCGAATCCAAAAGTCACCAGAAGTGGTCATTTGTATCTTCCACCTACCTAATTTTCACCTTGAAAGGATTCCCATACCCTAGAGGGAGACAGCAGCAACCAGAGGCTGCCTTTAGGTGGATCTGAGTCCTCACACCCCAAGTGGCGAGAAGCGCACCAGTAGTCTCAGTTGTAGAACAAAGGCGTTGATCCATTCCCATCTCCGATGCCCATTGGTTTAACGATAATTATAATTTGTTTTGGGGTTAAAAAATGTGTCTTGGACGGGGCAGTAGTTGGTACTTGACTATGAAAACTAGGAGAAAGAATCCAATTTCAGAGGTCTTTCATATACTCGCGAACTCGAACAGGACAGGGCACAGAAGGTAGAAGGTAAACAGCGAGCAGTTTTCCCTCTTCTTTCTTTACTTAGCTCATAGGCAGGGATTTGGCTTGATAAGCTATAGATGGAAAGTCCAAGGCCTAAAGGAGAGGTAAAACTGGTTCCTTCTGGGTTTTTTGCACGGAACCGCAGGTCTGCTGATCTGTGATCTCTCTGTTCAGCCTAGCGATGCAGCTCACAGTAATGGGAGCCAGGGAAAAAAAAAATGCGCGTTTTCCCGGGGTCCGAGGCATGACACAACCACATTCCGGGTTTAAAATATAGCAGCTGCCCTTTGACCCAGGCAGCACGCCTCTTCCTTTCTCCTTATTTTTCCTTTTTTTGGGCAAAACCTAGTTGAGGGGGACGCCCTTGTCTCCCGTCACACTTACCATTTTCCTCCGGCCCAACAGTGACACTGTCAGGCGCGCAGCCAGCAGATATTTGTCCCCATCTTTAGGTTATGAAACTCCACGGCCTTTTATTTTCACTTCAGTGGTTTTTAAAACGCGGTCCCCACACCAGCAGCACCAGCGGCACCTGGAAACTTGGTAGAAATGCAAATTCTCCGGGCCCCCTTACAGAATCAGAAACTAGGAGGATTTTAACAAGCCCTGCAGGTAATTCTGATGCACGTTCAAATTTGAGAAACACTGTATTCGTTTATCTCAGTTTGCATTGGGATATAACTTTACTTTTGTACATTAATAGTCAAGGATGAACACAGCACGTCCATGTCACTATTAATACAGAAAGTTGAAGTTGGAGAAGGGCTGTGTCTATGGGTTTCCCTCTCTTGACCCACCCTCCACCCCCAAAAGGAACGCCAACTTGAGGCGTTCTCCTGTCTCCCTACCCCCATTGGAAACATTCTGTCCCTCAAACCGGGCACCTCGAACTGTCTGATTCATCTGAGGCTGGCAGCCGTGACCACAGAAATCCCTACACCTCTGGCGCGAGTAATGCGTTGGCGCAGCTTTTATACCCACCCGCTCCTCCACCCTGAGCACAAAGTAAAACCGAAAGCTTTCTGCTAAGGCTGAAAAATGAGGAAGATACTTTTTTCACCTTTTTTTTCTTTGTAGTCAGGACCCAATGTTAAAATATGAATCAAGAATGAAAAACAGATGGTTGGTTAGCAAGTGAAAGGAAAAGCCAGCGAGGGGGCACCCGGATTTGAACCAGGGACCTCTTGATCTGCAGTCAAATGCTCTACCACTGAGCTATACCCCCGCGCCGCTGCAGCGCCTGGAGGCGGCTCTTTGGGTGCTAAGAATTGTTGCAGCTGCTACTCTGTGAGTAGGGTGTAACATAAAGAGAAAGGCATGCAGAAGAAAAGGGGTCATGCTGAACGCAGACGGTGCCCGCATCCGGGGAACCCTGGGAAGGTGCACTGCAGGGGCTCGGGGAGGGAAGCACTAGCCCGGGTCTGGCAGCGCGCAGCGTCCAAGAGGGAGGGACGGGTTCCGCCCCACAAATGTGGGAAAGGGTGTGGGCCGGAAGAGAGTTAAGAGGGGCAGGGCAGGGGGTCCCCGTTCGGTCTGTAGATTCATGCCCGGTAGCAACCGGTAGAAAGGAAAGTCCCCAAATGCGGTGAATCAGTTCTGGCGTTCAGGAGGGCTCCAACCCCACCCTCGACGGGCTTAAGGGGTTAGCCCGCCTCCTGCAGCCCGGGCGCCCCAGATGTGCAGCCCGCCTGGCTCTGCGCCGCCTCCGGCTCGGGAAGGGCCCTGGGCACCGGGCGCAGTCAGCCTGGGAGCGCCGGGGCGCCAGCACCGCTGGCCCCGCAGTTCCCCCCAGGAACCCGCCCCCGCGCAGCCCCACGTCGCCCGCGGAGCGCGCCTCGCTGCGCGTGCCCTCGCCCGCGCCCGAGGCGCGTGCCCGCCCCGGTGCAGCCCCTCCTCCCCGCTGTGTTTATTAGGGGAAGGAGGGCGGAGGCGGAGGCCAGTTCCCCAGCTCCAGCCGCCGTTGCTGCCGCCTGTGTAGTTGCAGCCGCGGCCGCCTCCCGCCAGCTCGCCTTGGGGAAGAGGACGCGCGAGAGCTCCGACGTCCCCCCGCAGCCCCTCTCGGAACCATGAACCCCAACTGTGCCCGGTGCGGCAAGATCGTGTATCCCACGGAGAAGGTGAACTGTCTGGATAAGGTGAGCCCGGGACCGGGAGACGCGTCTGTGCAATCCCTGGCAGTGCTCTGAATCCAGGGAGGAGAGAAGGGCCGGGTCTTTGCTGCTTTATCCCCGCGATCCCAGGAGAATGGAGGGAGGGCGGGCGGGCGGTGTCATGGGGTGTGGGGACACATCCCAATCTGGAAACCAGGAGATCTGGGGCGAGGCGGGGAGTCCACGCGTAGCGGGCAGCCGGTGCTGGAGAGGGGTGGGCTCTGTGCCTTGGGGTTGGGAGGACGTGAGAGAAGCAGGGAAGCCAGGCCCCGGGGTGTGTTGGGGGAAGGTTAGGGGTGCAGTCCCGCCCCCTAGGGCCTGGAGAGTGAGAAGAGACGGCCGCTCCCTCTCCGCTCCGCGCCGAGCGCCAAGTAGGCGGAAGCGCGGGGCGCTGGTGGAGGGGGCGGGGCAGAGGCTGGGGGGCCCTGCGAAACCGTCCGTTCAGGCGGGGGATGGCCTCGCTTCCTGGCCTGGCGGGGCGGGTGCTATCAGCCTGCGAGTGTGGCATCTGATGCGGGGGGTTTCGGGTAAGGACCCGGGCTCCGCCGCAAGACCCCCGATTTTGAACGACCTGAGGCCTCCTTGGTGATTGAGTGGTTAAAGGACTCGCAGACCTCCTCCATAGCTTCCCAACCCCCACCTCCAATTAAAAGCCAACTCCCGGTGCTGGGCCGCCCAGCCTGAGCCGGGTGGGGTCGGGTGCCGGAGTAGGGTGGGTGGGGGGTGCTTCGCTGAGATCTCCTGAAATTGTGCTCAGAGCCAGGAGATCGTGTGGAAGAACAAAGAGCTAACTTTTCAAAGCAGGTTTCTCCAATGGAGGGTGGGGTTGGCTGAGTTCTGGGGAAGCCGAGGAAAGGGGGAGGTATGGGCGGGGTGGGGGAGGGGGCGATGGTGGCCTTGTGGAGATTCACTGCCCCCTGGGGGCCCTGTCTCCCCAATGCTGGACTTGTTCATCTGGTTGCCATTAGACTTTTGGAGGGGGGGTTGGAGAGTAGAACTGGGCGTTTCCCGTACAGTTTGGTGTAGGATCCTGCCCTCTTGTAAGCTCCGTGAGATCCTAAGGTAAAACCTGCTGCTCTGCATCCCCTCTCCTCCCCAGTCTGGAGGGGAGGCCTCTGTGATTTTGTGCCCTTCCTCACCGCGTCTTTCGTCCATCACCCAAAGCTGGCTCCAAGTCCAGGTATTCTGACCTTTCCATCTGAACTGGGAGGGCTGGGGGGACTGCATGGAGGAGGGGTGCAAGGGTGGGAACACTGGATGAAAGAGGCGTACAGAGCCCCAAAGTTCATTACTGACCTGGAGTCAGGTTTTGTTCAGGAGAGGATAGTTCATTGGACACCTTGTCTCTCCCCTCCCCCTTAGGGTGTGAGCTTCCTCAGTGACCTTTGGCCTCTGAGTCAGGGTGAGGAGGTGGGGTTGGAGGTTCTGAAACACATTTGAACTTGCTCTTGGGGAGTGTGAGCATATGGGGCTGCTGCTGTGTCACTGTCCCTCCTAGTCCTGGGCTTGATTGAGTAGGAGGAGAGGAGGGGGTATATTGTGGGCAAAAGGAAAGGTGTTGATCTGCCCGTGACCGTGCCAGCTGCTGTTGGGCAGGACTTGGGCTTAGAGCTATCAGATGATGAAGTCTCCCCTTGAGAATGTACCTGTCCTCGCATACTGGGATTTTGCCCTCCCCTCGTGGCAGAGATTTTGGCCTCTGCATCTTGAGTTCCCTGTGGTCCCCTTCTCCACAGTCATGAATTGGGAAGAGGCAGAGGGCACTTCACCCGTATAAGGAAAAAGCAAAACATGAAGGCAGGATTGCCACCCCAGGAGTTGGGAGACTGGGTCCTTGTTCCAGGTCTGCTCCCACCAGTTTTTTGCGTATCTTTAGGCCTCAGTTTTCACTATCTGTCAGATGGGTATGATGATGTCATTTCTTTGAAGGTGGGGCAGTGCACTAAAGTCCCTGAGTGCTAAAGAGGGTGCTGTATAGACTATGCCCTCCCTACCCCTCTGGGATGCTCTGTTCAGCTCCATACCACTCCCCTTGGAAAGCCCTTCAGTGCTGTGTATCCGAGGGGAGGGGAGCAGGGATGCTGCAGGGTGCCCTCCCCAGTTCTCTTACCCTAGCTGGAAGAGGACGTTCAAGTGGGGGTTGCCCAGGGAAGTGGGAGTTGGTGATTCCTTCCTCTTTTTAGAATTCTCCCTATAGGAAGTGGCCCTGTAGAGACCTTGCCCCTGTACTGAGCAGGAGACCTGAAATATCCATGTATCAGATGTATTCCTCCCCACCTGCTCCAGGCAGTGAGGATAGGCACCAGGAATGGTGAGCCAGTGCCTGGAGGATGCTGGGCTGAGACCAGGGAGGAAGGGGAACCTTCAGTCCCATAGGCAACTTCATTCCCATAGTTGCTAACTAACTTCCCAAGGCCTCCCATTTACTACAAAAGAGTCAAATTAGACTCACCCTTTTCTCTATAATCCCCCATGGCACTCAGCCCCCTACGTGGCCCAAAGCACAGACTGTGTCCTTGGTTTCAGCCTTTTCTCCTCTCTGAGCCTTATCTCCCAAAGGCATAGGTGGGTAAAAACCTTGTCACCTCTGAAGGCCACCCTGCCCCCAACCTGCAGTACCCAGCATGCTTTGCAAGCTGGATAAATATGTATTGCTGATGACAGTGTTTGAGGAAGGAGGTCGAGATTTGCTTCTCCAGAGGACTTCTGGGATTAGAGCTGGGGGAGAAACAGGGTGACCTCATTTGCTCATTCAACAAATATTTATTGAGCACCTACTTTGTGCAACTGCTTTGTATCTAGGGAGCTTTGTTGTTAAGAATCTTGCCATGTCCCTCTTTCCTGGCTTGCTTCCCCAGGTTTCTGAAAACAGGTGGAGGTAGAGGATTGGACTGCTGCCAGGTCCCCTGGAATCCCCCGTTAGGGCGGGCCCTCTGCCTCTGCTTGTCTGAGCGCTCCCTCCCCATTCGAAGGGGGTGAAGTCCTCACAGCTGTGGTACCCCGTTTTGCTAGCTGAAGCTTAGAGTACCCCACCATCATCTTGGGACCATCCCTTCATAATAGCTACTAGTTATCGCAACATGCTGGGCTCAGTCTTCACAGCAGCCTCACAAAGTAATTGTGTTTGCTCTTGTAAATGATGTACCCCATAAACGGAGGCTCAGGTAGCCCGTGTGGCTCATCTCCCTCTCTTAGAGCTGAAATTCATACCCACAGTTCTTTCTGCTCAGCTCTTCTGCCAGTATAAAGTACTTTTATTTATACATATTTATATTTTATTTCTGTCTCATTTGTGCCAAAAGTAGGTCCCATCCCTTCCTGACCCTATCTGGAGGAATGCTCTGGGCCTGGGGTCTTGTATGGGGGAGTGGGGCCACTGGGAATAGTCCTGTCCTCCTCAAAATTTGTGGAGGTGCAGCAAAGATCTATGCCTTTAAGCCAGCGGGTCAGGTGGCCAACTGAGCTAGGCTGGTGACCCGGCCAGGGTGGGGTTGGCATTGCCTCTGCAGGAGGGAGAAACTGTAACCCTGGGCAACAGGAAGGGAAGAGATGGCCTCATACTCCATCCCTGAGTCATGGCTATGGGGTAGCCTGGGTTCAGAGGCCAAGGTGCCAGGCTGCAGGCACAGTGACACGAAGCTTGCCACATCCCCCCCAACCCAGAGCCACAGAGGGACAGGCTATCCCAAGTGAGGGGTATCCTTGCAGGCTTCTGCCCCTACCAGCCTGTTTACCTTTCTATAGAGTGGGTTGCAGGTAGGCAAGGGAAGATCAAGGTGACCCTGCTTTGGAGCCTTGGATCCAGGCTGAGAGGCCTCTAACGGGCAGCAGGGGTAGGGTCTGGTTTCTGTGAACAGGAAAACCATGGACTTTGCAGGCAGCAGGAAGGGACAGAGGTGCATGCCTCGAGGTGCACTTTCCTCCCGAGTCCTGAGGCCCAGGAATGCTTCGCTGAAATCATCTTGCCTGGGGTCTTTAAAAGAGGGGGGGCTCTTGCTCTAGGACAGAGCCCATGGGGCAGGGCAGAGGCAGACGGGGTCACTGTGGGATCCTCTGGACATATTTCCCTGACAGTGTCCTTCCCCAGACCCCAATGAGACAAGACAGGGTTTCTTTCATCTTAGGGTCCAGGCTAGGCTCACAGCGGTTGTGGAGGGACTGGCCATTTTCTGCCTCCCCTCCCCACAATTTTCCTACCCCAAAAAGGACACAGTGTAAGGAGCTGGTGGGTTTTCTTGAACTTTGGGGCCTTCCTCCAGAGGGGAGGGGAGTCGCCTGAAGCCGCTGGAGGTGCCAGGCATTAGGGGTGGAGCGGCCTCCTCTCCTGACCCTCCAGCACTCCAGGAGACAGTGGCTGCAGCTCCACTTGACACTTGTGCTTCATAGTAACTGGTTTCCATTTTTCTACTGGGAGCCCCCTGCAGGGGGCAGGTGACCACCCTCCTCTGCCCCACCCTCGTGTGTCTGGATGAGAGTGTGGGGCCTGTGAGGGAGGTGGGAAGGAACTGATAGAAATAGGCGCCATCCCCTTGAAGAGGGGCTCTGCTTCGTCCGCGTGGCAGCCTGGAGGGGTCTTTGGAGCCCCTGGGTCCGGTGTTGGCCCTGTGCCCCCTGCCTGCTCAGTACACCCCACCCTCCTCCTCCAAGGGGCTTGGCTCCAGGTGGAGGCCTGGCCATCTGGAGTAGGGGTCTCTCTCACTTTGTCTCCCCAACCTCAATCAGGAGGCAGACTTGGAGGTCCCCCGTCCTAGGATAGTGTGTAGCCCTTCGTGTGTGTGTGTGTGTGTGTGTGTGAGAGAGAGAGACAGAGAGAGAAAGTGGGTCATGGTCTGGATTCTGGAGAATGTTTTTGCTGGCAGGTCCCTGTGGGGGTAGCAGGAGGCGGGGGCCCAGGCAGGGGCGTGTGCAGCTAAGTAGGTAGAGGCCAGCAGACTGGGTAGTGACAAGGCTGGGGCACCCTGCCAATGCCTCCCAGTCACTGGGGGAGGGAGTGGGGCTGTCACTTCAGGGGCCTGTGGGGGCAGGGACCACCCTGTCTTAGTGTCCCCAGTGGGTTCTGTGTGTTGGGGTTATGCACCAGAAGGAGTCTGTAAGTTGCCACATGGGAGTTTAGGGGACCTGGGTCACTGGGGTAGGCCCAGGTTGGGGAGGGGGCCAAGCTTAGACCCACCACTTCTTTGCTTCCAGACTTCTGGCTGGCCTTCCTCCTCAAGAGTGGTTCTCCTAGCACTCTGTTTAATATTCCACCATTAGGTTTTTCCTTTGGGTCTTCTTGATAGGGAACCAGTACCCTATTCGATGGCGATTTCCCCCTGAAATTACCCTGGGGGTCTCTGGTTGAAGTGGGCCATGGTAGGGGAGGTTGAATCCCAGATTCTCAGCCTTCTTTCTGCTATCCCCTCCTCCCAGTGTCTCAGAAGCACCTCTCCGTGGTTTGGAGACCACATTTTGAAAAGCATCGCCTTGGGGGAATTCCTCGACAAATGGCCAAGAACCAGCTCTGGCTGGGCCCCTTCAAAAGTCCCTGGGGCCTGCCTCCTGGCCTCCTTCTTTCCTAGTGGGGAATGTCTCCCTTGACTGCTGGGAAATGGGGCAGGGACAGGCCAGCCAGGTCACTCAGGTGGCCTGGATTATTCTGGGGTCCTGGCAGTGGACCCCTGTTTGGTGGTGATCCAGGGCATCATCCTGGGCTTCTGGGGGTGAATTTAGATCCTGTTGTCACGGGTTTGCCTAAGCATCAGTACTTCTCAGCGGTTCCACAAAGACCCCTCCAGGCTGCCACACGGAGCCTGTTAGATCGTTTCTCTCTCTCTCTTTTTTTTTTTTTTTTTTAAGGCAGAGTCTTGCTCTGTCACCCAGGCTGGAGTGCAGTGGCACAATCTTGGCTCACTGCAACCTTCACCTCCTGGGTTTAAGTGATTCTTCTGCCTCAGCCTCCCAAGTAGCTGGGATTACAGGCATGCACTACCATACCTGGCTTATTTATTTATTTATTTTTGAGATTAAGTCTTGCTCTGTACCCCAGGCTGGAGTGCAGTGGCATGATCTTGGCTCACCGCAACCTCCGCCTCCTGGGTTCAAGCGATTCTCCTGCCTCAGCTTCCCGAGTAGCTGGGATTACAGGCATGCGTCACTGCACCTGGGTAATTTTTTTGTATTTTTTAGTAGATACGGAGTTTCACCATGTTGATCAGGCTGGTCTTGGACTCCCAACCTCAGGTAATCCGCCTGCCTCAGCCTCCCAAAATGCTGGGATTATAGGTGTGAGCCACCGCTCCTGGCCTAGATCAGTTCTCTTTCTGTCATCACTCTTTTCCCTCCGTCAGCCACCCTGGATGGGCCCTGTGTGCCACATTCTCACATGAATGAATGGATTGGAGCTGTGGTTGGCACAGTGAAGCCCCTCTGCACCCCAACACAATCTCCAGTGTGAGCCCTGACTCCCTCAGCTGAGGTTCACATTTGTGGTGCCCAGCACCTGACATCTGAGTGCTCAGAGGTGCCAAATGCTGTGCTGAGGGCTTTGAAGGTGATTTCTCCTGAGCCCTGGACAATCCCAGGAGGGCCAGGTGTTATTACATCCATTCTACACACCAGGAAGTGGGCTCTCCTGAGGTGCAGGGCCCCGCCCGGCCCCGCCCAAGGCCATACAATTAGTGGGGTAGAGCTTTGATGTCCACTATGGAGGTGTCTACCTTCAAGGCTTTGAAGTAGAGCCCTTCAGTGCCTCAGTGGGGGACCTGCTGCTGGGCGCTCTCCTGCCCTCCCACTGGGGTGGGGGAGGATGAAGGAAGGGTAGAAAGGATGTGGTGTGTTGACAGAGCCTGGGACACCCAGCCCACTCCTCTGGCCGGGCATCCCACAGGAAGTGGGAGGTATTGGAGCTGTAGCACCACCTGGGGCTTATGTAGGTCTAGCGGGTGTGCTGGGCTCTGGTACAGGAGCTAGGAGCACCTGGGTTCCGGGCCTGGGTGTGTGGGGGCTGGGCCTTCCTCTTCTGAGGCCTCCATGAGGCCAGAGGAGCTGCTCCTTCATGTTCAGCGGCTGCTCCCTAGCAACCCAGCGCAGCTTTGCATAAGCAATGAGGCCTCTCCAGCTCTGGGCAGGAGGGGTTCCCTGGGGAGGGTGGAGCTGACCTGGGGGCTGCTGCCGCCACTATAACTGGGCTCTTCCCCCGGTCCTTCATGCCTGCCCTTCTCTTCTTCCTGGGTTCAGTGGTGGAGGATGAGGAAGGAGAGAGGGGAGGTGAGTGCCAAAGACTGTGACCTGAGATGCCCCCAGCTCACCTGGGATAATTCCATGTTCTCTCCATAGCCATGGGCCTAGGACAGTCCCAGTAGCTCCAGAGTGCCCCTTCCCAGGGCCTGAGCCCCTTTTTCAGAAGTCCTGGTATCTGATGTATGTCCTCCTTCTGTCTCCATCCCCAGTTCTGGCATAAAGCATGCTTCCATTGCGAGACCTGCAAGATGACACTGAACATGAAGAACTACAAGGGCTACGAGAAGAAGCCCTACTGCAATGCGTGAGTCCTGTTCTGGGCAGGGGACTGGGTGGGTGCTTTGGCTCCCTCCCCTAGTGAGTTCTTCCTTCCCTTCCAATAACTGCAAGGTGACATTGGCGAACACTTCCACCCCCTGCCTGAACATCACATTTCATCCTCACGACAGCTGGATGAAGCAAGCACTTTTTTTTTTTTTTTTTGGATATGGAGTCTCGCTGTGTCGCCCAGGCTGGAGTGCAGTGGCGCGATCTCGGCTCACTGCAAGCTCTGCCTCCCGGGTTCACGCCATTCTCCCGCCTCAGCCTCTGAGTAGCTGGGACTACAGGCGCCCGCCACCACGCCCGGCTAGTTTTTTGTATTTTTAGTAGAGACGGGGTTTCACCATGTTAGCCAGGATGGTCTCGATCTCCTGACCTCGTGATCCACCCGCCTCGGCCTCCCAAAGTGCTGGGATTACAGGCTTGAGCCACCGCGCCCGGCTGAAGCAAGCACTTTTTATCCCCATTTAAAGTGCTTTTATCCCCCATTTAAAGTGCATTTAAAGTACAGATGAGGAAACTGGGGCTTAGGGAAGGGAAGAGACTCTCAAGATGGGATGGCTAGGGAGAGACTGGCTCTAACCCAGTCTCTGGGCAGTAAGGCGAGCACATGTCTTTCCACTGCCTCCTGCTACAAAAGAGGGGGCTTTCCGCGTGGTCTTTCAAGAATGAGTGACCTGTCTGTTGTATTTGGGTTTGGGGGCTTTGTTCTCCTGTTTACCTTCCCTTGTTTCTCTCCCCAAAATCGATGGTTTCCTTCTCTCACCTGGTACTTCCCAGGCTTTGGGGGCTCCTTCCTCCCGTGGTTCTTTCAAGAAAACTCTCTGGAAGCCTCGTGTCCGCCCTTTTGGTGTTCATTTTTTGAGAAGGGGCAGGGGGTGTATAAAGGGTGTCGCCTGGGCCAGATAGATCTCTTCCCTGCCTGGTGAGGGAGGCTGTGGAGACTGTGTTTTTTTTGAGTATAGTCATCTTGGACTGTGTTCCTTCTGCACTGGGATCTGCAGCAGCCGACAGTAGGGAGGGAGTATAGGGGTGGGGTCCCCTATCCCAGAGCCTGGAGGAACACCTCCCCTCCTCTCTCATCCCATCCCATGCAGTCCCAGAAAGTACAGCAACTTTCCATCTTCAAGTTGATCTTGTGAGTAGTAAGTACAAACTCAGTACTGGGGCCTCACAGCTGCCGCCACCTGCGAGGTGGAGGCTTTGGAAGGTCAAGTCACTTATAAGTAATGATAATTTCTTTTTCTTTTAATTTGCTTTTTTTTTTTTTTGGAGACAGACTCCATTACCCAGGCTGGAGTGCAGTTGGCTCACTGCAACCTCCACCTCCTGGCTTCAAGCGATTCTTGTGCCTAAGCCTCCTGAGTAACTGGTATTACAGATGCACGCTACCATGCCCAGCTAATTTTTGTATTTTTAGTAGAGACTGGGGTTTCTCTGTGTTGGCCAGGCTGGTCTCGAACTCCTGACCTCAAGTGATGCGCCCGCCTCAGCCTCCCAAAGTGCTGGGATTACAGGTATAAGCCACCTTGCCAGCCTTAATTGATTTTTTTTTTTTTTTTTTTTTTGAGACGGAGTCTTGCTCTGTCGCCCAGGCTGGAGTGCAGTGGCCGGATCTCGGCTCACTGCAAGCTCCGCCTCCCAGGTTTACGCCATTCTCCTGCCTCAGCCTCCTGAGTAGCTGGGACTACAGGCGTCCGTCACCTCGCCCGGCTAGTTTTTTGCACTTTTTTTAGTAGAGACGGGGTTTCACCGTGTTAGCCAGGATGGTCTCGATCTCTTGACCTCATGATCCGCCCGTCTCGGCCTCCCAAAGTGCTGGGATTACAGGCTTGAGCCACCGCGCCCGGCCTATTTGATTTTTTTAAAAATTTAAAATGTATTTTTACTTTTTTTTTTTTTAACTTCAACCAACTCAAGTAATGGTAATTTCAGTGTTCACATGAATTTAGGATCTGACTTGAGTCCATTTTTTTTGTTTTTTTTTTTTAATTCTCAGTCAGTAGGCTCTGCAGCTGAAGTTCACCTGCATTTGGGACTTGTCTAAAAAGGGGGCTTAAACCTCCAGCCTTACCCCTAACCTTACCCTAAACCTTCCCTGCTCCCTGACCCCCTCCCATTCCCTGGCTACGACCACTCTTTCATCTTTCTAGGCGCTTGCTCATTGAGCAGACATTTATTGCCTGCCTGCTGCTATAATGCATACTAACCTCTGCCAGGTGCTGGGAAAACAGATTCCTGATAAAAATCTCAAGCCCAAGAAGCAATATGAAGTCGTCTCTTCTGGAAGAAGGAGGGCACTGGGCAGGTTATCTGGGTAGAGGAAGGGTTGCAGTTCTGTCCTGGCCCCTCCTTCAGCTGCCCCTTCTCTTCTATTAATTTCTACTGTTCCTCTTCCCTCTAACAACCCCTCCCACCCCCACAAGGGAAATGGGACATTCTTCAAATTCTTAAGGGCTCACACAAGCCCTGGTTCTCTGCCACTTCCTCCTTCCATTTGGGAGTGGGGTGGGGTTCAGAGAAGCCAGGGCAGTTAACCCCTCGGTTGCTGGACCACCTCAGCCTTGATTCTGAGCTTCCGCCCCAGCACGCTGAGCCTTGGAGCCCAGTGACTCCAGTAGCCTAGCATTCAGTGAGCATTGGGAGCTGGAGAAAAATCAGAGGCTTGTCCTTGTTTTCTTTGCATTTTTATCAGCCTCATCCAAAGTTCCAGCTTATTGTTTTTACTGTCTTCTTGGGAAGCTGCCGCAAGGTGGGGTGGAGGGCTCTTGCAGGGGCTGGGGGAGCCTGGAGAGGCAGAAGATGAAGGCTTCTTCTCTGGATGCTGCTTCCAACTTGCAGAGGCAGAGGTTCCTCTGTCTCCCTCCTGGTCTCCAGCCAAAAGAAGCAGGTTGGCCCCTCCATGTTTCCTCCAGCTTTTATAACCCTAGCCTCTGCTTGACCTTTGGCCCAGTTGGGATGTTGCCTGGGAAGGAGCCTAGTGAGAGACCTGCGGGATTTGCCACCCAGCTGTGTTTCACTTTAGCTGTGGTAGCACCTCGCCCAAGGCAGGCATTCTCCCTCCCCTGCATCCCTTGGGTCAAGATGTTACCCGTGGGGATTCTGGGATGAACCAGGTGTGGGGCCCGCTTGCAAGGAGTGCTCTCTGGACCTGTCTGAGCCTTGGTTTCCCCATGGTTAAAAATTCCTGCCCAGGAGGCCTGGCACAGTGGCTCAGACCTGTAATCCCAGCACTTTGGGAGGCTGAGGCAGGTGGATTGCTTAAGGTCAGGAGTTCTACTAGACCATCCTGGCCAATGTGGTGCAACTCCATCTCTACTAAAAATACAAACATTAGCCAGATGTGGCTGGCACCTTTAATCCCAGCTACTCAGGAGGCTGAGACAGGAGAATTGCTTGAACCTGGGAGGCCAGGGCTGCAGTGAGCCGAGATCGCCTCTGCACTCCAGCCTGGGTGACAGAGCGAGACTCCATCTCAAAACAAACAAACAAAAAACACACACAAAAAAAATTCCTGCCCAGGGATGTTGGACCCTAGACCAAAGAGAATTTATTGAGTACTTGCTATGTGCCGGGCCCTAGGCCGAGTGTTTGCTGTCATTCCCTCCTGCTTGCTTACTTTTTTTGTTTGTACTTACTTTTTTTGTCACCCAGGCTGGAGTGCAGTGGAGTGATCATGGCTCACTGCAGCCTCGACCTCCTGGGTTTAAGTAATCCTCCTGCCTCAGCCTCTCTAGTAGCTGGTACCATAGGCGTGTGCCACCATGCTAATTTTTTTTTTTTTTTGAGACGGAGTCTCGCTCTG
This sequence comes from Trachypithecus francoisi, assembly GCF_009764315.1. Lineage (NCBI taxonomy): Eukaryota > Metazoa > Chordata > Mammalia > Primates > Cercopithecidae > Trachypithecus > Trachypithecus francoisi. Next base: position 21,428,080 of record NW_022681466.1, on the reverse strand, counting down.
TGGCCCAGGCTGGAGTGCAGTGGCCGAATCTCAGCTCACTGCAAGCTCCGCCTCCCGGGTTTATGCTATTCTCCTGCCTCAGCCTCCGAGTAGCTGGGACTACAGGCGCCCGCCACCACGCCCGGCTAGTTTTTTGTATTTTTTAGTAGAGACGGGGTTTCACCGCGTTAGCCAGGATGGTCTCGATCTCCTGACCTCGTGATCCGCCCGTCTCGGCCTCCCAAAGTGCTGGGACTACAGGCTTGAGCCACCGCGCCCGGCCAACCATGCTAATTTTTAAGTTTTTTGTAGAGAGGAGGTCTTGTCATGTTGCCCAGGCTGGTCTCAAACTCTTTGCCTCAGGTGATCCACCCGCCTTAGCCCCGCCTCCTCCCATTTTCTTCCTGCCTCTGGTCTTATCCTTGAGTGACATTCAGGTTCCTGAATCCTGGGTTTACCAGGGTACAGTTTTCTCCCATTTCTGTTCTGGTCTTACTTTGTGGACCACAGGCCTGGCTTCCTTCTCTGAAGCATCACGTGCTCCATGCTGGGCCAAACCCAGTGCAGGACCCAAAGGGGCACGTGGTTTCTTCTGGCTTTTTCCCAGGGAGTTGGGCCCACCCAGTGAGTATGTGAGTTTGGTGTACAGGGAGGCCTCTATGTTCTGCCTATCTCTGGCTAATCTCTGAACCCTGAGGGGAGCTAGGATCTTGCAGGGGGCTGGTCAAGAGAGAAGAAAGCTATCTTTCCTTGTGGTTTCTCAAGATTCAGATTTAAGTTCTAGAAAGCGACTGTAAAGTAGGCAGTGAAAAGGCCTCTTCTGTTTCTGTCTTTGCATCAGACTTGTTTGGGGGAGAGGCCGGGGAAAAAACACAGGCCAGAGCTCACAGCCAGCCCGCCTGGTGTGGCGGACCCCCACGTGCATGCAGTTACACACATGCCGGGTGTGTAGGCAGCCACCCACACCGGTGCTGGGGCGGGGGAGGAGGACTTGGGAGCTGGGCTGAATGGGCTGTGTTTGTGTTTCCACATTCAGGGCTGCAGCCATGCAGCCAATGCTGTGGCAAGGTTGAGGGTGCACTCCCGGCTTTTGCACAATAGCCAGTGGTGGAGGAAGAACTGCTAATTGAATTATTTTTGTTTCCTTTTTTTGAGACAGAGTCTCTGTCACCCAGGCTGGAGTGCAGTGGCGCGTTCTCAGCTCACTCACTGCAACCTCTGCCTCCCTGGTTCAAGCGATTCTCCTGCCTCAGCCTCCCGAGTAGCTGGGATTACAGGCACCCTCCACCATGCCTGGCTAATTTTTGTATTTTTAGTAGAGACGGGGTTTCTCCATGTTGGTGAGACTGGTCCGGAACTCTTGACCTCAGGTGATCCACCTGCCTCAGCCTCCCAAAGTGCTGGGATTATAGGCGTGAGCCACTGCCTGGCCGGAATTCTTTCTTGAAGCTTCTGGGTGGGAAGGGTGAGCCCGCTCTTGGTGAGAGAGATATTTATGCCCTCCCTTACTTGTTTTGTAAACTGGATTTTCCAAAAGTGGGGCAGATCAGTCCACACGCCCTGGCTTAGCATCAACTTGCATCGTTGTCTCCCTGCAGATAGTCTAGAGGACTGGAGACAGTCCCTGCAGATAGTCTAGATAACTGCCTGTTCCCTCCTCTTTGGGGCCCTACTGACAGGAGGCGGGGTTGCCAGCCAGGGGAACCAGCTTGTGAAGTGTCAAGTGGGAGGTGGGCATGGGCTGGGCAAGGAAAAGTGGGGGACTTGGTTGCACCTTTCCCCTCTTCTCTGACTGCACACATCTGGGGTCCATTCTCCAGTTTCCTTGAGCTGTGGAGTGAGGACCGAGGAGGGTGAAGATGTCCCTGATTCTGGGGAACCAGGGACTATGTTTCTGCCCCTTCCCCTAGGCATCAGATGGGAGTGGGGTGTGGTCTGTGCCAGACAAGGCTGGGTGCTTATGTGTCTCTGGATTCTAGCAAACTGTCTTTAATCCCAGCTGCTTTTAAAAGGTGGGCAGGGGCCGGGCGCGGTGGCTCAAGCCTGTAATCCCAGCACTTTGGGAGGCCGAGATGGGCGGATCACGAGGTCAGGAGATGGAGACCATCCTGGCTAATACAGCGAAACCCTGTCTCTACTTAAAAATACAAAAAACTAGCCGGGCGACGAGGCGGGCGCCTGTAGTCCCAGCTACTCGGGAGGCTGAGGCAGGAGAATGGCGTAAACCCGGGAGGCGGAGCTTGCAGTGAGCTGAGATCCGGCCACTGCACTCCAGCCTGGGTGGCAGAGCAAGACTCCGTCTCAAAAAAAAAAAAAAAAAAAGTGGGCAGGGTTGGGCGCAGTGGTTTATGCCTGTAATCCCAGCACTTTGGGAGACTGAGGAGGGTGGATCGCTTGAGGCCAGGAGTTCAAGACCAGCCTCATCTCTACAAAAAATAAAATAAATTCGCCAAGTGTGGTGGCGCATGCCTGTGGTCCCAGCTACTTGGGAGGCTGAGGCAGGAGGATTGCTTGAGTCTGGGAGGTTGAGGCTGCAAATAGCCCTGATTGCACCACTGCACTCCAGCCTGGGTAACAGAGGGACACTCTGTCTCTAAAAAATGTAAAAATGAAAATAAAAATAAAAGTGGGTGGGGCAGGAGTAGGCAAACCCTGTACTGGGGCCTAGGGCTTTCCCTCCTCCCCAAAATTCTCTGCCTCTGACTGGAAAAATTGGAACTAGGGATGACAGTGTGGGGGAGGGCAAGTACAAATGGCCAGCCCAAGTGGCCAAATATGGCCCCCAGGTAGCCCTCCCACCTCGCTTACCCCCAAATCCCTGTCCTCCAGGCCTCCTGGAGCCTCAGGGATCACTTTGCTTCCTAACACCCACGTTTTACAGATGAGGAAACAGGCCTGCGTTTCCATGCCTCACTCAACTTGGCAGAATTGTTTTTCTTTCTCTATTACCGACAGGGGCAGGCTTTTTTTTTTTTCTTTTCATTTTGTGTGCAATCTGACGGCAGTCTGACAGCTGGTAAGTTCTTCCTCAAGTCTAGCCTTGATGGTTTTGACTGCTCTTTTTTTCCCTCTGGTTGAACAATGCCTCCTTGTTGCTTCCTATCCCACCACTTCAGCCCCTTAGGCCTGAGGGGACGGATGGGTGAGAAACTGGCTTAGCAGGGAGCCCTCCCTTCCCGCCTGTGGGCAGCCTTCCCAGCAGGGGCTTTTGGAATCAGCAGCTCTTTCTAGAGGCAGGATGTGGGGGCTGTTTTTTTTTTTTTTCCTTTTGGTAAAACCAAAAGCTCCTTTTTGCTTTTGTTGATGTATTTTTGTTCCTCCTTGAACACAAAGCTGTGGTTTTTGAAGGGGTCCAAGCCTGGAAGGAGCAAGGCTCTGTGTAGAAAGGTCGCTGGGCTTTCGGGTTGGCTATCCTGTTCTTCTTCTGACCCTGGAAGTGTGGCTGATGGTAGGACTGGGGAATGAGGCTGGTGGCCGACAAGCTGTCCCTGTCACCTGTGAGCCCAGAATCCTTGCCTCTGTAGTCCCACCGAGCAGGAAGGCCACCCAGAGGTCCTCACAGATAAGCCCTCTCCTGGGACACAGGGCCTCTTCTGTATCATATCCTTTTTTTTTTTTAATTTTTATTTTTTGAGACAGAGTTTACTCTTGTTGCCCAGGCTGGAGTGCAGTGGTGCAGTCTCCGCTCACTGCAACCTCCGCCTCCTGGGTTCAAGCGATTCTCCTCCCTCAGCTTCCCAAATAGCTGGGATTACAGGAGGCCACTAGCATGCCTGGCTAATTTTTTTGTATTTTTAGTAGAGACGGTGTTTCACCATGTTGTCCAGGCTGGTCTTGAACTCCTGACCTCAAGTGATCCGACCGCCTTAGCCTCCCAAAGTGTTGGGATTACAGGCGTGAGCCACCGCATCCAGCTTTTTTGTTTTTTGTTTTTTGTTTTGAGATGGGGTCTGTCTCTGTCTCCCAGGCTGAAGTGCAGAGGTATGATCTCGGCTAACTACAACCTCCACTTCCCAGGTTCAAGGGATTCTCCTGCCTCAGCCTCCTGAGTAGCTGGAATTACAGGCGTGTGCCACCATGCCCGGCTAATTTTTGTATTTTTAGTAGAGATAGAGTTTTGCCATGTTGGCCAGAATGGTCTTGAACTCCTGACCTCAGGTGATCCGCCCGCCTCGGCCTCCCAAAATGCTGGGATTACATGCCCGACCTGTATCATATACTTTTGAAAAATTCAGAGGGACAGGCAGCTCCTAAGTATGTATGACTGAGAGGCTCCGGAGTATCTCTCGTAATGGCCGAGCTTGGAAACGAGTTGGGTTTGAAGGATGAAGTGCTTTGTTTGGCACCCAACCTGCCAAGCACATCTTTCCCCAGAACTGAGTGCTGGAGGTGGCTGGGGTCCATCTGGCCTTCCCTTCGCTGTCTGGGCAGCTGCGGTGTAGAGGAGAGTGCTTTGGACAAGGTCTCTGCCCTTGACACTGGACCTCCGTTTCTTCATCTATAAAATGGCACAATGAGAATGCCAGCCCAAAGCTGTGTGGCGGGTTTCAAGAGAATGTGCACAGGACGCAGTGTACCAAGATGTTACTTTGTGTCTCTGTAAATTGTCTTGAAGCCCTAGGCTGCTGTCAATAGCTGCCTGTTTGCCCTGCCCCATCCTGTCCAGTCCCTGTTCCTACCCCGCTTCTTCCTGTCCTACAGGGCTGTCTTCACGCCTCTCCCCACAAACTCCCCAGAGCAGCTGACAGCAGGGAGGAAGGACGGGTGGGGCACCTGCAGAGAGCCCACCATCCACTTGGAATGATTAACAAGGGGCCGGTACAGGCTGGCCTGTGGGACAAAGGATAGCTGTGCTCTGGACTCTGCCCTGCACCCAGCTGATCACCCTGTTCCTCATTCCTTGCCGTGGCCCAGTCTGTCATGGGGTTGGGTTCCAGCGGGGTCACCAGCTGGGACAGGTGGCCCCTGGTCTGTCTTAGCACCCATGTTGGCATGCATACATTTCCAACTATCCCTGCTGGGATCTGGGGGTAATGGATGGGGTGGGAAGGAAGGGAAAAGGTAGAATTCCCAAAAATTGTTTCTGGAGGGAGGTCAAATCATTTGGAGCTTTCTTTGAAGCCCGGCATGCTGGTGGGGGAAGGGGTGCAGCACTGACATTCTCATGCCTTTGCTTCTAGAAACAAACCCGTGACACCTGTCCTCCTCACCTAAATTATCCATAAAGATCCTATCGACACAGTCTCCTGACTTTGCCCTCATGGGCTTCTCCTTAGTTGAGGACCCCCTTGCCGTCTGTGTCTCTTCCCCCACCCCTATAGACCTCTCCTCTCTCGCTCTAGCTCTTGCTGCTTTCCTGCCTGGAGCTGAAGATGAGGTTGCCATGGAAACCTGAAGCGTAGTGAGCAGGGAGAGGGAAAGGCAGAGTCCTCTCGCCAGGGCTGGGGGCTGGGGACTGTGAGCTGTGGGGAGGGGACAGGGTTGACCCAGCAGGAGGAATATAGCCCGAGCTGTCTGCCTGCCTTCCTCTGCCTCAGTTTGGGCTTAGGGGGCAGGGGAAGGAGCTTGGAGGCCTGGAGTTCCTCTTTAATCTAATTAATCTGATGCAGGATTAAAATCCTCCCTCACTCCTGCCAAATTAAGCTGAGCTCACATCTGGGCTGGCTCACCCCCACTTCCCTTCTGATGGGATTCGAGCTCCAGCTGTCGGGGGCTGAGACTAGGGGGAAGGGTGCTTCTGAAGAGAGGATGAAGTACCTGGCAGCCCCACCCAGGGTGCCTGCTGCATGTTGGAGGGGCTCCCAAGACCTTCTGGTGGGTGTAGGGTGAGCAGAGGGACACAGTGTGGGGGGCAGGGGGTATGTGGACATGGCCTTAATGCAGCGGCTGCGTGCGAACCCGCTGGCCTCCGTGTCTTGGAGGCGCCCATCGGTGCAGAGGGCGCATCTATATATTCATCGTGTGTGAGGCACAGTGCAGTATGTGTAGGAACTTCAGACTGTGGAGTGGGTGGAGCACGTCAGGTGTACCTGTCTGGTGGTCCTTGGGCCACTGGAGCTGGCCCCTGTTTTTATTTATTTATTTATTTATTTATTTATTTTGAGACAGAGTCTCGCTCTGTCACCCAGGCTGGAGTGCAATGGCCGGATCTCAGCTCACTGCAAGCTCCGCCTCCCAGGTTCACACCATTCTCCTGCCTCAGCCTCCCGAGTAGCTGGGACTACAGGCGCCGCCACCTCGCCCGGCTAGTTTTTTTTGTATTTTTAGTAGAGACGGTGTTTCACCGTGTTAGCCAGGGTGGTCTCGATCTCCTGACCTCGTGATCCGCCCGTCTCGGCCTCCCAAAGTGCTGGGATTACAGGCTTGAGCCACCGCGCCCGGCCTTATTTATTTATTTATTATTTATTTATTTATTTATTAATTAAAAACAGGCTCTCGCTCTGTAGCTCAGGCTGGTCTCGAACTCCTGGCTTAAGAGATCTGCCCTTCTTGGCCTCCCAAAGTGCTGGAATTACAGGCGTGAGCCACTGCGCCCAGCTTGGCCTGTTTTAACCCTGTGCATTCTGGCAAATGAGAAACCCCAGGGTTTGCAGACCGGGTCTGGAGGATGCGTTTGCCCTGCTTGCCTCTACCCTTCCCCACCAAATGCTAACCAGCCCCATCTTCTCAGAATTAAGAGGAGCAGCTGGGCCAGAGCTGCTCCTCTTCACTACCCTGCTCCTGCCACATGCGCCTCTACTTCCATATGCTCTCCTCGACACAGCCCCTGCCCAGTCTGCAGAATGGCTCTGATTTAGGGGGAGGGTTGTCTCCTCCCCAAAGCACTCCCTCTTAGGGCCTCAGGGCCTGCCAGCCCTGCTAGAGAGCTTCCCTTTCTGGTCCCTAGGAACAGACTCATGGTTGATCATCCCTTGCCCTGGAATTGTACAGGAACTTTGAAGGGAGCTCCTCAGCTGTGGGTGGCCCTGGCTGCATGGGGACCGGACCCCAGACTTGTCCACACGTTCATCACAGGCCACGTCTGTTGCCAGCTGTGTTTGCCTTTCCTCATCTTCCCTTCCTTTGCTTGAGGAACTGCGAGTCTGGGCTGACCTGGGTGGCCAGGACCCAGGTGAGAGCTGGGGGAGGGGCACTGCTAGAATCATCTGGATCCAGGACAGTGAAACTGGCCCAAGGGAAAAAGGATTTGCCAAGGTCACCCAGTAAGTCTGGCAGGGCCAGAGCCCTGCACTGGGCCCTTGAAAGTTATGCCTCCCTTGATTGAGGTCTCCAAATCCTGAGTCCTGCCCTTCACAAGTGGTAGCCTTGAGGGAAGTCGCTGGTTTACGGGTAGCTCTGATACACGGCCGTATGGGCGGCTGGAGAACATGCAGAGCAGAGGGGCAGCTCGTTCCTAGCTCTTGGGTGTGTCAACTTTGGGTGGCACGTGCCTAGAAATAGGTTCCAGGAGGCCATCTGTCGCTTACCTGGGTGCGGCCTGTGAATCAGGCATCTGCAGGGGTCACAGCTGTGGTGGGCTGTGGTCACCCAGGGCTAAAAATGGCCTGACGGGCCACCCACCAGTCCCTGAGGTAATTGGGGCCCATGCAGACCCCCAGACATTTCTCATACCAGCACATGGTGTGAGAAATACATACAAACTACATGGCTCAGAGCTGCCTGTCTCTCCTGCAGCTGGTTTGTCAGGGGACCTTGTGATGAGAGGGGGATGGAGAAGGGCTGAGTTCTAGTCCCACACCAGCTTTAACTCGTGGTGTGACTTTGTTTTTTTTTTGAAACAGAGTCTTGCTCTGTCGCCCAGGCTAGAGTGCAATGGCGCAATCTTGGCTCACTGCAACCTCCACCTCCCAGGTTCAAGCGATTCTCCTGCCTCAGCCTCCTGAGTAGCTGGGATTACAGCTACACGCGACAGTGCCCGGCTAATTTTTGTATTTTTAATAGAAACAGGATTTCGCAATGTTAGCCAGGCTGGTCTCGAACTCCTGGCCTCACGTGATCCACCTACTTTGGCCTCCCAAAATGTTGGGATTATAGGCGTGAGTCACCACGCCCAGCCTGACATTTGTTTATTCAACAATTATTTACTGAGCACCGCCTACTATTCTAGGAGCTTGAGGTAAATCAGTGAACAAAAGAGACCCCAAAATCCCTCCCCTCATAGAGAAGTAGTGGAGAGAGAAGACAATACCTCGATGTGATACATAAGTTAATTATGAAGACTGCTAAGGGAGAGGTGGCCTGGCGCCAGCACAGTTTTCTCCTCGGAAATGAGGGAGTTGGACCAGACTCTTCTGGAGGTCTCTGCAGGCTCCGAGGGTTGCCCTGGCTTTTGCTGCCTCCAAGCCAGGCCCTCTTGCTGGGGACCAGGCTGTCCTGGGCCTGGAAATTGGCGACTAAGTTCAGCATGAACTGAAGAGATTGCCTGGGCGCAAATCTGGATCTCTGTGTGTCTTGGCCGTGTTGTTTAACCTCTCTGGCCTCAGTTCTCCCATCTATCTAAGGGGTACACTGAGTACCAGTCACACAGGTGGCTGTGAGAATTCGTTGAACTAGGGCACATAAGCCCTTAGCACAGGGGAGACATTCACTGTTTGGTTTTTTGTTTTGGTTTGTTTTTTCTTCTTGAGACGTAGTCTGGCTCTGTCGCTTAGGCTGGAGTGCAGTGGCAGGATCTTGGCTCAGTACAACCTCTGCCTCCTGAGTTCAAGTGATTCTCCTGCCTCAGTCTCCCAAGTAGCTGGGACTATAGGCACATGCCACCACACCCAGCTAATTTTTGTATTTTTAGTAGAGACCGGGGTTTCAGCATATTGACCAGGCTAGTCTCGAACTTCTGACCTCTCGTGATCCGCACGCCTCAGCCTCCCAAAGTGCTGAGATTACAGGCGTGAGCCACCGTGCCTGGCCTAATTCACTGTTGTTACTACAGATTGAGCAGCCCTGATCTAAAAGTCCAGAGTCTGAAGTGCTCCAAGATACAAAGCTTTGAGTGCCGACGTGATGCCACAAGGGAAAATTCCATACCTGGCCTCATGTGATAGGTGATAGGTCAAAAAGCAGTCAATAATTTTGTTTCATGCACAAAATTATTTAAAATATTGCATAAAATTACCTTCAGGCCATGTGTATGAGGTATATAGGAAACGGTCCCATCCGCAAGATGTCTCAGTATGAATATTCAGACATTCCAAAATCTGAGAAAAAATCCAAAATCTGAAACACATCTGGTCCTGAGCATTTGCAATAAGGGATATTCAACCTGTATTTTACCTGTCACCCTCAGGTGACCTCCTTTTTTATCCTCAAGCTGGCCTTCCCACCTACCCTCCAATTAGGTTGGACCTTGTTAACCCTTTGAAATACCACTTTAACCATGTGTTTTCTCTCACACCACTTCCTCCAGGAAGTCCCCCTGGATATGTGTGTCCCTTTCTTTTTCTGTCTCCCGCTTGCTCTCCTCTGCGTGGTTGGTCTCCACTTCTTGTCTTAGCTAAGAGCTTAGTCCTGACTCACCTGTGCCCATCTTCCCCCAACCGGGCCCAGTTGCCTTGACCTCCATGTGTGGTAGGCACAAGGCATGGATTATCCCCAAACAAGGGTAACCTTCAACCCTCAGAGAGTGTCCCAGTGGCCGTCCTTTCACTCAGGACAGTTCTCCTTGGCTGGCCCGTCACTGATGCCTGCTGTGTCTTCCCAGGTCAGCCAGTCCCAGCTGAGTCTGAGAAATGCTTCCTCCCCCCGGCCTTGGTAGTGGACACTGAGGTCCTCCTGCAGGGCCGGGCCAGGGGGTGCCCAGGCATAGGAGGAAGTTCCCAGGAGAGCGTGCTTTGTGAGAAGCCCAGAGGCTCCTGCCCCTCCCCCAGAGTCACCCCCACTCTGTTTTTTTCTGTCCTGCAGACACTACCCCAAGCAGTCCTTTACCATGGTGGCTGACACCCCGGAAAACCTTCGCCTCAAGCAACAGAGTGAGCTCCAGAGTCAGGTGAGGGGCTGGGCGGTACCGGGGGCCTGGCGGGGAGGAATGCTGGGGAGGGAAGTTGTAAGGTGGGCATTTGGCAAGAGTACCTTCCCCTTTGGTTACTCTGCAAGGCCAAGGTGCTGAAATCCTAGCATTGCCTTGACTCTTGACCCCACCCCTGACTTTATCAAAGAAGTAGGGTACAGCGTTCCCCCACTTCCTACCTAGAGGGGATCGGAGAGGTGTGCGTGTCTATTTGAGCCCACTCTGGGGCTCTCTAAAGCCCACCTCCAGGAAGCCACTCTCCCCTCCCTCTTCACTATTCACACTTACCCACAAAGGAGGGGTTTGGGGAGGACCAGGGAATTTGCCCCTCCAGGTCATGCCAGTCTGAGGCTGTGCAGCCCATCCTCTATAGCCACATCCCAAACCTTCTCCACCCACTGGAGGGCCAGGTGTGAAGGGGGCCTTGCCATGGGGGAGCGGGATGGGGGGCTGTTCTGCCTCTGTCTCCTTTGGCTTGACTTTCCAGAGCACTGCTGAGTGGGAGGTGTGTGCTCCTGTAGGAGGGAAGGATGGGTTGCAGGCCTAGGGAGAACTTGGTCTTTAGGGGACACGGAGGAATAAGCAAAGGGTCTGGAGTCCTGAGAACAGAACAGTTGACCCACCCTGCCTGGGGGTGCAAGGGCTCCTGGGACAAACCTGGCCAGGGATGAGGTGGCGTGGGGTGGGGCGGGGCTTCAGCCGATGAAAGGATTATGCACGAGAATACATGTAGGGGAATTTACCACGTGGACAGCGTACCCAGGACCCACTCAGGACCGGGAGAAGACTGCAGAGGTTTCACCCGGGCCACAGAGAGGGGGTCTCTCCTAGTTCCTCCAGAGGGGACTCCTGCTGCCTGATCTTGATGTGACTGACTGGGTCCATCGGGGAGAACCGACCCTGCCCTGTGTCCTTCCATGCACCCTCTCTCGGAATCGGGTTCATCAGGGAGAACGGACCCTGCCCTGTGTCAGGCTTCTCATGCACCCTCTCTCAGAATCCTGGCAGCCCTGTGAGGAAGGTACTCTCTTCCCCATTGTTACAGATGAGACGACTGAGACCCAGCGACATTAAGGGGCTGCCTGAGGTCCTGCGGGTGGTAGGAGAGGCAATAATAATATTCATAGCTGGCGATGGAGGGATCAGTGCTCCGGGCGTGTGAGCTGTTTAATCCTCACCCAGCCCTGTGCAGCTGTAGGATCACCTGCCTTCAGAGAAGAGGAAATAGACACTGGCGGCTTTGAATGTAGGTTTGTCTAACTCAGGGACTATCCACTCCCTAAGAAACAGTCTCTACCTTAACAATAAGCATGGTAGTTCCTTATGCTGTTGAGAAATTTTGTAATTTAGGGCTGGAGGCCATCCCTGTGCTCTGGGAGGCCAAGGTGAGAGGATCACTTGAGCCCAGGAGTTTGAGACCAGCTGGGGCAACATAGCAATAACTGATCCCTAAAACAAAGCATACACAAAAAACAAAAAACCCGCCGGGATGGTGGTGTGCACCTGTGGTCGCAGCTACTCGGGAGTTTGAAGTGGGAGGATCACTTGAGCTGAGGAGTTGGAGGCTGCAGTGAGCCATGATCGCACCACTACACTCCAGCCTGGGTGACGGAGTGAGACCCTGTCTCTACAAAAGGAAAAGAAAGAAATTGTGTAATTTAGCAAGTGCCTTTAGTTGGTTCCCTTGTTTATCCTTGACTGGGCTCCGGGGGAAGGTAAAAGACCCACTGTCTGTGTTTTACAGGTAGGGGAACTGAGTGAGTGAGTGAGTGAGTATGGATCCAGGATTTGGGCCCTGGTCTTGTCACTCTTAAGTGTGGGGCCCTTGACCCCGCACAGCCCTGGTAGGGCCTGAGGCTGACAGAGGAGGGGAGCAGCAGCTCACACCAACCACCCACCTGCCTGCGGACAGAAGCTGAAGTTACTGGGAAGTGGGGGAGCACCACCGCCTGCTGTCAGCCAAGGAGGCTGGAGGCCTGGCTACCTGGCCAGATTTTACAGATTCTAGCCAGGCCCTGACTCCTGCCTCAGATTCCCTTCCCTGTGGAAGGGCATTGGGGGCCAGAGGTGGAGGGGCTCAGAAGGACCTGGGGGAAGAGGTGCTGGGAGCAGATGGCAGGCCTTTGGACACACACACACACACACACACACACACCCTTCTCAGGGGAGAAATTCAAACCGCTCCGCCTTTGTCAGTCCCACAAAAGCATGGCTGCAGCTCTTTTTGCCCCGGCACCCGATCCCCGAGGGGTGGGGTTTAAGGAGGAGGCACCCCCCCCCACCTTGTTCCCCCTGCCCAGGATGGGCAGCAGGTGGGCAGGGCATGCTGTTGGCAGGGGCTGCTTCTGCCCCCAACAGGGGAAGCTGGCACCACACTCTGGGTTTGGGAGCTCCTGTGCCCCCTGCTTCTCAGGGTCATGGCCTGATGGGTTCCTGGGCAGGCCTCTCGGGAGACGACAATGGTGGTCACTCTTCATTAGGGTCTCACTGAGGGCCAGACCGTGTCCGTGTGTGTGTGTGTGTGCACACGCATGTATGTGTGTATGCCTGGCTTTGTTTAATCCTCACAGCCAGCTGATGAAAGAGGGGCTCTTATTATCCCTATCATGCAGATAGGGACAGTGAGGTTTACAGAGGCTGCCCTGCTTGCCCAGAGCCCAGGGACAGAGGCAGACATCAAGCCCTATGACCTGGCCCTTGAGAAGGACTTTTGGCCCACTTGAAGAAGCTTAGAGATGGGCCCGTGGGCAGGAGTGTACCGACCCTGTTTGTATACTCTGAGGGGTGCAACGTTAGGGTAGGGCTTTGCACTGAGGGCACTGCTGTGTTCCCCTGAGGTGGGGGTCCTCGGGGGCCGGGGCTGAGGGCTGAGGGCCAGGATAGGCCGGGGAGGAAAGGGTGCTACCCTCTTTGCAGGCCTGTTCTGTCTCCCTTCCCACCACCCACCAGCTGTGTGGTCTTAGACTGGCCTCAGACTGTCTTTCCTCTCATAGCTTTGCTTCCTCACCAGTAAAATGGGGACAGCAAACCCAGTTGCCTCAAGCTGGGGGCTGGGTCTGATGCTTTGAGGCTTGGAAGGGCTGAGCTGGCCAGGCTGGAGCAGTGACAGGTTCTGGTTCCTGTGGCCGCCGTGGGGGCAGAGCTGGCGGGAAGGGAAATGGAAGCCTCTTCTGCTCACCCAGCTTCACCCCACGAGGTTAGCTGGCCTCTTTCCGTGCCCCTTCTGGGCCTGCCTTGCCTTTCCCTGTCTCTGGGAAGCTGCCGAGGCTATTTCAGCTTTATTTATTTTCCCATCTCTATATTGGTCTCCAAAGTGGCACTTTGGGTGTCTGGGACACCTGGAGCCTCCCCTGTGGAGGAGGTAACCACAGAACTGGCCAGAAATGACCCTCTGGGTGGTCCTGCCCAGGCCTGGCTGAGGCAGGGGGCTGGCAGCTGGATCCCCAGCCCCCCTTCTCACCTGCTGCTCCCACCCCACCCCCAGGCTGAGCAGAGGCAGTGGCTTTGGGGTGGGACTGAGCTGGAGGTGTCTGTGTGGCCCTGATCCCAGGCAGAAGTGCCAAGCGCTAGGAGACTGTTCTTCCTTTTTTCCCTTCATGAACTCACCTTGATGGGGTCGTGGGAAATTACAGGGGGGTTTCTGTCCTCCTCGGATCTTGTGAGCAGCACGGGTGGTAGAGCATCACTCTTGCCCGAACTCGCTGGCCTGCGATTGAATCTCACATCTGCTGCCACCAGCTGTGTGACCTTGGGCAACTTGCTTAACCTCTGTGTATAGTGCCTTTGTCTGAAAAATGGGGATTACCTCTCTCCAGAGGGTGGTGTGAGATAGGAGGATATGTTAAGCATTTCAAGATTCCTGGCATGCAGTCAGCACTCAGTGTTTGCTATTACTACTGTCCCGGAAAGAGAGGAAATGGAACTTGGACGTGATGAAGCTGAGAAATACACACGGCAACCTTTTGACCATGACTTCCAGCCCCGGCCCTTTCCATCAGCTCTCCTCTCCATTTGGGTGTGTCTAATTTTTTTTTTTTTTTTTTTTTTTTCGAGACAGGGTCCGTCTCTGTCACCCAAGCTGGAGTGCAATGGTGCAATCTTGGCTCATTGCAGCCTTGACTTCCCAGACTCAAGCGATTGTCTCGCCTCCACCTCCTGAATAGCTGGTACTACAGGTGTGCACCACCACACTCGGCTAATTTTTGTATTTTTAGTAGAGACAGGGTTTCGCTATGTTGCCCCGGCTGGTTTCAAACTCCTGGCCTCAAGTGATCTGCCCGCCTCTGCCTCCCAAAGTGCCGGGATTACAGATGTCAGCCACCGCGTCCTGTGTAGAACTAGTTTCTTTTTTTGTTAGAAGGGGATGGGTTACAAAGTATATTGGCCCAGCACACAGTAGGCACATAATAGTGGAAATTGTTGGTATTGTATTTTGCTCAATAAATGTTGTATTTTTTTAGAGATTTTTATTAATTTTTTAATAGAGATGGAGTCCTACGTTGCCCAGGCTGGTCTCGAACTCCTGGGCTCGAGTGATCCCCCTGCCTTGGCCTCCCAGATTATAGACATGAGCCATTTTGTTTTTAAGTCCAGCCTAACTTTTGTGTGTTTTTTAGATGGAGTTTCACTCTGTCGCCCAGCCTGGAGTACAGTGGCGCCATCTCAGCACACTGCAACGTCTGGCTCCCAGGTTCAAGGAATTCTCCTGCCTCAGCCTCCCAAGTGGCTGGGATTACGCCCACCACACCTGGCTAACTTTTTTTGTATTTTGTTTTTGGTAGAGATGGGGTTTCACCATGTTGGTCAGGCTGGTCATGAACTCCTGACCTCAGGTGATCCACCCACCTCCGCCTCCCAAAGCGGTGGGATTACAGGCGTGAGCCACCGTGCCTGGCATAATTTTTAAGTAATGATCCTTCTTATTATATTGGGTCATCAAGGCAGTTGTTTTCCCAATTATGCTGCTTTGTTTGGAGATTACGTGTCTGCAGTTAATTCATTCATCATCCAACAAAAGTTGATTTGCACCTCCTGTCTGCTGGGATGAGAAGCAAGATAGATACAGGGAGAATAATTAAGAACTGACATGACAATTAGAATTTCATGGATGATGGTTGTTTGGGTGTCAGGAGCCTCAGGTGCCAGTCAGTCCTGGCCCTCACACCAGAGTTTCCAAAGTGGGAGCCCAGGCATCTCCCAGGAGTGGGGTCCTCTGGCTGAAGCACTGAGTTGCATTTTGGCCTGAGCGACAACTGGGTTGTGACCTTGGGCAGGTCCCTCCCTGCACAGGGACCCCCACAGCACCCTGGTGAGCCATCCTAGACCACAGGGGCAAGCACTCCTGCCAGGGCAAGAAGGGAGCCCTGAAGGAGGGGCTCTGGGCTGGGCCCCCCTCCCTACACCCCTGGCCCCACACCCTTCACTTCTGCCACCCCTTTCATACCCAAAGGCCTCTCAAAGAGCCTTCCCCATCTTGATTCTCCACGATCAGGGTCTGAAGGTGCTTAAAAATGGTCACAGACCCCAAATGGGAGGGATTTTAGAGATCAGCTAGCCAGCTCCCTTCAGGGGACCCAGAGAGGAGAACTGACTTGCTTAGAGACACACAGCAAGGTGGTGCTGATCCCAGGCTCCCTCCTTTCTCAGCACCTACCCCTCAGCCCTACCTTCTGTGGGCCTCCTATGTTAGCAGTGAAATGAATGATCCTTCCCCAACAGGGAGGGGAAGGCAGAAGCAGTTCCCGAGCCTGGGAACCAGCTGATGTCATTGCAGCGTCGTCATGGCGATTATTCCCCTGATTAGGGGCCTGACCCTTGGAAAGCCAGGAAGCAGGGGATGGAGTGGGGACTGGCTCTCGTTCAGCACCTCATCGCTGACAGAGCACTTTCATACTGGCCATCCACAATGCGCTGCTGCTTTCGAGCCACTGTCTGCATCATGGGTTGGAATGACTGGCGTTGTGACCCATTTTACAGATGTGGGAACTGAGTCTTGAGATGTGAAGTCGTTGGCCCAAGATCACTCAGAAGTGGGAGACTGAGCCTGTGTTAGTGCCAGCTCTGCCTGGCTTTGTGCCCATACTTGGTGATAAGAAGCTCCCTCCCCATATTATACCTGATTTCTGTGACAACTCTTTTACAGATGAGGAAACCGAGGCCAGGGGCTTGAGATGCAGGCTTCTGTATCTGGAGCTACGTTTCTCTGTCTCTGAGTGCCCTACCTTCCCCAATGCCCACTTCCCAAAGGGTCTCCCAGTAAGAGTCACCGTGCTGGCCTAGGGCTTCCCAGAAGAGCTGGTGCTAGGCAGGTTCTGGACTCTTGGGGTGGGTTGGTCCCTCTCTCCACTGCATTCACTTCTGATCCGACGGGGACCAGCACATCCAGGCCCTTCTTGTCTGGATCAGAACAGAGAAGGAGAGGGAGCCACATGGATGAGTGACTGGGGCTTCAGGAGACAAACAAGGACTCTGATCCCTATGGGCATGTGCAGGGGACCTGACAGGTATGGCCACGGCTGTGTGTGCACGCGCAGTCACTGCAGTCCAAGCGCAGTTCGGTGCTGCAGTTGGATGATTCCCCGCCTGGGAACTGCCCGGGTCTGTGTCCTGGGCTGACCCGTGTCCAGGACAGTGCAGCCCCTGTGGAGGAAATCCAAGCAGCTGCTGGGGTCTGGAACAGATGGCTGCTGAGGTGGACAGTGAAGTCTCTGGAAGCCAGGGAATAGTTTCCTGTTCCATGAGTTTTCTCAGCCTCATTCTGTTCTTCAAAACCCCCAGGGAGGACAAGCTGTTCCTCATATTTCAATACCTTTCGTGCCAGGGAAGTCCTTTCTGATGTCTGACTTGAGTCCCTCTAGTACTGTGGTGGGGTGGAAGGGTTCTTCCCTGGAGCTTGGAGACCTGCTGAGATGCTGTATGACCCCTGCTGCTTTCCTCCCCTCCTATGGTGGTTGCCTCTGAAGCCAGCCCGGCAGCCTCCCAGAATCCGTGGGGCCTGTCAAAGGCGCATTGATGGAGCCTTCCCTGGGGCTGTCTCACCACCCTCCTTTCTGGGCACCAACTCTGTCCTTTGGCACAGCCCTCACTCAGCTGGTTGCTGAAAAGCTCCCCCAGGCGCAGTGGGCAGGGCCATATCCTGGCTAACATGAGGACTGGGGCCACCCTGGGAGCTCTGGAAAGAACCTTTTTCCTATAAGCTTCCAGACAGGATGGGCTGGGAGTGAAGGGTCAGGAGTCAGGCAGATGAGGGTTTGCACTCTGGTAGTGCGGTTCATTGACCGCTAAGCTCTGTGACGTTGGGCAGGGGACTTTGCCTTTCTGTGGCTCCGTTTCCTAGTCTGTAAATGGGAGCTGTTAATTGCGTGGCTGTATATATGGTGGGATGTAAAGGAGATGGTTCATGTAAGGCCCTGGGCTCTGTGCCCGCCACTCAGCACACTGAAGACTTAGCAGTGGCTTATCATTACGAGTCTAACACCTTCTTTGCTTCTGCTTTGAGTTGGGGACTTCTGGTCAGGGTCTTTCTCCTGACTCCCTGTCCCCATCTCCTGACTGGTTGCTGCCTCAGAGGGGCCCCAAGCCGAGGCCCTTTCGGCTCCTGGTCCAACTCCAATCCCTCTTCCTCCCCACCTGCAGGTGCGCTACAAGGAGGAGTTTGAGAAGAACAAGGGCAAAGGCTTCAGCGTGGTGGCAGACACGCCCGAGCTCCAGAGAATCAAGAAGACCCAGGACCAGATCAGTAACGTGAGCTCCCGCCCCGCCCTGCGGCATCCCTGCTGCCCTCCGATTGGCCCCTCCCTGGCAGCCTGGCAGATGTGAATGGAGCCAGTGCCTCCCCCGCCCCTGCCCTCTGGGGTGGGCCTGGGGAAGAGCTTGGGGTTCCCAGATGCCTCTTCTCTTTGTGCCCCCAGACCAGCCCATGTAGCATTTTCTCCTGGAAGGGCCTGTATTCTGTGGGGGGTGTGGGAACCTGTGTGGTAAATCAGCCCCCACTCTCTCTGACTGTTGTTCTTTTTTCTGGGTATGGTGGGTATTGGTGTAGACTGCACGTCTCATCTTAGCACAAAGGTCAGAACTGGGGGGCGGGGAGCACCTGGCCTCCCCTGATCTGCGCCTGGGTGCTGACATTGCAGTCATTTCCGCCCTTCCTTGGCCTCCTCCCCCACATCAGCCTGCTCTTCCTTCCTGTGTAAAAACCCCAGCCAGCTTCGCCTGCCAGCCCTGCACCCCCTGGCTCGCACCCCCCACTTCCCTGATGGTCAGTGGCATCTGTCTGTGGCAGGGGCGGGCGTGGAGAGTGGGTGGGGGATCAACTATCCCCAGCATCGTGTGCCCTCCATGGCACCTGTGGTCAGAGAATAGGCGTCGGTTTCCTGCTTGGCAGAGCCACAGGCAAGCAGCCTGTGTGGCTTTAGGCAAGTGGGGGCAGGGCACTGTGGTGAGCAGCAACCATGGGGGACCCGCACACAGAACTGCAGGGGCTGCCCAGCCAGCCTGGCTCAGGAGGCCCTGCCAGGGAGGGTTTAGGCGGGCACCTGTCTTCATGTATGGAACAAGAAGGGATCAGTGAGTTGCCCATTGTCGCTCTGGGCTGAGGAACTGGGGATAGAGATTGAGGGGGTCCTGGCTTTCCGGTGGTCTTCTCAGCACCCACTCCCTGGGCTCCACATCCCTTCCCACCCTCCACCTGGCTACCTCAGCAGGGCGCTCCTTTAAGAGCTTTGCTGGGCCATGCATAGAGTGGGCTGCAGTAGTGGGTCAGGTGGATTTCAGAGGTGCAGGCAGCCTACAAACAGCAGAACCAGCCATGCCCAAAACTGTGGCTTTCAGACTCTGACTTCAGCCTACAATAAAATACATATTGTATGTCTTGACCCATCTAACAGGCATACATTTATGTAGAGGGAAAACAGAATAGAAGCTTTCATGAATGAGTACTTCCTACTTAGAGGGAGTTCAGATCTTTTTTTTTTTTTTTTGAGACAGTCTTGCTCTGTTGCTCAGGCTGGAGTGCAGTGGTGCTCCGCCTCCAGGGTTCAAGTGATTCTCCTGCCTTAGCCTCCCAAGTAGAGTAGCTGGGACTACAGGTGCCTGCCACTACCCCTGGCTAATTTTTGTATTTTTGGTAGACACGGGGTTTCACCATGTTGGCCAGGCTGGTCTCGAATGCCCGACCTCAGGTGATCTGCCCACCTCGGCCTCCCAAAGTGCTAGGATTACAGGTGTGAGCCACCGTGCCCGGCCACATTCAGATCTTCTCTAAAGATGCTGGTTGCAGGCCCCTATACACCCTCACATAATACAGTCCCTTCGAGGACTGTATTCCCAACACTTTGGGAGACTAAGGTGGGAGGATTGCTTGAGCCCAGGAGTTTGAGACCAGCCTGGGCAATATGGCAAAACTCTGTTTCTACAAAAAACAAAAACAAAAAACAGAAACTAGCCAGGCGTGATGGCACTGGAGGTTGCAATGAGCTGAGATCGTGCCACTGCACTCCAGCCTGGCAACAGAACGAGACTTGAGATTCCGTCTCAAAAAAACAAAACAAAACAAAACAAAAAGATGCTAGTTACAGACTTACTGTGAATGGGTTTTGCAACTGGATTGTTGACCTGCAGTTTGAAATTGGTGGCCTGAGGAAATGGCATGCTTCCCTTTGGCTAGCAGGGCATGCCTGGGGCGGGCACGCTCATCCTTCTCCCCCGCACAACTGCCAGAGGCCTGTCACGGTTGATTCTTTATATGCCAGGGCCTGGCCTCACACCCTGGAGCTTCCCTTTGGCTTAGACCCTCCAAAGGGTAAGTAAGACCCTTTAGGTCTGTGTCTCAGAGCTCACCACTTGGAAAGTGGGGCAGGGGGAAGATGGTGTTAGATTATCGGGAAAACCTGGAATGGTTCACAGAACTGGAATGTTGGCTCTTCAGCCTCTGTGGCTTTTCATGTAAAGGCCCATGTCTTTTATCAGTGACACTTGCTCCCAGTCTGCAACCCCAGCCTCCTGGCCGTTCACTCATTGCTTCACCCTGTGGGTTTTGGAGGAGGGAGAGGAGCCCAGTCATCCCTGCTTCCCTTTCTGGAAGGCTTCCAGAACACTCCACACTCAGCCTAAGCCACATCCTCTTCTTCCCTCCCCCACTTATTAGAGGTGTTAATATCCTAGTGACAAAACTCACCACCCTGGCCAAACCATCCACACCTCAGGAGATAACCATCTTTTACCCTGCAGTTAGCTGATGGTCCTCTGCAGGAGCTAGGGGAAGGGATTGAGCCCGATCTGGTAGCTGCTTTTGCAGCTTTAGCAGAGACCTATGGGCTATGACTGCAAAGCCTGGAGACTCTTGATTTTAGTGAAGGCAATTACAGTCTGTCTGACACGGGCCTCTAGACAGCTGTAGCACAGTCACCTGTAGGGTTGACTGAAAATGCAGACTCACAGGCCTTCTTCCCTGGCTGCCAGAATCAGCGTCTCTGGGAGTGGGTCCCAAGAATCAGCATGTTCAACACATTCCCTGGGTTTCTGTGGTGCTCTCTGAAGTTTGAGAGCCACCACCTAAAAGTCTGAAAAAGCTTCAACCCCTAAGTCAGAGGGTGCCAGATCGGGCTGTGCCTCAGAACCCCGGGGAGCTGTATTTTTATTTTTTATGTTTATTTATTTATTTATTTTGAGACGGTGTCTTACTCTGTCATCCAGCCTGGAGTGCAGTGGTGCGATCTCGGCTCACTGGGTTCATGCCATTCTCTTGCCTCAGCCTCCTAAGTAGCTGGGACTACAGGCATCTGCAACCATGCCCGGCTAATTTTGTTTTTGTATTTTTAGTAGAGATGGGGTTTCACCATGTTAGTCAGGATGGTTTCGATCTCCTGACCTTGTGATCCATCTGCCTCGGCCTCCCAAAATGCTGGGATTACAGGCATGGGCCACCGAGCCCGGCCTATTTTTATTTTTGAGACAGAGTTTTGCTCTGTCATCTGGGCTGGAGTGTGGTGGTGTATTCGTGGCTCAGTGCAGCCTCAACCTTCTGGGCTCAAGCTATCCTCTCACCTCAGCCTCCAAGTAGCTGGGACCACAGGTATGCACACTACCATGCCCAGCTAATTTTTCTTTTTTTTTTGCAGAGACATTATCTTGCTATGTTGCCCAGGCTGGTCTCAAACTCCTAGATTGAAGTTATGCTCCCGCCTCAGCCCCCCAAAGTGCTGGGATTATAGGGGTGAGCCACCTCACCTGGCCTCCCAGGGGAGATTTTTTTTTTTTTTAATTTTATTAGAGACAGGGTCTCTCTACATTGTCTTAAACTCCTGGACTCAAGCGATCCGCCCACCTCGGCCTCTCTGGGACCACAGGCATGAGCCACCGCGCCTGGCCCAGGGAGCTTTAAACCACGCATAAAACCATTGCTAAGTTTTCCCAGCCTCCTGAAGTGTTTTGGGAAAGAGGGTGTTTAGAGCCACACCTTTTGTTTTGTATCCAAAATAGCATTCCTGTTCCTGTATGTAGCTTGTTGCTTTGCTTCCCAGATTAGCACCAAATGAGTCCAGTTATTTTTTAAATTTTTTTTTAATTTTTTTTTGAGACAGAGTCTTGCTCTGTCACCCAGGCTGGAGTGCAGTGGCACGATCTCGGCTCACTGCAAGCTCTGCCTCCCGGACTGAAGCGATTCTTCTGCCTCAGCCAGCCTCCTGAGTAGCTAGGACTAGCCAAGTACATGCCACCACGCCCGGCTAATTTTTAGTAGACACAGGGTTTTGTCATATTGGCCTGACTGGTCTCGAACTCCTGATGTCAGGTGATCCACCTGCCCCAGCCTCCCGAAGTGCTGGGATTACAGGCGTGAGCCACTGCGCCCGGCTGACTCCAGTTATTTCTAAAGGTCAGGCCATCTTGCAAAAGGATGAGAATTTGCTTCCCTGGAGGGATATGCTGCAGACTAGGGCTTTTTACCAGCCAGAGCATTTTAAAAACAAGTGTCTGGTCTCCTCTGGGGTGTCTGCTTTGGATAAGTGCAGTCTGTCTTCAGTGTTGCTAAACGGCGAGACAGTGAGGTAGGAGGAGATGGTAAGGGCCCAGGTCCTAGCTTCTGTCATTCTGGGGCCAGGCAGGGCTCTTTGAGCCTCAGTTTCCTCATTTGTAAAAATGGAACAGTAGGCCCTACTTTGACGGGTGGTTGCAAGGAAAATGCCAAATTCTTGGCATACGATAAATGATGTCACTATTATTATTATCATCATTATTATTTTTGAGACAAGGTCTTGCTCTGTTGCCCAGGCTGGAGTACAGTGGCACTATCATAGGTCACTGCAGCCTCGAACTCTTGGACACAAGTGGTCCTCTCATCTCAACCTCCTGAGTAGCTGGGACTACAGGCATATACCACCATGCCCAGCTAATTGTTATATTTTTTGTAGAGATAGGGTCTTGCTATGTTGCCCAGGCTGGAGTGTAGTCATGTGATCATAGCTCACCGCAGCCTTGAACTCCTGGGTTTAAGCGAACCCCGGCCTAAGACTCCCAGATTGCTGGGATTACAGGCACACGCCATCACACCCGGCTATGTTGTCAATGTTGTTAATACTTTAAAGGCACACTGGTCTGCTTTCTACACTGTAGCCAGAGAAGGGACATGAAGTGAAGTTTGGCAGAAAAGTTTGGCTATTGTCTAGTACTGAGAAAGTGTGGAAAGGAGGAAAGGGGCTAGTATATTACACATCTATGGTGAGTAGTTGTGTCATCATTAAAGGCATCTCAAGAGTTGCCTTTTGATGGGTCCACGCTATGGGATAAAGGTTACATGTTAGGAATCATGGCCTTTTGTCACGAGCTCTAGCAGTGTTCAAGGATGGGAAACTTTGGTTGCAGAAGTCCCTTCATTGAAGCCTCTTCTTTTATTACTTACATACTGATTTTCTGTATACAATTTTGTGTCATTAAAACTTTTTTTATGTGTGAAATATGACACATAGTAACATATACAGTAAACACGTGTTTCACCAGGCAGGTATACTATACATTGTATTACCCTATGCCTGTCAAGAGCCCAGTGTTCACAGTGTTAAAAATGTAACTCCCATGTAGTAAGTACTTATCATATCTTTAATTATAAGGGAACCAGCTAGAGATTAAAGCTGGGGAATATGAGAGGCAGAGGTAAATGCTAATCTGTGAAAGAAAGTGCTGGGGCTGGGCAAGGTGGCTCATGCCTAAATCCCAGCCCTTTGGGAGGCCAAGGCGGGCAGATCACCCAAGGTCCAGAGTTCAAGACCAGCCTGGCCAACGTGGTGAAACCCTGTCTCTACTAAAAATACAAAAATTAGCCAGGTGTGGTGGTACACACCTGTAGTCACAGCTACTTGGGAAGCTGAGGCAGGACAATTGCTTGAATACGGGAGGCGGAGGTTGCAGTGAGCTGAGATTGCACCACTGCACTCCAGCCTGGGCAACAGAGCAAGACTCTGTCTCAAAAAAAAAAGAAAAAGAAAGTGCTGGATACAGTTAGCTACAGAACTGGTTAAGGGCCTACCATTAGTTATACATTGGTTAATTGTCCTACAGGAAAATAAAACCATAAACTTTGAAGATATCTTTGCTGTAGGCAGAAATGTTTTGCATCTCAGTTGGCCAGAAATAATTAGCATTTTATATATATATATATATATATATATATATTTTGAGACCGAGTCTCGCTCTGTCGCCCAAGCTGGAGTGCAGTGGCCGGATCTCAGCTCACTGCAAGCTCCACCTCCTGGGTTCACGCCATTCTCCTGCCTCAGCCTCCCGAGTAGCTGGGACTACAGGCGCCCGCCACCTCGCCCGGCTAGTTTTTTGTACTTTTTTAGTAGAGACGGGGTTTCACTGTGTTAGCCAGGATGGTCTCGATCTCCTGACCTTGTGATCCGCCCGCCTCGGCCTCCCAAAGTGCTGGGATTACAGGCTTGAGCCACCACGCCCGGCCGCATTTTATATTTTATAATGAGCTTCAGTCTGATTTAGAGTCTGGCCCTAATCAATAGCAAATAGTCGAACAAAGTTTTGTCCCCAGAGTCAAATAGTCTGAAGGCAGGTTTGTTGGACAATCCTCTAGTTTGATTTTGAAAGCATGTATTTTTCATTATAATTTTAATATGTAATTATGTATTCTTAAACACTATAGTTTTGCTTTTCCTGATTTTGAACACAGAGTAATTTTGTGTATCTTGCTTCTCTTGCACACCATTGGGTTTAAAGATTCATCCATATATTTGCGTGTGGCAGTGGTACATTCTTTTTCATTGCTATATAGTATTCCATTGTTTGTTTATACTACATTTTATTGATTCTGTTGCTGGTGGACATTTGTACTGTTTCCAGTTGCTATGGACATTTTTGTACATTATCTCCTGAGGTCTATGTACGTTGGAACTGCTGCATCTTAGAATGTGTGCTCCTTGGGCCGGGTGCGGTGGCTCACGTCTGTAATCCCAGCACTTCGGGAGGCCAAAGTGGGTGGATCATGACCTCAAGAGATCGAGACCATCCTGGCTAACACGGTGAAACCCCATCACAACTAAAAGTACAAAAAATTAGCCAGGCTCGGTGGCGTAATCCCAGGTACTCTGGAGGCTGAGGCAGGGAGAATCACTTGAACCCGGGAGGCAGAGGTTGCAGTGAGCTGAGATCGCACCACTGCACTCCATCCTGGGCGACAGCAAGACTGTCAAGAAAGGAAGAAGGAAAGAAGGAAGGAAAAAGAAAAGGAGTAGTGCATGTAAGGGCATCCACAAAAAGAGCCTAGCTGGTGAGCTGAGGATTCCACCCGGAGCTTGCTGTTCCCTCGTTCACTGTGATGTAGAATCATGTGAGGAGCACCGTATGGAGAGTCAGACTTATTTTCCACCACAGTTGGGAGAGCAGGGAGGTCAGAAAACGGAACATAAGCTAGCAGAGCTTTGTCATGGACCCTAACTTGTCATCCAGGAGTCCCAGCTAGTAGGGTCCTGGCTGAGTTGGGAGGGTCCTTAGGCCCGGACCCCTGAACCCACATGTACTTGGACCTCATGGGACAGGTAGAGTGTGGCCTCTGTCGACAGAGGCCCAGGACAGCTCCCAAGCTGGGACTGTGCTGACATGTCTGGGCTTAGGGCGGTCCTCACTCAGGGCTCTCAGAAGGTCAGAACTTTTCAGAGCTTGAAGCAGGGATCAGCCAGGCCCTTGGAAGCTGGGAAATGTTTCTTTGCCTTTTGAATGTGCTAACATACCCCTCATGTGCCTATTTGCTTAACAAACCAGTAGGTGGGTCAGGAGAGTAATAACGCAATTTCCTCATTTGCTGGGGAGGGGAGGGAGAGGAAGCTGAGGGTTTGGGAATTTTGCCCAGGTGGGCCCAGGCTAGAGGGAGCTGAGCCTCACTTTTTCTCAGCCCGTTTAGCCCCTCTGTACCGCCCATCCTGAGTTGCATGCCTGGTGTCCCTCTCTCTCGAGTTAGGGTGACTTTCTGATTATCATTCCTGTTGAGAGTGAAAAGGGGTGCATTGAAGTTAATCCTGGGCAGCGGGCATGAACTGGGATGTGTGGTAACCCTGCTCCGCGCCTGTTCTCAGGAAAGGCCTGTCTAGCTGGGATTTTGTCCTTGTGTCCTCAGCCAGCCTTGGCTGTTACTGAGCAATGAAAGCTCTGCCTCGGGAAGTCATTTAATTCCTGAGCCTCATTTTCCTCTTTTGTAAAATGGGAATGCAAGTGTGTGTGTCCGACTCATTTTTAGGGTGATGATTGTCAGGGTATGAACAGCTTGGTCGAGCTGTGTGAAGAGCTGCGCAGCTGCAGAGGTTGTTAACATTGATAGCCACCCGGAAAGGGCGTCCTGGGTTCAGGCAGCTATTCCTCCAGCTGTCTGGATCAGCCGGCAATAACTTTAGATACATTTATCTATGTGTAATGACTTTTTGAGAAGCAAGATCGGTTTCCCCAGCCCTTTATGGGAATACCCACGTGTCCATACTTGCTTTCAGCTTAGAGTTTGCTCAGGTTCCTAGAGCTGGTCAGGGTTCCCAGGACTGCCTAGGAGCAGATGGTACCATGGCCTTGTTTACAGATGAGGAAACTGAGACCCAGAGGGGAAAGTGACTCTCCCAAGGTCATGTGAGTAAGCATACAGCTTCCCCAAGGATGAGGCATTGGTCTGGCAACACTGCGGCCCATCATAAGGGACTGAGCCTGTGGGGTCCAGACCTGCTCTCCTCCCAGGGGAAAAGGCTCCCTGTCACCCCATCGCTAATGCAGATAGGGGCATGTCCAGGGAAGCTGTCACACATTCATCTGGGCCTCCAACATCAAGGACACCTGTCCCTGCAGGCCCCCTGCTGGCACCTTCGGGGGCCCGGGGCAGGTCCCTGTCCACTCCGTGTCTGCACTTCCCTCCCTGGTCATGTGTTCTCAGGGGCAGGCTCTTTTCCTTAACAGAAAGGAAACAAGGGAAGCTGACCTTTCCCAGTTCGGGACAAAAGTTGGAAGGCCAGGTGCCTTGTGAGCCTGGAGGCCTCAGGAGGGGTGGCCCCTTCCCTTGTGCCCTCCTCACCACCACCACCACCAGTGGACAGGGGTCACTAAGAGAGTGGGGCTCAGGAGACTCACCTTCTGTGCTGGGTCTATGAGAACGTCACCTGGAGTGCCCCTCCCAGTGGGTATTGGGGTCGGATGAGTTTTCAGCCTGGCCGGGGCTGGCTGCCTCACCTCAGGAACAGGCTTAGCCTGTGCTACCATGTGGGTGCGGGTCCTTGCTCCGGCCTGAAGGGAGGGGGCCAGGAAAGGAGGGGCTGATCCTGACCCAAACCCCTAAGTAAACTGCCCTCTGTGTCCAGACCGGACTCCCTCCAGACTCTGTCCAGGCCCTCGCCACTGCCCTCCCTGTGCCCCCAGCCTGGGCTGCAGGAACTGTCGGCTGGCTGTTCAGCCAGCAGGAGCAGCAACGATGCAGGTTTTCCCAGCTGTTAACATGTAAGCTCTACCTGGCCATGTGCTTGCTCTTGCCTTTTGTGCACAGCGAGTGCCAAGGGGGAGAGGGGACAGCAGAGACGGTGTGCGGAGGGGATGCCCAAAAGGGACTGCCCAGGCTAGGACAGCCCTGATGGGGCAGGGGTGCTCCGGGAAACAGCAGGCTTTGCCTCTGCTCCTCTTCCCACCCCACTACTCCCACCCCATTTTCCCAGATCAGGAAAAGGCAGGCCAGTGTCCTGGGGAACAGGAAGTGAAGCTGGTTTCCAGCCAGGTTCCTGCTAGGGCCTAGAGGAAATTCCTGCAGGACTGAGCCCGTCTGGGAAGGACCAGTTTCTCTCCTTGTCTAAGTGTCTTGCTTTCTGAGTTTCCCCTGAGGGTGGGGGAGAGCTGTCGCTCTCTTCACTCTCTGTCCCACTTCTGTCCTCCCGGATCCTCAAACCCTCAGCCCTCACACCTTTCTATGGTTGTTCCTCTCCCCACCAGTTTCCTCTCTGGAAAGTGAAGAGGAGGCCGGGCACTGTGGCTCACGGCTGTAATCCCAGCACTTTGGGAGGCCGAGGTGGGCAGATCACAAGGTCGAGAAGTTCAAGACCAGCCTGGCCAGCAGGGTTTTAGTAAAACCCTATCTCTACTAAAAATACAAAAATTAGCCGGGTGTGGTGGCGGGCGCCTGTAATCCCAGCTACTCAGGAGGCTAAGGCAGGAGAATCACTTGAACCCGGGAGATGGAGGGTGTAGTAAGCTGAGATTGTGCCACTGCACTCCAGCCTGGGTGACAGAGCAAGACTCTGTCTCAAAAAAAAAAAAAAAAAAGAAAAGTGAAGAGGATAGAGCCTACCAGGGGTCGTCAAGGTGTGGGACAGCCTGCATGTTCCTATAGGAAGAAAACTCTAGAACTCCTGGTTCTGGTTCTTTTTCATCTCATCTCATCTCATCTCATTCATTCATTCATTCGAGATGGACTCACTCTGTCGCCCAGGCTGGAGTACAGTGGCTCGATCTCGACTCACTGCAATCTCCATCTCCTGGGTTCAAGTGATTCTCATGACTCGGCCTCCCAAGTAGCTGGGATTACAGTTGCCCACCACCACGCCTGACTAAGTTTTGTATTTTTAGTAGAGACAGGGTTTCACTGTGTTGGCCAGGCTAGTCTTGAAACTCCTGACCTCAAGCGATCCACCGGCCTCGGCCTCCCAAAGTGCTGGGATTAAAGGTGTGAGCCACCGCACCTGGCCATCTCATACTTTTAACGTTCATTTTTTGGTGCAAGTTTTACAATATACATTCTATATTTGTCAAGTGATAACTTCTGTGTCACTTATAAAATACACATAATTTAGGAAGGTTGTGCTAAAATACATTTAACCAACAGGAGTATGCCACCAGAGTATTTTGGCAAACAAGGGTCAGTAAATTTTTTCTGCAAAGGGCCGGGTAGGAGCTATCTCAGGCTTTGTGGCCATATGGCCTCTGTGGCAGCAACTCAGTTCTGCAGTTCTGCCGTGAAAGCAGCCACAGATAAGAGGTAATTGAGTGGGTGTGGCTGTGTTCCAATAAAACTTTATTTCTGGAGGCTGAAATTTGAATTTCAGAGAAATTTCATGTGTTATGAAATATTATTCCTCTTTTGGTTCTTCTCCCCCCCTTCACCGCCCCCTGCCAAGCATTAAAAAATGTAGAACCCGTTCTTAGCAGCCGGCTGTGGGCTGGATTTGGTCCATGGACCATAGATTCCCAGCCTCTGCTCTAGACCACCCATTCTCAGACTTGAAGCCTGCTTCAGACTTACCTGGGAAGCTTTTTTTCCAAAATGCATATTCCAGAACCCCAGCCCTGATTTTGTAGATTCTCTGGAAGGCCCCAGAACCTGCATTCTAACAAGGAGCCTAGTTGAGTCAGACACAGGTAGTCTGGAGACCACTTTTTTTTTTTCTTTTTTTTTGAGATGGAGTCTCACTCTGTTGCCCAGGATGGAGTGCAATGGCGCTATCTCAGCTCACTGCAACCTCCGCCTCCGGGGTTCAAGGAATTCTTGTGTCTCAGCCTCCTGAGTAGCTGGGATCACAGGTGCCTGGCTATGTTGGCCAGGCTGGTCTCAAACGCCTGACCTCAGGTGATCCACCAGTCTCAGCCTCCCAAAGTGCTGGGATTACAGGTGTGAGCCACCACACCCGGCCTGGAGACCACATTTTAAGAAGCAAAGCTCAAGGGTCTCCAGGATCTTGGTCTGTTCTCTTAAGCCAGTCCCGAGGCCTAGGGTGTGCAGTGCTGTGGGAGGCCCTGGCATTAGAATAACTGGCTCCTTCACTACCTTCCAGGAGCTTCCATCCAGTTGAGGGGGGACACCACCCGCCGACAGCACAGCCCAGTCCCGGGTGCTGTGGAAGCCCTGGGTTCAGCCTGGAGCCAGGGCCAGCGTCCCGAGGATGAGGTGCCGAGATGGACCTTGAAGGATGAGAGAAGGCTGGACCGCCCTTGAGTGGCGAGGGTGGGCTGCCTTCAGGTTGACCTTAATCCCTTCCCTCCCTACCACCATATGCCCGGATGACCTTGGGCAGGTCCCTTAGCCTCTCTGGATATTGGGATATGACATTGACTGCCTCAGAGGCTTGTGGGGAGGATTCAGTGAGCTGATATGCATGAAGTGTATCAACTAGGGCTGCTGACTGGTATCCCCTTCCCTTGTCTTCCCCCACCACCCCCAACCAGCGGACAGGGTGCTGCTGAGGGAGTGGGCTGGGAGAGTCACTTCTGGCCTTGTCTTAGGGATCTGAGAGCAGGGCATGGGCCCCGTGTCTGGGAGTGCCCTGGTGCCCTTCCTGGTGGGGTTGGGCGTGGTCATTCTGGCCAGGGCTGGCTCCCTCCCCCATGAATAGGCCCACCTGGAGGTCTTTTCCCGTTTGAGGCAATGAGATATGTATGTGAGGCTCTGTGACTCATCTTTTTTTTTTTTTTTTTAATTTTGAGACAGAGTCATGGAGTCTCACTCCGTCACCCAGGCTGGAGTACAGTGGTGTGATCTTGGCTCACTGCAACCTCTGCCTCCTGCGTTCAAGCTATCCTTTTGCCTCAGCCTCCCGAGTAGCTGGGATTACAGGCGCCTGTCACCACACCCAGCTAATTTTTGTATTTTTAGGAGAGACAGGTTTCACCATGGTGGCCAGGCTGGTCTTGAACTCCTGACCTCAAGTGACCCACCCACCTCGGCCTCCCAAAGTTCTGGGATTAGAGGTGTGAGCCACCACGCTCGCCTTATCACCCGCTTTTCTTGTGGTGTATTTTTGCTGCAGGTGCATGCAATACAGGCCTCAAAACCCACCTGATACACGGTTGCCTGGGAATAGGGATCTTGACTTTTCCCCTGTCCCATATGAGCCCGGGGGCCGGGTCTGGGCTAGGCCAGGTGGGGCTAGAGCAGCTGGATCCAGGCATGTGAGGTGTGAAGGTATGGGCCTTATGCCTCATGGAGTGGCTGGAGGAAGGAGAGTGGGAGCAAGGGTACCACAGGGTCAGATTGCCACAGGGCCAGGGTGCCGCTGGGCCAGGGTGCCGCAGGATCTGTTTGCCACAGGGTCAGGGTGCTGCAAGCCTGGGGAGTCACTCGTGATTCTCCAGGGTCTGGCTCTTAGGCTGAGACCCAGGAGACCTTGGCAGGCCTGTCTTTGGGAGTCTGGGGCAGCCCCAGAAGGCCATCTGGACAGTTTTCAGACCTGAGAGGAGGAAAGACTGGTGTCCAGAGAAGGTGCCATGGGGGTTGGGAGATGGAGGAAGCCTGGGGCCGATCAGAATCTGAATCTAGCAGGGAACACCGAGGCTGGTGTTCTGGTCCCACCATGGGACTCAGCCTGAAGACGACAAGGTGGATGAATGACCGTTTCTTTCTGACTCAGTTGGCTAAGAGGATTGAGCTGGGGCTGAGGCTCTGGACACAAATGGGCCAGTTGACCCTGAGGTTTCTTTCTGGTAGTGGGGGTGGGGCTTCCTCTGGCTGACGCCGCTTAGGTCTCTGATGGAGGTAGCAGGGTCTCTGGTTCCCCCAAACTGGCCAAGTCCTCTGCCACAGCACCCAAGGGGTCTGGGCAGAGTGCAGCTTCCCTCCCCTCCCCGACTTGGCTTGGTGGGCACCTGCCTCCCCTGCCCTCCTGACCTTGATGGCTAATGCAGCCAGCCCCAGGCAGGCACAGTCACAGCCCTCAAACAACATGAGTTCCAACTCAAGACTTCTGGGTGGTGGTGGTCAAGGTGGGGGTCTCTGTAGCCAGTAGTGCACTGTGGGGGCAAGACACCGACTTGAGGGCTTGGAGCCTCACATGCCTGCCTAGTGGGGTGTTCCTGAGGGATATGACTTCTTTGGGCCTCTCTACCCATTTTTGGAACCTGACCTGAGAAGGAGCCCATCTCCAAGACAATGCCCCGCCCTCAGGGAGGGTCTGGCAGTTTTTTTCCCTAAAGGCTGGGGTTCTCAGCAGAGCATCATCCTAGACTGTAGCACCCGCGACATCTTGCACACAAGAGGCCGAATAACCTGTTGATAAAGAGCAAGGCTCTGGAATCTGTGATCTTGGGCCACTCACTTCACTTATCAATCCCTTCGTTTCCTTCTTGCCTGTTACATGGGGTCTGCAATCTACCCCTCAGGGGCGCTGATGAGCTCACATGAGCCTGTGACATAAAATGCCTAGCACGACCCTGGCACAGTAAGAACTCAGTAAACCGCTGCTGCTGTTGTTACTGTTGATCGGGGCGAAAACAGAGCAGCCCCCGCCTCTGCCGCAGGCATATAAAAGTGACCACTTGGCCGGTCGCGGTGGCTTATGCCTGCAATCCTTGCAGTTTGAGAGGCCGAGGCGGGTGGATCACCTGAGGTCAGGAGTTTGAGACCAGCCTGGTCAATGTGATGAAACCCTGTCTCTACTAAGAATACAAAAAATTAGCTGGGTGTAGTGGCAGGCGCCTATAATCCCAGCTACTCGGGAGGCTGAGGCAGGAGAATCGCTTGAACCCTGGAGGTGGAGGTTGCAGTGAGCCGAGATTGCGTCATTGCACTCCAGCCTGGGCCACAGAGCAAAACTCCATCTCAAAAAAAAGAAAAGTGACCACAAACTTTGATCTGATTCTTTAGTTCCTTTAGTTCTCATGGTGCTTTTACGTCAGTCATTTCATTGCATTTTCCAGCAACGTCTGAGGGAGGTACTGGTGTCCCATTTTGCAGAGGTGAAAACTGAGATTTGGCAAGGTTAGGTAGCTTGTCCAAGGGCACACAGCTGGTGCTTCCAGAGCAGGACCTGGCTTTCTCTGGCCAAAGCTCTTGGGGAGTCTCTCCCATCCTGGGATCTTGAGGGTCACGGGAAGGAACTGGGTGGTTTGTGGTGGGATCCTTTACCCAGTGCCTTCTGACCTTTCAGATAAAATACCATGAGGAGTTTGAGAAGAGCCGCATGGGCCCTAGCGGGGGCGAGGGCATGGAGCCAGAGCGCCGGGATTCCCAGGAAAGCAGCAGCTACCGGCGGCCCCCGGAGCAGCAGCAGCCTCACCACATCCCGACCAGTGCCCCGGGTGAGCGCAGGGCCTGTTGGTGCAGACCATGTAAGGCGAGGCCAATGGGGTGGGGAGGAAGCCAGAGAGAAGACAGACAGACAGATACACCTTCTGGAGCCTTGCTCTTAATCAACAGGCAATTCGGCCTCTCGTGTACAAGAGGGGACAGAGGACCTGAGGCCGGGCCAGCTGGGGTGGGGAGGAAGCCGGCGAGAGACAGACACACACACGCA
This sequence comes from Trachypithecus francoisi, assembly GCF_009764315.1. Taxonomy (NCBI): domain Eukaryota; kingdom Metazoa; phylum Chordata; class Mammalia; order Primates; family Cercopithecidae; genus Trachypithecus; species Trachypithecus francoisi. The sequence continues at coordinate 21,395,359 of NW_022681466.1, read as the reverse complement.
CATACACACATGCATGCACGCATGCAGGCGTGGAAAGGACTGCTTCCCAAGCCCCCAAGTCCCATTCTCATCCAGGATGAGGGCGTGAGCACCAGGGTCTGGCCTGTACTGTGCCAAGAGGATTGAAAGGAGAGGCCCCCAGGTCATGGGGCTCAGAGCCCCTGCTGTGGGATACACCACACAGGCAGATGTGCACACGTGGACATCAGCCTTTGAGCCGTGGGGCTTGAGCCGGGTTGGGGATGGGGTCGAAGTGCATGGTATGGGCTTCTCGGGAGCTCTGGGAGGGGCTGGGTTTGGCAGGATAGTTTTCGAGCCCTGTCTCCTCCCATCTTCCAGTTTACCAGCAGCCCCAGCAGCAGCCGGTGGCCCAGTCCTATGGTGGCTACAAGGAGCCTGCAGCCCCAGTCTCCATACAGCGCAGCGCCCCAGGTGGTGGCGGGGTGAGTAACGCTGGCCGGAGGGGAGAGGCTAGAGGCAGGGGGTTCTCAGGGAAGGCTTGGACACAGCTGGTGGATTCTCCTGACCTTTGCATCCACACTGTTGTGTGTGATGATAAGGATCTCAGCCTTATGAGCAGAGAGGAAATTGGTTGGTGTAGTGGGCAGAGGCTGGCTAGGACTGGGGCCCTGCATTCCACCCCTGGTGTACCATGGGCAGGTCAATCACCCTGCTTTGGGCGGGGTTTCCTTACCCCAGCTACCTGGGAACACACAAGGCACCTTTCTGTGTGGGGCCTTCCAGCCCTGGGCGCTGCTCTCCTCGTGTCATGCGGATGGTCCCCAAATCCTTCAGCTCTCAGGCTGCCCCTGCCTCTGAGGGGCCTCCCCAGCCATGCCGTGCAAAGCGCACCACCCTGATGCTTTGCATCACTCAACCCCACTGGCTGCCTTCAGAGCACTTTTTCCAACTAAAAAGAACTCTTTGTATTGGTCACTTTCTCTGTATCCCCTGCTGGACCTGGCAGCATCCCTCTGGTTCAATTACTCTGTGCCAGGCCTAGAGCAAGTGAATGATCTATAAGTCCTGCCACTCACTCCACCCATGGGTGCTGCTGAGCCACCCTGACCAAGCTCCTGGTAGGCTCAGCGCCTCCAGGCTGGGTGCCTGGGAATTCAAAGTAGCTCACGTAGGAGCAGAACAGATACTAGAGAGATAAAATCGCCTGAGATAATGGCAGGCTGGAGCCTGATGCTCTGGGCACACAAACAAAGGTATGTTAGGACTGCCTGCGGCACTGGCACAAGAGTTAGTCTGAAGGATAAGGTTCCTGGCAGCCCAGCCAGTCCTTCCCTCCTTAATGGGTCTGTCCTGGATGTGTGGGGTCCATCTCTGAATATAAAGCCACCTCCTGCCCTCTGGGGGCTTACATTCCAGTCAGGGGGACAAACAAGAAAGCAGTAAGAAAATAGGTATATAGGCCGGGCGCGGTGGCTCAAGCCTGTAATCCCAGCACTTTGGGAGGCTGAGACGGGCGGATCACGAGGTCAGGAGATCGAGACCATCCTGGTCTACACGGTGAAACCCCGTCTCTACTAAAAAAAATACAAAAAAACTAGCCGGGCGAGATGGCGGGCGCCTGTAGTCCCAGCTACTCGGGAGGCTGAGGCAGGAGAATGGCATAAACCCGGGAGGCGGAGCTTGCAGTGAGCTGAGATCCGGCCACTGCACTCCAGCCTGGGCGACAGAGCGAGACTCCGTCTCAAAAAAAAAAAAAAAGAAGAAAAGAAAATAGGTATATAGGCCGGGCACGGTGGCTCAAGCCTGTAATCCCAGCACTTTGGGAGACCGAGGCAGGCGGATCACGAGGTCAGGAGATCGAGACCATCCTGGCTAACACGGTGAAACCCCGTCTCTACTAAAAATACAAAAAAAAACTAGCCGGGCGAGGTAGCGGGCGCCTGTAGTCCCAGCTACTCGGGAGGCTGAGGCAGGAGAATGGCGTGAACCCGGGAGGCGGAGCTTGCAGTGAGCTGAGATCCGGCCATGCACTCCAGCCCGGGCGACAGAGCAAGACTCTGTCTGAAAAAAGAAAAAAAAGAAAATAGGTATATAACGTAAGGTCAGCGGTGACATGCTGTGAAGAGAAAGACAGCAGGATGAGGGATGGATAGAAAGCAGCCGGATTAAGACATTTGGCCAGGTGCGGTGGCTCACACTTGTAATCCCAGCACTTTGGGAGGCCAAGGCGGGCAGATCACTTGAGGGCAGGAGTTTGAGATCAGCCTGGCCAACATGGTGAAACCTCCTGTCTACCAAAAATACAAAAATTAGCCAGGTGTGGTGGCGTGTACCTGTAATCTGTAATCCCAGTTACTCGGGAGACTGAGGCAGTAGCATTGCTTGAACCGGAGAGGCAGAGGTTACAGTGAGCCAAGATCGCACCACTGCACTCCAGCCTGGGCGATAGAGCAAGACTCCATCTCCAAAGAAAAAAGACATTTGGCCGGGTGCAGTGGCTCACGCCTGTAATCCCAGCACTTTGGGAGGCCAAAGTGGGCGGATCACCTGAGTCAGGAGCGTGAAACCAGCCAGGCCAACATGGTGAAACCCTGTCTCTACTGAAAATATAAAATTAGCCGGGCATGGTGGTGCATGCCTGTAATCCCAGCTACTTGGGAGGCTGAGGCAGGAGAATTGCTTGAACCTGGGAGGTGGAGATTGCAGTGAGCCAAGATCATGCCATTTACACTCCAGCCTGGGCAACAAGAGTGAAACTCTGGCTGGGAAAAAAAAAAAAAAAAAGACGTGACATTTCAGCAAAGTCCTCAATAAAGGAAAGAGTGAGCCGTGCAACGAGGACAGCAAGCGCGAAGGTGCTGAGGCGGGAATATTCTAGGAAAGTTCAAGGAGCAGCAGGAAACCCAAATTGACTACAGTGGGAGAGGGGAAGAGTTCCGATTATGCAGGGACTTGTGGGCCCCAGGAAGGCCTCTGGGACCTGTGATCTGTGCAGAGCGACACAGGTTTTTGGAAGACCACCCTGGCAGCTGTGTTGAGAAGAGGCTGGTTTAAGGGTGGAAGCCGGGAGACCGTCAGGAGGCTGTTGCAGGATACAGGCATGGATGGGAGCGGCTCAGACCAAGACAGAGGCAGAATTGGTGATGAGAGAGACTGAGGTCACTTCATGAGAGGTGTGACCTCTTATCCCATAGACCTGTTGTTTTCTTTTTTTTTTTTTTTTTGGAGACGGAGTCTCGCTCTATCGCCCAGGCTGGAGTGCAGTGGCCGGATCTCAGCTCACTGCAAGCTCCGCCTCCCGGGTTCACGCCATTCTCCTGCCTCAGCCTCCCGAGTAGCTGGGACTACAGGCGCCCACCACCTCGCCCGGTTAGTTTTTTGTATTTTTTTAGTAGAGACAGGGTTTCACCGTGTTAGCCAGGATGGTCTCGATCTCCTGACCTCGTGATCCGCCCGTCTCAGCCTCCCAAAGTGCTGGGATTACAGGCTTGAGCCACCGCGCCCGGCCAGACCTGTTGTTTTCAAACTGTCCTGTGGAGCCTCAGAGACAAGTCAAGGGCAGTGAAGATCGGGGAGGTAGAATGTTGTCTGTAGCTATAGGATTTATTTATTTATTTATTTTTCCTCTCTCTTTTTTAAAACTCCATCCTGGTAGTAGGTGACACTGTAGGATTTTGTGTGCCTTACTGGACATTACCTAGATCTAGGGCTTAAGCATCAGATTTTGGCTGAGGCTTGGAAGGTGGAACCTGATAGACACGTCCCCTGAAGACTTTTCTCCCGAGGAAAGGCCTTTGTCCTGAACTTGGACAGGACTCATCATGGCTTCTGAAAGAAACTACTGGTGCTTATAATCATACAAATAATAGCATACAGGTCATGTTTTTTCTGTTTTTGTTTTTGTTTTTTCTTTTTTGAGACCGGGTCATGCTCTGCTGCCCAGGCTAGAGTGCAGCAGTGGTGCAATCACAGCTAGCTCACTGCAGCCTCAGCCTCCTGGGTTGAAGTGATCCTCCCATCTCAGCCTCCTGAGTAGCTGAGACTACAGGCATATACCACTAAGCCTAACTAATTTTTTATGTTTTGTAGAGATGGGCTCATGCTTGTAATCCTAGCACTTTGGGAGGCCGAGGTGGGCAGATCACTTGAGACCAGGAGTTTGAGACCATCGTGGCCAACATGGTGAAACCCTGTCTCTACAAAAAAGTACAAAAATTAGCTGAGCATGGTGGTACACACCTATAGTCCCAGCTACTCGGGAGACTGAGGCAGGAGAATCACTTGAACCCAGGAGGTGGATGTTGCAGTGAGCCATTGCATTCCAGCTTGGGTGACAAAGCAAGACTCCATCTCAAAAAAAAAAAGGGAGGGGGGAGTTGTTCTCACTATGTTTCCCAGGCTGATTTCAAACTTCTGGGCTCAAGCAGTTCTCCTGCCTTGGCTTCCCACAGTGCTGGGATTACAGGTGTGAGCCACTGCACCCGGCCTGCGTGTCATATTTTTAGACATTCCTGTGTCATCATGGCTGGTGGACCTTACTGCAGTCCTGTTCAGGGAGGTGGGGCAGAGCTGATGTGACCCAGTCCCTGTTCTGCCTCTGGCCCTTAATAGCTGCCAAAGGTTGTGAAAGATCGATTGCTCTCAGAAAGCAAGACACAGAGGTAAGAATCTTTGTAGCAGAGCCTGGTGCTCCATTTCTGAGTTCACTGCTCCCCCAGGCTCTGCTCCAGGGTCCTGGAGAGTTAAAAAGAAATGCTCAGACCCAGGTGAGCCGGCATCCAGGGCCCTCGGCTGACCACACTTCCCCCACAGAAGCGGTACCGCGCGGTGTATGACTACAGCGCCGCCGACGAGGACGAGGTCTCCTTCCAGGACGGTGACACCATCATCAACGTGCAGCAGATCGACGACGGCTGGATGTACGGGACGGTGGAGCGCACCGGCGACACGGGGATGCTGCCGGCCAACTACGTGGAGGCCATCTGAACCTGCAGCGCCCCCATCTGTCTTCAGCACATTCCACGGCATCGCATCCGTCCTGGGCGTGACCCGTCCATTCTTCAGTGTCTCTGTTTTTTAAAACCTGCAACAGCTTGTGATTCCTACCCCTCTTCCAGCTTCTTTTGCCAACTGAAGCCTTCTTCTGCCACTTCCGCGGGCTCCCTCCTCTGGCAGGCTTCCCCCTTGACCGACTTCTTGGTTTTCTCTCTGGATGGAACGGGCGTGGGCCTCTCTGGGGGAGGGTGAGGCCCGTGGGGCAGGGCTGGAATGGAAGACCTGTTGGCCTGTGGGCCTCGCCTGCCCCTCTGTTCTCTTCCCTCACGTCCTCCTGCCCAGCTCCTCACATATCCACACATTCCAGGGCTGGGGTGAGCCTGAGACTCCCAGGACCCCAGGGCAGGGGCTCCCTACATTCTCCAAAGTGGGATCCACTTCTTGGTGCCTGGGATGGCGACGGGGGCTCTGCCCTTGTGTAGGGACCAGTGGGATGGGCTTTACTTCTCTTTCTCAAAGAGGGGGCTCTGCCCACCTGGGGTCTCTCTCCCTACCTCCCTCCTCAGGGGCAACAACAGGAGAATGGGGTTCCTGCTGCGGGGTGCACTCATCCCCTCCCCACGCGTTCCTTCGCACACTGTGATTTTGTCCTCCTGCCCACGCATACCTGCAGCGGGCAAAGAGCTCCCCAGGAAGCACCGCTTGGGTCAGGTTCTTGCCTTTCTTAATTTTAGGGACGGCTACCGGAAGGAGGGGAACAAGGAGTTCTCTCCCGCAGCCCCTTTCCCCACGCCCATCCCCAGTCTCCAGGGACCCTTGCCTGCCTCCTAGGCTGGAAGCCATGGTCCCAAAGTATTGGGCAAGGGTGCCTCAGGGCCTTTTGGTCTTCAGCCTCCCTCAGCCCCCAGGATCTGGGTTAGGTGGCTGCTCCTCCCTGCTCCTCATGGGAAGATATCTCAGAGCCTTCCATGGCCTCCCCTCCCCAGCCCAATGCCAAGTGGACTTGGAGCTGCACAAAGCCAGCAAGGATCACTAAATCTCCAAGACCTGGTGTGCAGAGGCAGGAGCATGTATGTCTGCAGGTGTCTGACATGCAAGTGTGTGAGTGTGAATGTGAGAGATGGGGCAGGGGGTATGTCTGTAGGTGTCTCTGGGCCTATGTGTGGGTGGGGTTATGTGAGGGTACGAAGAGCCGTCTTCCCCTGGGAGTTTCCTCAGAACCCACAGTGAGGGGAGGGCTCCTGGGGGAGAGAAGTTCCTTATGTTTTTTTGGAATGAAGCTCCTCCGTCTCCCCATCTCTGAGTGGAGGAAGCCCACCAAGCTGCACTTTGCAGCGTGCAGGGTGGAAGGTAAGAGGTTGGTGTGGAGTTGGTGGGGCTGCCACAGGGTCTGCAGCCTGCTGGGGCTAAGGGGTGGAGGAAGGCTCTGTCACTCCAGGCATATTTTTCCCCATCTCTGTCTGGGGCTGCAGAACAGGGTGGCAGAAGTGTCACCCTGTGGGTGTCTCACTCTGGGGGCTCTTTCCCTAGACCTCCCCATCACTTACATAAAGCTCCCCTGAAGCAAGAAAGAGGGTCCCAGGGCTGCAAAACTGGAAGCACAGCCTCCGGGATGGGGAGGGAAAGATGGTGCTATATCCAGTTCCTGCTTTCTGCTCGCGGGTGGCTGTGACAACCTTGGCCTCACTTGATTTCATCTCTGGTTTTCTTGCCACCCTCTGGGAGTCCCCATCCCATTTTCACCCTGAGCCCAACCAGGCCCCCCGCCGCTGGCCTCTTGTCCCTTTGCACACTTGTACCCCCAGGTGAGGGGCAGGACCTGAAGGTGTTGGCCTGTTCAACAATCAGTCATCATGGGTGTTTTTGTCAACTGCTTGTTAATTGATTTGGGGATATTTGCCCCAAATGAGAGGTTGAGGAAAAGACTGTGGGTGGGGAGGCCCTGCCTGACCCATCCCTTTTCCTTTCTGGCCCCAGCCTAGGTGGAGGCAAGTGGAATATCTTATATTGGGCGATTTGGGGGCTTGGGGAGGCAGAGAATCTCTTGGGAGTCTTGGGTGGCGCTGGTGCATTCTGTTTCCTCTTGATCTCAAAGCACAATGTGGATTTGGGGACCGAAGGTTAGGGACACATCCCCTTAGAGGACCTGAGTTTGGGAGAGGGGTGAGTGGAGGGGAGGAGCAGCAAGAAGCAGCCTGTTGTCACTCAGCTTAATTCTCCTTCCCAGATAAGGGGAGCCAGTTATGGCATCTTGCTGCAGGCCCTCCCTCTACTCTTCCTGTCCTAAAAATAGGGGCCATTTTCTTACACACCCCCACAGAGAGGAGGGACTGTCACACTGGTGCTGAGTGACCCAGAAGCTGCTGGGCGTCTCTGTTCCTTACCAGAACCATTACATCCCTAGAAGAGTACAGAGCCCTGAGGGGCTGGGCTGTGCTGGGCTGAGCCCCTGGTCTTCTCTACAGTTCACAGAGGTCTTTCAGCTCATTTAATCCTAGGAAAGAGGCATCAAAGCTGGAATGTGAATATAACTTTTTGTTATATTTGGACCAATACTAAAAATAACAAGAAGCCCAGTGGTGAGCAAAGTGTGTTTTCCCAACACTGCCTCCTGTTTTCTCCCTCTCATGTCCCTCCAGGGAAAATGACTTTATTGCTTAATTTCTGCCTTTCCCCACCTCACACATGCACTTTTGGGCCTTTTTTTATAGCTGGAAAAAACAAAATAACACCCTACAAACCTGTATTTAAAAAGAAACAGAAATGACCACGTGAAATTTGCCTCTGTCCAAACATTTCATCCGTGTGTGTGTGTGTGTGTGTATGTACGTGCGTGTGTGAAGCCACCCATTCATCTTTTTATATGGGGTTGTTGTCTCATTTCGGTCTGTTTTGGTCCCCTCCCTCGTGAGCTTGTGCTCGGGATCAAATCTTTCTGGCCTGTAATGATTCTGAACATTTGACTTGAACCACAAGTGAATCTTTCTCCTGGTGACTCAAATAAAAGTATAATTTTTACCTGCGGACTTGGTTTCCTCTCTGGCTCTGAGGTGCTGTTGTGTGTGTGTGTCTAGCTGTAAGGTGCTGCTGCTGTATGTGTGTGTGTGTCTAGCTGTGAGGTGCTGCTGTGTGCGTGTGTGTGTCTAGCTGTAACATACTGCTGTGTGTGTGTGTGTTCTGTCTGCTTGGGGGCACTGGCCTGTGGCCCTCCTGGGAGCTCTGCTGCCCCTCAGGGAGAGAATGACTTGTCTGGACGCCAAAGGATAGTTTGCTGCTGTCTGACAAGCCCTCGGCCCCTAGTTCCTCCTTGCTGAGAACTCCCCACCAACCTACTTCTGGCTTCTCACCCGCTCATTCCTCTCTGCCCAACTTAGTGATGCTCCCGGAAGCTTCCCTGAGCTCCGTCTTGTCTTACTGTGTCACTTCCTCAGTGATGTATCTGTCTACCCACTAGCCAGAGCCCTTGGGGCAGGTGATGAGTCTAATTCATCTCTAAATCCCTGGTACTTGCCCAGGAGCAGTTACGGAGCTGTTGAATTAATGAATGAGCTCGGCTGGGGAGCAGTTCTAGCACTCTGCCGCTGCCAGGTAGAGAGTAGGAGCTCCATACGTTTAAGGAATGATATGACAGGGACAGGGCATTCCGCAGTGGGATGGGACCTGGATAAAGCTGTCTGTAAGGTGGCCTGGTAACCCAAAGCACTATTCACAGTGCCTTCTGAATGTAATCTTTAATACACATCCCCTTTCTTCCTTCTTCCTCACAACCCTGTGAGAGAAGTAACTACTTATAGAGGGGCTCACTGAAACCCAGAAAGGCAAAGCAGATTGGTGGCAGTCACAGCTAGTGGCAGAGTGGGGCTGAGACCCCCATGTGTTGCTCACAATCTGGTGCTGTGCCATTTGGCCGTGGCAGGCCGTGTGCCTGTGTCCTTGGCAGCTCTCAGATGCGTGTCTCCTGGGCTCCATGTTTTGCCCCAGGTGCCCAGGGTCTGTGACTGGCCAGAAGGCCAGGCGGCCTCCCCTCTTGCTCAATGGGCTTGGGAAGAGGACAGTGGTAGAGAGGTGAGTCTGGCCCCACTCAGTGCTGCCAATCAGCCTCAGGTCCAGCTGCTTGAGGGGCATTTCTCTCTTGGGGCTCAGAACTAAAGCATTCTCCAGCCTCAGAATCACAGCAGGGTGGAGAGGAGGAGGGCTCTCCTGAGCTGAGCATTTGTAATCTGGAGAATGACATGGCCAGAGTCCACTGAGCTGGGGCAGTGTGGGGAGTATCCAAGGCGGCCCTGGGTGGTATAATTAGAGACAGCACTGACACCTGCTCCCCTCCAGGGGCGCAGGCAGCCTAATACTTTCCCAATAGAAGGGAATTTGTTGACAAAGCTTGCCTCATGTTGGCCTGCCCCACTCCCCAGGAGGCTTCATTCACCTTCAGATTTGAGGGAACAGTGCTTTGGGGGGCATTGCTGCCAAGTCTCCACTCCCTGCTCACAGAAAGCTCTGCCTCCTGGGAGTGGGCCAGTGGGAGGGGCTTCTGGATTTCCTTCTGACAGTGGCCTAAGTTCTTGAGGTCTAGCATTATGAGGAGGTTACCAATATATCTTAACCCTAGGCCTTTAAAAAAAATACTATGTGGGATGGGGGGCCAAGGAAACTAGGCCTCAGAGACATCCTAGGAAATTTTTTAATTTAATAGGAAATAATTGAGGCTTATAAAAAGACACAAAAATCCTGGCTAACATGGTGAAACCCCGTCTCTACTAAAAATACAAAAAATTAGCTGGGCATGGTGGTGGGCGCCTGTAGTCCCAGCTACTCGGGAGGCAGGAGAGTGGCGTGAACCCGGGAGGCAAACCTTGCGTTGAGCAGAGATCGCACCACTGCACTCCAGCCTGGGCGACAGAGTGAGACTCTGTCTCATAAATAAATAAACAAACAAATAAATAAATAAAAATAAAGAAAAGAATGAAACAATTCTCTTTGCCCCCTCAGAAGAAACCACTTGAATTTTTTTAATTTCAGGGATGCCCCCTGAGAATTCTGCAGTGTCCTCTCTGTGTATAACACTATGCTGAGCTTTTGGAAGAGGATACCAAAGAAAACAAAATTAGGCCAGGTGCAGTGGTTCACACCTGCAATCCCAGCACTTCGGGAGGCTGAGATGGGAGAATTGCTTGAGTCCAGGAGTTTGAGACCAGCCTGGGCAAAATGGCAAGACCCCATCTCTACAAAAAAAGAAGGAAAACAAAACAGTGGGGTAATGACTGCAAGAGACGAAGGAGTGAGTGGAGGAGGGGTCTCTGGTGCCCGTCCTGTAAGTGCGCCCTCTGCAAGTTGAGCAGTGCACGTGGGGTGTAGAGGCCTTCCAGACCAAGAGGGGGAGCAGTGTGGGGCAAGAGGAAGAATATGGACTTTGATGTCTGCATGCCTAGTTTTCAATCTTGGTCTCTGACATTTCTTATTTATTTCTTATTTTATTTTATTTATTTTTTTGAGATGGAGCTTCACTCTTGTTGCCCAGGCTGGAGTGCAATCTCAGCTCACTGCAACCTCCACCTCCCGGGTTCAAGCGATTCTCTTGCCTCAGCCTCCCGAGTAGCTGGGATTACAGGCATCCGCCACCACGCCCGGCTAATTTTTTTTTTTTTTTTTTTTTTGAGACGGAGTCTTGTTCTGTAGCCCAGTCTGGAGTGCAGTGGCAAAATGTTGGCTCCACCTCCTGGGTTCAAGCAATTCTCTGCCTCAGCCTCCCGAGTAACTGGCATTACAGGCAGGCGGCACCAAGTCTGGCTAACTTTTGTATTTTTGGTAGAGACAGGGTTTCACCATCTTGGCCACACTGGTCTTGAACTCCCGACCTTGTGATCCACCTGCCTTGGCCTACCAAAGTGCTGGGATTACAGGCACGAGCCACTGTGCCTGGCTGGTCTCTGACACGTCTAAGCTATGAAGAATTAGGTATATTTCTGGCCATCTCTGACCCCCATCTATGAAAGACTCGTAGGGTGGTTGAAATTGCACCACATGTACAATATCTGGCCCAATGTAGGAAATGTATAAATGTTAGCTTCATCCCCCAGGGAAGCCCACTGAGATCCATATAAGTCCTTTGTCTGTGTCTCCCCATAATGTGACCTTTAGAAGTTGCCAATGGCCCACCCAATACCCAACCGTGATTTTTCTGAGATAATCTGCCCGAGGTGTGTGAGAGGAAAGGCGAAGAAGGCAGTCAGGAGGATTCACTCCTGGGGGAGCTGGGTAGGATCCTATCTCCTCCTACATCCAGAGCATGCAGGCTCCACTTAGAGGCAAAGGGGTCGGATTGGGTTACTGGGGAGAAATTGAGCCCCTTTGATTCTGCAGTTCTGTGGGTCTAAATCTGGCAGCTCCTTGGCTATCCACCCCCAGGCTTTGTGATTGGTTGGCTGTGGTTGGTGGGGGAGCAGGAAGCTTCTGGTGGAGCTGCAGCATCCTTCAGTCTCAGGCCCCCAGGAGGGGGAGGGGAAAGAACAAGGGCTGAGCTGTGGAGGGAAAAGGAGCCATTTCTCTCCACCGACTGCAACCTCCGTGCTCACAGCTCACGTTTCACCAGAATCCAGGGCCCTGGTCGGCCTAGGAATCCACAATGCTGGATATTTTCATCCTGATGTTCTTTGCTATCATAGGCCTGGTCATTCTGTCCTACATTATCTATCTGCTCTAGTGGCCCGGAGCTGCGGCTGGAGCCTGCTGGAGAACAGCTCAGAGGGAAGGATGGAGCTGAATGGCCGAGTGCCCTGCTTGCTGACGCACCGGTGGATTTTTGCTGCTGGCTGTTATCTCGGGTACTGATTTAAAAAAAAAAAAAAAAGAAAGAGTTTGCTTTCCTATTTTTTTTCTCAGACCACTCTGAAAAGAATAAGAAATGCCAGCTTCTTTCTTTGGGACCTAATTTAAAATAAGAGTTTAAAAATTACAAATAAAATCTACAATGCAAAGGATTTTTAGGCAGAATGGGTTGGGAGTGATGGGTGTGGTGGGGAGGGACTATTATTCCCTAATTTCTTCTTCAATTTAGGTGCTCAAACTCAAGCTATTTTCTTCCGGTAATTAAAGATAAAACACATCTTTGCATGTCAGCATACTTGCAACATAGTTGTTTACAACTATGCTTGTATAATTGCATTACTTAATTATTGACTCATTCTTATTTGAGGGTGAGACAGCAAATAATTTTACTTGGGGTGGGGCTTTCGGGGAGATGTCCCAACTGTGGGATTTGGTGGAGAGGAGGGAGGAGCTCCTGGTACCTGGGAACTGATACCTTTGCAGCTGTCCCCATCTAAGCCTTTTTATTTCTGGGTTTCTTACAGCTCCTGGTCTCCCCAGTCCAACAAGAGGCCTCTTATCCACAGCAGCAGTCCCGCTGCCCAGCAGACCTCTTTCAGAGCCTTTCAGACATGGCTGACCCCTGGCAAGCAAGGGGCTTTTTGAGCTGAGAGGCACTTGGCTGGGACATCAGGAATTCATGGACATGGCTGGCAGATACTGCATGTGTTTGAGCTGTAGATAGAGGGGATTGAGAACAGGAAGTTGAAATGGAGACTTATTAAAGTTACTGTGGAGAACTGCTCAAAAATTCATTTTGAATTAAGGAAACTTAAATTCATTTTAAGTTTCCTTAGATCTGAATGCAACTGCACATTACACTCAAATATGTTCCTTCCTTCTCACACACAGGGCTCCCTTGTGAAACTCAAGGGGAAGTTCAAGTTGTCCATCTTCACCTATGAAGTAGTCACTTTATCACTGTCTTTACAGATTGCACAATCTGGGGTTTTGTGGTTTCTCTTGTCTCACTCTCCAGCCAGGAAGAACTTGTCATTTGAGTTTTTAAAATTTATCATTTCTTCCCTACCTCAAACTACTTGTATCCCAGTTTCTCATTTAAAGGGAGAAATGGTTATATAGTCCTCATACTTGCAGCTGATTGAATTATAAATGATAGGAACAAGATGGCTATACTTATTTAGGAAAAATCTCTTACCCCAAAATGAGTGCGTGTGTGTGTGTTTTGTCAAAGATCTTTTCTGGAAAAAAAAAAAAAAAAAAACTTTCCACATAGTTCTCTGACCCGTTAGAGTTGAAGAAACTATATATTTTGGGATTCAGAGTAGAATTGGCTTGCAAATCTGAGGTGTTTATTCCTTTTACAAGTCTGTTGTAATTGTTCTACATTTAATTTTCCCTTCTGACTTAAAAATAAACAAGGAGAGTCAGGCGCAGTGGCTCACGCCTGTAATCCCAGCACTTTGGGAGGCCGAGGTGGGCAGATCATCTGAGGTCAGGAATTGGAGACCAGCCTGGCCAACATGGTAAAACCCCATCTCTAATAAAAATACAAAAATTAGTCAGGCGCGGCAGTGCGCGCCTGCAGTCCCATCTACCTGGGAGGCTGAGGCCAAAGAATCGCTTGAACCGGGGAGGCAGAGGTTGTAGTGAGCTGAGATCATGTCACTGCACTCCAGCCTGGGAGACATAGTGAGACTACAACTCAAATAAAATAAAATAAAATAAAATAAATAAATAGAAATGTTAAATTAATAGCTTTTAGTAATAACATTGTGTCCAATTTCCATGTTTTAAAACAAAAATTGAGGCATTATATGTCACAATTAAAATGGAAAAGTTGCATTTAAAAATTACGGACAAGGCCAGGCACAGTGGATCACGCCTGTAATCCCAGCACTTTGGGAGGCCGAGACAGGCGGATCACTTGAGGTCAGGAGTTTGAGACCAGTCTGAACAACATGGTGAAACCCTGTCTCTACTAAAAATACAAAAATTACCTGGTGTGGTGGCAGGTGCCTGTAATCCCAGCTACTCAGGAGGCTGAGGCAGGAGAATGGCTTGAACCTGGGAGGCGGAGGTTGCAGTGAGCTGAGATCACACCTCTGCACTCCAGCCTGGGTGACACAGTGAGACTCCATCTCAATAATAATAATAATAATAAAAACATAAGAATTATGGACAAGAAAAAACACCATTCTGGAAGCTTTGTTTTGGTAACAGATTATGTGACTTTGCATAAGTCATTTAAACTTCAGGGCTAGGCCAGGCGCTATGGCACACGCCTATAATCCCAGCATTTAGGGAGGTAGAAGCAGGAGGATAGCTTGAGGCCAGGAATTCCAGACCAGCCCAGGCAACATAGCGAGACCCCCTTCTCCACAAAAATAAAAAATAAAATAAAAATAAAGAAATACATAAGCTTTAAGTCTTCTGTTTATTCTGTCAAATGAAAGTGTTAGGCCAAGGTCGCATTATCTCTTTGGAAACTACATCATTGAGAACAGAATTCCCATGGAACAAACTCTTAATAGTTCACTGGTAGTCCCCCTTTTCTGAATATTCTCCCCAACATAACATTTTATAGTGAAAATTTAACTGCAAAACTCCCTTTTTTCTTGCACCAACAGCCAGATTTTGATGAGAAAATGGCCATATTTATTTACTCCAAATATATATTATGTCAGTGATAATTTGCCTAAACTGTTTCAGGAATATTAACAAGTATGATACTGCATTGTGGTATACTGCAAAAAGATAGGTAATCTGACATACATGGATGCAAGAAGCATGACTGTGAAACGATATATTTAGGAATGATCTTCAGTGGAGTCCTTGACGTGACATTTTTCACTAAAATAGTCTTCTAACTCCAGTATAACTTAGTGTTTCAAACTACAATTTCCCTCTTCAAGCCAAGACAGCAGCTCTACATCCTTACCTAGGTAATTCAGGCAAGTGCCAGTATTTTGGAGGAGTTCATATTAGAGTTAGTTATGATGGTATAGATATTTAAGGTATAGTCTAACCAAGCTTGCTCTGGTCTTTTGTGACATCAAGGCTTCTCAGTCTGTATTCTTATAAAGTTGAACCAACTAATCAATTCAGTGAAAAAAAATCAGCAGATTTCACTCATACACTGGTGACATATACCACTGGTATTGGGTACAATGTAAGGAGAGAAGATTACCCATCTCTTCAGTTACTTGTAAAATAGGATTTTAAAAAAATAAATCAATACATTTTGGAAAAAATGTATGACTTTGTGCTTATATTTATGCAACAGTATGCTAGCTTATAACAGGGTTTTACTGTATTATTTTGATAGTTGTTTAAATTTTACATTTAAACTATTTGTATTTTGGCATCCCAAAACATAATAAAACACCGAAAAAAGTTACTTCTGTAATATAAGGTTTTGTATAAATTTTATAAATCTGTGTCATAGGGTAATTTTGTCCAATAAAATATCAATGAAATGAAAACCACTCTGAATAAATTACTTAGAAAAAAATCAAGTGACAATGCTAAGAATCATTACACTAATACCTGCTTTCTTGATGAAAACGGGGTTTGTGGGGAAGAATGATGTATTTTATTTATTTTATTTTTGTTTTTTGAGATGGAGTTTCGCTCTTGTCACCCAGGCTGGAGTGCAATGGAATGATCTCGGCTCACTGCAACCTCTGCCTTCTGGGTTCAAGTGATTCTCCTGCCTCAGCCTTCTGAGTGGCTGGGACCACAGGCATGCACCCCCATGCCTGGCTAATTTTTGTATTTTTTAAAGTAGAGACGGGTTTTCATCATGTTGGCCAGGTTGGTCTGGAACTCCTTACCTCAAGTTATCTGCCTGCCTCAGTCTCCCAAAGTGCTGGGATTACAGGTGTGAGCCACCATGCCTGGCCAAAATGTCATTTTGATTTTAAATTACTCAAAATAATGGGACTTTTCCTTAGTAAGGCATCAAAGCACAACTGAAGTGGAAAATTGTCTTTGTAAATTACATGCTTTGGCTTTATCAAACTATAAATATTTTCAAAGTCTAGAGTGTCCTCTTCTAAGTCAGTTTTGCACCCATCTATTTTAAACAAAAATAAAACCAAAGTCATATATTAAGAGGGGAACAGAAAAAACCATTGACACAACGTCCATTATAAAATCAAACACACTAAGGCAGATACATTTAGAAATGTTTAAGAACATCTTTGTACTTCAAATTTAAACTGTGAGACTGCCAGGCACGGTGGTGGCTCACATCTGTAATCCCAGCACTTTGGAAGGCTGAAGCAGGTAGGTCACTTGAAGTCAGGAGTTGGAGACCAGACTGGCCAACATGGTGAAACCCCATCTCTACCGAAAATACAAAATTAGCTGGGCGAGGTGGCACATGCATGTAATCCCAGCTACTCAGGAGGCTGAGGCAGGAGCATCACTTGAACCCGGAAGGTGGAAGTTGCAGTGGGCCAAGATTGCACCACTGCACTCCAGCCTGGGCGACAGAGCGAGATTCTGTCTCAAAACAAATAACAAAAAACTGGTCGGGCGTGGTGGCTCGAGCCTGTAATCCCAGCACTTTGGGAGGCTGAGACGGGTGGATCACGAGGTCAGGAGATCGAGACCATCCTGGCTAACACATGAAACCCCATCTCTACTAAAAGATACAAGAAACTAGCCAGGCGAGGTGGTGGGCGCCTGTAGTCCCAGCTACTTGGGAGGCTGAGGCAGGAGAATGGCGTAAACCTGGGAGGCGGAGCTTGCAGTGAGCTGAGATCCGGCCAGCCTGGGCGACAGAGACTCTGTCTCAAAAAAAAAAACAAAAACCAAAAAACAGGCTGGGCGTGGTGGCTCATGCCTGTAATCCCAGCACTTTGGGAGGTGGGCAGATCATGAAGTCAGAAGTTCGAGACCAGCCTGGCCAACATGGTGAAACCCCGTCTTTACTAAAAATACAAAAAAAAAAAAAAGTTGGGCATTGTGGCACGTGCCTGTAATCCCAGCTGCTCAGGAGGCTGAGGCAGGAGAATCGCTCGAACCCAGGAAGCGGAGATTGCAGTGAGCCAAGATCGCACCATTGCACTCCAGCCAGGAGGACAGAGCAAGACTATGCCTTGAAAAAACAAACAAAAAACAAACAAAACAAAAAACAAACAAAAAAACACTATAAGAGCCCAGGCACTGTGCTTCTTGCCTGTAATGCCAGCACTTTTGATGGCTGAGGAGAGCAGATCACCTGAGGTCAGGAGTTTGAGACTGGCCTTTCCAACAAAGTGAAACCCCAGCTCTACTAAAAATACAAAAATTAGCTAGGCGTGGTGGTGTGTGCCTGTGGTCCCAGCTTCCCAGGAGGCTGAGGCAGGAGAATCGCTTAAACCTGGGATGCAGAGGTTTCAGTGCGACAAGATCGCACTACTGTACTCCAGCCTGGGTGACAGACTCTGTCTCAAAAAAACACTGTAAGATCTTATAGTTGGCCGGGCGCGGTGGCTCAAGCCTGTAATCCCAGCACTTTGGGAGGCCGAGACGGGCGGATCACGAGGTCAGGAGTTCGAGACCATCCTGGCTAACACGGTGAAACCCCGTCTCTACTAAAAAATACAAAAAGCTAGCCAGGCGAGGTAGCTGGTGCCTGTAGTCCCAGCTACTCGGGAGGCTGAGGCAGGAGAATGGCGTAAACCCGGGAGGCGGAGCTTGCAGTGAGCTGAGATCCGGCCACTGCACTCCAGCCCGGGCGACAGAGCGAGACTCCGTCTCAAAAAAAAAAAAAAAGATCTTATAGTCATAGGAAATTGCAGGTAATCCACAATATTTAATTACATATTTTATTTTTTGAAACTGGTATTAAGCTATGATAATTGTAGCATTTCTAGTTTAGCAGTAATTGGAATATTCATTGCTTATGGATTTAATCACTGAATTAAATAGCGGAACAGTGCAGAATACTGTTCTATAGATTACTGTTTATGAGTTATTGCTAGTAAATGAAATTATTTAATTTTATGCTAATATTAAGTGTAAGTATACACATACATAAATATACACCTAATTACAATATTAATTTATATTAAGACATTTCTTTTTTTGATCATGGTAGAACTATAATTAACAGCTTAAATGAAGATAAGTTCCCCCACAAAAAACTCAATGACTTGCATAATGACAAACTCTAAACAAGTTGGAATGTTTTCAATTTTAACATAGTTTTATTAATATAGTAAATAAACAAAATTTAGCAAATATCATATATTTAGTATCAAAGAAATTTTATCATAAATACAATACTTCTGAAATAGCAATGCATATTTTCCAGTTATATGTACCTTTAAGAAAGCAGTGATCTCAGAATGTCTACAAGTATTACTATTATTATTTTAAGAGTCTTTCAAAGGGCAAATCATTGGGGTTTGTAGCGTCCTTTTTTCAGTCTCTAGTTATTTGAGAAATTTTCTGGAGTTATATTTTTCTTCTTTTTTTTTTTCCAATCTTGCCCTTAAATGGAATATATCTGCTTTCTCGATGAAAAGAATGCAATAGGCCGGGCGCGGTGGCTCAAGCCTGTAATCCCAGCACTTTGGGAGGCCGAGACGGGCGGATCACGAGGTCAGGAGATCGAGACCATCCTGGCTAACACGGTGAAACCCCGTCTCTACTAAAAAAATACAAAAAACTAGCCGGGCGAGGTGGCGGGCGCCTGTAATCCCAGCTACTCGGGAGGCTAAGGCAGGAGAATGGCGTAAACCCCGGAGGCGGAGCTTGCAGTGAGCTGAGATCCGGCCGCTGCACTCCAGCCTGGGCCACAGAGCGAGACTCCGTCTCAAAAAAAAAAAAAAAAAAAAGAAAAGAATGCAATCTTAGTCCTTTGGAAATTTTTTCTTTTTTAACCTGGAGAAGACTGTTCAATGCAGCTATCTTTCAGGTCACCTTTCCTAGCTTAGTAATACCTCAAAAACCAAGAAGCATATGTCCATATCCTGATTTCTTACAGGTTTCACAGTTACCTGCTGGTGGAAGTGCTACAGAAGTCACATTGTTAGTAAGATATCCAATAACCAAAGAGGCTTTTGTAATAGCCTTATTTTTACCTTTCACAATATTTATTGATGTAAAAATCTGTAATCATACAACTGAGTACTATTTGCATAAAGAGGTTAACCTTTTAGTAATAATCACAAAGAGGTTAGTATTTGTTATTCATTGACATAAGATGGTATTTCCAGCTGCACCTTCTGTTGGGTATCTCATAATTGGCACGAGAAGGAATCCTCCAAAAAAGTGTTAAAGTTTCATAGTTTCACAAGGTACAGAGAGTTTATCACAAGTTGTACATTTTCAATCAGTTTCTAAGGAAGGTAGCATCATTAGTTTGTTAGTACTATTATGGTGCATGGTGTGTGTAGAAATAATAATAAAGATAAAGATAATAACGTGTTATTGAACTTGCCTTCTACAGGGAGTAAAAAATCGTTCTACAAATCAAAGTCAAAGGAGGTTGAGGAAATCATTACAAAAAGGAAAAAGGAGCTGGGCGCTGAGGTCTGCTAATTTAAGCCAATTTTTTTTTTTTTTTTTTTTTTTGAGTCAGAGTCTCGCTCCGTCGCTCAGGCTGGAGTGCAATGGCGTGATCTTGGCTCACTGCAACCTCCGCCTCCCGGGTTCAAGCAATTCTCCTGCCTCAGCCTCCCAAGTAGCTGGGATTACAGGCGCCCGCCACCATGCCTGGCTAATTTTTGTATTTTTAGTAGAGACAGGGTTTCACCACACTGGCTAGGCTGGTCTCTTGGCCAGGCTTGTCTCAAACTCCTGACCTTGTGATCTGCCCGCCTCGGCCTCCCAAAGTGCTAGGATCATGAGTCACCACGCCCAGCAGCCAATCTTCTACTTTAAAAAACAGTACAGGCTAAATTATCTGACTTGTTAGTACTTTACATAGTTATGTTGTTATGACTGTTCCAGAGTTAGCTAGAAATTGACAGTCTCCTAATGTTTTTAAACTATTCATATTCCAAATTCTCTTTTTTTCTGTGACAATATGACTGCCTATACCATCACTTAAACATTGATAATACTGGTAAGAACAACATACGCTTTTAAAAGTTAATTTCCCCTTTAAAATTTGACATTACACTTCCTCATGACAAAGGTATTCGGCAAAAAACAATGGACCACCGAATTGAAAAAACTGCAAATTTGGTCATAAATGTTATTTATATTTTTTAACAATTGAAAGGACAATTTGTTAGCTTGCTTTTTATTGGTGGCAGAATGACACAGTTTATTTCCTGCACCCAAAGAATGAATCAAACTTTTTAGGTTCCAAATTTTTGGTAAGGATGATATAATAATCTCACAATTATTAAGAATAATGAAATAAATAATGTGAGGGTTTTTTAAAATTACAGCAGCAGTCATGTCAGTTCAAGTGTATAAAGAAGATTCAAAACCCAGACCAAATATGTTTTACATGCTTCTTTTGTAAACTTGCTAAAAATAATTGCTATGGAGACTGGGATCATTCAGGGAATTCAAGGAAACTTTATAATGCCAAATCTCTTTCTCTAAGGAAATGAAATCTAGAATCCATTTACTAAAATATTAAAAATATTCAGTATTGCTGGGCATGGTGACTTACACCTGTAATCCTAGCACTTTGGGAGGCCGAGGCGGGTGGATAACCTGAAGTCAGGAGTTTGAAATCAGCCTGGCCAACATGGCAAAACCCTGTCTCTACTAATGATACAAAAAAATTAGCCAGGTATGGTGGCACACGCCTGTAAGTCCCAGCTACTGGGGAGGCTGAGGCAGGAGAATCGCTTGAAGCAGAGAGGCGGAAGTTGCAGTGAGCCAAGATCACACCACTGCACTCCAGCCTGGGTAGCACAATGAGACTCAGTCTCAAAAAAAAAAAAAAAAAAAAAAAAATTCACTATTTATATTTAAATATTTCACTTTTTTTTTCCTTATTTTTTCTTTCCCTTACAGGTAGTTGAAGAGGTATGTTCTTAACTTGGAATAACCAATGTTTTGATAAATCTATGCTTTGCAAGCATGTATAGGAAAAAAGAGAGGGGAAAATGAAAAAACTAAGGTATTATTTTATACTCTGATATCTGCCAACTTTTACTCTTTATAATTCAATTCCATTTATAATTCAACTGAGGTGAATTCTTAAATTGAGAAGAAGAAAATGAAACCAGGATAAAAGCAAGAACTTTGTTTTTGCATAAATATGCTAATGAAAAACTGGAGAAAAAAATTCCTGCCACCAATGGAATTACAGTTGGAAAATCCATCTAAGAAAGACAATTAGGCCGGGCGCGGTGGCTCAAGCCTGTAATCCCAGCACTTTGGGAGGCCGAGACGGGCGGATCACAAGGTCAGGAGATTGAGACCATCCTGGCTAATACGGTGAAACCTTGTCTCTACTAAAGAATACAGAAAACTAGCCGGGCGACGAGGCGGGCGCCTATAGTCCCAGCTACTTGGGAGGCAGAGGCAGGAGAATGGCGTAAACCTGGGAGGCAGAGCTTGCAGTGAGCTGAGATTCGGCCACCGCACTCCATCCTGGGCGACAGAGCCAGACTCCGTCTCAAAAAAAAAAAAAAAGAAAAAGAAAAAGAAAAAGACAGTTAAACTTCTCACCCTCCAGAGATGAAGGTAAGTGCCTTTACTACTGAAATACAATAAAATCCTGTTTTCACAATTTGTATTTTCTCCACAATTTTCACTCTTCCTCAGTCCTATTCATCTCTCACTGAGACCCTCTTACCAAACATTTGAGAATTTCCCACAATTTACACCCTACTTCTGCAGATACTTTCCATATCCTCTAGTGTTTCTTCCCTTCATCAGCTCCAAAGGTGAATTAAATCAAGAGCGTGGGTAAAGAAAGCCAGCCTCTGAGAAGTCCAGGTGGTAGCAATGTGTCTTCAGAAGTAAAGTGCTCAAACCCAAGGAGAAAAAAATGGGATGGGAGATCCAGGAGGACTCCAGCATTATTTCAGCCCTGTCAAGTACTATTATTATCTACTTTAATAGTAAAAGTAAAAACAGTAGTGGCAGATGCTAGTCAGGCTGAAATAGTCCTGCAGCTTCTTGGAATCTATATACTTGAGTGAAGAGAACTGAACCCTACTCTCTCATGGGCTGCTGTAAACCACCCATACTTTTAGTTTCCTTCGTCAAATCTCGTTTGTTTTGTTTTGTTTCTTTTTTTTTAGAAACAGGGTCTCACTGTGTGACCAGGCTGAAGTGCAATGGTGCAATCATAACTCACTGTAGCCTTCAACTCCTGGACTCAAGGGATCCTCCTGCCTCAGCCTCCAAAATTTCTGGGATTACAGGCGTGAGCCACTGCACCCAGCCAAATCTCACTTTTTAAGAGAAGGAGAAAAGCTTTAGGAAGAAGTAAAAACTATTTGTAAAGATTATTCCGGCAGCAGAATAGCTATTTTCTTTCATTTTGTTTTTCTCTTATTTGCTACATTTTATTTGAATCCCCAGTAAAAGATTTCATTGTATTGAGACAATATACACCTTCCTGTATGTATAGACCTTTTGTATGATTATCTTACAGAAGGAAATATATGAAGGTCTCTCTCTCTCTCTCTCTCTCTATATATATATATACACACACAGACATATACGTATGCTTTTTTATCCATTAGTTCATGTAAAACATGAACAAAATATGATGTTCTTTGTAAGCATATGCCAAGAAGGTAGTAAAAACTGTGATTTGTATTCTACACATTCCAAAATACCATATTGCAAATCTTCACAAAACATTCTGGGCTATGTCTATACAACTTAAACAAAGTGAACACACATACTATTTAGTGAATTTGGGTCTAACTATAAAATGGAATTTTCTCTTGCTTCAAAAATCCACACATACAGGTTGGCTGGTCCCAGATTCTTGAACAGTTAACATTCTATTTTGGTTTGGTGTTAGGTTGACTAAAACCTGGAGAGGCAGAGCTTGTTTTCCAGAGAAATCTCAGTTCATTCTTGAGTTTGCCTGTTATTTTTATATTAATAACGATGTAAGTAGTTGCTTCTAAAATTCTATCCAGCTTTTGAATTCTTAGGTTACTTGGATGATAAAAAGTCCCATGGATGCTATTTTTTCAGTGAAAAAGTACCACTCCTCTCTAAAGGCAAGGCTTTTTGAGGATTTAGGCAGACAGAGAAGTATTCATGGTCAAATACAGGACCTCTTTATGGAAGTTAGCCTGAGCATGTACAAGATGGAACAAATTCAGAAAGCTGCTGTCATCTTCATCACGGTCTCCTATGTGCCATACATAGTAGGGAAAATAAAATGACAGTTAAAATTTTAAGTATATAATTTATTTTATTAATTAATGTATTTTTTTAGATGGAGTCTCCCTGTGTTGCTCAGGCTGGAGTGCAGTGGTGCCATCTTGGCTCACTGCAACCTCTGCCTCCTGGGTTCAAGCAATTCTTCTGCCTCGGCCTCCCAAGTAGCTGGGATTACAGGCATGCACCACCACACCTGGCTAATTTTTCTATTTTTAGTAGAGACGATGTCTCTCCATGTTGGCCAGGTTGGTCTCAAACTTCTGACCTCAGGTGATCTGTCTGCCTTGTAAGTATATAATTTATTTGAAACATAAGAGGTTCTAATTTTCCCTAGTAATACTTCTTTATTTATTTATTTATTATTTTTTTGAAACAGAGTCTCCCTGTGTCGCCCAGGCTGGAGTGCAGTGGTGCGATCTCGGCTCACTGCAAGCTCCGTCTCCCAGGTTCAAGCGATTCTCCTACCTCAGCCTCCCAAGTAGCTGGGACTACAGGCACCCACCACCACGCCCGGCTAATTTTTTGTATTTTTAGTAGAGACGGGGTTTCACCGTGTCAGTCAGGATAGTCTGGATCTCCTGACCTCGTGATCTGCCTGCCTTGGCCTCCCAAAGCGCTGGGATTACAGGTGTAAGCCACCGCGCCCGGCCTTCCCTAGTAATATTTAAACAGAAGGCTTTTTGTTAGTGACTTTACTAAGTCAGGTTGACTACTGAAATCATGGAATTATATAAGAAAAGTAGATTAGAAGTCAGAAGAAAAGGATGCTCATCCATGCTTTATTGCTTCTAACTTTGAGACCTTGGTAAGTCAGGTAACTTCTTTAAGCCTTAGTTTTCTCATGTAAAATAGAGTTAATTATCATGTTGGTTACTTAATAAAGCTGTAAAATAGTATTTACAAATATATTTTTATGCTAGTGACAGTTGGTAAGTGAGCAAGTTAAATTTTTTTGCTGTGCAAAATTGAAAGTGGTTCCTTTCAGAGCAGACTTTTCAACTTTATATTCTCCATTAAAACCAATACTAGATATTTAAAGTGATGAAAGCCAGGAACTAAATATATTGCAAGGAAAAACAAACAAGAAGTCTGCTCCATTTATTGTTAATATATATATTTTTAAAGTCAACATAGCAATAGCTTTTTTCTTTTTTTTCTATTCTAGGACTGTTAGAGAAAAATATCTCCATTTTAGGTGGAGACTAGAGCACAGTTTTATGCACACCTGTGCACCAAGTACATTCCTACTCACCAGACATAATTGATTGCAGCATTTCCATTATAACACATGCAAATGCATTTGCCACATTCTGCAGGAAGTTATTTCTTTCCACTGGAGTGCTAAAGACTTTGCAGACTTTTTGCATCATTTTAACTGTCCAATCCATGCAGTATAGTTCTTTCTCACACACCTGATTTAGACATATAAAGCATTGTAAACTTCATGTGAAAAAAGCTATAGAATTTGAAAATGGTGAACAATGATGAACAATGATAGTTTGTGATTTTACATAATTTATGATATCTGACACCATACTGAGTCTATACATGGGAAATGCCCTTGTAACTAATACTATTTTGCTTTCAAATGGTATGATTTTAATGGGAAAAAAGTATGAAGTAAATACAAGCCTAATTTAAGATTATCATAGAATATTATTTACTAATGCAATACCTAATATTGAACACAGGCCAGGCACGGTGGCTCATGCCTGTAATCCCAGCACTTTGGGAGGCCGAGGTGTGCGGATCACCTGAGGTCAGGAGTTCGAGACCAGCCTGGCCAACATGGTGAAACCCTGTCTCTACTAAAATACAAAAATTAGCCAGGTGTGGTGGTGGGCGCCTATAATCCCACCTACTCAGGAGGCTGAGGCAGGAGAATCACTTGAACTCAGGAGGCGGCGATTGCAGTGAGCGGAGATCACACTGCTGCACTCCAGCCTGGGGGACAAAGCCAGATTCCATCTCACACACACACACACACACAAAATAAATATATATAATATATATAAATATATATATATATATAAACAGTTAATGAACATAGAAAAAAAAGAATTCTGCTTATTTACTCATTCAATAAACATTTATTGAGCACCTGTTAGGAGCTGAAGATACAATGAGAAACCATAAAGATATGGCTCTATTTTCAAGAAGTTCAATGAGGGTGACAGACAAATAGGCAATTTCAATAAGCAAGAGAATTGTATGGTATTGTCGACTTTCCATCTTGATAATTTTAGGGAATAAATTTCTTCATTATTGAAAAGATAAATATTTAAAGTAAATATTACATGTTTCTGCTAAAATTGACTGAAAAGTAAAAAGTTTCTTTTTTTTTTTTTTTTTTTTGAGGCGGAGTCTTGCTCTGTCGCCCGGGCTGGAGTGCAGTGGCCAGATCTCAGCTCACTGCAAGCTCCGCCTCCCGGATTTACGCCATTCTCCTGCCTCAGCCTCCCGAGTAGCTGGGACTACAGGCGCCCGCCACCTCGCCCGGCTAGTTTTTGTATTTTTTAGTAGAGACGGGGTTTCACCGTGTTAGCCAGGATGGTCTCGATCTCCTGACCTCGTGATCCGCCCGCCTCGGCCTCCCAAAGTGCTGGGATTACAGGCTTGAGCCACCGCGCCCGGCAAAAGTTTCTTTACTAACATCCTTAATTGCCAATTTAACTCACATAGCCAAATAAATAATGCACATTATTAAAATAAACTGTACAGTAGTGTAACTAAATAATAGCACTGTGATAGGAAAGATCTATTGACTATTTATTATGTGTAAAATACTGTACTAGGAACTATGAAAGAAATAAGTGACACAGTACTGGATTTCAACGAGCTTGCAGTCTATTTTGGGAGATGACCTACCCCACATATACAGTGGCTTAAGGACACTAATAGTAAATGAAGATAGAGAAGACAAATCAGAGGCAATTCAGAGAACTTTAATGATCAGAATTGACATGTTAATAAGAGAAGGTTTTCTAGAGAAGGCTTCCCCACCCCTAGTGGTTTTCTCTCCATTACATTTGCTATATAGTGCTGCCAAAACGATCTGCCAAAAACACAAAGCCAATTATGTCTCTCTCCTTCATAGAACTTTTCAGTAACTCCCTATTTGAAAACGGATTGAAGCTCCACAGAAACCACAGAAAAGGGTTAGGCCCACAAAACCCTTCCTTACCTAGCCTCTCCCTTCACGTCTAATCTCACCTCCTTCTACTCTTCTGCACATTTTACCCTTCAGAAATCATACTCAACTGCTTACAGTGTCCTGAATACAGTCACATGATCCCATTTTTCTTCTGCCTTGAATAACCTGCTGCCACCCTCTATCTGCCTGGTGAACTCCTACTTATTCATTTACTTATTTATTTTTTAGAGACAGGGTCTCCCTCTGCTATGCAAACTGAAGTGCAGTGGTGTGATCATAGCTCAGTGCAGCTTCAAACTCCTGGGCTCAAGTGATCCTCCCGCCTCAACCTTCTGAATAGCTAGGACAATAGGCACACACCACCACACCCAGCTAGTTTTATTTTGTTTTGTAGAATTGAGGCTTTCCCTATATTGCCCAGGATGGTCTTGAACTCCTGGCCTCAAGTGATCCTCTGGGCTCAGCCTCCCAAAGAGCTGGGATTATAGACATGAACCACTGCACCCAGCCTTTTACTTAATTTATTTTTTGAGATGGGATCTCATTCTGTTGCCCAGGCTAGAGTACAGTGGCGCTATCTTGGCTCACCACAGCCTTGATCACCCAGACTCAAGTGATCTTCCCACTTCAGCTCCTGAGTAGCTGAGCTCACAGGCATGCATGACACAACTCCTGGCTAATTTTTTAAATTTTTAAATTTTTTAATTATTTATTATTTTTGAGACAGCGTCTCACTCTGTCACCCAGGCTGGAGTGCAGTGGCATGATCTGCTCACTGCAACCTCCGCCTCCTGGGCTCAAGTGATTCTCCTGCCTCAGCCTCCTGAGTAGCTGGGATTATAGGTACCCGCCACCACACCTGGCTACTTTTTGTACTTTTAGTAGAGTTGGCGTTTCACCACATTGGCCAGGCTGGTTTCAAACTCCTGACCTCAGGTGATCCACCTGCCTCAGTCTCCCAAAGTGCTGGGATTACAGGCATGAGCCATCATGCCTGGCCAATTTTAAAAAATTTTTACTGTAGAGACAGGGTTTTGCTGTGTTTTCCAGGCTGCTCTCGAACTCCTGGGCTCAAGAATCTCATAATTTATGGCCCATAGTAAGCACTTAATACAAATTTGTGTTAAATGAATATTAAATATAATATTTTATATATATGTATGCACGTGTGTGTGTGTGTGTGTGTGTGTGTTGAGAGGGGAGAGGGTCTCGTTCTGTTGCCCAGACTGGAGTACAGTGGCACAATCTTGGTTCACTGTAACCTTAAACTTCCAGGCTCAATCAGTCCTCCCACCTCAGCCTCCTGAGTAGCTGGGACCAGAGACGTTGCCAAAACACCCAGCTAATCTTTGTATTTTTTGGAGAGATAGGTTTCACCATGTTGCCCAGGCTAGACTCGAACTCCTGGGCTCAAGTGATCCTTCCGCCTCAGCCTCTCAAAGTGCTGGGTTTAGAGGTGTGAGCCATCCCGCCCAGCCTAAATATATTTTCAAGACTTTTTATTTGGAAACATTTTGACTATACAAAATTAGAGAGAATAATATAATAAACTCCCAGTACTCATTTCCCAGTTTCAACAATTATCAATCTTATTTCAACTCCATCTCCATTTATTCCCAAGTCCTCTATCCAACCCACCCCCACAGTGATTATTTTGAAGTAAATCAAATGGGATGCTTTTCTTAAAACCGATTTTTTAAAAAAAGAATATAACTTAGCAGAACTGTATAATGAAAATTCAGACTTGAAAAGGGGAGAGGTTAATAGAAGGGATGATTCCAAATATTATAGTTCATGACATGTTTTAATACTAGGCCAGGTGCAGTGGCTCACGCCTGTAATCCCAGCACTTTGGGAGGCCGAGGCGGGTGGATCACAAGGTCAGGAGTTCAAGACCAGCCTGGCCAGCATAGTGATGCCCCGTCTCTACCAAAAGTACAAAAATTAGCCAGGCATAGTGGCGCACGCCTCTAGTCCCAGCTACTCAGAAGGCTGAGGCAGGAAAATTGCTTGAATACGGGAGACGGAAGTTGCGGTGAGCTGAGACTGCACCACTGCACTCCAGCCTGGGCAAAAGAGTGAGACTCTGTCTCAAAAAACAAAACAAAACAAAACAAATATTTTAATATTTTGAAAAAGAAACATTAAAAATATATACTTCAATACTCATTTTTACGAAATGTTTTTTGTCCACATTTCAGTTCCTTAAGGGCAGCTCCCTGGTAGGTCAATTGTAGTGTTAAACAACTTGCTAGAGAAAAACTTATTTTTGCTTACCAAAGCCAAAAAGACTATGAGCCTTGCCAGTTCAATGGTCCGTCCATTCACAGCTTTACTAGCCATGAAAGTGAAACAGATGTTGTTTCCACTTAGCATTAGGAGACGTGCATTATTCTCTAGAAGCCACTCACGGGGAACCACTTTTATTAGAGGAAGAACAATTATTTAATGAGAAATCACACAACAGCTATAGTAAATACCATTAAGTACATGCAATATTTTATCACTTTATTGGAAATACAATTAGTGCCGAGGGAAATGCTAAAAAAAAATGCTCTAGTTTTCCAATTATGACATTCAGTTAGAGACACGTTATTGCCATGTCATGGAGACTCTTACAAATAAACTAATAATATAATCAAAGCAATTCTCCTACACATAGGTCAGCAGGCAAAGTGATCTAACCCTGTGCAAGGAAAGCATCCTTGTAAACTTTAGAATCTTAAAGGATTATGCAGGAATAGGAATAATTGTTTCACCTCTCCTTTACTTGCAGAAGAGGGCTTCTTACAGAACCTAGGAGGGTGTTTCTGAAAATTTACAACATGGGAGTAATTGAGCTAATTAAATGAAGAGGCTTTCAAATAATAATAATAATAATAAATGTTTATTTATAAAATTGGCAAGCAAAGGAAGGTAAGTTCATTATATGCATTCTTTTCAAACATAATGCCAAACTCTTTAAATATTTTAGAGCATTCAGTGATTTCCAACAGACACATCATTTGTTACAATTTTATAACTGCATTTTAACAATAAACTTCTATTATTCTATGTTAGTAAATATATATTTTTTACCTGATAGTTCATCTATAAGACTGATAACATCATCTGCTGTCCACTCTTTAGTGCTAGTGTCATATAGTAACTTAATGGCATTAGCCAAACCTTTCAGACTGAATTCATCTGTAGGTTCTTCTATCATTTTCTGCCAAACCACCTGTCCTGAATTGAAACAAAAACGAGGCTATGACAGAATAGTTGGCTTTGTGATAAAGACTTGTTCAAAAA
The DNA here is from genome assembly GCF_009764315.1 of Trachypithecus francoisi. NCBI lineage: Eukaryota > Metazoa > Chordata > Mammalia > Primates > Cercopithecidae > Trachypithecus > Trachypithecus francoisi. The sequence continues at coordinate 21,365,814 of NW_022681466.1, read as the reverse complement.
GGAAAGTGAATTGCAGAATGGAATCCCATTACTTATACAAGCTACTTTCATTTTAACTTTCATAACAAGAAGTCAATTCTGGTAATAGTATAGATTTGAACACCTCTGGCCAGGTGTGGTGGCTCATGCCTGTAATCCCAGTATTTTAGGAGGCCGAGGTGGGAGGATCACTTGAGGTCGGGAGTTCGAGACCAGCTTGGTCAATATTGTGAAACCCTGTCTCTACTAAAAACATATAAATTAGCTGGGCATGGTGGTACATGCCTGTAGTCCCAGCTACTCAGGAGGCTGAGGCACAAGAATCGCTTGAACCCAGGAGGCAGAAGTTGCAGTGAGTGCAGATTGGGCCACTGAACTCCAGCCTGGGTGACAGAGCGAGACTGTCTAAAAAAAAAAATATATATATATATATATGTGTGTGTGTGTGTGTGTGTGTGTGTGTGTGTATGCTTCTTGGCCAGGCACAGAGGCTCATGCATGTAATTCTAGCACTTGGGGAGGCCAAGGTGGGACCCCAGGAGTTTGAGACCAACCTGGGTAATGAAGTGGGACCCTGCAGGAGATCGAGACCATCCTGGATAACACGGTGAAACCCCATCTTTACTAAAAATACAAAAAATTGGCCGGGCGTGGTGACTCACGCCTGTAATCCCAGCACTTTGGGAGGCTGAGGCGGGTGGATCACAAGGTCAGGAGATCGAGACCATTCTGGCTAACATGGTGAAACCCCATCTCTACTGAAAACACAAAAAATTAGCTGGGTGTGGTGGCGGGCGCCTGTAGTCCCAGCTACTCGGGAGGCTGAGGCAGGAGAATGGTGTGAACCCAGGAAGCGGAGGTCACAGTGAGCTGAGATTGAGATTGCGCCACTGCACTCCAGCTCAAACAGAGTGAGAGCGAGACTCCGTCTCAAAACAAAAAACAAAAAACAAAAAATTAGCTCGGCATGGTGGCACGCACCTGCAGTCCCAGCTGCTTGGGAGGCTGAGACAGGAGAATTGCTTGAACCCGGGAGGTGGAGTTTGCAGTGAGCCGTGATTGTACCACTGTGTGCATGTGTGCGTGCGTGCGTGTGCGTGTGTGTGTATAATATATGCTTCCTAAATATATATATGCTTCCTAAAGTAAAAATAATGAACCAGTTATGTTACACCCCTGAAAAATGGGTGCTCACCATCTTGAGGAGATATTGGCCCAAAGATGATATACAGTAATCTTGCCTGATTCACCATTGGCCATGGTTTTAATATTCGTGTCAACCAAAAAGCAGAATCACTTTGATGTGTCCAATGATCAAGGAGGACATTCCTACAGAAGAGTCTAATCCTTAACTCAAGTTTTCGGGCACTTCCTATGAAGACAAAAGAATTGTAAATCATTCTTTGTAGAAAGGCTGCTGTGCATATTGAATAGTGATCAAAGCAACTTATTAATCATTATGGTTAGTGATAGTAAACTAGGTTTCTAAACAGGAAGTAACCAAGAGATTATCTATTCTTAAACTCCCCTAACTTCATAATTTGTCTATCTACTTACTTTCTCTTACCTTCCAGATTTATAATCAATATTTTGAATAATGGATCAATCAATCAAAAGACATGCTTAAGCTTACCAGACTCTTGTACAATTTTGGATTTAAAAAGAAATAAATGCAGAGAAAGGTCAAAGACATACATCATTAATACACTTTGTACTGAAAGAGTCACTTCATTTTCCTCTATGAAAATTTTATGAACAGGTGCGGTGACTCACGCCTGTAATGCCAGCACTTTGTGAAGCTGAGGTAGGAGGATCACCTGAGGTCAGGAGTTCAAGACCAGCCTGGTCAATATGGCGAAACCCTGTCTCTACTAAAAATACAAAAAATTAGCCAGGTGGCAGTGGTGGCACATGCCTGTGATCCCAGCTACTCAGGAGGCTGAGACAGGGAGAATCACTTGAACTCAGGAGAGAGAGGCGGCAGTGAGCTGAGATCTCACCACTGCACTCCAGCCTGGGTGACAGGGCTAGACTTTGTCCCCCCAAAAAAGAAAATGTTATGTTGCTGTTGTTGATAGATATGGGGTCTTGCTCTGTTACCCAAGCTGGAGTTCAGTGGCATGATTGATCATAGCTCATTACAACCTTGAACTTCTGAGTGCAAGCAATCCTCCCACCTCAGCCTCCCTAGTAGCGGGGACCACAGGCTAATTTTTTGTAGTTACAGAGGTCTCACTATATTGCTCAGGCTGGTTTTGAACCCCTGGCCTCAAGAGATCTTCCCATCTTAGCCTCCCAAAGTGTTGAGATTACAAAGCATGAGTTACTACACTTGGCTACAAAAATTTTAGATTAACAGCCGGGCGCGGCAGCTCACGCTTGTAATACCAGCACTTTGGGAGGCCGAGGCAGGTGGATCACGAGGTCAGGAGATCGAGACCATCCTGGTTAACACGGTGAAACCCCGTCTTTACTAAAAATACAAAAACATTGGTCGGGTGTGGTGGCGGGTGCCTGTAGTCTCAGCTACCCGGGAGGCTGAAGCAGGAGAATGGGTGTGAACCCAGCAGGCAGAGTTTGCAGGGAGCCGAGATCACACCACTGCACTCTGGCCTGGGCAACAGAGCCAGAATCCATCTCAAAAAATTCAGATTAACATAGGACTACTTTTTCAAAAGCTTTATTGAGATATAAATCACATACCATACAATTTACCCATTTAAAGTGTGCAATTCAATGGTTTTTATACTCAGAGATATGTGCAGCCATCATCATAGTCAATTTTAGAACATTTTCATCGCTTCAAAAAGACATGCTGTTCTTTTTGCTATCATCTTGTTATCTCTCTGTCCTTTACCACCCCCAGCTCTAAGCAACCAATACTCTACTTTCCGTCTCCATGGATTTCCCTATTCTGGATTTTTTTCTTTTTCTCTTTTTTTTTTTGAGACAGAGTCTTGCTCCTCACCCAGGCTGGAGTGCAGTGGTGCGATCTCGGCTCACTGCAACCTCTGTCTCCCGGGTTCAAGCAACGCTCCTGTCTCAGCCTCCTGAGTACTGGGATCACAGGCGCTTCTCACCACGCCTGGATAATTTTTTGTATTTTTAGTAGACATGGGGTTCTGCCATGTTGGCCAGGCTGGTCTCGAACTCTTGACCTTAGGTGACCCACCTGCCTCGGCCTCCCAAAGTGCTGGGATTACAGGTGTGAGCCACCACACCCGGCCCCTATTCTGGATTTTTATATGAATGAAAACATATAGTATGTGGCATTTTGTGACTGGCTTATTTCACCTAATACAGTGTTTTCAAGGTTCATCCATGTTGTAGCATGTATCAGCACTTCATTCTTTTTTTTTTTCTTCAACTTTTATTTTAAGTTCAGGGGTACATGTGCAAGATATGCAGGATACACAGGTAAATGTGTACCATGGTAGTTTGCTGCACAGATCATCCCATCACCCAGATATTTATTTATTTATTTTTATTATACTTTTAAGTTTTGGGATACACGGGCAGAACGTGCAGGTTTGTTACATAGGTATGTGCCATGGTGGTTTGTGCCATGGGAGTTTGTGCCATGGTGGTTTGCTGCACTTATCAACCCGTCATCTACATTAGGTATTTCTCCTAATATTATCCCTCCCCTTGCCCCCATCCCTCCATCACCTAGATATTAAGTCCAGCATCCATTAGCTATTCTTCCTGATGTTCTCCCTCCCCCAACCCCCAGAGCACTTCATTCTTTTTAATGGCCAAATAATATTCTATGGTATGGATGTACTACTACATTTTGTTTATCTATTGACCCATTGATGGACATCTGAGATGTTTCCATCTTTTGGCTGCTATGAATAATGCTGCTATTAACATTCATGTAGGCCAAGCATGGTGGCTCACGCCTGTAATCCCAGCACTTTGGGAGGGTGAGACAGGCCCACTTGAGCCCAAGAGTTTGAGACCAGGCTGGACAACATGGTGAAATCCCATCTCTATAAAAAATACCAAAAAATTAGCTTGGCATAGTAGTATGTGCCTGTAGTCCCAGCTACTCGGGAGGCTGAGGTTGGAGGATTGCTTGAGCCCAGGAAGTGGAGGTTGCAGTGAGCTGAGATCGTACCTCTGCACTTCAGCCTGGGTGATAGAGCCAGACCCTGTCTCAAAACAAAACAAAACAATAACAACAAAACCATTCATGCACAAGTTTCTCGGTGGACATATGTTTTCATTTATCCTGGGGCTATATACCTAGAAGTGAAATTGATGTATCATTTATCCTGGGGCTATACACCTAGAAGTGAAATTGATGTATCATGTAACTCTATGTTTAATCATTTGAGAAACTGTCAGACTATTTTGCAAAGTGACTGCACCATTTTACATTCCCGCCAGCAATAGATGAGGATTGTTGTCACATTCTCACTAACACTTATTATCTAAATCGAACTTTCTGATTCTAGCCATCCTAACTGAATGTGAAATGGTATATACTATTTCTCTGCTTTTCTGAGACAGTGTCTCACTCCGTTGCCCATGCTAGAATGCTGTAGAGCAGTCATGGCTCACTGCAGCCTCAACTTTCAGGGGCTCAAGTGATCCTCCCACTTCAGCCTCCTGAGTAGCTGGGATTACAGGTGTGAGTCACCTTGCCCAGCCTATCACTGTTTTCTGTCGACAGCTTTATTGAAATATAATTTATATATCATACAATTCAACCATTTAAAGTGTGCAATTCAATGGTTTATAATATATTATCATTTTTTTATATTGTGGTAAAATATAAATCACATAAAATTTGCCATTCTAACCATTTGTAAGTATGCAATTCAGTGGCATCATTTATATTTACACTGTTGTTCAACCACCACACTGTCTATTTCCAAAAGTTTTTCATCACCTCAAACACAAACTCTGTAACCACTAAGCAGTAACTCCCCACTCCCTCCTGCCCTCAGCTCCTGGTAACCTCAAATCTACTTTCTGTCTCTATGAATTTGCCTGTTCTAGGTATCTTATGTAAGTAGAACCATATAATATTTGTCCTTGTGTTCCTGGCTTCTCTCACTTAGTACAATGTTTTCAAGGTTCATCCATGTTGCAGCATATACCACATTTTGTTTATCCATTCACTTGTTTTGTTTGTTTTGTTTTTTTTCTGAGACGGAGAGCCTCCTCTGTCACCCAGGCTGGAGTGCAGTGACTGGATCATGCCTGCCTACTTCTTTTTTTTTGTAGAGATGGGGATCTCGCTATGTCCCCCGTGCTAGTCTCTAACTCCTAGGCTCAAGTCATCCTCCCACCTTGGCCTCCTAAAGTGCTGAGATTATAAGCATGAGTCACTGCCCTCTGCCTGCCATGATTATTCATATACATGTCTCCTTCTGCACATTGTGGGAGTTTCTCAGAGTGAAACAGCTCGATATAAGGTTCCATAATTTAAAAATATGAAATATTTCTGGCATATAGAGAGGTTTACAGGATGCTATAATGAGCTCCTTTGTATCTACCAGCTAGCTTAACGAATAAAAGATCATCAATACAGTTGAAACCCTCTTTCTCCAATCTCATACTGCTTTTCTACCTCACTGTCTTATTCAGTATTTATCATTCCCTTACATTTCTTTGTCCTTTTGCTATATATGTATGCCACAATTTATTTTTATTTTTTTTGAAAAGGGGTCTCTGTTGCCCAGGCTGGAGGGCAGTGGCTTGATCTTGGCTCAGTACAGCCTCAATCTAGTGGGCTCAAGCTATCCTCCCACCTCAGCCTCCTGAGTAGCTGGGACTACAGGTACATGCCATCACGGCTGGCTAATTTTTTAAAATTTTTTTGTAGAGACGAGATCTTGCGGTCTTGCCCAGTCTGGTCTTGAACTCCTGGCCTCAAGCGATCTTTCTGCTTCGGCTTCCCAAAGTGTTGGGATTGCAGTTGTGAACCACGGCACCTGGCCCACTATTTATTTATTTATGGAGACAGGGTCTCACTCTGTTGCCCAGGCTGAGTGCAGTGGTGCGATCACAGCTCACTGCAGCCTCGACCTCCCAGGGTCAAGTGATCCTTTCACCTCAGCCTCCTGAGTAGCTGGGACCATAGGCACACACCACCATGCCCAGATAATTTTTTTTTTTTTGAGATGGAGTCTGGCTCTGTCGCCCAGGCTGGAGTGCAGTGGCGCGATCTCCGCTCACTGCAAGCTCCGCCTCCCAGGTTCACGCCATTCTCCTGCCTCAGCCTCCCGTGTAGCTGGGACTACAGGCGCCCGCCACCGCGCCCGGCTAATTTTTGTATTTTTAGTAGAGACGGGGTTTCACCGAGTTAGTCAGGATGGTCTCGATCTCCTGACCTTGTGATCCGCCCGTCTCGGCCTCCCAAAGTGCTGGGATTACAGGCGTGAGCCACTGCGCCCGGCCTCAGATAATTTTTTATTTTTTGTAGAGACAGGGTCTCACTATGTTGCCTAGGCTGCTCTTGAACTTCTGGACTCAAGTGATCCTCCCACCTTGGCTTCCCAAAGTGCTGGGATTTTAGGCATGAGCCACCACACCTGGCCAAAATTACTTTTAATTACATTTTTTTTTTTTTTTTTTGAGGTGGAGTCTCGCTCTGTCGCCTGGACTGGAGTGCAGTGGCCAGATCTCAGCTCACTGCAAGCTCCGCCTCCCGGGTTTACGCCATTCTCCTGCCTCAGCCTCCTGAGTAGCTGGGACTACAGGCGCCCGCCACCTCGCCCAGCTAGTTTTTGTATTTTTAGTAGAGACGGGGTTTCACTGTGTTAGCCAGGATGGTCTCGATCTCCTGACCTCGTGATCCGCCCGTCTCGGCCTCCCAAAGTGCTGGGATTACAGGCTTGAGCCACCGCGCCCGGCCTAATTACATTTTTAAAACTCTATTTTTTCTATTTTAATCTCTGTAAATTATATGCAAATTGTAGTTTTTTACCTGGTTTGCTGCAGACAGCCATTTGCATCTTGCGGCAGAGATTAGTCAGTTCGCATAAGAAATTATAAACGCGATGGCACTCAAGTTCATCCCAACCTGCTGTTAAGGTCTGAGGAAAATAAAATAAAGAAAACATTGCGGATACTCAGACTATCAAGTCAAACCATAAGTCACACCAGGCGTGGTGGCTCACTCCTGTAATTCCAACACTTTGGGAGGCCAAGGTGGGCGGATCACCTGTGGTCAGGAGTTTGAGACTAGCCTGGACAACATAGTAAAACCTTGTCTCTACTAAAAGTACAAAAATTAGCCAGGCATGGTGGCGGGCATGTGTAATCCCAGTTACTTGGGAGGCTGAGTCAGAATTGCTCGAACCTGGGAGGCGGAGCTTGCAGTGAGCTGAGATCATGCCATTGCACTCCAGCCTAGGTGACAAGAGCAAAGCTCTGTCACAAAAACAAACAAACAAACAAAACAGGCCAGGCGCAGTGGCTCACACTTGTAATCCCAGTACTTTGGGAGGCCAACGTGGCAGATCATGAGGTCAGGAGATTGAGACCATCCTGGCTAACATGGTGAAACCCTGTCCCTACTAAAAGTACAAAAAATTAGCTGGGCACAGTGGCACGCACCTGTAGTCCCAGCTACTTGGGAGGCTGAGACAGGAGAATCACTTGTTCCCGGAGGTGGAGGTTGCAGTGAGCCGAGATCATACCACTGCACTCCAACCTGGGCAACACAGTGAGACTCCCTATCAAACAAACAAACAAAAAACAACAACAAGAAGAACATAAGTCACTACTGCCTTATGAGTGTAACTGTTTTTAGCACATGATCAAGGTGATGTGCAACTTTACCCATTATGGAACTATCAAATTAATAACAAATTACATAAACAAAACTTGGAAAGCTCCAAAATTCAGTTTCTTTTTGGTTGGAAAGGAAGTATCTTTTCAGATAACTTTTTTTTTTTTTTTTGAGATGGAATCTCACTATGTTGCCCAGGCTGTAGTGCAACGGACAGAACTTTTTTATTTGTTTGTTTGAGAAGGTTTAAATGGTACTGAATGCTGAACTTTGACAACGTGAGGCAAATAACCAAAACCCTGAACACAGTTTAGATATCTGACTTACAACCATGCTATGGCTTTAAGACTAGAGTAGAATCCCTTTGACACCCGCAGTTGTCATTTATGATATTGCTTATAAATGAGAATGATCCAATTTCAACGTGACAATTCTGAGCATTTATTTATGACTTTTTTTTCAGAGATGGGGTTTTACTATGTTGGCCAGGCTGGTCTTGAACTCCTGACCTCAGGTGATTGGCCCGCCTCAGACTCCCAAAGCGCTGGAATTACAGGTGTGAGCAACTGTGCCTGGCTATTTATGACTTTTGAATGTCAACAACCAAAAATCTTTTATTGGCTGGGCACAGTGACTCACGCCTGTAATCCTAGCACTTTGGGAGGCCGAGGCAAGTGGATTACTTGAGGTCAGGAGTTTGAAACCAGCCTGGCCAACATGATGAAACCCTGTCTCTACTAAAAACACATACACACACACACACACACATACACACACACACACAATAGCTAGGTGTGGTGGCAGGCCCCTGTAATCCCAGCTACTTGGGAGGCTGAGGACGGAGAATCACTTGAACCCAGGAGGCCGAGGTTGCAGTGAGCTGAAATTGTGTCACTGCACTCCGGCCTGGGCGACAGAGCGAGACTCTGTCTCAAAAAAGAAAAAAAAAATTAATCTGGCTGGTCGTGGTGGCTAATGTCTGCAATCCCAGCACTTTGGGAGGCTGAGGCGGGAGGATCACCTGAAGTCAGGAGTTTGAGACCAGCCTGACCAACATGGCGAAACCTTGTCTCTACTAAAAATAAAAAAATTAGCTGGGTGTGGTAGCGCATACCTGTAATCCCAGCTACTCGGGAGGCTGAGGCAGGAGAATTGCTTGAACCTGGGAGGCGGAGGCTGCAGTGAGCCAAGATCGTGCTACTGCACTCCAGCCTGGGTGACAGAGCGAGACTCTGCCTCAAAAATAAATAAATAAATGATTAATTAAAATTAATCTTATTCCCTGTGGAAGGACATACAAGAAACTGATAACTGATTACTTCTGGTGAAGAGAACTCAGTGGACAACGAGAGAGACTAACTTTTTACTTTATACATTGTGTACCATTGTAAATGTACATAAATATATACATATGTATTACATGTCCCAAAGAAAGAAACAAGTAAAAAACAAAATTAAATAAGAAAAATCTGTCTTGGAAGAGGATTAGTAGGAGGGCTTAGACCCCTGGAATCTGGGTGAGTACAAGTTGGTGGCTGGTAGGCTGAGCACAGCAAGATTCTTACGGGTGCAGTGCCTGCCTCACAAGGTTGTTGTAAATGTAAATTAGTCAATACATGTTGTTGGGTGTGGTGGCTCACACCTGTAATCTCATTACTTTGGGAGGCAGAGGTGGGTGGATTGCTTGAGGTCAGGAGTTCGAGACCAGCCTGACCAACATGGTAAAACCCTGTCTCTACTAAAAATACAAACAAATAATTAGCCAGGCATGGTGGCGGGCGCCTGTAATCCCAGCTACTCAGGAGGCTGAGGCAGGAGAATCACTTGAACCTGAGAGGCGGAGGTTGCAGTGAGCTGAGATCATGCCATTGTACTCCAGTCTTGGTGACAGAGTAAGACTCCATCTCAAAAAAATAAATAAATAAATAAATAAATTAATCAACACATGTAAACTACTTAGAACAGTGTTTGGCACATAGTAAGCTGAGTAAACGCTAATTATTATCTTCTTTGTTTACAATATAAAAGATCAGTCAAAATGTTCTTGAATTGATACAACTGATTATTAATATCACACCTTAACTAGCCCAAGACTAAACTCATTATATAGATAGATATAGACACACGCATGCACACACACCACTCCATATTTCTAATCTTTACAACTAGTAGAAACTTTGAGGACACCAATTCTTCAGGAGGAGTAACCTTCATTCAGCATATAGAATGGTTTGGGGGATAAATAAATGTCAAACATTTTTGACCACTGAGAAATTCAAAACAAAAATCTGAGATAGCAAACATTATTAGATTAATACATTCTCAAATCTTTATTTTATTTTGCTCTTTTTAAGATTATAATAATTTTATTAACCTATGAAAAGAGAGACTGGATATTCTATTTGTTAGCAGTTCCAAAGGTATCCCTTTTCTTCTCTGATTAAAAAAAATGTACCTGTAAAAACATGCCGTAACATGTTAATCCTAAACACTGCATAGGAGCTGCACAGCCATTGAATTTAAAGCAGGAAACCTATGAAGAGAACAATGTTAATACCTTCTTGTCGGTGATACTATAGTTTGACAATGGTGGAACAATGGTTTGACATTCAAATTTGATGGAAATAAGCAAAAAATTTTTCAGCACCTATTCTGATCAGCATTATGTTTCATAGGTGGGGATTATAATAGTAGTATAAAAGTCTCAGCCAGGCGCAGTGTCTGACGCCTGTAATCCCAGCACTTTGGGAGGCCGAGGCGGGCAGATCATGAGGTCAGGGGATCGAGACCATCCTGGCTAACACGGTGAAACCCCGTCTCTACTAAAAATACACAAAAAATAGCCGGGCGTGGTGGCAGGCGCCTGTAGTCCCAGCTACTCCGGAGGCTGAGGCAGGAGAATGGCATGAACCCTGGAGGCGGAGCTGGCAGTGAGCCGAGACAGCGCCATGGCACTCCAGCCTGGTGACAGAGCGAGACTCCGTCTTAAAAAAAAAAAAAAAAAAAAAGACTCTACTCTCCAGGAAGTTCACCATTTATTTAATAATAACAATAATTTTTTATTTTTATTTTTTATGATGGAGTCTTGCTCTGTCACCCAGGCTGGAGTGCAGTGGCATGATTTTCGGCTCACTGAAGCCTCCGCCCCTTGGGTTCAAGCGATTCTCATGCCTTAGCCTCCCAAGTAGCTGGAATTACAGACACCTCCAGGCCTGGCTAATTTTTGTACTTTTAGTAGAGATGGGGTTTCACCATGTTGGCCAGGCTGGTCTTGAACTCCTGACTTCAGGTGATCCACCTGCCTCAGCCTTCCAAAGTGCTAGGATTACAGGTGTGAGCCACCATGCCCTGCAAAAGGTTTTGTACAAGAAGTTATGAGGCTGGGCGCTGTGGCTGATGCCTATAATACCAGAATACTTTGGGAGGCTGAGGTGGGTGGATCACTTGAGGTCAGGAATTTGAGACCAGCCTGACCAATATGGAGAAACCCTGTCTCTACTAAAAATACAAAAATTAGTTGGGCGTGGTGACAGGTGCCTGTAGTCCCAGCTACTTGGGAGGCTGAGACAAGAGGATTGCTTGAACCCGGAAGGCAGAGGTTGCAGTGAGCCAAGATCGTGCCACTGCACTCCAGCCTGGGTGACAGGGTGAGACTACATCTCAAAAAAAAAGAAAGAAAGTTATGTTGGCCAGGCGTGGTGGCTCACGCCTGTAATCCCAGCACTTTGGGAGGCCAAGGCGTGGATCACCAGGTCAGGAAATCGAGACCATTCTAACACAGTGAAACCCCGCCTCTACTAAAAATACAAAAAATTGGCTGGGTGCTGTGGCTCACGCCTGTAATCCCAGCACTTTGGGAGGCCGAGGTGGGCAGACCACGAGGTCAGGAGTTCGAGATCAGCCTGACCAACACGGTGAAACTCTGTCTCTACTAAAAATACAAAAATTAACTGGGCATGGGGGCACATGCCTATAATCCCAGCTACTTGGGATGCTGAGGCAGGAGAATCACTTGAACCTGGGAGGCAGAGGTTGCAGTGAGCTGAGATCGTGCCACTGCACTCCAGCCTGGGCAGCAGAGCGAGACTCCATCTCCAAAAAAAAAAAAAAAAAAAAAATTAGCCAGGCGTGGTGGCACACGCCTGTAATCCCAGCTACTCGGGAGGCCAAGGCAGGAGAACTGCTTGAACCTAAGAGGCGGAGGTTGCAGTGAGTCATGATAGTGCCACTGCACTCCAGCCTAGGCGACAGAGTGAGACTCTGTCTCAAGAAAAAAAAAAAAAAAACATATTTATGAATGTGATGCTTTGGGAAGAGTAATCTTGATTCAGCATACAGAATGGTTTGGGGAGTAATGAATTGGATGACAGAAAGGTCATCTGGGAAACTGCAATAATAATACAGACCAGAACTCAATGTAAATGCTGACACGAAAAAGTTGGCAAGGCAAGGTGGCTCATGCTTGTAATCCCAGCACTTTGGGAGGCCAAGGTGGGCAGATCGTCTGAGGTCAGGAGTTCAAGACCAGACTGTTCAACAGGACAAAACCCCGTCTCTACTAAAAGTACAAAAATTAGCCAGGCATGGTGGTGGGTGACTGTAATCCCAGCTATTCTGGAGGCTGAGGCAGGAGAATAGCTTGAACCCAGGAGGTGGAGGTTGCAGTGAGCCGAGATCACGCCGCTGCACTCCAGTCTGGGTGACAAGAGCGAGACTCTGTCTCAACAAAAAAAAAAAAAAAAAAAGAAAAAAGAAAAAGTCAGTGTGTCAGAAAGAGTAGATACCACTGAGTGTTGAACTGAACCATCAGAGTTGGATGTATGCTTGGATTTGTATATGAAAGTCTTTTTTTTGTTGTTGTTGAGACGGAGTCTTGCTCTGTCGCCCAGGCTGGAGTGCAGTGGCCGGATCTCAGCTCACTGCAAGCTCCGCCTCCCGGGTTTACGCCATTCTCCTGCCTCAGCCTCCCGAGTAGCTGGGACTACAGGCGCCCGCCACCTCGCCCGGCTAGTTTTTTGTATTTTTAGTAGAGACGGGGTTTCACTGTGTTCGCCAGGATGGTCTCGATCTCCTGACCTCGTGATCCGCCCGTCTCGGCCTCCCAAAGTGCTGGGATTACAGGCTTGAGCCACCGCGCCCGGCCTGTATATGAAAGTCTTATAAAGAGACTATGCCCAAACATATTGATACACATTTCCAAGTCTATTATCATAAAATGTTTGTTGTTTTATATATTAAAAACACTTTCCTATGTTTCTATACATTTAAACAATAAAATTTCAACATTCAGAAATTATTTCACTTTAATACAATATCTAAATCTCTACTTTAAAACTTCCTTAGGATTTGTAGGTGGTGCAAAATACACTTTATACTCTGAGAAACCTAATAAACTTGAATGATGTGCTTAGTTATATATGAAAATGGTTTTATAAGTGAAAGACTACTACATTTTGACATTATATAATCTCTAAGTACTTGGTAAAGTATTAGACTATCATAAATCAATTTTTTTTTTTTTTCCTTTTTGTGGAGAACGGGGTCTCGCTGTATACCCAGGCAGGTCTCGAACTCCTGGGCTCAAGCTATCCTCCCGCCTCTGCCTCCCTGAGAGCTGGGATTACAGGCGTGAGCCACCGCGCCCGGCCATAAATCAATTTTTTAGTGCTAATTCATGAAATTCTACTAATACAGAGTAAAATGAGCATGAGATAATAATATAATATCTTTACTGGAAATCAAGATTGTAAACTAATTTAGAAGTATGATCTTACTTCTGTGAGTATCTTGTGAATGTACTTTAGCCTTTCCTTGGTGGGTAGCAGCAATGTGCATCTTTTAAACAGTAGACCTAAGAAAGTAAAGAGACGTAAGAAAAAATGACAACAATACAATTAAGAATATCAATAGAGCACAGAATAATGTTTCCTGAAAGTCAAGTATGGTATATCACAGTGGACTATGAGTTGATACGGTTTTTAAGAGAAAGTTTGAGAGGAAGGGTGCAAAACACTTTCCATTTATGGTATTTAACAAGTGACTCTGATGCTCATCTAAGAGGCCTTGGCATAAAATCTTGCAAAAAATTGTTACATTGCTTCTATAGGACACACAGAAAAATACATAGAGTATAAAAGATACAATAATAAAGACACGCTAGAGAAATTTTATTTTGCCTTTATTCCATAGAAAACAGATTTCAGCATCTCTTGACATTAACCTCGTATCCATATCCACAAAGGAAAATGTTTTAAGAGTTGTTAATCTAAAACATGGAAAGAATGAGAAAACAGATTTTTTTTTTTGAGACAAGGTCACCCAGGCTGAAGTACAGTGGCATGCCATCATGACTTACTGCAGTCTTGATCTTCTGGGCTCAAGTGATCCTCCCACTTCAGCCTCCCAATAACTAGGACCACAGGCATGTGCCACCAAGCCCAGCTAATTTTATTTTTCTTGATACAGGATCTCGCTCTGTCGCCAGGATGAAGTGCAGTGGCGCGATCTCTGCTTACTGCAACCTCCACCTCCTGGGTTCAAGTGATTATTCTGCCTCAGTCTCCTGAGTAGCTGGGACTACAAGTGCACACCGCCATGCCCAGCTCATTTATGTATTTTTAGAGACGAGGTTTCACCATGTTGGCCAGGATGGTCTCGATGTCTTGACCTCATGATCTGCCTGCCTCAGCCTCCCAAAGTGCTGGGATTACAGGTGTGAGCCACCGTGCCCAGCCCAAGCCCAGCTAATTTTTTAAAAAACATTTTTTTCGTAGAGACGGGGTCTTGCTTTGTTGCCCAGGCTGGTCTTGAATTCCTGGGCTCAAGTAATCCTTCTACCTTGGCCTCACAAAAAGCACTGGGATTAAATTGCATTGGGCTGAGAAAACAGGTTTTGTATCCCTCTCTCCAAATACAAAAATTAAAGTCATAAGCACTTCAGAGGCTAGATTTTTTCTTTTTTTCCACAGAAAGTATCCAGTTAGGATGAAATATCCACTTATTCCTTCTAAGATATCCTTTTATGGGACTTGCATGCTAAGAATGTATAGGATTTTGTGTACAGATACTTTAAAAAGAAAAAAAACCTCAATTTCTCAGTGAGATAGGTAACGTGAGCTACAGTGACAGGAAGTGTATGATTTGTTTCCTCTAACTTTAAACGTTCTATTTTCCTAAAATGGTAATACATTGTTAATATTCCTATGAGGGCAAATGTCCTCAAACTAAATAAAAGATATATGGTAGAAAAATATATACCTGAACCTCATGACGTTTTTCTGCTTTCATCTTCTCTGTATTTACTTTTTTACATAAGATTATAATTACTTTACATAATTCTGAAGAATCTATAGAAATCTAACTTATTTTTAGAAGTTGCTATGTTTGAGTAACACATGAACAGAATTGAGTTTTAAACACAAACCCTCGACCGGGCGCGGTGGCTCAAGCCTGCAATTCCAGCACTTTGGGAGGCCGAGACGGGTGGATCGCGAGGTCAGGAGATCGAGACCAACCTAGCTAACACGGCGAAACCCCGTCTCTACTAAAAAATACAAAAAACTAGCCGGACGACTTGGCGGGCGCCTGTAGTCCCAGCTACTTGGGAGGCTGAGGCAGGAGAATGGCGTAAACCTGGGAGGCGGAGCTTGCAGTGAGCTGAGATCCGGCCACTGCACTCCAGCCTGGGCGACAGAGCGAGACTCCGTCTCAAAAAAAAAAAAAAAAAAAAAATGAACTCTCTTTATTTTTGTATATAAGACATTTTTCATACTTGACAACTAAGGGAAAAGGAAAAAAAACATTTTTCAGTGTTTAGTTTTTAAGCTGAGTTCTTTCCCTTTCATGCTTTGGTATCCAATTTCACAGCATATCATAACTAAGGAATTCTAGGCATTAATTCTCAGAATTCTACTCCTGGGCACAATTTATCCTCCTGCCTCAGCCTCCTGAGTATCTGGGACTACAGGCACGTGTGACTGCATCCAGCCTTATTTTGGTATGCTGATTGCCTAATATAAAACTCCTATTTTTAAGGATCAGAACTTACCATAAAATCCAATACTGGCTGTTTAAAAAAAAAAAACAAAACAAAAGAAAACCACAGGTGCTCTGCTAGACCCTTTAGAGACTAACTTTTTCAAAGTTCTTCCCTAAATAGAGTCAGATGTAATGTTCTTTCTACATTGGCCATCTGCTCTGTTTTTTTATTTTTTATTTATTTATTATTATTATTATTATTATTATTATTATTATTATTATTATTTTTTTTTTTTGAGACGGAGTCTCGCTCTTCCGCCCAGGCTGGAGTCCAGTGGCCGGATCTCAGCTCACTGCAAGCTCCGCCTCCCGGGTTCACGCCATTCTCCTGCCTCAGCCTCCCGAGGAGCTGGGACTACAGGCGCCCGCCACCTCGCCCGGCTAGTTTTTTGTATTTTTTAGTAGAGACGGGGTTTCACCGTGTTAGCCAGGATGGTCTCGATCTCCTGACCTTGTGATCCGCCCGCCTCGGCCTCCCAAAGTGCTGGGATTACAGGCTTGAGCCACCGCGCCCGGCCTATTATTATTATTATACTTTAAGTTCTAGGGTACATGTGCATAAGGTGCAGGTTTGTTACATATGCATACTTGTGCCATGTTGGTGTGCTGCACCCATCAACTCGTCAGCACCCATCAACTCGTCATTTACATCAGGTATAACTCCCAATGCAATCCCTCCCCCTTCCCCCCTCCCCATGATAGGCCCCGGTGTGTGATGCTCCCCTTCCTGAGTCCAAGTGATCTCATTGTTCAGTTCCCACCTATGAGTGAGAACATGCGGCGTTTGGTTTTCTATTCTTGTGATAGTGCTCTGTTTTACATGAAGAAGCAAATTAAAACTTACAATTGGCTGAGTACGGTGGCTCACACCTGTAATCCCAGCACTTTGGGAGGCTGAGGAGGGCAGATCACTTGAGGACAGAGTTCGAGACCAGCCTGGTCAACATAGTGAAACCCTGTCTCTACTAATACAAAAATTAGCTAGGCATGGTGGTGCATGCCTGTAATCCCAGTTACTGGAGATGCTGAGGCACAAGAATCACTTGAACCCAGGAGGCGGAGGTTGCAGTGAGCCAAGGTTGTGCCACTGCACTCCAGTCTAAGTGACAGAGTGAGACTGCCTCAAAAAAAAAAAAAAATTCTTCAAAGCATTGTGTGTGTGTGTGTGTGTGTGTGTGTGTGTATGAATATGAGACAGGGTCTCACTCTGTTGCCAAGGCCGGAATGCATTTTCAAAATCGACTCGGCCGGGCGCGGTGGCTCAAGCCTGTAATCGCAGCACTTTGGGAGGCCGAGATGGGCGGATCACAAGGTCAGGAGATCGAGACCATCCTGGCTAACCCAGTGAAACCCCGTCTCTACTAAAAAATACAAAAAACTAGCCGGGCGAGGTGGCGGGTGCCTGTAGTCCCAGCTACCCAGGAGGCTGAGGCAGGAGAATGGCGTAAACCCGGGAGGCGGAGCTTGCAGTGAGCTGAGATCCGGCCACTGCACTCCAGCCTGGGCGACAGAGCGAGACTCCGTCTCAAAAAAACAAAAAAACAAAAAAAAAAAAAACAAAATCGACTCACTGCAGCTTCGACCTTTGGGGCTCAAGTAATCCTCCCACCTCAGCCTCCTGAGTAGCTGGGACAACAGGTTTTGTCCTCTAATTTGTTTCCTCTAACTTTAAACGTTCTATTTTCCTAAAATGGCAATACATTGTTAACATTCCTATGAGGGCAAATGTCCTCAAACTAAAAATAAGATTTATGATAAGAAAATATATACCTGGGCCGGGTGCGGTGGCTCAAGCCTGTAATCCCAGCACTTTGGGAGGCTGAGACGGGCGGATCACGAGGTCAGGAGATCGAGACCATCCTGGCTAACACGGTGAAACCCCGTCTCTACTAAAAAATACAAAAAAAACTAGCCAGGCGAGGTGGCGGGCGCCTGTAGTCCCAGCTACTCGGGAGGCTGAGGCAGGAGAATGGTGTAAACTCGGGAGGCGGAGCTTGCAGTGAGCTGAGATCCGGCCACTGCACTCCAGCCTGGGCAACAGAGCGAGACTCCGTCTCAAAAAAAAAAAAAAAAAAAAAAAAAGAAAATATATACCTGAATCTCATGACTTTTCAGCTTTCAGCTGGGCCGCCATGCCCAGATAATTTTTTAATTTTTTGTAGAAATGGGATCTCCCTATGTTGCCCAGGCTGGTCTTGAACTCCTGGGCTCAAGCGATCCTCCCACCTTGGCTTCCCAAAGTGCTGGGATTACAGGCATGAGCCACTGAGCCCGGCCCAAAGCACAGCATTCTGAAAATCTTATTTTAATGTCTGAAAATAAGCTGGATACAGTCACACATGCCTGTAGTTTCAGATACTCAGGAGACTGAGGCAGGAGGATCGATTGTGCCCAGGAGTACAGGCCAGCCTGGGCAACACTGCAAGATTCCATCTCAAAAAAAAAAATGGTGAAAACAATAACAGATCAGGTAAGAATGACAACATGAGAAAATGGTAAGTATATCAAACATTTACTTAAAGAATTAGTCATAAATGAAGTGTTTGCATCAAAATTAAATAGAAAGTTGAAATCATTACATGAATAAAACCATTTTAAAAAGCTATTAAGATCAATACATATTTGTACTTTTTAATGAATTACACATGTAATCATCTTAGTGTTTTTGTTAGTTTAAGCAATTGAGACTTGATCAGGGAGAAATATTTCTTTCAGATCAAAACCAAAGTATAAGCTCTACCGTATTACCCAGGTACCACTTCCTCTACAACTAATGATGAACTAAAAATAATTCTTTTTCTTTTTTTTTTTTTTTGAGTTGGAGTCTCGCTTTGTCACCTAGGCTGGAGTGCAGTGGCGTGACCTCAGCTCACTGCAACCTCCATTTCCTGGGTTCAAGCAATTGTCCTGCCTCAGCGTCCTAAGTAGCTGGGACTATAGGCATGTGCCACCATGCCCAGCTAATTTTTGTATCTTTAGTAGAGACAGGGTTTCGCCATGTTGGCCAGAGTAGTCTTGAACTCCTGACCTCAGGTGATCTGCCGGCCTTGGCCTCTCAAAGTTCTGGGAATACAGGTGTGAGCCACTGTGGCCAGCTGAAAAATTACATTTATAATGAGAAGTAGGAAAAAGTAGTTTCCATATTCTGTTACAGGCTTTAGTAAGCCTAATCATAAATACTGAAACCAACGACACTGTAATCAGATCACATTCTTTTCTATCATTTGGTCTTATTCAAATACACAGGTAATCATCAAATACATTTTGATGTATTTACATATCCACACACTCTTATTATCTTAAATCTAAGCATCCTTGGACTACTAAAAGGCAGTATTCACTTAACTTACTGTTACGCCTTTATTTAAATCACACCATCTTGATATTTGGTTTTATTGCCATGCTTTGATGAATTATAAAGTGGTTTCATAATTAAATCGGTGTTATTAGTCAAGTCAAAACTAGAATTTTACTTCAGCACTCTCAGGGACAATGAAATCAATGAATGGAGTAAAAAACATAAATGATTATAAATTAAGGAAGAAAGATTATACAGAATTTGCTTTGATAAGGTCAGTTTAATTATAGCTTAATGACTTACTAAATGTACTTAAAAAACCACAGTTTCTGGTGAGAGGATAAATAATCTTCCATAATAATGTGTTTAAATTTCTATTTTTAAGGACTAGATTATGGTTGAAAGGGAAAAGAGGTAAAGAGATAAAACTCATTCGATCTACAGGAAGTGACACATAGAAAATACATCAATTTCCTAAACTAATAAGCCACTAGACGTTAAGCATAGGTGACGCTGTATCTATATGAAATCACAAGAATTGACACTTTACATCAAAATGCATTTTCTCACCTTTAAAGATAACTGGTTAAGGGAGTGTTCTCACACTAAAGAATAAAAGCGTCATAGAAACAGGCACATTTTGGAATATATTCCATTTCCTACTGGCCTTACAGAATTGTATACTAAGTTTCTCTTAATTAAGCACAGTTCTTTACTTGTTGCAATTCTCATTACATAAGTTACCTAGAGATCTGTAGTGCTCCAGTATAGCAGAGTCTTGTCTCCTGTCAGGCAGTTCAAGGTTATGAAAGTCCTGTAGTAAAAGTCTTTTGCTTCCTGATGAGGTTGAGAGATAATTAATAATGTGTTGGCTGACTGTTTTGGACACCATGCTTAGCATGCTGATATCCTTCACTACCAAAAAGAAATATATATGTGTATGTATCAATGGCTTAAATGCAAGAACATCACTATTAACACAGTCTATTAACTTATAGGTTAACTAAATCATCATCACTATCACCATCATCATCTCATTGGGAAAAAAGGGAAAAATCTTAAAATTGTTTCAAATCCAGTTCTCAATGAATTAGAAACATGTTTGGATTTACCAATCAAGGTACTATGTCATAATTACAGGCACGTTTTCAAGAGTTTAAGCATTGCTGTGTTCAAAGGAAGATTTAAAAAATTAACAGGGCTAGGCGCGTGACTCACGCCTGTAATCTCAGCACTTTGGGAGGCCAAGGCAGGCGGATCACCTGAGGTCGGGAGTTCGAGACCAGACTGACCAACATGGGGAAACTCTGTTTCTACCAAAAATACAAAATTAGCCAGGCATGATGGCGCATGCCAGCTACTCGGGAGGCTGAGGCAGGAGAATAGCTTGAACCTGGGAAGTGGAGGTTGTGGTGAGCTGAGATTACACCATTGCACTCCAGCCTGGGCAACAAGAGCAAAACTCCATCTCAAAATAATAATAATAATAATAACAAGTATTGTGCTTTCTCATTGTACTCCTTATCTGACAATAATGAAACTTTAGAAAATAAACACTTAACATGAATGTCATTAACATTTTAGCATGGCCCATGATGACAAACTAGTTCTTGGGAAAAATTAAAATAGTCTAGTGTCTTTTGTAGGCTATTCATAAGTTCCCAAACCTTACCTGACAAATATTTTAAAATTATCTGGAATATTTCCAATGGTAAGGCTTTAAAATATCCAAATGTTGATATGGGTTGAAAGCCTGAGCCAAGGGTCTTGGAATAACAGCTGGTTTGACGATTACTACGTCTAAGTTTCTGGTTGGGAATCAAAGTGAAATTGGTATTTATTCTGGATGCCATTCTTCTTCTTGTCTCATAAATTTATCCTGGTCAGAAAAACAAAGTACAAGAGACAAGAAAGAAAGGAAATTAAAGCAAGGAAGAGTTTTTTTTTTTTTTTTTTTTTTAACAAAGAGGTTGATAGTATGATATGCAATAGCTGTTTCTCCGTATTTACAAAAGATTTTTGTTTTGTTTTTTTTTGAGACAGAGTCTTGCTCTGTTGCCCAGGCTGGAGTGCAATGGCGTAATCTCAGCTCGCTGCAACCTCCGCCTCCTGGGTTCAAGTGGTTCTTCTGCCTCAGCCTCTTGAGCAGTTGGGATTACAGTCAAGCGCCACCAAGCCCAGCTAATTTTGTATTTTTAGTAGAGACGGGGTTTTGCCATGTTGGCCAGGAAGGTCTTGAACTCCTGACCTCAGGTGATCTGCCCTCCTCTGCCTTCCAAAGTGCTGGGATTACAGGCATGAGACACTGAGCCTGGCCCCACTTACTTTATTACAGCTAAAATTTAAATAGTTTTAAAGTCTCTATTTTCATTTCTTTATTGTTTTGAACAAAAAAACTCAGTACTCAGTTTTAAAGAAACAGAAAAACATTACTATGAAATTTTAAAGCTACATTAATATTTTGACTTTTTAAAAGAATATAGGCTGGGTGTGGTGGCTCGCGTCTGTAATCCCAACACAAAAAAGTAGGTGGCATTACTATTACCAATTATGTGCTGTATAATACTCAAATAAGCAGTGAATTAAAGTCTTTCTTCTTTTCTTTGTTGGTTTTTACTTTTTTGTCAGTCTTGTTCTGTTGCCCAGGCTGGAGTACAGTGGCATGATGAGAGCTCATTGCAGCCTCGAACTCCTGGGCTCAAACAATCCTCCTGTCTCAGCCTCCTGAGTAGCTGCGACTACAGGCACAGAGCCACCATGCCCAGCTAAACAAAAAAAATTTTTTTTGGCCGGGCACAGTGGCTCACGCCTGTAATCCCAGCACTGTGGGAGGCCGAGGTGGGCAGATCACAAGGTTAGGAGATCAAGACCATCCTGGCTAACACAGTGAAACCCCATCTCTACTAAAAATACAAAAATTAGCCGAGCATAGTGGCAGGCGCCTGTAGTCCCAGCTACTCAGGAGGTTGAGTCAGGAGAATGGCGTGAACCCGGGAGGTGGAGTGCAGTGAGCCGAGACCGTGCCACTGCACTCCAGCCTGGGTGACAAAGTGAGACTCCATCTCAAAAAAAAAAAGAAAAAAATTTTTTGTAGAGGCAGTGTCTGCCTGTGTTGCCTAACCTGGTCTTGAATTCCTGAGCTCAAGTGATCCTCCCACCTCAGCCTCCCAAAATGCTGGGATTATAGGCATGAGCCACTGTGTGTTCATAAGACTAGAATAAATACATGAATAGTAATAATTCTTTCCTCAATTCCACCTTCTATTAATAACAGTCACTGGCTGAGAGAGGTGGCTCACGCCTGTAATCTCCGCACTTTGGGAGGCGGAGATGGGTGGATCACCTGGGGTCAGGAGTTCGAGACCAGCCTGGCCAACATGGTGAAACCCCATCTCTACAAAAAATACAAAAATTAGTCAGGGATGGCAGTGTGCACCTGTAATCCCAGCTACTTGGGAGGCTGAAGCAGGAGAATTGCTGGAACCTGGGAGGCGGAGGTTGCTCTGAGCCCAGCTACTCTGAAGGCTGAGGCACGAGAATCGCTTGAATCTGGGAGGCAGAGGTTGCAATGAGCTGAGATCATGCCATTGCACTCCAGCTTGGGGCAACAGAGTAAGACTTGGTCTCAACAAACAAACAAAAAATAATAGTCACTGATGAATCTTAGAAAGGGCCTATGCAACTTGATTTCAAAGATAAATATTTCTTAAACTCATCAAACGTAACTTATTAAAATTACTGATTATTTACTTACACTAAATAATTTATTTTTGATGGATTATTGCTCTATTGCCTAGGCTGGAGTGCAGTGACACAATGCGATCTCAGCTCACCGCAACCTCCGCCTACTGGGTTCAAGTGATTCTCCTGCCTCAGCCTCCCAAGTAGCTGGGATTACAGGCGTGTGCCACCACACCTGGCTAATTTCTGTATTTTTAGTCAAGGCGGGGTTTCACCACACTGGTCAGGCTGGTCTGGAACTGCTGACCTCAGATGATCCACCAGCCTTGGCCTCCCAAAGTGCTAGGATTACAGGCGAGAGCCACCGCGCCGGCCCATTACACTAAATAATTATTTCAACACATGTACCACACAGTGACTTTGTGTCACTCTATGGTTCTAATTCAGAAAACAATGTCTTTTGTGTATATATACATATACGCATAATTACAACTCCAATAGAAGGCTCCTTGTTTCTGAAGTAACAACTAAGACATTTTCATCAAAGATATATAATTGTATCTGGCCAAAAGGCATTTTCTCCTTTCCTACAGAATTGCTAAAGTAACATTGTTACTTATTCATCTTGAAAGGTTACATATCGGCGGGGCGCGGTGGCTCAAGCCTGTAATCCCAGCACTTTGGGAGGCCGAGACGGGCGGATCACGAGGTCAGGAGATCGAGACCATCCTGGCTAACACGGTGAAACTCCGTCTCTACTAAAAATACAAAAACTAGCCGGGTGAGGTGGCGGGCGCCTGTAGTCCCAGCTACTCGGGAGGCTGAGGCAGGAGAATGGCGTAAACCCAGGAGGCGGAGCTTGCAGTGAGCTGAGATCCGGCCACTACACTCCAGTCCGGCGACAGAGCGAGACTCCGCCTCAAAAAAAAAAAAAAAAGAAAGAAAGGTTACATATCAACTTACATCAATTTAAAATTGGTTACACATTTGAAAACATAACAAAGAAATTTAGTGCTTAGTGAAAAGTACACGCTGAACCTCCTTTGAAACCATACCACATCGCTTGGGGACAGTATTCAGTGAACACTTAAATTAGGAGATATTTAAAAATTATCATTAAGATAATACAAATAGGCCAGGCATGGTGGCTCACGCCTTAATCCCAGCGCTTTGGAAGGCCGAGGCTGGTGGATCACGAGGTCAGGAGATCGAGTCCACCCTGGTTAACACGGTGAAAATCCTTCTCTACTAAAAACAAAACAAAATAAAACAAAAAAACAAAAAATTAGCCGGCGTGGTGGCATGCACCTGTAGTCCCAGCTACTCCGGAGGCTGAGGCAGGAGAATCGCTTGAAACCAGGAGGCGGAGGTTGCAGTGAGCCGAGATCGCCACTGCACACCAGCCTGGGTGACAGAGCAAGACTCTGTCTCAAAAAACAAACAAACAAACAAACTACACAAATAATAACTTTACACAATACAGCTAAATGAAGAAAAAATTAAGTTCATTTATAAACACTTTGGTTTATATAATTTCAAACTTTTACATATACTTCTTTTTAACAAGAAAGAGGGATCATTATACTACTTTGCAATCTGCTTTTTTCAATGATTTCTCTTTCCAAGCTAATAAATATCCTTCTACAAGTAATCATATTTTAATGACTGTGTGTCATTCCACCAAGTAAAAGAATCTTAATTTGTTGACTCCATAAGGTTGTTTGTAACTTTAACTTTGCACAGTAGGCGTTTAGTTTGTTTTTGAGATGGCGTTTTGCAGTCTCCTGGGCAGGAGTGCAATGGCGCGATCTCGGCTCACTGCAACCTCCGCCTCCTGGGTTCAAGCGACTCTCCTGCCTCAGCCTCCGGAGTAGCTGGGACTACAGGCGCCCGCCACCACACTCGGCCAATTTCTTGTATTTTCAGTAGAGACGGGGTTTCACCACGTCAGCCAGGATGGTCTCGATCTCCTAACCTCGCGATCCGCCCGCCCCGGCCTCCCAAAGTGCTGGGATTACAGGCGTGAGCTACTGCGTCCGGCCAACACAGTAGGCGTTTTAAAGCATTTTTATTACAGTAACATAAATCTGGCCTTGGCTTCGTCCTGTTTCTCTGAGGAATGTGGAAAGCGGGGCTTAGGCCCGTGGGCTCTTCAAAAACTGTCACCAGGCGGGACTTCACTGTGTCAACTATGAACTATATACATGTTTAAAATAAATATAAATACAAATTTAAAAACGATAAGCCCAAATTCTTTTAAAACTGAAGTCTCCACTTAATAGTTCCTTATTTTCCTCACTCAGAGCTGGGCGTTTCGCAGGGAAAAAGCAGGCTTTTGTGAAAATTCTAAAGGTATAATCCTAAATTATTTTTGGTTTCCGCTCACGCCTCAAGAGAATAAGAATCACAGCCCCAAATAATAATAATAAAATGATGCTTCATGCCCCCTGTTCCATCCCACTAACTTCGTCCACGTCTGAAAGGCTCAATTGGATGAACTTCCCCGCCCCCCACACCTTTAAGATAAAAACTACATTCACAGTGATTTCTGTTTTAACATAAAACTCTTGGAAGGGCCCCATCCAATCTGTCGGGCAGCTGCCCCACACATCTCCAAAGCTGCAAACTAGGGAAGCCTAAAGGACAAACTGGCCAACAGGAGAATCAAACCACACGGGGTACGTTTCGCTCCCTTCAGTCCATGAAAGATGAAATTATCTCAATAAAATACTGGGGGGAAAAAAACCTCTTTTACCACAGATTTTGACACTTTTCCGGCTACTGAGTCACAGGAAAGTGGCACTTAGTCGTTCTGCCCCACCATCCTCAAATTTCTTAGTGTTTAGAAAAGAAAATATCTCCTCAAGATCTTCCCGCCAGGAAACGGGAAGGTCAGACTCCCGTAGGCTCCGGAGCTGCAGCCCTGCCCACCAAGCGTCCCCGTGGCCTCTAGAATATTGTAGAATCTTCCCAAAAGCCCACGCGGGAAGGAGGCCCGCCCCCTCATGAATAGCAAGAAGCCTCAGCTCTCGTAGAGCCCGCCTCCCTCATGAATATTGTAGATCTTCCCAGGAGTCCTAGCGGGAAGTCGGCCCCCACCGCCCACTTATCAATAGCAAGAGAGCCAGCTCCCATGGTGCCCTCCTTCTCATGAATAATTAACGAGGGCGAGGTTCCTGGAGCCCAAACTCAGGCCTCAGCCACCCTTCGCGCCAAGCTGAAGGAAGGGGCTGGAGCCGTTACGGTGTGGGGGAGGTAACGGAGGGGAGGGTGCAGCCCAAGATCTTCAACGCGGCGAGCCACGTCTCTGCTCCACTGCCTTTCCCTTCACCTAGTTTTGAGACAATTTTTGAGTCGCTCTCACCCCCACTATCCCCAGAAGGTCAAGTTACAAGGGGTTTCATGAAACCTTTTGATGGAAAAAAACCTCTAGACATTCCTTTTTAAATCTGTCTTGCTGGTGCGGTGGCTCAGGCCTGTAATCCCAACACTTTGGGAGGCCGAGGCGGGAGGCTCCCATGAGTCCAGGAGTTCGAGACCAGCCTGGGCAACATAGGGAGACCCCCACCCCCACCCCCACACACCCCGCTCCCGGTCTCTAAATAAGCACATAAATAATAAATCTGTCTGGAATCAAGGGAAGATGTCTGTCTCCAGCCTCTCAAGATGGAGTCAAGACAAATCTTTCTAGCTAGGCCCTCCTGGCTAGAAGATTAAATTCTCATTAATTTATTTCTTCATTCATTCTGTAACTATTTATTGAAGCCTGCTCTGGGCCAGGCACAGGAGTAGGCCCTAAGAATGGAACAGAGAACAAGACAGATAAGTTTCCTGCTTTAATGGAGTTTATTAGCCTAATGGGGAAGATAGAATGAACAGACAGAGCATCTACAGATGTTGAGAGCAGTGCCGGTGAGAGCAGCGTGACAGGGGAAATAAGACAGAATGATGGGGTGTGTGTGTGTTGGCGGAGAGCTACTTTAGATAGACTGATCCTCAAGGTCCCTTTGATGTGACGATTTGAGAACTAATGGAGGAGAAGGAGCCAGTCAGAAGGGCTGAGGGAAGAAGGAATGGGGGAAAGATTCTCCTACATTTGCAGATCAATTCTACATTATACCCAACACAAAATATATAAGGAACTACTTAAAGACTGAGTGGAAATTTAGGATTAGTTGGCATGCTGTTATTTTATGTAGTCACAAATATTCATCCGTTTTGGCTTTGTATCTTTTTTTCCCCTGACCTTAGGTGACCTGCCTACCTCAGCCCTGAAAAGTGCTGGGATTACAGGTGTGAGCCACCACTCCCGACCCTTTTTTTTTTTTTTTGAGATAGAGTCTTGCTCTGTCACCCAGGCTGGAGTGCAGTGGCATGATCTCGGCTCACTGCGGCCTCTGCCTCCCGGGTTGAAGTGATTCTCCTGCCTCAGCCACCCAGTAGCTGGGACCACAGGTGCGCACCACCATTATATTTTTAGTAGAGATGGGGTTTTGCTATGTTGTCCAGGCTAGTCTCAAACTCGGAGGCTCAAGCGGTCTGCCTGCCTCCCAAAATGTTGGGATTAAAGGTGTGAGCCACCGGGCCCGGCCCTGGCTTTGTATCCTTTTGTAGCCAATTCTTTTTTTCTTTTTCTTTTTTGAGATAGAGTCTGCCTCTCTTTCCCAGGCTAGAGTGCAGTGGTGCGATTTTGGCTCACTGCAACCTCCACCTCCCAGATTCAAGTGATTCTCCTGCCTCAGCCTCCCAAGTAGTTGGAATTACAGGCACCCACCACCATGCCCAGCTAATTTTTTGTATTTTTTAGTAGAGATAGGGTTTCACCATGTTGGCCAGGCTGGTCTTGAACTCCTGACTTCAGGTAATCCACCCCCCTCAGCCTGCCAAAGAGCTGGGATTACAGGCGTGAGCCACCGCGCCCAGCTGCAGCCAATTCTTCTTTTTTTTCCCCTGTCTCCAACATTGATTAGAGGTCCTTGACCAAATATCATCTCCTTGGCAGTGGGCCAGATGCACATAATGGAAACAAGGATCCTGAGTGGTGAGAATCTACATTTTACTCAAAGTGTCATGGGAAGTCCCTGAAGAGTTTTAAGCAGAGAGTGCTATGATCTGATTTACATTACTAAAATATTGCTCTGGCTTTTATGTGGAGAATAAATGAGGCTAGGAGTGGAGGGTAAGATCTGTTAGGATGTTGCAGGACTAGAATGGTGGCTCTGAGGGATGGGTTTGAGATATATTTTGGTGGTAGAAGTAACTGAATTTACCTAATAGATTGGATAAGGGTGGAAGGAAAGGAAAGGAAGGAGATAGGAATAATTCCCAGGTTTCTGACTTCAATAAATGGGTAGAGGTTAATCCCATTTTTTTGATGGAGTTTCGGTCTTGTTGACCAGGTTGGAGTGCAATGGCTCACTGCAACCTCTCTCTCCCAGGTTCAAACGATTCTCCTGCCTCAGCCTCCCAAGTAGCTGGGATTACAGGCGTGCGCCACCATGCCTGGCTAATTTTGTATTTTTAGTAGAGATGGGGTTTCTCCATGTTGGTCAGGCTGGTCTCGAACTCCTGACTTCAGATGATCTGCCTGCCTCTGCCTCTCAAAGTGCTGGGATGACAGGAGTGAGCCACCGTACCCAGCCTTATGTTTGTTTTTCTTCGGTTTTCTTTTGGGAACAAGGTCTCACTCTGTTGCCCAGGCTGGAGTAGAATGGTGCGATCATAGTTTACTGTAACCTCGAACTCCTGGCCTCTAGCAACCCTCTCACCTCAGTGAAGTGCTGAGATTACAGGTGTGAGCTACTTTGCCTGGCCAACTAGTGGAGAATTAAGAGAATTCTAGTGGATAATTAATTTTCCAAATGGTAAATTTGAGATTTCTCTGAGGCATCCAAGTGTAAGATGTCATGTTAAGGAGGCAGTTGAGTTTAAAAATCAGAGTGCTTTTGGAGGAAAATGTCTGGGCTGGAGATACACATTTAAGGATTAGAGGAATATAATTGTAAGCATTAGAGGAATATTGACACTCAGACATTGGGAAGAGGAGGGCAAGATCTCAAATGAGGTTGAAAAGGAGTATCTAACAAAGTGAACTGGAAAAAACCAGGAGAGTATGGGGTCACAGAATCCTGAAGCAGGGGTGCTTCAAGAATGAGGAGTAGCCTTCTGTGACAAGTGCCACCTAGTTGAGCAAGGTGTCTGTTACATGAGCATTGCAGGTGTCTGCTGGATTTGGCAATCCAATTTAGGTACAAGCAGTAAAGGTCCACCTTGTCATGTCCTATTTCAATAACCCATAATAACTTTGCCTTGCCAACCACCTCAAACTCAAATCTCTCTGCTATTTCATCAGCGTCCTCTATGATCTGTTGCTTACCTATTCATTCATCCATTTGTTACATTCAATCCATGCCTATTTTCTGCCAGGTCCAGTGGTAGCTCAGGATAAATACAGTTTCAGCCTTCCAATGGCTCATGCTCAGAGCACCCAACTTGAATAAAATGTAATCCCTTCCTTCCCAAGGAAACAAACCTGCTACTCCAGCAGGGGCAGAGGAGGTATGTCCTCCTTAGTAGATTTACCCCCTACCTCTTTGTGCTAAAACTCCCATTAAAAATGACCTCCCTCCTTTCTAAATCTCCCTCTGGGTTCCACTTTAAGATTCACACCCTGCATCCGTTAAGTATGCCTTCTCACCTAAGTGATGCTGTAAACCCCTTGAGATGCCTTATATCTCTTTTGTATTCTTCACATAGAAAAGAATGCCAGGTACAGAGATGGATCTACCATGAGGCTATGGAAACTTAAACATCAGGGTCGCCTTCTTGCTCAGGACCCTTCCAAGTCTTTTTTTTCTTTTTTTTTTTCTTTTGAGACAGAGTCTTGCTCTGTCACCCAGGCTGGAGTGCAGTGGCACGATCTTGGCTCACTGCAACCTCCGTCTGCCAGGTTCAAGCGATTCTCCTGCCTCAGCCTCCCAAGTAGCTGGGACTACTTGGAGTACTACTACAGGTACTCACCACCATGCCCTGCTAACTTTTGTATTTTTATTAGAGATGGGGTTTCACCATATTGGCCAGGCTGGTCTTGAACTTGCAACCTCAGGTGATCTGCCTGGCTCAGCCTCCCAAAGT
Organism: Trachypithecus francoisi; assembly: GCF_009764315.1. Taxonomy (NCBI): domain Eukaryota; kingdom Metazoa; phylum Chordata; class Mammalia; order Primates; family Cercopithecidae; genus Trachypithecus; species Trachypithecus francoisi. Next base: position 21,335,938 of record NW_022681466.1, on the reverse strand, counting down.
GTTGGGATTATAGGCGTGAGCCACCGTGCCCGGCTTTTTCTTTTTCTTTTTAAAGTCTCACTCTGTCTCCCAGGCTTGAGTGAGTGCAGTGGTGCGATCTCGGCTCACTGCAACTTCCAGCTCCTGGGCTCAGACGATTTTCCCTTCTCAGCTTCCCAAGTACCTGGGATTACAGGCATGCACCACCATGCCCAGCTAAGTTTTGTATTTTTATTTTTTGTTTTTATTTTTGAGAGAGAGTCTCACTCTGTTGCCCAGGCTGGAATGCAGTGGCACGATCTCGGCTTACTGCAACCTCTGCCTCCCAGATTCAAGCGATTCTCCTGCCTCAGCCTCCCAAGTAGCTGAGATTACAGGCGCCCACAACCACGCCTGGCTAACGTTTGTATTTTCAGTAGAGACGGGGTTTTCACCATGCAGATCAGGCTGGTCTTGAACTCCTGACCTCAGGTGATCCACCCGCCTCGGCCTCCCAAAGTGCTGGGATTACAGGCGTGAGCTACCATGCCCAGCCTAAGTTTTGTATTTTTAGTAGAAACGGGGTTTCACCATGTTGGCCAGGCTGGTCTTGAACTCCTGGCCTCAGGTGATCCACTCGCTTCGGCCTCCCAAAGTGCTGGGATTACAAGCATGAGCCACCACGCCTGGCCCCTGAGCCACTGTTCCCAGCCCCGTAATTTTGTATTCATAAACAGCAGATGAAGATTGAAGAAATATTTGCTGATGGGCTCAGAATTAGCTAACTTCACATATTTGTTGATTTGTTAAGCTTGTTTTGTTAACAGGGATTTATGTTAGGGCTTTAGTTACTGATTATATCTTTCCCTTGCCCCAAAGCTTTCAATGCCTCTGATTAAATGTAAGCTTGTCATTCAATGCCTGCCTCAATGTGGCTGCATTTTTAGGTCTCCAGCCTTATCTCCTTAAACTGAAGTCCCCATTATCACCCCTGGTGGCTTTGTTCATGCTGATTTCTATGCTTAGAGAGCCGTCTCTTCCAACTCTACCTTTGCTTTTATTTATTTATTTATTTATTTATTTATTTATTTATTTATTTATAGATAGGATCTCCTTTTGTGCCCAGGCTAGAGCACAGTGGCATGATCATGGCTCACTTTAACCCCAACCCCTCCTGGGCTCAAGCAATCCTACTGCCTCCCAAGTAGGTGAGACTACAGGTGTGTACCACCACATCCAGGTAATTTTTCTATTTTTTTTAGAGATGAAGTCTCTCTCTGTTGCCCAGGGTGGTCTCGAACTGCTGGACTCAAGCAATCTGCCTGTCTTGTCCTCCCAAAGTGCTGGCATTATAGGCATGAGCTACCACTTCTTCCCCCTTTCACCTTTTCCCATCCTAAAATATCCTTCGGCATTTGCTTCTGAGAGAGAGTTTCCTGGACCAACAACCTAACTGAGAGCTTGCTAGAAATGAAGACTCTCAGATAGCACCTCAAAGCTAGTGAATGGGAATCTGCATTTGAATAAGATCCACAGTAAAGTTTGAGACATAGTGACTTAGGCCATTTCACAGGCTACCTCCTTGAGGAATCCGAAATCTTTTAAAATCCCTGTAATAAGATAACGTTTTTCCTCTTTTGAACTCTTCATTCATTTTTTGCTGGTACTTCTCTCTGGGCACTTTATTTCACCTTGAATTGTGGTTATTTACGCACAAGACTTAGTTATCCTGTTAGGTTGTGAGGTCTTTGAAGGCAGTAACAGTGGCCTTCTGTGATGAATTAGTTGGCTTGGGAACATACACACACACACACACACACACACACACACAAATCTAGGTGGTACTGATGTTTTAGTTGATCCTCAGAATTTTGCAAGGATTCAAATATAAACTGACTTTCAAATGTGAATGCCATGCATGGGCAAGATCTGTTGCAATTATTTTTACTTAATAAAACAAGCATACAACTATTATTTTATATCATGAAAGTCTTTAATATAATTTTCTTTTCTTTTCTTTTCTTTTTTTTGAGACAGAGTTCCACTTTTGTTGCCCAGGCTGGAGTGCAATGGCCTGATCTTGGCTCACCGCAACCTCCACCTCCCGGGTTCAAGCAATTCTCCTGCCTTAGCCTCCCGAGTAGCTGGGTTTACAGGCGTGTGCCACCATGCCTGGCTAATTTTGTATTTTTAGTAGAGATGGGGTTTCTCCATGTTGGTCAGGCTGGTCTCAAACTCCCGACCTCAGGTGATCCACCTGCCTCAGCCTCCCAAAGTACTGGGATTACAAGTGTGAGCCGCCGAGCCTGACTAATAGAATTTTCTTTACCTTTGTCTGGTGCTGTGTGATAAAATCATATCTTCATCTGTAAATTGCAGAGTAGAAAGAGAGCTAGTCTAAATTATTTAAAAACAGCTGGTTACCTGTAACATTCTATAAAAACTCCAGGAAGCCTGGGCACGATGACTCATGCCTGTAATCCCAGCACTTTGGGAGGCCAAGGCGAGTGGATCACTTGAGGGTCAGGAGTTCAAGACCAGCCTGGTCAACATGATGAAATGCTGTCTGTACTGAAAATACAAAAATTAGCCAGGTGTAGTGGCACGCATCTGTAGTCCCAGCTACTTGGGAGGCTGAGGCAGGAGAATGGCTTGAACCCGGGAGGTGTAGGTTGCAGTGAGCCGACATTGTACCACTGCACTCTAGCCTGGGCGACAGAGCAAGACTGTCTCAAAAAAAAAAAACCCCAGGCAGGGCGCGGTGGCTCAAGCCTGTAATCCCAGCACTTTGGGAGGCCGAGACGGGTGGATCACGAGGTCAGGAGATCGAGACCATCCTGGTCTACACGGTGAAACCCCGTCTCTACTAAAAAATACAAAAAACTAGCCGGGCGAGATGGCTGGCGCCTGTAGTCCCAGCTACTCGGGAGGCTGAGGCAGGAGAATGGCGTAAACCCGGGAGGCGGAGCTTGCAGTGAGCCGAGATCGCGCCACTGCACTCCAGCCTGGGCGACAGAGCAAGACTCCGTCTAAAAAAAAAAAAAAAAAAAACCCAAAACTAAAAAACAACAACAAAAAAACCTCCAGGGAAGGAGATTTCACAGATTCCTTTAACTGAAACAATATTTTTTTGCGGGAAAGGGTATGGAATATTGCTCTGTTGCCCAGACTGAAGTGCAGTGGTGCGATCTCGTCCCACGGCAACCTCCACCTCTGGGTTTCAAGCGATTCTCCTGCCTCAGCCTCCCAAGTAGCTGGGATTACAGTTATGCGCCACCACGCCCAGCTGCTAATTTTTGTATTTTTAGTAAAGATGGGGTTTCACCATATTGGTCAGGCTGATCTCCAACTCCTGAGCTCAAATGATCCACCTGCCTTGGCCTCCCAAAGTGTTGGAATTACAGGCATGAGCCACCGCGCCCTAGCCAGAGTTACTGTTTAATGGGTACAGAATTTCAGTTTCTGGAGACAGGATGTGGTGATGGTTGCACAATATAATGAATGTATTTAATACCACTGAACTGTACATGTGAAAATAGTTAAGGTGGTAAATTTTACATGTGTTTTACCACAATTAAAAATGCATTTAAGGCCGGGCGCAGTGGCTCACGCCTGTAATCCCAGCATTTTGGGAAGCTGAGGTGGGCAGATTACGAGGTCAGGAGATCGAGACCACGGTGAAATCCCATCTTTACTAAAAACACAAAAAATTTGCCAGGCGTGATGGTGGGTGCCTGTAGTCCCAGCTACTCAGGAGGCTGAGGCAGGAGAATGGTATGAACCCGGTGGGTGTAGGTTGCAGTGAGCTGAGATCACACCACTGCACTCCAGCCTGGGCGACAGAGCAAGACTCTGTCTCAAAAAAAAAAAAAAAAAAATGCATTTAAGGCTGGGTGCAGTGGCTCAGGCCTGTAATCCCAGCACTTTGGGAGGCCGAAGTGGGCAGATCACATGAGGTCAGGAGTTTGAGACCAGCCTGGCCAACATAGTGAAACCCCATTCCTACTAAAACAAAAAAAAAATGCAAAAATTAGCCAGGCATGGTGTCGCATGCCTGTAATTCCAGCTACTCGGGAGGCTGAGGCAGGAGAATCACTTGAACCTGGGAGGTAGAGGTTGCAGTGAACTGAGATTGCGCCACTGCACTCCAGCCTGGGCAACAGAGTGAGACTCCATCTCAAAAAAAAAAAAAAAAAGCATTTTAAAAAAGAGATTATATCTGTTAAGTAGGATAAAAATTAAATAAAAATAAATTAAAAAGAGAGTATATATAAAAATGCAGTTTTGGCTGGTGCAGTGGCTCACGCCTGTAATCCTAGCACTTTGGGAGGATGAGGCAGGTGGATCACTTGAGTTCAGGAGTTCGAGACCAGCTTGGGCAATGTGGTGAGACCCCTGTCTCTACATAAGATTAAAAATATTAGTCAGGCCTGGTGGCACATGGTCTGTAATCCCAGCTACTCGGGAGGCTGAGGCAGGAGAATCGTTTCAACCCAGGAGGTGGAGGTTGCAGTGAGCCAAGATGGTGCCATTGTAGTCCAGCCTGGGCAACAAGAGAAAAACTCTGTCTCCAAAAAAAAAAAAAAAAAAAAAACCCAACAAAAAAACCGCGTTCCTGTAGTCCTGGCTATTCAGGAGGCTGATGTGAGAGAAGGGCTTGAGCCCAGGAGGTGGAGGCTGCAGTGAGCTTAGATTGCTCCATTGCACTCCAGCCTGGGTGACAGAATGAGAACCTGTCTCAAAAAAAAAAAAAAAAAAAATCTGGTCTCATTGGCTCACGCCTGTAGTCCCAGCACTTTGGGAGGCTGAGGAGGGAAGATCTCTTGAGCCCAGGAGTTTGAGGCCAGCCTGGGCAATGTAGAGAGACTCTGTCTCAATTAAAAAATATATATATATATTTGAAAAAAAATCATCTCCACAAAGAATACAAAAATTTAGCCAGGCATGATGGCATGTGCCTGTGGTCCCAGCTATTGGGGAGGCTGAGGTGGGAGGATTACTTAAATCCAGGAAGCAGAGGTTGCAGTGAGCCATGATCACGTCACTGCACTCTAGCCTGGGTGACAGAGTGAGACCCTGTCTCAAAAACAAAAAAAAAATGCAGTTTTTAGACAAATAAAATTTAAAATATTTGGAGATGTGATTGTAAATAGGTCTAAGTAGGCTCAAAGTCCACTAAATGTGGTTGTTAAAATTTATTAGATTTATAAATAGAATATTCAGATTTTTAACCTGAATTTGGAAGCTTAAGGGAAAACTTGGATTTTAATGTGTGAGTTTAATAAACCAAATATTAAAAGGAAAAATAATATGTCACTTAAAATTATAATAGGAAAGTGACAGAAAATCCCAAATTACAGTACTTTAAACAAGATAGAAGCTTATTTTTCTCATATAAAGTCCAGAGATAAGCAGTCAGGACTGGTGTGACAGCTCCATAATCATCTGAAACCCAGGCTCCTTCTATCTTTTTGAGCTGCGTCCTCAACCTGTGGCTTCTATCTCATGGCTCAAGGTGGCTGCTTAAGCTCAAGCCATTATATGCACATCTCTTCAAAGACAGGAGAACATACACACATACACTTCAAAGACAAGAACTTAGTCACATGGTCACTACCAACGGGAAAATATTTTGGAAGGCCCTGTGCCCAGCTAAAAAATGGCAGATTCTATTATCATATAGGAAGAGAGGAGCAGGGCGCAGTGGCTCACGCCTGTAATCCAGCACTTCGTGAGGCCAAGGCAGGTGGATCATTTGAGGTCAAGAGTTCGAGACCAGCCTGGCCAACATGGTGAAACCCTGTCTCTACTAAAAATACAAAAATTAGCTGGTTGTGGTGGTGAGCACCTGTAATCCCGGCTACTCAGGAGGCTGAGGCAGAATTGCTTGAGCCTGGGAGGTGGAGGAAACTCTGTGTCAAAAAAAAAAAAAAAAAAACAAGAAGGGAGGAGCAGATATTAGGGTATGACAGTAGTCCATGTAAAAGGTAAGCACATTTTTCGTTTTTGATACATTTTACCTTCTGTTTCCCATCCCTTAATCAACAGCCTTTTTTTTTTTTTTTTTGTGGCAGAGTCTTGCTCTGTTGCCCAGGTAGAGTGTAGTGACCGATCTCAGCTCACTGCAAGCTCTGCCTCCCAGGCTCACACCATTCTCCTGCCTCAGCCTCCTGAGTAGCTGGAACTACAGGTACCCGCCACCACGTCCGGCTAATTTTTTTGTATTTTTAGTAGAGACGGAGTTTCACCGTGTTAGCCAGGATGGTCTCGATCTCCTGACCTCATGATCCGCCTGCCTCAGCCTCCCAAAGTGGTGGGATTACAGGCATGAGTCACCGTGCCCGGCCGATCAACAGCCCTTTAATGTCTACATTAATCTAACAACTTAAGCCAATTTCCTGTTGTTTTTGATAGAGAAAAAACATAATTGACTTATGTCTTTTATATAATTGAAAACAATTAAATCTACTTCTAACTTTCCTTCCTTAGACAAAGTAGTTTCCTTTCTAGCTTGACTTGCTTCAAGTTTCTCAATCTTACTCCATCCTGAGATATTTCTCATCTTTTACTGATACTGCTTTACTTCGGTCCCTAAGTTTCTCTCTTTTTCCTACAAAATTATACTTGTTTAAATTGAATTGAATTGAAATATAGTGACTTCATCCTATATTTTTGTTTATTTACTTATTTAAATACTAAGAGTAAAGCTGAACAATTGATGGGTTTTTAACTTTTTGTCCTCCTTGTTTTTTTTTTTTTTTTTTTGAGATGGAATCTTACTCTGTCGTCCAGGCTGGAGTGCAGTGGCGCGATCTTGGCTCACTGCAAGCTCTGCCTCCCGGGTTCATGCCATTCTCCTGCCTCAGCCTCCTGAGTAGCTGGGACTACAGGCGCCCACCACCATGCCTGGCTAATTTTTTGTATTTTTAGTAGAGACAGGGCTTCACCGTGTTAGCCAGAATGGTCTCGATCTCCTGACCTCGTGATCGGCCCATCTCAGACTCCCAAAGTGCTGGGATTACAGGCATGAGCCACCGCGCCCGGCCTGTCCTCCTTGTTTTTATTAAAAAGATGGATATTTTCTTTTTTCTTTTTTTGAGACGGAGTTTCACTCTGCCGCCCAGGCTGGAGTACAATGGCACGATCTCGGCTCACTGCAACCTCCACCTCCCGGGTTCAAGGATTCTCCTTTCTCAGCCTCCTGAGTAGCTGGGACTACAGCTGCACCATCATGCCCAGCTAATTTTTGTATTTTTAGTAGAGACGGGGTTTCACCATGTTGGCCAGGTTGGTCTCAAACTCCGGACCTCAAGTGATCCACCTGCCTCGGCCTCCCAAAGTGCTGAGATTACAGGCATAAGCCACCACACCCAGCAGAATATTTTCTTCTTACTCATTATTATTATTATTTTTTTTTGAGATGGAGTCTGGCTCTGTCGCCCAGGCTGGAGTGCGGTGGCCAGATCTCAGCTCACTGCAAGCTCCACCTCCCAGGTTCACGCCATTCTCCTGCCTCCGCCTCCCCAGTAGCTGGGACTACAGGCGCCCGCCTCGTCGCCCGGCTAGTTTTTTGTATTCTTTAGTAGAGATGGGGTTTCACCGTATTAGCCAGGATGGTCTCGATCTCCTGACCTTGTGATCCGCCCGTCTCGGCCTCCCAAAGTGCTGGGATTACAGGCTTGAGCCACCGCGCCCGGCCTTTACTCATTATTTTTAAAGACTAGTCAGGTGAATCATAAAAGTTGCTAGCAAACATAATAAGGCATATTCAAGTGATTTGCATGGGGCAGTTAGAAAAAATGTACTTCTGGGATTACAGGCATAAGCCACAGCTGATTACAGGCATGAGCCACAGTGCCCAGCAGGATATTTGGGAGGCTGGCAGATCACTTGAGCCCAGGAGCTCAGAGACCAGCCTGGGCAACATGGTGAAACGCCATCTCTACAAAAATTAGCTGGGCATGGTGGTGCACACCTGTAGTCTCAGCTACTTGGGTGGGTGAAGCTGAAGGATTGCTTGAGCTTGGGGGTCAAGGCTGCAGTGAGCTATGATCACACCACCGCACCACTGTGCAGAGCAAGACCCTGCCTCAAAAAAAAAAAAAAAAAAAACAAATCAAGAAAAGAAAAGAAAAAAATATATACTAACCACAAATAAAAGTGTGTACAAACTAAGGGTATGTGGCACATGGGGCCGTCTCACATGAGAATGTGACATGGTGACAAGATTTCATCCAAAAACATGCTTTGGCAGAGGAATGGTTTTCAGGGTTGGAAAAAAATTCCTCATTTTTCAGACAAGGGCACCAAGGCCCAAGGAGGTAAAAGACTTTCCCAAGGTTTTCCACCCCAATATCCTGGCATGAAGCCAGTCTATGTAATTACATTTGGATCATATCAAATTTCGTCTGGGAAAGTGCTATCTTAAAAAGTCAACTATAAAATCCTATGTGCTGTCTTATCCTATTTTATGAGGGAAATGTACATATAAGTATATAAGACACGGGAAAGGATGATGACACTATTAATATGTCAGCAGTAGTTATTTTTGCACTGCAAGATTAAGGGAGGTTTAAGTTCTTTTTTCTTTTATGCATTTCTGGGTTTTCTAAGCTATCTTTATCCTAGCCTATGTTATTTGTGTCATTAGAAAAAATATTTAAACTATGCACTGTTGTATATTATTTTACCACAAATGGAAGAGATAGAGAAGGGTTGGAAAGTAGTTTTGGATATTTTTAAGTGGGTGTCATTATAAACTGAAAGATGGTAATAAATAAGTGTATTCAGATATCTAAGCCAGTTAATAGTTTTGTCTGGGAAATTACGAGGCAGAGGGACAAATAGCATAGCCATGAGTAAGCATTACCTCATTTTCCCAAAATCTTTTCCTGACTTCTTTCAAAAGAAGTGCACTGCCTCATGTTAGTTTTTGTTTTGTTTTGTTTTTGTTTTTTTTTTTGAGACAGAGTCTTGCTCTGTCACTCAGGCTGGAGTGCGGTGGTGCAATCTTGGCTCACTGCAACCTCTGCCTCCTGGATTCAAGCAATTCTCCTGCCTCAGCCTTCTGAGTAGCTGAGATTACAGGCAACTGCCACCATCATGCTTGGCTAATTTTTGTATTTTTAGTAGAGAATGGGTTTCACCATGTTGACCAGGCTGGTCTCAAACTTTTGATCTCAAGTGATCCACCTGCCTCAGCCTCCCAGACAGCTGGGATTACAGGTGTGAGCCACCGCACCTAGCTGCAAATTTAAACTACAGTGTGATATACTGACAACACCAAATGCTGAAGGATGTGGAGCGACAGGGACCCTCATTCATTGGTGGTGGGAATGCAAAATGGTACAGACACTCTGAAAGACAGTTAGATAGTTTGTTTTTTCTTTCTTTTCTTTTTTGAAATGTTTTTTGTAGAGATGAAGTTTTGCCATGTTTCCCAGGCTGGTCTCGAACTCCTGAACTCCTGAGCTTTTTTTTTCTTTTTTTTCCTTTTTTTTTTGAGACAGCATTTTGCTCTGTTGACCAGGCTGGAGTGCAGTGGTGTGATTACAGCTTACTGCAGCCTGGAACTCCTGGGCTCAAGCGATCCTCCCACGTCAGCCTCCCAAGTAACTGGGACTACAGGAAATGCCACCATGCCCAGCTTAGTTTGGCAGTTTCTTACAAAACTAAATATACTCTTACCATATGACCCAGAAGTCATGCTAGTTAGTATTTACCCAAATCAGTTGAAAACTTATCTATACAAAAACCTGCATACAGGTATTTATAGGAGTTTTATTCATAATTGTCAAAACTTGGAAGCAACCAAGATGTCCTTCAGGAGGTGACTGGACAAATAAACTGTGGTACATTCAGATAATGGAATATTATTCAGTGCTAAAAAAAAAAAAATGAGTTATCAAGCTATGAAGAGACATGGAGGAAACCTAAATGCATGTTACTAAGTGAAAGAAACCAATCCGAAAAGGCTACATACTGTATGACTCCAATTACATGACATTCTGGAAAAGGCAAAACTGTGGAGACAGTGAAAAGATCAATGGTTGCTAGGGGTTGGTGAGGGGGAGATAGAGGATTTTTAGGGCAGTGAAAATACTCCGTATGATACTATAAAGGAACTCTATGATACATGTCATTATACATTTGTCAAAACCTGTACAATGGTTGGGTGCATTGGCGCATGCCTGTAATCCCGGCACTTTATGAGGCCGAGGTAGGTGGATCACTTGAAGTCAGGAGTTCGAGACGAGCCTGGTCATCACGGTGCAACCCAGTCTCTACTAAAAATACAAAAATTAGCTGGGTGTGGTGGCACGTGTCTGTAATTCCAGCTACTCGGGAGGCTGAGGCAGGAGAATCATTTGAACTTGGAAGGCAGAGGCTGCAGTGAGCTGAGATCGTGCCACAGCACTCCAGCCTAGGTGACAGAATGAGACTCCATCTCAAAAAATAAAAACAAAACAAAACAAAACAAAAATTAGAAATTAGCTTGGTGTAGTGCTGGGCACCTGTAGTCCCAGTTACTCCAGAGGGCTGAGGCAAGAGGATCACTTGAACCTGGGAGGCGGAGGTTGTAGTGAGCCAAGATCATGCTACTGCACTCCAGCCTGGGAAACAGAGCAAAACTCCATCTCAAAAAAAAAAAAAAAAAGGATAATTTAAATAAAATATTTTTTCTGTCCTGTTAAATACTTCTTATGTTCTACTAAATACTTCTTATCAGACCTCAGGAGTGCAACACCAAAGACACTTATTGAAGCAAATTCTGTGTGAGTAGACTTGGCAAGTCAGTCGTTGCAAAGCACTAGACAAGTATGAAAAATACTCCCATGTGGGAAAAACTGCTAAAAAATTAATTTCCAGATGGTCAAAGTTCAGGCTTGACTCATGTGGAATTTTTTAAAAATCAAAAACACTGAAACTTGGTAAACCCAGAAAACTATAATTCTTATTAGTTGACTGAAATTACTAAGTAAACAAGCCACAGTATCAAATGAACTGTTACTGAAGAGCTCATTTTCAAGGAGAAATGTGTGCTGCAATTTTTCCAGAAGGTGGCAGCAGAAAGCTGTATATGACAATATGATTTTTCAACTGAAGCAGGGGGAAATCCTGAAGGTAGAAAACTGGAAAGCACTTTAGCTGACACAGAACACTCTCATTTTACAGATGAGAAAACTGAGTTCCAAAGAGATTACCTGACTTTCTTAGGCAAAATTCTTTTTTTTTTGTTGTTGTTGTTGTTGTTGTTGTTGTTTTTTTTTGAGGCGGAGTCTTGCTCTGTCGCCCAGGCTGGAGTGCAGTGGCCGGATCTCAGCTCACTGCAAGCTCCGTCTCCCGGGTTCCCGCCATTCTCCTGCCTCAGCCTCCCAAGTAGCTGGGACTACAGGCGCCCGCCACCTCGCCCGGCTAGTTTTTTGTATATTTAGTAGAGACGGGGTTTCACTGTGTTCGCCAGGATGGTCTCGATCTCCTGACCTTGTGATCCGCCCGTCTCGGCCTCCCAAAGTGCTGGGATTACAGGCTTGAGCCACCGCGCCCAGCCGGCAAAATTCTTCATTGAAATAAATTCCTTGAGGCCGGGCACTGTGGCACATGCCTGTAATCCCAACACTTTGGGAGGCCCAGGTGGGCAGATCACCTGAGTTTAGGAGTTTGAGACCAGCCTGGCTAACATGGTGAAACCCCATCTCTACTAAAAACACAAGAATTAGCCAGGCATGGTGGTGCATGCCTGTAATGCCAGCTACTCAGGAGGCTGAGGCAGGAGAATCACTTGAACCCAGGAGGCGGAGGTTGCAGTGAGCCAAGATCATGCCACTGCACTCCAGCCTGGGCGGCAGAGCAAGGCTCCATCTCAAAAAAAAAAAAAATAAAATAAAATAAATAAATTTCTTGAGAGCCGGGAGCAATGGCATGCACCTGTAGTCTAGACCCAGCAACTCAGGAGGCTGAAAAAGGAGGATGACTTGAGCCCAGGAGTTCTAGGCTATAGTGCACATAATTGTGCCTGTGAATACACTGCATTAAAACCTGGGCAATATAGCAAGACCCCGTCTCAAATAAATAAATAAATAAATTTCTTGAAATATGTCACACTATGCAAATTTCATTTATATGTATATTATGCTCAGTGTAAGCAAAATTATTTTTAGTTTTGGAGACAAGGTCTTGCTCTGTCACTCAGGCTGGAGTACAGTGGCACAAATCATGGCTCACTGCAGCCTCGACCTTATAGGCTCAAGCAGTCCTCCTGCCTCAGCCTCCCAAAGTGCTTGGATTACAGATGTGAGTCACTGTACCTGGCTGCAAATTTAATTAGACATAAAAAATATAATATAATATTAAGTTATGATAGAAAAAGCTTTGGAATATTTCCAGACCTTCCCCTCTCTTTTTTTTTTTTGAGACTGAGTCTCCCTCTGTTACTCAGGCTGGAGTGCAGTGGTGCAATCTTGGCTAACTGCAACCTCTGCCTCCCAGGTTCAAGCGATTCTCCTACCTCAGTCTCCCGAGTAGCTGGGATTACAGGCAGCTGCCACCACACCTGGCTAATTTTTCGTATTTTTAGTAGAGACGGGGTTTTACCATATTGGTCAAGCTGGTCTTGAACTCCTGTCCTCAGGTGATCTGCCCGTCCTAGCCTCCCAAAGTGTTGGGATTACAGGCGTGAGCCACCATGTCCTGTCAATTTTTTTTTCATTACAAAGTTAAAGACAACCAACCCAAAGTTTTAAAAGCTCCTATTACAAAACAAAACACCAAAGCAGTGTTATAAACTTTGTGTTACATTAAAAAATACTTATATTTAGTAAGTTAGAATCCCAAACCAAGGAATACATTGCAGCATAACTGTGCTAATCATAAGGTAATAATAGAACATATGAAATATTAATTCACAGAGCACTAAAGAAAGTGTGTGGGCTGGTATTGGGACATATGCTTAAGGCTGTATAATGGATATCTTCATTGTATAAAGTCATAGGGATATCTTCATTCTTGTTCATTTTTGAGACTGTTTTGCTCTCTTTTGGAGATGAGGTCAAAGTTTGAATTTGACGACCCTTTGTGACAATGGAGACTCAGCTAAGCAGCTCTCTGGACTCCCATGGTAACAAGCCCTATATACTTTCTGATGTAATAGTAGAGATACTTGGTACTTTATCCTAGAAAAATGTTTTCATTATCAAACATGACAGGCTACTTATGTGGTTTTATTTTATTTTATTTTATGTTACTTTATTTATTGAGACGGAGTCTTGTTCCATCACCCAGGCTGGAGTGCAGTGACATGATCTCAGCTCACTGCAACTTCTGCCTCCCAGGTTCAGGTGATTCTCCTGCTTCAGCCTCCCGAGTAGCTGGAATTATAGGCATGCATCCCCACACCCGGTTAATTTTTGTGTTTTTTGCAGAGACAGGGTTTCACCATGTTGGTGAGGCTGGTATTGAACTCCTGGCCTCAAGTGATCTGCCCTCCTTGGCCTCCCAAAGTGCTAGGATTACGTATGGCCTGAGGCTGTATTTTATGTATTGTTCCTTTGTTAACCTTGGAAAATGGCCGAGGAAGCTAATGGGCTGCACACAGCCAAAGGACATAGTGGCCCGGTTTGTACACTTCAAGGTACCTGAGGAGACTTGGCAAAACTTTACCCCCAAAGGGGCCATTTTCTCCTTTTAGCCACTTGCATAAAGAAGAATGATAGTTCACTATGTATTGAAATTGTCCATCACAAGTATTTTTTCTGAGGGTTATGGTCATCACACAGCACCACAAAGGCATTAGGAAAGAAGCAGTCTAGACAAGTCCAATCAAGTAGATGGTCTTGGTGTTGACACTGAGCCAGATTTACAAATAAAGCCCAAACTTGGAAAAAAAAAACAAACAACTATATTGTTAGGAATTTCTTTTAAAATTACATTTATGGCCAGGTGTGGTGGCTCATACCTGTAATCCTAGCACTTTGAGAGGCTGACATGGGAGGATCACTTGAGCCCAGGAGTTTGAGACCAGCCTGGGTAACACGGCAAAACCAAAAATGTTACCGTAAAAAATTTAAAAATTAGCCAGGCATGGTGGCGCCCACCTGTAGTCCCAGCTACCTGGGAAGCTGAGGTGGGAGGATCACTTGAGCCTGGGAGGTTGAGGCTAGAGTGAGCCACATTCATGCCACTGCACTCCAGTCTGGCTGACAGAGTGAGACCCTGTCTCAAAAAAAAGTATTAAATATTGAATAGATCAAAAGAATATTTGCAAAATATACAAATTAATAAAGAATCGTGATGCAGTGGACCCTCATGTGTTCCCCACCACTTACAGTGTAAGAAACGTGAGGAACGACATCATTGTGAACTTTGAAGTCCACTGGGATTCCCTCCTAGGTCCCCTCTCTTCTTTCTCTCCTTGGAGGTAACCATTATCCAGAATTCATGTTTTTAAATTCCTTTGTTTTTAATTATAGTTTTACCACATGTGTTTGTATTCCTAATATTTATATGTATATAGGTGCTTAAAATTTTAACAGAAATATAGCATGCATACAAAATCACGCATGATGGCCGGGCGCAATGGTTCACGCCTGTAATCCCACTACTTTGGGAGACCGAGGCGGGTGGACCACCTGAGGTCAGGGGTATGAGACCAACCTAACCAACATGGTGAAACCCTGTCTCTACTAAAAACACAAAATTAGGCCATTGTGGTGGTGCACACTTGTAATCCCAACTACTTGGGAATCTGAGGCAGGAGAATAGCTTGAACCTGGGAGGTGGAGGTTGCAGTGAGCCGACACTCTGTTTAAAAAAAAAAAATCATGCGTTAAAAAAAATGATTTAAGGCTGGGCATAGTGGCTCATGCCTGTAATCCCAGCATTTTGGGAAGCTGAGGCAAGATCACGTGAGCTCAGGAGTTTGAAACCAGCCTAGGCAACTTAGCAAGACCTCGTCTCTACTAAGGAAAAAAAAAAAAAGTTAGCCTGGCAGTGGTATGTGCCTGTGGTCCCAGCTACTTAGGGTGCTAAGGTGAGAGGAGAGCTTGAGCCCAGGAAGTCAAGACTGCAGTGAGTTATGACCATTCCACTGCCCTCCAGCCTGGGCCACAGAGTGAAACTTCGTATCAAAAATAAAATAAAGGGTAGGGCGCAGTGGCTCATGCCTGTAATCTCAGCATTTCGGGAGGCCAAGGCGGGCATATCCTTTGAGGTCAGGAGTTCGAGACCAGCCTGGCCAATGTGGTGAAACCCCATCTCCACTAAAAATACAAAAATTAGCCGGGTGTGGTGGTGGGTGCCTGTAATCCCAGCTACTCGGGAGAATCGCTTGAACCCAGGAGGCGGAGGTTGCAGTGAGCAGAGATTGTGCCACTGCACTCCAGCCTGGGTGACCAAGTGAGACTAGGGAGACTCCCATCTCAAAATAATAATAATAATAATAATAAAATAAAAAACAGCAATAAAATGAACACACATGAATCTCTTAGCAGTCAAGCAAGAGAACATTGCCATGTTCAGGGAGCCCATGTGCCACTTTTCCAGTTGCATCTCCTTTCTTCTTCCGAGAGAAGAATACTGTCTGGAATTGTACTAACCACTTTTTATACTGTAAAATATATATAATATGAAAGTTATCATTTTAACCACTTTTTAATTTAATTTTATTTTTTTTCGTGAGACGGAGCCTCGCTGTGTCGCCCAGGCTGGAGTGCAGTGGCGCGATCTCGGCTCACTGCAGCCTCTGCCTCCTGGGTTCAATTTATTCTCCTGTCTCAGCCTCCCGAGTAGCTGGGATTACAGGCGTGTGCCGCCAAACCTGGCTAATTTTTGTATTTTTAGTAGAGATGAGGTTTCACCATGTTGGCGAGGATGGTCTTCATCTCCTGACCTCGTGATCTGCCCGCCTCAGCCTCCCAAAGGTCTGGGATTACAGGCATGAACCACCGCACCTGGCCAACCATTTTTAAGTGTACAGTTCTGTGGCATTAAGTACACTCACATTGCTGTGCAACTATGACCACCATCCATCTCCAGAACTTTTTCGTCTTCCCCAAATGAAACATTGTGTCCATTGAACAATAACTCCCCAATCCTGCCTCTCCCCAGTCCCTGGCACCCCCCATTCTACTTTCTGTCTCTGTGATTTTGACTGCTCCAACTACCTCATATAACTAGAATCATTCAGTATTTGTCCTTTTGTGACTGGCTTATTTCACTTACCGTAAAGTTGTCAAGGTTCGTCCATGTTGTAGTATGTGTCAGAATTTTCTTCCACGTAAAGGCTAAATAATATTCTATTGTATGTACACACCACATTTTGTTTATCCATTCATCTGTTGATGGACACAGGTTGCTTCTCTCTCTTGGTTATTATGAATAATTGTGCTATGAACATGGATGTCCAAATACCATTAGAGTCCCTGCTTTCACATCTTTTGGGTGTATACCCAGAAGAGGAATTACTGGATGATGTGATAATTCTATGTTTAATTAATGAATTAATTTATTTTTGAGATGAAGTTTCATTCTTGTTGCCCAGGCTGGAGTGCAATGGTGCAATCTCGGCTCACTGCAACCTCTGCCTCCCAGGTTCAAGTGATTCTCAGCCTCAGCCTCCCGAGTAGCTGGGATTACAGTGCGCACCACTATGCCTGGCTAATTTTTTTTTTTTTTTTGTATTTTTAGTAGAGATAGGATTTCACCATATTGGTCTGGCTGGTCTCGAACTCCTGACCTCGTGATCTGCCCACCTTGGCCTCCCAAGGTACTGGGATTATATGCATGAGCCACCATTTTTAATTAATTTTTGTACATAGTAAGGTAAGGGTCCAACTTCTTTTTTTTTTTTTTTTGCATGTGGATGTCCAGTTTTTCCCAACACCATTTGTTGAAAAGACTGTCCTTTCCCCCACTGAAAGGCCGTAGCATCCTTGTTGAAAGTCATTTGACTAAATATGCAAGAGTTTTTTCTGGGCTCTATTCTCTTCTATTGGTCTATTTTTCTGTTTTTATGCAGTACCATAACCATTCTAAAAATAATTTTTACCTCCTGTAGAGTATCTCTAATCTGTTTATTATTTAATTTTGTCTCATACATTTTTTCAGTGGAATCACACAGTATATATACTCTTGTAGCTTGCTTCTTTATTAAATATTGCATTTTCACAATATTTTTGCAAGACCCCCCGATATGGTTTGGATTTTTGTCCCTACCCAAATCTCCTGTGGAATTGGAAGACTGGCCTGGTAGTCGGTGATTGGATCATGGGGGGCGGATTTCCTCCTTGCTCTTGTTGTGATAGTGAGTGAGTTCTCACAAGATCTGATGGTTTAAACGTGTGTGGCACCTCCTGGCTTACTCTCTCTCTCCTGCTCTGCTGCAGTAAGAGGTAGTTGCTTCCCCTTGGCCTTTTGCCATGATTGTAAGTTTCCTGCGGCCTCCCAGCCATGCTTCGTATACAGCCTGCGGAACTGTGAGTCACTTAAACTTCTTTTTGAAAATATATTATCCCGTCTCAGGTAGTTTTTGTTTTGTTTTTGTTTTTTTTTGAGACAGAGTTTCTCTCGTTGCCCAGGCTGGAGTGTAGTGGTGCAATCTCGCCTCACTGCAACCTCCGCCTCCAGGGTTCAAGTGATTCTCTTGCCTCAGCCTCTCGAGTAGCTGGAATTATAGGCACGCACCACCATGCCTGGCTAATTTTGTATTTTCAGTAGAGATGGGGTTTCACCACGTTGGTCAGGCTGGTCAAGAACTCCTGGCCTCAGGTGATCCACCCGCCTCGGCCTCCCAAAGTGCTGGGATTACAGGCATGAGCCACCTCGCCCAGCCTCAGGTAGTTCTTTATAGCAGTATGAGAATATGGAGGGTCTTCCATATCGATATATATAGCTAAAACTTATTAATTGTTCCTGATATATGGCATTCCGATAAGTGAATGTGCCATGATTTATCCATTCTACTGTTGAGGAATGTCTGAGTTGTTTACCTTATTTTGTTATTACAAATAATGCTTTAATTTTTCTTTCTTTTTTTTTTTTTAAGATCACCTGGCTGGCCGGATACAGTGGCTCACACCTGTAATCCCAGCACTTTGGGAGGCCGAGGCAGGCGGATCATAAGGTCAGGAGATCAAGACCATCCTGGTTAACACGGTGAAACCCCATCTCTACTAAAAATACAACAACAACAAAAAAAATTAGCTGGGCATGGTGGCGGGCGCCTGTAGTCCCAGCTACTCGGGAGGCTGAGGCTGGAGAATGGCGTGAACCTAGGAGGCAGAGCTTGCAGTGAGCCAAGATCACGCCACCGCACTCCAGCCTGGGTGACAGAGCAAGACTCCATCTCAAAAAAAAAAAAAGAAAAAAGGAAAAAGAAAAAAGAAAAAGATCTCCTGGTGCAAGTGCACAAGCATTTATCTGTGGTGTGTAGCTAGAAACAGAATTGCTGGGTCTTAGAAACTGAACATCTTCAATTTTCCCAGGTAATGACAAACTGTTTTCCAACGTGGTTTTAACAATTTATACTCTCATTCCAGTATATATTTCCTGTTGTTCCATACTGTTGCCTAACATTTAGTACTAAGACTTTATTTTTTGCCAATTTGATAGTTGTAAATTGTATCTCATTATTATTCTTATTATTTAGTTAGAGTTGCTCTCTGTCACCGAGGTTGGAGTGTAGTGTTGCTTTCATAATTCACTGTAACCTTGAATTCCTGGGCTCAAGCGATCCTTCTGCCTTAGCCTCCTGAGGAGCTGGGATTACAGGTGCACACTGCCATGGCTGCCTAATTCTTTTTGGTAGAGACAGTGGTCTCTCTACATTGCCCAGGCTGGTCTCCAACTCCTGGCCTCAAGCAATCCTCCCACCTCAGCCTCCCAAAGTGCTGGGATTATAGGCATGAGCCACTGTACCTGGCCAATGATTTTTAATTTACATTTATCTGATTACTACTTAGGTTGGGCATCTTTTTTATATGTTTGTTAGTCTTTGGATTTCCTTTTTTTCTGAAGGATATAACCATGTCTTTCCATTTTCCCATTGCGTTGTCTTTTTATTGATTGTACTTCTTTCTGTATCCTAGATAATTTTTAGTCTCTTAATGTTATCTTTTCATGAACAGATGTTCTTTAATGTGAATGTAATAGAATGTCTCAATCTTGGCACTATTGACATTTTGGGCTAGAAAATTCCTTGGATTTTTTTGTGTGTGCATGTTTATGTGTGTGTTAGGGGCTGTCCTGTTATTGTAGGAGGTTTACCAGCATCCCTGGCCTCTGTCCATTAGATACCAATAGCACCTTTCTGTCCAAATTATGATAACCAAAAATGTCTCCAGACATTGCCAAAAGTGCCCTGGGGAGCATCATTGCCTTTCTGCCTCTTGTTTAAGAAATCCTCCACTATTCTGGCGGAGCGTGGTGGCTCACTTCTGTAATCCCAGCACGTTGGCAGACTGAGGTGGGCAGATCACTGGAGGTCAGGAGTTCGAGAACAGCCTGACCAAGGTGAAACCCGTCTCTACTAAAAATGCAAAAATTAGTTGGGCATGGTGGCACATGCCTGTCATCCCAACTACTCAGGAGGCTGAGGCAGGAGAATTGCTTGAACCTGGGAGGTGGAGGGTTCAGTGAGCCGAGATTGCGTCACTGCACTCCACCCTTTAACCTGGGTGACAGAGCAAGATGATGTATAAAAAAAAAAAAGAGAGAGAAAGAAAAAGAAAAAGAAATCCTCCACTATTCTGAGGTCATGAAAATATTCTCTTTTATTATCTTCTAAAAGATTTATGTTATATTTCCCTTTTCATATTTGGATTTCTGATTCACCTGGAACTGAATTTTGTATATGGTGAAAAGTAGAGTTCGTTTGTTTTTTTTCTATATAGATCCTCAATGTCCTAGTGTTATTTATTGCACTTATCCATCCACAATTCCCCCTCTCTTATATATCAAGTGGCATGGAGGCAGCTGTGTATTTCTGGGCTCTCTATTGTTTTCAGTGTTCTATTTTTCTGACCTTGCTCCAATATCACACTGCTTTAATCATCATTGAGTGTTAAAGAGGCTGGATCTGGAAAGGAAGTCTTTTTTTTTTTTTTTTGGTCTTGGCTATTCCTGGTCTTTTGTACTTTCATTTACATTTTAGAATAAGCTTGTCAAATTCTCCACAAAATCTGTTGGAGTTTTGGCTGAGATTGCATTGAATCTGTAGATCAATTTAAGGAAAACTGACATTTTTATAAATGTGAGTCTTGCATTGCATGAACACAGTGCTCTGTTTATTTTAGTATTCTTTAAATCTTTTAATAAAGTTTTATTATTTTTTTCCTCAGAGAGCTCTGGCACATCTTTTGTTTGATTTATTACTCTGTACTTCATATATTTGATCCTATTATAAAGTATCTCTCTCTCTCTCTTTTTTTTTGAGACGGAGTCTCACTCTTGTCATCCAGGCTGGAGTGCAATGGTGTGATCTCGGCTCACTGCAACCGCTGCCTCCCAGATTCAAGTGATTCTCCTGCCTCAGCCACCTAGGCAGCTGGGATTACAGGCGTGTGCCACCATGCCTGGCTAATTTTTGTATTTTTAGTAGAGATGGGGTTTAACATGTTGGCCAGGCTGGTCTCGAACTCCTGACCTCAGGTGAACCACCTGCCTTGGCCTCCCAAAATGCTAGGATTACAGGCATGAGTCACCGCGTTCGGCCAAGTATATCGCTTTTAAATTATGATATCTGTTGGTAGTTGATATATAGAAATGCACTTGATTTTCATTTATTCATTTTATATCTAATGTGCTTGCTTGTCTGGGCATGGTGGCTCACGGAGACGAAGTTTCACTCTGTCGCCCAGGCTGGAGTACAATGGCACAATCTCACCTCACTGCAACCTCCCCCTCGCAGGTTCAAGCAATTCTCCTGCCTCAGTCTCCCGAGTAGCTGGGACTACAGGTGCATGCCACCAAGCCTGATTTAAATTTTTGTATTTTTAGTGGAGATGAGGTTTCACCATGTTGGTCAGGCTGGTCTCGAACTCCTGACCTCAGGTGATCCACCTGCCTTAGCCTCCCAAAGTGCTGGGATTACAGGTGTAAGGCACTGTGCCTGGCCTCTTCCATTCCAGTTCTTATGCTTGCTCTTGCCTTACTGTGATGGGTTCCAACACAATTTTGAAAATCAGCCATCCTTGTCTCAAATCTTAAGGGAAATGCTTTTTTCATTATGCTTGCTAAGAGTTTTTCTTTCTTAAAATCATAAATAAATGTTCAGTTTTGACAAGGGCTTTTTTCCTTACTCTATTAATGTGGTAAATTTCATTACTTGGTTTTCTTTTCTTTTTTCATAACTTTTCTCTTTTTTCTACTTCCCTTTTTTTCTTTTTTTGAGTTGGAGTTTCGCTCTTGTTGCCCAGGCTGGAGTGCAAAGGCATGATATTGGCTCACTGCAACCTCCGCCTCCCAGATTCAAGTGATTCTCCTGCCTCAGCCTCCTGAGTAGCTGGGATTACAGGCATGCACCACCACGCCCAGCTAATTTTGTATTTTTAGTAGAGACGGGGTTTCTCCACATTGGTCAGACTGGTCTCGAACTCCCGACCTCAGGTGATCCACCCACCTTGGCCTCCCAAAGTGCTAGGATTACAGGCATGAGCCACCGCGCGCGGCTACTTTACTTTTTAAACTTTTTTTTAGATTCAGGGTCTTGCTATGTTGACCAGGCTAGTCTTGAACTCCTGGCCTCAAGCAACCCTCCCACCTCAGACTCCCAAAGTGCTAGGATTATAGGCATGAGCCAATGCACCCAGCTATAATTTTTCATTACAAAAAATTTTCAATGTATATGAAAGGTGAAAGAACAGTACAATCAGCACACACATACCTAGTTACAACAATTGTTAACATGTTATTATTTTTGCTTTGTCTATCTACCTTTCCTTTTTTTTTTTTTTTAATTTTAGAGACAGGGTCTCACACTGTTGCCCAGGCTGAAGTACAGTGGTGAAATCATAATCATAACTGCAGCCTCAAACTCCTGGGTTCAGGGAGTGATCCTCTCACCCCAGCCTCCGGAGTAGCTGGGACTACAGGTGCATGACACTGTGCCTAGCTAATTTTAAAATATTTTATAGAGCCAGGGTTTCACTGTTATCCAGGCTGGCTTCAAACTCCTGGCCTGAAGCAATCACTCCTATCTCAGCCTCTCAAAAGACTGAGGTAACTGATGTGAGCCACCATGCCTGGCATCTGCCTGTTTATCTGTCAATCAATCATCTATCTTATATATATACACACATACATATATACATTATATATATATATTTGGGGATGGAGTCTTGCCTTGTCACCCAGGTTGGAGTGCAATGGCACGATCTCAGCTCACTGCAACCTCCGCCTCCTGGGTTCAAGCAATTCTCCTGCCTCAGCCTCCTGAGTAACTGGGATTATGGGCACCTGCCACCACACCGGGCTAATTTTTGTATTTTTAGTAGAGGTTTCACCCTGTTGGCCAGGCTGGTCTCAAACTCCTGACCTCAGGTGATCCACCCACCTCAGCCTCCCAGAATGCTGGGATTACAGGCATGAGCCACTGAGCCGGCCATATGTATATTTAAACCATTTGAAAGTATATGTGTGTGTGTGTGTGTGTGTGTGTGTGTGTGTGTTTGGAACTATTTGAAAGTATATGTATGTGTGTATACATATATACACACACATATATACACACCCACATTTTATTGTCTATTTGAGTCTTCCTTTTTATGCTTACGTTTTTATTCCCTCTTCTTTTTGATCAATTACTTTTCATCACTTCATTTTTTTCTTATTTTTCCCCCTCTACTAGTTTGGAAGCTAAATATTCTATTTCTAATCTTTAGTGGCTGACCTAAAAATTTATTGTGCTTGCTTAACTTACCAAAACCCACAGTCAATCATTATCCTTTTACCTTCTCCCATACACCACAACGGCCTTAGAACACTTGAACACCAATCACCCAGCTTCTGACTTCTTTGCTATGGGGCTGTGTATTTTATTCTGTCTTGTTTTTTTCCATCAAGGTTTCATTATGCACAGACAGAGGAGGAGCTCAGTCCTTGTGGCAGCTGCTCTCCTCATGAAAACTGGGGCCCTGCTCAGTCCTTTCCACTCCCTCTTGGTAAGGATGTATGTCCCCACACTTTTCCTGATGAATGTGAGGGCCAGATCTCCCATGGATATTTTGAACTGCTCTGTGGGCAAGTTACTTGCTTGTTTCAGGTGAAGCCCACATTTCTCAGATCATGCCCTGCAGGAACCTGCTGTGCCTGGTGCAGTGCCTGCCAGGGGGCTGTGCTTTGTCTTGTTCGCCCTCGTGGTCATCTTATGACCCTTGCTGAGGCCCACAGTCTGGAGTACCAAGCCACGGCTGGGCCTACACTGTGGCCCTGGGGGTCCAGGTGGCAGTGGACAACCTCTTGTTAGCTTTTTAGATGTTAGCTGTAGATTTTGTTTAGTTTTATGTAGTCAGTAGCAGATCAGATAAAATACAGAGTTCACATGTGATTCACTCCTTCCTTTATCTCATTCCTTCCATCTGAGATTACGTTCCTTCTGCCTGAAATAAATACTTTGGGATTTCCTTTTCTTTTTTTTTTTTTTTTTTTTGAGACGGAGTCTCGCTCTGTCACCCAGGCTGGAGTGCAGTGGCCGGATCTCAGCTCACTGCAAGCTCCGCCTCCCGGGTTCACGCCATTCTCCTGCCTCAGCCTCCCAGGAAGCTGGGACTACAGGCGCCGCCATGTCGCCCGGCTAGTTTTTTGTAGTTTTTAGTAGAGACGGGGTTTCACCGTGTTAGCCAGGATGGTCTTGATCTCCTGACCTCGTGATCCGCCCGTCTCGGCCTCCCAAAGTGCTGGGATTACAGGCTTGAGCCACCGCGCCCGGCCGGGATTTCCTTTTCTTAGGGTCTTTGGTAGCAAATGATTTTCGGTTTTATTTGTTTGTCATTCCTCCTCCTCCTCTCCTCCTCTTCCTCCTTCTTCTCCCTTGTTCTTTATAGATATTTTCAGTGGGTATAGAGTTCTAGGTTGATGGTAATTGCCTCAGCACATTGAAGGTATTATTCCATCATCATCTTACTTTTATTGTTGCTCTTGAGAAATCAGCTGTCAGTCGAATTGTTGCAGGCTGAAGTTTTCTGACTCTTTTCTCTGTGTTTTTTTTTCTTTTTTCTTTTTTCTTTTTTTTTTTTTTGAGACAGAGTTTTGCTCTTGTTGCCCAGGCTGGAGTGCAGTGGCATGAATCTTGGCTCACTGCAACCTCTGCCTCCTGGGTTCAAGCAATTCTTCTGCTTCAGCCTCCCAAGTAGCTGGGATTACAGGCACCTGCCACCACACCCAGCTAATTTTTTGCATTTTTAGTAGAGATGGGGTTTTGCCATGTTGTGCAGGCTGGTCTCGAACTCCTGACCTCAAGCAATCTACCTGCCTCAGCCTCCCAAAGTGTTGGGATTATAGGTGTGAGCCACTGCACCCAGCCTCTTTTTTCTGTTTCTAAGATCTAGTCTCTGTCTTCAGTACTCTGCAATTTTCTTATAGTGTGTTGAAATGTGGATTTCCTTTTATTTCTGTTAAGAAGTTATTGAGCTTCTTGAATCTGGGTATCTTTTTATTTTCCATTTATTTTCTTTCTTTCCCTTCCTCTCTCTCTTTCTCCCTTCCTTCTCCCCTGCCCTCCGCTGCCCTCCCCTTTCTTTTTCTTTTTTTTTGACAGGGCCTTGCTCTGTTACCTAGGCTGTAGTGCAGTGGTGCACTCACAACTCACTGCAACCTCCACCTCCAGGCCTCAAGCAATCCTCCTGCCTCAGCCTCCTGAGTAGCTGGGACTACAGGCATGCACCACTACACCTGGCTAATTTTTGTGTTTTTGCAGACACTAGGTCTCACTATGTTGCCTAGGCTGGTCTCAAACTCCTGGCCTCAGGCAATCCTCCTGCCTTTGCCGCCCAAAGTGCTGGGATTACAGGTATGAGCCCATAATCCCAGCAGTGGGATTACAGATAAAGTGCCTGGCTCATTTTCCATTTCTTTTTATCACTGTGCTGTCATCTGCATCATTTCTTTGGCTCTGTCTTCTCTGTTTTTTTCACCCCTTCTTCCTCTGAACTGCCTTCTCTCTTCAGTTGTGTCTCACCTGCTATTAAATCTGTCCACTGAATCTTAAATTTTTATTAGTACATTTTTCATCTCCAGAATTCTATTTATTTTTTTAAAAACTGCTTGGTCATGAGGCCGGGCGCAGTGGCTCACGCCTGTAATCCCAGCACTTTGGGAGGCTGAAGCGGGCGGATCACGAGGTCAGGAGATCAAGACCATTCTGGCTAACACAGTGAAACCCCATCTCTACTAAAAATACAAAAAATTAGCCTGGCATGGTGGCAGGTGCCTCTAGTCCCAGGTACTCAGGAGGCTGAGGCAGGAGAATGGCATGACCCTGGGAGGCGGAGCTTGCAGTGAGCTGAGATTGCGCCACTGCACACCAGCCTGGGCGACAGAGTGAGACTCCATCTCAAAAAACAAACAAATAAACAACAACAAAAAAACCTGCTTGGTAATTTGTATATTATTTTATTATTAATTCAATTTTTCTTTCTTTCTTTCCTTTTTTTTTTGTTTTTGAGATGGAGTCTTGCTCTGTCACCCAGGCTGGAGTGCAGTGGCACCATCTGGGCTCACTGCAACCTCCGCAGTCCCAGCATCAAGTGATTCTCCTGCCTCAGCCTCCTGAGTAGCTGGAACTACAGGTGCGCGCCACCACGCCCAGCTAATTTTTGTATTTTTAGTAGAGACAGAGTTTCACTATGTTGGCCAGGATGCTCTTGATCTCTTGACCTCATGATCTGCCCACCTTGGCCTCCCAAAGTGTTGGGATTACAGGTGTGAGCCACCATGCCTAGCTCCATTTTTATTTCTTAAAAGCTCTGAAATAGTAATTTTATGTCATGTTTCTGATAATTTCTAAATCTACAGTCTTTGTAGGTCTGATTCTGCTGTCTATATTCTTCTTTTGCTCATGGTGCCTAGTTTGTTTTGGTTTTGTGATTTTTGATTCTGTGCTTATATTTCTTAAAACTTTGTATGTGGGAATTTTTTGAGGCCTGAGATAAAGGTGAATTCTTCTAGAGAGAATTGCATTTGCTTCTTCTAGCGCTTTAGATACTTAGGACCACTTTATTTAATTAATTAATTAATTTATTTTTGAGATGGAGTTTCACTTTTGTCACCCAGGCTGGAGTGCAAATGGTACGATCTCAGTTCACTGCAACCTCCATCTCTCGGGTTTAAGCGATTCTCCTTCCTCAGCCTCCTGAGTAGCTGGAATTACAGGTGCCTGACACCAAGCCCAGCTAATTTTTGCATTTTTAATAGAGATGGGGTTTTGCCATGTTGGCCAGGCTGGTCTCAAATTGCCGACATCAGGTGATCCACTTGCCAGGTGATCCACTTGCCTCGGCCTCCCAAAGTGCTGGGATTATAGGCCTGAGCCACCACACCTGGCCCTTAGGACCACTTTAAATTAAATTTTCTGCTGGAGGCTTTTCAGATGATTCGACCCTGTGAAACTAAGCTGCACATTGTTAGGACTAGCTTTTATATATTTTTCAGGAGTTCTTTTTCACTTTTTTTTTTTTTTTTTGAGACAGAGTCTTGTTCTGTTGCCCAGGCTGGAGTGCAGTGACACAATCTCAGCTCACTGCAAGCTCTGACTCCCGAGTTCACACCATTCTCCTGCCTCAACCTCCCGAGTATCTGGGGCTACAGGCACCCGCCACTATGCCTGGCTAATATTTTGTGTTTTTGTAGAGACGGGGGTTTCATTGTGTTAGCCAGGATGGTCTCGATCTCCCGACCTCGTGATCCGCCCGCCTCAGCCTCCCAAAGTGCTGGGATTACAGGTGTGAGCCACTGCACCTGGCCCTTTTTTACTTTTATGTAGTACCAAGAACCAAGGCCATTTTGGCTATAACCCCTCCAGGCGGAGTGGTCAGATTTATTTCTAGTTTAGCCTAACAGTAAGGGTATAGCTTTAGGGTCTCACCTATATGAGAGAATATCCAATGAGAATCTCCATCTTGGGCAGACCTTGAGTTCTGTCTTCTGTCCCTGGAGCTCCTTAAGGTCTTGAAAACTGAAAGCTAACTGGTTTGGCAATTGCTTTGTTTATCTCTCTGGGTATCTGTTGTCACATGGCTTGGCTGAATATTCCTTACTTTCATTCATTTATTTAGAAGAAGATATTTTTAGTATTTGATCCAGAATTTTTAGTTGTTTTCAGCAGGAGGATCAGTTAGGGCGCCTGGGTCAATTACACCATCTGAGGGGGACGTCTGGTTCCCCCTCACTTATTTTTCAGTAATATCCTTAAAGTTTCTTTAGAAAATTCTCAGGTCTGTATGTGCATTGGTTCCCAAACCTTTGTACATATTTTTATATTATTGTTTCCTTTCAATACCATGTCCTTTAAGTATGACACATACACAGTGAATTTTAGCATGTGAAACTGATATATATTTGGCTGATGAAGAATTACATAATGTTAGGCAGAGAAAAAGATTTCAAGGGCAGCTAAGATCTGCAATGTTCATGAAGTTTTGGATTTTTCTTTTTTTTGTGCCTCTTGTTTTCTCTTATGTTTTAAACTTTAATTTTGAAATACTCCTAAATAGCCCTGTTTATTTTCCTCGTTAACATTTCTGGTAAACAGAACAGTTTAATGTTTATCAAAGGAACGTTTTTAAGGACAGCGTGATCACATTGGATGGTCTCCATTTTCAGCAAGTCTGGCTTTGAAGCACATAACAGAAACATTTTGAACATCTGATTCTCCACATTTCACCAGAGACTAGGCTTTATTTTCTGTGAATGCACCAATTATGGCAGCAAGAGTCAAGAAAACACAGCAAAGAGGAGAGAAGAGGAACTCAACCTCCTCCCTTCCATTTCTCAGCTTGAAAGGGCTTTTCTTTTTCTCAGTTTTTTCTATTTCCTAAAGCCTTCTCTGATCAGCCTAGGGGAAGCCATCTCCCCTCCCACTGAAAGCAAATGAGATTCTGCTCTTCTCACTCTCAGTAGCATCCTCCCACGGGACCCCCTCAAGCTCTATGTCTTCTCCTGTATCACTTTCTCTCTCGTGCCTCTCTGGCCTCTCCTCACCTCCTTTGCTTTTTTTTATTTTTGCCATTAAAAAAAATTTTTTTTTTTTTTGAGATGGAGTCTCGCTCTGTGGCCCAGGCTGGAGTGCAGTGGCCGGATCTCAGCTCACTGCAAGCTCCGCCTCCCGGGTTTACACCATTCTCCTGCCTCAGCCTTTCGAGTAGCTGGGACTACAGGTGCCCGCCACCTCGCCTGGCTAGTTTTTTTTTTGTATTTTTTAGTAGAGACGGGGGTTTCACCATGTTAGCCAGGATGGTCTCGATCTCCTGACCTCGTGATCCGCCCATCTCAGCCTCCCAAAGTGCTGGGATTACAGGCTTGAGCCACTGCGCCCGGCCAAAAAACTTTTTTTTTGAGAGTCTTGCTCTGTCACCCAGGCTGGAGTGCAGCAGCATGATCTCGGCTTACTGCAAGCTCCGCCTCCCAGGTTCAAGCGATTCTTGTGACTCAGCCACCCAAGTAGCTGGGATTACAGGAGCGTGCCACCACGTCCAGCTAATTTTTGTATTTGTATTTGTGTTTATTTAATATAATTTATTCATTTATTCTCAGATGGAGTCTCGCTCTGTCGCTCACGCTGGGGTGCAGTGGCACAATCTCAGCTCACTACAGCCTCTGCCTCCTGGGTTCAAGCGATTCTCCTGCCTCAGCCTCCTGAGTAGCTGGGACTATGGGCATATGCCACCATGCCCAGCTAATTTTTGTACTTTTAGTAGAGATGGGGTTTCACCATGTTGGCCAGGCTGGTCTTTAACTCCTGACCTCAAGTGATCCACCTGCCTCGGCCTCCCAAAGTGTTGAGGTTATAGGTGTGAGCCACCACGACTGGCCTATTTTTACTATTTTTAAAAATGTTATTTTATTTTCAAATAGTTTTAACATTTTTTACTATATATTATGTATCAACTGGTCATATCACAACCTCCTTTTTGCCTACTTCTTTCTTCCCTTTTTTTTTTTTTTTTTTGAGACAGGGTCTTGCTCTGTCACTCCAACTGGAGTGCAGTAGCGCAATCACAGTTCACTGCAGCCCCGACCTCCCAGACTCAAGCCGTCTTCCACTCTCAGCCTCCCGAATAGCTGGGACTACAGGCACATGCCACCACACCTGGCTAATTTTATTTTTTGTAGAGATGAGGTTTTGCCATCCTGCCCATGCTGGTCTCAAACTCCTGGACTCAAGTGATCCTCCTGCCTTGGCCTCCCAAAGTGCTGGGATTATAGGTGTGAGCCACCATGCCTGGCTTCTTTCACCTTCTTAAAGGCCAGTGCTCCTCCAGGCTGTATGAGAGGCCCTTTTCTCTTCTCCTTCCAAACACTCATCCCCACCAGTGGCTCATGTTGGTGACTTATGCTGATGACTCACAAAGATTATCTCTAGGTCAGCCTCCTCAGGAGCTCCAGACCTCTGTCTGCAACTGCCTACTGGACACCTCCACCTGGATGTCCCATAGGCTTCTCAACCCAATGTGTCCTGAGCATATTTGCTACCCAACTCCCCATCCTCACTAATATCTGCTTTTCTTCCTGCTTCTGTTCAAGTCAGAACCTGGGAATCATCCTAAATCCTTCCTTTCCTTATTTCTTCATCTCATTCTTCCTCTAAGGCTGACCAGTTCTTTCTTCCTAGACAGATACTCATTATCCGTTCCATTACAAATGCCACTGCCCCTTCCAGGCCCTCCCCTTTTCTTGCCCAGGCCACTGTATTTGCATTTTAACTGGTCTCCCTGCCTCTGGTAACATCCTCCTCTAATCCATCCTCTGTACTACCTCCAGGGGACTTCCAGAGTGATTGTTCTAGAATGCAAATCTGATGATACCTTTCCCTTGATCAAAACGCCTCACTGGTTGAAAAGGAAGGAATTAGAATTTTTCAGGGTGGCTGCCATGTTCCTCCCACTCCTGTCTTGGCACACTCCTCTCCTGTACCCAGCCACGCCTACCCCGTGTTCCAGCAGAGTGAGTTGCTCACAGTTCCCAAAGGCCCCAGGCTGTTGCACACAGACCTCTTTTGCTGGGAGTGGACTTCCTCTTGCTGCCGCCCACTTAGCCAGGTCATTTCGGTTTTTCCTTCCACGCTCAGCCCAAACATTGCCTCTTCTGGAAAGCCTCCTTTGAATCCCGCTCCTCTCCCTTCCCCGGTCTGAAAAAATGCCCTCCTCTGAGCACATTATGTTTTGGGGCATTTTTGCCAGTAGAAGGAAGCTCAGTCCCCTGGGCTTTGAGCTTCTTGAGGGGAGGAGCCTCTACCAGTCCCTTCTGGGCTCTCAGGCACCTCACACGGTGCTGACACAACAGGTGCTTGACCCCAAGTTCTTCTGTTGATGAGCGAGGTGATCTTGGGTAAATCATTTAACCTCCTTACATTTTAGTAGATATAAATGTACTCTACCTCCCACCGGATTAAATAAGATAGAGTGTATAAAAATACTTTGGAGATTGCATTTCATTGCTTTTCAAATGTAAGGACTTCTTATTACCATGGATGTGCAGCTTCAATTAGTGTGCTTTAGAAAAATGTACTGTGTTCATTTCACCCTTCTTCTCCGGGGGCCTTCTCCGCTCCACCAAATGCCCTCTGCCTCCTTCCTTTTCCATCTGGCTGTTTTCTTCTTTTCCACCTACAAATCCGTTCTCAGCTCACCCATTCTAAAAACAAGTCTTCCTCCCATCCCTCCTCCCCCTCGAGCCACAGTCCTTCCTTTCTTCCCCCCATTGCTGCCAAAGCCCTTCAAAGAGTGTTTTACTGGCGGCCTCCGGATCTCACCACCCACTTCTTTCTTCATCGGCACAATCTGGATCCGCCCTCAGCACGTCACAGTCAGTGGATCCTCTGAGAACTCCTGTGACCTCCTATTGCTGCTGGATTGCAGGCTCTTCTCGGGCTTGACCTCGGAAGCATCTGGCCCTGCTGAAATGCTCTTCCTTGGCCATAGGGATCCTGAACTTCCCCATTTTCCTTTTCTCTCTCCAACAGTTGCTTGTTCTCTTCCCGTAAGTGTTGGCATCCTCGAGACTCTTGCCCTTTGGCCTCTTGTTTTCTCTCCTTCCTGCTTCGTGATCTCACCCACTCCCAGGACTGCCATCAGGCCCTCTTTGCAGATGTCTTCCCAGACTGCTGTTTAGCACTGATCTCCTGAGCTGTTGCTCCATGTGTCCAGCTACTGGCTAGACAGCTACATTTGATGGTCCTGCTGGCGCCTGAAACTCAAAATGTCCAAAATGAAAATCATCCATGGCTGGGCACCATGGTACACGCCTGTAATCCCGGCACTCTGAGAGGCTGAGGCAGGCGGATCACTTGGGGCCAGGAGTTCAAGACCAGCCTGGCCAACATGGTGAAACCTCATCTCTACTAAAAATACAAAAAATTAGCTGGGCGTGGTGATGCATGCCTGTAGTCCCAGCTACTAGGGAGGCTGAGGCACGAGAATTGCTTGAACCCAAGAGGCGGAGGCTGCAGTGAGCCAAGATCATGCCATGGCACTCCAGCCTGGGCAAGAGTGAGACTCCATCTCAAAAAAAAAAAAAAAAAGGAAAATCATCCTCATACTGCCTTTCCCACCGACCCACTTCAGTTCCCATTTGTCTTATTTATATTAATGGTGTCCTCATTCTCCCAATCATCTAGATTCCTTGCTCTTGCTTTCCTCCCACATCAAGTCACTTGCCAAGTCCTATAGATCCTCTTACAGAAGTATCTTTGGTTTCTCCACCTTGGTGTTTGGAGTGCCCTACAGAAAGGCCTTCATTACCTCTATCTAAACCATCTCCATAGCCTTACATATTTGACTTTCATAATTTTTTTCTACTTCCTTCCCTTCCTCCACCCTCTTCCCTCTTTTTCTCTCTCTCCCTTCCTTTTCTCTCTTTTTCAATAAATATTTATTGAGCACCTACTATGTGCCAGGCACTGGAAAAATAAAAAGTTAATGCAGTTCAGTCCCATTCCCAAGATTTTGAAAGCCAGCAGAGCGCTTATTTCAAGAGCCCCACATTCCAGTGGCGGCCTTAGAGAAGTAAACCACAATCGCAATAGGGTGCAATTGCACTTAGGGCCTTCCAGCTGGTCTCCTGGCTCCCATTTCTTCCTCCTTCCCAATCATGGTGATATTAATCTGTGTTAGATTAATACTCCTCAGGTCTTGTGACAATTCCACCAGTCCACTTCATTGGCTGTCCATTGCAATGTGTAAGTCCTCAGTATGTTTTTATGGGTTTTTAAAAATTTCCCCAACCTGCTTCTCTACATGCATCTTCAGGGTCTCCTCTCCTGCCCTCTACCACCCATCCTTCACTGGGAATTCTCTGAAAATGCCTTGTTCCTACCCCTGTGCCTTTCTTCTATTCCCTCTTCCATCACTCTGGCTGTAAAAATTCTAATTATCACCAGGTGCGGTGGCTCACACCTGTAATCCCAGCACTTTGAGAGGCCGAGTTGGGCCGATCACTTGAGGTCAGGAGTTTGAGATCAGCCTGACCAACATGGTGAAACCTCATCTCTACTAAAAATACAAAAATTAGCTGGGTGTCGTGGCACACGCCTGTAATCCCAGCTACTGGGTAGGCTGAGGCAGGAGAATGGCTTGAACCTGAGGGGTGGAGGTTGCAGTGAGCCGAGATTGCACCACTGCACTCCAGCCTGGGTGACAGAGCGAGACTCCATCTAAAAAAAAAAAAAAATCCTAACTGTGAGTTTATTTTGAGCCCTGACTCCAGCAGGTATAACTCTTCCCTCCAGCAGTGCTTCCAACCCCCTTGTCATTCTCACTGTGGCAGAAAACAAATGATTCAACCAGCAAACCATCTGCTGGAGTCACAGAGAGCTGCAGCACCTCCCAGCTTTGTGGGGTTAACAAGCAAATCCCGAGAGCCATCTCTATGAGCAACAAGGGTCCCGTGTTAGGGGCAGACATCCCTGAGCAGTCAGGGGAAACCTGGCACTTATCCAAGAGCACGAATAGGACCAAAGCCCCCCACACACCAAAGGCCCATCACCAGCATCACCGCGAGGAGGCACTGCAGAGTAGAACCCATTGTGTGGCCTCTAGAGTCCATAGTACATGGCTGGGTAGAGCAAACTGCCCACAGTTCTGGGGCATATTCTACATGTCACATCCCACCAGCTCCTCCCCTATGCTTTCCTGATTTTCTCATCACACGTTGATGCTACTGCTTTTTAGTATTGCCCCTCATGACATCTGCTGTGGCATTTGGTATCTTTTGCCTAGGAGATCTACTTTTTTTTTTATTTTCTTAGATGGAGCCTCTGTCTGTTGCCCAGGCTGGAGTACAGTGCTGTGATCTCGACTCACTGCAGCCTCTGCCTCCCAGGTTCCAGTGATTCTCCTGCCTCAGCCTCCCGGGTGGCTGGGATTACAGTCATGTGCCACCATGCCCAGCTAATTTTTGTATTTTTACTAGAGACGGGGTTTCACCATGTTGGCCAGGCTGGTCTTGAACTCCTGACCTCAGGTGATCTGCCTGCTTCAGCCTCCCAAAATGCTGGGATTACAGACATGAGTCACCGCCCCCAGCCAAGATCCACTTCTTTGTGTACGTTTTATTTATTTATTTATTTTTTATTTTTTTGAGACGGAGTCTGGCTCTGTCGCCCAGGCTGGAGTGCAGTGGCCGGATCTCAGCTCACTGCAAGCTCCGCCTCCTGGGCTTACGTCATTCTCCTGCCTCAGCCTCCTGAGTAGCTGGGACTACAGGCGCCCGCCACCTCGCCCAGCTAGTTTTTTTTTGTATTTTTTAGTAGAGATGGGGTTTCACCATGTTAGCCAGGACGGTCTCGATCTCCTGACCTCGTGATCCGCCCGTCTCGGCCTCCCAAAGTGCTGGGATTACAGGCTTGAGCCACCGCGCCCGGCCGTGTACCTTTTATTTTTAAGAGACAGAATCTAGATCTGTCACCCAGGCTGGAGTGCAGTGGCATGATCACAGCTCACTGCAACCTCAACCTCCCCAGTTCAAGCTCTGCCTCAGCCTCCCTAGTAGCTAGGACTACAGGTGCACGCCACCATGCCTAGCTAATTTTTAACATTCTTTTTGGTAGAGATGAGGTCTCACTATGTTGTCCAGACTGGTCTTGAACTCCTGGGCTCAAGCGAGCCTCCTGCCTCAGCCTCCCGAAGTGCTAAGATTATAGGTTTGAGCCACCGCACCTGGCTTTTTGTGTACTTTGTCTCATCCACCCTAACAACTAAACTCCCAAGCTTGTTAGGACAATGATCACAAGCCCTGGAGCATGGGAGAAGGAGATTACTAAGTATCCGTGGACTCCAATGCAGAGAGATTTCTTCCATGGCAGGATAGGGCAGGAACCATAGCCTAGTCTTGGTGCTTTCCAGGGTGACTCTCAGGGTGGCTTACACACACACACACACACACACACACCCACGCTCACACACACTCTCTCTCTCTCTAAGAAATGCTGTTGATTGATAGGTTTAGCCTCTGAAGGGAGTATCTTCTCTTCCATAATATTCCAGCACAGAATGGAATTTTGAACCAAATGGGAATCTGAATTACAATAATCTAATCAAAATTTTAAAACCTGAGTGTTAGGTTCTTGGCACATCTGAAAGCACCTAGTTTAATGTCTGAGACGTAGGTATGTTCAGTAAATGTGAATCTTATCTCTCACACACACACACACACACACACACACACACACACACCAGCGAACCATGTAACAGGTTCTGAGACAGCACAGCCGGTTACATCTGGTTTCCAGCAGGTCTTTTTCTTTCCTTCTTTCTTTCCTTCCTTCCCTCTCTCCCTCCCTCCCTCCCTCCGTCCCTTCCTCCTTCCTTCTTTTCTTTTCTTTTCTTTTCTTTTCGACAGAGTTTCGCCCTTGTTGCCCAGGCTGGAGTGCAATGGCACGATCGCAGCTCACTGCAACCTCTGCCTCCCGGGTTCAAGCAATTCTCTTGCCTCAACCTCCCGAGTAGCTGGAATTACAGGCATGCGCCGCCACGCCTGGCTAATTTTGTATTTTTAGTAGAGATGGGGTTTCTCCATGTTGGTCAGGCTGGTCTTGAACTCCCGACCTCAGGTGATCTGCCCGCCTTAAGTGCTGGGATTACAGGCATGAGCAGGTTTTTTTTATGGATCCATTGATGTTACTTAGGGGTAACATGTAGAAAAGCTTGTTCCACGGGGCAAGGTGGGCAGATCCTTGTGATTAAAGGGCTGCCCAATAGGCATTCCTGGATTCGGCAGACAATGACTATGTCCCCCCCAGTGTTATGCTAAAATGCCACAAGACATCCAAAGAAATGCTTTCTTCCTATGGGGGCAATGCAAATATTGCCATTTTCCTCTTTCAAAGAACAACAGGACATTTTCTTGGTAATTTCTCACCAAAAGTTATTATTTTGAGGGGGTTAAGAATGTCTTTATCTTTTAGAGACACATGTTGAACTATTTATGGGTGAAATGACATGATGTCTAATGTTCATTAAAAATGACTTAATTGGCCATGCGAGGTGGCTCATGCCTATGATCCCAGCACTTTGGGAGGCCAAGGCAGGTGGATCACCTGAGGTCAGGAGTTTGAGACCAGCCTGGTCAACATAGTGAAACCCTGTCTCTACTAAAAAAAATACAAAAAGTAGGCTGGGCACGGTGGCTCATGCCTGTAATCCTAGCACTTTGGCAGGCTGAGGAGGGCGGATCACCTGAGGTCAGGAGTTTGAGACCAGCCTGGCTGACATGGTGAAACCCCGTCTCTGCTAAAAATACAAAAATTAGCCAGGCGTGGTTGTGGGCGCCTATAATCCCAGCTATTCTGGAGGCCAAGGCAGGAGAATTGCTTGAACCCAGGAGGCAGAGGTTGAAGTGAGCAGAGATCACCTCATTGCACTCCAGCCTGGACAACAAAAGTGAAACTCCGTCTCAAAAAAAAAGAAAAAATAAATTAGGGAAAAGGAGGAGATGCAACAAGAGTGGCCCTGTGTTGATGGTTATTGTAACTTGGTGGCAGATATGTGGTGATTCATGGTACTAGTTTGTGGAACTTTTGTGTATATTAGAAATTTGCCATAACAGAATTTTTTTTGTTTTGTTTTGTTTTCTTTTGTTTTGTTTGTTAGAGCACAGATTTTAGAGCAGAACAGCCCTGGGTTCAAATTCCCTCTGGGTTCAAATTTCTACTATGTTTTGTCTGGGCAACTTTCCTATTTAAGTCTTCTGAACCCTGTTTCCACATCTGGAAAATGCTCATAAGAATAATTCTCAGCTCACAAATTTGTTGCAAGTATACAAAGCACTTAAGGCATAGCCTGGAACATGATTGGCAATCAATAATCCTATGATAGCTTTATTTGAGCCTAACCATGCTAGCTATATAAACTGTACCAGCTATGGTTTGAATGTCCCCTCCAAAACTCATGTTGAAATTTAATTGCCATTGTGATGGTTCTAAGAGGTAGGATTATTAAGAGGTGATTAGGTCATGAGGACTCCACCCTTATGAATAGGTTAATGTTGTTACTGCAGAAGTGGGTTTGCTATTGAGAGGGTGGGTTGTTGTAAACGTGAATTTGGCCTTCTCTTGCTTGCTCCTTCTTGTGCTTTCTTGCCCATCTGCCTTTCACTATGGGATGAAGCTGCAAAAAGGACCTCACCAGATGCTGGTGCCATGCTCTTGGACTTCTCAGCCTCCAGAACTGTGAGCTAAGTACAAATTTATTCCTAATAAATTTCCTGGCATTTAGTATTCTGTTATAATAGCATACAACAGATGAAGACACCAACTTTTGGGATCAACCTGCAACCATGGTTACTGGCAGAAGGCTGGACTGAGGTACAAGTACAAATTATATACTTCAGACCCTTTACTGAAACTCCTGGAGGGCATTTATTTTATTATTATCACCTTATTTATTTTTTAGAGACAGAATCTCACTCTGTCACCCAGGCTGGAATGCAGTGGCACAATCATGGTTCATTACAGCCTCAACCTTCTGGGCTCAAGTGATCCTCCTGACTTAGCCTCTCAAGTAGCTGGGACTTCAAATGCATGCCACCATGCCCATATAATTTTTAGTTTTTGCAGAGATGGCAGGGGGTCTCTATGTTGCTCAGGCAGGTCTTGAACTCCTGGCCTCAAGCAATTCTCTCATCTTGGCCTCCTAGTGCTGGTGTTATAGGTGTTTTGAGCCACCATGCCTGGCCTCTTTTATTATTTTTCTTTTTCTTTTTTTTTTTTTTTGAGACGGAGTCTTGCTCTGCCGCCCAGGCTGGAGTGCAGTGGCCGGCTCTCAGCTCACTGCAAGCTCCACCTCCTGGGTTCACGCCATTCTCCTGTCTCAGCCTCCCGAGTAGCTGGGACTACAGGCGCCCGCCTCGTCGCCCGGCTAGTTTTTTTGTATTTTTTAGTAGAGACGGGGTTTCACCGTATTAGCCAGGATGGTCTCGATCTCCTGACCTCGTGATCCGCCCGTCTCGGCCTCCCAAAGTGCTGGGATTATAGGCTTGAGCCACCGCGCCCGGCCTTTATTATTTTTCAATGTGGAAAGTAGAGATGAGAGAGGACGGGGCAATGGTGGGGTTTGTTCCTGGGTTCACAGCTCTGCTGTCACTGTGAGGGAGCTACAGAGGTGTGGAGGGACAGACCAGTAAAGCAGATACCTGAAATACAATGTCATCTGCAGGTCCAGCCTCTTGTTTTCCATCCTGGACATTCTTCCATTAGCAGGCAGCCAACACTTCCCAGGCTGTCCTGGGACTCGGGGTTCTGTCTACCTGGGCACAGTTTCAGGCTCCAGCTGGCAAGGCAGCCCCATCACTCTGCAGAGGAGCATGTGCTGGAATAGGAGACAGTGAGATCACAGGAACTCATTAGCATCCCATATTCATTTTCTTTTCCTTTCTAGGCCTTCTCCCTAACCCTCCATCCCACACCCACCTCAGTCATTTTTTTTTTTTTCCTTAGAGTAGCTGGGGGAATCTGTCAAAGCCAGTTCAGGAGCTTGCCTTTTCTGGTGTCTTTTCTAAAGCTACAGCATTCAGCCCTCACCAGATGGGAACCTATCAGCTCAGCAGGCAGATAATTATTCTTTCAAGGGTGGGAGGCCCTACCATGAACGGAAATTCAGGCATTTCTGCAGCTGAGGCCCCAAAGCCCCATCATGGAAGCAGTGTACACACAGCAGACAAGCTTTACCTGGGCAAGTCTGCAGGAAGTGCTGGTCAGTGGAGGTGGGAGGAGTGAGATATAGGATGGATTCGTGTTCCCTTCCCCATGAAGCAGTGTGGAACCTGCCGGACCCACTCCTGAAGTCTCTCTTTAGGGACTAGTGCAAGCCAGCCCAGTTTTGGTCTGGCTGAATGGGGCCATCTCCTCTGTGAGGATCCAGAACTCAAGATCAGACATTAGAATGCACAGATTTCTCCTCATTTGATGGAGGAAAATTCTAATAACCAGCTGCCAACAGTGGAGCATGCTGCCAGAAAGGTAATGAGCTCCCTGTTGTTGGAAGTATTCAAGTAGATGCTGGCTGGCCACCTTCCAAAGATATTGCAAAAAGAAGACCTGACATGAGTGAGAGTTTGCCTCTTATGTCCTCCAAAGTCTCTTGTTGGTTCTCATGGTGTAAAGGGTGAACTTGGAGTCACCATAGGCCCAGTGTTCAAGTCCTGGCTGTACAGCTATCTGGCTAGATGGCCTTGGGCAAGACACTTAATTTCTTTATTAAATGATATAGGTATATTTTAATTTCTGATAATGGGCGATAATTGTAAAAAAAAAAATTCATTGGCTGGATGTGGTGGCTCAGGCCTGTAATCCCAGCACTTTGGGAGGCTGAGGCGGGTGGATCACGAGGTCAGGAGATAGAGACTATTCTGGCTAACATGGTGAAACCCCGTCTCTACTAAAAATACAAAAAAATTAGCCAGGCGTGGTGGCGGGTGCCTGTAGTCCCAGCTACTCGGGAGGCTGAGGCAGGAGAATGGCATGAACCCAGAGGCAGAGCTTGCAGTGAGCCGAGATCGCGCCACTGCACTCCAGTCTGGGCGACAGAGCAAGACTCCGTCTCAAAAAAAAAAAACCAAAAAAAAAAAACCCAGTTTATTATGGACACTTTCTATCCTAATATGTGTAGTTTTAATGTATCTTTTTTAATTTTTAATTTTTGTGAGTACATTTTAAATTTTTGTGGGTACATATATACAGTAGGTGTATATATATCAGGTACATGAGATATTTTGATACAGGTATATAATGTGTGATAATCACATCAGGGTAAATGAGATGTCCATCACCTCAAGCATTTATTCTTTGTGTTACAAATAACCCAATTACACTCTTTTAGTTATTATTATTTTTTTTTTGAGACAGGATCTTTCTCTGTCATCCAGGCTAGAGGGCAGCGACGTGATCATGGCTCACTGCAGCCTTGACCTTGCTCAAGCAATCTTCTTACCTCAGCCTCCAGAGTACTTAGGACCACAGGAGCCTATCACCATATCTGGCTAATTTTTGTATTTTTTGTACAGATGAGCTTTCACCATGATGCCCAGGCTGGTCTTGAACTCCCGGATTTAAGCAATCCTCCTGCCTCGGCCTCCCAAAGTGCTGGGATTACAGGTGTGAGCCACTGTGCCCAGTCTTCTGTAATTATTTTAAAACATACAGTTAAATTATTATTGACTATAAGTCATCCTGTTGTGCTATCAAATAAAGATCTTATTCATACTTTAACTATTTTTTGTACCTATTAATTATCTCTGATAGGGATAGGAGGCAGGGAAATTCTGGGCAGAAGAGGGCAGGTCCCTGGTGAGGGCCCCATCCTCAAGCCTGGAACTGTGGCCCTAAGTGAGAACATGCATTCCTGTTTTCCTGCTCAAATGTTGCCTTTTATAAAACCACTCATGGCCCGCCCTGCCTCCATCTTCTGTCCATAAACACCCCAGGCTCTGCCAGCAGAGAAGAGGAGAAGAGGAGAAGCAGCGGGATGTCTGAGACTATGGTTGGACGTCAGAGAGAAGCAGCTTGACTTCAGAGGGACGGCTTGACAGCATTGCTTCGGAGAGGAGTGCGGTGGGGGATGGCTGGACTCTGGAGGAAGGTGATCTTCCCACTCCATCCCCATTTCAGCTCCCCTTCCCACTGAGAGCCACTTTCATTGGCAATAAAATCCCCCGAACTTATCATCTCCAATTTGTTCGTGTGACCTCATTCCTCCTGGATGCGGGACAGGAACTCAGGTGCGGGTGCAAAAGACTGTCACACTGACCCTCCACTGAGCTGTTAACACTTAAGCCGTCCGTGGATGACTAAGCTAAAAGAGCGCTGACTGTAACTCTTTCTGGGGCTTCAGGGGTCATGGGCATCTCCCTAGACACTACCGCGGGACTACACGGAGCTTTGCTTCTGCTGGCACCCAAAAGTGCTCGCCCTGGCTCCTGCACTCACTCACCTGTGCTTCCCCACCTGCAAGGGGTGGAGCAAAGCAGGACTGAGCTAGTGGAGACTGTCCTTGCTGGCACCGGCACCCTAGCGGCCGGCTAGTTCTAGTGCCCATGCATTCTGGTTCCCACCAGTGAAGGGGTCGGGGAAACTTCCTGCTTCACCCTCACTTCCCATCCACCCCTGCCTGCCCTTCCCAGCCTCTGGTAACCCTCCGGCTACTTTTTATCTCCATGAGTTCAATTGTTTTAAAAGTTTTAGATCCCACAAATAAGTGTGAACATGTAAAGTTTGCTTTTCCTGGCTTATTTCACTTATCCTTTTTAATAGTTATGTGCCTAAGTCCTTTAAACCAGTGGTCCCTAACCTTTTTAGCACCAGGAACTGATTTTGTGGAAGACAATTCTTCCAATAACTGGATTGCTGGGGATGGCTTTGGGATGAAACTGTTCCACCTCAGATCATCAGGCATTAGATTCTCATAAGGAGTGTGCAATCTAGATCCCTGGCATGCATAGTTCACAACAGGGTTTGTGCTCCTATGAGAATCCGATGCTGCCACTGATCTGACAGCATGCGGACCTCAGGTGATAACACTCTGTTGGCTGCCACTCACCTCCTGCTGTGTGGCTCAGTTCCTAACAGGCCGTGAACTGGTGCGGGTCTGTGGTCCAGCAGTTGGTGATGTCTGTTTTAAACCATGGCTTCCTCACCTGTAAAATGGAATAATAATGAAATTGTGAAGACTACACAAATATTAAATAATGAAACACATAACATGCTTAGCATTTAGTTAAGCATCTAAAACATGTTGATAGGCTGGGTGCGGTGGCTCACGCCTGTAATCCCAGCACTTTGGGAGGCCGAGGCGGGCGGATCATCTGAGGTTAGGAATTCAAGACCAGCCTGGCCAACATGGTGAAACCTCACCTCTACCACAAAACACAAAAATTAACCAGGCCTGGTGGTCCATGCCTGTAATCCCAGCTACTCAGGAGGCTGAGGCAGGAGAATTGCTTGAACCTGGGTGGTAGAAGTTGCCATGAGCTGAGATCGCATCACTGTATTCCAGCCTGGGTGACAGAGTGAGACCCTGTCTTGAAAAAAAAAGACAAAAAAACAAAAACATGATTGATCATTATTGTACAGTTGATCCCACCGGGTGGTCCCGCTACTCCAGCAGCTTGTTGTGGTGGGGTGTGGTGGGATAGGGATGCGGCAGAGCTTCCCAAAGAAGTCACAGGACCTCGGGATATTCAGAACGAAAACCCTCCTTGTGTCCTACTCCCTCATCCCTGAGGTAACACTCCATGTTTAGTATATAACCTTCCAGAATTTTCCCCATTTGCCTACATACATATTTACATAAAGCAAAAATAGATTTGTTGTGTGGCTTTAAAAATCTTTTTTCTTCACATAAATGGTAACGTCTTACAACTTGATTCTTTCACTTCATGATATGTCTTAGATTTCTTTCCTTCCCAGTACTTAGAGGGTTACCGCATTCGTTTTAAACTCTTGCATAATATTCCATAGTATGGATGTATCATAGTTTATTTAATAGTTCCCCCATTGATGGATGTTTAGATTATGTCTAGTTTTCTTGTTACATGCATTGCTGCAATGAAATCCATGCTTCTTTGTGAACATGGGCAAGTATTTCTGTAGAATACATATCTAGAAATGGAATTGTTGTAGAATGTATTCTGTAGAATACATATCTAGAAGTAGAATTGTTGGGGTGAAGCCTATGTAGATATGAAATTTTAATTGCCGTCAAAAATGTTGTGCCAACTTACATTATGGTCAACAGAGTATGACAGCATTCATTTCCCCACACTTTTCACCACTGGGTATTCTACAACTTTTTGTTGATGTTATGGGTGAATAAAAGGTATCCCATCTAAATTTGAATTTTTGTGATTACTTATGAATTTAATTAAATATCTTTATATGTTTATTGAACATTTGTGTTTCTTCTCTGAGTTTTCTGTCCTCTGTCCATGATCTTGTTGAATTTTTAAAATCATTTTCTTATTGATTTATAGAAGGAATTAGACACATACATGATTTTGGAAAAAATGCTTACATTCAAAGTAACTGGCATTTTTTTTTTTTTTTAATTGAGACAGTCTTGCTCTGTCACCCCAGGCTGGAGTGCAATGGCGCCATCTCGGCTCACTGCAACTGCCACTGCCCGGGTTCAAGCGGTTCTCATGCCTCAGCCTGCAGAGTAGGTGGGACTACAGGTGTGCACCACCATGCCTGGCTAATGTTTTTGTATTTTTAGTAGAGACGGGGTTTTGCCTTGTTGGCCAGGTTGGTCTCGAACTCCTGACTTCAGGTGATCCGCCCTGGGACTATAGGTGTGAGCCACCACCCCCAGCCAGTAACTGGCATTTTTCACAACAGTTTGTGTGTCACATCATTAGTTCAACTTATATAGACAAATTATACAT
The DNA here is from genome assembly GCF_009764315.1 of Trachypithecus francoisi. NCBI lineage: Eukaryota > Metazoa > Chordata > Mammalia > Primates > Cercopithecidae > Trachypithecus > Trachypithecus francoisi. Next base: position 21,292,903 of record NW_022681466.1, on the reverse strand, counting down.
GAGTTCTAAATTAAAAGTAAAACTCCAATAGATGTTGGAGAGGATGTGGAGAAATAGGAACACTTTTACACTGTTGGTGGGATCAATTGTACAGTTGACTGTACAATTTTATGTTCCCACCAGCAACGTATGAAAGTTGCTTATCTGAAATTTTATCAGAGGAAGGCTCAGGCCTGCAATCCCAGCACTTTGGGAGGCTGAGGTGGGTAGACGGTTTGTGCCCACGGGTTCGAGACCAGCCTGGGCAATATGGCAAAACCCTGTCTCTACCAAAAATACAAAAATTAGCTTAGTATGGTGGTGTGCACCTCTAGTCCCAGTCACTCAGCAGCCTGAGGTGGGAGGATCACTTAACCCCAGGAAGGTTGAGGCTGGAGTGAGCCATGAATGTGCCACCGCACTCCAGCCTGGGCAACAGAGAGAGATCCTGTCTCCAAACAAATAAATAAGAAATAAGTGGTATTATCAGTTTTTTTTTTTAAATGCCATTTCAATAGGCATGTGGTGGTAATACCTTGTGGTTCTAGTTTGTATTTCCTTAATGATTAATGATCATAAATGTGTTTTCATGTGCTTACTTGCAACCTGTGTATCATTGATGAAATGCCTGTTTAAATCTTATGCCCACTTTAAGAATTGGGTTGTTTTTTACCTCTCTTTTGAGAATTCTATATATTTTCTGGATACAAGTTTTTATTCAGGTATGGATTTGTTTAGCATTCATTCGTTTCTTATTTTTTTTTAAAAAAGGAATAAGCTTTGTAAATATTTTCTCCCAGTTCAGCTTATCAATTTTTTATTCCACATATTGTGCTTTTGGGTTGCCTCTAAGAAAATAGAGGCTTTGTCTAGCCTGTGGTCACAAAGATTTTCTTCTGTACTTTTTCTTCTAGAAGATATCATTTTCAGTTTTACATTTAGGTCTGCAGCACATTTTGAGTTAATTTTTTATTATGATTTGAAGTATGGATTGAGGCTCTTTTTTTTTTGTTTTGCATGTGGACACCTAGTTCTAGTGTCATTTAATGAAAACACTATCATTTCTCTGTTGAATTGTCTTTATACTTTTGTTGAATAGATGTGTGGGTCTTTTTTTGGACTAAAACTCTAAAACTATATTATTAATCCTTATTTGGATTGCATCTGACAGATCCCAAAAGATTCGAAAAGTTAATTAGATAACAAATTTAGAAATTTGTTAAGTGTCTTATTTGGAACCTGGTGTTTGCTGACAGTAGTTTGTAATCTGCAGAAGGGTTTTCTAAATAACTTTAAGCCTAAGATTAAAAACATTTTGCTAATGATTCATTATCTGTTTGGAAAAAGTTGTGTGAGTTTTCATGCAGCAGGGATGAGCTGAAATGGTTTTTCCTAGAAGGTGCCCATTTTCTTTTTTGTAGAATTACCTGGTAGTTCTCTAATAATCTATGTTTGTGCTTTATACCATCTTTGATAGTGATACATTTTGGGGCAATTCTCTTTTTGTTTAAAACCATCACGTAGTTGTCCTAAGTTAAATACTCTAGGCCTGACAGTAATCCTGGAACTTTGAGAGACAGAGGCAGGAGGATCACTTGAGCCCAGGAGCTTGAGACCACCTGGGCAACATAATGAAACCTCCTCTCTACACAAATGAAAAACAGGTCAGGCACGGTGGCTCACGCCTGTAATCCCAGCACTCTGGGAGGCCAAGGCGGCAGGTCACCTGAGGTCAGGAGTTCAAGACCAGCCTGGCCAACATGGTGAAACTCTGTTTCTACTAAAAATGCAAAAAAAAAAAAAAAAAAAAAAAAAATTACCTGTGTGTGGTGGCACACGCCTGTGATCCCAGCTGCTCAGGAGGCTGAGGCAGGAGAATCACTTGAACCTGGGAGGCAGAGGTTGCAGTGAGCAGAGATTGCGCCACTGCACTCTAGCCTGGGTGACAGAGCAAGACTCCATCTCAAAAATAAATAAATAAATTAATTAAAATAATAAAAAAACTAGCTGGGCATGGTGCTGCATGCCTGTTGTCCCAGCTGGAAGGCTGAGGCTGAGGTGGGAGGATTGCTTGAGCCCAGGAGTTCAAGTTTACAGTAAGCTATGATGGCTCCACTGCACTCCAGCCTGGGTGACAGAGAAAGACTCTGTCTCTAAACAAACTAACTGAAGGTTTACTTACTTTTAAAAAGTAGTACACAATTATTGTTTTTAGGATGAGGTGTTTTTTTGTTTGTTTGTTTTTGAGACAGACTCTTGGTTTGTCACCTAGGCCTGAGTGCAATGGCTCAATCCACTCACTGCAATCTTGAACCCCTGGGCTGAACTGATCCTCCTGCCTCAGCTTGGACTATAGGACAAGGAATACAAGCACATGCCACCACGCCCCACTAATTTTTTTGTAGAGACAAGGTCTCACTATACAAGAGTCCTATACAAGGACTCTCACTGGAGTCCAACTTCCTGGCCTCCAGCAATGAATGCTGCCACTTCAGCCTCCCAAAGTGCTAGAATTACAGGCATGAGCCACTGTGCCTGGTCTATTCTTTTATCATAAAATTGTATAGACCTGTAGAGTGAAATAATTGATATTTGGCTGTACATTGGTGTTCTATAATATAATGAGGTTTGAGCTAATCTCAGTATTTGGATATTTATTATTTAGTAATTTAAGTACTTTGCAATTAACACCTTTAAATTAACTTAAAATTTTAAATGTTACAGTAGAAATTAAAATGCCAAGAAGCAGGTGTTATTTTAAAAATATCATTGGACAAAATATTGGAGGTTAATTTAAGACAGACTTTCAGGATTAACAGCTATTTAAAAAATTTTTAAATCATTTGTTGATGAGTGCTTTTTCTCATTCCTGAAATACTTACTCTTAAGTCCTTTTTTTTGGTCTTTGGAAAACGTACTCCTGTCCCGTGCTATTCTATTTTTCTTTTTATTTTTTTCCTTTCTTCATTTATACAGACTTTGCCATATAATTTTATTTTTATTATTTTTATTGTGGTAAAATACATGTAATAAAACTTATCACTTTAACTATTTTAAAGTATATAATTCAAGCCACATGTAGTGCAGCCTATTGTTCCAGCTAGTCAGGAGGCTGAGCCTGGACTCCTTGAGCCCAGGAGTTTGAAGGCAGCCTGGGCAACATAGCAAGACCCCCTTCTCTTAAAAAGTATATAGTTCAGTGGTATTAAGTACATAAACAATATTGTACGACCATCACTGCCACCATCTTGTTCTAGAACTTGTTCATCATTGCCACACAATTTTAGCACCTAATTGTTCCCTAGTGTTTGGCTGCCATATTAAGTTTAGGTTTGTAAGAGATAAACACGACTCAGTTCTTGTCCTCAAGGACTTTACAGTCTAGTGAGAGAAACCTGACATTTATGATACAATGTGGCAAATTACAAGTTAGAACTCCCCATCATTGAATTAGAGTTTTAATTTTACCTTGAAAAGGCAAAGTAACTTCTTGTTAGGTTAATAATCCAGTTGTCATATCGTTCCACACACTGAATTCATTTAGGCTAGACCAAAAGACTGAAGTCTTTACAGTCTTTTGACTTAGGTCATTGTAGGACTCACAAATCCTCATGCCCTATACTTTATTGCAAGAAAGGAACCAGAAAATTGGTATTTTGATTTAAAACCAAATTATGAGCTATTTTCTTCCTAATGAAGCGGGGAGATCTGTGAAAATTATGTTTAGAGAGAACTTCTTAGTTGTCTGCAATTATCATTTGTTGAAGCCGTTTTTACTTTAGTTGCAGTGAAAACTCGCTTATGATCAAATACAGCATGATACGGGCATGTTTATCTCTCTTGGCAGATCATCTTGAGGAAGAGTTGCTTTGGAAACTGTCAAGAGATTGTTTTTAATTCCTTGAGAAGCCGGGAGGTATCAACTGATTTAAAGTTTAATGTCTTAGCAGTTTTAGTTTAAAATAATGTTATCGGACTTAAGCAGTATTAAAATACAGATTTTATTTTCATTATTATGACTTATTTTCTTCATTATTAAAAATTTAATGCAATATTGCTTATCAAAGTAAAACAACATGGCTGTTTTCATCTAGAAGGGCTAGATGTGAGAGGGGTGGAATTGAGAGCAGCTTTTTTTTCTTTTTGAGACAGAGTTTCACCCTGTTGCCCAGGCTGGAGTGCTGTGGGTGATCTTGGCTAACTGCAACCTCCACCTCCCGGGTTCAAGCGATTCTCCTGCCTCAGCCTCCCAAGTAGCTGGGATTACAGGTACCCGCCACCACGCCCAGTTAATTTTTGTGTATTTTTAGTAGAGACGGGGTTTCACCATGTTGGCCGGGCTGATCTCGAACTCCTGACCTCAGGTGATCCTCCCGCCTTGGCCTCCCAAAGTGCTGGGATTACAGGCCTGAGCCACCGCGCCCAGCCTGAGGGCAGCTTTTTCATATTACATATACAGGCCTTCTATAAACGGCCAGTAAGTCTTCCCAAAGGGTGGTGGGCATTTCCAACGGGCCAAACGTGGCCTGTCATTCTATTTCTCTCTTCCAGCAGCGAGGTCTAGTAGCACGAAGACCAACCGCCCAAGGGCCGCTAACCGTTCTACCCGTCCTCGTTTGGAACTCCGCTCGCCTTCCAGGCCGGTTAAGGCTTTTGTCTGTTGAGGTCAGGACTAGGTAGGTCTCGACCAATAGAGGACACAGCGGTCACCGGGACCGGGCCTGCGCGGCTCCGAGGCCTAAAGAGAAGGCCGTGCCTGCGTCCTGAGGCCGCCTTGCCAGGCACTCTGCACCCTTAGGGCCTTCGCCGCGCGGTTTTCGGGCGGCCACCAGGCTTCCTGGCTCGCCACTCCCGCCGCCAGCCAAAGGCGCCGCGTCCCGGAGGCTCGGCGGGGTTTCGTCGAGGCCAGGCAGGCTTGGGCCGGGAAACCAGGCGGCCGGCAGGGTCCGGGCTGGGAGAGGCTGACGCCGCCGTCAGTCAACGAGGTGGGGTAGGGAAGCTTCAAGGCCTGGGTCCGGCCAGGGGGCAGCCACAACGGGCCCCCGGTGTGCAGAGGGTGGGGCGCGGCCCGTCTTGGAGCCCCCAGCTCACCCGCTGGCCTGGGCCAGAGGATCCTGGAGGGCCCTGAGGGAGCCGGCCGCGCTCTGCCTGTTACTAAGAATCCGTATAGTTTTCCTAATGTAGTCAGTCTAAGAGGGTTGGTGTCCCAAATGGTTGATAGTGTTTTAGTTGACAATTTCAACACCTGTTAGGAGGAGAAAAGTTCAGATTGCTAGGCCTAGATTCCTAATATGTTTTGTTTTGTTTTGTTTGAAATAGGGTCTCGTTCTGTCACTCATGCTTGGAGTGCAGTGGCTTGATCACAGTTCACTATTGTCTCGACCTCCTGGGCTCAAGTGAGCCTCCCACTTCAGCCTCCTGAATAGCTAGCACTACAGGTTCACACCACCATGTGTGGCTAATTGATTTTTTTTTTTTTTCCAGAAACAGGGTCTCACTGTGTTGCCCTGGCTGGTTTCGAACTCTTGGGTTCAAGTGATCTTCCTGCCTCTGCCTCCCAAAGTGCTGGGATTACAGGCGTGAGCCACTGTGCCCGACCCTAAAACATTTTTCATAAATTTTTTAAAAGTTGGAATTTGTGGTGTGGTTTTGATTGTCTGCTGAAAAAGATTGCTGTCTCCTTTTAGGTTAAAAAAAAAAAAAAAGGAAAGAAAACACTTAAATAGGCTGTTAATAAATTTGACATTTATTGCTCTTGAAAAATAGCTGTCATCATCTTTTTTCAGGGTAATCACATTGATCAATATGAAGAAAGACACTTGGACATTGAGCAAGCACCACTTGACAAGCCTACAGAATCTATCAGATGATCATTGCTTAATTTCGGGTCTTAGCCAGTTAGGTAGGTAGTGTTCGTGTGACACTTGATGTGAATGAACTTAAACTTATTAATAACCAATACAGTTTAGAATTGTTTTCTTGCATGCCATACAGTAATCAGAGTTTGGAGTGTAATCTAATATTTAATATGTTGGGAAATCAGTCCAAAAATATCTAGAAACACGTTAGAATTTTGATGGGGGAAAATATCTTTTTGGCCCATACTAATATTTTGTTGAAGGTAGCAAGGTAAAGTTTAGCATTTTGTCAATTGAATAAAGGAGTAAAGTGTATTTTGATCCTTTATAGATTGCCCTTTCCTGGGCAATATAATTATGTATGAAATGTTCCTACTCCAAGTGGAAGTAGAATATGTATGGAAAAATTTTTTTTTTAAAGTTCCATTAGAAACAGTTAAGGGCTGGGCACAGTGGCTAATGCCTGTAATCCCAGCACTTTGGGAGGCCGAGGTGGGCGGATCACCTGAGATCAGGAGTTTGAAAGCAGCCTGGGTAACATGGTGAACCCCAACTCTACAAAAATACAAAAAAAAGCCAGCTGTGGTGGCATGCACTTATAATCCTAGTTACTCCTGAGGCTGAGGAACAAGAATCGCTTGAACCCAGGAGGTAGAGGTTGCAGTTAGCCGAGATTCCACTGCACTCCAGCCTGGGCAACAGAGCAAATCTCCATTTCAACAACAACAACAAAAAAAACAGTTAAGGAGTAATACATTTTATTTACCAGACTCTTGTGAAACATGGCAAGTTTGGTCTATGTAGCTGAAGAAATGTCTAGTTTTCGTCAAAAGTTGATTATTTCTGTCTTTTCACACTGCTTAGTTTTGGACACTGATGATATCAGCAATAGAACAAGGAGATTTATTTACCTGACTCTTAGTTTTAAAAAAAAAAAAAAAAAAACTTCGGTTGGACACATTGGCTCACGCTTATAATCAATCCCAATAATCTGGGAAACTGAGGGAGGTGTTCACCCAAGGTCAGGAGTTCAAGACCAACCTGGCCAACATGGTGAAATCCTGTTTCTACTAAAAATAGAAAAAAAATTAGCCTGGCATGGTGGTGGGCACCTGTAATCCCAGCAGCTTGGGAGGCTGAGGCAGGAGAATTGCTTGAACCTGGTAGCCGGAGGTTGCAGTGAGCCAAGACCACACGATTGCACTCCAACCTGGGCAAGAAGAACGAAGCTCTGTCTCAAAAAAAAAAAACTTCTAAATTTTTGAATATTATTTTCATTTTGAAAAATCCATTTAACTTTTTCTAATGTTTTAAAATTTGAGATGGTGTCTCACTCTGTCACCCAGGCTGGAGTACGATGGCACACAATCTCGGTTCACTGCGACCTCTGCCTCCTGGATTCAAGCGATTCTCCTGCCTCAGCCTCCTAAGTAGCTGAGATTACAGGCGCACATCACCACACCCGGCTAATTTTTGTATTTTTAGTAGAGACGGGGTTTCACAACGTTGGTCAGGCTGGTCTTGAACTCCTGACCTCGTGATCTGCCCGCCTCGGCCTCCCAAAGTGCTGGGATTACAGGCGTGAGCCACCGTACCCAGCAAAAAGCCCACCCATTATTTTTAAATAACACAGTCCATTGTTAAAATGTCTGAACTTGTCCTTATCGTCAGCATTTAGAATTTGTGCTTAAGTGTACATATTTAATAAGGGTTTCAGTGAGTTACTGGTAAAACTTGAGTGGGGAAAAAAGTCAGAGGGAATCTTAATCTTTATAACCATCATGACAAGCCAGCCCCCTTCCCCTTAAGAAACACTAACTAGCTTCTTCCTCAGGAAAATATGAAGGCAATTTAGAGAGTGCAGATATTTTAACTTTAGCTTTTATTTTCAAAACCGTAACATAGTAAAGGATCAACATATATTAATGTTCCCAATTAGGTTGGTATTGTGTGTGTTTTTGTTTGGGTGTTTACAGAAATTTACACAACCTGGAGTGTTCAACATTTTTCTTCCATAGCAGGTGGCCCATATTAGCTAGGCAGCCATGATCTGGTTAGTATTGCATGGCCTACCTTTTAAAATTTTCCTCTTTTCTTTCTCTCCACCTCCTTTTTTTTTTTTTTTTTTTGAGTTTTTGCTCTGTCGCCCAGGCTGGAGTGCAGTGGTGCGATCTTGGCTCGCTGCAACCTCTGACTCCTGGGTTCAAGCGATTTTCCTGCCTCAGCCTCCTGAGTAGTTGAGATTACAAGCGCCCACCACCACGCCCTGGCTAATTTTTGTATTTTTAGTAGAAATGAAGTTTTCCTATGTTGGCCAGGCTGATCTTGAAGTCTTGACCTCAGGTGATCCACCTGCCTGGGCCTCACAAAGTGCTAGGATTACAGGCATGAGCCACGGCGCCTGGCCTCCACCTCCCTTTCTAATTTTGTCCTTCTGGTCCAGTGAACTCTGTATAGAATACCTTCTGCCTTAATGTGCTAGCATGATGCTAGACTTAGGTATGGCAGTAATTGATGGTGCATGTGATAATGCTGCAGAGGGAGAATTCTCATCGGCTGTTTCACTGAAAGCCTAGTCTTGTGTTTTGACAGATGGATAAAATGCCAAGCTCACTTTGCTAAGTTAAAAATCACTGGTTTGTGCCTTGTTCTGTATTATTTTGGGGATTATCACAAGGCAGAATTTTGTAATGAAATCTGTAGACTCGATCAGTATCTTGTATTTGAAAAATAACTTTTCCCTTTTAATTTTAAAAATTGGGGTTCAAAGTTTAAGAACAGAGCCAGCGGAATCAACTCCCCAGTACCATATTCTACAAGGTGCGTGGTTGGTTAATATTCTTACACAAGCTATAATTCTGTGGGTACTCAACAGTAGTAGGAAATTTAATTAGATGAAATTTGCAAGCTAGTATTCATTATTAATGTACTCAACAAAGACTTTTTTAAACCACTAAATTAAATTATATTTAACATTTTTTTAAGCCTTCTTAGAGGGCTACACTGAAAGATTTTTGGAAAATTTATTCCTGTGGCACATGAGGCTAATGCTATTTTACCTCTCACAATGTCCAGGATTTTTTTCTAGCGTATGTTATAGGGAAAACACAATCATAGGCAGTCTAATTGAGTAATCATTGTTGAATAATGTCAATGAGTAGGAGCAGAATTGATACATACCTTGATTATTAAATAGTGCTACCTTCTCCACTTAAAATAACAAACAGTATATAGTACTAAGGCTGGATATTTAATTTTTAAAATAAATAAATGCCTATTCAGAAATGTGTATTAGTAATTATGCATCTAATGAAAATTTACTTCTGAAACACATAAATATATGTATTATTTGTGATGTGTTAATTTAGGTAGGAGGAGGAGGAGTTTCATAGCCTACATTGAATTAGATAGAAGTAGGACACAGGATCTGGGAGAATAAACAAATATGTGAGACAAAATAAGAAAAAAAGAAGTAGGACACACTAGATTAGAGAGATCTTATTTCTGTTACCTGGTCATTTGGGAGTAAAATTTTAAGTGTTCTTTTTTTAAAACTTTTTTTTTTTTTTTGAACCAAAGTCTTTATCACCCAGGCTGGAGTGCAGTTGTGTGATCTTGGCTCACTGCAACCTCCGCCTCCCAGGTTCAAGTGATTCTTGTGACTCAGCTTCACAAGTAGCTGGGACTACAGGTGCCTGCCACCATGCCTGGCAAATTTTTTTTTTTTTTTTTTTTTTTTTTTTTAGACATGGTCTCACTCTGTGGTTCAGGCTGGAGTGCAGTGGCACAGTCTCGCCTTACTGCAACCTCTACCTCCTGAGTTCAAGCGATTCTCCTGCCTTAGCCTCCGGAGTAGCTGGGATTACAGGTGCCCGCCACCATGCCCGGCTAATTTTTGTATTTTTTCAGTAGAGATAGGGTTTCACCATGTTGGCCAGGCTGGTCTTGAACTCCTGACCACAGGTGATCCACCCGCCTCAGCCTCCCAAAGTGCTGGTATTACAGGTGTGCGTCACTACTTTTACTTTGTTAAAAGTTATTTTCTTGTGCCTCCTTGTGTTACCCATCATCCTTAAGCCTATTGGATTTTCGACAAGTGTTTATAAAACCTTTTTTTTTTGCTGGTAGGAAAGGGGACCATACTGAATACTAGCCCTTCCTGCAGAGTCACAGAGCTGCCTCTTTTCCTCCAAAAGCAGGTAGTTTGAAATGATGGGAAAGGTCCAGATTTTCTGTATTGCTCATTCACTTACCCTAGGAGGTTGGTGAGGGGAGCAGATTATGGGAGAAGTGTCTATTGTTTCTGTTGCCTTTGTTATGATTGGAAGGACTTAGAGTGGCATATTAAATATTTTATTATAGTCCCTGAGGATTTAAAGAACAGTTTTAACCTAAAGTTTTAGAAGAGAAATTCCACTACCATTTTCTTTTTTTTTTTTTTTTTTTTTTTTTTTGAGACGGAGTCTCGCTCTGTAGCCCGGGCTGGAGTGCAGTGGCGCGATCTTGGCTCACTGCAAGCTCCGCCTCCCGGGTTCCCGCCATTCTCCTGCCTCAGCCTCCCGAGTAGCTGGGACTACAGGCGCCCACCATCTCGCCCGGCTAGTTTTTTGTATTTTTTAGTAGAGACGGGGTTTCACCGTGTAGACCAGGATGGTCTCGATCTCCTGACCTCGTGATCCACCCGTCTCGGCCTCCCAAAGTGCTGGGATTACAGGCTTGAGCCACCGCGCCCGGCCTCCACTACCATTTTCTATCAATAGCTTTTTTCTGAGAAGATGGCAGCCATCCTCTTGAGTGGTTGTGTAAAAGTGGTGCTAATGTGTATAATCTTAATTTTTTCTTTTTTTTTTCCCCCCTCCCTTTAACCTTTGCTTTCCTTTCACTGTTGTCAATCACAAGACATTGCTCTTGAGTTTCTCAGCTGGTCTTGACTCGTGAATTACTCATGCTTTCACTCTTCTTTAATAAATACATTACTTGCAAGCAGTGAATTGAAAACCAGACCAAAAAAAAAAAAAAAAAAAAAGACCATCAGTGATTGGACAGTTTCTTACCTTGTGTTACATTTAACTGTTTTTAAAGCCCAGTTTTTAAAGCCAGGTTCATATGGAAATGCTTTCACTCCACTTGCACTGCTTTTGGAAATACCATACTGCTTCACCTTTCTGTTTATTTTAGTACATTCATAGTATAACACAGTCAGCATAATGTCTCATCACCACTTTGCCAAGGATTGAGTTTTCTTAAAATAAAAATTTAAAAAAACTGTAACAAAATTTTGATCTCACCGTTTTTTCAGTTTAATATTGGCTGCGTGCTAGTTAAGTATTATACACATACACATACACACACATACACATACACATTTTTTTAAAACAATCAAGTCTAGCCGGGATTTAGTGCTGATTGTTTTTTCATTTCTAGTGGTGGTGCAGTCTTACACTTACAGCTTACTTTGTATCATGAAAATACAAAAAAATTAGCTGGGCGTGGTGGCGGGCGCCTGTAGTCCCAAGCTACACAGGAGGCTGAGGCAGGAAAATGGTGTGAACCCGGGAGACGGAGTTTGCAATGAGCCGAGATTGTGCCATTGCACTCCAGCCTGGCGACAGAGCCAGACTCCGTCTCAAAAAAAAAAAAAAAGATGAACATTCCCTGTAGCTTGGGTAGTAAAACTGAGGCATTTTATTGTGAAATATTAAAATGGTGCATTCTGTGGGTATACATACAGGAGTGTGCCTATGTAGTTATGTTTGTGTTTGCTTGACCATGAAGATAAAAAGTACAAGTGATGCTGTTTTATTTGAAGCCTGAGCGCTTCTGGTTTTCTAACCAGAAATTGCTATCTGGTTCTTCTAATGGAATGGAGGGCTTTTCCATTCTTAGACCGTCTAACTCTGAACTTGCTCTGAATCTCAAATCTTTCTATTCACAGAACAAACATTCAAGTGCTTTTCTTCCTTTTTTAAAAAAATATTTGTTTATTTATTCATTTATTTATTTATTTTGAGATGGAGTCTCACTCTTGTCATCCAGGCTGGGATGCAATGATGCGGTCTCGGCTCACTGCAAACTTCACCTCCCGGGTTCAAGTGATTCTCCTGCCTCAGCCTCTCAAGCAGCTGGGATTACAGGCCCTCACAACCACGCCCAGCTAATTTTTGTATTTTTAGTAGAGACGGGATTTCACCATGTTGGTCAGACTGGTCTCTACTCCTGACCTGAGGTGATCTGCCCACCTCAGCCTCCCAAAATGCTGGGATTACAGGAGTGAGCCACCGCACCTGCCTCTCAAGTGTTTTCAAGTGTTTTTCTGTATATTAGGTTCATTAGCACCAACTTCATGACTTCTAAAATGTGACTGCTTTCATGTCCAGATAGCTTGAATACAGGTATCTACCAATGATACCAGGTGGATAATAAATAATATGACAGTGTTGCTTATTTCTCAAAAAAAATTTCTTTTTCCAATTACATTATACCCTTCTGCCCAAGAGGTGGGCAGAAAAGCATTGTTAATCTTTTTTTTTTACAGATAAGGAAAAACAAGATCAGAGGTGCTAACAGTGCTACAGCCTAGTGCCAGGTCTTCTGTCCCCAATCCTAGGTTCTCCCCATGCCGATGTTTTTCCTTTCTCACAATCTTTACTTCGTCCTCTGACCCTCCCCACCACCCAAAATACCTTTAATTCTGGAAAAGAAACCCAGCTGCACACTGCTACACTTGACCTTATTGCAGTCAGAAGCTTTGGATGATTCCCCATCCAAAATATTAGAGATGAAATGAAAGCAAAGTAGGCATCTAACAAAAGTTGATTTTTCCCTTCTGCATTTTAGGACCTCAAGTAATGTTTTTCCAGAAACTGCTGTTATGCCGTAGATTCACTGTACTTTCAACAACATAAGCTTATGATCTGGCAAATTAAAAGTCTTTTTTTTTTTTTTGTACAGTTGCAAGATTTAATAGAGTGAAGACAGAGCTCCCATACAAAGGGAGGGGACCCGAAAAGGGTAGCCATTGCTGGCTTGAATGCCTGGGTTTGTATCCCAATCATTGTCCTTCCTCCTGTGCTCTCAGGCAATAGATGATTGGCTATTTCTTTACCTCCTGTTTTGCCTAATTAGCATTTAGTGAGCTCTCTCTACTATCTGATTGGTCGGGTGTGAGCTAAGTTGCAAGCCCCATGTTTAAAGGTGGAAGCGGTCACCTTCCAAGCTAGGCTTAGGGATTCTTAGTCAGCCTAGGAAATCCAGTTGGTCCTGTCTCTCAGTCCCCCCTCTCAACAGGAAAGCCCGAGTGCTGTTGGGGAGGTTGGCTGGTGACCGCTCTAACTGCTTCCTACTGAATTGGGGCACAGTAGGGGTTGTGCAGTTGAGATTTCCTCGGGAGGAGTGCCTTCGATGTCATTAACATCGAAGCATGGGCTAGCTAGTGGGCTGGTCCAGCAGGCTGCGGTAGATCTTATTCATGGACTGCATCTGGGGCTCCATTTGAAGAACCATTTGTAGTTTTACAGCTTTGATTCTAGAAGAGTCAAACTTAACAAGGAGGTTAAAGATACAGGGTCCAAAGAGGAGTAGCAATATTATAAGTGCTAGAGGTCCTAAGAAGGGGAGAATCCGCGGCATCCATTGGCTGAGGAGGCCCCAGGGTCCAGTGTTTTGAAGCTCTTCTGCTATACATTGTATTCGATATTGAATTTCTTTAACTTTCTTAGTGACGATTCTGGATTGATTAACATTATAACAGCATTCTTCCCCTAAAAATAAACAGGTTCCCCCTCTTTTGGCGGTTAGCAAGTCTAAAACTCTTCCATTTTGAAGGACTACTGCTGCTAGGGAGTTAAGTTGATCTTGCAAGGTGACCAGGGAGTCAGCAACCTCTTCCATGTCACCGTTTAGTTATTGAGATAATTTGTAGTAGAACTGAGTAGAGGTTGTGATACTGCCAATGCCAGTACCTAGTCTGCCTAGCACTCCTGCTCCAATAACAAAAGGATGAATGGGTACTCTTTTGTTGCAGGGCTTATGTACGACATGATTGTATAAATTTTGTTCAGTGTAGATGGTCATAGGGGGACTAAGAATGAGAGGAAGCACATAGATTCCAAAGAGCCATTCAAACAACTATAGGCTGAGGTACCACAGACAAAAAATATTCCTGAGGGTAGGCAGACCGTTGGTGTGGGCGGAGTTACCTACCCGATGCACTGGGAGTTGGCTGTGTCTATAGTATCGCTACATTTTACACAGCTGAGGTTTGAGGTATGGGTTATTTCCAGATTGGAAGCAAGAGGTCCTACTAAAACGGAAGTTTTAGTGTTTGTTGATGTGCTGAAGTTGTTCCATTGTTCAGGTACAGGAATTGAAATGTATGACCTGAAGTGCAGGGGGAGGCACATCCAACAGTTAGTAGGGTTGTGGGTTGAGACCTCATGGAACACAGTGAGGGTGGTATTAAATAGGCTTACCAGGCGAGTGTGGGTACAGAGGGTTTCATGTAGTTTTGAGAGATCTAGTCCTTTGTAGGGGCTAGGGGTGCTGTGTACCCAGGTCAGTTGGGAGATTACTTCCTTTACATGTTTTTCTCTTGCCTGATCTTGAACTCCACCCCATCAGACATACTGGTATGAGTGAAGTAAGTCCATCAGACAGTGGCTCCAAGCCCTCGAGGACAACTAGGATTAATCATTTTCCTTGTCCAATTATGAGTATTTGCATGCTTGCAAAGAGTGGCAGAGTTATAGCAGTTGCTGAGTGCAGGCAGTGAAGGTGGAGGTTCCCTTAAATAAACTCCTATAAGATGGGACATCAGTATTTCCGGGACACCGCATTCTCCATATAAACTCTTGGTAAGGGGAGCTACTGGTTGTACAGTGGCATGGAGGGGGTGCAGTGAGAGTGAAAGGGGATAAGAGAACAGTAAAGAGAAAAATATGATAAGGGAGGGCCATGGGGATTTACGATTTTAGTTACTGTCCTCGTGGTTGTCTGACAGCCAAAAGTCTCCTTTAGCAGTGAGTATGCCGTTCACATCATGAGATGTCCACACAGTAAGATCTCTTCCCTGTATTATTTTAACTGCTTCGGATACTAAGACTGCTACTGCTGCCACTACCCATAAACAATGAGGCCAACCCTTTGCCACTACATCAGTTTCTTTACTCAGGTATGCCATGGGTGGCAAGCTCCTCCCTCGGACGTGTGTAAGGACACCTAGAGCTATTCCTATTTTTTGTGTGACATATAAAGAAAAGTCTTGCCCCATTGGCAAGCATAACACTGGGGCTTGGGTTAGGGTCTTCTTTAGGGCCTGGAAAGCCACTTCTGCTTCAGGTGTCCATCTTACTAAGTGGGTATTGGCTTTCTGAGTTTCCTTAATTAGTGTATATAATGGCCTGGCTATTTCGCCGTACCTGGGAATCCATATTTGGCAGAAACCTGTTATGCTAAGGAACCCTCTTAGTTGCTTTAGGGTTTTGGGATGAGGATAAGCCAGTATAGGCTGGATACGTTCCTCACTGAGGGCCCTGGTGCCTTTGGATAATTTTAGCCGTAAGTATTTAACCTGCTGTGAGCAGAGCTGAGCCTTTGGTTTAGAAACCTTGTAGCCACAGGTAGCAAGGAAATTTAAGAGTGCTTGGGTGGCTTGATGGCACAAGGTTTCTGAACAGGCTGCTAAAAGTAAATCATCCATGTACCAAAGGACAAGAGTGTCCAGGTATGAGGACTGGCCCAAGTCTTGGGCTAATGCCTGGCCAAATAGTTGGGGGCTATCACTGAACCCTTGGGGTAAAACAGTCCAGGTGAGTTGAGACATTGGGTTCGAAGGATCTTCAAAGGCAAACAAGAATTGAGAGTCAGGATGTACAGGGATACAGAAAAAGGCATCCTTAAGGTCCAGGACTGTAAACCACTCTGCTTCCTCTGGTATTTGGAAAAGCAGATATAAGGGTTAGGTACAGCTGGGTATAGAGGGACAGCAGCCTCATTGATAATCCTGAGATCTTGCACTAACCTCCACTGTCTGTTGGGTTTCTGTACTCCTAATATTGGAGTATTGCAGGGGCTATTGCATGGTTTTACTAGGCCTTGGGCTTTTAGGTCCTTAACAGTCTTTTGGAGTCCTTGCTGGGCCTCAGGTCTAAGGGGGTACTGCCTTTGGTAGGGAAAGGAGGCGGAATCCTTCAGTTTAACTTGAACAGGACAGACATTCTTTGCTCATCCATATTGTCCTGTTGCCCAGCCTTCAGGATTAATTCCTTCCTCAAGCAGGGGACAACAAACGGGTGTTCTTTCTCCTATGTTCAGGGGTATAATGGCCCCTGCTTTTGCTAGAATGTCTCTCCCTAACAAGGGAGTGGGGCTTTCAGGCATAATTAGAAAAGCATGTGATAAGAGTAAAGTTCCCTAGTCACAGCTCAGTGGCTGGGAGAAGTATCTAGTGACTGGCTGTCCTAGGACCCCTCGGATAATGATAGATCTGGAGGACAGTTGTCCGGGACAGGAGAGTAAGACTGAGAAGGCCACACCAGTGTCCAGGAGTCAGTTAACCTCCTGGCCCTCAATGGTCAAGCATACCTGGGGCTCTGTGCAGGTGATGGCATGGGCTGGTGCTTGCCCCAGGCACCCTCAGTCCTGCTGCTGGATCATCTGGTTAGTGGCTTCTGACTCAGAGGACCCTCATGACCTGGGGCAGTGGGCCTTCCAGTGATTCCCTTGACATAAGGGGCATGGAAGAGGGGGTAGCTTATTTCTACTTGGAAAATCTTTTTAAAAGTGCCCTTGCAGACCACACTGGAAGCAAGCCCTATTAGTTAAGCATTCAATTTGCCCAGCTTTTCCCTTTTCCAGAGCCTCCAAAGTCCACTTGCCTCAGGGCCATGACTAAAGCGGTGGCCTTTTTTAATCCCATTTGTCCTGTTCCGTCTGCTCCTCCTGATTTCTATTATAAAAAACCAAGGTTGCCAAGTTCAGTAGGGTTTCTAAGTTCTGCTCCTGGCCTAAGGCAGACTTTTGAAGTTTTTTTTCTAATGTCTGCAGTTGACTGAGTGATAAACTTATTCTTTTTTTGTTTGTTTGTTTCAAGTTTTAATCAAAGCTTTTATATAAGATTACTTTATTCCTGCATCTTCTCAATAGTTTCTTCCTTGTATTTGCCCTTTTCCTTTCCTACTTGGCGAGACTTGGCTTTCCGTTCAAGGATCTTTTTGCAGTCTTTGTCCAGTTTTAGCCTAGTGATAACTACCTTGCTGGGGTGAATGCCTACGTGGACAGTTGTGCCATTAGCCTTTTCCCGCTGCACCCGTTCAATGTAGATAACGTATTTCTTCCTGTAAACCTGGACTACTTTGCCAATTTGCTGACCTTTATAGTGTCCTCGTACAACCTGAACTTCATCATCCTTTTGGATGGGCATAGATCGCACGTTGTACTTCTGTCTCAGCTCTTTGGAAAGAGGGGAAGACATAATCTTCCTGCGAATGTGGGAAGGTGCATTGAAATGCCTTTTGCGATTCTTGCTTCGGTCGGAAGTCACAAAGGGATTAAATTTCATTTTGGCCGCTCCCGCTTCGGTGATGGCCGCAAAAGGGAAAAGCGATAAACTTATTCTTTAAGATTAGTTGGCCTTCAATAGAGTCAGGTGACAGGGAGGTATGTTTTCTCAATGCTTCCCTTAGTCTCTCCAGAAAGGCAGTAGGATTTTCTTCCTTTCACTGTGTTATAGTGGACATCATTGAATAATTCATAGGCTTCTTCCTAGTTTTCCTTAGTCCTTCCAGCACGCAAGTTAGCAAATGTCTGCGGCACCAATCTCCATGTTCTGATTCTGTGTCCCAGTGAGGGTCTACACTGGGAAGTGCCTGCCGGTCTGTGGGAAATTGTTCTCTTTCCTCTGTTGTCATCCTGTCATTGACCTGACTGAGATGCCAGAGATCGCCAAACTCTCGGGCTGCAGTGATGGCAGCACTTCTCTCATTTGGGGCTAGTGTCTGATTTAGCAGTAACATTATATCTCTCCATGTCAGATCAAAGGATTGTCCTAACCCTTGTAAAACATCAATATAGCCATCAGGGTTATCTGAGAATTTACCTAGGTCTATTTTAATTTGCTTTAAGTCTGAGAGAGTAAAAGGTAGATGCACTCTGGCTGGGCCAAATTCTCCTCCTCCCACTGCTTGGAGGGGGCATAATCGGGAAATACTGGCACTCTTTGGTTCACTGTTCACCCCTTTGTCTATCTCCTTTTTGACTGTTTGGGTTGAAGGGGGGTCCTTATTAGTTGGGGAAGGAGTCGGGGGGCCGCTGGGGTAGGGAGGTAGACCCTGAGGGCTTCCCGTAGGGCATAAATAATACTTTTTACATAATTATGTACATATGTACATAATTACATATGGCACTTCACTCCATTTGCCTTCTTTTCTACAAAAGAGGTCTAGCTGTAAGATGGTGTTATAATTTATACTTCCTTCAAAAGGCCAGGTTTCTCCCCCTTGAAGAGGATATTGTGGCCAGGTGGTACTGCAGAAGAATATAAGTCATTTCTTTCTTAGCGTCTGAGGGTCAAATTGGTCCCAATTCTCCAGAATACATCTTAGGGGCGTTTTTGCCTTGGGGGGAATGTTTCCCATCGCTTTGGAGATCCCTTCGTTGTTGCCAAATGTTACGGGGCGGTCCTTGCTCCCAGAGCTCCCAAGATGGTGGCGGGCTGCTTCCAAAACGGCGGCAAGCCTTGTGTTCTCGGCCTCACGGATTCCAAGGAATGGAATCTTGGGCTATGCAGTGAGTGTTATAGCTCTATTTGAAGCCGTGGGTCACGGAAGAGAACCGTGGAACCCAGTGACTAGTGTTCAGCTCCATTAGGATGAACCCGGGCACTTAGCTGTGCAGGAACAATGGCAAGCCTTTAGCCTGATGGGGAGTGGCAGTGGGTGCCTCGCTGGATCAGGAGCACAGCAGACACCCTGCCAGATCCAGAGGGATGGAAGTGAGCGGCGGGTCTGCAACAGCGGCAAACAGCAGTGGTGGATGGCAAGCGAAAGCTCAACTTGAGCCGTAACAAACACGGACCAAAAGAGAGTGCAGTTGCAAGATTTAATAGAGTGAAGACAGAGCTCCCATACAAAGGGAGGGTACCCAAAGAGGGTAGCCCTAAAAATTGCTTAACCTACACCCCAGATCCCTGCCTGTTTTTAAGAAAAGAATCTAGGGTGGACACAGTGGTTTTTTCTGTGTTGAGTCTTCTGTGATGGGGCTGGGATGTGTGGGAGCAGAGAACTGTGCAGGTGGGTGGAGTGCAGGCTGGATGAGGATCTATCAGCAATGGGAGGGGGCCTCCACTTTAGCATCCCCGCCCGTGCTCCTCTCAGAGGGTTGCCTTTCATTGCATTCAGCTGTGATGGTAGCAAGAACATAGGCACACTACACTGAGGACGAGGAGAGAGGGAGTCTTGTGCTCTCTCTGTATCTGAGGGAGGGCAGCACAGGGAACAGAGTAGTCTGCAGAGAGGCCAGCTCATCAGGGAAGTGGCTGTCTTCCACCTTGGGTTTTGGCTGAGTGCTGGGCAATTGGCCCCTGGGATCAATGGAATAATCCTAAACAGAGCTACTATATGTCACACTATGGAATGTTCCAAGTAGGTGGCCATGTTTTCAAAAGATGTCTTTCTTCCTTTTGCTGTTGCCATTTCATAGCTTTAGGTTTGGGTGTATGTTTCTCCTCTCTGACTGGCACTTGAATGTTTACTGACTCCTACTCTGTGTGACCGGGGCGTACAGCTGTGGACTGATGCATGCCATCTTATCATCTTTCATTATCAAAGCAGTCTCTTCTTTTTTGACAGTTTGAAGAAGCATCTGTAGGGAATCCAGAAGGAGCCTTCGTAAAGGTGTTACAAGCCTGGAAGAAGCACACGAGCACTGAGCTGACTACTGAGCTGGAGGCACCCTCAGACAGCAGTGGCATCAACTTGTCAGGCTTTGGGAGTGAGCAGCTAGACTCAGTGATGAGAGCTTGCCTTATTTCTCAGTGAAAAATCTATAAGATGTGGAATCAGTGTTACATTCCTTAAACTGCTTTTTTCAAAAGTATAAGATGGAGGTAGGCCCCTGAGTATTTTGAAAAACAATGCAAAGAGCCCCTCTCTTCAACCTGCCTCCAACAACTCAACTTATGAAAATAAACTGGGAAAGCTTTATTTTCTGGAAAATGTGTTAGATGCAGAAATTCAAGAAAAACTCAATGAAGATAAAAGAGAAGAAAAAACTGCCATGCTTATACAGTCCAGCCTTCTAGGTAACAAATTTAAATGCCAAATATTTGAAAAGAAAATTAGAAACTGCCCAACCACAGGAAAACAGCCTGGCAAAGATTCCAAATGTTGACAAAAGCCTGCGGGGAGTGAACAGAGTCCTCAAGGGCCCAAGGAGCATCCAGAAAAGGCACTTCAAAGAGGTGGGAAAGCAGAGCATCAGGAGGGAATGGGGTGCCCTGGCATTCGTGGAGAATGCTGCCAAAGAAAAATGGCTCAGGAGTCCAGCCCCAAGGGAGCTGGAACAGCCTCACGAAGAGCAGGGGCCCAAGAAGTTAGCAGGAAACGCTGTCTACACCAAGCCTCCGTTCACACTGGAGCATAAGGCAGCAGTCTTCTCTTTACTGAAACCCTTCTCCATGGGCGTGCCTTCTGCCTCTATCCCTGCAAAAGCCCGAACTGAGGTCAGAAACAGATTGAAAGACTTAACTTATGCCATTTTGGTTTTAGAAGATGCAAAGGCTAGAGTTAAAACCAATCGTACATTCCAGAAAAAAATACCACTTTCTTAAAAGTTGCTCCCATGTGGTCCACAGAACACCCAAGGCCAAAAAGAGTCAAAAGTTCAGAAAGAAAAGTTCTCTCAATAGACTGATGCTCACAAAGAGGCCTCCATTCTCTGCAGCAAAGAGCCTCATAAATTCCCCTTCACAAGGAGCTTTTCTGTCTTTATGAGGCCTGAGTCCTCAGGAAAATCCTTTTCCAGTAGTATTTGCTCCTTCAGAACGTTTTATAGAGAACACTAATGTAAAAAACACCACAGCAAGAAATGCATTTGAAGAAAACATTTTTGTGGAAAAGACTACTATGCCATAAGGCACCATCTCTGAAAACACAACCTACAGTCATCCTCCTGAGGCAGATTCCACTGGGACTGTGTTCAACTTAGAGATGACTGTTAAACACACCAATGAAACACGATGGGAATACAACAATGTGGGCACTGGCTTGTCCTCCAAGCCCAAAATCTTCTACTACCCATTGCCCTTGTCCCTAGGTGACCAGTTTGAAATTCAGCTAAACCAACAGCTATAGTCCCTCATCCTCAACAATGATGTGAGAAGGCTCATTTCTCATGTTATCCAAACCTTGAAAATGGACTGCTCTGAGACCCACGTGCGATTGGCCTGTGCCAAGCTCATCTCCAGAACAGGCCTCCTGATGAAGCTTCTCAGTGAGTAGCAAGAACTGAGAACTATATTAACGAGAGCACAGAAGCACAGAGTGAACAGAAAGAGCAGGACCACACAGAAACATGAGACCCAGACTTTCTCATCATTTAGCATATGCCAGGAATGTTGGGGTGATCAGACCCAACACCAGGTCATGGGGGCTACGAAGTCTGGTGGAGTCAAAGGAATGAGACAAGACAAATTAAGAGAACATAGGGTGGGTCCAGGGGGCCAACGCCAGTATGGAGGCTGTGAAGGCTCTGCAAGGGATCTGGGAGCCCACACTATTTATTGGTAATCAAACAAAGAAGCAGGTGGTGAGGACGTGTGGACGTGGGGGTAACAGGTGAGGACGTAGGGGTAGAAAGGCAGCAGTGCATCAAGCATAGCTGTGATGGCTTAGCATATGCTATGCCACTTGAGATAAGGGAGACAGATTCTTCTAATTCAAGATACAATCAATTTATGATCTTGGGAGAGAAGGGAGGAAGGGGCCAGCGAGTCTGGACACATTCCAGAGGCTACAAGGGGTTTTATGCCCTGAGTCCTGGGTTCTCTCCAAGCTACAAGGGGTTTTATGCCCTGGGCTTAGATTATAGTGTGGCAGGGCAGCCTTCCACCCTTTGGCGCAGAGCTGGGTGTTTCATAGGTCACGAGGGGTTTTAGACCCTGGACCCAGTACGTGTTCCAAGACTCTTACATTATGTCAGACAAGCAAGCCCTGCCTCAGCCCTTTCACCAACAATAACTATTCAATAGTTAGCTTTCATGCCCTTAGTTTTTTACAAAAATTATTCTTTCCTTTTTTTTTTTTTTTTTTAACTTCACTAAGAAGTTCCAGGATATAACAAACTCATCTTGGCAATATCTGTGACTGTAATACTAACGATTTTGATTATAATTCACTGTCTCATTGAGGTAAGGGCAATAATTCAGGTTTTCAGAATGCAGTCCTGTCTTTTTGTGGATTCAGAGCCCACAAACTCAAAACCAAAGCCACTTTCCCACCTGCTACTACTTGACACTCTTCTTCAGTCCTTTAAGGCTGAGGTATGCTTCCTTCTTCCTGTGTATTTTCAGCCCAAAGTGAGACTTTTGAGTTGGGAAGAGATACTTCTGAATTAAACTACTGATCAGTGTCACCTACTTCTAATCCCAACCACCTTTATTCTAGGCATACCATACTCGCTGCCATGCTCACCCTTCTATTGGGCACCTTTGTCCTCCTTCCTGTTGGCCTTCTGGTTCCTACCCAACTGTCCAGTCCATAGGCCTCAATAACTCGTTTTTGCCCACCCCTGTGGTAGCACTGGCTGCCGCCTTTATCTACTCAAGTAACTGCTTTATCACTAATTCATTATTCTGTGTTTTCATTTATAGGCTCTTACCTAGCCATATGGCCTGCTGCCTCTGCCAATTTAAAAATAGCATTGAGGTTGTTTGCAAGACAGTCAAGCTGCATTGCAATAGTGCATGTCTGAGAAACACCACACATTGTCATGAGTACAGATTGCCTGGTGCTAACTTGTTACATTATTTTAAGTATTTGTTTTTAATTTTTTTTATTTTTTAATTAAAAAAATTTTTATTTATTTTTTATTTATTTATTTTTTGAGACGGAGTCTCACTCTGTCACCCAGGCTGGAGTGCAGTGGCCGGATCTCAGCTCACTGCAAGCTCCGCCTCCCGGGTTTACACCATTCCCCTGCCTCAGCCTCCTGAGTAGCTGGGACTACAGGCGCCCACCACCTCTCCTGGCTAGTTTTTTGTATTTTTTAGTAGAGACGGGGTTTCACCGTGTTAGCCAGGATGGTCTCGATCTCCTGACCTCGTGATCCGCCCACCTCGGCCTCCCAAAGTGCTGGGATTACAGGCTTGAACCACCGCGCCCGGCCAAACTTTTTTTATTTTTAATTGATAAAATTTTCAGCTAATGATATAATTGCTTTATTTTTATTTACTCATTCAGAGTTAAACTCCCTAAATTTCTGAACTCCTACCTTGCTGAGAGTCAGGTTCTGTTATTATTACAAAATTTAATAATAGAACTGTTCCATATACATAAAGGACCAAGAGAAAGGAATGGGAAGCCTAGGGAATGACATTAACATCCACATCCTGTGTACTGTGCTCTCTATTGGTGCTTTGCCCCCAGTGATAATTTATTCATATAAATTAGCAATGTAGTTTGTAAGCTGGTTTTATATGCATGAGGTCTCAAGTACTCTCTGCCTTACAGGACAGATGTAGATCCAGTTTCGGTTTTTTTGTTTTTACAAGTTTATGAGCATACAAGTGATGCTGTTTTATTTGAAGCCTGAGAGCTTCTGGTTCCATAACCAGAAATTGCTACCTGCTTCTTCTAATGGAATGGAGGGCTTTTCCATTCTTAGACCGTCCAACTCTGAACTTGCTCTGAATCTCAAACCTTTCTATTCACAGAACAAACAAGTGCTTTCAAAAGTTTTTCTGTAGATTAGGTTCATAAGCACCAACTTCATGACTTCTAAAATGTGACTTCTTTCATTTCCAGATAGCTTGCATACAGGTATCTACCCGTGATGTTGGGTGGATAATAAATAATACTAATACTTGGCTACTTACATAAAGACGGTGTTGCCTATTTTTCAAAACTTTTTTCTTTTTTTACCAATTATATTTTTCCCTTCTCCCCAAGAGATGGACAGAAAAGCATTGTTAATCTCCTTTTACAGATGAGGATTTACATTGTTAATCTCCTTTTACAGACATGTCACACTATGGAATGTTCCAAGTAGGTGGCCATGTTTTCAAAAGATGTCTTTCTTCCTTTTGCTGTTGCCATTTCATAGCTTTAGGTTTGGGTGTATGTTTCTCCTCTCTGACTGGCACTTGAATGTTTACTGACTCCTACTCTGTGTGACCGGGGCGTACAGCTGTGGACTGATGCATGCCATCCTATCATCTTTCATTATCAAAGCAGTCTCTTCTTTTTTGACAATTGAAGAAGCATCTGTAGGGAATCCAGAAGGAGCCTTCGTAAAGGTGTTACAAGCCTGGAAGAAGCACAGGAGCACTGAGCTAACTACCCACCCTCAGACAGCAATGGCATCAACTTGTCAGGCTTTGGGAGTGAGCAGCTAGACTCAGTGATGAGAGCTTGCCTTATTTCTCAGTGAAAAATCTATAAGATGTGGAATCAGTGTTACATTCCTTAAACTGCTTTTTTCAAAGGTACAAGATGGAGGTAGGCCCCTGGGTATTTAGAAAAAACAAATACAAAGAGCCCCTCTCTTCAACCTGCTTCCAGCAACTCAACTTATGAAAGTAAATTGAAAAGCTTTATTTTCTGGAAAATGTGTTAGATGCAGAAATTCAAGAAAAAATCAATGAGGTTAAAAGGGAAGAAGAAACTGCCATGCTTATACAGTCCAGCCTTCTAAGTAACAAATTTAAATGCCAATCTTTCAAAAGAGATTAGAAACTGTCCAACCACAGGAAAACAGCCTGGCAAAGATTCAAAGTGTCGGCAAAAGCCTGTGGAGAATCAACAGTCCTCATGGGCCCAAGCAGCATCCAGAAGAGGCACTTTGAAGAGGTGGGAGAGTGGAGCATCAGGAGAGAACAGGGCACCTGGGCATTTGTAAAGAATGCTGCCAAAGAAAAGTCTCGGGAGTCCAGCCCCAAGGGAGCTGGAACAGCCTCACATGGTGCAGGGCCCAAGAAGTTAACCAAGAACCACTTCATCTCCCACCCCCCATCAAATGATGCCAAGGAGACTAACTCTTAAGGGGGCTGATGTAAAATGCTTCCGCCCAGCACAGGTGTGCAGTTTGTTCCCCGCACAAGAGCACTTGGCCGAGGGGGTGAGTGGCGCTGAAAATCCTGCCCATGCTCCATGCTGAGCTCTGGAGACATTGTGGGGCCCTTCCGGACAGACATGGAGGGCTTCTGAAAGTCCCGCATGCATGGACTTATTTTCAAGACCCCAGGTATGTGGTCTGCAGTGGTTCTTCTCACTGTGATTATGGACTAAGGTACTCATTTAGTCCTAATAAGACCAGAGAAGCACATTGTGAGAGGCGTGGGAAATGGCAGCATCGCTCACTGTCTTGTGCGTGTGTCTCCCCAGAGGCATTTTCAGATTTCTGCCATGTAGGACATGCTCATGGTGAACTGAAACTCAGGTACATTGGAGGATTCATTGCTGTGGCCAGAGAAAGCAGAGGACACGCAAAATGCATATTTCCCTTTCTGTCTTCCAGGATGGCTTTTTCTAGTTAAGACAGCCACTCTGGCTTAGGGATATGTACAGACTCCACAGTGCTACATGCGTGAAAAACATGGCACAGAAATGTCACGGCAAGGAGTCTTCCAACGAGAATGACATCTTTCACAAGGATGTGGAGTAAACCACAGAACCTTCGCGGTTCCCATCTAAAAGCAGGAGGGGGTGAAAAGGTGAATTGCTCCTTTCAAGAATCAACAATCTTGGCATTTTAATTTCTATCCCAGGGGCAGCAAAGCCCCAACAGAGAAGACTCAAACCAGAAAGTCGTCTGGCTGCTGAGCGGGAGGAGTGTGAGGTCCCCTGGGAGGACCTTAGGCTTCAGGCCTCTGCAAACTTGGGAAACCGGTGCTGAGGTCCTTCCAGCTCCACAGTCCCCAGGCTGGTGACTGATGGGGGAATATGGAGGACAGCTGACCACCAGAGCCTGCATGTCTGCTGCTAGCAGGGAGGAAAGGATGACTTCTACCTCCTTTCCATATTCCAAATTTCACATGACTGCTTTTTTTTTGGCAGCACCCTGCTGGCAAGGGGAGCCTTGACGTGTGGTTCCTGGGCTTCCAGCATCTGCACAGAAAGGGGTGAAATGAGTGTCACGAGCAGCCACCACTCTGCAGCACAACTCCACATCCAGGCGTGGTGGGAAGCCCCACTTACACTTGGAGATGTCCTGGCGCCCTACCCACTTTTTGGTAGGCACTTGGGTGTCCAAGGCTTTGCAGAAGAAGCAGGCAGGGAGTCTATGGTGGAGTAACATGGTGGAAAGGCCTGGAGAGGTGTCATTCTAGCTGGGCAGCGGGTGACATGCAGTCATCCCCTCAGTGAATGCTGGGCCGGCTGCTGTGCTCTGTGTCTCCCTGCAGGCCTGCGGATCCACCAGGGGGCTCCGTTCCTTCTGGGCTAAGGCTGAAGAAGCCGCGGCTGCACCAGAGAAGGGCATCTGGATGAAGGTGGAAGCCCACTTGGGCCCGCACAACTGCCTAAGACATCTTCAGGTGAGGGCTCAGAACTGGCAGGCTTTCATTTCTGCTTCATCCCGTGGCCAAAGCAAGCTACATGGGCAAGTCTGAAGCCAGGGGTGGGAAAGTACCCTCCACCCACAACGAAACCATGGCAAGCAGTAGGTGCAAAGAGGGCTGAGGAATTGGGGCCAGTAGTTCTATCTATCCCAGTGAGTGAGGAGCCCTGCTTTGGGGGTTGCACAGCTTGGGTCTGTTCTTGCAGTGGTGTCTGTCACTATGAACACACCACCATGGATTGCCATCAGGTCAGGGACCCTGACAAGGCAAGAATCATGTCCTCCTCTGCACACAACCCCACTCCCTTCCCCACCATGCCTAACACCAAGCCCGGCCCTCAGGGATGACTCAGGAATATTACTGAGAGCATTGTAGGCCATTCCTTCATTATCCGCATGTGACTTGTTGATAAAGATAAGTTCCTCTTCAAAGTTCACCTTTTTGAATAAAAGGGATTTCTTTAAATATTTCTTTTAAATCTCCACAGCTTTTCATATCTCACACTAACAGATCTTTTATTCTACTAATAATTATTTGTTAAGCCCAAGTAGTTGTTAAATGGAGTAAAATAATCAGTATATCTTGTGTTCTTATATTGTAACCAAGGCCTGCCTCATTTGTTCCCTAAGTCTGTCCAGACATGCCTGAACATGCCCAGGCATGTCCCAGCTTGCAGCCTATGCCCCTTCCTTATTTGGAAATGTTATTGCCTCCCTAGTTTCCTGTAAAAAATCCCCTCCTTCCTTTGTTCCCCATTGTACCTTTACCTATTTAGGAAAATTTCAAGGTTTTAGCCAGTCGGGATCAGTTTAGATTGTGAGGTCCAGCTCCAACCAATGGAGGTAGGACACAGCAGTAGAAGCCCAATGCGTCAGGGATAAAAACTCCTGCCTTTCTTTGTTCAGTGTGCTCTCGTGGCAGTCCACCTTCCAAGAAGCACCCTTTCTGCAGAAAGTAAATTTGCCTTGCTGAGAAAATTATTTGTCTAAGTGCTGGTTCTTCTTTGTGGCACCGAGGAACAAGCATTTGTTTGTAACACTTGTTATGAAATATAGATTGGACTGGGTGCCGTGGCTCACACCTGTAATCCCAGCACTTTGGAGTCCAAGGCAGGTGTATCACCTGAGGATAGGAGTTCAAGACCAGTCTGGGCAACATGGTGAAACCCCATCTCTACTAAAAATACAAAAATTAGCTAGGCATGGTGGCATGTGCCTGTAATCCCAGCTGCTCGGGAGGCTGAGGCAGGAGAATTGCTTGAGCCCAAGAGGTGGATGTTGCAGTGAGCTGAGATTGTGCCATTGCACTCCAGCCTAGGTGACAGAGTGAGACTCTGTCTCAAAAAACAAACAAACAAAAAAGGAAAGGAAAAAGAAAAAGAAAACATAGACTTATTTCCTAAAGTTCAGCACATAGTGCTAAGTATTTCCCCTGTAAGCTGTAAACTGACACTGCTGTTTGAAACTGGGATCTGTCCCCAGATCTGCCAGACCACCAAATCCCATGTCTACTGCCACTCTCCAGAAGAAAGGGTTCATACAGAGCCAAACACCAAGGCAGGTTAATGAAATTTCTCTAAAGGTCATTTAAAGCTGGAAAGAGGCTCACCACCTGAAATGCCCTAAGAGGAAGGCTGTCCAGGGATCCAGATGGACTTAAGGACAATTTTTTTTTTGACACAGTCTCATTCTGTCTTCCAGGCTGGAGTTCTGTGGTGCAAACTTGGCTCACTGCAAGCCTCAAGCTCCTGGGCTCAGGTAATCCTCCCACCTCAGCCTCCCAAGTAGCTGGTACTACAATCATGTGCCAGCATGCCCAATTAATTTTTTAAAAATTTTTTGTAGAGATGGGGTCTCCCTGTGTTGCTCAGTCTAGTCTTAAACTCCTGGACTCAAGCAATCCTCCTGCCTCTGCCCCTCAAAGTACTAGGATTACAGGCATGAGCCAAAGCACCTGTCCTCTTAAGGACAATTTTAAGAACAGTGAGGCTCACTGTCAGAGCCCCTGCTGCTCTACAAAGCCCCTTGGCCCCTCTCACCAGGACAAAAGCAAGATCAGCCCCAGATGTTTTGCCTTAATGGCCATCTTTCTCAGGAGACTCTGCTCTTTAAAGGAGAACCAGTTAGAACTATGATTAACCCTAAAGAATGCCACCAGCACTACTGAATGCCAGACATGGGCCACATGGGTGGCGAGTATATTTTAGAGCAGTGATTAGTGGTAAATTATTTCCCTCAGCCCCTAAAGTTGACTATTCAGTGTTAAACTATCTCAGACTCAGGACAACAAAAGTGGAGGCATGAGGAACCTAGGGCTGTTTTGAAGTGTCTTGGTTACAGTATATGTAGAAGATTTTAAAGCTTGTTGTAAAAACATGAAGACCCATGGCTCTCCAGGCTGGGTGAGGGATTGCCTTTGTAAATTACAAGAGGATATTATGCAGCAGTTTTTAAAAATGAGGCAGAGTAGGCCAGGGGCAGTGGCTCATTCCTGTAATCCCAGCACTTTGGGAGGCCAAGGCAGGCGGATCACCTGAGGTTGGGAGTTCAAGACCAGCCTGACAAACATGGAGAAACCCTGTCTCTACTAAAAATACGAGAGCAAAACTCCGTCGCAAAAAAAAAAAAAAAAAAAAAAAGTGGTGGGGGTAAGACTGGGGCAGTCTGTCTCCAAAATACATAGGCGCTGTTAAGAGAATACAGCAAGATGTAGTAGGGCATGTATCGTATACTACTATGTACCTTGCATTAGCTGTACAGAACTGTGTGGTCTGATACAGTAGCCGCTAGCCACATATGGTTACTTACTTGTAAATTTAGGCCAGGCACGGTGGCTCATGCCTGTAATCCCAGCACTTTGGGAGGCCAAGGTGGGAGGATAACTTGAGGCCACAGCCTGGGCAACATAGTGAAACCATTTTTCTACAAAAAAATTTAAAAATGTAAAAATTGGCTAGGCACAGTGGCTTGTGCTTGTAATCCCAGTACTTTGGGAGGCCGAGGCAGGCGGATCACCTGAGGTCAGGAGTTTGAGACCAGCCTGCCAATATATAGTGAAACCCCATCTCTACTAAAAAAATACAAAAATTAGCCAGGCATGGTGGTGCACACCTAGCTGAGGCCGAATCGCCTGAACTCAGGAGGCAGAGGTAGCAGTGAACTGAGATAGTGCCACTGCACTCCAGCCTGGGCGACAGAGCAAGAAAAAAAAAGTAGCCAAACATGATGGTATGCATCTGTAGTCCCAGCAACTCAGGAAGCTGAGGTGCGAGGTCTTGAGCCCAGGAGGTCAAGGTGGCAGTGAGCTATGATCACACTATTGCACTCCAGCCTGGGCAACAGAGTAAGGCCCTGTCTCAAAAAATAAATTGAAATTTAAATTAATACAAATTAAATACATTGTAAAAGTCAGCTCCAGCTGGATGTGGTAGCTCACACCTATAATCCCAGCCCTTTGGGAAGCCAAGGTAGGAGGATCGCTTGAGGCCAGAAGTTTGAGACCAGTCTTGCCTACATGGCAAAACCCCGTCTCTACTAAAAATACAAAAAATTAGCCGGGCATGGTGGTGTGCGCCTGTAATCCCACCTACTTGGGAGGCTGAGGCAGGAGAATTGCTTGAACCCAGGAGGCAGAGGTTTCAGTGAGGTGAGATGTGCCATTACACTCCAGCCTGGGCAACAAGAGCAAAAGTCTGTCTAAAAAATAAAAATAATTCTAAAGGAATATTTGTCAGAGAATCAGGATAGAACATACTTTATTTAACAGCCTGTTAGTTTAATTTATAATTTGCAACTATTGAGACAGATGACCTGTGGCATCCATCTGTCCTCTTGCCCTGAGCTGCACATCCAGACTTGACTCATAGGCCCCAGCTTGGGTTTTCCAGTTCTTTGAATAGGTAGGAATCTACCAGGGCTCATGTTTTTCCCAGCTGCGGGGCTGGGTTGGAGGGTCCCTCTGGTTCCCCTTTGAATGCTGCAGAAACCAAATTTCCAGCATGTGGTCCTGGACTATGGAAACCTCTCCCCCTGCCTGGGACTCTCACTCTCCAGATGAGTTCATTCAGGTCATCTGAGGCCCCTGTAGATTTTTGGCCATAAATGGTTCCTCATAAAGTAGTGCCCCCAGGATGTTCAGCCTCACCCCTGCCCCTGCAGGCTTCCTATCCCCGGGTGCCATGTGCTGCGGCCCTGCTAGGAAGAGAAGTCTGGAGGGGCATGGGGCAGCACTGCCTGCTTAGAAGCCCCTTGGGCTTTCTGTCAGATCCTGTCGCCCTGTTCCAGAGGGAAGAGTGGGCTGTCAGTAACAAAATTTTTTCTCTCTTGCCCCTTTTTTGCTATAGTTGGTAGAAATTCATCCCAGACTTCCTTGGTAACTAATGATGTTGGGATGTTGTGGCCTTCACTGGGAGGAGACAGGTTGTCAGGTCACCGTTTCACAGATAGTTGACCCGATGCCAACCATAACAGGCAGGTCTCCTTTGGCTGCAACTGACAGAAGCCCAATTCAAGCTTGTTCTGTGAGTGGGGACATTTACTGAACCTCAGAACTGAAGGAAGGGGAAGGGTGTGTTTGGGTCCCAGCAAGGGTTAACCGTGGGACTGGAATCCCATCCAGACTCCACTCCCTCTCTCAGCGTCTCAGATGGGCTGTGTCCTCTGGCCCAGTACCCACAGGCTTCTTGTGAGAAGCTGAGCAGCTTTACTTGCTTCTACTTCCAAAAGTAGTGACTGGCACATAAGCATTCCTATGCCTATGTGGAGGTGGTAGGGGACAGGGCCCTGGGACTTGCAGCCCCCACTAAAGCCCCATGAGGGAAGGAGTTCTCCCAAAGGTGGTGCTGTTCCCAGACAGGAAGGGAACAGTCAGTGCTCTCCACCCTGTCCCGCCCAGCATTGTCCTTACAGATGTCACCTGTCCTTCCAGGCCCAGCTGCTATTTCTGCCTGACACTTGGCCAATTTGCATGGTTAAAACCAGCGTATTTCCAGGAGATGGATGATGTTACAGAACTGGGGTTCCAGAAGGCTAGGGTGGCCCGGCACTCCCGCCGCCTTTAGAACATGGAGAGCTATTAGTTAGACAGGGCTGAAGTGTAGGTGGCGAGGAAGAAGAGGCTCCTACTACAGACAGCCTTGTTCTATGAGTCCTCCCAGAAATCCCTGGGCCAGCTGGAACCCGGGGTCAGAGAGGGATAGGATAGAGGTAGGCTGTGAAAGGGGGTGGGAACACACCTTCTGGAACCACTGTTTTCCTTGAGGGGACCTCACGAGGGGGCTTAATGGGCAAGGATGGAGGTTCCTGCTTACTGAGGCTCAGTGACACCGATCTCTGAGGGACCCTCCTGAGTCAATGTAGGGTAGTCAGTTGTTTGCCTGAAATTCTAATTTAACAGGGGATCTTGTAAATTTTATTGGCTAAATCTGTCAGCTCTGGGGGTAGGAGGATGAGAAAAGCAAAAGAATGGCCCCAAGCTCAGGCCACTGTGGAGTGAGACAGAACAAGAGACCAGAGAGGAAACAAGTCCACCAGGGTAGCCATCTTGTCCGAGCAGAAGCCGCCTGACACCTGAAGGCGGTAGATGGAAGAACTCGGGCCTCTGCCTCCTCAGCAGCATACACCTAGTTTAGGGGAAGGACATACCTCCCCTCAGTGACAGAAATAGCCCCAGATTTTCAGTCTTCACAATCTACACATCTGACAAAGGACTAATATCCAGAATCTACAATGAACTCAAAGCAGTAAGAAAAAAAAAAAAAATCCTATCAAAAAGTGGGCTAAGGACATGAATAGACAATTCTCAAAAGAAGATAGACAAATGGTCAACAAACATATGAAAAAATGCTCAACAGCACTAATGATCAGCAAAACACAAATCAAAACCACAGTGTGATACCACCTTGCTCCTATAAGAATGGCCATAATTTTTTTTTTTTTTTTGAGACAGAGTCTCGCTCTGTCGCCCGGGCTGGAGTGCAATGGCCGGATCTCAGCTCACTGCAAGCTCCGCCTCCTGGGTTTACGCCATTCTCCTGCCTCAGCCTCCCGAGTAGCTGGGACTACAGGCGCCCGCCACCTCGCCCGGCTAGTTTTTTGTATTCTTTAGTAGAGACGGGGTTTCACAGTGTTAGCCAGGATGGTCTTGATCTCCTGACCTCGTGATCCGCCCGTCTCGGCCTCCCAAAGTGCTGGGATTACAGGCTTGAGCCACCGCGCCCGGCCGAGATTTTTAATTTTTAATTATGATATCCAAGTAATAGCATTGAAGCAACTATCCTCTATCAGCATCTTTTCATAAAGGGAGGTCATACTTGTAGAAGAATGGAGTGGAATCTATTTTATGAAAATGTTAAAAAGCTGATTATATTTTCCACATTGTCCTCATTTTGTAGGGTAGGGGTGGAAACTTTATCACAGCATGGGTCTGAAGACCATTATTTAGAAACCACAAGAGACTTGTCCTGCTGGGTCTCGTCTGGCTCTGACGTTCTTTTTTTTTTTTTTTTTAATTTTATTATACTTTAAGTTCTAGGGTACATGTGCACAACGTGCAGGTTTGTTACATATGTATACATGTGCCATGTTGGTGTGCTGCATCCATCAACTCGTCAGCACCCATCAACTCATCATTTACATCAGGTATAACTCCCAATGCCATCCCTCCCCCCTCTCCCTAGGCTCTGACGTTCTAGGATTAAAGACCAGTAGGACCCACTTTCCCTTTTGTGTTACTGAAACTGCCTTTACAAAAATTATGACAATTCTTACCTAACTGACTCCATCTTGCTTCTAACCTCCAAGCTGCCCTTGCTCATTCCTGGGCACAGGCCAAGCTAACTACTACGGGAGGAATTTAGTTTACTGTTTAACTTTGAAACAACGATGACAGTCCCTTCCTAAAACAAATCACCTCCTTGCTTGGGAATCACACCTCCTTTGTAAGACTTTATAGTCTTTGTAAGACTAACAAATTAGCCACAAGATTAGATAGTATAGCTCAGGAATTATGTAGCTAGAGGCCACAAGATTTCTAACCTAACCAGTTTCTCCTATAGATAACATTGTTGTAGGCTGGGCACAGTGGCTGATGCCTGTAATCCCAGCACTTTGGGAGGTGGGTGAATCACTTAAGGTCAGGAGTTCAAGACCGGCCTGGCCAACATGGTGAAACCCTGTCTCTACTAAAAATAGAAAAATTAGCTGGGTATGATGGTAGGCACCTGTTACTTGTAATCCCAGCACTTTGGGAGGTGGGTGGATCACTTAAGGTCAGGAGTTCAAGACCAGCCTGGCCAACGTGGTAAAACCCTGTCTCTACTAAAAATAGAAAAATTAGCTGGGTGTGATGGCAGGCACCTGTTACCTCCCCCTACTCAGGAGGCTGAGTGGGGAGAATCGCTTGAACCCAGGAGGCAGAGGTTGCAGTGAGCCAAGATTGCACCACTGCACTCCAGCCTGGGCAACAGAGTGAGACTCTCAAAAAAAAAAAAAAAAGATAGCATTGTTGCAGTCTCAGCAACGCACCAAGATTTAACAGTTGCTCCTTGTCTGAGATAACATGCCCAGCAGTTCTTTGTCCTACCTCCAAGACAATTAAGAAGAGCAGACACAAAGTTGAGATTAGAGTGAAAGTTTAATAAGCGAAAGAAGAAAACTCTCTGCCAGCAGAGAGGGGGCCCCGAACGGGTGCCCCTGTGAGGCTGGTGTCCAGGGTTTTTACAGACTGGGAAGGGGAAGGAATGTGCTTAGTTGCCCCAGGACCAATCAGGAGCTGAAATGATGATTCCTAGATGCTGCTTAGCTTGACCCAGGACCTATCAGGAGCTGAAGTGAAAGCTTGGCCCCAGACCTATCAAGGGCTGAAGTGATACTATAGAAGCCAAACCTATAACCCAAAAAGCAAAGTAGAGTGTTCACTGAACCCATGGGAGCCCACTGTACCCACACTCACAAAAGAAGAAACTTTGTCCTGGGAGCCCGCTGACTATACAAAGGACAAAGACATTTCTATGCCAGGCCTTGTTCCTTTATGTGAGTGAGATGGAGGTTTGTTGAAGTTTTTATCCAAATGGGCCTGAGGTTTTGCTATCTGTGCAGCCGTGGGCATGTCTCCAGGTACAACATGCTGTGCTTGTTCCCTTATTGGTGCCTGCAGCTCGAATGTTTTCCTAGGCTGCTTTTTTATGTTATGTGGGGATGAGGCACTGACCTGTGGGCCGGGGGCTCTCTGGGGACCCTTCCCTTGCTATCTACCTAAGGCGAGCTAACTAACTGCTTTCAACATGACTATTGTAAAACCGAAGATTGGCATTCTAGGTATTTTTCAGACCCTGTATTCTGATGGACAAGCTGGCACCACTCAGATCGGCAAACTGGCTCATCTGGTCTTGTGGCCCCCAACCAGGAATTCACCCAGCACAAGAACACAAGCTCTGACACTCTATGATTTCATCCTTGACCCAACCAATCAGCATTCCCCACTCCCTAGCCCCCTGACTGCCAAACTATCCTTAAAAACCCTAGCTTCCAAATTTTCAGGGAGGCTGATTTGAATAATAATAAAACTCCAGTCTTCCATTTCGCTGGTTCTGTGCTTATTAAACTCTTTGTCTATTTCAATAATGCTGTCTCAGTAAGTCGGCTTTTCTGGGGAGGGGGTACAATGAACCCACCGGGTGATTACACTGCTCCACTACATAGCTGATTACCACACCTACCCCTCTCAGACACCATCAGCCCCAAGTTGGACCTATTCTTTGATTTTTACTTTTTTCCAAAATTGATCTCTACTTCTCAGACCTCTGATCTCCCACATCATCTGACCCCCACAAATACACGTACACAATTCACTAGAATCAGGTAGGACAACCAGGAAATTCTTTTTAAGGATTTCATGCTAGACTGTTAATAGCTTAGTGAGTCATACTTTTATTTGAATATGTTAAACTCCAAAAAAAAAAAAAAATTCTTAAGTCAAAAGATTGCATCTTTCATGGTTATTTCCCACAAGCTCAGTAGGTAGGGCTAATGAGGTACTAATACTTAGTACCCTAATCTCCATCAGGAGTGAAGATGAAACTGGCTGCTATAAACGTGTCCCTACCCTTTCATGCTGTCAGCCCATTTTGGGACTCTACCCTAAACATGCACTTGAATGGAAGCTCTAAACTCAGGGTCGTGGCGGTGTGGCTGGAGGAGGGGAACAGGCTCAGAAGCCGGCCCCAGGTAGGAGGGGCAAGGGAGCGATCCGGGCGCCGCCCCGCCCCTCGCATGAGCCTCTTTAAAAAAAAAAAAAAAAAAAAAAAAAAGGCGCGGCCGGGTCTTGCGCAGGCGCAGTGCTGCGTGAGCCTTAGCCGCGCAGGCTGGGTGAAGGGGAGAATGGCGGATCTGGTACCTTTTGCGGTTCCCACCAAGAGTGACAAAACCTTGCTAGTGTGGGAACTGAGCTCTGGACCCACGGCCGAGGCTTTGCATGTGAGCCGGGGTCAGGGTGGAGGGAGGGATGGAGAAAGCCGCCCACTCGCTAACGGGGAATTCCAGAGTCCGGCTTCAGCACCTCACCTGCCTCAGCCTCTGCTGAAGGACTCTTTTTTGTTTTGTTTTGTTATTTGAGACACACTGTTGCTCTGTTGCCCAGGCTGTAGTGCACTGGCGTGATCTCTCCCCACCGCAGCATCCGCCTCCTGGGTTCAAGCAATTCTGCCTCGGCCTCCGGAGTAGCTGGGATTACAGGCGCCCGCCACCACACCGGCTAATTTTGTATTTTAGTAGAGGTGGGGTTTCACCTTGTTGGCCAGGCTGGTCTCGAACTCCTGGCCTCAGGTGATTCGCCCGCCTCCGCTTCCCAAAGTGCTGGGATTACAGGCGTGAGCCCCCGTGCCCGGCCCGCTGAAGGACTCTTAATTCTAGAGGGGACCCCAGCAGACAGCTACCCCTAACAGAGTTTTAGAGTCCCGGAGAGGTACCTCTCCACAGTCAACACATTTTACTTTCTAGGGCTTCTTAAAGTTTAGGATCTTAAGAAGAAAACTTGGTTAAGTGGGAAGTGTTTTGAATTGCATCCTTCTCGAAGAAGGGTTTGGGGAATACGAAGGCATGGACAGTTTTGTTTTCTGGGCTTGAGATTTCAT
Source organism: Trachypithecus francoisi (assembly GCF_009764315.1). Taxonomy (NCBI): domain Eukaryota; kingdom Metazoa; phylum Chordata; class Mammalia; order Primates; family Cercopithecidae; genus Trachypithecus; species Trachypithecus francoisi. The sequence continues at coordinate 21,256,167 of NW_022681466.1, read as the reverse complement.
ACGCTTACTTGGCGTGGGACCACCCCCACGGCTTTCTCTGTTCACAGCATTTTCCTAGTTTGACCTTCTGTATGCAGTCCTGGTCTTTCCAAATGCTGCAGCGGCCCATCCTGGTTTCAATGCCGTCCTTAAGTTTTATTCAGTAATGGCTGCCCACGGAGCCCAAAAGGCATGCGACCGGAAGCAGCTTTTTCAGACATTTCCAGTCAAGGTGGCTCCAAATACGGAATTCCTAGCTCCGCTGAAATGAAGTGCTGAATTCAATAATAGATTAGCATTTGTCCAGCATTCTGGTTTATAGAATATGTTCATATGCATCGCCACACTAATCTTCAGTTCTCTGGTTTTTTTAAATTAAGAAACTCAAACTCAGGATAGTTAAGTGACTTGCTTAAGGTTCCTGACAAGAGTTATGGAAGCTTGAGGTTGAACTCAAACCTACTGATACTAAACCCCATGTCATTTTGTGCTGTCCCTTTTTAAGAAGTCTCAGCTTGGGCAACATAGTGAGACCCCATCTCTATAGAAAAAAATTAAAGATCAGGCTGGGCACGGTGGCTCATGCCTGTAATCCCAGCACTTTGGGAGACTGAGTTGGACGGATCACTTGAGGACAGGAGTTCGAGACCAGCCTTGGCAATATGGCAAAACTCTATCTCTAGTAAAATACAAAAAATACAGTTCCCTATTGTGCTGTGCCTCAGTGGCCTCCTGTGTAGGGTAGAGGTAGCAATAGCACCCATCCCCAGATGACAATACAAGTAAATCTCCTAAAATGTGCCTGGAACATAGGAAGCACCCAGTAAATGTGAACTGCCAGCAGCACCACCAGCAGTACCATAGCAGAGGCCAAAAATCAGTAGACCAGGACCTTTGATTGTAAGTAATGTTTACCTCTGCCTAATTTTGTTAGTCGTGGCTCCTCCTTCACGGTGAAAGAGGGCTAAGTGCTTGTCTACAGAGGCAGAGGGAAGAGTGAGCACAGCTGGGAGGATTCTGCTCAGCCTGTAATGGGCCTGGGGGAGAAGAGCCCCAGGGAACAGAGATGGGTGTCAGCAGCTGCAGAGAGGGGAGGCTGCAGCTGAGCGAGCGTGGTGGATCACACCTATAATCCCAATACTTTGGGAGGCTGAGGTGGGAGGATTGCTTGAGCCCAGGAGTTCAAGATTAGCCTGAGCAGAAAAACAAGACCCCATCTCTACAAAAAATAAAATAATTAGCCAGGCATGGTGGTTCACACCTGTAGTCCCAGCTACTTGGAAGGCTGAGGTGGGAGGATCACTTGAGCCCAGGAGTTCAAGACTGCAGTGAGCCATGATTGCATCACTGAACGGAATCCTGGAAAACAGACTGAGACCCTGTCTCTAAAAAAAAAAAAAAAGAAAAAAGAGAGAGAGAAAAGGTGAGGCTCTGAGAAGGGGAAGGTAAGCCCTACAGCAGGCTGCCCTTTTGGCCCTGAGGAGGTGCTCTTGGAATTACTTAATGTTCCGTAAGAGAGCAGCATCGTCATCTGTTAATTAAAAATGGGATCTAAGGCCGGATGCAATGGTTCATGCTTGTAATACCAGCACTTTGGGAGGCTGAGGTGGGTGTATCACTTGAGGCCAGGAGTTCAAGACCAGCCTGGCCAACATGGAGAAACCCCATCTTTACTACAAATACAAAAATTGACCAGGCGCAGTGGCTCATGCCTGTAATCCCAGCACTTTGAGAGGCCGAGGAGGGCGGATCACCTGAGGTCAGGAGTTTGAGACCAGCCTGAACAATATGAAGAAACCCCATCTCTACTAAAAATACAAAATTAGCCAGGTGTGGTGGTGCATGTCTATAATCCCAGCTACTTGGGATGGTGAGGCAGGAGAATCGCTTGAAGCCGGGAGGTGGAGGTTACAGTGAGCCGAGATCGTGCCACTGCACTCCAGCCTGGGCAACAAGAGCGAAACTCCATCTCAAAAAAAAAAAAAAAAACCACAAAAATTAGCCGGGCATGGTGGCACACACCTGTGGTCCCAGCTACTTGGGAGGCTGAGGCAGGAGAATCGCTTGAACCCCGGAGGCAAAGGCTGCAGTGAGCCGAGATCGTGCCACTGCACTCCAATCTGGGCAACAGAACAAGACCCTGTCTCAAAACACAAAGAAACAAAACCACACACACTTTGAGGGGGAAAGACCGAAGAAGGGGAAAGACTGAAACTGGAAGGGAAGGTTCTAACTCAAGACTCTGGGAATATATGATGAAATTTTATTGGCCCATATTCAGGTGATTTTTTTTTTCAGTGCTTTTAGCTTTGTGGAAAACTGTAGGCATAATTTAGCTATCTCTAGTGACCAAATGTAAAAATGTTTTATGAACATCAGAAAAATCATCCCCCACAAAATTTCTCTTTGGATTTCACAGTTCACATAAAGATTTTACACCCCTTCCTTCCTTGCTGCACCTCCGGCCCCATCTTGGTGAAGGAAGTAATCCATTGTCCTCCATCCAAAAAGATAAATCAGATGGAGGCATCGCCTGGTGCTCTGTAAGGCTTGTGAGGAGTGCTTCTAATTATTCATGTGGGAGGGTCGCTAGTGTGGGCAGTGGGATGAGAAGGAGGCAACAACAACTAGGACATTCTCAAGCTCCTGGGACTGTGCAGATAAATAGATGGTAAGCTCACAGTTTTGTGAGCCAAGAACGAGGATCTGAAGTCATCCCTAGGCATCTCTTTGAGGATCTCTACAGGCCTGGAGCAGTCTGTCTGTCATGATTCATAATCTGTTTCTATATTAAACTGTGGCCACGTGGTTCTGGCAACACCCTGAGGTACACAGACAACAACCTCAGATGGGAATCCAAAAACCTGTGCTTGGGGATTTTCTCTACTTACTAGCTGTGTGACTTTGTGCAAGTCACTTAATGGTGCCTGGCACACAGGCGTTTAGTGAGTGTGGATCAAGTGAATAAACAAGTAAGCCACCTCCCTGAGCCTGATTTTCCTCATCTGGGAAATGGAAAAACAATGCTTCTCCAATAGGGTGCGATCATGTAGGTAGAATTGCTTTCTAAATGGTGCATCTCAAACTTTCATGCACTTCCCAGGAATCACCTGGGGAGCTGCTCAAATACAGATTCTGACTCAGTAGGTCTGGGGCCTGAGTGCCGCATTTCCAACTAACCCCAGGGAATGCTAATGCTGCCTGACTGGACCACACTTTATTATTTTATTTATTTGTTTATTTATTTTTTGTAGAGATAAGGTCTCGCTATGTTGCTCATGCTGGTTTCGAACTCTTGGCCTCAAGCCATCCTCCCGTCTTGGCCTCCCAGAGAGCAGGATTACAGGTATGAGCCACTGTACCTGGCCTGGACCACACTTCATTATACAGATTTACATTTTTTTTTAGAGCAGGGTCTTGCTCTGTCCCCCAGGCTAGAGGGCAGTAGTGTGATCATGGCTCACTGAAGCTTCGAACTCCTGGGCCCAAGCCTCCCAAGTAGTTCGGACCACAGGGCATGTGCCATGGTGCCTGACCCTGGGCCAAACTTTAGCAAGGTTCTAGAGTCTAAAGTGCTTTCCAGGTGCTTGAAATCATTATTTCTTCAGCCAGTGGGGTGGGAGGGCTGTGCCAAGGGTAGAGTGACCAAACATGGAGAGGGAGCTATGGACACCCACACATGGGAATAGAGGAAAATCTTGAGTTCCATCAGGGAAATCCTAGCTAGCCCTGAGAATTAAATAAGCAACTTGATAAGTAGGAAGGTAATAGTAGTCTAAACAATAGCTAAGGAAGTTAGAGTCAGGAGATATTTGGTCCCCCTCTAGAAACTAAAGATAACATCTTAATTTACTAGCTGTGTGACCTCGTGCAAGTCACTTAATGGTGCCTGGCACACAGGCGTTTAATGTCCCTGAGTTGTTTTTCAGAAGCCCAGACCTCTCCAAAGGGACCCGCTGGCATGTAGACCTCAGATAAGCAGGTGCTGAGGACTGACTCTGACTATAGGTCGTTCTAAATGTCTTCCTGAGGGACCTGGAGGAGGCCATGCCCATGAGCCAGAGCTAACATTCTTTTCTGCTGATCCCAAATGTCTAGACAAAGCTTTGCCTCCTGAACCAATTGCAAATCAGAAAATCTTTGAACCCACCTTATGACTTGTGGGTCCTGCTTTGAGAGGACCTTTTTAGGTCAAACCAGCATATAGCTTCCATGTATTGATTTATGATTTTACCTGTAATGTCTGCTTTCCTGAAATTTACCCCTGCCTTTTAAAATCTTTACCTGCTGCTGGGCACAGCGGCTCATGCCTATACTCCTAGCACTTCGGGAGGCCAAGATGGGCAGATCACTTGAGGCCAGGAGTTTGAGACCAGCCTGGTCAACATAGTGATACCTATCTCTACTAAAAATACAAAAATTAGCTGGACGTGGTGGTACATGCCTGTAGTCCCAGCTACTCAGGAAGCTGAGGCCAGAGAATTGCTTGAACCCAGGAGGCAGAAGTTGCAGTGAGCTGAGATCGCACCACTGCACTCCAGCCTGGACAACAGAGTAAGTGAGACTGTCTTAAAAAAAAAAAAAATTCCTTACAAGCCATCAAGAGTTCATATCTTAAGCATAAGCCACCCAATTCTCCTTGCTTGGAGTCCTGCAAACAAATGTCTTCCTTTATTGTTGCAAAGTTTCAGTGCGGACATCTGGTGTTATTGCACCAGGTGAGAACACATGGTTTGGTTCTACAGCATTCCAGTGTGCCCAGGATTGAGGAGCTTCCTGGGATGCAGGACTTTGTGTGTTAGAACGAGGGGAGTCCCGGATAGAACAATTTGGTCCCCGTATCAGGATAACGAAAGAGAAAGACATGCTTTGGTCTAAGTTGCTGTGTGACCTGAAAAAGAACCAGGCAGCTGACTGCTTAGGTCCCACCTTAGACCAATTAGTCTAGTACCTCCTATTTCACAGAGGTGGAAGCCATCCCAGAGAAGTCCAGTGACTTGGCCCACATCACCCAGCTACTCGGGCAGGGCTGAGGCCAAGCTCCCACCTTCCCACTCCCTGTCCAGCTCAGCACCTTCTCCATCAGTTTACATTGTCTTCTCTTAACACATTCCTCTTGATTTGGCAGACACAGCATGTTTATTTATAAATTGGCTTGTTTGGAGCCTGAAATTTAGCATCATTGATTTTGGCTGTGAGGTGTTCACATTTTTCCTCTCTTTGTTTTGGTTCGCTAAACCATGTTTTGTGAGTAAAACCACAAAGTAATAAAAACACAATGAGGTGGCTAAAGTTGTTCAAATGCAAAGCATCCAGAAATGTGACAGCATAGACTTTCTCAGATTTATTGTGTGTTCTCAGACAGTAGATAAAAATGCACGGGGTTTACTTCCAGGGATTTACGGGCCCAATATAAGTAAACAGCTGGGATTTCTTTTTAGGCTGTTTCTCTTGGAGGTGGTGCAGGAGGTTAAAGAAAGCACCTCTGATGAGCAGATAGCTGGAGGCTGTTCCCAAGGTCATGTCTCAGTGAAGAGGTTGGAGTCTAGCAGCCATCAGAACCAAGGTATGTGTGGTGGTCTTCAGAATGCCACCCCAAATCCTTTGCACTTTATTTTGCACACAGCAGGAGTTGTAAAAGAATGCTTCCTTTTATTATTAATACCGAGAATCCATGCAGATAGTTTACACTAAACACGTGAATACATTGTGTTTTAGAAGCCTGGGTGCCCTCAGTCTCCAGATCTTTCTAATTGTATCACTAAATTCAGGTAGGTTTTAGGAGATAGAGATTGGCCGCATCATATCTGTGACACTGACTTTTCTGGTGTAGTTCGCATGGCCAGGGAGTCTGAGTGCAGCCCCTGATCAGTGCTTCATGCCAACCTGTGAGTCTATTCCAGGAACTAGAGGAGAGAGAGCCTTAGCCTTGCCTGCAACCAGATGAATGGTCAGCTTTAGTGGTGGACACTTTGCTTTTTGAATAGTGTGGTTGGCCAGCAGCTCTTGTCATTGTTTATCTCGCTCTTAATTTAACAAACCAAGCTGAAGCCTGAGCACAGCTACAACCTTGTCCAATCTCTTTAGCAGCAAAATACCTGTGTGTGCATATATTATTGCTAAAAACATTGGACAAGGCTGTATACAAACACACACACACAAACATACACAGATACGCTATACAGGAGACCCCTGATGAAACACACAAATTTTAAAAATTTATTTTTAAACAAATGCAGTGGGATGATCGTGGCTCTGTGCAGCCTTAACTCCTGAGCTCAAGCAATCCTCCTGCCTCAGGCTCCCAAGTACCTGGGACTACAGGCATGAGCCACTGCACCTGGTCATGCAGTGAAGGACTTTCTAAGCAAGACCTTGACTTGGAAAGTTGCCACCAACTCCCCAGCTCTGTGGGAAGTTTTGGGGGCAGGGAATTTAAACTCTCAAATTTAGCTGGTTTGCAGGGGGAGTTCTTTCCCAATGATGAGCTGGTGCTGCTTCTGAAGAACATTTGGAATTAAAATCTAGAGCTCACCCCAGTCAGAGTAAAAAATAGCAGCAAATAAATGTTAGATTACAGCCTCTTCTTAGTCATACCTTTTATACATGTCATGAGGGTCATTGCCAAAGAAAGAAGTGAGTTAAGTGTAAGGGAATCTGGTCGGGGGTGGACCAGACTCATCCGAACGCTTGGCTGATGGTTTTCCAGTTGCTCCATGGTTTATCCTTTGTGAGGATGTGAGTGACAATCAAGAGTTGGAAACGTGGGGCCTCAGCTCTGCTTCATAAACCAGGCAAAGAAGAGCTGAGGGTGGAGGTAGGGGGCTGCTGGTGAAAGGAGGGTCTGAATTAGAGGAAGGAAAAGGACAGCACAGCAAAGATTTGGGTTCCTTTCAAGCTTCTGAAGGACACAGTGGGCTGTAACAGAGCTCTGAATGAGGGAAGCACAGCCCACTAGCAAAGCATCTACCACCTGTGTGTGTCTCAAATGGCCAGTGGGGCAGTTCCTGTTGTGGCCAGATTCCATGGACGGCACCACTTGTCCCACTCCCTAACTCTAGCACATGTTTCCTCACTGGGAGCTCAGCCAACCATTTTGGATCCCTGAAGGGAAAGAATGTCAGGAGTGGAGGAAGGGGTGGTGATGCAGAGAGGCCTCTGCTGCTAGCCCCTGCAGGTAGAGAAAGTTCCAGATGCCTCGCCCTCAGTCAAAGCAAGCCTAGCTGACCCATGGGATGTCAGTGGCATGGGGAGTGGAGGTATTTGGCGGCAGGCGGCCTGTTTGTTTATGACAAAAAGTACTAGAGATGTGTCACCAAGAGAGGTCTACAGATTTCTCAAGCCAAAATACTTAGACCAAGTCTCCCAAAAAATAGAACCAAGCATTTCATAGAGTTAATGATGATTGTCTATAGGATCCCTGACAATGTAAGCCTTATCCTTTTCTGTTCTTTTTTCTTTTTTTTTTGGAGACAGGGTCTCACTCTGTCGCCCAGGCTGGAGTACAGTGGCATGATTATGACCCACTGCAGCCCAACCTCCCAGGCTCAAGTGATCCTTCTGCCTCAGCCTCCCTAGTAGCTGGGACTACAGGTGCGCCCCACCACACCTGGCATTTTTGTTGTTATTGTTGCCCAAGCTGGTCTCAAACCCCTGGGCTCAAGCAACCCTCCCACCTTGGCCTCCCAAAGTGCTGGGAGTACAGGCACGAGCCATCATGCTTGGCCAGATAAGCGTTTCTTGGACAGATCCAGGAGTTCTCCAAAGTTTACAGCAGGTTAACTGGGTAGCTATGGAGTGTGACCAGATGGAGACATGGGTCTTGTGGCCTGCGACCGACTGACAGTCTAGCAAGGCAGTAGATTAACTGGGTAGCTATGGAGTGTGACCAGATGGAGACATGGGTCTTGTGGCCTGCGACTGACTGACAGTCTAGCAAGGCAAGGAGGTAGGTACTTCACACACTGTGCACACCCATCCCAGGCAGCCGTAGACCCCTAGGCCTCCCCGCCCCGCAGACACATGTGGGCTCCAGGGAAAGCAAGTGGTTGGTAGGTGCCTCCCCAACCTGGTGTATTTGGGCATCCTTGCCCTGGGTGACACAGTGAGTCCCTTTCTCAAAAAAACATCCCTTCCATGCCAGCTGCCTGTGTCCCAACCACTCAGGTGCTTTGCTGCTCAACAGAATCCACCTGCAGTTCCCTGCTAGGTATGTCTCAAGGAGCCCTTGAGCCACCCGACTTGTCTTTAATGCCTATAAAATCCAGCTCAGAGGAGGAAAAATATTTATCAGACAAGTCCTGCCTTTGGAGGTATGTACAGGCACTGACACCAGAACAGGCCAGTGAATAAACTCGGCACCAAACAGGCCATCAGAATAGGGAGCCCTACACGGTAAATGTGGCCGCGCATAGCAAGCTCGCCCAGGGAAAGCTGGGCCGCAGGTTGGGGTAAAGCCCTTGATGCAGGCTGTAACATGTTTTGATGCAGAAGTTATTGGTTCTGAGCAGAAAGGGCAAGGTAAGAGAGCAAAGCCTAAAAATGCAGTTCCCCCTTGAGTTCTTTTCTCTCCTCTTATTTTACTTCCTTCCCATGATAACATGCCCGAAGGGCTGAGAGCCGCTATACTGTGTTTAACAGATGGAGAGAACACCTTCTTTAGGCTTTCAGAGCTACAGAAGCCAGGGCTAAAATGCCAACTCTATAGCCATGAGGATCAGCCTTTTTTTTTTTTTTTTTTTTTGAGACGGAGTCTCGCTCTGTTATCCAGGCTGGAGAGCAGTGGCGCTATCTGAGCTTACTGCAACCTCTGCCTCCCAGGTTCAAGTGATTCTTGTGTCTCAGCTTCCTGAGTAGCTGGGATACAGGCAAGTGCCACCACACCCAGCTAATTTTTTGTATTTTTAGTAGAGACAGTTTCATTATGTTGGCCAGGCTGGTCTCAAACTCCTGACTCAGGTGATCCACCTGCCTCAGGCTCCCAAAGTGCTGGGATTACAGGTATGAGCCACCATACCTGGCTGAGGACCAGCTTGAGTCTAGGGACCCTGGAATGCAGCAGCTCCAGTCTTGACTTTACTTAACCTGTGTCATATGCAGGGGCTTTAGGTGGCCAGGAGCAGGGGATCTGGCTGCCTGGCCATCTTCAGGTCGGGAGGCTCTGAGACTGCTACAGAGCAGACCATTGACAGCCTGTAACTGAGTCCAAATTCATTCTGCTTGCTGCGTGACAGCCAATACATTGAGAGACAAGGAGTTGGAGCAAGGAAAGGTATTTTATTTCGGAGAGCCAGCAAACCAAGAAGATGGTGGACTAATGTCCTAAAGAACTGTCTTAAAATTATGTGGGTTTTGCCTTGTCTTTTCTGTTTAGGTCAGGGGGAAAGGAAGGGGCTGACAACCGCAGACATCTGGACACCAGCAAGGGTCCCGGGGGGGTTTGCGGAACTTCTTTGTCGTTGGCTAACAGTCTCTCATGTGACAACAGCCAAACCTCCTCGTTCCTATAAATCTTTAACAAAAATAGTTAGCTGTTTACATGCTTCCCCTTTAATCCCAGAGTTAATTTTGCAAATGGCATGGTTGCTGTTTTTGCGTTTTATCTCAGTGCTCTAAAGTTATCCTAGCCTAGGTGCAGGAATAGGTAAAGGCCCCTTAAACAAAAATGGAGTTAGTTATGTTAGTTCTTCTGCTGTTTCATGGTTACAAGACCCAGAAGAGAACCCTTGCATCAAAACAGGATGAGATTAGGTTATTGTTCCTATAAAAAATCCATGTGGTTGTTTTTTGGCCCCCTCTTCAATATCTGGGGCGTGCTGACGAAGCGAGCAGCAGCTCTGGAGCCATAAACCACCATCTCATCTCAGCCCAGGGCATGCTGGGAAAGGCCAGGAAAAGTCACTTCTCTTCTTTGCTTTAACTGTCTTTTCTGTGGTCTCAAAGTCTTCACAAGGGAGACCTGGTGTTCTCAGCACTGCTCAGCCTCCATGAAGCCCTCCTTCTCATGGCCCGAGGGCTCCACCTCTGCATAGGTGGAATGGTCGGGGTGGCTGCGAAACTTCATGGCTGGCCAGTGGTGAGGTCTACGCTGCAGAAGGCACAGAGGCAAAGTCAGCGGGCATGCCCCCACCATGGGGCCTGCGCGACAGAGCCAACCAAGACTCTCTCTTACAAGGGCCCTGGGGCACTTGGGGCCTACCAGGAGCCACACAACTGACCTTCAGGAACCCTCTCCCTAAAATGTTCCCTGCTGTGATCCCCCAACCACTGGGAAACCTGCCTGAAGCTAGAGTGTGGAAGGAGGACACTTTATCTTTCACTGCGTGGTCTGTAGAACTCATAGCTAAAAGGTTCAGCAATACACCAAGTGGAGACCTGGGAATGCAATGTGAGGAAGTGGCTCAGAGATGGCTGGAATGATGCCTGGGGATCTGGAAATGCCAAGATAACCCTCCAAGGTAGCACAGGGTCCACATCAGAGTCAACAGGGGGCTTATTAAAATACAGATTCTGGCCTGTGCAGTGGCTCATGCCTGTGATCCCAGCACTTTGGGAGGCCAGGAGCGCAAGACCAGCCTGGCCAACATGGTGAAACCCCGTCTCTACTAAAAATACAAAAATTAGCTGGGTGTAGTGGCACGTGCCTGTAGTCCAACTACTCAGTAGTAGTCCCAACTACTCAGAAGGTTGAGGCACCAGAATTGCTTGAACCCCAGGGGCAGAGGCTGCAGTAAGCCAAGATTGTGCCACTGCACTCCAGCCTTGGTGACAGAGTGAGACTCTTTCTCAAAAATAAATAAATAAAATGCTAATTCCTGGGCCTGCCTTAGACCTGCCCTGTCAGAATCCCTGTGGCCTGGGGATCTGCAGTTCCCAGGTGTTAACCCAGGTAGGCTAAGACTTCAGATTGGCTAAGCCTCCTAAGAAACTGGGGAAATAGGGCCAGGCACGGTGGCTCACACCTGTAATCCCAGCACTTTGGGAGGCTGAGACAGGTGGATCAGGAGGTCAGGAGTTCAAGGCCAGCCTGGCCAAGATGCTGAAACCCCCGTCTCTACTAAAAATACAAAAATTAACCAGGTGTGGTGGCACGTGCCTGTAATCCCAGCTACTCAGGAGGCTGAGGCAGGAGAATCGCTTGAACCCGGTTGGCAGAGGTTGCAGTGAGCCGAGATTACGCCACTGCACTCTAGCCTGGGTGGCAGAGCAAGACTACATCTCAAAAAAAAGAAAAAGAAAAAGAAATTGGGGGAACGACCTAGGCCTGTGGGTAATGAGGCTGGTGGGCTCGTGACCCACGTGGAGGAGACTAAGGTCACAGAAGCACCACTGCTGCACCCTGTGGGGAACTTGTAAGAAGCCAGAAGTGGAGGATTGGGGGCAGGAGCTGCTGAGCTCTGTGGCCCCAAGTGAAGGAGGCTGAGCCTCACATCCCATGCTGCCCCTCAGGCTGGCTCTTCAGAATTGAGACATTCAAAACTTAGCATCCTCAATTAAAGCTCCCAGAGGGCAGCTCTTATCATTATTTTGCTTGTCTATTTCATTTTTATTTTAGAGATGGGGTCTCCTCTATCACCCAAGTTGGAGTGCAGTGGTATGATCAGGGCTCACTGCAGCCTCAAACCACTGGGTTCAAGGGATCCTCCCACCTCAGCTTCCCAAGTGGCTGGGACCACAGGTGCGTGCCACCATGCTGGGATAATTTTTAAAATTTTTGTAGAGACGGAGTCTCGCTCTGTTGCTCAGGTTAGTCTCTAAACTCCTGTGCTCAAGTAATCCTGCCTCGGTTTCTCAAAGTGCTAGGATCTTAGGAAGGAGCCACTGCACGTGCCCCTCAATTTTAACCTTAAAGGCAGGTATCAGTAGGCAAAAGAGGCAGAGACCCTGGTTCCATCATGGCTTTGAGTAAGAACTGAGCCTGGCATTTGGGCATGAGAGACCATAAATCACTAGAGATAGGCTGCACAGCCACTAGATGGGCACTGTGTGGCACTGTGGCCTTCTTTCTTTCCTCCGGGGATTCTTTTCTGATTTCACGAATGGGGGAACAAAAGCAGAGGGGTTGTTCCACAGGACAGGAGGGCCGAGGGAGTTCTGAGGTGCTGATTTCTCAGGGTGCAGGACTTAATGGGGGCCAGCTATATTGAAATGTATCAGGATGGGGTGGATGAGGTCTTCTCAGGTATGTGGCAGGGGAGAGGGAGAAAGGGAGATTCAGGGAACGAATGGCCCAGGAGACGCTGATGCAGAAGCAGATGGCAGCCAGCCCTACGGCCACAGATGACACGGACCTCAATGAAGAAGAGCGCAGCGTTGGATGTGGGGTGGCCATTGATGTAAATTCCAGCCAGGATGATGGCCGCCACGAGGAGGACTGCCAGCACAATGCCCACGATGGTGCCCAGGTGCACAGGGGTGCCCTTTGTCTTGGGGGACAGGTTGTTCTGAAGGCCTGTGGAGAGATCATTAGGGCAGGCAGGGGCTGCATGGGAGCAGGGAAGGTGGAACCATGGGGTCTTGGGTTCTAACAAAGTCTCAGAGATGAAAGCCGACAGAGCCTTTGGGTCCACGTATCAAATACAGGAAGAGGTTGGGTGGGAGTTGGAATCATTATGAGTAAGGCATTCATGTTGTGCTTGACACCATCTGGGTAGTTTTCCAAAATCACCTAAAAGTTGCCCCAAATGTCTAACAAGGATCATAAGAGTAGTTCTCTCTGATATCTGTGCCACTACATAAGTGCTATTAAGGAATTCACAAAGGGCATCTGAGGGTTAAGAGTTTGGGATCTGAAATCTGGCTGCCTGGGTTGAAATCTATGCTCTGCCACTTACTAGCTGTGTGGCCTTGTGCAAATTATATAACCTTTCTGTGTCTTCATTATCACTTCTGTTGAACAAGGATAATAATACCCACCTAATGAGGTTATTGTGAAGGTTAAAATGAGATGATTCATGTCAAGCACTGAGGACCATGTCTCCCATTTTGGATGACTTCAATAAGTATTAGCTATATTATGATGGCAAATGACCATAGTTTTTCCTATCACTGTCCACTTCCAGATTGTGACCTCTTGGAGGGCAAGGATGATGTCTTATTCAACTCTGTGTCCTCAGCTCTTAGAAAAACTGGCAGGGGCTGGCCACGGTGGCTCACTCCTCTAATCCCAGTACTTTGGGAGGCCAAGGCAGGTGGATCACCTGAGGTCAGGATTTCAAGACCAGCCTGGCCAACATGGTGAAACCTCATCTCTTCTAAAAATACAAAAATTAGCCAGGCATGGTGGCACACGCCTGTAGTCCCAGCTACTCAGGAGGCTGAGGCAGGAGAATAGCTTGAACCTAGGAGGCGGAGGTTGCAGTGAGCTGAGATCCTGACACTGCACTCCAGCATGGGCAACAGAGTGCGACTCCATCTCGAACCAAACAAAAAAACTGGCAGGCCTGTCAGAGAAGCTCAAAGAAAGTATATGGAATGATGTAGGTCCTCTGGAAGCTAATAAGCTAACAGGCACTCTCTGAGAACATCCTAGGCATTTGAAATACGTCCCAGGGGGAGAGAGTATTTTCCACAGAGCTGGAAGCTCAACCCCTTTTGTGCATGACTGAGGTAATGGAAATAACAGAGAGGTTAAGTGATTTCCCCACAGACACACAAATTCCGTGCCCACCACTAAAAAACCTAGTTGCCTGACACTACCTGGGGTGGCTATTTGCCTCTTTACCCTATCCTAAAGGAATGTAGAGATAATGAGGTAGAGAAGACAGATGAGCAGGCTGGCAACGAAAATGTTGCATTCTTCCTACACAGTTAGTGGGTGGGTTGGAAGGCAACTAGGGGTGGCGAGTTTTAATGGGATGTTGCATGCACTCAAAATCATTGTCCTCCCCATCCCATTTGCTCTGCTCTGCACTGCACTCTGTAAGCAGAGGACACCCAGGAGAGAAACTATCCTGGGGCATTCCAGGGCATGGCTAGAGCGTCTGTCTGCCAACAGGTGGGAGGACTGAGATGAAATGCCCCAGGTGAACCTCCCCTGACCTGGATGGCAATCAGCCCGCAGCCTGCAGCGGCTCTGATGATTTGATGATAAGGGCTTCTGCTGATGAGCACATGGTGCAGAGTGAGGGGATTATGGCCCAACCACCCCCACAACACACACACACACACACACACACACACACACACACACTCTCACACCCACTGCCTATGGAGGAGCAGTGGCTCCATCTCTGCTGGGGGACACCATCACACTGTGCTGCACTAATAATCTTTCCTCTCCTGCTGGAAGCCCAGATGCCAATCTCCAGCCCCTGGAGTTGGAAGGCACTTTCATCTCTACTCTTGCACAGGTTGCAACAAAGGCCTGAGCTGGCTCTGGGCAAAGGGCAGGGGAGGTGGGGGCAGCTCCCACCCTCAGAAAGGAGATTATCCTTCTAGGTAATCCTAGGAGGCTGCAGGGAGTCCCACCTTCTGGCACCCTGCAAAAATTGTAGTGGACCATTTTATGTCCCCTGCCAGCCTGAGTGAGGAAAGAAGCTGCTCTCCATCCCTCGCTGACTGTGAGCCCATGGGGATGGGAGGGGATGGCCACAGGCCCCACCCATGCCTGCCCTGGCTCAGTCCTTCCCCTCCTCCCACTCCTTTCTGGGCAGTGAATATTCAAGGGCAGAGAGCCAGGAGAAGAACCACAGGAGGTTCATGGCTGAGATGAGAAATGTTGGGTAGACATGTTCCTTCAATCTAGGGCACCTGTACCTAGAAGCACCCCTGCCTTCCCACCCAGCAGAAGGCCTGGGATGCTCAGGCTGCAGTTGCTCTCTCCACACTCATAAAAATAGTGCAGGCAACTGCTGCACCCTCTTCTGGGGTGGGTCCAAGAGGCGCTGGGTCTGACGCTGAGGGCAGGTAGTTCTGTACTCACCATCTCCTCCTGCAAAGGGATTCAACTTGGTGTCATCTTCAAAGAGAGAGGACAGAAGGAGCGAGATTAGTGGACTCATAATGGCCTTTGTCACTCCGAATCCAGATGGGACTTTAGGGAGGTTCAGCCCAAACTTTCATTTTAGAGGTAAGGAAACTGAGGCTCAGAGAGGGGAGGAGACTTGCTCAACATCACACAGCAATTGAGTGTAGCTGGAGGGTGGGGAGTATATGAGCGGGGGCTGGTGAGAGATGAGGCTGGGAGTGGAGGGCCGGCTGCCAGGAGAGCAATAGGAGGCTGTGCACGTTCTTCTGCGGGGCAATAGAGAGCTGAGTATGGGTTTGAAGAGGGACTGTATGTGTCACAAGATGAGATCAGCTTGGAGACTCCCTGGGACTGCAGTGTGCAGGAGACAGTCCCAACCCACTTTTTGTCTATACCTCGAGACCTGTCGCCTGTGGCTTTCTAAGTAAGTTTCAAGGGTCCACCCTTCCTATGGTTCCTTCCCATGCAGATTTTTATGGGGAAAGAAAAGCAAGAGTTTCATGTCAGGAGAATGCTGTAAATGACTGAAGATTCTTGCCTGAAGCACCTGAACTTTATTTATCTATCTATCTATCTATCTATCTATCTATCTATCTATCTATCTATCTATCTATCTATAGAGAGAGGTCTTGCTCTATCACATGGTCTGAAGTGCAGTGGTACAATCCCAGCTCACTGCAGCCCCGACCTCCTGAATTCAAGTGACCATCCCACCTCAGCCTCCCAAGTAGCTGCACCTGGCTAATTAACAAAGATTTTTTTGAGATGAGGTCTCACTGTGTTGCCCAGGCTGGTCTCCAACTCCTGGGCTCAAGCAATCCTCTTACCTCAGCCTCTCAAAGCACTGGGGTTACAGGCGAAAGCCACCTCACCTGGCCTACCAAGGTATTTAAACATAACTTTGAATCTATTTTGTTACTGCAGATTGAAAATAATGAATTGATTCATCAAAACTAAGCAAAGTAACTTAAATATCACTGGGAAAATTAACTTGATTTGAATCAACTTGTTGCAAATCTAGACCACTGAAAATCAGTTACAGCCCAGTCTGCACCTACCACTGGCAGACAAAAGGACACAGTGCCGCCCACTGCCAGTCCCTCCCAGAGCGACTGAAGGTGATCACACTGTGCCAACAGAGCCTCCCTCCCACTCACCAAGGGCTGCTTCCCAGCTGCCATCTTGCTGGGGCTCCATGTCATGTACATTGGTTCCTGAGTTAATGAATCACATGAGAACTCACGCAGGAAGCAATGCATGCAATGTTGATCAAATGAGTGGTCATTTTCTGTTGTTAGTTGTCACTCTTGTGGCTATCAAGGTGTTCTGTTCTGTTGCTTGTAAGATAAGCCCTTTGGCACATAGTTGTTCTGGGTGAGTGCCTGTCTCTCTTTGGAATAAAATGCATGGGCTTTGTGACAGCTACTTGCCACTCAGAGGTCTTCTGGTTCATTTAAGTGAGTAGCGTTTGATTGCGAGTGAACAGCTCTTAAATCTAGCCCCCATGTCTCCCACTCCTCCTGCCCTGCTGCTTTCTACCTCTGTCCTGCCCAGGCAGGCCCCTGCTGGGTCCCTTTGTTCACATCTCCCTGTTGGAGCCTGTACCCTCATAGAATGGTCAGGAAAGACTCTATTCCACGCCTACCTCTGCAAGTCTCCCTGTGTGGGCTGTAACCACACAGGCAGGAGAGTGACTCAAGCTGTCCTGCCAAGATGCCTTGCAACTTGGGCATGTCGGGGGAAGTCATCATTAAAAATGTTTTTTCTTATAAACCAGGCACAATGGCACGTACCTGCAGCTACTCAGTAGGTTGAGGCGGGAGGATCCTTGAGCCCAGGAGTTCAAGTCCAGCCTGGGTAACATAGCAAGATCCCGTACCACCCTCCAAAAAGTTTTTTCTCTTACAGGTGTAACTTCAGAATCTTTGCCACCTCTTCCAGGACTGGAAGGACATAGAGCCCTAACTGTCTTCACTTTTTACTCTAATGAATGTTTTCTGCTGGGAACAATTACACAAAACATAGAAGTGAGACCCATTCCTGAGCTGGCAGGGGATGTACACAGATAATAAAACTGGCAAACAGAACTCACCACCACTGTAGGACAGAGGACCTATGTGGTGGGCTGTAGGACAGCCCAGGGGGCTCAGTAATAACAAGTCAGAATTTAGGCTTGGCCCCCAAGCGGCGTGCCCTGGGCTCCCCATGCCACCACAGCCCCCCTTCTAGCCTCTGACACTGTGGCTCCACCAGATACTGTCTGGCTAAACCCTCTGGATGGGGCAGGGTGTGTTTGCAGCCCTCCTGGCCCAGTGCTGGGCTCAGAACATGCCCTCAGTAAGCCTAGGGGGTTAACTGGGGTTAACTAAGCAGGGACTACCTCCTTGTAAGAGGAGCTTTCTTTGACTGGAAGGTTACCCCTGGACTCAGTCACCAATTCCCCAAAGGGCAAAGTTTCTTTCTGCTTCTTTTTTTTTTCTTTTCTTTTTACTTTCTTTCTTTTTCTTTTTTTGAGACAGTGTTTTTTGAGACAGGCTAGAGTGCAGTGGCACAATCATAGCTCACTGCAGCCTCAACCTCCCAGGCTCAGGCGATCCTCCCACCTCAGCTTCCTGAGTAGCTGGAATTACACATGAGTGCCACCACGCCCGGCTAATTTTTTATTTTTGGTAGAGACATAGTTTTGCCATGTTGCCCAGGCTGGTCTTGAACTCCCGAGCTCAAGTGATCCATCTGCCTGAGCCTCCCGAAGTGTTGGGATTACAGGCGTGAGCCTCCTCTCCCAGCCTCTACTTCTTTTTCACTGAATCCCCTGCAGCACCACCACGTGCTCTGCTCTCAGTGCCAGCTCGTTATTCCGGAGCAACTTCAGAGTAATGGGAGCTGTCGGAATCTGCCTCACTTTCCCACATTTTGCTACTCTACCCTGACCCTGAATTCACATAGAGCCTTTTCCATTTCTTTCAGCACCAAGAGAGGCAATGGGGTTGAGGGGAAAGATCTCTGCTTTTGGAGCTAGATAAAACCTGACTCTATCCCTTCTTGGCTGTGTGACCTTGGGAAAGTCATCTGCCTCTCTGAGCCTTAGTGTCTCCTTTATAAAACAGGGATATAACAGTGTCAAGATCCAGGATTGTTGGGAGGACTGAATATTAATTTACGTGCCACTTTAGCACCCTACTGGGCATAGAGTTGGTCCCCCAAAATGCTGGTGCTTTCTATCATTCATTCATTCTCCTCCACAACGTCCCCCCAGCCAGGTCCATGGGTCCCTGCCCTTGTTCTCTAGTTTTCTAGGAAAGGCAGGGGACACAACAGGCTTGGTGGCTCACGCCTGTAATCCCAGCACTTTGGGAGGCCGAGGTGGGTGGATCACAAGGTCAGGAGTTTGAGACCAGCCTGGCCAACATGGCGAAACCCCGTCTCTACTAAAAATACAAAAATTAGCTGGGTGTGGTGGTGTGCGCCTGTAGCCCCAGCTACTTGGGAGTCTGAGGTGGGAGAATTGCTTGCACCTGGGAGGCAGAGGTTGCAGTGAGCCAAGATTGTACCACTGCACTCCAGCCTAGGTGACAGAGCAAGACTAGGTCTAAAGAAAAAAGAGAGGGGACACTGTGGAAAGAACATCTCACCACTTACCCCTCACATAACCTTGAATAACCTACTTTGCCGCTTTACGAGCCTCTTTCTTTATCTATAAGAAAGGACTGTGGGCCAGGCATGGGGGCTTAGGTCTATAATCCCGGCACTTTTAGAGGTTGAGACAGGAGGATCACCTGAGCCCAGAAGTTTGAGATCAGCCTGGGCAACATAGTGAGACCTCATCTCTACAAAAAAATTTTTAAAAATTAGCCAGGTATGGACATGCCTGCAGTCCCAGCTGCTTGGGAGGCTGAGGTGGGAGGATTGCTTGAGCCCAGGAGCTGGGGGCTGCAGTGAGCCATGATCACACCACTGTACTCCAGCCTGGGCAACAGTGAGACCCTGTCTTAAAAAAAGAAAATTCCTAACATAGGGTTAGAGGGGGAAGAAAATAGTGGCTGAATAATGTTTTAAAATATTAACTTTTTTCTTCTTTCCTTTCCTTCTTACCATTATTCCTTTCAAGCAGATATTTGGTTCAGGGGAGGCTATAAAGAATCCACAATTCTTTCAGTCTTAGCCTAAGGGGAAGGGACTTTCAAAGCTGGATGCGGGGTTTTGTTTTGTTTTGTTTTGTTTTGAGACAGGGTCTTACCCTGCCACCCAGGCTGGAGTGCAGTGGCATGATCTTGGCTCACTGCAACCTCTACCTCCCAGGTTCAAGCAATTCTCCTGTCTCACCCTCCTGAGTAGCTGGGACTACAGGCGCCCACCACCAAGCCTGACTAATTTTTGTATTTTTTTTTTTTTTTTTTTTGAGATGGAGTCTAGCTCTGTTGCCCAGGCTGGAGTGCAGTGGCATAATCTCGGCTCACTGCAACCTCCGCCTCCCAGGTTCAAGCAATTCTCCTGCCTCAGCCTCCCAAGTAGCTGGGATTACAGGCACCCACCACCGCGCTCAGTTAATTTTTGTATTTTTAGTAGAGATGGGGTTTCACTGTGTTGGCCAGGCTGGTCTCAAACTCCTGACCTCATGATACGCCCACCTCGGCCTCCCAAAGTGCTGGGTTTACAAGCGTGAGCCACCGCACCCAGCCAATTTTTGTATTTTTAGTAGAGATGGGGTTTTACCATGTTGGCCAGGCTGGTCTCGAACCCAGTGATTCGCCTACCTCAGCCTCCCAAAGTGCTGGGATTACAGGTATGAGCCACTGTGCCTGGCTGAGATGCAGGGTATTGAAAAAGGATAAAGGAGAGGAATGTCTCAGACATAGCTACAGAATCCTGGAGGGGGCATGGAAGAAAGGGAAGAGATTTGAGGCCTAGGACCAGAGGAGCCTGCACAAGGCTTTCTGGGACACTGCCTGGTGCATTCAGGGGGATGGACCTCTGGCAGCTTTAACCAAGACCCCCAGGCCTCCAGGTAGCAGGGAAGCCCCTGGACAGCCAGACCTGAATAGTCAGGGTGGATGGACAGCTGAGGTGGAATTCCCCATCCATCACTCCAGGAGCAGGGAAGCCCCTGGACGGCCAGACCTGAATAGTCAGGGTGGATGGACAGCTGAGGTGGAATTCCCCATCCATCACTCCAGGGCCTGAAAGTGAGAAGCCAGGGGAACTTACAGAAACACAAGGCAGCCTTTCTCTCACACCTGAGTGTATAGATTGAGTTCATATCTGCTACAGGGATGAGCCTTTTCAGCTTCTGTGAGGACTGCTATTAAGATTAGCTGAGATAAGTTATATAAAATACCTGGCACTGGGCTGGGATATTAATATTTCCCCGCTTCACAGTGAATTCTGTCTGTAGCCCTGATGTGGGCCCGCACAGTGGTTAGAGCACAAGAGTAGAGCTCAAGTTCTGAATCTGGCTCTACTTCTCACCAGCAAGTGACCTCAACTGTCTGCACTTCAGGCCCCCTTAGCTATAAAAGGATGGGGCAGTTCCCATCCCATAAGATCATCGCTGTCAGGGAGAGAGAGGGGCCCCAGAGGGGTAGCTCTCCTTCCTGGCCTCCTCTCTGCTCCCCACCTGGGCTCAGGACTTACCTTCTGTGGTGAGGCTGTCGATGAAGAGGGAGGAGGAGGTAGTGGTGAGGTCTCCACCATCGGGGCTGAGGGAAGTGTCAGGGGAGGCCGAGGTGTGGTGCTCATCCTGGAAGTCCTCGCACGTCCTGCCCTCTGCCTGCAGGAGAGAGCCAGTGCTGTGTCCCGAATGCATTTACACCTTTCCCTTCATCCTGAAAGCATCTTATCTTACACGGCAATTTATCTGTCAGCTGCTTCAAATCCTCCCTCAAGGAAGGAGCTGAGATGCCAATCTTAAATAAATAGAGCAAATCTGAATGGTCACCAACAGCTAACTTCAGAAGTAGGAGGCTGGACAGGATGTTTTTTTAAGCCCAGACTCAGACTAATAAATAGACCGTGGTGAGTGCATGGCCATGGGGTCTGGAGAGTTGATATTTAAATGCTGGGCCCATCACCTTCTAGCTGTGAGATGCAGGCCAATTCATTAAACTTCTCTGAGCCCCCGTTTTCCCCTCTGATCAATGGGGGCAATGGCCCCAGCTTCTGGGGCAGCCTAAATAAGAGCGAGGGTAGGGCAACTCACATTCACGTGCTTGGCACATGTAGTATGCTTGCTTTGCAAGAAGAGATAAAGGGAGGGGGCAAAAAAGAAAAAAAAAGAGGGCACAGATGAATAGACTCATCTGTGTTAGTCTATGGTGTGAGAATAGGATGCTTTCCATCCAGAATCAGTGTTGAGTGTACTGGAAAATTCTTTCAGCGAGAAGGAACCTGGATGGGATTATAAAAAGGAGATGCCCGGAATCACCCTCCTTACTCCCAGAATGACTGCCTTCCTTAAAAGTCAGAGGACCAGAGGCTCAGCAAGTGCGTCATTAATGTCAGCAGGTGCACAGTCTTCCAGAGGAGCCAGCAGTGGCTGAGGCCATGCCTAACATTCCCTCTGCATGCACCAAAAGAATTCCTTGAGAGCTGCCCACTTAAGGCCAAGGCATCAGAATGCTCGTCTCAGAGACCCACAGAGCTCTCTGAAACCTTCCAAAGTGGGTCTGATTGTCTCAGGGCAGTCTGGAAAAGAAATCTCAGAGAGAGGGGAGGATATTGCCAAGAGCTAATGCCCCCTTGAGAGGAGTTTGCAGGAACGGGCTCTACCGGTCTCCCTTTTATTCCCCACCACCTGGCACAGGAGTTGCAGCCGATACCTATGCTTCTCACCTCCTGTGCACAGCCATAGTCCATCCATTCCTGGCGATAGCGGTCAAAGCCACTGGAGCATCTGCAGGAGGACCAAAAGATCAGAGGTATGATGGGATCGACAAAGAAGCCCTCCCCTTTCACTGTTCAGTAACAGCTCTCTGCTGATAGTGAGAAGAGGAGCTAAGGTCCCCAGGCTGAGGTAGTCAAGCACTCCTGTTCCCTCTACTTCCCTGGAAGATGAAGGTATTTGTGGCATCCCTGCCTTCCTTCTGACCCAGCTCCCCAGGACCAAGGCGTCATCTGCCCACGTGAGTAGGTGTAGGGGCTAGCAGGACTGCATGAGCTCCAGTGATCCTCAAGGTCGTCTTGACTGTGAGCTGCCATGACACTGCTGAGAATCCAGGCAATTCACATACGTGTTTTCATCCTGGTTGTTGAGGGGCCTAAACTTGGGAAGGAGAGTGGGGCTAAAGGTAGGCATCAGCAGATTTAGTCAACACCTCCCATGTGATCATTCAAGGGCAGAAATGATGATCTTGCCAGAGGCTGGGAGAGATTTACAACTGGCTGACAAGGGTCTCCAGAGAGGGCATTGGGCAGCTCAGCTGGGCTGGAAGACACCAAGCACCCCTGTAGGGAAAGGATGGGGGCATGATGATGCACCAGAGAATGCTCTCCATGGATCATTCCCAACTTTTCGTTCTTTACTCTTTGGTGCTAGGGGAACCCACCAAGCCCTACTCAAGCCCAGGGACATCTGCATAGGAAGAATAACATCATGAACCACCAGTGCCGAGAAGGAACTCTCAGCAGGTTAACTGCACCAGCACCCACTGAAGTTCAGTGAGGCCAAGGGCCAAGGCTTGCCAAGAGCTGTCAGTCTTTCCTTCTACAGATGCCTCTGGGCTCTGAGCTGCTCCTCCTGCAGCAGGGATGGCTGAACTGAGCCAGCCACACTCTCCTTCTGTCAGGCCCTCTATGCCCACTACTTTGGGGGATGGAGGATTAGGAAGGCTATTGGAGGCTGAGAACTAAAGTTTCTTTTAGGGCTGGGTGTGGTGGCTCATGCCTGTAATCCCAACGTTTTGAGAGGCTGAGGCAGGAGGATTGCTGGAGCCCAGGAATTTAAGGCTATAGTGAGCTATGATGGCACCACTGCACTCCAGCCTGGGTGACAGAGCAAGACCCTGTCGCTTAAAAACAAAAACAAAAACAAACAAGCAAAAAAAGTTCTTTTAGACCATGCTAACTGATTCTTTAAAAGATTGAGCCTTTGGTATGGGTTTATGACTCCCATTTCTGGAGCTAATCCTGGAATTAACGTTACCCTTAGACTCCAGACTGGGCCATGGCGGGGCCGGGGGGGGGCACCTGCCATGAGAGATGAAATTGTTTAAATCCATTCCAGCCCAAGAGCAAGGAGGAAAGCTCTGGGAGGCTGTGAAAGGCAGACTGGGTGGAGGGGAGGGGAGCAGAGAACCATGCGGGGACTGACTGCAGCTGTTGGCAGACAGACCATGTCAGCTGGCCCTGCCCTCCGGGTTTGTGGGGACATGGGTTCAGCTCTCAGTTGCAGCTGAGGCTTCAGAGAGCTTGTAAGAAAGGACAGTATGCAGGAGTGAGCCCAGGCCCATGGGGCGCCTGGGGATGAGATGATTTCCAGCTCGCACCAGCCGAGCTCCCCCGGGTGGAGTTTCTCTGTGCTCCTCTTTGCTGACACAACCCCTGCAGATGCACACAATCAGAGGCCTTGCCCTTCCCCCAGCCTGACCAACCTCCTGGTGTTGAGGAGGGCCCAACCCTCATTAAACTCATGGTCTCTGAATTTGGGCGTATGCTTTAAATGGGGGTTGCATTGATGGGAGGGTCTGGCTGTCATCTGACCCATTTTGCAGTTCTTATGGCTCAGCGCTTGTGAAAGCTGAGTCATGTGGTGGCAGGCAGCCCCAGGATCCCAGGGCTCATCTGGAGGCCATCTCTCCATCGCAGAGACCATGGTTCTCAAATTTGAAAGGTACAAGAGGGACAACTTCAAAAATCAGATTCCTGGGATCCTGGTCCCAGAGGATCATATTCAGTGGGATGGGGCCCAGGAATCTGCATTTTACAAGCCATCCAGGTATAAGGAGAGCCTCACAGTCTGCAGACTACTCTGCAATGCTCTGCTCCAGGAAGAACCAACCTGGGGTCTATCCTAGGTATTCTTTCTGAGGCTCTGTGAGTATCATGCAAAGGACGCTGAATGCTTTGTCAAAATGCTTCTTGATAGCCTGGGTACGGTGACTCACACCTGTAATCCCAGCATTTTGGGAGGCTGAGGAGGACAGATCACATGAACCCAAGAGTTCAAGACCAGCTTGGCTAACAAATTGAGACCCCATCTCTACAAAATATTAGAAAAATGGCCGGGTGTGGTGGTATGCACCTGTGGTTTTAACTACAGGGGAGACTGAGGCAGGAGGATTGCTTGAGCCAGGAGGTTGAGGCCACAGTGAGCTGTGATTGCACCACTGCACCCCAGCCTGGATGACAGAGCAAGACCCTGTCTCAAAACAAAACAAAACAAAAACTGTTCGAGGAGTTTAAATAACAGTGTGTTTGTTCCCACAGCTTCCTGAGTCACATGACCCCAGCCCATTTTACAGGGTAAACAATCTGAGGCTCCCAAGAGAGTGAATGAAAGCACAGCTGGTGGGAAGAACACCTGGGAGACCTGATGGACACAGCCCATCCCCTCAGGGCCCAGAGCCATGTCCTGTGTGCTAGGCAGGCTGCCTATAAAGGCGAGAACTTCTACACTTGCAGCAGGATACTGGAAAGGAGCAAAGGAATCCTGGAATTAATGTTACCCTTAGACTCCAGAGTGGGCCATGGCGCGGAGGCAAAGGAAATCATTGGGGCCAGGGGCAGCGGTTCACGCCTGTAATCCCAACACTTTGGAAGGCCGAGACAGGTGGATTACCTGAGGTCAGGTGTTTGAGACAAGCCTGGCCAACATGGTGAAACCCCGTCTCTACTAAAAAAATACAAAAAATTTAGCTGGGTGTGGCGGTGTGTGCCTGTAATCCCAGCTACTCAGGAGGCTGAGGCCGGAGAACCGCTTGAACCCGGGAGGTGAAGGTTGCAGTGAGCCGAGATCGCACCATTGTACTCTAGCCTGGGCAACAAAAGCAAAACTCTGTTTCAAAAAAAGAAAGAAAGAAAGAAAGAAAGAAGGAAGGAAGGAAGGAAAGGAAGGAAGGAAGGAAGGAAGGAAGGAAGGAAGGAAGGAAGGAAGGAAAAGAGAGAGAGAGAGAGGAGAGAGAGAGGCACTGGAAAGGAGCATTGGAAAGGGGCAGCACGACAGCTGCACGGGAACTCAGAGACTATAATTTAGCAATTTTCGAGATTGCCTTAAAAGCTCTTGGAGTTCATAGGGCTTCCCACTCTCATGAGAACTCTAGTCCCCAAGGAAATCTTTTCCTTTCCCCTCCTCATGTCATTTATTTATCTTGGACAGGGAATAGAGCTTGAATTCTGAGTCTAATCTGTGAGGAAATGATTTCAGAACAAGGAGTGGAAGAGGAGATGGATTTAAGAACTTTTATCACTGAAACTGAATCTCACCCAGAACTTTCTGAGCTTCTAAAAGCAAGCAAACACAGCTTTTTAGCTCCCCCAACTTTCCATGGATGCCTTAGTCCACACCCCTGGTCTTCAGAAAAATCCCTTGCAGCCCAAGAAAGATCTTGAGGTGGTGTTTTGGGGTCATGGGTCTTTGGACCAGACTTTGTGTGTGAACTGGCAGTTCTGACACTTGTTTGCAGATGAGGCATGATGTTAAAATGCAGCTTCCTGGGTTCTCTCCCAGAGATCCTAATACAGAGGGTCTGGGATGGGTCCCAGGAATCTGTGTGTTTAACTGGAGCCTGAGGTCTGATGCCCATAGCTGTGGACCACTCTGAGAAGCCCTGTTCCAGGATGAACCCTCCCCTCCTGGGTGTGAGGAGGGAGCCAGAGCAGTTGGAATCCCTAAATGGTCTTCCAGAAGCCCCCAGGCCATATTCTTGTCCTAAGAATCAAAGTGGCACTGGCCAGAGATACTCTAATGTTGGCCGACTGTGGGCATTGAGGCTGGGAGCGGGGCTGTACCACCCTCTTCCCCTCGTCCACGGTCGGCCAGTGGGAGTCAGTGGGTAACCCTGGGCACAAACCTCTGGAGGACATGGCACCAGCTGCAGTTGAAGGACAGGTCCGAGGACATGCAGGCGTCACAGCTCCTATGCTGCAGGCAGGCTGCAAGAGAGAAGGCAGTGGCCATTCAGCACTGAGCCTCTCCATGGGCTCCAAAGGGTGCAACTCTGAATTCCTGGTATTTACAGAACTGTGGGGCCCCTGACTTCAAGGGGACCTTTGAGGTCATTAATGCCACCTCCCTTGGTCCAGACCAGCCCCAATTCCTAACTTCTTTTTTTTCTCTTTTCTTTTCTTTCTTTCTTTTTTTTTTTTTTAAAGGATGAGGTCTCGCTGTGTTGCCCAGGCTGGCGTGCAATGACCTGATCATGGCTCACTATAGCCTCGAACTCTTGGGCTCAAGCAATCCTTCTGCCTCAGCCTCCCCGCCCTCCTTCCCTCCCTCACTTCCTCCCTCCCTAGCTTCCTTCCTTCTCACCAGAAGGTCAGGCCCTAAACTGGGTGCTGGGGATTCAGCAGTGAGACCTAGTCCCTGCCTTCTTAGGGCTTAGACTCATATGGGGAGACAGACGCTAAACAGATAATCAAAAATCACTACAGAATTAGAATTGTCATGAGGTCTATGAAGGCAAATCACAAGGTGCTGTAAGCAATTCTCCTGCCTCGGCCTCCGGAGTAGCTGGGATTACAGGTGCCCACCACCACACCCGGCTACTTCCAGGTGTGTATCCCACAAAGGGTTGAAAGGGATTTTTTTTTTGTTTTGTTTATTTATTTTTTTATTTTTTATTGTTTATTTTTATTTTTTTCTTTTTGTTTTTAGTTTTTAGAAAGGGATTTTTTAAAGGTCAGAGGATACAAAGTAGCAGGTATGTAGGATGAACAAGGCTAGAATCTACTGTATAACACGAGGACTGTAGTAATAAAATTGTACTGTATGTGGAGTTCATGCTAAATGAGTAGATTTTAGATGCTCTTGCCACAAGAACAAAAAATCTAGGTAACTGTGAGATGATGGATATGCTAATTGCTTCATAATGGTAAACTTCTCACTGTCTATATGCATCCCATAGCATTATGTTATATACCTGAAATATGTACAGTAATAGTTATTGTTTTAAAAGATGCTCTGGTTGCCCCCCAGTGCTTGCTGGGGGCACTCACTGCCCACTCCTGATGTTCGGTCCATGGGGAGAGAACAGCTCTCCTGGGGGAGAAGAAGTCAAGGCAGAAAGGTCCCGTGTGCAGAGCCAGGAGGGGAACGGCCCAGACATGGTCCAAGCAGCAGCCAGAACTGCTACCAGGCTGTGTAGAGCGAAGGGGCTGGAATTAGTAGGAATGAAGAGGGAGCGACATCTGGGGCCCAGCCTGGGCAGGACAGAGCCAGAGAGCAGAGAGATTAGTGGGACCAGGTTGCTGGAGGGTGCGTGAACCCTTCTGGCACAGGTCAGGCAGGGGAGCAGCAGGGCAGGGGGTGCAGTAGGCATGGGGGCTGGATTTAAGAGCTGTTCACTTGCAATCCAGTGCTACTCAGTTTAATGAACCAGATGACCTCTGAGTGGCAAGTAGCTGTCACAAAGCCCATGCATTTTATTCCAAAGAGAGACAGGCACTCACCCAGAACAACTGTGTGCAGAAGGGCTTATCTTACAAGCAACAGAACACCTTGATAGCCACAAGAGTGACAACTAACAACAGAAAATGACCACTCATTTGATCAACATTGCATGCATTGCTTCCTGCGTGAGTTCTCACGTGATCCATTAACTCAGGAGCCAATGTACGTGACGTGGAGCCCCAGCAAGATGGCAGCTGGGAACCAGCCCTTGGTGAATGGGAGAGAGGCTGTGTGGGGACAGTGTGACCACCTTCAGTCACTCTGGGAGAGACTGGTAGTGGGTGGCACTGTGTCCTTTTGTGTGCCATGGTGTTGAAGGCCCTGGGAGAGTGGATGGAAAGAGCCATGGGCAGGAAAGAAGCAGGGGCTGCCCTGTGCAGGAGGATGAGCACTCTCTGGCTGTTCTGTTCCCTGTGTATCCAGGAACAGTGCCTGGCACATGGTATGTTGAATCAATATATAAGTGCTCTTGTTATCCCCATTTTATGGAGGAGGGAACTGAGGCTTGGAGAGAGTCGTGGAGCTGAGAGTGAGAGGTCTGGGTTTGAATCAAGGTCTGTTTGAGCATACAGTTCGAGCTCTTAGCCTTGAGGTCTCACTGTGGGTTTCCCCTGCCCTTGCCTCAGTTCTCACTCCCACCCCAGGCCACTTTTTTATGGGTCTGTCCTAGAAGAGGGACCAGGAGGGACCAGCCACAGAATACGACGGCTTGGAGATAAGCCACTCACCCCTCTGAAGTAACGTGGACAAGTCCTTCCCTCACCCAAATGGCAAGGGAGAAGCCGGGGATGCAGAGAGTTCTCTCTTTATCTGGCCTCCCAGGGACCCAAATCACAGCCTTGATAGCATTACCCCTCCTTCGCCAGCTGCATCCAGTAGGGAACCCTGCCCTTGCCTCTCCCAGTGACTTTGAAGGCTCCTTAAAAGACTCCAGCCGCCGGGCGCGGTGGCTCAAGCCTGTAATCCCAGCACTTTGGGAGGCCGAGACAGGTGGATCACGAGGTCAGGAGATCGAGACCATCCTGGCTAACACTGTGAAACCCCGTCTCTACTAAAAAATACAAAAAACTAGCGGGGCGAGGTGGTGGGCGCCCATAGTCCAGCTACTCGGGAGGCTGAGGCAGGGGAATGGCGTGAACCCTGGGAGGCGGAGCTTGCAGTGAGGTGAGATCCAGCCACTGCGCTCCAGCCTGGGCAACAGAGCGAGACTCCATCTTAAAAAAAAAAAAAAAGACTCCAGCCAAACCAGCCACAGAGAAACTCCTGGGATCCTCCTGGGGTTTCATAACACCTACCAACCTTTATTTCTCATCAGCATTTCAGATGGCCCGAATGCTATTAAATGCTTACAAAATTCACCGGAGGGGTGAGAAGTGCCTTAAATGTACAGTGTCCCAGAAACACATTCCCAGAACATTTCCACTGCTTCCGCCCAAGCAGTCAGTCCTGCCCTTGGATGTCCTTGCTTCTAAATGCAGTTTTATCCACATCATAGAGCCTGAGGTTTGCTCTCACCAGTCCTAGAGGAACCCTGGCTCTCAGGCTCTGGGCCTTCTGCCCCGATGGAGAGTGATAGGGTTGGGGTATGGCTGTGGCCTCTACAGTGTCCCAGCCTTGTGACCCTCCAGTGTCTGGGTCCTTCCTGTTCTCCAGGGAAAGACACCTGCTGAGCCCTGTCTGAGATGTGGCCTAGCACTCAAGAAGATCCTCTCTCCTTCTCTTCCTCTTGTTTCTCCATCCCCTGCTCTCAGAACCTCCAAGGAAGAGGAAGCAGGAGTAAAGAGAGGCAAGAAATGCCACTGAAGACCAGGCATGGTTGCTCATGCCTGTAATTAATTCCAACACTGAGCACGGTGACTCATGCCTGAAATCCCAAAACTGAGGGTGGTGGCTCACACCTGTAATCCCAGCACTTTGTGAGGCCAAGGCAGGTGGATCAGTTGAGGCCAGGAGTTCAAAACCAGCCTGGCCAACAGAGTGAAACCCCATCCCTACTAAAAATACAAAAATTAGCCCGGCATGGTGGCGGGTGCCTGTAATCCCAGCCACTTGGGGGGCTGAGGCAGAAGAATCACTTGAACTTGGGAGGTAGAGGTTGCAGTGAGCTGAGATCACACCACTGCACTCCAGCCTGGGCAACAGAGTGAGACTCTGTCTCAAAAAAAAAAAAAAAAAGAAGAAGAAGAAGAAGAAATGCCACTGAGGCAGGGAGAAGGCCATGGCTTCAGCAGGAAGCTGGGGGCACCACAAGATGGGAAAGGAAATGAAAACCTTCATAAAACAAGAAGGGGCCAGGCACGGTGGCTCACGCCTATAATCCCAGCAATTTGGGAGGCCAAGACGGGTAGATCACGAGGTCAGGAGATTGAGACCATCCTGGCTAACATGGTGAAGCCCCGTCTCTACTAAAAATACAAAAAATTAGCCAGGCGTGGTGGCGGGTACCTGTAGTCCCAGCTACTTGGGAGGCTGAGGCAGGAGAATGGCGTGAACCTGGGAGGCGGAGCTTGCAGTGAGCTGAGATGCGCCACTGCACTCCAGCCTGGGTGACAGAGTGAGACTCTGTCTCAAAAAAAAAAAAAAAAAAACAAGAAGGATGATGCTGTCCTCCTTGTCCTCCTTCCCGCGTTCTCAGCTGTCCCAGCTCCATCCCAAAGAGCATCCACCATGGATCCTGTGGGCTCCACAACAGCAGGTGGGGCCTCAGCCATGGCTGCCTTCAGCATGGGTGAGTGGGGTGCAGAGGGCCAGGGCCCCATGATTTATGGAGGCCACCTGCTAAATCCCTCCATCACCTCCTGTAAGGAGAATACAGTGACAGACTGGGGCCCATCCAGTTCCTGGATCACCTTTTCTAGGGGCTGTCTACGTGTTCTCTAAGGTACAGCTTTGCTGGGTTTCAGTTATGTGGGAATAATAATAGCTGTCCTAGATCAAGCCCTCACCCACCCCAGGCTGGAATGGACCCGTCAGTGTCAGAGCTACGGCCAACGTGCTCAACTCCACCTAGGTGGTTCTCACCCTTACCCTATCTCTGGGAGGGGGTGGCATCAGGCCCGGGTTACAAAAGATAGATGGAGGCCCTGAAAAGTTAGATGGCTGCACAAAACAGGAGTCAGTCATGGGCCTGGGACCTGATGCCCGTCTGCTTGACTCCAGAGCTCTTTCCGAGATGGTGGAATGACCCCTACTCACTTGGCAATGGGGTGAACTCCACGGCCGACATGCTGGTGATCTTGCTGGGGTCCAGCTCTATGCGGTGGTATTCAAAGATGCTCCTTCGCCGAGATTCTGAAACAGAGGCAGAGCCTGTTGTCAGGAGCATGTCACAGGCAGAGGGCATCGAGGCCTCTTCCCAGACAGCCTGACAGGTCAGCCTGCTGCCACTGAAGGCAGTAAGTGCACCCAGCAGCCTGGGATGATGTTGGTGCTGCTGGAGACAGGGACAGGTGTGGACCTGGAGAGGAGAGTATCGTGGTGTGAGGCTAAGTGACTCAACGCAGAGACCTGGCTGCTCCAGGGGGCAGAACAAAGGGGATCCCGTGCTTGCTTCCCCTTGCCTCTGCACCTTCACAACTGCTATTCTCCTGACCCAAGATGTTCTTCCGCCTCTTGTTCCTGTCTAGCTCATCCTTGCAGATCCAGCTCGAGGGCCACTTCCCCTGAGCAGCCCTCCTTGGCCAGCTCCCTCCTTTCCTCAACTCAGGCCAGGTGCCCCCTGTCCCACTGCACTCACCACACTGTGTGGACACGAGGGTCTATTTGGAGGCTGGGGATGTGTGAGACCATGATCATCTGGTCCTGAACCTCACGGAGTGCTCTGTGAATGTCTGCAGATGGACAGGCTGACTTTTGCATGTTGCTGTCCACCATCCACCTCACCCCTTCTGGACAAATGCCCCAGCAAGGCTCAGGGCTTGGAGCCAGGCTCAAGTCCTACTTCGGTCCCTGCAGAAACTTCTCACAGGACCTCAGAGTCAGGAGACCCAAGTTCATTCTAGTTCTGCTCACGACTTGCTGGATAACCTTAGGCAAGTCATTTGGACCTCCGTTTCTTGTCTGTGGGGTAGAAAGACAGAAACACCTGCCACAACACCCTTGGGAGGAAAAAGCTGGGATTGTAGATGAAAAGGCTTCTTTTAAAATGGCAATCTGAGGCCGGGCGCGGTGGCTCAAGCCTGTAATCCCAGCACTTTGGGAGGCCGAGACGGGTGGATCACGAGGTCAGGAGATCGAGACCATCCTGGCTAACACGGTGAAACCCCGTCTCTACAAAAAATACAAAAAACTAGCCGGGCGAGGTGGCGGGCGCCTGTAGTCCCAGCTACTCCGGAGGCTGAGGCGGGGAATGGCGTGAACCCGGGAGGCGGAGCTTGCAGTGAGCTGAGATCCAGCCACTGCACTCCAGCCTGGGTGACAGAGCAAGACTCTGTCTCAAAAAAAAAAAAAAAAAAAATGGCAATCTGAGGTGCTCTGATACTTCTCTCTAGGCCACGATACCCACCCAGGAACCATGACTTGGGATTGGTTCTCTTCAACTTTGAAAGGCAGGCAGCCCAGCCGGGTGTGGGGGCTCGCGCCTGTAATCCCAGCACTTTGGGAGGCTGAGGCAGGTGGGTCACTTGAAGTCAGGAGTTCAAGGCCAGCCTGGCCAATGGGGTTTTTAGCAGAAACCCTGTCTCTACTAAAAATACAAAAATTAGCTGGGTGTGGTAGCACATGCCTGTAATCCCAGCTACTTGAGAGGCTGAGGCAGGAGAATCGCTTGAACCCGGGAGGCAGAGGTTGCAGTCAGCTGAGGTTGTGCTACTGCACTCCAGCCTGGGTGACAAGAGCGAGACTCTGAAAAAAAAAGAAAGAGAGAGAGAAAGAAGAAAGAAAGAAAAGAGGAAGAAAGAAGAAGCAAGCAAGAAAGAGAAAGAAAGAAAGAAGAGAAAGAGAAAGAAAAAGAAAGAAAGAAAGAAAGAGAAAGAGAGAAAGAGAGAAAGAAAAGAGAAAGAGAAAAGAAAAGAAAAAAGAATAAGAAGCAGACAGCCAGGAGTTGAGCTTTAAGAATGAGTTACCCAACAAGAGGAAAGGGCCACTCAGTGTTTGGTCTGCCCAACACCCTTTCGTCTTCTGGAAACAGCAGCATTCCTCTTGGGGTACTGTGCCCGGCCCATTCCTACAGGTGGACTGCACCACAGCTGCCATCTTCTTCCATGATCCTGCCTCTCTGGCCAGCCTGTGATTGGTCCAGGGCTGGGTAGCTGCTGTGAGCTGGACCAATCAGAGAACTTCCCTGGGACTTTTCAACTGTAACCAAGAGGCCTTTTGCTCTCTGGTAATGAAGCTGGGAAGATGCAAGCTTGGAGCCTATGAATGGCCACAGTTCTTGGCTCACGGGGAAAGCCAGAGAATGAAGCCACCTCGTGGAGAGAAACAGGAAGTGCTGGTGTGTTCTGGGCCCTGGGGTTCTGGGATCTGCCCTGGTGTTCAGCTCTTCTTTTGGTTCTTTGGGCTACTTCAGTATCCTCCGTGCACCCCCTTTTCCGTTTAAGCGGGTTTGAATTGAGTTTTCGTAACTAGAAGTAGGTAGGGACATATGTTTCTTGCTCAGCTGAAGGTGGTTTGGAGGAAAATTTCCCAGGGTGGCAGCAGAGCTGAGTAGGGACATCCACAAAGGGGTGGGCGTCCCGTGCCACAGTTGGGTGCCCCGCCCCCACGTTGCCTTCTCTATAAGGAATCTAGAGGAGTTTTGTCTGTGTTTCACATAGCATCTCAGCTATATCTCTTTATTGATTGATTGATTGAGACTGAGTCTCGCTCTGTCACCCAGGCTGGAGTGCAGTGGGATAATCTCGGCTCACTGCAACCACCGCCTCCCAGGTTCAAGCAATTCTCCTGCCTCAGCTTCCCGAGCAGCTGGGATTACAGGTGCCCACCACCACACCTGGCTAATATTTTGTATTTTTGGTAGAGAGGGGGGTTTCACCATATTGGCCAGGCTGGTCCCAAACTCCTGACCTCAGGTGATACGCCTGCCTCAGACTCCCAAAATGCTGGGATTACAGGTGTGAGCTACCATGCCTGACCTGTATATCATTATTTATTTATCCTTAACCTTGGAATTAGTCCCTCCTACTTAACCCAGGACTGCACCCCTGTGGGTCTGGCACCAAAGCATGCTCTCTTCCCACCACACTGCCCTGCTGCAGGACACCTCAGCCCCTGAAACATTTAAGACCTTGGAATGTCATTCCATGCAGTGAAAAGAAGGCTGCTCTGCCATTGGTGTCAGTAAAGATCCCCTGGAGCTGAACAGCACCTGCAGCCCTGAGGCCTATGTCTGAAATGCTAGTGCCCCCCACTCCCATGCTACTAGGAGGGTGCACTTGCTACCCATGGGCCAGATGCTATTCCAGGCCGAGTGTAAAGGGGAAAGCAGATGGGGGCACTGCTGAGAGCATGGAGGAAGAGAAGCTCGGCCCCTGGAGAGTGAGCACACAGGGAGAGGAGGCTTAGGGTTGCCGCAGCTGGGCAGACAGGCTCTGCCCTTACCGCCTGTGTGACCTTGGACGAGGGACTCAGTGAGCCACATCCACACATGGGGCTGGTGATGCCATTCGAATGGTGTTGTCCTGAGAATTAATGGAGACACTGTGTGTGTAACGCACGAGGACCCCAGGAGCCCTCGAAGCATGTGAGCCCCTTTTCTCTCTGCCCTGACTGCATTTTTGTTCTTCTCGGCTGAGACTCTAGGGCATTTTCAGCCTCTTCTAACCCCTGAAACTCCACCCTAAGCAATGTTTACAAACTTAAACATGCGGAGGAAGGATGGCACACATTGCTTTCTCTCTCTTGTCCTTACTCTGTCTGTCTCCCTCTGTCTCTCTCTCTAGGATGGCATATTTCTTGTCAGCAAGTCTCTGATGGGTCCCCCAGGTCCCCGCTGCTGTGAAGAGAGAGGAGGCCCACAGAGGCGGCCTGACTGTGGTGCTGTGCTGGCAATCCAGACTCCCTGTTCCCACCTGTCATCCTGCAGGCCTCTCCTCTCTTCTGCCGCCCCCACAGTCCGGGCTGCCTGCGTCTCCTGCTGTGGATGCCACTGCCCCCACCCTGGCTTCCCCTTGTTTCTTCCTGGTTACTGTTTCTGGCTTTTGCCCCCACTGGAGAATGAGGTCATGGGAGCAGTGGGGTACAGCAGTGCTCAGGTGGTGAATGGACCTGGGGACCCTGGGGGCTGAGGTGAATTTCCCACACCCCCTCTGAGGGCTGCTCAGAGAGTACTTATCTTGGAATCCGTCTCCCCGCAACACACAACCACTGACTCCCATGGGGAGAGGTGGTGGAGAGGACTTTAGCCTTGGTCGTCCTTTCCTACCAGGAGGATGACGGCTCCAGCCCTGTAGCTCCTTCCTTTGCCCGACTCCTGCACTGGAGCTGGATGGTTTAGAATGAGATCCAGGCCTCCTCCCGCGTTTCCCTCCCTTCTGTCTCAGGCAGATCAGGGAACTTGCTGCTTCTCAGGAAAGCAGCTGGACAGAGTGGGTGGGACGAGGAGTCCAGGTGGTCACCAAGGCGAGCGCTGCGCAGGTGTGGGCTTTTCAAGAGAGGAGATGAGCTACAGCTGCAGAGACTCAGCCATATCAGGTTGAGAGAGCAAAGGAGTTAAGAAGTCAAGTTGGCTGGGTACCTGTAATCTCAGCACTTTGGGAGGCCGAGGCAGGTGGATCACCTGAGGTCAGGAGTTTGCAACCAGTCTGGCCAACATGGTGAAACCCCATCTCTACTAAAAATCTTAAAAATTAGCCAGGTGTGCTGGTGGGCACCTGTAATCCCAGCTACGTGGGAGGCTGAGGCGGGAGAATTGCTTGAATCCGGGAGGTGGAGGCTGCAGTGAGTTGAGATTGCACCACTGCACTCCAGCCTGGGCAACAGAGTGAGACTCTATCTCAAAAAAAAAAAAAAAAAAAAGTGACGTTGTCCTGCCATTCATTCATAAGAGGGGAAACTGAGGTTCAGACAGATTAACCCATAGACGGATACAACTTTGTATAACACTTTACTTTTAGATTATTTATTTATTTATTTATTTAGAGACATGGTCTCGCTCTGTCACCCAGGCTGGAGTGCAAAGGCGCAGTCACAGCCTTGACCTCCCAGGCTCAGTGATCCTCCTGCCTCAGCCTCCCAAGTAGCTGGTATTACAGGCACACTCCATCATGCCTGGCTAATTTTTGCATTCTTAGTAGAGACAGGATCTCCTTGTATTACCCAGGCTGGTCTCCAACTCCCGGGCTCAAGCAATCTGCCTGCCTCAGCCTCCCAAAGTGCTGAGATTCTAGGCATGAGTCACCACACAGGCCGCATCTCTTTACAATTTACCAAGCCTAGCCACAGCCTTAAATGGAAAACATCTACTTAAATGAGAAAACTACAAGAGCACAGCGCCACCATGCAGCACATTTGTTGACTCCTTCAGCACGTAGGTGCGGACACCTGCTGTGTGCAGGGGCTGTGCTGAGCGCAGAGCACTCCGTGAGCTCGCAGCCTTGCAGGTTACCTGGAGCTGCACCATCTCATTTGCCCTTAGAGCTTTCTGAGGTGCACAGACAGACATCGCTGCTCTCCCCACTTTACAAAGGAGAAAAGTGAGATCGGAGAGGGGACGTTATTTGCCCAAAGCCACACGGTCTTTGTTTTAAAATCAGAGGCTAGACTTTTAAAACACCTCAGGGCTCAAAGCCACTAAAGCTCCAAAAAGTCACCAAAGTTGTGAGTGCAGATAAATATTTAACAACTGCCTGGGGGATGGGGTGCAGGCAGGGGCAGAGGAGTCCTGACTTGCAGTTGTTGCCAGTTTCTGTGGTGTAAATACTCCCACGGTGGCTGACTTCCAGCCACCCTTTCAAAAAAGTTACTGAACATGGAGTTAGGAAGAGCCATATTCAGTCGCCTCTCACCCAGCTGCATACATGATCTCCAGCACACCCCTGCTAAGAGCTTCCTGATTTGTGTTTCTAAAAGAGTCAAAGGGAAACATTTACATTTCTTTCTTTTTTGTTTTGTTTTGTTTGGTTTGAGACAGGGTCTCACTGTTGCCAAGCTGGAGTGTAGTGGCGAAATCACGGCTTGCTGCAACCTTGGCTTCCTGGGCTCAAGTGATTCTCCCGCTTCAGTCCCTCCCCGCAGCTCCGCCTCCCCCACCAAAGGCACATGCCCTGGTGATTTTTTTTTATTCTGTGGTATAGACAGAGTCTCCCTATGTTGCCCAGGCTGATCGCAAACTCCTGGCCCCAAGCAATCCTCCCGCCTCCAATTCCCAAAGTGCTGGGGTTACAGGCGCGAGCCACCACGTCAGGCCACATCTCTTTACAATTTAGATGAGCATGGTGGCTCACACCTGTAATCCCAGCACTTTGGGAGGTCAAGGTGGGCGGATCACCTGAGGTCAGGAGTTTGAGACCAGCCTGGCCAACATGGTGAAACCTTGTCTCTACTAAAAATACAAAAAGTAGCCAGGCATGGTGGCGGGCACCTGTAATCCCAGCTACCCAGGTGGCTGAGGCAGCGGAATCGCTTGAACCTGGGAGGCAGAAGCTGCAATGAGCCGAGATTGCACCATTGCACTTCAGCCTGGGTGACAGAGAAAGACTCCATCTTAAAAAAAATAAATAAGTAAAATAAATAATTAAGCCAAAATCCAAAAGATGGAATGATTGTGTGTTTGTCTCCTAAAGAATCCTAAGTCTGAGAGAGGAGGCCTCATGGCAAGCCTCATAAATATCAGGCAATAACTGCCAGGTGTCTACAGAGTCACTGTGGCTCTAGAGGAGGGAACCCTCCATGGAAAGCTGAGGGGGTGAGGAGTCCACAGAGCCCTGTACACGCGTGTGCACACCCCAGCCCTCTGAGACTAACACACACCTGCACATGAGCACACACTCATATGCACACACATATACAACTCTTTGACACAAGAAAGACCCTTCGCCAAGCACGAGTGGGATCTGACAGAGATTGGAGTGAGGATGGGCACCTCTATGTAATTCACATGCCCAGACGTGGCACCAAGGCCGCCTGTGCTGCAGGCGCCCCTGAGTGATGTCAATGGCTATGAGAAGGTGACCTGGGCTCTGAGTGAGGCTGGGGGCCTGGGAACATCTAGATGAGGATGGAAAGTTTAAAGCAGACTTTCTCACTCCATCCCCACTCACTACCCCCAGGGGCCATCTCTCCTTCCCCTTCAGCACCAAAACGCAATGGGATCAAAAATAAACATGAAATTCCAGGTCTCCCGTGTCCTGACTTCCAGGGTGCCTGAGGCCATGGGTTCTAGAGTCCAATGTCAACATTTCTTACTTCAACTGCCTCATGCTTCAAGACTCAGCTCAAATGATGTCCCCTCCTTGAAGACTTCTCCCACTCTCAGGCAAAGTTACTGCCCCCCGACCCTGCCCCACTCTGAGTCTACAACCCCCTGAGCAATGTCCAGTGTCCCCTGTTACATCCCTCGGTCAATATCTCCTCTCCTGGCCACTCCTGCAGCTAGACCACAAGCTCCACTAAGAGTATCCATGGAATTCATTTCTGTACCTCATCCCCTAGCATCAGGCCTTGCACTTAACAGGACCTTAAGAAATGACTGTGAGTGAATGAATGGGTTACAAATAGTCATGAAAACCTCAGCAACTTATTATAACGTCAGCCCACAGTCCAAAGGAAGCACGCCCTTCCTCCCCAGCCCACCACAGATTACTGCCTTTCTCAAAAGGACAGCCCCCAAAGACCACAGTACAGACATGCCCCCTCCTAAGTTAGAGCCCAAAGCGGGAGGTGAGGTGGCTTTCAGGATTTCTCCACCTGCAAGGCTGCAGGGCAGAGCTTCCCCTCATCAGAAGGAAGGGGAAATGGGAGGGATAAAGGGACTCAGACTCTCTGTGCTCAGGGTGGGGCACAGATAGAGACTCGGACTTTTCAAGGGAACTGATTTCCAGGACAGAGACACCAGGGGCAGCCAGGGAAGGCAAGGCTCCTAGAAACCTCACGCCAGGCTCTAGGGATGGGTTTCCCCACCATCCGGGCTGGGGGGCAGAGTTGGGGATGTGCCCCAAACATGGGTGCAGCCAGAGACACCAGCGTGGTGGGGGAGGCTGAGTGGTAGCAGAAAGGGGGATGAGGGTTGGGGGTGGAACTATATCTCTAATTGAAACTATTTGCTCATTTCAACTGCCAGGTTGTACTTGTTCGAGTGTGGGTTTGGTAATATTTTTATTTTTTTAATAAAAGAATCCTTACGCCCCCTGCCTGGGTTATTTGTTTTCGATTGTTTCACCAACATCTGGAGCTTGCCCAAGACAATGACTTCCATCTCCATGACCAACAGATCCTTTCTGGAACCAAGACGCAGGCTGCCCCAGAGCACCATTTCTGGCAGTTTAAGGCGTTCTGTTTTATCGCTGCTTCCAGGCATCAAAGATTCAGAAATACTCAGGTCCAGACTTGGCAAATGCTGCTGCCCAAACAAGAAATGTTTTTGGTTTTGGTTTTTTTTTGGGGGGGGCGTGTTTTTTGTTTTTGTTTTTGTTTTTGAGGCAGGGTCTTGCTCTGTCGCCCAGGCTGGAGTGCAGTGGCACAATCTCGGCTCACTGCAGCTTCCACCTCCCGCGTTCAAGCAATTCTCCTGCCTCAGCCTCCCAAGGAGCTGGGATTACAGGTGCCCACCACCACACCTGGCTGATTTCTGTATTTTTAGTAGAGATGGGGTTTCACCATCTTGGCCAGGCTGGTCTCGAACTCCTGGCCTCAAACGATCCACCCGCATCGGCCTCTCAAAGTGCTGGGATTATAGGCGTAGCCACCGTGCCTGGCCCCAAACAAGGAATGTTAATGGTTCAAGTGAGAAGTTTGCATGTCCCTTTGTGTTTCAGTGCCAGATGCCAGTGGGAGAGCGCTGGCTTGGCCAGAAGAAGTTAGGAGAGGAAAGGTCGAACCACCCTGGAATGGGTGGTTACCATATAAAAAAATCTAAGAGGTTGGATTGGGAAAAAGTCTTCATTCATGCATTCTTTTGTTCCTTGGCTCATGTGATTATTCATTCAATCATCACAAGTCGAGCCCCAGCAGGGGACCCTGCCCCACGGAGCTTTCAGCCCAGGGGGAGGAGTAGGAGGGTCCCTCAGTGTTGAAGCAAAGCAGAAAAGGACAGAGAAAGAAGAGGCCAGAAATGAATTGGAGCAGAGTAGTGGGAAAAACAGAAGTGAGAAGGGAAAAAAGGGAAGGATGGGCCCCCAGATGGATTAAAAACTTTCAACGAAGGGCACTTTAAAGGATTCTTTATCAGAAAAGGCAAAATCAGCCAGATCCTCAGCTTCTCCCTGCCCCTACTTCCTCACATGGCTGCTCCTAGATCCCTTCTGCAGCCAGCTCTGAGACCCACCCCTCCCTTACCTGCAGCCTGGCAGGAAGGCACACACACAGCTCAGGCCCTGACATATATCTGGACTCAAGTCTGCCTCGGAAAGGACAGGAAAGTTCCGGCAAAGGAGGAGGAACAGCATGTGGGGGCCGTCCAAGGCCAATCGGGGCCGTCCGAGGCCGTTCGGGGCCAGCCAAGGGGCAGGCTACATTCTGGAGCTCTTTGTAAGAAAATCCTCATTAACTGATCCCACTGATTCAGAATCCCTGTCAGTTTTGATGTTGGCAATGCTAAAGTTGCTTTTCTACTAACCATGAAATAAAGAGTTTCTTAAGCAAACGAACAGAGGAAATAATACTGATTTCTCGCGGTCTCTCCAGTCACACAGCAGACACACTGCCCTGTGTGTTTTGAGTGCCTCTGCAAACAGATGCTGCTAATTGCACATGACTTTTCTTTTCACCAAAGATGCTTTGCAGACTCTGCTGAAAAGCCTGCGGAAGATTTTGTATGAGGAAGTACTGGTAAGAACTCTTGTGGTTTTCAGCCTCTCCTACCCTCTCCCACAGGGGTGAAGCTGTGAAGAGTCCTCCCCATGGCACCTCCCATCCCCTCGCCTAGCAGGGGTGGGGAGGAAAGTGTTTAGAACCTGGGGGAGGAGAGTTAGTGTTTAGAACCTAGGGGAGGAGAATTAGTGTTTAGAACCTGGGGGAGGACAGTTTCCCCCAGACAGGGTTCAGTGGCTGGGGAGTCCTAAAAAGTGAGGAATCAAGCTCCCCTCCTCACATTGCCCCAGGCAGGGAGGAGTCAAACCTGGGCACAAGGACAGTGACGCCACCCATTCTTTATGATCAGGTGGGCTTGGTCAACAGGATAATCGATGGTAATCATGGGGTCTGCAGACCAGATAGCTCTTCCTGAACTTCTGTTTCCTTTAAGCCATGATCATTGGGGGTTTACTATTACCTGCAGCTCAACCTAATCCAAACAAATTCCCTGCTTGCCGGATTGAATGTGAGACCCAAAGTCATCTGACCTCTCAGTCACATAAAAGCCATTCCTCCCCTGGAGCAGAGGCTGTGGCTCATTTTAAACCCCAATGAGGGCCACGGATACTGTTCCAGAAAAAAGCATGGATGTGAATATGTTCCACTTGCATTTCAATACTCCACATACAGGCCTCACACGATGGCTCAAGTCTCAGCACTTTGGGAGGCCAAAGAGGGAGGATGGCTTGAGCTTAGGAATTCAATATCACCCTAGGCAACATAGTGAGAGCTTGTCTTTACAAATAATAAATAAATAAATAAGCCAGGCATGGTGGTGCACACCTATAGTCTCAGCTACTCAGGAGGCTGAGGCAGGAGGATCACTTAAGCCCAGAAAGTTGAGGCTGCAGTGAGCTATGATTGTGCTACTGCACTTCAGCCTGAGTGATAGAGCAAGACCCTGTCTGTCAAAAAAAAAAAAAAAAAAAAAAGCCAGGTGCAATGGTTCACACCTGTAATCCCAACACTTTGGGAGGCCAAGGTGGGCAGATCACCTGAGGTCAGGAATTCGGGACCAGCCTGGCCAACATGGTGAAACCCCGTCTCTGCTAAAAAATACAAAAATTAGCCAGATGGGGTGGTGGGCACCTGTAATCCCAGCTACTCCAGAGACTGAGACAGGAGAATTGCTTGAACCCAGGAGGTGGAGGTTGCAATGAGCCAAGATTGCACACCGTTGCACTCCAGCCTGGGCAACAAGAGTGAAACTCCATCTCAAAAAAAAAAATAAAAATTCCATATACAATCTTAAGATTCCCAGACTTCCTGAATTTTATGCCTGTTCCCGTAAGCTAAAAACCTCTGACAAAAAGGGATGCAATTTCCAAAACACTCAACTCCCAGACTCAAGTGGTATCAGGTCCCTGTTCTTACCTAGAGTCACAACAGAGCAGAGGACAAGGTCTATGCTATGTCCATTTCCTTCAGTGGTGCCCTAACCCCAGCAACTAGGTCCACTTTCTTGTAGTTATTCATTTTCTAAAAATTTTAGTGCCTGCCCACTGGGCTCGCTGCTGGGGGCCATAGAGAGCCCCCAAGGAATTCACACCTAGTTGGGGAGGATGACAAGTTCTACATTGAGAGTATCAGCATTTGTTCTCACCACCACTAGAAAGAAAAGAAGAAGAAGAAAAAAGTATCAGCGAAGTGCTGGGGGAAAGAAGAGGAAGCCGTGAATTCCACTGCATGGTGGAGTGGTTATTTGCACAGCATCTGACCTGGGCTGCTGGATAGGGAGAATGGTGCCAAGCAGTAAAAAAGATTGGAGTAAGAGGCGTTTTATACAAGCAGACTGTCATAGCGATGTGGACAGCCCTTCGCATGTTCAGGGAACCCAGGGGACACAGACCAGAGCTGCCCAGGCAGAGGGCAGTGAGCGGAGGGAGGGTTTGGAAATGCTCCAACGTGATTGACTGCGCCCAGCTGTACCCGGCCTTGAATGCCACACTGAGGATTTTGACCTGATCCATAGGCAGCAAGGAGTCAGAGAATGATGTGATCAGATCTGACAGTGACAAGGAGGAACAGGAGACAGAGGGAAGGAGGACAAGGCGGGACCTGCTGGCAGTGTCTGGGGGTCAGGTGCTGGCTTTCACCTGGCAGGTAGACACAACACCTCAGCACACAGCACCTGGAGTCAGACTCCAACAGCTCCCACCACCAAGATTTCCTCCTGATCTCGCAGAGCAGACATAGCCTCCCTGCTGTTTCAGGTGGGCTGTGCTTCCCTGCCCCTCTTCACCACACATCTCTCTGGTTTTTCTCTAAAGGAGCTTCTCATTCCAGAATCACAGAAGAGCCTCAGAGGCAGATGCTACCAGGGATCTGAGCCCCTCTAATTCACCCTCATTCCACAGCTTGATCAGGCACATGTTTCCTGAGACTCTGCCCCGAAGAAGCCCTGTGAGGGAGGCGCGGATGAAACGGACACGTCCCTGCCCCCAGGTGGACTGAGTAATGTACACGGGATGCGGGATAGGGAAGGAAATAAAACACAGACACCAAGAACAGTCCCAAGAAGCAGCCTGGGGAGTTTGCACACAGGGCTGTGGGTGTTTGGGGGAGCCGAGGAGGAAAAGATTCCTCTGGGTGGAATGGCGTTG
The DNA here is from genome assembly GCF_009764315.1 of Trachypithecus francoisi. Taxonomy (NCBI): domain Eukaryota; kingdom Metazoa; phylum Chordata; class Mammalia; order Primates; family Cercopithecidae; genus Trachypithecus; species Trachypithecus francoisi. The sequence goes on along the minus strand of NW_022681466.1, from coordinate 21,213,068 downwards.
GGTCAGTCTAAGAAAGACTCAGTGGTGGACTCCAAGATTTAAATGGCGAAGATCTGGACTTGAATTCTTCCTGTCATAGCTGCGTGACCGCGGATATGTCACTCTGCCTCTCTCAACATCTGTGTCCTCATTTAGAAAGGGACAAATGTACAAACTCACAATGTTTAGGGGAAGATCCAAGACACTGTCCTGCTCAGTGCCTGGGAAAGAGGATTATAATCAGAGTAGTAGGCAGACGCTAACACGCCCCCAAAGAGCCTCTATGGTTGCTGCCTGGTATCCATGTCTAGGTATAATCCAGTCCCTGAATGTAGACTGGATCTGTGATTTGCTTCTAGCCAGCAGAATATGGCAAGAAAAAAAAAAAAAAGAGAGAGAGAGAGAAGATGTTACTTCTAAAATTAAGCTATAAAAAGACCCTGGTTTGCATCTTCCTCGCACTCTGCTGCTGTCTCGCTTGCCTATTCTGATGGAAGCCAGCTGCCGCATCATGGGGACGTTTACCAGGCAAGGAGCCAAAGAAGGCCTCCTTGGGGAACTGAATCCTGAATCCTGAATCCTGCCAAACCACATGAAAGTTCTGAAGCAGGTCCCAACCCTCCCCACCTGCCACCCCATCATGGAGGTGACTGTGACCCTGGCTAACACTTTTTTTTGAGACAGAGTTTCACTCTTTCACCCAGTGAAATGGTGAGTGAGTGGCGTGAGGAGTGAAATGGTGCGATCTAGGCTCACTACAAGCTCCGCCCCTCAGGTTCATGTGATTTTCCTGCCTCAGCCTCCCGAGTAACTGGGATTATAGGTGCCTGTCACCACACCCAGCTAATTTTTTTTTTTTTTTTTTTTTTGAGACGGAGTCTTGCTCTGTCACCCAGGCTGGAGTGCAGTGGCGCAATTTCAGCTCACTGCAAGCTCCACCTCCCGGATTCACGCCATTCTCCTGCCTCAGCCTCCCAAGTAGATGGGACTACAGGCACCCGCCACCACACCTGGCTAATTTTTTTTATTTTTTATATTTTATTTTTAGTAGAAATGGGGTCTCACCATGTTAGCCAGGATGGTCTCGATCTCCTGACCTGGTGATCTGCCCGCCTCAGCTTCCCAAAGTGCTGGGATTACATGTGTGAACCACCACGCCCGGCCCACACCCAGCTAATTTTTGTATTTTTAGTAAAGATGAGGTTTCATTATGTTGGCAGGCTGATCTCAAATTCCTGACCTCAGGAGATCCACCTGCCTTGGCCTCCCAAAGTACCGAGATTACAGGTATGAGCCACTGCACCTGGCTGCTGGCTAACACTTCAATCACCGTCTGTCAAAATTGTAAATACCCCTGCCCTTTGACCTAATGATTGAACTACTGAGAATATAGTGTATGGAAATACACAGGGGCATGAAAGTACCTACTGTATTATTTGTTATAGCCCAAGATTAAAAACAACTGAAAGTCTACCCCCAGGGGGCAGGTTAAATTAAAGTCCATCCGTGGAATGGACTATCACACAGCCATTAAAGAGAAGAATGAAGCAGCTCACTGTGTGCTGAGACAGAACGGCGGGCAGGATGTACTCTGTTCAAGTGCAGAACCACAGACATCATATGCTATCAAATACACACACACACACTTAACTGAAGGCTTGCAGCTCTAGAGATAACCCAGAACCCTGGTTTCCCCTCCCTTTGCCTCCAGGGAGGGGAAATGAGAGACGGGAAACAGAGACAGAGTTCAGGGGCAGGTGAAAAACCTAATCTCTGTACATCCTTTTATATCTTTTGCATTTTAGACTAGATACATTCATTCATGAAAAAATATAATTTTATAAATGAAGATAAAGAAATGCATTAGTAAATAGGCTGGGCGCAGTGACCCAGGCCAGAAATCCCAGCACATTGGGAGGCTTGCAGGGGAGGTTAGCTTGAGCTCAGGAGTCTGAGACCACCCCAGGCAACATAGGAAAACCCTGTCCATCTCTACAAACAAAATTTAAAGATTAGCTGGGCATGGTGGCATGTGCCTGTGGCCCCAGTTTCTTGGGAGGCTGAGGTGGGAGGATGGCTTGAGCCCAAGTGTTCGAGGCTGCAGTGAGCTACCATGATGGACACTGCGCTCCAGCCTGAGACCCTGTCTCTAATAATAATAATAATAATGGATAGTAATTCATGGCTGGGCATGGTGGCTGACTCCTGTAATCCCAGCACTTTGGGAGACCGAGGCAAGCAGATCACCTGAGGTCAGGAGTTCGAGACCAGCCTGGACGATGTGGTGAAACCCTGTCTTTACTAAAAATACAAAAATTAGCCAGGCATGGTGGCAGGCGCCCATAAACCCAGCTACTCAGGAGGCTGAGGCAGGAGAATCACTTGAACCCAGGAGGCAAAGGTTGTAGTGAGCCAAGATTGCACCATTGCACTGCCTGGGCAACAGAGCGAGACTCCATCTCAAAAAATGAATAGTGGCCGGGCGCAGTGGCTCAAGCCTGTAATCCCAGCACTTTGGGAGGCCGAGACGGGCGGATCACGAGGTCAGGAGATCGAGACCATCCTGGCTAACACGGTGAAACCCCGTCTCTACTAAAAATACAAAAAACTAGCCGGGTGAGGTGGCGGCGCCTGTAGTCCCAGCTACTCGGGAGGCTGAGGCAGGAGAATGGCGTGAACCCGGGAGGCGGAGCTTGCAGTGAGCTGAGATCTGGCCACTGCACTCCAGCCTGGGTGACAGAGCGAGACTCCGTCTCAAAAAAAAAAAAAAAAAAAAAAGAATAGTAATTCATGGAAATGGCAAAAATCTCAAAGAGGGATGTGCAAACAAGTAAAGGTGGAAACTCTGCACCACTACAGCATGCGACTTTTTGTCCCTGTCACAAAAGCTGCATGAAAGTACAAAATTACTGTGGTGGCAGCATCTAACCTGCGACACCCACATGAGGACTCCGCTTGTTCCGAGTCCTGCACTGTTCGCTACAGAACCAGGTGTCCTGCTGGATTATAAAATACTGAGTTATAAAGTTTACCACAGTAAGATATTCTTATACAGGACTCACAGCCTGATGTGCCAGACATCGGGCCCAACACTTTACATACACTATCGCCTGTGTGTTTGCAGCAGCTGTAGGGGCAAAGTATCACTCTTATCCCCATTTTACAGATAAAGAAATAAACGCAGAGAGGTTAAGTGACTCACCAGAGGTCAGATGCTTGTGGAAAGTGTGGACTCCAGCTCAGGCTTCCAGTTCCAGAGCTGAGCCCCTAACACTCCGCTGAACTTTGCATATAGAAGGTACTGGGTAAAGCCTTTTAACTAAGCCCTGGTCCTTTCCTTCAGATTAAAAAAAAATACATTAAAGGCCCCATTATTCCCCAACCCTCAAATTTCTGTTAAAGACAGAGGCTTGGCTGGGCAGGGTGGCTCACGTCTGTAATCCCAGCACTTTGGGAGGCCAAGATGGGAGGATCGTGTGAGTTCAGGAGTTTGAGACAAGCCTGGGAAACATATCAAGACCCTGTCTCTACAAAAAATAACAAAATTAGCCAAGCATGGTGGCATGTGCCTATGGTCCCAGCTACTTGGGAGGCTGAGGTGGGAGGATAACTTGAACCTGGGAGGTGGAGGCTGCAGTGAGTTGAAATTGCACTACTGCATTCATCCTGAATGACAGAGCGAAACTTTGTTTCAAAAAAAAAACAGCTGTGCTCAGATGCTGAATGCCTCAAGGGCAAGGGCAGATGCCCTTCCTCCTCACTGTATCTCAGCAGCGCCTGGAACATAGTGGCCCAGTGTGTAAGTAGGAACTCAGAACACGAGTACTGGAATTGAACAGAAATAGGCAATGATGCCTCCCCCGGGAAGCCCTGATTTCACAGAACGGCGGTACCTTGCCCCTCTACAGGAAGGTGACTTGGTGGCTCCCAAGGGTGTCCTTCCATCCAGCCTGGCATGGCGAGAGTGGAGTTGAGAATGCCCCCAGGCCCCATCAAGGCCCAGGTGGGGTGGGAAGGGCAGACAAAGGCTCCTCCCCAGACCTCCCGGGGTCCTACATGGCAGAACTTGTGCATATGGCTCAGCAGAAGAGGTCAGGTTAAAAAGTCTCTGAGTCAAAGGTCTAGAAGGAGCAGCAGTGGATGGGATGCTTGCCACCTCCCCAGGAGTACAAATCCAAGACCCTTGTAAGCTTGCAGTGGGGGTCGACAGCAGGGGCAGGGGAGAAACAGCTATGATCTCCAAAAATGTCAGCACTGGAAGATGGCCTGGGAGGGAGAAGCACTCCTTCAGCTACTCCCCCATTTTGTAGATGAGGCAACTGAGGCTAGAAAGATGATGTGGTTTGCTAAAGGACAGGGAGGTCACGGCATGGCCGAGGCTGGATTCCTGTCTCCTGGCATCCTATGATGCTCCTTTTATCACCTGGAGTGGGAAGGCCACGATGGTTGTGTTCTGGGAGGACTCAAAGTCTCTACTAGGGCATCTTTGGATTTTTTCTACATGGAACAGGGGCTGAGTGGAAGGGCTGTGGCTCCCTTTCCCCTCAACAACCACAGCAGTGCCTCCCATTGGAGATTTTGCTGGAGAAGATGGTCCCTCTGCTATAACAAAAGAAAGCTGGAAGTCACTGGGCCTCTTTTCCTCCTTGGTTTCCCTGTCAGCTCTCTGCCCTTTGTCTACTCCCTGCCACTGCCATCCCCCCAGCAGCTCAGGTTCAGTCTGAATGGAGTCCTACCCCCATCAAGGCCTCTGCGGGGTCCCTGGAGACTCACCTGGCACATCCGGGGATGGATTGAGAATCATGAAGGCGTCCGATAGGCCGGTTTTGACAGGATGCTGGGAGGAGCTGATTTCCGGGACAGACATAGGGATCTGCGGCAGGGAGAAGAGGGTCCGTCCACTTCCCAAATGCTCTGGGGCCCACCCAGCCCTCCCCTGTGAGCTCCAGACCCATCTTTCTGGATGGCACCACCTCCTGGAGGACTCCAAAACAATGGGAGCCCAGTTGGACCCCACCCAAATTCCAAGTCCTCTCCACACCCCCTCCAAGCACATTTTCTTCTTTCCTTGGTCTCGGTGAATGGCACTCTGTGCAGGCCAAAAACCTGGGACTCACCCTTTTCCCTTCCCTTTCTTTCATTTCTTCCCTTACCCATCTAATGCACCTGCAAATTCTGTTGCTTAACCTGCTAAGTGGCTCTCAAATCTGTCCGTTTCTTTCCATTTCCCCCCATCCTACTCTAAACTGCTGTCACCTTTCTCCTAAATTACTTCCCAGTATTCCCTCTAAGCCCCCAACAACCTGTTCTCCACTCTAAAGCCAGAGTGACCTTTCTCAAGGGCAAATCTGTGGTTCCCTTGCCCTGTCCCCTGCCCCTCACTCCCTTCCAGCCATGCTGCCTTCTTCTTCTTCTGTTTTTTTTTTTTTTTTTTTTTGAGATGGAGTCTCGCTCTGTCGTCCAGGCTGGAGAGCAGTGGCACGCTCACAGCTCACTGCAAGCTCCGCGTCCCGGGTTCAAGTCATTCTCCTGCCTCAGCCTCCTGAGTAGCTGGGACTACAGGCACCTGCCACCACGCCTGGCTAATTTTTTGTATTTTTAGTAGAGATGGAGTTTCACCATGTTAACCAGCATGGTCTCGATCTCCTGATCCGCCAGCCTTGGCCTCCCAAAGTGCTGGGATTACAGGTGTGAGTCAACGCACCCGGCTATTTTTTTTTTTTTTAATAGAGGTGGGTGTCTCGCTATGTTCCCCAGGCTGGTCTTGAATTTCTGGGTTAAACCAATCCTCCCACCTCAGTCTCCCAAAGCACTGGGATTATAGTAATGAGCCACCACACTGGCTCATCATGCTGCCTTCTTTTTTTTTTTTTTTTTGAGACAGAGTCTCACTCTGTTGCCCAGTCTGGAGTGCAGTGGCACAATCTCGGCTCACTGCAACCTCCAACTCCTGGGTTCAAGCGATTCTCCTGCCTCAGCCTCCTGAGTAGCTGAGATTACAGGTGCCTGCCACCACACCTGGCTAAATTTTTTTAATTTTAGTACAGATGGGGTTTCATCATGTTGGCCAGGCTGGTCTTGAACTCCTGAGCTCAGATGATCCACCCGCCTCAGCCTCCCAAAGTGCTGGGATTACGGGCATGAGCCACCGCGCCTGGCCCATGCTGCCTTCTTTCAGTGCTTTGTGCCAGCCATGCCCTGTCCTGCCTCAGGACCTTTGCATGTGCTGTTTTCTCTCCTGGAACATACTTCATTCTCCTCTTTGCTTCCTGAACTCATATTTATCCTTCAGATTTCAACTCTTTTCCTCAGCAAAGCCTCCCCTGGCCTCTGTCAAGGTTAAGAGGTGTGTGAAAGGCTCAGCTAGCACCAGGCACCTCTACTTGTCACAGTGGTGATTCTACATTTGTCCCTGTAATTATTGTCCATCTCCACAACCAGACTTACAGCTCCAAAAGGGTAGGACCCGCAACCATCTTGTTAACTGCTGTATTCCCAGCAGCAAGTCCCATGCCTGGCACATCGTGAATTCTCTAAATATTTACTGAATGAAGAAAGGCTCCAAGACCCAGCTATCTCCGCAGCTGGGCCTACTCACCTCTTTATAGCCGAAGACAATGCGGCCCTCACGGTGCAGAGCTGCCTGGAAGGTGAAACTGCCCCTGTCTTCCCAGCCTTGGAGATAGACATGGTCCCACTGAACCACAAAGACTGTCCCTAGGGAGAAGAACAGAGACCCGGCTGGACAGGAGATCGTGCAAGGAGCAGGGCCCTACAGAAACACCAGCCAGAGGGTGATGGCCACAGGTTGGGATGATGGGGAAGTTTGCAAATTTAAGGAGGCTGGAGCTGGGCAGCTCACTAAAGCAGCCTGGCTTCCGAGCAGCAGAGGAGCCAGAAGATCCCGCTTCAGCCCCAGATACTGTACTTGATCATCTCTTTCCCTTTCCTTCTTGGGAGTCTATTCTGACTCCTTGAGATAAAAGAAGGAGGAATGTCTGTTCCTCTGGGTTCAGATGGGGTTCAAGGAACATCCTGGTGAAAGTAAGAAACAACAAAGGCCCCTAACATTTATTTTACCTCGACTAAGAGCCAAGCACTGTCGTTTTGTTATCTCATCAGATTATTCTGGGTGGCAGGCATTTTTGTCCCCATCTGACAGGTGAGGAAACTGAGCAGAGAAAGGTAGGTGGCCGCCTGGCTGTGGGACTGCGGGACTCTTGCCCTCTCTAGGCCCTGTGCTCCTCTAGAGGGCTGGAAAAGGGATCCCTGGAGCTGGGTGACTTAAATTCTGAGATCCGGTCTCACCATTGTCAAAATACACAACTGTGGAGTTGTCGGAGTAGCCAGGGTTGAAGTTGGCCATCAGGGGCGCCACATACTGAGTAGCTGTGAGCATCCGATGGATCACATCCCCCATGAAGAGGAAGCCTAGGGTAGGAGACGTGCAAAGGAGTCACCAGAAATGGCCCAGAGGGGTCGCTTTGGGGGCCTTTTCCCCCAAGGGCAAGAAGGGCAGCGCAGGCGGAGCTGGAAGTGAGCCTGAGATCTCTGTCGCCCATCCCCATCTGGCGGGCTCTGGGTCTGGTGTGCATGGAGCCGAAGGGCCCTAGACAGGAGAAGGTCCTCCCTGTTCCTTCAGTGGGACACAGACTATAGGGTGAGGGGGCAGGAAGAGGAGGGGACTCGCAGCTTTTCCCATTCCTGGGGAAGTGGGATGTGGAACTGAAGTGCAGGGATTAAAGACAGAAGCCTCCGATCAATAGGGAGCCTGGCCCCAGAAGCCCAAGCTCTCAGAGGGGTCTCCCTCTCCCTCTTATTCAGTGACTCCAGGTCACAGGGCTGTCCACACTGACTCATGCTGGCCCAAGGAGACACACACACGCACGCACATGAGCAGGTCAGTTGATGCAAGGGGGATGCTCTGACATCCATTGACCCCCGCTCCTGAGAATCAGGCTCCTGTTAGAACCGAATGTGTGTTCCTCCCATTTCATCTACACAACCCTGTCTCCAGTTTGCCACCCCTGGGAGGGCCCCTGAGTTCGGGTTGAGGCCTCCAAACCCTCCCCGGGGCCCCACGATGTGGCCTTACCTCCAGTTGCTATGGTGATCTGCCGCAGAAGATGCCCATAGAAAGGGAAATCAAAGGACAAGACCACTCTCTGCAGGGGATGGGAGAAAGTCAGCATGCCCTGGGCACCCACACTGACTCGTGCTTGTTTGGACAGAGTAGGGAGCAGGCATGCCCAGGACCACTACTGGGCACCCCAACTCTGGCAAAGTCCCATGGGAATCCCTGGAAGGTACCTCCCAGGTCACAGACCTCGGGCCACAGCCATGCCCACTGACCAGGCAGGGTGGGTTGGCCCCCAGCCTCCCAGCCCAGGGAAGCACGGCTGGGGACTGGGGCACTCACCGAAGCCTGCCGGTGGGTGTTGGAGAGTATTGTGTGGATCTTCACTTGGCTCCGGTTGGCCTCGGCCACATCTACCCACAGTTCCCGGCTGCGGGGCTCACTGGGGCCATAGAGACGGGACACATAATAACTGTGGTTGTCCTCCTGCCAGCACCAAAGATAAAGCCCACAGGAGGTGTGAATAGTCAGCATTCCAGGAATCACTCTCTGCCCTTCCCCACTCAGACTTCTGGGTACAGGAAGTCACCACCCTCCCAGGGCGCTGGGCCTCTGGCCCCAAGGGCTGGTTTAGGCCTAGGACCCCCTGGGTTCCCCCTTGGCTCCAGACAGCTCACTAGCTGGCCCCTAGCAGTGCCCCAACAGGCCTGGCCACAGCCAAATCCACACCTGCTGCACTCATGCTCAACCCTCCTGTTCCCAGACAAGCCAGGAGGCTGGCAGCCCCTGAATCCCTTCAGACCATGACCAAGGCTGAATTTGGCTTGGGGCATGAGGGAGGAACAGACAGGATGGCCCCAAACCAGGCCCTTGTTTTCAGGGAACTCCCAGGCCAAGGGAGACTCATAGTCCCTGCCCTAGAAGAATACCCTATTTAATGGAAAAGAAAAATCTGAGCTGGACATGGTGACTCACGCCTGTAATCCCAGCACTTTGGAAGGCCAAGATGGGCGGACCACTGGAGGTCAGTTCAAGACCAGCTTGGCCAACATGATGAAATCTTGTCTTTACTAAATATAAAAACATTAGCCTGGCCTAGTGGCACACGCCTGTAGTCCCAGCTACTCGGGAGGCTGAAGCACAAGAATCACTTGAACCCGGGAGGCGGAGCTTGCAGTGAGCCGAGATCGCACCACTGCAGTCCAGCCTGGGCGACAGAGTGAGACTCCGTCTCAAAAAAAAGAGAAAAATCTGGATCTTAGAAGGCACCAGTCTAAAGGAGGAGGCTGCCTCTTGATCCTGGGGAGTTGCCAGTCTGGAATGAGACTTGTATAAACAGAGGAGCAGACACAGACCCTCAAGCAGAGCTGATACAGAACCCAGAGCCCACACAGCATCACCAGGGGGGTGGGAAGGGGAGAGAAGCAGCAAGGATTCCTTCCAGGCATACCTCTGAGCCTTTGCTGTGTGCCTGGTGGAGATAAAATAAAGAAGCCAGAATGCTGTGGGCTGGGGGTTCATTCTGCAAAGCTCTCCTGCAGAGGAGCACTTGGGCCAGGGTTTAAAGGAGGCCAGAGAAATGGTTGGCAGAAAGACTTAAGAGCCAGAGAGGGGCGATGTGGAAGCACTTCCTGGAGCCGGCCCAAGAGCGCCAGCCGCAGGAGGAAGGCGGGCAGGGCAGGCAGGTTCCCTCGGCAGCCACCGCCACAGAGATAGGGCTGCGGACCGGTGAGGAGCCCTGGGTCATTAATCAGGCTGCCCAGTGGTGGTGGTGGCAGACACAGCAGAGCAAACGACATTCTCCCTGCCAGGCTGCCAGCTGCCCAGCCGGCCCTTGCCCTGGGCCCAGCATGAGTGGGGACAAGGGGTTCCTGCAATCCTCACCTGCCAGAAGGCACTCTGCTCTTACGACAAGTGACACGCTCTGGGGACCTGGGGTCGGGGCAGGCCGGGGCAAGAGGAGCAGATAAAGCACGGTTGGTTGGTGTTGGGGGCTATTCCCTCTGCCAGTGCCCTCCCTTCCTGCCTCCAGACAGCCCATGCCTCCACCCATCCTCAGCGGGGCAGTCAAACCAATCAAAAACACCTCTCTGTTCACAGGCTATCCAGGGCTCCCTCAAGACACTGTCCTTGAGACGAAAACCAAAGCTCTTAGGCTGGTGTGCAAGATCCCACCATGAGCCAGCTCCAGCCTCTCTCTAGCTCCTTCTCTCTCCTCTCACCACCTCTTGCATCCTTGTGCACCCACCCCTGCAGACCAGACTCCCCTGACGGCCTCAAGCCATCAGTGGTCACTCGTGCCATTGCCCACGCTGGTCCTCCTGTCTGGAATGGCTGCCCTTGCCTTCTCCCTTTGGCAGATTCCTGGTCATTCAACACTCAGCTTAAACTCTGCCTTCTTTTATTTTTGAGACAGAGTCTTGTTCTGTCGCCCAAGCTGGAGTGCAATGGCATTACCTCGGCTCACTGCAACCTCCACCTCCCGAGTTCAAGAGATTCTCGGCCGGGCGCGGTGGCTCAAGCCTGTAATCCCAGCACTTTGGGAGGCCGAGACGGGCGGATCACGAGGTCAGGAGATCGAGACCATCCTGGCTAACACGGCTAAAAAGAGATTCTCTTTTTTTTTTTTTTGAGACGGAGTCTTGCTCTGTCGCCGGGGCTGGAGTGCAGTGGCCGGATCTCAGCTCACTGCAAGCTCCGCCTCCCGGGTTCACGCCATTCTCCTGCCTCAGCCTCCCGAGTAGCTGGGACTACAGGCGCCCGCCACCTCGCCCGGCTAGTTTTTTGTATTTTTTAGTAGAGACGGGGTTTCACAGTGTTCGCCAGGATGGTCTCGATCTCCTGACCTCGTGATCCGCCCGTCTCGGCCTCCCAAAGTGCTGGGATTACAGGTATGAGCCACTGCGCCTGGCCAAACCCTGCCTTCTGATCGGTCTTCCACCCCTACCTCCCCAGTGACCTCCACCCCATGGAAGTGGCCTCCACCATCCCTTATTTCAGGGGGTCCTCAAGGGGTGACTCGTGTACTGTTTGCAAGAGTCACATGGGGCCACTCTTGTTGGATTTCTGGTTTTACGCATAAAGCCACTTGGTAGGGGTATGCCCTGATGCCACGGCCCCTGGGGTGAGCGCCAAGGATGCTGCTTCCCATTGCTGCCACAGCCACCAGCCCTGGAGTCTCGGGAGGGTACCCAAAGGGGGATGCACTGCTCTCCAGCTCTGCCCACAGGCACTGAAGCCACTGCTCCTGCCCAGAGCTCTTGGCCTCCCTCGGGAAAGCAGCTCCCTCTATTTCTGCCCCTTTCCCCACCCTCCAGGAGACCTAATGCTTCATCTTTTTCCTTGGTTTCTGTCTCTCCTATCTCTACCCATCTCTGCTGGAGACCCCTATCTCCATTTAAAAAAAAAAATCACCCATCAAAAAAACAAAGCTCCGTGCATAGCAATCTGTGCAGAGAGAACTGCACAAAGGGAGTCCGATGGCCGCCTCCCAGCCTGCTTCCTAGATTCACTGGTGAGCAGTTTTTATTCCACTTCCAAGCAAAAAAAATATAAGGGGCCCTGCCCAACACTGTACATCTGATAGTCTGCAGGACCCCAACTCTGCAGCTGGTTATGGTTCTCCTGGTACCACCTGCCACGGCCATAGCTACAACTCGCCCTCTTCCCCCGAATTCAAACAAAAAAGTGGTTTATATTAAGAGACATCAGTTAGCTTAAAATTTTGCCTGAAGAAAGGAAACCAAGTTTAGATGCTATTCAGCCATCCTTTTTTATTATTATTTATTTATTTATTTATTTATTTGAGATGGATTCTCACCCTGTTGCCCAGGCTGGAGTGCAGTGATGCAATCTCAGCTCACTGCCACCTCTGCCTCCCGGGTTCAGGTGATTCTTATGCTTCAGCCTCCCGAGTAACTGGGATTACAGGTGTGGGCCACCACGCCCAGCCCAGCCCATTATTTAAATGTCTGTTTGCCCCTGAACTACGAGCCCCTGATGGGCAGGGATGGGCAAAGTCACCTCTGTGCCTATATGGCTCAAGGTCCCTCACTTCCTCCGTGCTTAGGAGTGTTTGCTGGAGGTGGGGGTGGGGGGACCAGTGCTTTGCAATGTGTTAAAATTGGGGAAATAAACTTGCCTCCCTAAATCCTGGGCTATCTTATGATCTGTTGGTGAGGGGAAAACGAGTGGCCCACCTTAACACAGCCAGCACCAGATAGCCCTTCCATCCTTTTGCATGCTGTAGTGGGTTTCAACTGTGTTACCCAAAACGATATGTTCAAGTGTGCACCTCTGGTACCTATGAATGTGACCTTATTTGGAAATAGTCTTTACAGATGAATCGAGTCAAGATGAAGGCAGACCAGATTAGGGTGGGCCCTAAATCCAATGACCGGTGTCTTTTTGTAAACGAAGAGGGAGATGTGGATACAGAGACACAGAGGAGATATAGGGAGGATCCCTGTCGCAGTGAAGGCAGAGATTGGAGTGACGCTGTTCACAAATCAAGCACACCAAGGATTTCCAGGAGATCCAGAAGCTAGGACAAGACAAGCAAAGATCCTTTCCCGGGGCCTTGAGAGGGAGCGTGGCCCTGCTGACACCTTGATTTCAGACTTCTGGCCTCCAGAACTGCAAGTGAATAAATTCCTGTTGTTTTCAGCTACCAAAATTGTGGTAATTTGTTCTGGCAGCCCTAGGAAACGAATATCCGTGCCACAGATGTGTGTTACCGTGGCCCAGTTGGGACAACCTGAAGTTGTTTTCCCTGTTCCACGTCATCCCCTTGCTTAGGCCATTCTGTGGCTTCCCAGTTGCACTCAGAACAAAGGTCACACCCCTTACGCCATTCCCTTCTCTTCTTTACTAACAGAACATTGATTTTGGATTGAGCACAGTGGTTCATGCCCGTAATCCCAGCACTTCCAGAGGCCAAGGCTGGAGGATCACTTGAGGTCAGAAGTTCAAGACCAGCCTGGGCAACATAGTGAGACCCTGTCTCCACAAAAAATACAATAAAATAAAACAATTAACTGGGCATGGCTGTGCATGCCTATATTCACAGCAGCTCAGGAGGCTGAGGCAGGAGGATCCCTTGAGCCCAGGAAGTTGAGGCTGCGGGGAGCCGTGATTGGGCCACTGCACTCAGCCTGAATGACACAGTGAGATTCTGTCTCAAAAAAAAAAAATTGATTCTGTAGCAACCAGCAATGTAGCCATCTAATAAACCTCATTCCCTGGATTTCAAGGATTACCATGTGACACAGGCTGGCCCGTGATATCAGCTGAAGGTTCTAGTGAAGCCTTTTGAAAGAGGTCAAATTTGACCGCTTGTCCCTCTTATCTTTGCCCTTCTTCTTCCTGCCTGGAATGCAGACATAATGGCTGGAGTTCCAGCAGCCATCTTGTGAGTATAAGGACAAGAGCCACACCCTAAGGATGTTGAAGTGGAGAACTAGATGGAGCCTCAGTCCCTGATGACATGCTGGAGGGCTGCTCCTTAAATCCCTGGATTTAGCTCTCTCTTACACGGAAACACAAATCCTTCCCCATGTGTGGTGGTCTGGCCCCAACTCAACACTTCCTTCTCTCCCCTGCTTTCTTGTTCTGGGAATCACCACGCAGTTGTCTGCCTCAGGACCTTGGTGCTGCCTGTGCCTCAAAATTTCTTCCCCTTCCCTGTTCAGGAGCTGACCCTTCCTCACCCATCCAGCCTCAGCTCAGGAGTCACTTCCTCGAGAAAGCTTCTCTGATTCCCTGTTGCATTCCCATCACACCCTGTGCTTCTTTCTCCTGGTGTTTTGCACACTTGTGACAATTTACTTGGATTTTATACACATCTTCACGTCTGCCTTTCCTGTAAGATCATAAGACCTCAAAAGTAAGGTCAGCCTTTATCTATCTTATTTAAGCAGAGTATGTGTTCAGTGGAGGATTTGTTGAGCAAAAAATGACCACGAAGTATAGCTGCCTGTTTCACGGGTACCACTACATATTCTGAAGCCCAGGATAGGGTCATTTCACGAAACAAAGCAGGACAGCTGCAGATGCTAAACAGGTGCTCACAGGTAAGTCTCAGTCAACTGCATACAGCTTCCACTGGGAACCTGAGCAGGCCAGTGTTTAAGACAGTTGCTTTGAGGCTCGGAGAAAGGTCTGGTTTCAATCAGCCTACTTCCTGGGCCCTGAACAGTGAGAGCTTTCCCCAAACCTCCAGGCATCTGAAATAAGTGCCCACGACAGAAGCCACACTCTGCAGTTGTGAAGCCCAAACAGATGCTGACGTGTCTCTTGCCGCCTCAGCTAAGACTGCGAAGGGTGAGATTCCTGGGAATGCCTCTTCCTGGCCCGTTGCTCCAAGTTCTCTGCTTCAAAGCAAAAACAAGCGGTCTGATCCAAACTAGTGCTGCTCTACAGAGAAGCCAGGCCCTGTGTCACGTGCCTCAGCTCTGACAGGTGGATGATCCTTGGACTCATTCTTGGAGTTCCCAATGATCCCTGCAATGGCACCTCTTAACTGACACAAAGCTTTCATCTATTCTGACTCAAGGAGAGTCAGAAATGAAAGGAGCTGCTGCCTCTAACTCCTAAGCTGATTCTCTCCAATGAGTCAGCAGATCCCAGGGAGGGCTAGAGCCTCGAAGCCTAACAATGCCCTACTCAGGCCAGCGAGGGTGAGGCCAACCTCTGCTTCAGGCCTCAGAAGTGCCAAGTACAGCTGGCCTGCCAGGGGAAGGACTGGCTCAAGGGCAATGCCATGCAGAATCTGCTGCAGGTCCCAAACAGGCCCAACAGACTGCCCTCCTGGCATGCCTGACTTTTATTACTCCAGGACAGTGAAGCCAGGAGCCATATCTACTCAGCTCTGGCTGAGAGCAGCTACAGAGTGATGGGTGAGGCCAAAATGCACCCTGGAGGGAGGGGGTGACTTACAGTGGGATCACTCCTGGGCAAAGCCAAGCACAAAGCCTGCAGGGGAGCATTTGGGAGCATGGGAGGAAGGAGAAGGGAAGCTGGCATTTGCTGAGTGGTAATGGGAGAGTGCTGGGCATTTCGTATTTGTTACTTCAGGGCAACCCTAAGAGTTGAGCACTAATATTAGTCCCATTCCCTCAGTAGGGAAACTGAGACTAGAAATCATGTAACTAGGCCAGGCGTGGTGGCTCATGCCTGTAAGCCCAGCACTTTGGGAGGCTGAGACAGGGCAGATCACCCTGTCTCACCAAACAAAAAATAGAAAGAAATAATGTAACTGTATGAAACCAGGTCAGTTCCACTCAAAGACAGTGACCTTTCCTCTATCCACTGTCTCTGAGATCTTAAAGCAACAGCCCTCCGGGAAGGTGACTTAGGCCACCTACCAGTCATTGGTTAAAATCTCAATCAGAAGGACTACTGTCTGGAGGTTGGAGCTCAGGGACGGTGGTGCATTCATCTCGCCCCCAGAACCTCCCTAGCACAGGGCCTGGCACCTGGTATCTGGTGGGTGTTCGGCATCTGCCTGCCAAATGAGCTGAATAACAAGGATTCTGCAGCCAGTGGTGTCAAGACTGTGCTGAGAATGTGCAGTGTGGCTCTGACAAGGACAGCGTCCTCCCCCATCTCCAATGGCAGATGACACAAAAGCCACTTGTGGAGGAACCAGCTGCCTCCTCTGGGAATCCAAGCCCATAGACAGCACTCCCAAACCTGGGACTTCCTGGACACAGGAAGGTGTCTCTGGATTCCTCAATTTCTTCTCTGAGGAAGTGAAGCCAACATGGGAGATACCTTCGGGGGCAAGAAAGGAAACCCAGGTTGAACCCAGGTTCAACACGAAGGACTTGTGTTAGACCACACGTCTGAGAGCCCGGCAGCAGGGCAGCAAGTGTGGAACATGGATGATCCTTGTGTCATCAGGGCGTTGTCCTAAGTGTGACTGCCTCCTGGTCCGAAGAGGGCTTCCTTGTCGGGTTCAAAAGGAGAAACCTCGCACCAAGAGTGGAATGCAAGATCTTCCCTTCAGTCTGATGTGGCCCCCGACTATTACAGGGGCCAGGGCGTGCCAGATTGGTGTAAACCAGTCTACTTCCCCCAGGAACTGGGGATCATGGCTCCGCTAGAAATGGGGAATGGAAGTTGGGTGAGCAAAGGCCTAACATCAGGGTTGATGGGGAATGTGGCTCAATGACCAAGACTAAGCTCTTTCAGTCTTTCTTCTCTGCCACTTTCAGTGCGGGCTTCATTGTAAGGCTAGGCACCTTGTAGTGACAGGACGGCTGACAGTGGCAACTAGCCCTGGCTCATGGAAGCAAGACAGGCACAGCACACATCTCCCCGACCACTGAATGAACACTTGTGCTTCAAGATGGCAGGGCCAACCTGGGTCCCCTGCCACCTCTGGACTAGGGAGCCCTAGATGCTAAACAGCTTCCACCTAGACTAAACATCAGCTGGGGGTAGGGTTATGTAGAAACCCAAGATCCCATTCCTATTGTGCAAGGCTGTAAGGTAAAATATATGTTGAAAAGTCAACCACAATGTCCACTTGCCATCTGAATCCAGCCAATGAACCAGTACTCTCAAAAGACAAGAAGCACTTTGGGAGGCTGAGGCAGAAACATCGCTTGAATCCAGGAGTTCAAGACCAGCTTGGGCAACACAGTGACACCCCCCCAAGTCTACAGAAAAAATGCAAAAATTAGCTGGGCATGGTGGCATGCACCTGTAGTCCCAGCTACTTGTGAGGCTGGGGCAGGAGGATCGCCTGATCCCAGGAGATCAAAGCTGCAGTAAGCCATGATCGTGCCACTGCATTCCAGCCTGGGCAACAGAGCAAGACATTGACACAAAACAAACAAAACCAAGAGACATGCCTTTTACTTTCTGGAAGCAGAGCTGAGTAAAGGGTTTGATTGGCCAGCATCTTCCAATCTGTCCACATGCCCAGGGAGGTGCAACAATTCTGCCAACCACTCAGGCCTTGGGGAATGAAAAAGAAGAGCCTTCAGCTGGAGCACGGCTGCTCCACTGTATTGTTTGTCTCCATCCAGTTCTTTATGAGGCCACAGTTTACCCAGGTTCCTCAAAGCTGAGCATCAGTGATGCAATTAAAGCTATTGCCACCTACCCCGGGTGTACTAGAACCAGTCCATTTAATCTAGAATTCCTTAATTCCTTCCTTCCTTCTTTCCTTCTTTCCTTCCTTCCTTCCTTCCTTCCTCTCAGTCTCTCTCTCTTTTCATTTCTTCTTTCTTTCTTTCTTTTCTTTTCTTCTTTTTTGAGATGGAGTTTTGTTCTTGTCGCCCAGGCTGGAGTGCAACGGTGAGATCTCGGCTACTGCAACCTCTGCCTCCTGGGATCAAATGATTCTCCTGCCTCACCCTCCAGAGTCTCTGGGATTACAGGTGCACGGCACCACACCCGGCTAATTTTGTGTTTTTAATAGGGACAGGGGTTTTACCATGTTGGCCAGGCTGGTCTTGAACTCCTGACCTCAGGTGATCCACCCACCTTGGCCTCCCAAAATGCTGGGATTATAAACATGAGCCACCATACCCGCCTAGTCTACAATTTCTGATGCTCCTGAAACATCAATGTTGTATGGAGCCCTGCTAACTAAAATTTCAGGCGTGGCATTATATTTTAAACAATATCCTTGTACCAGACCTTGTACATAAAAACCTTGTACAGTTTTAGGATGCTCCATCCCCATCCCACGGATGTCTGCCCCCCACCCATAGGCCCTGCTGAGTTGACTACACCCATCACAGTCTCCCACATGACCCTGTGCTTCCTCAGACTGATTGGACATAGGTAGTCACATGATTCAAAAGTAGCTCATCTCTTGGAAGCCTACAATCTACAGCTTGTGCAGCCTGAGCCAATCAGATCACACCCACCCCCCCACACACAGGGTGAAATTGGGAAACTGAAAAGCTGGCGGCAGGAGAGCTGAGTTGAAAGATCATGGAGACTTAGGAACTGAAACCATTCAAGATGAACAGGGTCTGTGAGAAAAAAAGAAAAAAAAGAACTGAAACCATCTTGAGCTGTCTGCAGAAGACTTCTGATCCACAGAAAGGAAAAGGCAGACCTTATATATATCTGGCTTCAATAAACATATGATGCATTAATGAAAAGGAGGCAAGAACTGGGGGAGGGGACCTGGTTCCCAACAGTTTTCCAGCTTCCTTGAGGTCTGGCTGTCCTTCATGTCCAGACCTTGGGTCTCCCATGATCGTCTTCTGCACCCTCGCAATAATCCTTCTGTGTGGGACAGCTCAAATAGCTCCTCAGAACCAAAAGGACCTTAAATAGAATAGCCTTGCTTATGAGGTGATCAGAGGACAAACCTCCAGGGTGAGCCCAGGCAGTCCTTAATTGATACAGACAGCAAGAATCTGAGCCGGGCGCGGTGGCTCACACCTGTAATCCCAGCACTTTGGGAGGCTGAGGCGGGCGGATCACGAGGTCAGAAGATCGAGACCATCCTGGCTAACACGGTGAAACCCCATCTCTACTGAAAATACAGAAAAAAAATTAGCCGGGCGTGGTGGCAGGCGCCTGTAGTCCCAGCCACTTGGGAGGCTAAGGCAGGAGAATGGCGTGAACCCAGGAGGTGGAGCTTGCAGTGAGCTGAGATTGCGCCGCTGCACTTCAGCCTGGGCGACAAAGCAAGACTCCATCTCATAAATAAATAAATAATAAAATAAAAGATGCCTTTAAAAAAAAAAAAGAATCTGAATGAGCCCACCACAAAGCAAGGATACATGTTTGAGATTATGAATATGCTAATTACCGTGATCTGATCACTGTATATGTATTGAAACATCACTATGTACCCCATGAATATGTACAATTATTTGTCAATTAAAAAATTAAATTAGATCGGGCATGGAGGCTTAGGCTTGTAATGCTGGTACTTTGGAAGACCAGGTGAGTGGATCACTTGAGCTCACGAGTTCGAGACCAACCTGGGCAACATGTTGAAACCACCATCTCTACAAAAAATACAAAAACTGGCCAGGGGTGATGGCATGCACCTGTAGTCCCAGCTATGCAGAGTCTGAGGCAGGAGAATCGTGTGAGCCTGGAAAGTTGAGGCTGCAGTGAGCCAAGATCGCGCCACTGCACCCCAGCCTGGGCGACACAGTGAGATCCTGTCTCAAAAAAAAAAAGCTGAGTTCCCAGCCATAATGGGAGGGGAGGTCAGACACACCTCATTGTAACCCCTCCCTTTTGCAGTTCAGACACAATTGACCAATATTAATGTTAAAATAGAGATCAGAAGACAGACGGAATGGACTCAGTGGCAATATGATATCAAATTATAAACAGGACCTATGGCCATGACAGGCATGGGTTAAATCACGCACTCCCGCAGGCCACTCTGACCCGGCGCTTTTTTGTTTTGTTTTGTTGTTTTGTTTTTTGAGATGGAGTTTCTCTCATGTAACCCAAGCTGGAGCGCAATGGCAGCATCTTGGCTCACGGCAACCTCCGCCTCCCAGGTTCAAGTGACTCTCCTGCCTCAGCCTCCCAAGTAGCTGGGATTACAGGCGCCCACCACCATGCCCGGCTAAATTTTGTATTTTTAGTAGAAACCAACCTCAGGTGATTCACCCACCTCAGCCTCCCAAAGTGCTGGGATTACAGGTGTGAGCCCCCGCGCCTGGCCTGACCCAGCATATTGAGTCTTGCTCTGACATATCACATGACATATCAGGTAAGGCATGAGAGGATGTGACTCTGGCAGATCATATGACACATGGCGTGATATGATTGGCAGATCAGATGATGATTAGCAAACTTCTTTATCTTAAACATTCTTTTCCACTGAATTCAAGTTTTCTATGTTTATTTATTTATTTTAGATTTTTTTTTTTTTTTTTTTTTTTGAGACAGGGTCTCACTCTATTGCCTGATATGGCTCATTGCAGCCTCAGTCCTCGACCTCCAGGGCTCAAGTGATCCTTCCACCTCAGCCTCTTGAGTAGCTGGGATCACAGGCGTATTCCATGACACCCAGCTAATTTTTTTTTTTTTGAGACAGAATTTTGCTCCTGTTGCCCCGGGTGGAGTGCAATAGTGTGATCTCAGCTCACTGCAACCTCCACCTCCTGGGTTCAAGTGATTTTCCTGCCTCAGCCTCCCAAGATCTGGGATTACAGGCATGCACCATCACGCCCGGCTAATTTTGTATAATTTTGTATTTTTAGTAGAGACAGGGTTGGGATTACAGGCATGAGCCACTGCACCTGGCCAAACACCCAACTAATTTTTAAATTTTTTGTAAAGTCAGGGTTTCACCCTGTTGCCCAGTCTGGTCTCAAACTCCTGGGCTCAAGCGATCCTCTCACATCAGCTTCCCAAACTGCTGGGATTACAGGCATGAGCCACTGCACTTGGCCTCTACTGACTCCAGGTTTTTGAACAAAGCCTTACTGCTTTAACCAACTGCAAATTAAAGAATCTCTGAACCCACCAATGACCTGTGAGCTCTCACTTCAAGATAGCTCACCTTTTTTGGGCCACACCAACATATAAACTCCATATATTAATTTATGACTTTGCCGGTAATTTCTGCTTCCCTAAAATGTATAAAGCAGAGTTGTCACCTGTCTCAGGATCACTTACTCAGGGCTTCTTGGGTTTGTGTTTTCTCCAGGCTGTGATCACTCACAGAGGCTCAGAATAAACCTCTTTGAAATATTTTAGAGTTTGATTTCTCCGCCAACACCACCATGATTCTTCTTCTCTAAAGTCAAGCACTGCTAGCTTCTTGGCTGGCCATTGGGAAAAAGAGTCCCATGGCTTGGAATTCACCAACTTTGGGGACACTTCCCAACTGCCACCATAGGCCCCTTAGCACGCTGCCACCCACATGGGCAGTTTTGATGGAGGAACCCCACCCATGGCAAAGACTAATAAATGCCTCCCAATAACCATTCTCTCCTTCCTTGAGTCGCAAAGGCTCCCAGTTATAGCTAGGCACACAAGCACACAGTTAAACCATATTTCCCAGCCCTCCTTATGGCTAGGTATGGCTATATGACTATATCTGGCCAATGGAAGATGAGCAGAAAGATTGCCCTTAATAAGAATGGGTGACTGGGTCTGGAGGCTCACGCCTTTGGGAGGTTGAGGCCAGCAGATCACTTGAGGCCAGGAGTTCGAGACCAGCCTGGCCAACACGGCGAAACCCGATCTCTAGTAAAAATACAAAAATTATCCATGTGTGGTGGTGTCACCTGTAATCCCAGCTGCTCAGGAGGCTGACACAGGAGAATCACTTGAACCTGGGAGGTGGAGGTTATATTGAGCCGAGATCATGCCACTGCACTGCAGCCTGGTTGACAGAGCAAGACTCTGTCTCAAAAAAAAAAAAAAAAAAAAGAATGGGGACTGGGTGTGGTGGCTCACGCCCGAAATTCTAGCACTTTGGGAGGCTGAGGTGGGCGGATCGCTTGAGGTCAGGAGTTTGAGACCAGCTCTGCCAACATGTTGAAACCCCGTCTCTACTAAAAATATTTAAAAGTTAGCTGGGCGTGGTGATGCACACCTGTAATCCCAGCTACTCTGGAGGCTGAGGCAGGAAAATCACTTGAACCCAGGAGGTGGAGATTGCAGTGAGCCAAGATTGCGCCACTGCACTCCAGCCTGGGTGATAGAGTGAGGCTCTGTCTCAAAAAAAAAAAAAAAAAAAAAAAAAAACTGGAGTGCCCTCCCTCTGCCTGGCTGGGATGCAGATGTGATGGCAGGAGCTGAAACAGCTGTCTCGAGCTACAAAATGGAAAGCACATGTTTTAGAAGGCAGAGGTGCAAGATAGCAGGAACCTAGGCCCCCAACACCACGCAGACACAACATCAACCTTTGCTTACTTATGCTCACACTATTACATGTGAGAGAAGAATAGGTTTCTCTCATAGCTAAGGGCCTTGTCACTTTGGCATCTGTTACAACAGCTGAACCTATATCCTAATTAATACAAGGCCCTAAGGGGCCTCTCCAGGCCACTCTATCCCAGGGCATTGTCACTATAATCCATATGGATGTACCTCTTAAAAAGAATGCGGAGACCTTGCCTGGCAGTGAACCTTTCTTCCCAAGGAGTTCACACAATTCACAGCCCGTTGCAGAAGCTCTGACCGGGATGACCTGACATTTCAAAGGAGCTCAGAGAGGGTTACGTGAGCTATGCCACTTGGCAAGTCCACCAAAGGGAATGATGTTTCCTTGAAATGTGTGCAAGAAACCCTGATCAATCATCCACATTTGTTTTGGGAGGCAGTGTGATATGGATTTCAAACATTTTTGGTCCTGAAATCATTTCTTCCAAGAAATCTTTCATAGGAGCTCAGTACATCAATCACATCAAAGTAAAGCCACGTTGGGAGAAGGACAGAGGAGGCTGGAGCCCAGCCTGCTGTGCTACTTCCTTTTCCACCACCCTCCCTCCCACAGCAGCCCATGAAGCGCTTGGGGTTCCATGGAGCACAATTCGAAAACCATTGCTCTAGGATCAAGCATATAGTCTGTGGAGTAAGACAGATCCAAGTTCCAAAATGGGCTCCATTATGTAATGGTTAGTGTCCAGCATTCCTCTCTTCTCTGAGGGTCAGTTCCCTCATCAGTGACCTTTCTTGCAAGGTTCCTTTTTTTTTTTTTTTTTGAGATGGAGTTTCACTCCTGTTGCCCAGGCTGAAGTGCAACAGCCCCATCTCAGCTCACTGCAACCTCTATCTCCTGGGTTCAGGTGATTCTCCTGCCTCAGCCTCCCAAGTAGCTGGGATTACAGATGTGTGCCACCACACCAGCTAATTTTTGTATTTTTAGTAGAGACGGGGTTTCACCATGTTGGCCAGGCTGGTCTCAAACTCCTGACCTTAGGTGATCCACCCGCCTCAGCCTCCCAAAGTGCTGGGATCACAGGCGTGAGCCGCCGCGCCCAGCCTCTTGCAGGGTTCTTGAAAGGATTAGACAAAACATATCAACACGAAGCTCTTAGCCCAGTGCCTGGCCCACAGGAGGTATTTGAGAACTGGGAGCTATTACACTGATTTGGTTGGACCTTTCCAGGAAAGGGCTTGATTGTGGAGGCTGCCTCCTCAAAGCAACCCCCAGCTCCATCTGAAACGTCAGCAGTTACAGTATTTCTTCTGCCTCAATTAGTCATGCCCGGAGGCCCGACAGGCACTTCATTTCTGACAGTGGGGCAGCTTTTACCTTGGCTGAGCTCAAGACATTTCTGGACGGGAACTCTGGCTAAGCTGTCACAGTCGGCCCATCACCTGCCAGACAACTGGCAGGAGGAAATGCTGGGGCAAGCAACCAAGGACGCCCTGCAGGGCTGCTAGAGAGACTTGGCCGGCCAGGCTGGTCAGGATGGTGCTGAGGCAGCTGGAGCCAACCCAGGAGGCGTGGATGGGATTACTGCGGGGAGGGGGACATCCTAGTCCCTGCCCTTCGATCGCAGGGCACACAAACCATGAGGCCTTACAAGGCCAACAGAAACGCGTTCTAGATCCTGCTGTTCAAAGAGCGCCCCGGGCCGCAACATCAGCATCACTGGGAGCCCATTAGAAATTCAGATTCTTGGGCCCAACCCCAAGCCTGCTGAATCAGCATCTACCTTTGCAAGCACTTCCAAGGGGATTTTTTGGAAAGCACAGTTTCAGAGGTCCTGGTTCAGAAGTACCTTCTATATCAACACGTCATTCATTTTTGTCCCTGAGGAGATGGTGGGTAAGAGCTCAGACTGCCTGGGCACTGTGGCTCACACCTGTAATCCCAATACTATAAGAGGCAAAGGAGGGAGGGTCAGTTGAGGCCAGGAGTAAGAGACCAGCAACATAGGGAACCTCCATCTCTACAAAAAATACAAAAATTAGCTGGGTGTGATGGGGCACACCTGTAGTCCCAGCTGCTTGGGAGGCTGAGGTAGGAGGATCGCTGGAGCCCAGGAGGTCGAGGCTGCAGTGAACTATGATCATGCCACTGTGTTCCAGCCTGGGCAACAGAGCAAGACACTATCTTAAAAATTTTATTTAATTAAATTAAGTTAAATTGTGAAAAAGAGCTCAGGCTCTGAAGGCAGAAAGACCTGGGTTCTTGTCCTGGTTTTGCCACTTACTGGCTGTGTGACCCTGGATAGGCAGCTTCACCTCTCTGTTCCAGATAGCTAAAGAGAGACAAGCCTGCCTCATCAGGTAGTTGTGTGGATTAAACATAAAGTCATACAATGAGGCTGGCACTCAGGAAGTGCTTATTTACTTATTTAGAGACAGAGTCTCACTCTGTTACCCAGGCTGGAGTACAGTGCTGCCACCTCGGCTTACTGCAACCTCCGCCTCCCAGGCTCAAGTGATCCTCCCACCTCAGCCTCTTGAGTAGCTGGGACTACAGGCACAGGCCACCATGCCCAGCTAACTTTGTTCATAATTTTTGTTGAGCCAGCGTCTCACCCTGTTAGACAGGCTGGTCTCGAACTCCTGGGCTCAAGCAATCCTCCCTCCCTCCGCCTCCCAGAGTGCTGGGATTACAGGCCTAAAGTGCAATGCCTGGCCAGGAAGGGCTCTTTTAATGTCCTCTGTTATTATTTTCTCTCACCTCATGTATCCATACAATAACCCCCAGCTGCCCTCTGGACATAGCCAAACCTCAGGTTGAAATAAACCCACACAGAACATTTGTCATCACAGAAATGCAGAAAATATGTCCCCTGGTATAACCCTGAAAGGGAAGATCCAGGCTAGACAAAGGGGCTCTGCATCTGCTGAGGGTCTAGGGTAGAGAGATGTCAGGGTGAGTGAGGCTGACCTAAGAAAGCCCTGGAAACAGGGCTTTGGATTAGGCTTGTACAGAGGATATGGACTGGCATTCGGGGTATTAAGATTTCTTAATACCCCTAACAGTTCATGGAAATGGAAAAATCATCCTATCCTGGCAATGACCCAAATGTGGGCTTTTTGAGGGATTGTGATAGGGTAAATATAGACCATACAGCCACAGAGAATTAGGACAAGGACAGACAAAAACAAAAACAGGCCTTCCCCATCCCTCATCTGGTCCCATGCTGGCCTATTTTCTTCTAGTGTTTTTTCATATGTATGTTAATTTCACAGTCACAGTTTTGCTGATCATGCAGTTTCGTGGACTGCTTCTGTCACATTTCATGATATGGAAAGCAGCTTTTGATGGTAAACAAGGTATTTCCAAACATCATTTGTAACAGCTGCATGACAGTCCACTCAGGAGAAAACCCACAATTTTCTTCGCTATTTCTCTTTTATTGGGCATTTAGGTAGCTTCCAATTTTGATGCTGTCATAAATACTACTGTGATGAACTTGATGCATTTTCCATATCTTGGATGACTTCCTCTGCTTCATAGTCTTTGGTATAAAGCAATGCTTCTCAAACATGAGTACGCATGGGCCCGGCACGGTGGCTCACACCTGTAATCCCAGCACTTTGGGAGGCTGAGGCAGGTGGATCATCTGAGGTCAGGAGTTCGAGACCAGCCTGGCCAACATGGTGAAACCCCCATCTCTACTAAAACTACAAAAATTAGCCAGATGTGGTGGTGCATACCTGTAATCCTAGCTACCTGGGAGGCTGAGGCAGGAGAAACGCTTGAACCTGGGAGGCAGAGGTTGCAGTGAGCCAAGATCACACCACTGCACTCCAGCCTGGGCAACAAGAGCGAAACTCCGTCTCAAGAAAAACAAAAAAACAAACAAACAAGAGTGTGCATGTGAATTACAGTAAGCCCTCACTTAACGTTGTCGATGGGTTCTTGGAAACTTTGACTTTAAGCAAAGCAACGTATAATGAAACCAGTTTTACCATAAAGTAATTGATATAAGCAAGAGTTAATTTCCTAGGGCATATTTCCAGTTGCTTCTAAATAAAGTCAAACTGCTAAATAAAGACCAAAATACTTATAATATTAAACAGACATAAATGTGAGTTATGCAATACATACATTTAAAAAAGGCTCATAAAAACAAGTTAGGATAATTATTTACCCAATTATCCTGGTTCAGGGTCTCTGGTGGCTGGAACCTATCCCTGCAACTCAGGGCACAAGGCAGGAATGGACTCAGAGGCCATTCCATCACAGGGCGCACTCACACACATTCATACTCACTCAGCCTGGGACAACAGACACAGGAGTGAACCTGAGATGCACATCTTTGATATGTGGGAGGAAACCAGAGTACCTGGAGATGTGAAGGGAACATGCAAACTCCACACCAATGGTGCCCCCAGCTGGGAATCCATTTTTTTCTCATCAGCACTATAATAAAACAACGTCGACCAAAACAGTGTCATTGGAGGACCTGCTGTACCTGGGGGAATTAGATTCTGATTCTGCAGGTCTGAGGTCTCCGAGATTCCACATTTCCCACGAGCTCCCAGGCACTGCCAGTGCTGCCGGTCCCTTCCCACACCTTGAAGAGTATTAAGAATATGAAAGATGGCCGGGCGCGGTGGCTCAAGCCTGTAATCCCAGCACTTTGGGAGGCCGAGACGGGAGGATCACGAGGTCAGGAGATCGAGACCATCCTGGCTAACACAGTGAAACCCCGTCTCTACTAAAAATACAAAAACTAGCCGGGCGAGGTGGCGGGCGCCTGTAGTCCCAGCTACTCGGGAGGCTGAGGCAGGAGAATGGCGTGAACCCGGGAGGCGGAGCTTGCAGTGAGCTGAGATCCAGCCACTGCACTCCAGTCCGGGCGACAGAGCTAGACTCCGCCTCAAAAAAAAAAAAAAAAGAATATGAAAGATAACACCTGAAGCTTCAAGGCCAGGAAATCCTCTTTTGTGACTCTAATCCTATTTTTGTATTTTCAGGTAAGGTCTGGGAGGGATCTTTCTAGTTAACTTTCTCAAGCAATCAGTGCATCTGATTTTTAGAACAACTCTATGAGAAATGGTCGAGTCCCACCTTACAGATGAGGAAACAGGTTTAGAGTTAAGACCCAGCAAGGATACCCACTGTCTGCCTCACCTGGGACCAGAGGAGGGTGAGCAACTGCCCCAGTTTACATGGAACTTAGGAATTTCCAGGATGCCAGACTGTCAGTACTAAAGCCAGGACCATCCTGGGAAACCCGGGATGGTTGATCTCCCTAGACCAGAGCCAAATTCCCAGTCAGCTCATACTTCTCACTCCCACTGTGTGCTAGGCCCTTAATGCACATTGCTGCACAACACCTTTGCAATAACACTTAAGACTACAGCATCCCCATTAGACAATGAAGAAACGGGCTCCCGAGTAGAGGCGCTAAGAAACTTGCCCAAGACAAAAAGACAAACGTTCTAATTAAAAAATTGGCAAGGGGGAAGAAGTGGACAAATGGATTGAATAGACATTTCTCCAAAGAAGATACAAAAAATAGCCCAGAAAGACATTAAAAGATGCTCAATAAGGACAGGCGCGGTGACTCACGCCTGTAATCCCAGCACTTTAGGAGGCCGAGGTGGGCGGATCACGAGGTCAGGAGCTCCAGACCATCCTGGCTAACACGGTGAAACCCCGTCTCTACTAAAAATACAAAAAATTAGCCAGGCGTAATGGTGGCGGGCACCTGTAGTCCCAGCTACTCGGGAGGCTGAGGGAGGAGAATGGTGTGAACCCGGGAGGTGGAGCTTGCAGTGAGCCGAGATTGCGCCACTGCACTCTAGCCTGGGCGACAGAGCGAGACCCCGTCTCAAAAAAAAAAATAGAAAGGAGGCCGAGACGGGCAGATCACGAGATCAGGAGATCGAGACTATCCTGGCTAACACGGTGAAACCCTGTCTCTACTAAAAAATACAAAAAAAAAATTAGCCGGGCATAGTGGCGGGCGCCTGTAGTCCCACCTACTCCGGAGGCTGAAGCAGGAGAATGGCGTGAACCCAGGAGGCGGAGCCTGCAGTGAGCCAAGATCGCGCCACTGCACTCCAGCCTGGGCGACAGAGCAAGACTCTGTCTCAAAAAAAAAAAAAAAAAAAAAATGCTCAGTATCAGTAATCATTAGGAAAAGGCAAATCAAAACCACAACGAAGTACCACTTCACACCCACTAGGACAGCAGGACAGTGCTCACGCGCTCTCTCTCTCTCTCTCTCTCTCTATATATATATATATTTATTTATTTTTTGAGACGGAGTTTCACTCTTGTTGCCCAGGCTGGAATGCAGTGGTGCGATCTCGGCTCACTGCAACCTCTGCCTCCTGGGTTCAAGCGATTCTCCTGCCTCAGCCTCCTGAGTAGCTAGGATTACAGGCGCACACCACCACGCCCAGCTAAATTTTGTATTTTTTTAAATAGAGATGGGGTTTCACCATGTTGGCCAGGGTGGTCTCAAACTCCTGACCTCAGATGATCCACCCACCTTGGCCTCCCAAAGTGCTGGGATTACAGGCGTCAGCCACTGTGACCAGCTCTATAATTTTTTTAAAAAGGGAAAATAGCAAGAGTTGGCGAGGATGTAGAGAAATCAGAACCCTCATACATTGTTGGTGGGAAGGTAAAATAGTTCCGTTGCTGTGGAAAACACTCTGGCAGTTCCTCAAAAAGTTAAACAGAGAGTTACCATACGACCCAGCAATTCCACTCCTAGGTATAGATCCCAAAGAATTGAAAACAGATAATAGCTGGGCACAGTGGCTCACACCTGTAATCCCAGCACTTTGGGAGGCCCAAGTGGGCAGATCATGAGGTCAGGAGATCGAGACAAGCCTGGCTAACATGATGAAACTCCGTCTTTACTAAAAATACAAAAAATTAGCCAGGCCTGGTGGCACACACCTGTAGTCCCAGCTACTCGGGAGACTGAGGCAGGAGAATGGCTTGAACCCAGGAGGCGGAGGTTGCAGTGAGCTGAGATTGCGCCACTGTACTCCAGCCTAGGCAATAGAGTGAGACTCCATCTCAAAAAAGAAAAAAAAAAAAAAAATGAAAAAAAGAAAACAGATACTCATGCCGGGCACAGTGGTGCACGCCTGTAATCCCAGCACTGTGGGAGGCCAAGGCAGGTGGATCACTTGAGGCCAGGAGTTCAAGACCAGCCTGGTCAACATGGCAAAATCCCATCCCTACTAAAAATACAAAAATTAGCTGGGTGTGATGGCACACACCTGTAATCCCAGCTACTCCAGAGGCTGAGGCACAAGAATTGCTTAAACCCAGAAGGCAGAGGTTGCAGTGAGCCAAGATCATGCCATTGCACTCCAGCCTGGGCAACAGAGCGGGACTCTGTCTCAAAAAAAAAAAAAAAAGAAGAAGAAGTTGGGCATCGTGGCTCGCGCCTGTAATCCCAGCACTTTGGGAGGCCAAGGTGGGCGAATCACGAGGTCAGGAGATTGAGACCATCCTGGCTGACATGGTGAAACACCGTCTCTACTAAAAATACAAAAAATTAGCTGGGTGTGGTGACAGGCACCTGTATTCCCAGCTACTTGGGAGGCTGAGGCAGGAGAATCGCTTGAACCCAGCGAGTGGAGGTTCAGTGAACCAAGATCGTGCCACTACACTCCAGCCTGGGCAACAGAGCAAGACTCTGAAAGAAAAAAAAAAAAAAAGGAAAGATTGAAAGAAAGAAAAAGAAAGAAGGAAGGAAGGAAGAAGGAAGGAAGGAAGGAAGGGAGGGAGGGAGGGAGGGAGGGAGGGAAGAAAGAAGAAAGAAAGAAAGAAGGAAGGAAGGAAGGGAAGGAAGATATTCAAATACATTTACACATGTTCACAGCAGCACTATTCACAATAGCCAAAAGGTGGAAACAGCCTAAATGTCCATCAATAAACAAATGGATAAACAAATTATGGTACATTCATATGATTGAATATTATTCAGCCATAAAATGGATAAACCTTGAAAATTTTATGCTAAGTGAAAGAAATCAGACATCAAACATCACATATTATATGATTCCATTTACATGAAATATCCAGAATGGGTAACTTCATAGAAATAAAACACAAATTGGTGGTTGCCACGGGTTGAGGTGGAAGAGGGAACAGGGAGCAACTGCTTAATGGGTAAAGGGTTTCCTTTTGGGTGATGAAAATGTTTTGGGATCAGGCACAGTGGCTCATGCCTGTAATCCCAGCACTTAGGGAGGCCAAGGTGGGAGGATCACTTGTGTCCAGGAGTTCAAGACCACCCCGGACAACATAGTGAGATCTTGTCTCTACAAAAAATTTTAAAATTAGCCTGTTGTCGTGGTGTGTGCCTATAGTCCCAGTTACTTGGGAGGCTGAGGTGGGAGGATCCTTTGAGCCCAGGAGGTCGAGGCTGCAGTGAGCCATGATCCCACCACTGCATTCCAACCTGGGCAACAGAGCAAGACCCTGTCTCAAGAACAAAAACAAAACAGAAAACGTTTTGGAACTGGATAGGGGGTTGGTTGCATAACATTGCTGATGTATTAAATGCCACTGAATTGTTCACTTTAAAATGGTTTATTGTATTTATTTTATTTTATTTTTGAGACACAGTCTCGCTTTGTCGCCCAGGCTGGAGTGCAGTGGCGTGATCCCAGCTCACTGCAACCTCTGCCTCCGGGTTCAACCAATTCTCCTGCCTCAGCCTCCCAAGCAGCTGGGATTACAAGCATGCCACCATGCCCAGTTAATTTTGTATTATTTTAGTAGAGACAGGGTTTCACCACATTGGCCAGGTTGGTCTGGAATTCCTGGCCTCAAACTATCCACCCAACTCGGCCTCCCAAAGTGCTGGGATTACAGGCATGAGCTACCGCGCCCAGCCTAAAATGGTTAATTTTAGATTATGTGAATTTCACCTCAACAAAAAAGAAAAAAAGAAAGTAGCCAACCAACCAACACACCACCCTGCCCAGGGAGAAAGGAAAATGGTCTGCAAGAGGAACTGGACCGGGGGAAAACCACCTGGGGCTGAGTAACCGGGTACGGCGTTGTGACCCGAAGTGGAGGGGAGACCAGGACAGGGGCCATCACGGCCTCACATTCTGCGCTTAAATCAACTCTGTGAGATTGGTATTTACCACCCATTTGGGAAATGTGAAGCTAGCAAAGGCTTGGGGGGGCTCTAAATGTCAGGTTCGTTAACTGAGGGGTTAAGTGTCCAGCCCAAGGCTATGCAGCTGGTCTGCGTCAGGACGAAGATCGAGTGCCAGGACTGCTGGGCTCCTCCACCGCACTGGAGATGACATCCGCACTCCACCTCCTGCCTCCCTGGACTCGCTTTCTTCTCACAAAATCTCTTCTCTCTTTTTCTTTTCTTTTTTTTTTTTTTCTTTTTTTTATTTTAGGCGACAGAATCTCACTCTGTCGCCCAGGCTGGAATGCAGTGGCACGATCTTGGCTCACTGCAACCTCCACCTCCAGGTTCAAGCAATTATCCTGCTTCAGCTTCTGAGTAACTAAGATTACAGGCGCACACCACCACACCCAGCTAATTTTTATATTTTTAGTAGAGACAGGGTTTCACCATGTTGGCCAGGCTGGTCTCAAACTCCTGACCTCAAGTGATATGCCCTCCTCAGCCTCCCAAAGTGCTGGGATTACAGGCCTGAGCCACCACGCACAGTCAGTCTTTATCTTCTCTCTCTTCAAAACTTGGCTCCTAACTTTCCCCTCCCTCCACCCATCCCCCAACTCTGCTCCCAGAATCTTCCTGGATTGGCCTCCTTACCTCATTCCCTTGAGCACCCTGGGGGGGCTGGGTTCTTGGAGGAGCACTGTTTGCCCCCTGTGGTTTGTGCGAGGAGTCTGGCTGGCTGTCCCGTCTCCTAAGGCCCTGCGTTCTGAAAACCTTCTTTCGGGAGCTGTCTCCTTTGGAAGGTTGTAGAAACCAGGCAGGTCTTGCACTCTCCCTGCCCAACTGTCTTGGATGACGGGGTCCCTGCCCTGACAAAGGGTCCCTCACATTCCTGGGGCCTGCTGTGGTGATGTACAAGCCAGGAGGTTCTGCTTGAGCCAGAGAAGAGAGAGGAATTCAGGGGCGCTGGGCCATGGGGGAGACTGGGAGGTAAGGGGGGTGAAAGGGAGGGGCACCTCCTCAAATCTAAATGTTCTTATGCTTGGTTTCCCCCAAACTCTGGCTCTAAACCTGAACCATGGAACCAAGTAAACCTTGGAGTACAATTTTGAAATCCTCAGAGGAAGAGAACCTTTGCCAAGGCCTCCCCTTTCTAGCCTCTTTGAGAATAAATTGTGGCACATCCCAGGGTCTCTGACTCAGCACATCCCAGGATCTCTTGACTCAGCACTATGGCTTCCCCAGTTACCCTGCTCCCACCCCCGAAACGCCCAGTGTCCCCAGGGCCTCAGAATTGGTCTTGGTGGAAAATCTCTGGAAATCTTGAGTCTGGACAAGAGTCCTGTTTCCACTGTGATGTGGTGGTAGAGTGGGTGTGGGAATGCATTTTAAGGGAGGAGATGGTTCTGACCAGGATCCTCAGAGCTGCCAGCTCACCCTGGGACCGGGAGTGCAGGCTAGACGCCTCGAGGCCTCCAAAGCAAGAGGTTCTGAATTGGAGGGAGCACTGTGGTGAGATGGCCTGGCAGGGGGGTCTGGCAGAGGCACTGGGCAGACAGGGCTGAACGGAGGCGGCTGGGCAGAGGGGCTGGATGGAGGAGCTGAGTCAAGAGGGCTGAGCCAGAGGGGAGTCCCACAGCCAGGAGAGTTACTGAGGAACGATGGAGGAACGTGACAGGGCACTGGGGTTGGTGTAGGAGGAGGCAAAAGGCATGGCAGCCCACCTGCCAGCCCTCAGCCCGTTGATACGGCCCCAGAACAGAGGGTCCCAGAGCCTGGTTGCTGTTGGCCAAACCCGGCTGTGATACTGGATGAACAGAGGAAGTGTTTTCCTGTTGAAACCCAAGAAAACTCTGTGAGACAGACCAAACCAAACTTGCTGAAACAGCCCCTCCCCGCCACTCTCCTCTTATCCTGCCCACCCTGTGCCGCCAACCCATCATCTAGATGAGACTTCCTTAGGCCACAGTGACGTGGAGCTGTCAGAGGTGCAGGACAAACAGGTGTCTCTGGACGCCTGTGCTGGACTCCCAGTCAGGGTCACCCATTCTCCAGTTTGGGGGTGGGCAGAGAGTGGGAAGGGGCGTTTGAGGTCTGGCTGCTGGGTGTATCATCAGCATCCTCAGGTGAACACCGCTCAGAACAAGGCCTAACAGGACCAGGGCAGGGTAGAGTTTGGGTATGGAACCACCTGAGTCTCGGGCGTGTGCAGACACCCCGGTGTGTGTAAGCACTGACATTCTCTTATGTGTGTGGGAATCCAACAGTTAGCAGAGTTGGGGTCTTTAGAGGCTCCTGTGTCCAATGACTCACACCAGGGACAATCACACCAGGCACAACTCTTCCCTTCTACAACCCTGTTTTTGGAGACTAGGATGGGGAAAACCCCGCTTCCTTTGTTCATTCATAGGAGTGCTTGTTATGGACCAGGCACTGACGACAGACTCATCAAACAGTCCCGGCTCTTCTGTGCTTACATTCCAGGGGGAAGCTAGGCAACAGACACCGATACATGGATCATTCTTTTCTATTTTTTTGAGGCTGGGTCTTGCTCTGTTGCCCAGACTGGAGTGCTGTGGCACGACCGGGCTCACTGCAGCCTCCAACACCTGGGCTCACGTGATCCTACAGCCTCAGCATCCCAAGTAGCTAAGACTACAGGTGTGCACCACCACACCTAGCTAACTTTTTTAAAATGGATTTTTTTTGTGGAGATGGGGGTCTCACTGTGTTGCCCAGGCTAGTCTTAAACTCCTGGCCTCCAGCGAGCCTCCTGCCTCAGCTTCCCGAAGTGCTGGGGTTACAGGCATGAGCCACTGTGCCTGGCTGATACACAGATAATTTGATGCAGGAGGTGATAATAATATGGAGAAAAATAAAGTCTATCCCCTGTGCCCCAGTCACAGCCCTGCTGCTGCTGGAAAACAACCACATCGGCCGGGTGCAGTGGCTCACGTCTGTAATCCTAGCACTTTGGGAGGCCGAGGCGGGCAGATTGCCTGAGCTCAGGAGTTCAAGACCAGCCTGGGCAACACTGTGAAAGCCCGTCTCTACTAAAATACAAAAAAATTAGCCGGGCTTGGCAGCATGGGCCTATAGTCCAAGCTATTCAGGAGGCTGAGGCAGGAGAATTGCTAGAACCTGGGAGGCAGAGGTTGCAGTGAGCTGAGATCATGCCATCACATTCCAGCCTAGGCCACAGAGCAAGACTCTATCTCTAAGGAAAAAAAAAAAGAAAAAAAGAAAGAAAACAACCACATCTAGAACCTTCTGTACACCAGGCTAAATACCCCAAATGCCTTCTACCATTCCTCCAGGAACAAGAGTGCAAGTCTCTTCACCATCCCAGCTGCCCTCCCCTGGCCTCCTCTTGTGTCTGGATAACCACCTGAAAGGGGAGCACAAGCCCCTCAGTGGCAATCAGGCCCAAGAAATAGCCCACAGGACCCCCAGAGCCCCAGCCCCAGTCCCCAGGTTTCCATCATGCAGCTGGCTTTCCCACCTCCAGTCTTGGCAGCCACTTTATGTGTCTGACTCATCCTAGCCCACAAGAAGTGGGGATCCCCAAATCTTTTCCTCGT
The DNA here is from genome assembly GCF_009764315.1 of Trachypithecus francoisi. Lineage (NCBI taxonomy): Eukaryota > Metazoa > Chordata > Mammalia > Primates > Cercopithecidae > Trachypithecus > Trachypithecus francoisi. The sequence goes on along the minus strand of NW_022681466.1, from coordinate 21,178,437 downwards.
GAGCTGCTGCTAAACCACATCTCCCAACTCATTCTAAGCGTAAGTGCCAGGATTTATATTTATCCCAGTAGTTTCATCTGTTCCCAGGCGGATACCATTCCAGCCTGCCCATGAGGCCTTCGGGTTCCTGACCTGACGCTTCACTCTCCAGGTAAGTTACCCCTGAAAGCCTGGTCCTCCTGTCTTTCGGCAGAGCTGGGGACAAGCCCTATGGCTGTCAGAGGGACCTCCTTCCAGGTGGCCTTGCTCCTGTGTGGACCCTTGATGTGTAGCTGCAGAGGGGATCACGAAACCCCCGAGACGGTGGAAGCCTCATGTTCCGACAGTCGAGCAGGTCACCAATTATAAAATTGGTTTGAAATCTTATAGATCAGAAGTTCCTGGCCAGGCACGATGGCTCATACCTGTAATCCCAGTAATTTGGGAGGCTGAGGAGGGTGGATCCCCTGAGGTCAGGAGTTTGAGACTAGCCTGGCCAACATGGTGAAATCCCATCTCTACTAAAAATACAAAAATTAGCTAGGCATGATGGCGCGCCTCTAATCCCAGCTACTTGGGAGGCTGAGGCAGGAGAAAGACCTGAACCTCGGAGCTGGAGGCTTCAGTAAGCCGAGATTACACCACTGCATTCCAGCCTGGGCAACGGAGCAACACTCCGTCTCAAAAAAAAAAAAAAAGTTCCCACACCTACATGACCATCAAAATCACATTTTTAAATCTCTGCAACTTTGCCAGGAACACGTAGGGAACTTAAAAAAATAACAACAACAACAACAACAAATTCCCAAAATCCATTGCTCCAGCATTTCTCAACCATCTGGGTGGAGCCTGAGAATTTGTGGTGGTGTTTTCTAAGCTCTGGTGTTATTGAATCCACCCTGGCTCTTAATGAACCCCACTGTCCTTTCTGAATGCCCACAAACAGTTGCTTCCAGAAATCTGAGTCTCCATGGCTCTTTTCTGAAGGGTCCTCTTTGTGTAGACTGGGACATAACCCTTCTGACCTGTGTGTCTGGTCCTGAGCAGGTTATCAGTTATTCAACCAATGGCCCAATAAAGCTGTGGGGTTAGGGATGAGCTGCCAGTTGTCTCCTTAATCAGGAGCCTCTCCTACTCTGGCCTTCCATTCCACCATGTCACCACGGTAGTCCTGCTCCCTGTTCTGCAGGATCAAGGAGACGGGGCAGATTGGGAAGGGAGTGATGCCATGTCCCCTGAAGTTCTGCCCCAAACTAGGGTGAGGTGAGGAGGCACCTACCACAGATACAACATCTAAGATGGCACCAAAACTCAGGAATCAAGATAGAGAATACTTCAATACAATATTTTAAAAAATCAAAATGAATACAAAAAATTAATATTTCGATGAACACAATATCAAAAGTTTATTATGTTTTTTATAGAGGCAAGGTCTCACTATGTTGCCCAGGCTGGTCTCCAACTCCTAGCCTCAAGGGATCCACCTCAAGCCTCCCAAAGTGCTGGGATTACAGGCATGAGCCACCATGCCTGGCCCAAAATTTTAAAGAAATACAGGTTTAGTCATGGTTCCAAACCATTTCAGAGCCTGAAATACAAGGAAAAAACAGTAACAGGAACAATGCAGAGAGCAGACGGGGGAAATAATCTCCAAATTGTTCTAATATCCTCAAAGAGAGAAGATATTATATCCACAAAACAAGAACAGGATGCTTTTTTGTTAAAGAAAAATAAATCTGAAAATAAAAAAGAGTACTTAGAAATTAACAATATAATGGCTCCAGTGGCGCAATCGGTTAGCGCGCGGTACTTATAAGAAATTAACAATATGATACTAGAGAAAAAAATCAGTAACATTATGAAAATAAGATTGAGAAAATCCTCCAGAAAGAAGAAGAACAACAAGCAAACTAACAAATAAACAAAAAATGCAAAGGAGATGCACAACAGAAGAGAGAAGAAAAAATTTAAGGATCAATTCCAGAAATGGACATCTAACCATGAGGAATTGTAGAAAGGAGAAATCTGAAAGAAATAAAGCAAAATCACTTTCCAGAACTGACAAATGTAAGTCTCTTGATTGAAACAGTCCCCCACATGCAGCATGGCAAACAAAAACAGCCAGAGAAGGGCATGTCACTGCAATTTCAGAATGCTGGGGTTACACCCTGAGAGCTTCCAGAAGTCAGGGGAAAACAGACATATACAAAGGTCAAAAACAAGAATCACACCAAGCCTCTGAACAGTGACATCAGAAGCCAGAAGACAATGGAGAGACGCCTTCAAACTTCTGAAAGAAAATTATTCTCAAGGCCCGGCGTGGTGGCTTACACTCTTAATCCCAGCACTTTGGGAGGCCGAGGCTAGCAGAACACTTGAGGTCAGGAGTCTGAGACCAGCCTGGCCAACATGGTGAAACCCCATCTCTACTAAAAATACAAAAAATTAGCCGGGCATGGTGGCACACATCTGTAATCCCAGTTACTCAGGAGGCTGAGGTAGGAGAATTGCTTGAACCCAGGAGGAGGAGGAGGTTGCAATGAGCCAAGATCTCACCACTGCACTCCAGCCTCGGCGACAGAGCGAGACTCTGTCTCAAAAAAAAGAAAAAGTAAATTATTTTCAATCCAGAATTCTATATTCAGCCAAACCACCAATCAAATGAAAGGACAGAATAAAGGCATTTTCAGACATGTACGTTCTCAAGGGAATTTTTCCCTCTGTGCAACCTTTCCCAGGAAGCTAAACAAACAAAAGGATGAAACAGGAAAGAGAAGACACAGGGTCAAGGGAACAGGGGATCCAGTACAGGAGGGAGGCAAAGGGGTGCCCAGGATGAAGGGAAAGGGAGGCCCCAGGATGGCACCCGTGGTACCAGCAGGCGAGTGGCCGGACGGGATTGGAGTGCAGGACAGGAGAGAAGTTTCTTGGGGGCATAAAGGAAATGACAGGCTTGACCACCCTGAAATTATCTTTTTTTCTTTCTTTTGTTTATTTTCAGAGATAGAGTCTTCTTTTGCCCAGGCTGGTGAGGTCACAGCTCAACACAGCCTTGACCGCCCAGCCTCAAGCAATCCTCCAGCCTTAGCCTCCCAAGTAGCTGGGACTACAGGGGCAAGCCACCACACCCAGATAATTTTTGTTTTAATTTTTTAGAGATGTGGGTCTCACTATGTTGCTTAGGCTATTCTGGAACTCCTGAGCTCAAGCGATCCACCCGTCTCAGCCTCCCAAAGTGCTGGGATTACAGGTGTGGGCCACCATGCCCAGCCTACAGTGGAAATTACATTTGAGGCCAGGGGATGTGTAGGAAAATGTAGCTATGGTAGGCACAGAAAACTAAGCAAGCAAGGGCAGGAGAGGGGGCCAGGATCCAGGAAGAGCCAAAATCATGCAAGAAAAGAAATAATGATATGACCCTGCCTAGATTAGAAGTGAACACTATGTACATGATTGTTAACAATCCACAACTGAGTACACGGATTGAACAGGAAGATTGGGCGGCAGGGCGAAAGGTTGCTCAGCGGGAGTATACAAAAGCCAAATCTCCCTGAGACGCAGCAGGCCATGAATAGGTACGGCCTAAAACCGGTGCACAGACAGGTAGCAGTACAGTATAAGCAAAACCCTTGGAAATATGGAAGTAAACTCCAGAAGAAACAGCCCAGGCAGAGCCTTATGAGAAAGGGGAGGGGGCAGACCCCAGAGGAGAGGAGGGGCAGGACTGCTGTTTTGTTTTATGATTTTAGCACTATTTAACCTTTTTTTTTCTATCTGCACATACTTATTTAAGAAAATAGTTATTCAAATATAAAATAAAGAAATCTATATTGAGAAGCAGGTCCTCTTGTTGTTTCTTGAGTCCTAAGAACCCACCCTCATCACTCCCAGCTGCAGGCACCTACACACACAGCCGCAGGCACCTACACACACAGCCACAGGCACCTACACACACACAACCACAGGGACTACACACACCGCCGCAGGGACCTACACACACAGCCGCAGGCACCTACACACACCGCCGCAGGGACCTACACACACAGCCACAGGCACCTACACACACACCCACAGGCACCTACACACACAGCCACAGGGACTACACACACCGCCGCAGGGACCTACACACACAGCCACAGGCACCTACACACACCGCCGCAGGCACCTACACACACAGCCACAGGACTACACACACCGCCGCAGGGACCTACACACACAGCCACAGGCACCTACACACCCGCCACAGGCACCTACACACACACCGCCGCAGGCACCTACACACCCGCCGCAGGGACCTACACACACAGCCACAGGCACCTACACACACACCCACAGGCACCTACACACACACCCACAGGCACCTACACACACCGCCGCAGGGACCTACACACACAGCCACAGGCACCTACACACACCGCCGCAGGCACCTACACACACAGCCACAGGACTACACACACCGCCGCAGGGACCTACACACACAGCCACAGGCACCTACACACAGCCACAGGCACCTACACACACCGCCACAGGCACCTACACACACACCGCCGCAGGGACCTACACACACAGCCACAGGCACCTACACCACCGCCGCAGGCACCTACACACACCACCGCAGGGACCTACACACACAGCCACAGGCACCTACACACACAGCCACAGGCACCTACACACACAGCCACAGGGACTACACACACCGCCGCAGGGACCTACACACACAGCCACAGGCACCTACACACACCGCCGCAGGCACCTACACACACAGCCACAGGGACTACACACACCGCCGCAGGGACCTACACACACAGCCACAGCACCTACACACACCGCCGCAGGCACCTACACACACAGCCACAGGGACTACACACACCGCCGCAGGGACCTACACACACAGCCGCAGGCACCTACACACACAGCCACAGGCACCTACACACACCGCCGCAGGCACCTACACACACCGCCGCAGGGACCTACACACACAGCCGCAGGGACCTACACACACAGCCACAGGGAGTACACACACCGCCGCAGGACCTACACACACAGCCGCAGGCACCTACACACCCGCCACAGGCACCTACACACACAGCCACAGGGACTACACACACGCCGCAGGGACCTACACACACAGCCACAGGGACTACACACACTGCCGCAGGGACCTACACACACAGCCACAGGCACCTACACACACCGCCGCAGGCACCTACACACACAGCCACAGGCACCTACACACACACCCACAGGCACCTACACACACCGCCGCAGGACCTACACACACCGCCGCAGGGACCTACACACACAGCCGCAGGCACCTACACACACAGCCACAGGCACCTACACACACCGCCGCAGGCACCTACACACACCGCCGCAGGGACCTATACACACAGCCGCAGGCACCTACACACACAGCCACAGGCACCTACACACACCGCCGCAGACACCTACACACACCGCCGCAGGGACCTACACACACAGCCGCAGGGACCTACACACACAGCCACAGGCACCTACACACACCGCCACAGGCACCTACCCACACAGCCACAGGGAGTACACACACCGCCGCAGGGACCTACACACACAGCCGCAGGCACCTACACACACAGCCACAGGCACACTCACACACAGCCACAGGGACTACACACACCGCCGCAGGGACCTACACACACAGCCACAGGCACCTACACACACAGCCGCAGGGACCTACACACACCGCCGCAGGCACCTACACACACAGCCCAGGCACCTACACACACACAGCCACAGGGACTACACACACCGCCGCAGGGACCTACACACACAGCCACAGGCACCTACACACCCGCCGCAGGCACCTACACACACAGCCACAGGGACTACACACACCGCCGCAGGGACCTACACACACAGCCACAGGCACCTACACACACCGCCGCAGGCACCTACACACACAGCCACAGGGACTACACACACCGCCGCAGGGACCTACACACACAGCCGCAGGCACCTACACACACAGCCACAGGCACCTACACACACCGCCGCAGGCACCTACACACACCGCCGCAGGGACCTACACACACAGCCGCAGGGACCTACACACACAGCCACAGGGAGTACACACACCGCCGCAGGGACCTACACACACAGCCGCAGGCACCTACACACACAGCCACAGGCACACTCACACACAGCCACAGGGACTACACACACAGCCACAGGGACTACACACACAGCCACAGGGACTACACACACTGCCGCAGGGACCTACACACACAGCCACAGGCACCTACACACACCGCCGCAGGCACCTACACACACAGCCACAGGCACCTACACACACACCCACAGGCACCTACACACACCGCCGCAGGCACCTACACACACCGCCGCAGGGACCTACACACACAGCCGCAGGCACCTACACACACAGCCACAGGCACCTACACACACCGCCGCAGGCACCTACACACACCGCCGCAGGGACCTATACACACAGCCGCAGGCACCTACACACACAGCCACAGGCACCTACACACACCGCCGCAGACACCTACACACCCCGCCGCAGGGACCTACACACACAGCCGCAGGGACCTACACACACAGCCACAGGCACCTACACACACCGCCACAGGCACCTACCCACACAGCCACAGGGAGTACACACACCGCCGCAGGGACCTACACACACAGCCGCAGGCACCTACACACACAGCCACAGGCACTACACACACAGCCACAGGGACTACACACACCGCCGCAGGGACCTACACACACAGCCACAGGCACCTACACACACAGCCGCAGGGACCTACACACACCGCCGCAGGCACCTACACACACAGCCACAGGCACCTACACACACACCCACAGGCACCTACACACACAGCCACAGGCACCTACACACACAACCACAGGGACTACACACACCGCCGCAAGGACCTACACACACAGCCACAGGCACCTACACACACAGCCACAGGGACTACACACACCGCCGCAGGCACCTACACACACAGCCACAGGGACTACACACACCGCCGCAGGCACCTACACACACAGCCGCAGGCACCTACACACACAGCCACAGGCACCTACACACACAGCCACAGGGACTACACACACCACCACAGGCACCTACACACACAGCCACAGGCACCTACACACACCACCACAGGCACACTCACACACAGCCACAGGGACTACACACACCACCACAGGCACACTCACACACAGCCACAGGGACCTACACACACCACCACAGGGACCTACACACACAGCTGCAGGGACCTACACACACAGTCACAGGGACTACACACACCGCCGCAGGGACCTACACACACAGCCGCAGGGACCTACACACACCGCCGCAGGCACCTACACACACCGCCGCAGGCACCTACACACACAGCCACAGGCACCCACACACACAGCCGCAGGCACCTACACACACAGCCACAGGCACCCACACACACAGCCGCAGGCACACTCACACTCGCACTCATACACGCTCATCACAAACACCCACAAACAGCCCACAGTGACAGACAGGTACACACACATAATACACAAAATCATCTGACACAGGTGCGAACCCAGCATCCATGACACACACACCCATTCCCAGAAATGCACAATTATATTAACGGATTCACCCGCAGACACACCGAGGCTTCCAAGAGCCTCCCAGAAACCTGAAAGGAGAGCACTCCCTCCAGGCCTCGCCTCCCTGCGCCAGCACCCCAGAACTGCCCCAGGCCTAGGAGGCTGTCTCCAGGAGCTGCACCCTAATTGCTTTCTCTACTCAGCCCCCTGCTGAGTGCCCAGCCCTTAGGCTAAGCAGCCATTAATCCTCTTGCGCCCCGGTCTGTAGATGGGGCAGAAATGGGGTGGGGAAGGGCCCCATCTGGCAGCTGAGATGTGACTCATAATGCCACCGTCAGCTTTTTCTTCCCTAAGTCATGGGAGAGTCCAGTGTCAGGAACGCTGTGGCCAGGCTGTGCATCCTGGTACAATCCATTTGATGTCTCTGGGGCCAGGAGGGAGTAGGCAGCCTATGAAACGCTGAGATGCTGTGACTTTATGATCCATTCTGGGCTCTGCTTCCATCCCCTCCCCTGGGATTCTTCTCTCCACCCTGACCTCCAGGGCCAACCACAAATGATATGTGATTTGCATGTAGGACAAGCGCACTTGGGGCAGCTGGTGAGACCTCCCCCAGCCCCACTTCACTCCCCCTCCATGTTCCTCCAGCACTCACCACCACCCTGGTCCTGTTATCTGGCAGCGTGTCCATGGCCAGGGTGCCCCCACCCAGGTCCTGGCTCAGCTGGGTCCTGTCCGGCTCTGACACCTGCCCAGGGCTCTCTCGGCCTCTCCGGTTCCAGCCCCGCACGATCCCCTTGGCAGCCCATCCAGAGCCTGGGCCCTCATCGTGACCTGGGAGAAGGGGACAGAAACCTGAGTGCCAGCCGTCCAGAATGAAGATCCAGGAGGGGAATCCAGCCCAGTTATTCTGCAAGGGCCCCAAGACCATGCCATTGTAGACTTTGCAGACACTTGACTACCAGGACAGGAGACACCCAATGTGTACTGAGAGTCATGTGCCCAGCTCCAGGCCAAGCACTTCGCATATATCCTATTAATCCTCATGCCAGCTCTCTGCAGTAGATAGGATGCTCTCCATTTTGCAGACAGGAATCAGAGGCTCAGAGGTTAAAAGTCACACAGTGGGTTAGGCATGGAGATAAGTTTCAAACCCAAGCTGATCTGCCTCCAAAGATGGATTATTCTCAACCTCAGCTACACACTGGAGTCACCAGGGCCGCTTCAAAACTTCCTGATGTCTGGGTCCTACCCCAGATATCTCTCATAACTGGTCTTTGGTGTAGCCTGGGCATTTGATTTCTTAAAAGATCTTCAGGGGAAATATTGAGAAGCCTTGGACTTAACTCTGCAGGCAAGGGTGAGAACTATTGCCATGGAACCTTCCAAACCAGTTTCTGATTTCTCTGCCAGAAATGGCACATAATCCCATTTCCCAGTGGGGTCAGCAGACTAGAAGCCAGAGAGCAGTTCTTTTCGTTCAGGGCTTCTCAACCTCGGTAGTATTGACATTTGGACTGGATAATTCCTTTTTCCACTTTTTTTTATTGTGGCAAAATATACATAACAAAATTTGCCATCTAACCATTTCCAAGTGCACAATTCAGTGGCATTACATACATTCCTAATGTTGTATGACCGTCACCACCTGCGTAACTCTTTTCACCTTGTAAAACTAAAATTCTGCACCTGTTAAATAATAACTCCCTATTCACCCTGTTTTTTATTTTATTTTATTTTATTTAAGAGATGGGGCCTTGCTCTGTCACCCAGGCTGGAGTCTAGTGGTGCGATCACTGCAGCCTCCAACTGCTGGGCTCATGCGATCCTCCCACCTCAGCCTCCCAAGTAGCTGGGACTATAGGCATGCGCCACCATGCCCAGCTAATCTTTTTACTTTTTATAGAGACAGGGTCTCACTATGTTGTTCGGGATGGTTGGTCTTGAATTCCTGGTCTCAAGCAATTTTCTCTCCTTGGCTCACAAGGTGCTGGGATTACAGATATGAGCCACAAGGCCCAGCCTGTATCTATGATTTTGACTACTCTAAGTATCTCATATAAATGGAATCATACTATATTTGTCTTATTATGATTGGCTTATTTCACTTAGCATAATAAATTCAAGGTTAATTCATGTCATAGAATATGGCAGAATTGACTTCCTTTTGAAGGCTGAATAATATTCCATTGTGTGGATATACCACATTTTGCTTACCCACTTATCAGTGGATGTCTGTTTTGCTTCCACATTTTAGCTATTGTGAACAATGCTGCTACAAACATGGGTGTACAAATAAATATCTCTTTGAGACCTGGCCTTCAATTCTTTTGGGTATATACCCAGAAGTGGAATTGCTGGATCATATGGTAATTCTATTTCTAATTTTTTGAAGAATCGCCATACTGTTTTCCATGTAAAGTGGGTGGCTGGACCATTTTACATTCCCAGCAACCATGCACATGGGTTCCAATCTCTCAACATTCTTGCCAATACTTGTTATTTTCTGTTTTTTTAATAGTAGCCATCCTAACAGGTATGAGGTGGTGTCTCGTTGTTTTTATAAATTGGCATTTCCCTAATGATTAGCAATGCTGAGCATCTTTTCATATGCTTGTGGGCCAATTGTATATCTTCTTTGGAGAAATGTCTATTTAAGTCTTTTGCCTGTTTTTAAATTGGATTGTTGGTTGGACTGGATGATTCACTGTTATGCGGGAGCTGTCCAGTGCTCTGTACGATGTTTAGCAGCAGCCTTGGCCCCTGCTCACTAAATGCCAATAGCACCACGGCCCTCCCCATCCCAGGCTGTGACAATGAAAAATGGCCCCAAACATTGCCAAATATCCCCTGGGGAACAAAATTACCCCTCCATTGCCCCATTGAGAATACTGTTTTACTCCTGTCACTACCTAGACACTGTCTAGGATGGCAGATAGGTTTCATATCACATGCCATCTGCAATCCATTCGTGACGGCCAGAGGCACTCTAATTGAGAATGCAAAGGCTCCTCTTGTGTTTAGCAGGAAAGACTGTCAAGATCAATTAGCAATGTCTGCCATGGGCACAGGATTGGAAAGTGACTACACACAGGCCATTTTGCAGCCATTCCTAGGTTCCATGATCTCCTCTCCAGTTCCCTCTAGGTTGTTAAATTCATGATTTTTTTGAGACAGGGTCTCACTCTAGCACGCAGACTGGAGTGCAGTGGCACAATCACAGCTCACTGTAGCCTCGACCTCTCAGACTCAAGCAATCCTCCCACCTCAGCCTTCCGAGTAGCTGGGACTACAGTTGCGTGCCACTACACCCAGCTAATTATTATTATTTTATTTTGTATTTTTTGTAGAGGCTGGGTTTCACCATGTTGCCCGCACTGGCCTTGAACTCCTGGGCTCAATCGGTCCTCCACCTTGGCCTCCCAAAGTGGTGGAATCATAAGCGTGAGCCACTGCACCAGGTCTGCTAAATTAGTTCTAACAAAAGGCCTAGTGCGGTGACTCGTGTCTATAATCCTAGCACTTCGGGAGGCTGAGGTGAGTGGATCACCTGAGGTCAGGAATTCGAGACCAGCCTGGCCAACATGGCAAAACCCTGTCTCTACTAAAAATACAAAATTTAACCGGGTGTGGTGGCGGGCACCTATAATCCCAGCTACTCGGGAGGCTGAGGCAGGAGAATTGCTTGAACCCAGGAGGCAGAGGTTGCAGTGAGCCGAGATTGCACCATTGCACTCCAGCCTGGGCAAAAAAGCGAAACTTCATCTCAAAATAAATAAATAACACAAAAACCATCCTTTTCCATTTCAAAAAGATTTATGTTCCCAAAGCTGTGCCTTATACTGCCATCCTAATGGTCATACCTACTATGGATGTATATATGAGAACAGACCACCAGACAGGTAGATCTGACATTCCCACCTGTGACCCTCATCCATTTCAGTCCCACCCTGTGTCAGATACCTGTCTCAACCTCTCCCTTCCTTCACCTTACTCCCCAGAGCTCCTGGATGTGGCTTTCCGTCTCCTAGAGCACCTATGTGTGTGACTATGTGCCTATCTCCCTGGCAGATTTGAGTTCCCCCAGGATTCTCTCAACCTTCTTCAAATGTGGCATGTCTAGCAAACAGCAGGTGCTCCATCACTGCAGAATTGAGGACGTGATGCATAGGGTAGCTCCCGGGAGCCAGCAAGGACAGAGGTTGAGACCAGGCTTGGCCAGGCCCAGGCCTGGGGCTGAGGCCAGAACTCTGCTGTGGGGCTCTGCTTTGTCATTAGACATTGTGTCCAATTAAGTCATTCTTGGCTGCTGGCGCCTACTGGACCCTTGCCGGCCCTCTCTCACTTCTCTGCCCCTAATAGCAACCAGATGCTGCTGGAGAACGTGGGGAGGAGGGCAGTCACCAGACCCCTTCCCCAAGATGCCCTCTGGCTGCCCACAGATTGACCTGAGTCCAGGGCTGGGAAGGCAGCCTGCCCGCTGCCCAGGCCCAAGCCAGGGCTGTCTGGTCTCTCTTGGGTGGGGCCCACAGTTGCTTCTGGAGACAGAGCTGTTTGTGCTGGGCTGGTCTGCCCAGCTCCCCAGGTCTTCCTGCAAGCAGCCCTGGGGCCTGGGCAGGAGCCAGAACAGGATAGAGCAGGTAGTGAACAAGTGCAGGGGACTCAGCGGCCCACAGAGGAGCGTTGGGGATCTTCAGGATTCACAACCTGGAGCCAAGACAGGAGGCCAGATGGTGGAGGCCTGCAGCACGGGAAAGGACAGGGAGGGGGCCTAGCTGAGGGTGGCCAGGGAAGAGACACTGGGTTGACCTCGCCACCCAGTCTTGCCACTCACAAACTGTGAGACTTTGGCCCCATCAGTCTTCCTCTCTAAGCCTCAGCTCCCTAATGACTAAAATGGGTTTCACGATCATGCCCACAGTACAGGCTGCCATGAGCATCAAGTGAGAAGCATAAATGAGGTTTTATAGAGGGCTCAGGCCAGGGTAAGAGGCAAAGAGTCCATGAAAGAGGGCAGGGCGAGGGATGGAGAGGGAGCTTGAGCAGGACCCTGGCCTACCCTGGCCTAGCCCTGAATCTTACTCTTCCAACCCATACCACATCTGTTTCCTGGCCACCCTTCCTCCACTGTTGCCTGGGACAGGATGTCATCCCCACAACTCATGACAGAAGCCAACACAGCTGGTTGCTCACGTGTATGTGCAGGGGCCCACGTGCCTGTGCACGTGCCCACGAAGACTCGCCTGAAAGCCTCGGCCTTCCTGTGTGTGCTCACACACAGGGTGGATACCCACCCAACCCTCAGCCACTCCTCACCCCACCTGCCTTCCACTGGAGAGAGCTTCATTTTCCCTGGACTCATTCCACGCCTACACGTGTGAGAGCACCCGCCTGCATGTGTTGCCAAGGAGCTTCCAGAACACAAGCTGTTCATTCATTTCTTCCCTCACTCATGGCCCCAAGCAGTGTGCAGTCCGGTGGGATGCCATAATAATCACAGTAGTAATGAAAATGATAGCTGACTTTCAGAGAACGCTGCTCTGTGCTAGCACTATTCCAGGGGCTTTAAACACATTAATCCCCTTAATCCCCACAATAATCCCATGAAATAGTTACTAGTTTAAAATCCATTTTACAAATGGAGAAACTGAGGCACAAAGACGTTAAGGAACCTCCCAAGGTCACAGAACCAGTCCATGGCAGGATCTGAACTCAAGCAGGCTGGTTCCAGAGGCTGTTCAGAACCACAGAAAGTGCAGTAAAAAGTGACCGACAATCCCCACTGTTTCCCAGGGTGCAGGGGCAGCCCCGGGGTAGGGCTGGCACGTGGGCTGGGTTCTTGGCAGGCCCTGCTCCAGCTGCCATTGGGCCTGAGAGCTTCCCTGGGAGACTGTGTCCCCCAGCATGTAGGGTACAGCCCAGCAGTAGTGTCCCAGTCCCCTCAGCTGGCACTGGTCCCATTTCAGGGCAAGGGGGAATGGGGCTGACTTCAGGAGGCCAAGTTGTGCAGTCCCAGAGCCTGGGCCAAGCCATCCTTATCTCACCCAACACCCAAGTTTGGCATTCCAGCCCTGGGCCACCACATAGTTCAGGTCACCACAGCCTCTATCCTGGGTCAGCCTACACCCTTAATGCCCCAGTGGGTTAGTCTCCCCCACTGAAGCCAGGACAAGCCACCTCGAGGGTGAACTTGATTCCATCTCTCTCCGACTCCCAGCTCACCTGTCCCTGGCTAATCCTGTCCCTTGGGCTGAGAAAAAGAGGAGAAGAGATAAGAGGGGAGGGGAGGGAAGGAGGAAGGTGAGCATGTTTAAATGCCCTGAGTACCTGAGATACACAGAACTGAAAACACCCTTCCCTTGGAACTTCACTGTAATATCAGAGCAGTAAAACAACACAGGTTTGGAATCAAACTACAGGTTGAACCCTGAATCTGCCACCTACCGACTATGACATTGGACAAATTACATACACTAAGACTCAGTTGCCTTATCTGTGACATGGGGCTGATAAAACATAAACTTGGTAGGTTTGACTCTTAATATACAAAATAATATACACAGAGCACCCAGCAAAGTCCCCCTGCCTTCCCTGGCTTTCACATGAGGACTGAAACCGTCCTCACAGGGTTAACAAGAATTACATGCCGGGTTCTGGGCAGAAGTATAGGAGTAATTAAGCATTAATCAGGCCACACTTTGGCCCATTCCTTTTTTTTTTTTTTTTTTGAAACGGAGTTTCGCTCTTTTGCCCAGGCTGGAGTGCAATGGCGCGATCTCAGCTCACCACAACCTCCGCCTCCCGGGTTCAAGTGATTCTCCTGCCTCAGCCTCTCGAGTAGCTGGGATTACAGGCATGCACCACCATGCCTGGCTAATTTTTGTATTTTTTTAGTAGAGACGGGGTTTCTCCATGTTGGTCAGGGTGGTCTTGAACTCCCGACCTCAGGTGATCCACCCGCCTCGGCCTCCCAAAGTGCTGGGATTACAGGCGTGAGCCACCGCACCCGGCTTTTTTTTTTTTTTTTTTTTGAGAGGGAATCTCACTCTGTCACCCAGGCTGGATACATACAGTGGTGTGATCTCAGCTCTCTGCAACCTCCACCTCCCGGGTTCAAGCAATTATCCTGCCTCAGCTTCCCAAGTAGCTGGGACTACAGGAGTGTGCCGCCACACCTGGCTAATTTTTATATTTTTAGTAGAGATGGGGTTTCACCATGTTGACGAGGCTAGTCTTAAGCTCCTGACCTCAACTGATGCTCCTGCTTCGGCCTCCCAAAGTGCTGGGATTATAGGCGTGAGCCACCATGCCTGGCCAGCTTTTATTTAAGAATTGTTTAAGGCCAAGTGCAGTGGCTCATGCCTATAATCCTAACACTTTGGAAGGCTGAGGTGGGAGGATCACTTGAGTCCAGGAATTCGAGACCAGACTGGACAACATAGCAAGACCCCATCTCTACTAAAATTTTTTTTAAAGGCTGGACGTGGTGGCTCATGCCTGTAGTCCCAGCACTTTGGAAGGCCAAGACAACAGGATTACCTGAGCCTAGGAGTTTGAGATCAGCCTGGGCAACATGGCAAGACCTTGTCTCTTTTATAATAAATTTTTTTTTTTAATTTAAAAAAATTAACCAGGTGGGGTGGTGCATGCCTGCAGTCCCAGCTACTCAGGAAGCAGAGGCAGGAGGCTCACTTGAGCCCAGGAGGTTGAGGCAGCAGTGAGCTATGTTCACACCACTGCACTCCAGCCTGAACAACAGAGCGAGACCCTGTCTCAGAAAAGAAAAACAACAAACAAACAAGGATTAAGATCCTGAATTCCAGCAGAAGGGCCAATTTGAAGACCCTCAGAGAGGAACCGATTCAACATGAGAATGCAGTTTCTTTATTTCTGCATGCACTCTTCAACCAATTAACAATTCCCACACCTTGGCCACCCCACCCCAAACCCCACAAAACCCCTAGCCCCAAACGCTTCCCCACGATGATGAAATTCTTTCGCTACTGCACCCTCGGTGTTGGTGTGTCAACTTGCTGGACCTTGGGCAACACACCGGTTAGGGTCACAGGACCAACTTTCGGAGGGGCCTGGGAAGTCTCCAAACCCTAAAATGAAATCCTACCTCCAAGTTAAAAGCCCCTAACCATATCCTCTCCACTTCCTCTGGCAGGAAGGGGCCCACTGAGGACCCTCACCTGGGGAGAGGGAGGGAGTAAAAGGAAGTTCAGGGAGGGACCACCAGGTAGCAGAAGGGAAGAGGGAGGGGAGGGGAGGGGAGGGGAGGCCAGGGGAGGCCAGGGGAGGCGAGGAAAGGCGGGGGAGGGGAGGGGAGGCGAGGTGAGGGGAGGGGAGGCGAGGGGAGGGGCGAGGAGGCGAGCGAAGGCGGGGGAGGGGAGGGGAGGGGAGGGGAGGGAGGCGAGGGGAGGGGAGGGGAGGGGAGGCGAGGGGAGGGGCGGGGAGGCGAGGGAAGGCGGGAGGAGGGGAGGTGAGGGGAGGGGAGGGGACGGGTGGGCCAGCAAGAAGAGTTCAGCTCTCTATGTGTGTCCCTTGAGGGGAGAGTCTGGGGTCTGTGCCACTTCTGATATACTTACTCACTCACTCACTCACTCACTCATTCATTCAATACACTTTTATTGAGTCCCAGGCACTGTTCTGGGTGCTGGGGGGAACACAAGCCCTGTGCCCAGGAAGAGTCTAGTTTTCTTCATGGATACATACAAAATGAATCATTTGGTAAGGGCTATGAAGAAAATCAGACACAGGAAAGGATTGGAGTTGTTACTACTCTACACAGAGCCACGAGGTGGGCCTCTCTGAGGAGGGTCCCCTTGAGCTGATTAAGACCTGAATGAGAAGAAGCCTGTCAATCGGAGGGGACAGCAGCTGGAGTGGGTTAAGGAGTGGATCTGGGGAGAGCTAAAGAAGATGTGGGATGAGGGAGGGGCTGCCTGACCACAGTAAGTTTACATTTTAGTCTCAGGTTGTTGGAGCCCTAGAGATAATCTAGTCCAACCTCCTTCCCTCCTTTTTGTAAAAAAGGATGGGCCCTTGCTATGCTGCCCTCACTGTGTGGCATGATCATAGCTCACTGCAGCCTCCAGTTCCTGGGCTCAAACGAGACTCCTGCCTCAGCCTTCTGAGTTCCTGGGACTACAGGTGCACACCGCCATGCCCAGCTAATTTTTAATTTTAATTTTAATTTTTTTTAATGGAGTCTTGCTCTGTTGCCCAGGCTGGAGTGCAGTGGTGCAATCTCGGCTCACTGCAACCTCTGCCTCTCTGGTTCAAGCTATTCTCCTGCCTCAGCTTCCTGAGTAGCTGAGATTATAGGTATGCACCACCACACCTGGCTAATTTTTGTGTTTTTAGTAGAGACGGGGTTTCACCATGTTAGCCAGGCTGGTCTCAAACTCCTGACCTCAGGTGATCCGCCCGCCTCGGCCTCCCAAAGTGCTGGGATTACAGGCGTGAGCCACCCTGCCTGGCCTAAATCATTTATAGAGATGGGGTCTCACTATTTTGCCCAGGCTGGTCTCAAACTCCTGGTCTAAAGCTATCGTCCCATCTCAGCTTCCCAAAGTGTTAGGATGACAAGCATGAGCCACCATGCCTGGTGCAAGCCCCCATTTCATAAATGGGGAAACCTTCCTCAAAGAAAGGAGGAAGCTGTCAGAGTGACCAGTGGTTGGTACTGAGCCTGGCCTCCTGCAGGACTCCCAGGCCAGGATGCCAACTCTCGCTGCCTCTTCTTTGTCTATCATACACATCTCTGGTTCCATCTGACCAGACTGTCGGTTCCCCTGGCCCCTGCTGTGCAACCCAAGGCCATCCTCCTGTCTGTCAGCCTGGTCTCCCCTGCTGTCTGACTATATCTTTGGTCCAATCATCTCTTTGCTGCTGCTGTTCTGATGATAGATGAGGTTTCAAGGCTCTAGCAAACAAGCCTGTCCATGAGGAGCGAGGGGAGATCTTAGCTACTTCCCAAGGCCCCCCACCAGCGCAGCGAACCCAGAGCCTTGGGGCTGGATGCCAGCATCTCTTCAGGTCCTGCTCCCAGCTGCCCTTCCACTGGTCACAAGGACTCCGCCATCAATCAGGTCAGGCTGCCCCTCCTCAGCAACTCTCCCCCAGAATGTCCTTCTCCTACATCTGGCCTCCCCAGACACCTGCTTCCTCCTCATACATCCTCCTGCCTGTGAAATCCAGCCTGACCTGTGAAAAGGGCACCGGACAGCAGCAACAGCTGCTGCCTCTGGCTTCTTACAGATTCCTAAAGTCTAACCTCAATCCCTCCTGCTACAGAAAAAGTGCATTTCTCCTGGCTCAATCTCTGTCAAAGCCAAGAAGACAGGGTGGCCTCTAAATAGAGAAGTGATTCAAGTCTCTGCCTGCCCCACTCTTCCTGGTCTCCTCATCTGTCTACTACCCCAACCCTACTCTGAAGGGGCAGCCTTCAGCCAGGCCCGGATCCGGTTACTATCTCCCAGCCCATCCTTGTTACCTCCCAATTCCCCCTTCCCCGGCCCTCTCCATGGTCCACCCAACCCAGCCAAAGGTTCAGAGCCTCCCCTTATAAACTCCGTGACACCCAGAGTTCAGAAGATCACACCAGGTTGGGGATTCAAAGGAGTCCAGAAATTATTCATCACATATCCAACTCTGTCCTGTTTACCTTGATTTTTTAAAAGTATCAGTTACCCATAAAGATCCTAACAAATATGAAAAGGAAAGGCAATTACAAAAGATCCTTCATTATTCCACACACAAGAGTCAAAGATTTTGCCAACAGCCTCACTTTATAAATGCAAAAATAGGTCCAGAGAGGGAAAGTAACTTGCCTAAAGTCACACAGCAAGTGAGATGGCAGGACTAGAAGCCACGTCTTTGGTCACCCTCTGTGTGGTCTCCCTGAAAACTGGTGGTTCTCACCAGCAGCCTCTCGACACACGAGCTCCACTGCCCTCTGCCCACACCTCCCACTGTCAGTCTCCTTCCCTTCCCACCCCTACATACTGTTCTTCTCAACAGGGACCCAAGTCTGTCTCACCTACATACTGGGACCATTAAAGTGAAGAACATTGCCACTGCCACTGTGCCTGGTGCCAGCACACCCCTGAGACACAGCAGGTCAACCACAGCACTCACCTCAACAGCCCTCCCTCACCCCACCTGACGGGCACCCATGCCAATGATGCATAGGTCTCTGTCTTCTTAATCATCTCTGTCGAGGGGCCAGGCTGCAAATTACCCATCTCCCCAACCCCAGAGAAAGTCTAGGTGCATAGGAGAGAAGGGAGACTATGAAAATGAGTCTTCCTTTTATACCATGAGGGATTCCAGGTAGATCTCAGAAAGGACTTCCAGGTGGGAGAGATGAGTTTGGAGAACTGGTAGGGGGAAGAGGAGTGTGCAGAATGGGACGCCTCCCTGCAACCCCTACCCCAGTGCCCCATCTAGAGCCAGAGCAGCTGAAAGCCAAAGGCTGCCAGGGCAAATGGGAACAGGTGTGAGGAGGCGGACCCTTGAGGCTGGGGGTGCAGGAGCAGCAAGTTGCTTCTTCCTGGGCCCATTGCCTCTCTGCTGACACCAAATAGGCAAGAGAAGGTGACCGAGTGGCTGCTGCCTTCCCAGGGAGAGACGCTGTGTCTCCACCATTCCCCTGGCTGCTCCCACCTATCCCTAGCCGGGGTCAGCTTTGGGGTCGGGGGTGTGGCAGAGAAGAGGAAAAGAAGGCATGGCTGGGGCAGGGGCCTCCCAGGCTCCCGTCTCATCAGAATTCAGCCTTGCCTGGGGTGATCAGGGGTCCTGATGACTCTCCCGCTGTCCCCTTTAAGAACCCATCGCCACACAGAGCCCCCTCTCCTACGGTCCCTCCAGTATCCTTCTAGGAGAGAAGGAGAGGTCCGGGCATCGGTGTCTCCACCGTCACTCACATAGCCTATGTGTTTGGGAAAGTGGGGTCCCTATCCACCTGCCCACAGCCCACAGCGCTCCTGGTCTCCTGCGGACAACGCTCCCCTCGCGGACATCGCCAGGCAGTCCACACCTGCCCTTGCCCTCACCTGCCTGCCCGCCCCTCCCCGCCCCCGGCCCACCCAGGCCGGCTCCGGCCAGTCCTACCTGCTCCGGGCTGGGGGCTCAGCGCCCGGGCAGCCTCCCTGAGCACCAGCACCAGGAACCAGAGCTCGCCCCGCATGGTGGGTGCTCGGACCTGCCCCCGGCCTGCTCGCTGCCCCGGCCCTGACGAGGGAGGGGGCCCTGGCTCCGGCTCCGGCCGCGCGGTCCCCGGGGCTGGCGGAGGCGCGGGCGGCGAGGAGACAGCGGAGCGCGGGGCCGGGCGAGCCGGCGGGAGCGGCGGGAGCGGCGAGAGCGCGAGCGGAGCGGGAGGCTGTGGCCTCCGGGAGCAGGCGGGGAGCGGGGGGGGGGCCGCTGGGTCGGTGGAGGGGTGGGGAGCTGGGGCAGGGGGCGGGGCGGGGGGCGCTGCGTCGTTGGGGGCTCTCCCCGCGCCTGCCCTCAGCCCTCCCGGAGCGCTCCCCTAGAGCTCCTGCAGCCGCTCCAAAGGCAAGGGGTGCAGAGTAGGAGACAGGGCGGGAGCCCCTCGGGCTGAGAGAACCCCTAGAAGCATCAGCCGCCCGGCGCGCCTCACTGAGTTCCTGGCTCCCTTTCCCTCCTCCGTTCCGCCGGGAAAGCTGCAGAGAGAAGGCCCGAGGGACTGGACCCCTGGAAGGGACAGGTGCCCCCTCCCTGGGCCACGGGCCCCTGCCTGTCCCCCGCCCCCAGCTCCTCCAAGCTCTGCGGCTTTCTGAGCTGTTCTTCGGAATTCTGTGCTTCTCTGATGCTTTGTCCTCCAGCCCCCACCCCCAGGAATCTCCTCCTGCAGCAAAGACCCCCAGCTTTTCTCCCCAAGAGGGACCTGAATCCCACCCCCCTCTCATGACTCCACCTTATCCCTCCATCCCCACATTTCCAGCACCGATTTGCCCCCCAACCCTGGCAGACATGAGAGTGGAGGGGGCCTGACTACCCCCTACTCTGCAACAGCCTGGACCCCTCCCCACGAGTAGGTAACCCAGGCCTCCCGCCTCTCTGGGGCTTCCAGGCCTGCTCAGGGCCAGACCCAATCAATCTTCAGAGCCAGCCCCAGACGAGGAAACGGCTCACCCCACCTGCCACCACCTTCTCACAGGCTCTGGGGACAGATCATCTTTTCATTTTTTCTTCCAGGACAGAATAAAAATACCCGCAATGTAGGATATTTAATAGACGGCAAGGAATCAGGTCAGGACACGGAGGTGTCTCTTTCCTCCCCTGACCTACTTGGTTCTTGTGACGGCAAGGAGCTGGGGCGCTGGAGAGTGGGAGACCGGGTGAGGGGGCACTCTGGCTTCTAGTGGGCTGGGGCCTAGGGACTAGAAAACGGCGGAGAGGAAAGGTGCGAACGCTGACCGCCATTGGAGAAATTTTCCAGGAGGAGGGATATAGGTGGGGACAGGAGAAGGTACACTGTGGGATGAAGAGGTAGATTCCGTGGCACTGAGGTTAAGAAAAAAAAAAAAAGACCTAAGAAAGGAAGCAACTAAAGGCTCTCTAATCTCTTACTCCTTCCGCAGGGCCCAGAGTCCCAGAGACTACCTCCTCCAGCCCTAAACCCAGTGTCCGCTTACCATGGAACAAGGCAAGGCCGGTCTGTAAATTCTTCTTGATGTCTAATTTAAATCCCAACTTGGCGGACTCTCAAACAGGATCAGATAGGCAACTGCCTCCAGCTGCGGCTTCTTGCTGCCCTCAAGTGGCCACGTGACGAGCCACAACCCTCCCGTCCTGTGGGTTTCCTCTTTCCTGGGCCTGCCCACCCCCAGTCTCCGACCTCCTGCCTTCCCCGAGGTCAAGGTGAGAGGTCCTGGGACGGATTCCAGCTCCAGCCCCGGCGTCTTTGCACATTGCTCCATCTGGGGTACCTCGTGGTCTGTCTTACAAGAAGAGCTCAGGCTGAAACATAAACTTGGATATAGTAGAAGCAAATGTATAAATTTTAATGTAAGGCTCTAGACCTTGAGGTCGTAATCACCTGGAGGGTGTGTGTGTGTGTGTGTGTGTGTGTGTGTTTTGTTTTTTGAGACAGGTTCTCGCACGTTGCCTAGGCTGGAGTGCAGTGCTGCGATCATAGCTCACTGCAGCTTCCAACTCCTGGACTCAAGCGATGGGGAGCGTATATGAAAACACAGATTTCTGGACTCCACCCTCAAGTTTCTGAGTCACTAGGTCTGGGATGAGGGCCAAGCGTACCCAGGTAATGCTGCTGGTCCCAGGACTACATTTTGAGAGCCAGTGCTGTTGAATCCCCAGTTCCTTGCAGTCCCTCACTGCTCCTCGTCTGCCAGTAAGAGAAAATGCAAACAGCTCAGGAAAAATCGACAACCGGGACAAAAACTTTAGTAGCTCGAAAAAGGTCAAAGAGGGGGCACCCGGATTTGAACCGGGGACCTCTTGATCTGCAGTCAAATGCTCTACCACTGAGCTATACCCCCTCTGCCGGGAAGTGAGCGCAGGTTGTCTCTTAGTGCTATTGCTGCGCAGGCGCTGTGTGGCGTTCCCGAAGGTAAGTGGAAGTTGGGTAAGATGTTTACAAGAGGTGGAAAAAATACAACTCCCAGAAAAATGACTCACTTGGAAGCAGGGGTTGTTTCCTGAAGCTCTGAGCTGAAGATTTCCACTGGCGGTGTAAGAAAATATATTCCTGGGGTGTGGAAGGAGTCTCTAGGAATATTTCACTTCGGGGGTGTCCTACTCTCCTGCCTTGCAGAAGCCCCCTTGCCACGTCTAGGAGTTTCTTTCTCCCTCGCACATGCTCACGCGGCTTCTCCCGATCTGTCTTCCCCAGCCCAGCCCAGCCCTTAGAAACTCAGCCTCCCTCCCGCCATGAAAGAGCCGTCGGGGTCACTGGCCAGGCTGACCTGGGGGTGCGCCCGCCTCCGCCCTGCCATTGCGAGGTTGAGCCACCTGCACCGTGTTCCAAGGGTCAGCCCTGAGCTCCTCGCCCTCACTGGTACTGCATTCCACCCTGGGATGCACACGCAGGCTGAGCCACTGGCAGGGGCTAGGACTCCATCCTCACTCGCCTGCAAAAGAAAAGATGGTGGCACGGCCAGACACTTCCTCCCGTTCCATCTGTGCAGAAACTCTTTAGGGGACCTCCGGAAACCAAAACACTAAAACTTAACGGCTGCAAAGGGGGCACCCGGATTTGAACCGGGGACCTCTTGATCTGCAGTCAAATGCTCTACCACTGAGCTATACCCCCACCACACCGTAGGAGTTTCATTAGAATAAATTTCGACGGAATAGGGGTGTGGTCTTCAATATCCTTTAAAATTTTAATCTGCGGGTTGCGTCCGGATACCTATTGAAAAAAACACAAAATACAGTGGGAATGGCCAGAACTCCTGAGTTCTTCCTCCACAGTCACGCTTTCGGAAAAACAACTAGATTAAGGAATCTTGGGTCCTCTGTATCCGTGCCTAGACTCTCCCCCAGATGTCCACTAACTGGCTTGAGAAAAGGACTGTCCCCAGGATCGCCCCAGGTCTAGGGATGTACAGATGAACAGACTGGATCTCCACCTTGTCTCCTGGACTTTTCCGGCTCCAGAGTCGCTCCTCCCCTTCTCTCAAACCAAAAGCCAGTTTGAGGAACAGACAGAGGAGAAGGCAGAAATAAGAGGTGAACAGTTTTCAATAGCATTTATTACAGACTTATAAAAATCCTAATACAGGATTTTTTTTAAACTCCTGGCCGGGCACGGTGGTTCACGCCTGTAATCCCAGCACTTTGGGAGGCCGTGGCGGGCGGCTCACGAGGTGAGGAGATCGAGACCATCCTGGCCAACATGGTGAAACCCCATCTCTACTAAAAATACAAAAACTTAGCAGGTCGTGGTGGTGCGCGCTTGTAGTCCCAGCTACTCGGGAGGCTGAGGCAGGAGAATCGCTTGAACCCGGGAGGCGGAGGTTGCAGTGAGCCGAGATCGCGCCACTACTGCACTCCAGCCTTGGCGGCAGAGTGAGACTCCAAAAAAAAAAAAAAAAAAAAAAATCCTTGCGCAAAGACAAAATAAGCAGCCCCTGTAGGAATCCGGTATATTTGGGAGGAGCGGGATTCACATTGGAAGGACACTAGTAGTGAAGGGGATGCTGTGGAGTGGCTTAAAGTCTAAGAACTGTGGTCAGAGTCAGCATCTCAGAGGGAATGGAAAGACGAGGAAGAGTGGAATCTCTGCAGTGCAAAGGGCTGTCCCTATCTGAGACGTCCTGTCCTCCTGCATTACCCCTTCCGGTTTTTGCCTCTACCTTCTTCCCCTTGAGCCCACCTTCTTCACCTTTCTAGAATCTCCTTTGCCCAAAGGGAATGTGACAAAAATGGCTGAGGGGCCAAAAAGCCTGAGGGTGGGGGTGGGTTGAGGAAATGAAGACCAATTCCAGAGGTGTCTTTTTTTTTTTTTTTTTTTTTTTTTGAGACCCAGTCGGGCTCTGTTGCCCAGGTTGGAGTGCAGTGGCGCAATCTCAGCTCACCGCAACCTCCGCCTCCCGGGTTCAAAGGATTCTCCTGTCTCAGCCTTCCTAGTAGCTAGGATTACAGACTCCCGCCACTACGTCCGGCTAATTTTTGTGTTTTGTTTTGTTTGAGATGGTGTCTTGCTCTGTCACCCAGGCTGGAGTGCAGGGGCACAATCTCAGCTCACTGTAACCTCCACCTCCCAGGTTCAAGCAATTCTTCTGCCTCAGCCACCCGAGTAGCTAGGACTACAGGCATGCACCACCACCAAGCTAATTTTTATGTTTTTAGTAGAGACGGGGTTTCACCGTGTTAGCCAGGCTGATCTCCAACTCCTGACCTCAAGTGATCCTCCGGCCTCAGCCTCCCAAAGTGCTGGGATTACAGGCGTGAGCCACCGTGCCGGGCCTCAGGGGTCTCTTAATCTGCCCCCCAACACACACATTATTCCTACGGAGAGGTTGAGGGCTGAGGAGAAGGAGAGGGTTCCACTCCCTAATTCTGCAATGTATTCACCATTTCCCTGACATCTCCAAGAAGGATGCCTGTGGCCATGGTGGAGGGGCAGCTTATTCCGCTGTGCTGTCTGCAGGAATCCAAGGTATGCAGTCCAATTCTCAGCAACGGGTTGGGAGAATGGTGTCAATCTCACTGTCCATAGCAGCCACTGTTCCCACCAGAGAACCATAAAAAAGTAATAAATAGCCACTTGATTTTCCACTCACGTTGACCATGCAAAACCCCAAAGTTTCTGGTCGGCCTCAGACTGGAACATCAGTTAGCAACGGCCTGAGATTGCATCCACTGGAGCGCAGCAGGCGGCCTGCAGGGAGGGAGGAACAGGAAGGACAGCCTATCCCAAGAGAGTGATGGCCTTCAAGTCCCCAACCCTTTCCCAAAGCAGACTGGGTGCAGGAGGCAAAGTTACATCCAATCATTCAATTAACAGAGACAAACTGACTTGAGTACCTGCTGTGCATCAGGTACTGTGCAAGGCTTTGGAGTCACTGGTGAAAAGGCAGACATGCCCCTGAGGCTTACTGGCTGATGGAAGAGATAGATACTAAATAAATGGTCAGACACATAATTCTATAATTACATGCAGTGATAAAGGAAATATACAGAGGCCTCTGGATGCCTGAGAGTCGGGGAGGGCTTCTCTGAGGAAGGAGCCTGGAGACTCACCTTGCTCGGCCCCTTAGTTGTGTCTTTGGCCAAGGATTCTTCACGGTGATGTGTGCCAGAAAGAGGCTCCCTCCGAAAGTTCCCCCATTAGACTGTAAACAACTCCGGCGCATGGGTGGAGTCTTGGTCATCTCTATCATCCTCAGCCTCGGTCTGGCACCGCACAGGGAACATGGAGGGTACTTAGAAAATGCTGATCGGGCCAGGCGCAATGGCTCACGCCTGTAATCCCTGTAATCCCAGCACTTTGGGAGGCGGAGGCGGGTGGATCACCTGAGGCCGGGAATTCGAGACCGGCCTGACCAACATGGAGAAACCCCGTCTTTACTAGAAACACAAAAATCAGGTGGGCATGGTGGCGCATGCTACTTGGGAGGCTGAGGCAAGAGAATCGCTTGAACCCAGGAGACGGAGGTTGCAGTGAGCCGAGATCATGCTATTGCACTCCAGCCTGGGAAACAAGAGTGAAACTCCACACAATCAATCAATCAATCAATCAAGTGGCCGGGGGCAGTGGCTCACACCTGTAATCCCAGCACTTTGGGAGGCTGAGGCAGGGGGCTCGTTTGAACCCAGGTGTTTGAGACCAGCCATGGGCAACGTGGCAAAACCCTCTCTCTACAAAAATACAAAAATTAGCAGGGCATGGTGGTGTGCGCCTGTAGTCCTAACTAGAGAAGCTGAGGTGGGAGGATCGCTTGAGCCCAAGAAGTTGAAGCTGCAGTGAGCCATGTTTGCACAACTGTAGCCCAAGAAGTTGAAGCTGCAGTGAGCCATGTTTGCACAACTGTACTCCAGCCTGGGGGGTGACAGAGTGAGACCCTGCCTCAAAAAAAAAAAAAAAAGATACCTGTGTACCCAGCCTGCCGTGATTCCCCTTGACAAGTAAGAGGAAAGGGAAATTTTCCAGGCCTGATGTAAGGCCCTTTCTATGTGGCCCAGCTCCTTCAAATCCTCCAGGTGATTACTCAGTAGCTATCTGCTCAGTGTCCCTTGTCAGGTAACTTACCTAAAATTGCAGCATTCCCTCCACACACTTCCAATCTCCCTTTTCTTTTCTTTATTTTTGTTTTTGGAAATGGGGGTCTGGATATGTTGCCCAGGCTGGACTCCAACTCCTGGCCCCAAGCCATCCTCCTGCCTCAGACTCTCCAGTAACTAGAACTACAGGTATGAACCACCATGCTGGCCCAATCTGTGTTTCTTACTCTTTATTCACCTTATCATTTATCACTTTTTTTTTTTTTTTGAGACAGGATCTTGCTCTGTCACCCAGACTGGAGTGCAGCAACATGGTCAGAGCTCACTGCAGCCTGAAACTCCTGGCTCAAGTGATTTTCCTGCCTCAACCTCATGAGTAGCTAGGAATACAGGTGTGTGCCACCACACCCAGCTTTTTTTTTTTTTTTTTTTTTTTTTGTAAAGACAGAGTCTTGCTCTGTTGCCAAGGCTTTTCTCAAACTCCTGGCTCAAGTCATTTATCATTTTCTTTTTTTTTTTTAGATGGAGTTTCGCTCTTGTTGCCCAGGCTGGAGTGCAAGGGTACGATCTCGGCTCACTGCAACCTCTGCCTCTGGGGTTCAAGCGATTCTCCTGCCTCAGCCTCCTGAGTACCTGGGATTACAGGCACGCTCCACGACACCCAGCTAATTTTTGTACTTTTAGTAGAGACGGGGTTTCTTCATGTTGGTCAGGCTGGTCTCAAACTCCCGACCTCGAGTGATCTGCCCGCCTCGGCCTCCCAAAATGCTGGGATTACAGGCATGAGCCACCGCGCCCAGCCATCATTTTCTTTTTTTTTTTTTTTTTGAGACGGAGTCTTGCTCTGTCACCCAGGCTGGAGTGCAGTGGCCGGATCTCAGCTCACTGCAGGCTCCGCCTCCCGGGTTCACGCCATTCTCCTGCCTCAGCCTCCGGAGTAGCTGGGACTACAGGCGCCCGCCACCTCGCCCGGCTAATTTTTTGTATTTTTAGTAGAGACGGAGTTTCACCGTGTTAGCCAGGATGGTCTCGATCTCCTGACCTCGTGATCCACCCGTCTCGGCCTCCCAAAGTGCTGGGATTACAGGCTTGAGCCACCGCGCCCGGCCTATCATTTTCTAACTGACTATATATTTTTCCTGTTTACCATCTGCCTCCCCTACTGGAAAGTAAGCTCCATGAGGGCAGGGATTTTTGTCTGTTTTGCTCACTGCTGTTTCTCCATTGCCTAGAACAGTACCCTGCACAAAGGAGGTGCTCAAGAAAGATTTGTGGACTGAATGGTGTCATTTACTCTACAGAAACTCTGGGAGGTATAATGAACCTCCTACTTACAGATAAGAAACTAAGCTGGGCGTGGTGGCTCACGCCTGTAATCCCAGCACTTTGGGAGGCCGAGGTGGGCGGATCACGAGGTCAGGAGTTCAAGACCATCCTGGCTAAGACGGTGAAACCCTGTCTCTACTAAAAATACAAAAAAATTAGCTGGGCGTAGTGGCAGGCGCCTGTAGTCCCAGCTACTTGGGAGGCTGAGCCAGGAGATTGGCGTGAACCCAGGAGGCAGAGCTTGCAGTGAGCCGAGATCATGCCACTGCACTCCAGCCTGGGTGACAGGGCAAGACTCCGTCTCAAAAAAAAAAAAAAAAACCTGAAGGTCAGGTTTCTGCCTGGAAGGCTTGTTCCCCAGGTCTCCCCGTGGCTGTCTCCTTCTTTTCATTCAGGTCTCAGCTCAAAAGTTACCTCTTAGGAGAGGCCAGAACTGAATCAGATCTATCCCTCTCCCCTCCATTTCTGGTATCCACTTCACATCACTTCTCAGCACCTCAGATTATGGCAGCCAAGCATGGTGGCTCACGCCTGTAATCCCAACACTTTGGGAGGTCGAGGCCGGTGGATCACCGGCGGTCAAGAGTTCAAGACCAGCCTGGCCAACATGGCGAAACCCCATCTTTACTAAAAATATAAAAATTAGCCAGGCATGGTGGCAGGTGCCTGTAATCCCGGCTACTCAGGAGGCTGAGGCAGGAGAATCGCTTGAACATGGGAGGCGGAGGTTGCGGTGAGCTGAGGCCACACCATTGCACTCCAGCCTGGGTGACAAGAGCAAAACTCCACCTCAGAAAAAAAAAAAGATTATTGCGTTTAGGTGGTGGAGTGCTACCTCTTTCTCCACTAGAACAAGCCCCTGCTCCACTAGAACAAGCCCCTGAGAGCAGGGATGCTGTCTGCTCGTGGCTTACCCACCACATCTCACCTGTGGGGAGATGCCCAATTGCCTTGGCCCAGGAGCCAACTGTGAGCCAGATTCTCCCAGGAGAGAGGCAGAAGAAGGGTTCTGATGGTCAGTCATCCATTGGTTCAGCCAGGCCTGGAGATCCAGGTGGGGCAGCCACTAACCCTTCCCCGGTGAGGGTACAGCAGCACAGTGGCCTTTGCTGGTACTGAGAGTAAGGAAATGGGAGATCTCCACCGTCCTCACAGAGTCCTTCACGTCCTGCTTATTGGCAAAATCAAGACTGAAGCATCCCGCAGAGCCTGTGGATAGAGGAGCCCAGCCCCAGGCAGCCTGCTAGGGCCCAGCCTTGCTTCCTACTGCCTCACAGGTGCTCTCTGGCTCCCTCTCCCGCTGTCCCAGCAACAGAGGCCCATGCCTGGATGAGGCAGAGATGGGGGCCCTGCCACAATGGTAGCAACCACATCAAATGACACCAGCAGCTCATGGAAAGCCTCTTTATGACAATCCCATAGGTGGGAATTAATGATCCTCCTCATTTTATACTTGGGGAAACTGAGGATTAGAGAGGTGAAGTCACTTGTACAAAGGCCCACAATGAATGAAAAATGGAGTTAGAACTTGAACCAGCAACTCTGGCTTCTATAGTCAATTGCACTGAGGGTACTGACGCCCTTCATCAGGCACAAACCAGCCCTCCTCATGCTGCTGGTATAGAGACTCTCAGAAACTGGGACACCAGGAATTAATCTCAGAGAGGCTAAGTGACCAGCCTGAGGGCACACAGCTAGTACCACTGGGCCCTCTCCCAACTGTAGGGGGCTTACCTCATGGGCCAGCATTTTATATAGCTCCTCTCAAGCAGTCAGCAGCCAATCCCGGTCCACGCTGTCAATCACAAGGATGACGAACTGTCAGGCTTTCTCTATGGTAAACATGTTTCCCCCGGTCTCTGCACTGCCCAGACGCCAGGCCCAGAGAAAGGAAACCATGCAGCCTCAAGATTTCACCACCCTGCTTCCATTATAATTGTCTTTGGCAGCTGGGATTACAGGCATGTGCCACCACACCTGGCTAATTTTTGTATTTTTAGTAGAGATGGGGTTTCGCCATGTTGGCCAGGATGGTCTCAAACTCCTGACCTCAGGTCACCTGCCTGTCTCGACCTCCCAGAGTGCTAGGATTACAGGCGCGAGCCACCACACCTGGCCTGTAATTGTCTTTTCTATCCAGACATGGGAACAGCACACCTCTGGCTGTGTGGCAGCGGCTGAGGCTGTGCTACATAAGCACTGGGTGTTCATGACTCCATTTAGGCCTCACCACAACCCTGTGGACTTGGTACTGTTAGTATCCCCATTTTACAAATGAAGAGATTGAGGCTCCGTGAGGCTACGTATCTTGCTCTTGACCACACAGCTGATGAATAGCAGTGCTGGAAATGGAACCCAGCTCTGTCTCAGTCCAGGAATTAAACCACTGAATTCTACTCCTGCTGGAGTAAGAAGGTAAGGCCCTATAGACAAGGGGCCTACCGCATCCAGTGCATCAAACAAAGCTGCCAGCAGCTGCCAGGAAGTATTAGAACATGTTAACAGGCAGGCACTGCACTGTGTTGAGTATCTGACATATACATTACATATTCGTTTGTTATTTAATTTTCACAACTCAGGGAAATCATTATACATATATATGTATACATAAAACTTTTGTTTGTTTGAGGCAGAATCTTGCTCTGTCACCCAGGCTGGAATTTCAATGGCGTGATCTCGGCTGACTGCAACCTCCGCCTCCCAGGTTCAAGCGATTCTCCTGTCTCAGCCTCCCAAGTAGCTGGGATTACAGGCGCCTGCCACCACGCCCAGCTAATTTTTGTATTATCAGTAGAGGTGGAGTTTCGCCATGTTGGCCAGGCTGGTTTCGAACTCCTGACCTCAGGTGATCCACCCGCCTCAGATTCCCAAAGTGCTGGGATTAGAGGCATGAGCCACAGCAACCGGCCGATTATTATAATCTCTATTTCACAAGTTGGGGAACCAAGGCTCAGAGAAGTTACATGACTGTCTGATATCACACAGCTGCCTTGGAGCCCTGGTGCCCTCCTCACCTAGGTGTTGGTGATAAAGCTCAGAGCCTCCTGCCCCCCTATGTCCCACATGAGGAAGTGGGTCTTCTGCAAAATGATCTCCTCCATGTTGCTGCCAATGGTGGAACACGTATGGACCACCTCACTGGTCAAGCTGGGGAGGTAGAAGAGGGCACCAAGAGCTCAGTCCAGCCTACTCCCAACTCTGGCCCCCAAATGCTCTACTCCCAAAGCAGGCTGAATCTAACTCAGAACAAGTCCACCCAGGTTCACCAAGCACCTGCTGGGAGCCAGGCCCTGTGCTGGGCCCTGGGGAATGAAGACAGGAGTGAGACCAAGCCTTGCCCTGGCTTGGACCCCAGAGAAGGAAAACATCTTCAAGCAGGCTCCTCAAACTTTATCTCTTTTTTTCTTTTTATAGAAACTGGGTCCCACTGTGTTGCCCAGGCTAATCTTGAACTCCTGGCCTTGGGCTCCTGTCAAGAGATCCTCCTGCCTTGGCCTCCCAAAGTGCTGGGATTACAGGCATGAGCCACAGAGCCCAGCCTCCTCAAACTTTAATATGCAGTTGAATCACCTGAGAGTTTTGTCAAAATGCAGGTTCTGACCCAATGAGTCTGGGCTGGGGTCCAGGGTTTTGCATTTCTTTCTTTCTTTCTTTCTTTTTATTATTTTTTTTCTTTTTGAGACAGAGTCTCACTCTGTTGCCCATTCTGGAGTGTAGGCACAATCACGCCTCCCAGGTTCAAGCAATTCTTCCGCCTCAGTCTCAGAGTGGTTGGGATTACAGGCGCACGCCCCTACGCCCAGCTAATTTTTGTATTTTTGTAGAAATGGGGTTTCGCCATGTTGGCTGGGCTAGTCTCGAACTCCTGA
This sequence comes from Trachypithecus francoisi, assembly GCF_009764315.1. Taxonomy (NCBI): domain Eukaryota; kingdom Metazoa; phylum Chordata; class Mammalia; order Primates; family Cercopithecidae; genus Trachypithecus; species Trachypithecus francoisi. The sequence continues at coordinate 21,146,953 of NW_022681466.1, read as the reverse complement.
CCTCAAGTGATCCGCCCACCTCGGCCTTCCAAAGTGCTGGGATTACAGGGGTAAGCCACTGCATCCAGCTATGGTTTTGCATTATTTCTTTCCTTCTTCTTCTTTTTTTTTTTTTTTTTTTTGAGATGGAGTCTTGCTCTGTCCCCCAGGCTGGATTGCAGTGGCGTGATCTCGGCTCACAGCAAGCTCCACCTCCTGGGTTCATGCCATTCTCCTACCTCAGCCTCCCGAGTAGCTGGGACTGCAGGCACCCGCCACCACACCTGGCTAATTTTTTGTACTTTTTTTTTTTTTAGTAGAGATGGGATTTCACCGGGTTAGCCAGGATGGTCTCGATCTCCTGACCTCGTGATCCGCCTGCCTTTGCCTCCCAAAGTGCTGGGATGAGCCACCGCGCCCAGCCCCCTTTTTTTTTATTGAGATGTAGTCTCTGTTGCCCAGGCTGGAGTGCAGTGGCGCAATCTCAGCTCACTGCAACCTCCGCCTCCTGGGTTCAAGCGATTCTCCTACCTCAGCCTCCCAGAGTAGCTGGGATTACAGGCGCATGCCACTACGCCCAGTTAATTTTTTTTTTTTTTTTTTTTTTTTTGAGATGGAGTATCACTCCCATTGCACAGGCTGGAGTGCAGTGGCGTGATCTCAGCTCACTGCAACCTCCACCTCCCGGGTTCAAGTGATTCTCCTTCCTCAGCCTCCAGTGTAGCTGTGATTACAGGCATGTGCCACCACGTCCGGCTAATTTTTTTTTTTTTTTAGTAGAGACAGGGTTTCACCATGTTGGCCAGGCTGGTCTCGAACTCCTGTCCTCGGGTGATCCACCCGCCTCGGTCTCTCAAAATGTTAGGATTACAGGCGTGAGTCACCATGCCTAGTCCTTTTTAAAAATTTTATTTGTTTTTTAATTTTCATTTTTAGTAGAGACGAGGTTTCACCATGTTGGCCAGGCTGCTCTTGAACTCCTGATCTCAGGTGATCCGCCCGCCTCGGCCTCCCAAAGTGCTGTGATTACAGGTGTGAGCCACCGCGCCCAGCCACGGTTTTGCATTTCTAATACGCTTTCAGGTGATGCCTATGTGACTGGTCTGTAGACCACACTTTAAGAAGCAAGAGTTTTGAAAAATAGACACAGTGAGGGACATCAGAGAGGTGCTTCGTTTAAAGTGACATAGAAAACATACACATGCTTTTATATGTAAATAATGCTTCTGAAAAGTTACCGCAAAGTTACAATAGGAGGAAAACTAGGAGCTAGAGGCGAGAAGGAAACTTACTTTTCACTGTGTATTCCTCTATTGTTTGAAATTTTCCTTTATGCTTTTTAAAAATCATTTACATGGGCCGGGCGCGGTGGCTCAAGCCTGTAATCCCAGCACTTTGGGAGGCCGAGACGGGCGGATCACGAGGTCAGGAGATCAAGACCATCCTGGCTAACACGGTGAAACCCTGTCTCTACTAAAAAAATACAAAAAACTAGCCGGGCGAGGTGGCGGGCGCCTGTAGTCCCAGCTACTCGGGAGGCTGAGGCAGGAGAATGGCGTAAACCCGGGAGGCGGAGCTTGCAGTGAGCTGAGATCCGGCCACTGCACTCCAGCCCGGGCGACAGAGCGAGACTCCGTCTCAAAAAATCATTTACATGTATTACTTTTTCATGGAAAAGCTTATCCTAGGTAAAGTACTTTCGAGGCTGTAAAATGGGAGAGGTGCCATCCAGAGAGCGAATATCGGGGAAATCTGCGATCGGTATTTACTCAGCCTTACCCATATGTGCCAGGCTTGCTAGACCAGGAGCTACAGAGACTCAGTGAGCCTTTGGATTTGAAGAAGGGAAAGAAAGTTAACTGGCAGAGGGGACGGGGTGAGAAAGGGGCGACCTGCCGCTAGAGGGAGCCAAGAGCAGGAAGGCAGGTTGGGACACTTGGCAGGCCTGGAGCTGGGTTTGGCAGGGGTCCCAGGAAGATGGAGGAAAGCAGTGGGAGCTAGGGTTGCCCGTACGGTGCAGGATTTGAATGCCAGGCCAAGGAGCCGCAGTACTAGGAAGGTCCAAGCAGCGTTCTCAATCACTCCTGCGGGTACAGAGGAGCCCGGTAACCCAGGGAAGAGCTCTAGTGATTGGTCCCCATGCCTGTCAGTCTGGTGGGAGGCCCAGCCCTCTACCTTCCCCGCCCGAGAGTCAGTTACAACTGGTAGAGAATGGTGGTCTTTCCCGCATTGTCCAATCCCATGATGGTAACCTTCTGCTCTGGAAACATCGGAGGAAGCGCAGCGTCAGGGCCAAACCCGATGGCCAAGGGACTGTGTGCTCCCACCAGACCTCCCAGGAAGGAGATAGCGCTCCCCGCATGCTGGGGACCTCTGCCCACCTTAGCGTGTTTGCTTCCTACCCAGCCCCGACACCTGCCCCACTCCGGGACGCTAGAAAAGCCAGCTGAGCCCCCACCCCACTTCACATTCTAGAAGAGTCTGAAAGGCCCAGGGCGCCGCTGGGCTTGCCGCGAGACGGTGTCTGGAGAAAGAGCCGGACGCGAAGTCACAGTCGCAGGAAACCCGCAGCAGCCCCCCATCCCCGCCGCTGGCGCCGTTTAGCGGGGAGAAAGGAGGCTTGCCCAGCCCTGCGTCCTGGGGCGCACCAAAGCGCGAGGATCCAAGAGGAGCAGGCAGGGACGGGGGCAGGGGAGGCCGCGCGGCAGTCGAGGAGCGCCCATATACGACCCTCGGAGCCCGAGGTCCCCCAGTGCGTCCGACCCCAGACCAGAGGAGTCCCAGAAGAGAGCGAGATCAAAGCGCTCGCTTGGATGTCCTGTGCGCCCCTTACCCTGGTTCCCGAAGATGCTCATTAACTTGGCAATCAGCTGTCCTATGGCACTTCCCGGGCCGGACAGGTGCAGGAGGGCTCAGCGGCCTCAGGAGCGGAGTCGGCCCTGGTGCTCGGAGCTCCGCTCCCCCAGGGAGGGTCTGGCAGGCTTTGCCTATGAAGTTAGGGAAGCCCCACGCGTCATCAACCTGACCTGGGAACCCTCTGGGACGCTGGCCCTTCGCGAGCGCTATGGACACCCCAGTGACTAAGGGCTGCCTGTCCAGGGCCCGAGAGGTGCAAGGAATATGGGAGTTCCAGGCTCCAGTTCTCCCCTTCGCCCTGCGAAAACTCCAGTTATCCGGGTGGACTGCACCACCGCAAATCAGCGGAGACTCAGCACTGCTCCCGGAACCGGATCCCAGCTCTCCCTTCTCTGTGTGCCATGTCTAGGGCACTAGACTGAAGCAAAACCCCAGGCGACCCACTTTCTGTACCTACCAGTTGTGTAGTACAGACAGGGCTCACCGATCCTCTCTGAGCTGGGAGAATATTCCAACCCTCCACAGATCTTCAGTCGGTTCACTAGCGTGGGTCTTGTGGGCCCACTCAAAGTGTGTTCTGCTGGGGAAAGGCAGGGTCTCCCCTTGGTGCTTGGCAACTTCTAGGATAAATTAGTGCTCCTGCAATTCACTGACAAACCCACTGCCCAGGCACAGCTTCCTGATCCCCAGAAGTGGGCACCTGAAGACAAGGATGGAGCATGAAGAGAGATCCTCCAGCTGGAGGCCCTGCAGAGAGGCCCCAGATACCTGGCAGAGGAGTACATGAGCCAATACAGAACCAGGAGGCCAGATCTGAGGAGGTTATGGAAGGGGGGGGTTTCTGTTGTTGCTTGTGAATTTCTTCCTTTGCTTAAGCTGGGGGGGAAAATAATAATAATAAATAAATGAACAAACAAACAGATAACAAGAGGAAAAGTCGAAAAGGCAACATGCCCTCAGGCTGTGGAGGTGGGTACCAGGAGATCCAGCCAACACACCAGGGAGCCAGCTCCTTCCACCCCACTGCACTGCCCTCCTACAGCCTCCACTAAGGTAACGACCCTCCATTAAGGTAATAACTCTAACTGGTCTCCCTGCCTCTACCTCTCCTTTCCCAGGGCATCCTCTCCATGGCCCTATTAACCTTCCTAAAGCACAGCTCAGGGTCTGTAACTCTCCCAGCTCTTAAACCTTCAATGGCTCCCTATTGCTCACTGGATTCAGATCAGTCTCCACTTGACTGATCTGACATTCAAGAGCCTCCACGAACAGACCACACCTGCCTTGGCAGGTTTATCTCCCAGGCTCTGCATCTACTGGTTCCTGCCTACACATGCCCAGCTCTTTCTGACTGTACCTTTGCTTCTGCATTTCCTCCTTGAGTTCCTTTCACCTTCTCAGAAAAGAGAATGCCTGAGACCTTTTAGCTCCCCTGCCATAAAAGCCACCTGCTTCCCCAGCCCTCGCTTGGTTCTCCAGCTACATAGGGCTTTTCCCTACACTGGGATTATAGACGGGCAAGTCTGTTTCCTCCCATCAACTGTGAGTCCGAGGGTGGGGTTCCTATCTTATTAACCAGCATGTGACCCCCGCACTCCCTGCCTGGTCCGGAGCCCGGCACACAGGAGGAATGTGTTGTTATCAGACTGATGTAGAATGAGTTAAGCTACAGCCTGAGAAATGGCACTTGGAATATTGAAAAAGGAATGGGAACACAAGTTTAAGAGGATTGAGGAAGGCTGGGAAGTTTGCGGGAAGAAGGAAAATAGCTCACTAAATACAGACTTTCATCCCACCCAACTTGGTGCCCAGAGTTAGAAGGATAGAGTTGACTGCCAGAGCCCATCTGGGCTGATTGCGTTTCAGCCTTAGCAGAGAAGGAGCCAAGTCTGGGGCTGGGGGATGGGGCACCGAGGGTGCTGAAGGAAGCAGCAGTGTCTTAAGCATTTTACCATCTGTTTCCTGGGGGTAGGGGGATGGGGGGAGGAACCTCGTAGTGCATGCTGCCCTCCCCACTTCTCTTTGCAGAATTGAAAGTAATACTCTGCAAGCTGGAAACACTTCAGTAAACAAAGACAGGGGATCTCTCTGAGCATACTCTGGCTCAGGAAGTTGCCTGATTAAAAAAAAATACATAGTTAAAAGAGAAAAGAAGAAAAAAGAAAAAAACAGACAAGAAGATCTGCCTCCACTTTGAGGCCCAGGACCCGGATCTTAAGAAGCATTCATTCATTTATTCATTAATTTAACAAATATGGGCCGGGCGCGGTGGCTCAAGCCTGTAATCCCAGCACTTTGGGAGGCCGAGACGGGCGGATCACGAGGTCAGGAGATCGAGACCATCCTGGCTAACACGGTGAAACCCCGTCTCTACTAAAAAATACAAAAAACTAGCCGGGCGAGGTGGCGGGCGCCTGTAGTCCCAGCTACTCGGGAGGCTGAGGCAGGAGAATGGCGTAAACCCGGGAGGCGGAGCTTGCAGTGAGCTGAGATCCGGCCACTGTACTCCAGCCTGGGCGACAGAGCAAGACTCCGTCTCAAAAAAAAAAAAAAAAAATTTAACAAATATGAGCCAGGAAACACATGAAGTAGACAAAACAGACGCAGTTCGGGTCTTCATGTTTTTGTGTTTTTTTTTTTTGTTTTTTTGAGACAGAATCTTGCTCTGTCACCCAGGCTGGAGTCCAGTGGCGGGATCACGGCTCACTGCAGCCTCAACCTCCCAGGCTCAAGTGATCCTCCCAATTCAGCTTCCGGAGTAGCTGGGACTAGAGGTGAAAGCCACCACTCCCAGCTAATTTGTGTGTGTGTGTGTAGAGACGGGCTTCACCATTGGTCTCCAACTCCTGGACTCAAACAGTCTCCCTCCTCAGCCTCCCAAAGTGCTGGGATTACAGGCATGAGCCACTGCTCCCATTCCCAGTCTGTGTCTTTATGGAGCTTGTGATGTAAAGGGAGAGACAGATACACACACACACACACCCCCTCTGAAAGAGTAGGAAGGCCTGATTTAAAAGGAAAGCAAGGCACCCTTCTCTGAAGAAAATGAGAGGTGAAGCCAGCTGGACTTCCTGAGTCGAGTGGGGACTTGGAGAACTTTTCTGTCTTACAAGAGGATTGTAAAATGCACCAATCAGCCCTCTGTAGCTAGCAAGAGGATTGTAAAATGCACCAATCAGCATTCTGTAAAAATGCACCAATCAATGCTCTATGGCTAGCAAGAGGATTGCAAAATGCACTATTCAGTGCTCTGTAAAATGCACCAATCAGCGTTCTGGAAAATGCACCAATCAGCACTCCGTAAAATGCACCAATCAGCAGGATCCTAACAGTAGCCAATCGAAGGGAGGATTGAAAAAAGCACACTCTGATAGGACAGAAACAGAACATGGGCAGGGCCAATAAGGGAATAAACGCTGGCCACCTCCCCACCAGCAGTGGCAACGCACTAGGGTCTGGTTCCACGCTGTGGAAGCTTTAGTTCTATCTCATTCCTTGGCTCTTCACAGTAAATCTTGCTGCTGCTCAATCTTTGGGTCTGTGCCATCTTTAAGAGCTGTTAACATGCACCGGGAAGGTCCGAGGCTCCATTCTTGAAGTCAGCGAGACCAGGAACCCCACCAGCAGAAACCAACTCTGGACACAAAAAGGTTATTGGAGCTAAGACAAAATTTGTCTCCAAGATACTGATCGGGAACAGCCCCTTGTCCCTGGACCATGGTGGCCTCAGCTTAGTTCTCTTTAGTGTAGAAAAGTGGAAACTTTAAGCCACACCTAGTACCTGGGCCTCTCCCACATCATCTTATTCTGGGACAGAATCCACTGCAAAAACAGGAGTAGCTAGTCAGGGAAGGAAACGAAGGGTCCCAGGTAGCAGGAGTCCCTAGTCCCTCGGTTCCTGCAGGGTCTCAGCTGACTTCATGGGTGTCGAAATCCTCACACATGGACAACCACTGACTTGCTGATGGTGTAGCCAGCGTTAGTTGAGAGCATCTGATTACCAAGAAACAAGAATCTCACTATCTCCAAGCCAGCTAGAAATGCCCCTCCTGCAAGTTCCGGGCAAATGCAATTTTTTTTTTTTTTTTTGAGACAGAGTCTTCCTCCATCGCCCAGGCTGTAGGGCAGTGGCTCAATCTCAGCTCACTGCAACCTCTCCCTCCTGGGTTCAAGTGATTCTCCTGCCTCTGCCTCCCAAGTAGCTGGTATTACAGGCGCCCACCACCACACCCGGCTAATTTTTGTATTTTTAGTAGAGATGGGGTTTCACCATGTTGGCCAGGCTGGTCACGAACTCCTGACCTCAAGTGATCCACCCACCTCGACTTCCCAAAGTGCTGGGATTACAGGTGTGAGCCTCCGCACCCAGCCTGGAAATGCAATTTCAGGCAGAAGGCACATGGGGCACAAACACACTCAGACACCAGCTTCCTCCTTCCCAAACCCCCAGCCCCTACCCTTGCAGAAGCTGATGCATCCTGGGGCAAAGGAATTAGCACTGAACTTGGGGGGTCAAAGACACCACTGAACTTGACATCCATATATCTGAGTTCAAATCCTTGCCCCATGGTTGTGTAACTGTGGTCAAATAGTTTTTTTTTTAACCTCTATGAACTTTGTAAACTGGAGTTAATAATATCTGACCTTGATTCAAAACATCAGACTCCACTTCAGACCTCTCTTTGGAGCTCCAGACCATGTACCCAGCTGTATTTTCCTCTTCTCTCTCTCTCTTTTTTTTTTTTTTTTTGAAATAGAGTCTCGCTCTGTCACCCAGGCTGGAGTGCAGTGGCACGTTGGTTCACTGCAATTTCCGCCTCCTGAGTTCAAGCAGTTCTCCTGCCTCAGCCTCTAGAATAGCTGGGATTACAGGCGCCCACCACCACACCAAGGTAATTTTTGTATTTTCAGTAGAGATGAGGTTTCACCATGTTGCCCAGTCTGGTCTCGAATTCCTGACCTCAATTGATCTGCCCACCTGGTCCTCCCAAAGCACTAGGATTGCAAGCATGAGCCACTGCTCCCAGCCTCTGCTTCTCTTCTTGAATGTCCCACAGGCACTTCAAACCCACTTTGACCAAAGATGGACTGATCACTTCTGCCCCTAGCTTATTTGTTTTTTTTACCTGCTTTTACTGGGAAGACGTCTCACCATCAGCAGTCACCTCCCTTTCTTTCTTTCTTTCTTTCTTTTCTTTTCTTTTTTTTTTTAGACAGAGTCTTGCTCTGTCACCCAGGCTGGAGTGCAGTGGTGTGATCTCGGCTCACCACAGCCTAGGCCTCCTGGGTTCAAGCGACTCTCCTGCTCAGTCTCCAGAGTAGCTGGAGGCGTGTGCCACTGCACCTGGCTAATTTTTGTATTTTAGTAGAGACAGAGTTTTGCCATGTTGGGCAGACTGACCACCTCTCTTTCTCTCTCTCTCTCTTTTTTTTTTTTTTGAGACGGAGTCTCCCTCTGTTACCCAGGCTGGAGTGAAGTGGTGCGACCTCAGCTCACCACAACCTCCGCCTCCCGGGTTCAAGTAATTCTCCTGCCTCAGTCTCCCGAGTAGCTGGGACTACAGGCACCGCCACCACGCCTGGCTAATTTTTGTATTTTAAGTAGAGATGGGGTTTCACCATGTTGGCTAGGCTGGTCTCGAACTCCTGACCTCGTGATCCACCCACCTCAGCCTCCCAAAGTGCTGGGATTACAGGTGTGAGCCACCGTGCCCGGCCTCACCTCCCTTTCTCTTATCAGCTGCCTCCACTTGCTGTCCAAGAGCTCAAGATTCTAACATTTATTTATTTATTTATTTATTTAATTTATTGAGACAGGGTCTTGCTCTGTTGCCCAGGCTGGAGTGCAGTAGTGTGATCATAGTTCACTGCAGCCTTGACTTCCTGGGCTCAAGAGATCCTCCCCACCTCAGCTTCCCTATCACAGCCTCCCGAGTAGCTGGGACTACACACTCAGCTAATTTTTTTTTTTTTTTTTTTTTTTTTTTTGAGACGGAGTCTCGCTCTGTCGCCCAGGCTGGAGCGCAGTGGCCCGATCTCAGCTCACTGCAAGCTCCGCCTCCGGGTTTACACCATTCTCCTGCCTCAGCCTCCCGAGTAGCTGGGACTACAAGCGCCCACCACCTCGCCCGGCTAGTTTTTTATATTTTTTTAGTAGAGACGGGGTTTCACCGGGTGAGCCAGGATGGTCTCGATCTCCTGACCTTGTGATTCGCCCGTCTCGGCCTCCCAGAGTGCTGGGATTACAGGCTTGAGCCACCGCGCCCGGCCACTCAGCTAATTTTTAAAATTTTTTGTGAAAACGTGGGTCTCACTATGTTGCATAAACTAGTCTCAGAACTGCTGGACTCAAGCAATCCTGCCACCTCGGCCTCCCAAAGTGCTGGGATTACAGGTGTGAGCCACCACACCCGGCCATCTAACTGCTAGATGTCCCTGGCCTCTTTGCCTCCCTTCCGGTCCCACTGCTGTGGCCTAAGGCAAACCCTCCTTTCTCACCGGGATTATCACAGCTGTTTCCAAGCTAGGCCTTCCAATCTATGCGCCAAACTGCAAACAAAGCAATCTTGCTAGTTGCTTACAATCCTTCCATTTCTGCGCACAAGCTTCAGGACAAAGCCTAAACTCCTTAACATGACCCAAGGCCCACTGTGACCTGCTCCTGCCAATCCCTCTCTGGCCATCACCTTGAGAGCACTTTGCTGGTGAGGTGCCAAGAATATGTCATGCATGTCCCCTACTTTCTCTGCTTTGAACATTTCCCCCATTTGTCTGCCAACCATGTTTCTAGATTCTACTCAAGCCTCACCTCCACCAGGAAGCCTCAGCTGACCTCCCCAGGTTATGGGACTAACCCCTCTTTCAGGTTCCCACAGTACCCAATGCTCCCACAGCAGAGAGTACATTATGCTGTGCTGAAATCATCTATGGTCCCTACGTAGACTTCTGCCTGGTACATAGGAGGTGCTCAATAAACGTTTGTTCAAGGAAGAAACACAGGAATGAATGATTCTGTAGGAAGGCAGTGGGAAATGCACTATGCTGGGAGGCAGACAGTAGGCTCTCATCAACTTTGCCATTGGCTCCCCAGGGAACTGGGGTCAGCCACTTGACCTCTGGGCCTGCCCAGTTCCCCTTTCCTTTGATCCACTAACTCCTCATCTGTAGGGTCTTGGGGGACGTCTTTTGCCCTACACACACACGCGCGCGCACACACACACAGTCACTCGTGTTGGGCCTCAGCACTCGGGTAGTGGACTCAGGAATTTTAATCCTCCACGGCCACCTGTGCAAAAACAAGAACCAGGATGGGCGCGGTGGCTCATGCCTGTAATCCCAGCACTTTGGGAGGCTAAGGCAGGTGAATCACCTGAGGTCAGGGGTTCAAGACCAGCCAGGCCAACATGGTGAAACCCTGTCTCCACTAAAAATACAAAAATTTGCTGGGCATGGTGGCACACGCCTGTAATCCCAGCTACTTGGGAGGCTGAGGCAGGAGAATTGCTTGAACCTGGGAGGCGGAGGTTGCAGTGAACTGAGATTATGGCACTGCACTCCAGCCTCAGCGACAAGCGAAACTCTGTCTCAAAAAAATAAAAAGGAAAAAGAAAAAGAACCAGCAGGGAGGGGAAATAGTTTGAGGGTGCTGTGTGAGGCAGGACACAGGTGGTTGCAGTAACTGTCAGAAGTCCACATCCTGCCAGCTAGGGATGGCAGGAATGGGTACACTCATCTGCTGACTTTCAGTCGGGGACTGACAGAATCCCTGATTATCTCTGACCTGCCCCCACAAGTGGTCTGCCTCCCTGCCCCCAAAGCCAGTTAGCAGGAACGAGGGGAGCATTAGTGGAGCCAGAAGCTCAGCCCCTCCCTCTCCTGAGGTGTTGGGACACAGCGAGGCCACAAGAGCAGAAAAACAATCATGTGTATTTAAGACATTGCACCAACGGGTCTGGATCTCACCCACAGAGCAACACCAGCTTCCCATTGCCTCTGGCTCTACTTGTGGAGAGACAGGTAAGTGAAGGGGCTCAGGGCCAGTGCGGAGCCAGGACTGCCCAAGCAGCTCCTGGCTTGGGCATAATACATCAGAGGGCCAAAATCAAAGGATCATCTTCCCTTTTGAGTCAACGACTCAGGGCATAACTTATTCCTGCACCCACCCCTTCAATTCCCCCTGCATACCAGCAGCTCCCAGGTGCCTAGGCTGACGACTATGTGGCGAGGACAAAGAAGCAGGCTTGGGAGGCAGCCACAAAGGACAGGACAGTGGTTTTATATATGGCAAAATACTTCTCCTAGGGGAGTACAGACAAATATAGACAGACAGATGGGGGCACAGGACACCAGACAGGGAGGGGGAAAAGGTGGGCAGTGGTGTCTTCTAATCAGTAAGTGGAAGCTGCACCCCACCCCCAGGTGGAGGGTAGGACATTGGCACAGGAGGTGGCGAGACAGGCATGAGGTGCCCATCCCTGAGGCGGGCAGCCGGGCAGGGCCCAGTCCTTGTTGGCACAGTCGGCTCTCTCTGGCCCAGCTGGGATGCTGGGGAGGGGCAGGGCTGCTGGGCTACAGGGATTCCAAGGCAGAGGGATGCCCCAGGGGAGAGGGGGTCTCCTGGGGGAAGTGAACATGGGTAACAAACAGAATCACAAGAGGCAAATACAGAGCAGCAACAGCAGCAGCCAAGCCCCCCAGAGGAGATCCGAGGTCCCAAGGAAACCCCTGGGCACCAACCCATGGGTCCTCTCCCCTAGGGCCTCAGGGTGAGGGTGAAGGAGCAGTTTTTTGGTTTAAAATGAGGCGGACCAGAGTGTTCCATGGGCTCCACACCCAGGTGGCACAGGGATGGGGGGCTCAGATGCAGAGGGGCCCCCTCTTCTAATGGCAGCAGGCAAGGGATGTTGGAGGCCAAGCTCATTCCTGGGGTAGGCAAAGGCTGAGGTATGGAGGTGGGGGGTGGGGAGCAGCACCTCAGCTGCTCACTCTTCAAGGTTCTGGGCCCTGGACGTTGCCATGGCCACGGAGGGTAGAGGGTTTTGTATGCCTGCCAGCTTCCACCCAGAACCCTCCCCAGACAAGCTCCCCAGGGGGTGTCCATGCTGTAGCTTTCACCGACCAGACGATGCTGCCAGGAAGCTGGGAGGAAGGGGCAGGCAGGGTGAGGGACCCTGGATCTGGGGTCTGGGGAAGAGAGCCCCATGGGAAAGAATCTGTGGCCTCCCTTTCCAGGAAAAGCGCCCAGCCCTTCCCCAGTACTGCAGCTTGGGAGAAGGAGAGCCATCCCACTTACGACCGTCACTTAGGGCCCCGAGTAGAAAGAGTTAAGGAAGTGCACCTTTTCTCTAGGAGGGCGGGGGAGGAAAACCCCTTAAGATGGGAGAAAGGGGACACTTCAGAAAAGTGGGTATCCCCCATCCATCCGCAACAGGCAGGTAAAAACCGATAGCTGGGGCTTAAGGGCCTCCCGGGAGCTGGGATGATAACGCCGAAGAAACCCCAAGCTTTGAGCAAAGGCATCTGAAAGGAGGGAGACAGCGCCCCCTGGAGGCGAATACATGTTGGGTGTGAGCCCCTCGCTCCCTCCCCTCCCCTCCCCTCCCCTGGGCTCAGAGCCCTTCCTCCCGCCCTGTGGCCCCTGCCTCTCAGCGGATGTAGACGCCTCGTCCCCAGCCCTCCAGCTCATTCTTGTTGCGCCCCAAAACTGGACCCCCACCCTCAGCGCAGTAGCGGGCCTTATTCCGGCCCCGGTTCCGGTTGTCGGTCAGCTCTTCCTCATAGTCTTCTTCCTCGTCCTCCCAGGATCCCTGTCGGGCTGGGGGGGTGCCGCCCCCTGCAGGGTCTCCAAGCCCTGGCCCCTCTGAGGGGTCAGTCTCCATGTCCACACATGAGTCTCCCAGCTCTGTGTAGGCAGAGTTTCGGCTGCCGGGGGTCTCGGCATCAAAAGTGTCTTGGCGGGACAGTGCCCGTAGCGTGCCTGCCCGGCCTGGTGGGTGGCTGCTGGGGTAAAGGCCTGGGGGCTGGCCCAGCTCCCCTGGGTACTCGTGCACGCTGGCGTGCTCCCCGGTGGCCCGTTCCAGCGGCTGGTCCCCGGAAGCAAGGTAGGGTCCCTGGTTAGCAGACGGACAGCACACACCATGCAGATCAGTCAGGGGTGAGAAAAACACAACAAAGCAAGGCAAGTTAGTGACAGCATTAAGAGGTCCGGCCTGGATGAAGAGGGTGCTGGCTCTAGGGGAGGGGCCCCGGGGACAAATGGCTCTGGAGCCCAGCCAGAGGACAGACCTCAGGGCATTTGCTCCTCTCTCCAGACAGGGGGCACCCGACCTTCATGGCCGACAGCCGTGAGCCATGAGTCACCGCTTCCCCGGTGCAGGTCATTAATGCTATCTTGGGGTTAATCATCATTAACAGCTCAGTATTGCCACTCATTAGTGGTTGATTGGGTTAGTCATTGCCTTTGGTTTTTCAAATATATTAACGGGATTTCAGCTAAAACTTGCTGACCCCAGCTTCTTAGACCCACACCAGACCCCAATCTTAGGCTTCCAGAACCTCATGCTTCTCCCACCATTCCCTAGTCAGATGACACTGTTTCCAAGGCTGATGGGATTCCTCCCCTGCCCCCAACAAGGACTCAAAGCACCAAGCTGGGGAAGGCTGCTGGGTCTCCCCTTCCTAGTGAAGATGGAGAGGTGACCCAGTATCCTCATCACCAAATGTCACATGGAGGTGGGGCACAAGAGAGGTTCCAGTCCCTCCCCTGCCATGTCAAGCTGTGTGACCCTGCGCAAACAGTTCCTCTCTCTGTGGCTTCATGTCTTGGTTGTAATGTGACGGGGGTTAGACCTGAGCAGCAGTTTCCAAACTGTAACCTAGAGATCTGGGGTGGGGTTGGGTGGGGACGGCACAGAAGTGCTTCAGGGGTCCCCATGGAGGTGGAGGGAAGGCCATTCCCCTGGCGCCCTCGGGGCAAAGCAAGGATGTATTATCTGCATCCTCAGCTTCCACATAAGATTCATTGAACAAATGGGCTCTGTTGCTGAAAACAAATTTGAAAGCTAGTCTAGAATGATTTCATGGGTTTCTTCTGGCTCTTAGAACCTTACACTTAATGGTGTGGAATCAAGAGGTGGGCTGTGGCTCCCATGGGAGGAGGACAAGGCAGGATGGGTCTCCCATGGGAGGGCCTTTCCTGGACTTTAACTGGGAGAATGGTGGAAAGTTCAGCATCAAGTCACAGAAGATGCCATATTCTGGGTCCTTCTTCAGGGGCTGTGTGGAGTCAGGGCTCTAGGGAGGGAGAGTCCAGGTTTAACGTAGGTTTCCCTGGCTCTGAGGGCCTCTGCTCTGTTGGGTCTAAAAAGGGTGTAGAGTCCAGCGAATTAGTTTATCAGTCTTCCTCGCATGTCCTTCCTAGTCCCTTGTCTTAAAAGCGCTCCCATCAGGCCTCATATCCAGCGGGCAGCAGATGCGGTCCTATGGCACCAGGCCCAGGAAGACAGCATCAGAAGCCCCAGACCCATCAAAAACCACAGACACCAGAAGCTGCCGCTCATCACGTATTTTTACAAAATAAAGCTCTTCCCTTCCTCCTCCATGTTCCCTGCACTCCAGTTCCGACCCCAGAGCGGGAGGGAAGACGGGCAGGGCGCCCACTACATGGCATGTTCCTGCTCCTGGGGCACCGCGCTGTCCCGCTGCGAGGACTCCAGCCCGCCCCAGAAGCTGAGGTTTCTCCTGAGCGAGGTGAGCACCTGTACCTGGAGGTTGGAGACAGGGGCAGGGCTGGCAGCCAGGGCTGCGGTAGCCATGGTGCGGTTCAGCAGTGGATTGGGTGGCGTGCTGCTGGGCGGATGTGTGGCCTTCCAATAGGCTTCCAAGTACTCCGCCAGGTGCTCGCAGGCATCCTCCAATTGGTTCTCGTCCAGGATGATGTCAAACATTTCCTGTGAAGGTGGGGTTAGGGGGCAGGGCTGGGATGAGTGGGGCGTGGCCAAGGGGGTTGAGGGTGTGGCCTGGGTGCAGTGGGTAGAGCCAAGGGATTGAAGGACAAGGTTAAAAAGAGGCCTCTGGATGTGGAAGAAGGGAAGGAGGGCTCTCAGATCTACAGATTGGCAGAACTGCAAGAAGTTTTGGCACTCAGTCCAACTCCCTTATTCTAGAGATAAGGCAACCAAGGCTGGGAGACAGGACTTGACTCTCCACAGAGAAGGGTGCTTCTGGGGCTTGAACCCAGTCTTTGACGGACCTGCGCTCTTCCCGGAAGACCAGTTTGCACCTACAGGCCTGACCCAGGTGTTCCTGGTCACTCTGTCTCTCATGTAGGCCATAGGAAACCAGGGCAACCCAAATGTCGTCCCTCCATTCCCTTCCCCAGGATCTAGGCACTCACAGGGGGGCACTGTGCCAGCTTTTCCGAGGCCGCTATTTGGACGTTGAGGTGTTTGGACTGAGACTTTCCTCGGGACTTGATGAGCCTCTGAAGTACCTGGTTTGGGGAGGCAGAAAAGGAAGAGGAGCTAGAGGGACTCAGGCAATGCACCCAGTCAGAGAGGCGGGTCCTGGTTGGATCAGCATGGAGAGCCAGTGTCAGGGCCCTTGAATGCTCCATAACTCTCAGCCCTGGGCACCTCTGCAGAAATGACCTCAGCAGCCCTATGTCTAGGGCTCAGGCCCTCTCCTAGTCTCATACCAGACTTCCTTAGAGGCTATATGAAGGGTAGTGATTCTTCTTCCCAACTTCTCTAACCTTGTTTGTAGGCCTGCCCACCCTCCTTTTTTTATTTTTATTTTAGAGACTGGTTCTCGCTCTGTCACCCAGGCTGAAGTGCAGTGGTGTGATCATAGTTCACTATACCCTGGACTCAAGCAAGTCCTCAGCCTAGCCTCCTGAGGAACTAGGGTTACAGGCACGTGCCACCATATCCCGCTAATTTTTAAAAATTTTTTTGTATATGTTGCCCAGGCTGGTCTCAAACTCCTGGACTCAAGTGATCTGCCTGCCTCAGCCTCTCAAAGTGCTGGGATTATAGGCATGAGCCACCGAGCCCAGTCACACCCTCTATATTAACAACAGCAACAATAGTCTTCCTTTATGAGGCACTTGCTACACACCAGCATTGTTCTGTGCTTTTCACATGATCAATTTAGTCCTGATAACATTTCTGTTATCATTCTCATCTCAACAACAACAACCATAATTATAATAATGCAAAACCTGAAACTAATCATGAGGAACAATCACACAAACCCACACTGAGGGACAGACAGTCTACAGAATAGCTGTCCTGTACTCTGGCTAAATGTCAGTCTCTGGAAAATTCAAGAAAGGCTGAGGAACCCTTCCAGATTAAAGAAAACTAGGCCGGCCGGGCATGGTGGCTCACGCCTGTAATACCAGCACTTTGGGTGGCGGAGGTGGGCAGATCACGAGGTCAGGAGATCGAGACCATCCTGGCTAACATGGTGAAACCCCATCTCTACTAAAAATACAAAACATTAGCCGGGCGTGGTGGCGGGCGCCTGTAGTCCCAACTAGTCAAGAGGCTGAGGCAGGAGAATGGCATGAACCTGGGAGGTGGAGCTTGCAGTGAGCCTAGATCACACCACTGTACTCCAGCCTGGGCGACAGAGCGAGACTCTATCGTGTGTCTTCACCTCCCTAAAAAAAAGAAAAAGAAAGAAAACGAGGCCAGGCGCGGTGGCTCACGCCTGTAATCCCAGCACTTTGGGAGGCTGAGGCGGGTGGATCACCTGAGGCCAGGAGTCCAAGATCAGCCTGGCCAACAAGTGAAACCCTGTCTTTATTAAAAAATAATAATACAAAAATTAGCTTGGTGTGGTGGCATATGCCTGTAGTCCCAGCTACTCTGGAGGCTGAGGCATGAAAATCACTTGACCTCAGGAGGCAGAGGTTGAGATGAGCCGAGATCGTGCCACTGCACTCTAGCCTGGGCAACAGAGCAAGACTCTGTCTAAAAAAAAACAGGCAACACGTGATCCTGGGTTGGTTCCTGGATTGGGGGAAATGTTGCCATGAGAGGCATTCTATGCCGCACACAGTGGCTCACGCCTGTAATCCCAGCACTTTGGGAGGCAGAAGCGGATGGATCACCTGAGGTCAGGAGTTCGAGACCAGCCAGGCCAACATGGCAAAACCCTGTCTCTACTAAAAATATAAAAATTAGTTGGGTATGGTGGCAGGTGTCTATAATCCCAGCTACTCAGGAGGCTGAAGCAGAATTGCTTGAACTAGGGAGGCAGAGGTTGCAGTGAGCCAAGATTGCATCACTGCACTCCAGCCTGGGCAGCCAGAGTGAGACCCTATCTCAAAAAAAAAAAAACTAATACGGGCGGTATTTTAGAAACAATTCTTGAATTTTACAATTGCATCATGGTTGTGTAAGACACTGATGTTGTTCTCAAGAAACACAATATAGGCCAGGCATGGTGGCTCACACCTGTAATCCCAGCACTTTGGGAGGCTGAGGCGGGTGGATCACTTGAGGTCAGGAGTTTGAGACCAGCCTGGCCAACATGGTGAAACTCTGTCTCAACTGAAAATACAAAAATTAGCCAGGCGTGGTGGTGGGTGCCTGTAATCCCAGCTGCTTGAGAGGCTGAGGCAGGAGAATCACTCGAACCTGGGAGGCGGAGATTGTAGTAAGCCAAGATCACACCACTGCTCTCCAGCCTGGGTGGCAGAGCGAGACTTTGTTCCAAAAAAAAAAAGAGAGAGAGAAAGATGAAAGTAAATTTTTCAAAATTAGTGAATCTGAAAAAAGTTAGACTGTACACTTAATTTATTTTTTATTTTTTAATAGAGACAGGGTCTTGCCATGTTGCCCAGGCTGGTCTCCAACTCCCAAGCTCAAGTGATCCACCTGCCTCAGCCTCCCAAAGTGCTGGGATTACAGGTATGAGCCACCAAGCCCGGCTTATAGACTTTAAATGGCTGAATTTAATGGTATGGGAATTCTACCTCAATAAAGCTGTTAAAAAATTAGTGAATCTTGGTGAAGAACATTCAAAACATAAGATTTTTTTGGATACTATTCTTGCCACACTTCTGTAAATCTGAAATTATTTGAAAATAAAAATCTTTTTACAAAATGGAACAGATATAGTTCTGGGATACCAATAATATTTATTTATTTATTTATTTATGAGACAGAGTCTTGCTCTGTCACCTAGGCTAGACTGCACTGGTGCGATCTCGGCTCACTCCAACCTCTGCCTCCTGGGTTCAAGCAATTCTTGTGCCTCAGCCTCCTGAGTAGCTGGAATTACAGGCGCCCACCACCATGCCCAGCTACTTTTTTGAGTTTTAGTAGAGGCAGGGTTTCACCATGTTGCCCAGGGGGTCTTGAACTCTTTAGCTCAGGCAATCCACCGGCCTCGGTCTCCCAAGGTGCTGAGATTACAGGCGTGAGCCATCGTGCCTGGCCCAATACCAAGCATTTTTCATGATTAACTCATTTATTTAATCTTCACAAACCCAGTATGCCTATGCTGCAGATAAGGAAACCAAGGCATAGAGATGTTTGGCCACTTGCCAAAGGAACACAGAGCCAGTAAGTGACAGCCCTGGAGTAGAAGTCCAGGCTGCCTGGTTCCAGAGTCCCTCCTCTTAACCTCAATGGGGGAAATGGAAGCATTGGTTACTTTCTAGTTCAGTGTTTTTGCATCCATTATCTCATTTGGTCCTTTCAACTCCCCTCAGGAAGTACTTAAATCCCATCATCTCCTTTATCTCATTAGAAACATAGGACTCAGAAAGGTTAAGTCGGCTGGGTGCAGTGGCTCACACCTGTAATCCCAGCACTTAGGGAGGCTGAGGCAGGAGAATCACTTGAGGTCAGGAGTTTGAGACCAGCCTGGCCAACATGGTGAAAACCTGTCTCTACTAAAAATACAAAAATTAGCCAGGTATGGCCGGGACCAGTGGCTCACACCTGTAATCCTAGCACTTTGGGAGGCCGAGGACAGCGGATCACGAGGTCAGGAGTTCAAGACCAACCTGACCAACATGGTGAAACCCCGTCTCTACCAAAAATACAAAAATTAGCCGGGTGTGGTGGCGTGGGCCTGTAGTCCCAGTTACTCAGGAGGCTGAGGCAGGCGAATTACTTGAGGCGGAGGTTGCAGTGAGCAACACTGCACCACTGCACTCCAGCCTGAGTCACAGAGCGAGACTCTGTCTCAAAAAAAAAAAAAAAAAAAAAAGCCAGGTGTGGTGGTGTGTGCCCGTAATCCTAACCCCAGCTACTCAGGAGACTGAGGCACAAGAATTGCTTGAACCTGGGAGGCGGAGGCTGTAGTGAGTGAGATCGTACCACTGCACTCCAGCCTGGGTGACAGAGCAAGACTCTGTCTCAAAAAAAGAAAAAAAAAGTTAAGTAACTGGTCCAGGGAGCTCAGCTCATGGGA
Source organism: Trachypithecus francoisi (assembly GCF_009764315.1). NCBI lineage: Eukaryota > Metazoa > Chordata > Mammalia > Primates > Cercopithecidae > Trachypithecus > Trachypithecus francoisi. The sequence continues at coordinate 21,127,687 of NW_022681466.1, read as the reverse complement.
TGATAATGGTTACCACTACTGGCTGCCCTCATAAATCAGAGAGTAAGCCGGTCACGGTGGCTCATGCCTGTAATCCCAGCACTTTGGGAGGCCGAGGTGGGCGGATCACGAGGTCAGGAGATCGAGACCATCCTGGCTAACACGGTGAAACCCCGTCTCTACTAAAAATACAAAAAATTAGCCAGGCATGGTGGCAGGTGCCTGTAGTCCTAGCTACTCGGGAGGCTGAGGCAGGAGAATGGCCTGAACCCAGGAGGCGGAGCTCGCAGTGAGCCGAGATTGTGCCACTGCACTCCAGCCTGGGCGACAGAGCGACACTCCATCTCAAATAAATAAATAAATAAATAAATAAATAAATAAATAAATAAAATAGGCCGGGCGCAGTGGCTCACGCCTGTAATCCCAGCACTTTGGGAGGCTGAGGTGGGCGGATCACAAGGTCAGGAGATTGAGATCATCCTGGCTAACACGGTGAAACCCCATCTCTATAAAAATACAAAAAGTTAGCCGGGTGTGGTGGCAGGCGCCTGTAGTCCCAGCTACTCAGGGGGCTGAGGCAGGAGAATGGCATGAACCCAGGAGGTGGAGCTTGCAGTGAGCCGAGATTGCGCCACTGCGCTCCAGTCTGGGTGACAAGCGAGACTCCGTCTCAAAAAAAAACAAATACATAAATCAGAGAGTATACTGAGCTGCTTACACCATTCCTCTCAACAATAACGCGAGAGGGATTATAACCCCACTTTATAGGTGAAGAAATAGAGAATCAGAGGCTAAATAATTCCCCCAAGTTTCCAAGTTCAATAAGAAAAACCAACAGTAACAATAAATCAATACGTAAATCAATCAGAGCTAGAATTTCAAGCCCATGCTGTCTTCTAACTTCAAATCCTTCACCTCAACTCTTCCTCCATGTTTCTCAGATCCCCACTGGCATCTAGAAGGGAAAGTTAATGGTGCTGCAATACAAGGAAAAAGTAAGGTGGCCTTCCTGCAGATTCCCCCTCTATCAAAGTCCAAATGAGGACACCGCAGCAAAAAGGGTTGATATCGAGAGAGTAAAGCAACTGGGCAACACAGCTAGATCCTGTCTCTAAAAAATACAAATATTAGCTAGGCATGGTAGTGGACACCTACCCACTAGTCCCAGCTACTTGGGAGGCTGAGGTGGGAGGATCGCTTTAGCCCAGGAGGTAGAGGCTGCAGTGAACCATGATCGCACCACTGCATTCCAGCCTGGGTGACAGAGCAAGACCCTGACTTTAAAAAAAAAAAAGAAGAAGAAAAGAAAGACCTCCCAACTGTCAAGTAGCTGGTGGCACTGGAACAAAAAGCACAGAATTCTTTCAGTCCAAGGGTGGGAGGTCAATCAGAGTGGAGACAGGGGACTGGTCTGCATGACCCTAATAATAGTAAATAATAGCTAACGTGTTGTATCAGACCATTTGCTAAGTGCTATACATTTATATGAGGTTGAAACACTTGACAATACCATGGAGCTTTACAGAGAAGGAAACTAAGACTCGGGTAGATTAAGTCACACAATTAGTAAGCCATGGAGCTGGGATTTAAACCCAAGCAGCCCGACTCCAGAGCGCTCCTTTTAAACCATGCTGTCCCGGCCAGGGTCAGGCTCCTGCACCCACCTTGGGAGAGGTGATCTTGATGTAAACAATGATGGGGGCCAGCGAGGTCTTGGACAGCTGGGCGGGGTGATTGATGGTGTCAGCATCCAGAGCAACCAACTGAAGGGTCCGGGCCAGCTCGAAGATTCGCTCGATTTCACTCTGCACCTCAGCTGGGGGCACGGAGTCATGTGGATGGGGGAATGTCAGGTGGCCTCCCAGGAGGTAGTAGGTGGAGGGAACGCTTCTGGAGATGGCCCTGCCCACTAACTCCCACCCCTCCCACGTCCAGCCCAGAAAGGGTGAGTGAAGACAGCAGGGGTGGGCTCACCCAAGCTGGAACGTGTGTTGGAGCGCTCAATGATGATGTGTTTGCTGGGGTTGTTGAGAACTGAGCGCTTAGCCAGAGAAATGTCTGCCGTCACACGAGTGATGGAGATCCTGGGGAATGGGGCAAGAGGGGAGTCAGGGATCAGGGTGGGCTGGAATGCCCTGCCCACTCCCCAGTTCCAGGCCCGCCTTCTGTTCCTCAGTCCCAGGACTGTGATTCGAGGCATCCTGCCCATCCCCCACAGCAGAGAGCAATGGCAGGTGCGAGGGGCAGCTCCCAGGGTCTTACCTGCCATCAAACCGATGCTTCAAGAAGTCAAATAAAGCTTTCTGCATCATGTCTGTAACCTGGGGGTGGGGGTTTGTGGGGAGGGAGGGAGGAGAAGGCAGGCATTTAAAGCCACTCAGACTCTGAGCAGTTCGGTATTTGTACCCTCACGTTCCACTTTCTTCTGAACAGGACTTTATGGCGGGCGGGGGTCTGGGTCTGAGGGGTCTCCACTGGGGTCTCTGGTTCCAAAGGTCCCTGTAAGTGCCATCTCTGGGAGGACTCTTCTGGGGGTTTCTTTGGGGGACGGGGCTCCTCTGTGTGGGTCTTCCTGTGGGTTAGGCCCCCTGGGGGTTCTCTCTGAAGGTCTGTAGCCCTCTGGGGAAGATGACTTGGGATCTGGGCCCTTCTAGGGGATCTCACTGGGGTCTGAAGATCTTTCTAAGGCCCCTCTGTGTCCACTCCCCTCTAGGGAGTCCTACCTCGTAGCCCTTGAGCGACGGTCCCACCAGGATGATGGGCCTCATGGAAGGCACCACGTCATAGGGGGGCACATGCTCTGCCTGGGGGGCAAGCAGGGAGGGGAAACCCCAAAGTGGAGATGATATTAGATCCTCTCCCCCAGATGCCAGGCTCCCCCATGCAGCCTTCCTCCACCCTGTCCCAGAGCCCAGATGTGGGGATCAGGGTGGGGATGGGGAGGGATGGCCAGGGAGAACCAGGAAAGGTGGGGGAAATGGGGGGCAGATGTGGGAATGGGTGTTAGAAGGTCCCCCTAGCTCATCCCAGGGAGTGGGGAGGAGGACACAGAAAGCTGTGATACTCACCGACTTCTGCTTCTGTTTGGCTGGGTCCAGAGATTGCCAAGAGAGGGAAGGGGGAGGAGAGAGGGAAGGGGACCCAGGCAGGGGCAGAGGGCAAGGCAAGAGCCAGGACAAGAGAGGGAGGGAGAGCCGGGCAGACGAGGAGAGATAACAGGGCATGCGTGTTAGTGACAGACAGAGCCAGAGATGGGGAATGGGACCCCACGCCAAGGGGGAGCCAGAGGTGGCCCTGGATCAGGGTTGGGAGCAGGACTGACAGTCCAGTGGATGTGGGACTATTCAGACATATCCTACCCTCTTCTGGGTCTTGGAAAAGAGCTGGTGAGGTTGACAGCCCCTACCTTGGTGCCCACCTCCTGCCCCGAGTGCATGCCAACCTGCCCATTTTAAGGGTTCCCTTAACTGTCTTGCTTTGCAGTCAGCAGTCCCCCCCATCCACTATGTGCCCACCCAGTCAAAAAAGGGCAAAGAAGGAATGCCATCCCATGCCCTGCTTCAAATGCCAGGATAGATGCCAAAAGCGGAGCAGGCCCCTAGGAGTGAGGGGAGAGGTCACGGTTCATGACCACCAAACCCTGCTGCCCCAGGTGTGGGGGCAACCTTCCAGGGGCAAGACCTCCTTCCTGGAGATCGGGCCAGGGCGGAGTTGTGTGCGGAGGGGGATGTACCCATGCTACCCTTCCCTCCACCTCAGCAGGAAGCCCTGATGCCCACAGAACAGACCACATCTGAATCCATTACAGCCCCCTTTCCTCCACCAAAGTGCTGGCCCTGACTCCCCCACCTTTTGCAAGAACACAGTGAGAATTACCTTCTTAAAGAAGGGGATGCGTTTGCCATGGGGTGGCGGGGTGGTGACACTGCTAACACTAGTCTTGGCAGAGCCACTCTGCTCACCAAGCTCGGCCTCTTCCTCCTCTAACTCTAGGGGGTCTAGTTCAAAGGCTAAGTTAGTCATTTCATTACCTGGACCGGAGAGTCAGGAGAGAGGGAGGAGGGAGGCGAGGTGGGGAGAAGGAGTGAGATGACCGTGGAGACACAAGTACAGAACGCAGGGATGGGGATGGGGAAAAAAGAAAGAAGAAGAGGTGAATGGAACAGGGCTGGGAGAAATGAATGGGGACGGGGCAGGGGAATCAGGCAGAGAGATGGAGCTACCAAAGAAAGGGGAGAGGAGAGACATGACAGGCCCAGCTTGAGGGGTATCCTACTCTTCATGGAGGGGGAACCATTGCATGTGCTTGGGGGACTCAGGATTGGGGTGTTTCCTACTGCAGGGAAAGGAGGAGTCAGGGAGCTGGGAGACCACCCCACCCAGGAGCTCCTCCCCAACCCCCTGCATGGCGATGGTTCTTACCACTGGCAGGGGGTGTGGGGCGGCGGCTGCCAGTCACCACATCTCCCAGACTGGAACTGGAGTTATCGCCTGATTTGCTGTGTGGGCAAAGGCAAACCGAGCTTGTGAGCAAAGAGGTGGGTGTGGGGGGATCTCATCCTCTCACATGGGGCACCCCTGGAGGTGCTCCAGCCCCACTGGTGATGCTACAGGCAGCTCTGTCCCCTCAGGGCCAGGGGCAACCACTGAGGCCTAGTCCAGGCTGTGTGGCCTCTCCTGGGGTTGGCAGCACCCCCTTCCCCGGCCCCACCCAGATACCTGGAGCTGAGGCGGTTCTGGCGCAGCTTCTGTTCCTGCAGCAGGCGAAGGCTGTCCAGTTTGACGGGGCTGGGAATGAAGCCAACCTCACAGCCCTCCTTCACCAGCCGCCCAATCCACCAGTCATTATTGTATTTCTGCAAAGAACATGGCAGGTAGATGGAAAGAGCAAGAGGGAAACTGCAGGGGCAAGCTAGCAGTCACTCTCCAGGGGAAATGACCAGACTCGCCTCCCTGCCCAGGGGTGGCACCCTCAAAGATCCCCAGCCCCGGCTCCAGCCTCTGAATGGAGCTGCCAATTCTCAGGACAACTCCAGGACCAGCATGCTTTCTGGCCATGGACCACTCTGCCACCAGCCCCGTGCAATTCTGAGAGTCCTTCTTCTCCCCATGTGTCCACCCTACTCTAGAAAGGCCACTTGAGTAAATGCAGATACCTGCATGTCCCTGGCACACCGCCACACCAGTTCGGGCCCCCTGACAAACCCAACAACCTTCTGACCTAAGCATTACCACCCCATTTTTCCAGTAGAAAATTAAGAGGCTCAGAGAGGTGGAGAGATTTGTCTAAGGTCACACAGCAGATTCAGCCCGGCTCTGCTTGGCTCAGAAGTCTTTTGTCCACTAGCACTCTGGCTGCCTGTCTCCTGGCACCCACTCCCTTGCTCTCCCTCCAGATACTCACCTCCTTGATGTGCAGGAAGTCTTTGGGCTCAAAGGTAATGGCCACTCCCTGCACAGGCACCTCATCCCCTGGAGACGGATTGTAGCCCACATTTGTCCGCACGGCAAACGCCACTGGCTTGGTCTAGAGGAGGCACACAGGGGAAAATGGCAACTAGAGGGTAAACCACAATGTAATGTACAACTTCCTGACAGGGGTGGTGGTTACCTGGATGTTTGCATTGTAACTGTTCATTGAAATGTAGGCTGGGCGCGGTGGCTCAAGCCTGTAATCCTAGCACTTTGGGAGGCCGAGATGGGCGGATCACGAGGTCAGGAGATCGAGACCATCCTGGCTAACACTGTGAAACCCCGTCTCTACTAAAAAATACAAAAAACTAGCCGGGCGAGGTGGCGGGCGCCTGTAGTCCCAGCTACTCAGGAGGCTGAGGCAGGAGAATGGCGTGAACCCGGGAGGCGGAGCTTGCAGTAAGCTGAGATCCGGTCACTGCACTCCAGCCCCGGCGACAGAGTGAGACTCCGTCTCAAAAAAAAAAAAAAAAAGAAAAGAAATGTATATGGACACGGGCAGGGTGTGGTGGCTCACACCCGTATTCCCAGCATACAGTAGGTGGATCATCTGACATCAGGAGTCCGAGACCAGCCTGAACAACATGGTGAAACCCCGTCTCTACTAAAAATACAAAATTAGCCAGGCGTGGTGGTGGGTGCCTATAATCCCAGCTACTCAGGAGGCTGAGGCAGGAGAATTGTTTGAACCTGGAAGGCAGAGGTTGCAGTGAGCCAAGGTCGTGTCACTGCACTCCAGCCTGGACGACAGGGCAAGACTCCATTTCAAAACAACAACAAAATGTATACTGACACTTTGGGAGGCCTAAGCAGGTGGATCACTTGAGACCAGGAGTTTGAGACCAGCCTGGTCACATGGTGAAACTCTGTCTCTACTAAAAATACAAAAAAATTAGCTGGGCGTGGTGGCATACACCTGTAATCCCAGTTACTCAGGAGGCTGAGGCATAAGAATCATTTGAATTCAGGAGGCAGAAGTTGCAGTGAGCGAGATGGCACCACTGCACTCTAGCCTGGGCGACAGAGCAAGACTCTGTCTGAAAAAAAAAAAAAAAAGGCTGGGCACAGTGGCTCACGCCTGTAATCCTAGCATTCTGAGAGGCAGAGGCAGGTGGATCATGAGGTCAGGAGTTCAAGAGCAGCCTGGCCAACATGGTAAAACCCCGTTGCTACTAAAAATACAAAAATTAGCTGGGTGCAGTGGCAGATGCCTGTAATCCCAGCTACTTGGGAGGCTGAGGCAGAATTACTTGAACTCGGGCAGCAGAGGTTGCAGTGAGCCAAGATCATGCCACTACACTTCAGACTGGATGACAGAGTGAGACTCCATCAAAAAAAAAAAAAAAAGTATACTGAATTGGCTTGTGTGGTTTTCTCCATGGATATTAACTTTTTTTTTTTTTTCACCTGGGCTGGAGTGCAGTGGCCGGATCTCAGCTCACTGCAAGCTCCGCCTCCCGGTTCACGCCATTCTCCTGCCTCAGCCTCCCGAGTAGCTGGGACTACAGGCGCCCGCCACCTCGCCCGGCTAGTTCTTTGTATTTTTTTTTTTTTTTTGAGACGGAGTCTGGCTCTGTCGCGCAGGCTGGAGTGCAGTGGCCGGATCTCAGCTCACTGCAAGCTCCGCCTCCCAGGTTTACGCCATTCTCCTGCCTCAGCCTCCCAAGTAGCTGGGACTACAGGCGCCCGCCTAGTCGCCCGGCTAGTTTTTTGTATTCTTTAGTAGAGACGGGGTTTCACCGTATTAGCCAGGGTGGTCTCGATCTCCTGACCTTGTGATCTGCCCGTCTCGGCCTCCCAAAGTGCTGGGATTACAGGCTTGAGCCACCGCGCCCGGCCTGTATTTTTTAGTGGAGACGGGGTTTCACCGCGTTAGCCAGGATGGTCTCGATCTCCTGACCTCGTGATCCGCCCGTCTTGGCCTCCCAAAGTGCTGGGATTACAGGCTTGAGCCACCGCGCCCGGCCTGGATATTAACTTTTATAATAAAAAGCAAGAAAGCAAAATGTGGAATTCAGCCCTCTCAGGGTAGAGGCGAGGCACTGAGGAATGAAAAGGGTTGGGGGTGGGAAGGCCCACAGCGATACCCAGAAAAAATAATAATAATAGCAGGCCGGGCACGGTGGCTCACTCCTGTAATCCCAGCACTTTGGGAGGGCAAGGCAGGTGGATCACTTGAGGTCAAAAGTTCGAGACCAGCCATGACTAACATGGTGAAACTCCATCTCTACTAAAAATACAAAATTAGCATGGCGTGGTGGCACATGCATGTAATATTGGCTATTTGGAAGTCTGAAGCAGCAGAAACGCTTGAACCTGCGGGGTGGAGGTTGCAGTGAGCTGAAATGGTGCTATTGCACTCCAGCCCTGGCAACAAGAGCAAAACTCCATCTCAAAAACAAAACAAAATAAATAAATAAACTAATAGTAACAGGCCGGGTGCAGTGGCTCACACCTGTAATCCCAACACTGAAAGGCTGAGGCAGGTGGATCATGAAGTCAGGAGTTCAAGATCAGCCTGACCAACATGGTGAAACCCAGTCTCTCCTAAAAATACAAAACTTAGCCGGGCGTGGTGGCACGCACCTGTAATCCCAGCTACTCAGGAGGCTGAGGCAGGAGAATCACTTGAATCCGGGGGGGCAGAGGTTGCAGTGAGCAGAGATCACGCCATTGCACTCCAGCCTGGGCAATGGAGCAAGACTCTGTCTCAAAAAAAATAAATAAATAAAAAATTAATAATAAGAATAATAAAAGCAGCCAGGCACAGTGGCTCACACCTGTAATAACAATACTGGCTTGAGGCCAGGAGTCTGAGACCAGCCTGAGCAATATAGTGACATCCTGTCTGTTTTTTGTTTGTTTGTTTTGAAACGGAGTTTTGCTCTTGTTGCCCAGGCTGGAGTGCAATGGCACAATCTCGGCTCACCACAACCTCTGCCTCCTTGGTTCAAGCGATTCTCCTGCCTCAGCCTCCCAAGTAGCTGGGATTACAGGCATGTACCACCATGCCCGGCTAATTTTTGTATTTTTAGTAGAGACGGGGTTTCTCCATGTTGGTCAGGCTGGTCTCAAATGCCCGACCTCAGGCGATCGCCTACCTCAGCCTCCCAAAGTGCTAGGATTACAGATGTGAGCCACCGCACCCAGCCAACCCTGTCTGTTTTTAAAAAATAAAAGGGGCAGCTGGGAACGGTGGCTTACACCTGTAATCCTAGCACTTTGGGAGGCCAAGGTGGGCGGATCATGAGGTCAGGAGTTTGAGACCAGCCTGGCCAACATGGTGAAACCCCGTCTCTACTAAAAATAGAAAAAAAATTAGCCAGGCATGGTGGCGGGCACCTCTAATCCCAGCTATTTGGGAGGCTGAGGCAAGGAGAATCAATTGAACCTGGGAGACGGAGGCTGCAGTGAGCTGAGATCGCACCACTGCACCCCAGCCTGGGCAGCAGTGAGAGACTCTATCTCAAAAATAAATAAATAAATAAAAGGGACTGGGCACAGTGGCTCATGCCTGTAATCCTAGCACTTTGGGAGGCCGAGGCAGCAGGATCACTTGCACCCAGGAGTTCAAGACTAGCCTGGGCAACACAGCAAGATCCCATCTCTAAAAAAATAAAAAATCAGCCAGGTGTGGTGGTACGCCTCTATAGTTCCAGCTACTCGGGAGGCTGAGATGGGAGGATCACTTGAGCCTGGGAGGTCAAGCCTCCAGTGATCCATGATCACGCCACTACACTCAGCCTGAGCAACAGAGCGAGACCCTGTCTCATAAAAAATAATAAATATTTAAATTTATTTATTATTATGTTTTTTGAGACAGAGTCTCGCTCTGTTGCCCAGGCTGGAGTGCAGTGGCGCAGTCTCGGCTCACTCCAGTCTCCGCCTTCTGAGTTCAAGCGATTCTGGTGCCTCAGCCTCCTGAGTAACTGGGATTAGAGCGTACGCCACCACACCCAGCTAAGTTTTGTAGTTTTAGTAGAGACGGGGTTTCACCATGTTGCCCAAGCTGGTCTCGAACTCCTGACCTCAAGTGATCCGCCCAACCCAGTCTCCCAAAGTGCTGGGATTACAGGCGTGAGCCACTGAACCTGGTCTAAAATTAAATTTTTTTTTTTTTTTTTTTTTTGAGATGGAGTCTCGCTCTGTCGCCCAAACTGGAGTGCAGTGGCCGGATCTCAGCTCACTGCAAGCTCCGCCTTTCGGGTTCACGCCATTCTCCTGCCTCAGCCTCCCGAGTAGCTGGGACTATAGGCGCCCGCCACCTCGCCCAGCTAGTTTTTTTTTTGGTATTTTTTAGTAGAGACGGGGTTCCACCGGGTTAGCCAGGATGGTCTCGATCTCCTGACCTTGTGATCCGCCCGTCTTGGCCTCCCAAAGTGCTGGGATTATAGACTTGAGCCACTGCGCCCGGCTAAAATTAAATTAAAAAAAAAAACAATAATGACAGTAATGACCATTTAGTGTTCCAGGTACCATGTTACATGCTTCACACATATTCTCTCATTTATTTTCATCACAAAAATAAAAAATCCTCTGAAGTTAAGTGGTATTATTATCTTCCTTTTAATGTGAATTTCCTAAGATCACACAGCTATTAAGAGTCAGGACCAGAGCCTGTAATCGCAGCACTTTGGAAGACTGAGGCTGGGTGATCACCTGAGATCGGGAGTTCAAGACCAGCCTGACCAACATGGAGTAACCCCGTCTCTACTAAAAATACAAAATTAGCCGGGCATGGTGGAGCATGCCTATAATCCCAGCTACTCGGGAGGCTGAGGCAGGAGAATTGCTTGAACCCGGGAAAGGGAGGTTGCAGTGTGTCGAGATTGTGCCATTGCACTCTAGCCTGGGCAACAAAAGCGAAACTCCGTCTCACAAAAAGGAAACAAAAAAAAGAGTCAGGACCAGGATTCCAGCCCAGAGGAAGTTTGATTCCAGGAAGACGTGGAGATTTTAGCACTGTCCCGGCGCAGTAGCTCACGCCTGTAATCCCAGCACTTTGGGAGGCTGAGGCAGGCAGATCATTTGAGGTCAGGAGTTTGAGACTAGCCTGACCAACATGATAAAACTGCGTTTCTACTAAAAATACAAAAATTAGCCGGGCATGGTGGTGCATGCTGTAATCCCAGCTATTCGGGAGGCTGAGACAGGAGAATCACTTGAACTCGGGAGGCAGAGGTTGCAGTGAGCTGAGATCACGCGACTGCATTCCAGCCTGGGTGACAGAGCAAGACTGCATCTCAAAAAAAAAAAAGAAATTTTTAGCACTTCTCAAGCCCTTATTGTGTGTGGAAACAGTATAATAACAGGCACTTATTATACTTATTATACTGTATAAGCAGGCAGGTATTATAGCCCACATTGTGCAGGTGAAGGACAGAGGCGCAAGGTTCAGGGGTACTAGGAAGTGGCTGGGTCAAGACTTGGCCCTGGGTCTGCCCGGGCTCTCTCTATGGCCCAGGGAAATCACGCCAGCACAGCCCCTTCCCACATCTTTCTCACCTTGGCCTTCTCGAGCTGCGCTAATGCCTGGCGCTCTGCTTCCTTCCTTAAGGCTTCCCGGTCCTCCTCCAGAGATACATCAGAGTCCGATGGACGGCTGGTGTAGGACTCTGCTGAGCCCTGAAAATACAGAGAGCCAGATCAGGGCCATTGCTGCCTCTCCCAACTCCTGGGCCTGGGAAGGCACGGAGGTGCCACTCATCATGGATGCCTCAAACCCCAGCCAGCCCAGCATGACGCCACAAGGGCTAAGAGAAGGTGGTATTAGGTGGAAGGGACGAGGAGCTGAGATTTCTCAGGCCCCTGGGGAAAGTGTGGCCCTAGTGAGGGTGACAGCAGCAAGCAGGAGATGAAGGCAGGCCCAAGGACAGCTGCTTGGGGCCCAGGGAGGGGTGGGAACTTGATAGGGGCACAAGGCAAGGGAGGAATGCCAGGGACGAGTCTCTACTCCCGCTGCTCCTTCCCTCCCCTGCCCCCAGCACCCGCTGAGATAGACTCAGCCGAGGTCCAGTGGCATCCATTCCAGGGACTACAGCCACCAGCTTCGGCCTGAGCTCTCTGCACTATCAGCTGCGGATGGCCTGTTCCACAGGATGGGGCCACCACAGATTTTGCCAGCTTCTGTTCAAGGGTAGAGGGAGATAGACTCCTACCTCCCCTGCTCCTTTAGCTGGTACTGCCATAATCAAACTTCACTACTTAGAGCCCCAATCCTCAGGCTCTCCTAGGACACAAGAGAACCCAAGATTTCCAGGCTGGTGCAGACCGAAGAGGCAAGTTAAGAGCAGGATATGGGACGGGCTTTCCCTGAGATGAAGGCTGCTGGGTGCCAGGCAGCTGGCTTTGACCACGGTGACCAACCCAGAGCACAAGGGACTCCTTTAGGGATGCACACATGTGTAAGACACATGTCGCCCATACAGACCTGGTAGTGGGAATGCATGTGCTTATTCACGTGTGTGCGTGGATGTGCAAGTACAAGTGTGTGGAGGAGGGTGTGCTCTATAGTTGGCTACATATGACCGCATGCGTAGAGCCACATGCGAGTGTATTGGCGGGGGGCTCCCAGACATCTATGACCCTGAGGGTGGGGGACATGTGAGGGCAGGAGTAAGGAAGTGTGGATTCGTGTGACTATGTGGGGGTGGTGTTGGACAAGGCATAGGAGGTTATGTGGCAAAAGAAGAGGACTGCAGAGATATAGGGGTTCTTTCCTGAGAGTATAAAAGGGTCACTTGGCCAGGAATGTCCATGAGTTTGGCATGGAGGGGACCTGGGAAAGACAGAAGACAAAGTCCCACCTCTCCCCAGGGGCCCCAGGTCATTAGCTGGTGCAGCTGCCCATCTCTTTCCCAGCCAAATCATGAAAATGGGAGACCCACAGGGGAAGGGTTGGGGTGGGGTGAGAGGCATGAAGGAGGGAGAGAAAACCAGCGTAGCTCCCACTTTCCACCCTGATGGGAGCACACAGAGTCAAAGAACCAGGGAAACAGGGAGACAGACTAGCAGAGAGGCACTCACCGACTCCAACACACACGCGGGCACGCGCGTGCACACACTCACCACTCCAACACACACACACTCACCAGCTCCACACACACGCGGGCACGCGCGTGCGCACACACTCACCGGCTCCAACACACACGCGGGCACGCGCGTGCACACACACTCACCGACTCCAACACACACGCGGGCACGCGCGTGCGCACACACTCACCGGCTCCAACACACACGCGGGCACGCGCGTGCGCACACACTCACCGACTCCAACACACACGCGGGCACGCGCGTGCACACACACTCACCGGCTCCAACACACACGCGGGCACGCGCGTGCACACACTCACCGACTCCAACACACACGCGGGCACGCGCGTGCACACACTCACCAGCTCCAACACACACGCGGGCACGCGCGTGCACACACTCACTCACCGACTCCAACACACACGCGGGCACGCGCGTGCACACACTCACCGACTCCAACACACACGGGCACGCGCGTGCACACACTCATCGACTCCAACACACACCGGGCACGCGCGTGCACACACTCACCGACTCCAACACACACGCGGGCACGCGCGTGCACACACTCACCGACTCCAACACACACGCGGCACGCGCGTGCACACACTCACTCACCGACTCCAACACACACGCGGGCACGCGCGTGCACACACTCACCGACTCCAACACACACGCGGGCACGCGCGTGCACACACTCACCGACTCCAACACACACGCGGGCACGCGCGTGCACACACACTCACCGACTCCAACACACACGCGGGCACGCGCGTGCACACACTCACCGACTCCAACACACACGCGGGCACGCGCGTGCACACACTCACCAGCTCCAACACACACACACTCATCGACTCCAACACACACGCGGGCACGCGCGTGCACACACACACACACCGACCCCAACACACACGCGGGCACGCGCGTGCACACACTCACTCACCAGCTCCAACACACACACACTCACCAGCTCCAACACACACACACTCACCAGCTCCAACACACACGCGGGCACGCGCGTGCACACACACACTCACCAGCTCCAACACACACGCGGGCACGCGCGTGCACACACACACTCACCAGCTCCAACACACACGCAGGCACGCGCGTGCACACACACACTCACCAGCTCCAACACACACGCGGGCACACGCGTGCGCACACTCACCGACCCCAACACACACACAGTTACATGCACACACACAGACACACACATATGCAGACGCACATGTGCGGGCAGACACACACACACGTATGCAGACACACAGGTGCACGCGGACGCACACGTAGGCACATGCACACATACACATATGCAGACACACGCATGCGCATACACGCACACACATCAGAAATGGCAGAAGACAGGAAACAGTGAGGAGGCATGGAGACAGGCTGGAGGAAAGGCTGCCCTCCGCCAGCTTTCCTGAGAGGCTGTTCTACCCACCGCCACCCCACTCCATCCCCAGCTCACCACCATCAGGGTCCGGCTGGGCGCCTCCATCCCGGCGCCCTCAGTGCCTGGCCCTGCTGGCCTAGGGGGTGGCCCAAACTGCCCGTTCCCTCGGGGGCTCAGGTTACAAGCAGAGTTGCTACATGTGCAAACTGCTAGGGTATATTTAGCTCAGAGATGTGGCAAGGACTGCTCCCCCACCACTCCCCACCACCTACCGGGGATCAGAGCTGGGGAGCTAAAAGGAGGAAGAATTGGAGGCTGGGGTCTGACTCCCTGGGTTGGCAAACACTGAAGGAGCCAAGGTCCTTTTCTGCCAAGAGGGGCAATAAAAGCACAGCGTCATTCTTCCTAGCCCTGGCCAAGTCCTGCAACAGGAGGGATGAGGGAGTGATTGAAGAAAGGACTTCCTGTCTGTTCCTATACTTAGAAAAGACTAGAATGAAGCCTCCCCTTCCCGAAGCTCCCAAGTCAGACTGAGGCTCACATGTGCCAAGTGCTGTAGAGACAGAAGAATCAGAAAGAAGGGCCTCACTCTAATTAGTGGTGGATCTGCCTGGCATCACTCTCGCTCCCGGCCCAAGGTGGAAGGGAGGGGCTCATCTCCAGAGGACCCCTCCTCTGTGCTGTCTTCTGCCCTCGAATGCCCTGCCCATTTCCTCTTCAATGCACAGCTTTTCCTTGTCTAATTCCAAGCCCCTCTCGCCTTTTTTGGGTACCAGGCTTTGGTGAGATGCTAAGTAGTCATAGCAACCACATGCCTCTCTCGGTGCCTCACCCTGAGCCTAAGACGGCCCAGGATTGACACACAGATGAGAGCAGCCGCTTACTGACCGAGCACAGGAGACCCCAGAAAGCTATTCTCAGTTACACCCTTTCAGGCAGTGGTGCTGGGCTACCGTCTTCTCTATTATAAAATCAACAGCCTCATGCCCCAACCACCCCCATCCCCGTCACCATCACCCTTTTTCTGTGTGTCTTAGATAGTCATGTCTTGAGGTGAGGAGCATGTTTCCCTGACCAGGACCTCACCAGGACTACAGGGACCCAAACATCCTCGCTCTGCTTTTCCTAGGACCTGCCTCCACCCCACCCTGTCACAGATTCTGGGGGAGGACATGGAAGCAGACAGCCGGCAGGGGGAGTGGGTGACAGCCCGAAGCAAGCTAGAGGGAGGCAGGCCAGGCTGTCCCTGAATGAGATGACGCAGGCCAGCAGGCAGCAGGGGAGGGTGCCTGGTGCTGGGGGAGGGGCCGGGCAGGGGCGGGGGCTGAGTGAGTGGGTGCAGCTGACAGCACATCCAGGAGAGGTCATGGGGTGTCAGGGTGATGGGGTGGCTCCAGGAAGGTGACAAATGGCACAGGGAAGGGTGCCTGGAGAATACCGCAGACCTGGCTCACCAATGCTGGTCTCTACCAACCAGCCACCTCCCTCCTCTCTGCCCAGCCTCCCCATTACCTGGCGGACAAAGCTGTTGGATGTGGTATCTGAGGACGTGCTCCCATCCGACCGTTTGAATCGCCCTTTCCTCTTGCTGTATTTGCCCTGGAGAGGCCAGGAAAGGAACAAGAGTAGAATCAGAAGGGCCCTTTCCCAACCCTCATCTTGCCAGCCCCAGAGCTACAGCCAAGCTTGGGAACAGCATTCCCAGATCCGAAGAGCCCTACCCCCAACCCCCTGCACCTTCCTCCTGAGGTGGTACGGCCCAAGGGGAGGGAGGGTCTCCCATCCTCATCGAGAGGACCCAGAGCACAGCCAGGAGTGGGGACCAATGCAAGAGAGCCCTAGAGGCCCACATGGAAACCCCCAAACCAAGCTAGAGAGGCTGGGAATGGGGGAGGCACGGAGAAGCTGGAGGCTCATTAGGCAGCAGAGCTAATTAAGATGCTGGGCAGGCTGCAGAGGCCTCCGAGGAAGGGAGAGGCAGCCAGCAGTGTTGGGTGTGTGGGGGGAGAGAGCGGGAAAGTCCCCCCCACTCCCCCTCCGCAGGAGCAGAGCAGGGCTGTTTGTGTTGGTGGCCCCCAGAGAGGAGGAACTGCCAACCCAGGGCCCAGCCTGGCTTCTCCCCTGTGCCCAACTCTTCCTTTGCTATTCACAGAGTAGGAAGGGGATGACAGCTCTCTTGGAGACTCAGAGCCAGATTTCTGAGGAGGGAGTAGGGGCATGGAACTGTATTTGGAGAGTAAACATCCAGCTCGATCCCTGGCACCATAGGGGCAGATTTTGCTCCCCACTCTCATCCCTTGCCCAGACAGGACTTTTTCTCAGCTCCCCCTCTCACAATCACAGTAGCTACAACCCTCCCCAAGGAGGCAAGAGGGATGAAGCTTCTGCCCTGTGGCCCCCAGCTGCCACTGCCAACGCCCCATGTGCATAGTACCCATCAGGCTACATCAATGTAAATGTCCCTTGGCCCTGCCCCACATGAGCCTAGGACACAGCCCCACAGATCCCTAGCGGGTAGACTGGCTCAGTCTCACAGACTCAGCTCCTGGCTCAGCCTGACCATTCAGGAAGCAACACGTTCAGGTTAAGGGCATCAGGTATTTCCAGGCCTCCTGTAAGAAGAGCTCCTTCTGGCCCTCCCCATCTCGTAGGCGCACACACACTTGGCCTCAGCCCAGTCCAGAATGGGGAGAGTGAGTGAGGGCTCAGACTTCCAAGTCCCTGCTCTCGGTCTCCATCCTAGACCTTCTTTGGCCAAAGAACCTGGAGGGGCCATGACCAGACTGGGGGCTTTGGCTGCTGGGATCAGGGTACAAGAAAAAGGATAGAAAATGGGAGAGGAGGGCATCTAGGAACCTTTCCAAGATCCTCCTCTCCCCACCCTTCTCTGAAACCAGACATATACCCCAACTCTAGTTCTGATGCTCCCTACAAACCTAAGAGGATTCCCCAGTGAATCCCAGACACCACTCTCCCCCTGCACTGCCAGGCTGGGCAAAGGGAGTGGCACTCAGAGGGACAAGGGACAGCTGAAAGGAAGGCCCCACTCAGCTGCCTCCCAGGCTCAAAGGGGCCTGGGGTGGAGGAAGGTATTTTTAGGTCTGACTTGACCCCTCTACATACCCATCAGTCACAGTATCATGGTGGTTACAGCTGGTGGCCACAGTAACAGAAGAGTTAATGCTATCCTTGGAGAAGGACAGTCCCAAAGAAATCCCCTGGCGCGACCATCCCAGAGCCTGCTGGTCACCCCATGGGAACCCACCGCGCCCAAGACTGCCACTTCCTAGGGGTTACCAGGGGCGTAAGAAAAGTGTGCGGGTGGGGATGGAGAAGTAGACCCCTCCCGCAGGTAAAACAGCTCTTCCCCTTCCCGGGCAGTGAGTTGGCATCCATCCAACTTTCCAAACTTTGGAGGCGTTTTCGGGGCGGAGGTGGGGGTGGGGAAAGTCAACGTGGGTGTGGGGGGAGGGGAGCAGGTCCAACATGGAGATGGAGCCCAGGTGGCTGGGAGGGGACCTCGCCCGGAGTTGCCCCTTTCTCCACCCTAAAGAACCAGTGTCTGCGGCTTTGAAGGCCTGTTTGCATTTGGCACCGCCTTCTGACCATCGCCTCGGCCACCTCCTCGTGCCACCCCCGCCCCACCCACACCCGCCTGGCGCCCCCGAGCGTGCTCTGCGTCGCCCCCCTTGCCTGGCTCGCTTTCTAGCCTCCTTCAACCTCCCCTTCTCAAGGCCCAGATCCCACCACCACCAGCACCCCTACGCTCAGCCCACTGAAGCTGCTGCCCAAGCGGCAGGAACCTTGACGCGGGGGAGACAAGGAGGCGAGAGTGACAGGCAGCCCACCCGCCCCCTCCCCGCTCCGCAGCATCGCCACCCAGCCCCAGGCCCAGAGCCCATCAATCACAACCTGTAAGGATCGGGGACGCGCAGGCATCCCTCTCCCCTTCGCGCCCGGCATATAACCCCTTCCTCTCCCGCGCCTCTCGAGCCGACCTCAACACTGTCCGTGGAAGCGGCCCCCTCCTCTCGGGCCGGGCCACCACGCCTCACCTGCGGGCTGGGGTCGAAGACCTCCATGGGGATCTCCTGGGAGGGTGGGTAAGGGCCCCGGGACATGCCGGTCTTCTGGACCATGGAGAGGAGCCTCCCCTCCCGCCGCCGGCCCGACCCAGCCGGGCGCCCTCAGCGCATGGGAGAGGCCGTGGGAGCCGAAAGCAGCGCGGCGCAGCCAGCACCCGGTCCAGCCACCCAGCTCGGCCTTAGGCTGCCTCCTTCCTGCCTTCCCTCGCTCCTCCCGCTCTCTCCACTGCCGCCGCCGCCTCCCCAGCAGGCTCAGCATCTCCCCGCGCCCCTCCCTCGCTCCCTCCCTCCGCCCGCCCCGGCCCCGCCCCTCCCAGCCCCTCCTCCGGCTCGGCCCACACAATGGGCGTGCGGCAAGCTGGGAGGCAGGCGCCTCTCGGCTCTAGAGGGCCGCAGGTGGGCCTCTGACTGGCCGTGGGGTGCAGGCGGGCCCGCTGGGGCGGGAAGGGAGAAACTAGGCGAGGATACTTGGGGGAGGGGTGGGGGGCGGTGTACCAGTGGATGCCGAGCGCTGATGGGGATGAAGCGCGGATTGGCATGGCTAGCACCGCCCCCCTTTTGTCTCAAACCTATCTTCCTGCGGGTCCCCCCAACCCACTCCTGTTTGGGCCACCGGAACTTCCCGGTCCCGGTGATCCTGGGACCTGGCTTTAACTCCTTTCTACCCAGTGCGGGGCCCAGGCTGCCTCAAACCAAACAGAAAAGCCTCTTCCCCTCCAACATGGCTCTGGGGCTGCCGGTGGGAGGCTGAGGCTGAGATGGGGAGGGTCTCCAACAGCGACAGCAAAAGAAATCCCAGGGGTCCAGGAGTTCTGCCCTAATCGGTCACTAGGATACACCCCCCCACCCCTGACCCGCTCTTCCAAAAGGCCATGAATGGGGCTGGGCGAAGTCCCTGCTGTTGGATGAGAAAAGAGGAAGCAATATGGAGCCGAGAAAGAAGAGGCTGGTAAAATCTGATCTCATGACCTTTGACCTAGAATTGCTCCACCTTTACCCCTGATTTAGGGACAAACATCCAAGGTCTGGACTCCACCCATCATGACAGGTGGAGAGAGGAGGAATAGGAGATTCTGGGCAATAGACCTTGGTGCCAATTTGGCTCAGGCTGTTTCTGGTTGTATAGCCCTGGACAAATCACCTCTCTAAGCACCAGTTTTCTCCTCTCCTATAACATGTGGTTGCTGGTACTGTGGAGTCTGTGTCACCTGAGATTACTGGGAGGATGAGGGAATTAAATGAATTGCTAGGGTGTTTGGAGAAGCTGTAAGTTTCAATGAAGGGGTCAGCCATGACAGGAGGACCCATTCCCTCCCTACTCCACCCCTGCTCCTGCTCCACAGAAAGGAGAGGTGGAGAAGACCCTCTCCAGGTCCAGTGACCTTAAAATAAGGCCACCAGCTTGCTGTGTTCTGCAGGAGAAGAGACTATGGGACTCCTCCTCCTCACCTCTGATAACAAGTGAATGGCCAGTCTGTCATTCCTCTGATCACAACACCTTGGGGAAGGAGGAGCAGTGAGTGAAGATAAAGCCCATTAGAAACGTTCCAGGAGAGCTCCAATCCTGAGCAGGGCTTCCACCTGCCCCTTGGAGACGAGAAAGCCTGGCATAACCGCAAAAGCATGGGCTTTGCAATCAGAAATACCTGCGTTCTCAATCTGTTACCTCAGCTGTAAAATGAGGGCAACGCTAATTGCATCGTTGTGAGGAAGTAGCATAAATGTTGCTTCCCTTTCTCTTTCTTCTACTTTCTCAGCCAGTAAAGTTGAGAAGAAACGGATAGGGTGATCAGTGGGAACCAATGATGAGTTGGAGCCTCAATTCAAATGTAGACTTCTTAAACCCCAGAATGCTCTCCTTGGATTTTTGCATTGGGTGTTCCAGGTCAGAAGAAAAGAACTGGGTGGTCCTGCCATTTTTTTTTTTTTTTTTTTTTTTGAGATGGAGTCTCACTCTGTTGCCCAGGCTGGAGTGCAGTCGCACAATCTCGGCTCACTGCAACCTCCGCCTCCTGGGTTCAAGCGATTCTCCTGCCTCAGCCTCCCCAGTAGGTGGAACAAGCACGCGCCGCTACGCCCGGCTAATTTTTGTATTTTTAGTGGAGACAGGGTTTCGCCATGTTGGCCAGGCTGGTCTCGAACTCCTGACCTCAAGTGATCCACCCGCCTTGGCCTCCCAAAGTGCTGGGATTACAGGCGTGAGCCATCGAGCCCGGCCCAATTTTTTTTGTTTTGTTTTATTTTTACTTTCTGCAATCATTCATTCATTCAGCCAGTGCAGTATTGTGAGCCAAACAAGACTATGAGACTAGTTCTCGCCCTCCAAGAGCTTGCTGTCTTTTTTTTTTTTTTTTGAGACGGAGTCTCGCTCTGTCACCCAGGCTGGAGTGCTGTGGCCGGATCTCAGCTCACTGCAAGCTCCGCCTCCCGGGTTCACGCCATTCTCCTGCCTCAGCCTCCCGGGTAGCTGGGACTACAGGCGCCACCACGTCGCCCGGCTAGTTTTTTGTAGTTTTTAGTAGAGACGGGGTTTCACCGTGTTAGCCGGGATGGTCTCGGCCTCCCAAAGTGCTGGGATTACAGGCTTGAGCCACCGCGCCCGGCCGAGCTTGCTGTCTTAATGCCTTCCTTTACTAATTGCAAACGTTATCTCACGTAATTTCCACAACTGATGATAGAAACATTGGGATTAGGTCCACTTTACAGAGGAGGAAATTGAGGCACTAAGAAATTAAAAACCCGCAGCTGCGTAAAAACACTAACATCTTTTAGTGATCTATTCTGCACTCTAGGGGTTTTCAATCTACTAAGAGAGTGAATAAGAGGTTGCCTTTGTCTGATACCTGTTGTCATTCTCTCTCGCTTCTTCAACTGACTTTTTTTCTCAGCTAATAAAACATCCACCTACAACCGCCCGAACGCCCGCAAACACCAAGCCACTCTAGCAAAACCTCTCCCACTCCGCCTGCGCAATCCAGCTGATTTCCGGTTAAAATAACCACGTGATCGCGTACCCTTGCTGCGCATGTCTAGTAGGAAGTGGGACTATACCACTTTCCCTACGGAAGGGGTACATTTTCTATGTTTTTAAGTTTAAAACCGATTTCCGATATTAGGCTTTTATCATTTCAGGCCTATACGGAGGCTATGAGTGAGTTTGGTGTGGCGGAAGATGAAAGAACCGGACGGGAATACGGACGAAATTGGTGAGGGGTTTGGGCTCTCCCCTTCTCAGATAATGGAAGGAGCCGGTCCCGAACCAGCTCTTTCCTTTCGCTGCTGCGGCCGCAGCCATGAGGTGAGGGCGCGCTGGTCTCCCGCAGGCGCTGACGGTTTTCGGTGGGGGACTGTTGGGCTTGGGACCGCAGCCGGGGTTGGGGGAGATGAAATGGAAGCCGCCCTAAAGCGGCCAGTCCCGGGGTTTGGGGTGGGCCGGAGCACCCTCGTCCCGGGCCTCCGGGGTGGGGGGGGCGGGGAGCGTCGCAGCAGCTGAGACCCGGAAAAGGCTGCCTTGGCTGGCGGCGCGCCGCACATGTGTCCGGTCGACCCACGCGAGCAAAGCAAACGTAGCGAACGGGACCGAGCCTTAGACCCTTTCTTGCTTGGCACGCCCGGAGCGGAGCACATCTGTGTTTTCGCGTGATGTAGGGCAAGTCTAGTGTAGGCCCCAGGCCTCCGACTGCCGAGAGAGGTGATCCCTAACTCTTGACGCCTTCCACTCCTTTGGCCATTCATAAAGGAAATCTCTACAAATGGCCGAACGAGGCTTGTTACTGTGATAAAACGGGAAAATGAACCCAGAAAACATTAACTTGCCTGCATTGCTAGACTAGAAATCAGGTTTTTTCGCCCCGAATACTTTTCAAACGCTGAGTACCAGAAATGGCATAAGCCCCCTATTCATTCCAGTAAGTCCTTGACTTGACTTTCCAGAGAAGAAACGCGAACGTGAGGCTCCAAGAGATGAAGGCATAGAGTGGGCTTTGAAGTCTAAACCCAAGGGGACCAGCTGCACAGCCCAGAGCCTTAAAGATGATTTAGGGAAGAGTCTTATTTCGCGGCTGTCGTGTGGGTCGCAGAGGGCAGGTCTTGATGGGGACGTTCATTCTTCCCAGGAGTGGCTTTCAGAGTCTAATCATGTTTTCTGTGTCTAGTATGCTCAGGCTTCAGAAGAGGCTCGCCTCTAGTGTCCTCCGCTGTGGCAAGAAGAAGGTCTGGTTAGACCCCAATGAGACCAATGAAATCGCCAATGCCAACTCCCGTGAGTACCTGGGATCTGTCTCTTCACCCTACTTCTTTTGTCCTGCGTCATGAACAATAACACAGTTGTGTTGACTTTTTTTTTTTTTTTGGAGACAGTCTGGTTCTGTTGCCCAGGCTGGAGTGTAGTGGTGCCATCTTATCGTTGCAACCCCTGCTCGCAGGCTCAAGTGATTCTCCCGCCTCAGCCTCCTGAGTAGCTGGGATTAGAGGTGTGCACTACCACGCCCAGCTAATTTACTCTTTATTTTTTATTTTATTTTTTATGAGACAGAGTCTCTCTTTGTCACCCGGACTGGAGTGCAGTGGTAGGATCTCAGCTCACTGCAACCTCTGCCTCCCAGGTTCAAGCGATTCTCCTGCCTCAGTCCCAAGCTGGGACTGAGGCACATGCCACCAGACCCAGCTAATTTTTGTATGTTTAGTAGAGGGGGTTTCATCATATTGGTCAGGCTGATCTCAAACTCCTGACCTCAGGTGATCTGCCTACCTTAGCCTCCCAGAGTACTGGGATTACAAACATAAGCCAGCATACCTAGCCTGTGTTGACTCTTTACAAACCTAGGAAGGTACGTTCAGAGTATCTATAAACTGGAGGAGTCATTGTATCAGGCTTGTTATTTTGAGTGTGCTGTAATATATTTAAAAGGTAGAAATGGCTAGCCATGGTGGCAGGCATCTGTAATCCCAGCTACTTGGGAAGCTAAGGCAGAAGGATTGTGAGCCCAGGAATTCAAGACCGACCTGGGCAACATAGGGAGACTGTCTCAGACAAAGAGTATCTCTCACAACTTCTGTTTGTGAAGGAAAAAGAAAAGATAGAGGTTTTTTAGATTTTCAAAGGCAAGAAATAAACAAGTTCCAGTGTTTCCATCCTTTTTGAGAGCATGGGGCCAAGAATGTGAGCAGTGTCTGTGGCCTGGCCTATTTGGATTCTGGGATGTGCTTGGGCCCCAGTTGACTGACCAGGTGCATTATGCTTTCCCAGGTCAGCAGATCCGAAAGCTGATCAAAGATGGGCTGATCATCCGCAAGCCTGTGACAGTCCATTCCCGGGCGCGATGCCGGAAAAATACCTTGGCCCGCCGCAAGGGCAGGCACATGGGCATAGGTAAGTGTGGTCGTCTTCTCCTTAAGAAATGATAGGTGCTGGCATCTATGCTGAAATATATTCAGGATCTAAGCACTGTGTCTCATCTCGTGCCCATTTCTTACTCCTTGATATTTGATGTGTTTTCTGCCTGTGTGCAAATCAGGAAGTTGGTGCTGGTGTTGGAATTGAGAGTATCCCTGGTAGGAGGTCACATTTACTAAGTCCCTACCTACACTATGCCAAGGATTCTGCTGGGTCCTTGAGAATGTGGTCCATCTTAACTCTAAAATTGCTTTCTAGTGTCAGAATGATTGAAGGAAGCTCCTTACAATGTGCTATGCTACCTTGGTGCACTGCCTGTTAAACCCACATTCTGTATGAAGTAAATGGGGAATTATTGCCATATTTGTGCCTCCTTTAAAATTGAGTAAACGGAAGAACTTACGTAGTTGGGAATCATCATCTGGAAGATGAAAGTAATGCTACTTAAAATGAGGTTGTGAGGATTAGATGAGTTAAGACCCTGACTTGAAACTTGGTGTACTATACACAGTGGACCTGGGTAATGGCCCGTTCCTAACTCATCTTCTCCACAGGTAAGCGGAAGGGTACAGCCAATGCCCGAATGCCAGAGAAGGTCACGTGGATGAGGAGAATGAGGATTCTGCGCCGGCTGCTCAGAAGATACCGTGAGTCTAAGAAGATTGATCGCCACATGTAAGCACACCCTCTTGGGCCCAGTACCCATTTGCTGCTTTGATGGCTAGTTCATTTTCCAGAGTGGTTTTGTTTTGTTTTGTTTTGTTTGTTTTTTGTTTGAGATGGAGTCTTGCTCTGTCACCCAGGTTGGAGTGCAGTGGCGTGATCTCAGCTCACTGCAGCCTCCACCTCCTGGGTTCAAGTTATTCTCCTGCCTCAGCCTCCTGAGTAGCTGGGACTACAGGCATGTGCCACCATACCTGGCTAATTTTTTTTTTTTTTTTTCATTTTTAGTAGAGATGGGGTTTCACTGTGTTAGCCAGGATGGTCTCGATCTCCTAACCTTGTGATCGGTCCGCCTCGGCCTCCCAAAGTGCTGGGATTACAGGCGTGAGCCACCGCTCCCAGCCCACAGAGATCTGTCTTACTGGCCTTGGGTAGGGAGCTTTTTTTGGAGACAGAGTCTCGCTCTGTCACTCAGGATGGAATGCAGTGGCATGATCTTGGCTCACTGCAACCTCTGCTTTCCAGGTTCAAGCACTTCACCTGCCTCACCCTCTCGAGTACCTGGAATTACAAGCATGCACCACCATACCTGGCTAATTTTTGTATTTTTAGTAGAGATGGAGTTTCACCATTGGCCAGACTGGTCTCGAACTCCTGGCCTCAAGTGACACACCCACACCTCAGCCTCTGAAAGTGCTCAGATTACAGGGCTGAGCTACTACGTCCAGCCATGGGTAGGGAGCGTTTCTAAGAAAGTTTTTCTATTCTGGTCTTTCTTTTTTTCCCCATATGCCATCAGGATGGCCCAACAGTTTATTTGCCAGGCAAGTTCTGTCTAGGAACTGCACACAAAAAAAGTAATGGTTTAGGAAGTAATTCATGCAGCAATAGGAGAAAAGGAAGGAATCTACAAGCTTAGTGACCTTGGGTGGAGGAACAGCTCCATTACCGACCAGCATCTCTTCGCTCCGTGTACCCTGCAGGTATCACAGCTTGTACCTGAAGGTGAAGGGGAATGTGTTCAAAAACAAGCGTATTCTCATGGAACACATCCACAAGCTGAAGGCAGACAAGGCCCGCAAGAAGCTCCTGGCGTAAGTTTCTTTTTAGAGTCTTAGGGGAAAGTTCTTTGACCTTTGAGAGTTGTTCTTAGATACTTAAAATGTGCCAATGCTTAAGTCTTGACTTGCATGCAGTCTGTCATAGGAATATAGCTGTTCCCTTAGAGGCACCCACTCCTCTGTCCTGTACACACCCACTCCTGTCTCACAGGGACTGTAGAGGTTAGTTGAAGCAGGAGTCCTTAGTGGGCCCCCCAACTCATTCTTGAAGCTGACTAGGCTCAAAGGGAGAGGTCTAGGGATGTGTTTCTATTTCCCCAGCATCTCATCTCTTCCCAAACTGACCCATCTTTTCTCTTCCCTGGCCAGTGACCAGGCTGAGGCCCGCAGGTCTAAGACCAAGGAAGCACGCAAGCGCCGTGAAGAGCGCCTCCAGGCCAAGAAGGAGGAGATCATCAAGACTTTGTCCAAGGAGGAAGAGACCAAGAAATAAAAGCTCCCCCTTTGTCTGTACATACTGGCCTCTGTGATTACATAGATCAGCCATTAAAATAAAACAAGCCTTTATCTGCTTTCCTCTCTGCTGCTTGCAAGGTTTACGGCTACTCAGTGAGGATTGGTTTGTTGTGTTGTTTTGTTGTTTTTTGTTTTTTGAGATGAGTCTCGGGGGCCCAGGCTTGGGTCCGATGGTGCGGCCTTGGCTCACTGCAAACTCCACCTCCCAGGTTCAAGCGATTCTCCTGCCTCAGCCTCCCAAGTAGCTGGGATTACAGGCATGTGCCACCACGCCCGGCTAATTTTTGCATTTTTAGTAGAGACTGGGTTTCACTGTTGGCCAGGTTGATCTTGAACTCCTGACCTCAAGTGATCCATCTGCCTCAGCCTCCCAAAGTGCTGGGATTGCAGGTGTAAGCCATGGCACCTGGCCTGCTCACTGAGTCTTTTACCTTTAGTGGGATGGGAGAGAAGGAATGGCTTCTATCCAAGCCTCCCAAATACTGTGCTTGAGAGCACGAGTGACACCTAAGAATTGGTCTCAGAATGTTGGTTGGGACCAGTAGTCAGTTGTGATGTCAGTTAAGGAATCAGTCTTTACAGAAGCCAAAGGAAGTACTTAATGTGTTTATGCTTTGCAGTTGACAAGTTGGGGTTGCAAATGGGACCTGAGCTTGGACTACTGGTGACTACCTAAGCTGTCACTAAACAGCTTTATTGAGATACAGTTGAAACTCTTGAGACAGAGTTGCCCTGTCGCCCAGGCTGCAGTGAAGTCAGTAATCCCCGGCTCCTGGGTTCAAGCAGTTCTTCCTGCCCCAGCCTCCTGAGTAGTCAGGATGACAGGCACCGACCACCATGCCTGGCTAACATTTATATTTCTTAGTAGAGATGGGATTTCGCCATGTTGGTCAGGCTGGTCTTGAACTCCTGACCTCAGGTGATCACCCACCTCCCAAAGTGCTGGGATTACAGGTGTGAGCCAGTGTGCCCAACCCCCTACCTATTTCAGGGGATGTAATGGGCTGATGAGAAAGGGCAAGACCTGAGTGTGAATGGCAGGTTGGCTATGGTGTCAGGGCCAGCAGACCCCTCCTAGCTCTGCTTCTGGCGTCCTCATCCCTTTCTGTGCAGGATGGGCACGTGGGTAGCAGAAGGCAGGGAAGTGCACACTTAAAAAATGTCCCAAGGAGGCCGGGCACAGTGGCTTAGGCCTGTAATCCCAGCACTTTGGTAGGCTGAGGTGGGCAGATCATCTGAGGTCGGGAGTTCGAGACCAGCCTAACCAACGTGGAGAAAACCCATCTTTACTAAAAATACAAAATTAGCCAGATGTGGCACATACCTGTAATCCCAGCTACTTGGGAGGCTGAGGCAGGAGAATCACTTGAACTGGGAGGCAGAGGTTGCAGTGAGTCGAGCGTACCATTGCACTCCAGCCTGGGCAATAAGAGCGAAACTCCATCTCAAAAAAAAAAGAAAAAATGTCCTGAGGACCCCCCATCATATGCATCAGAGCCTGGGATGAGAGGACACTGACTTGTGGATCACCCTTGTCACTGGAGCGGCTGGCGTGTTTTACCCATTAGCTCTTGCCCTTTGAAGTGGGGAAGCCCAGGCCTAGAAAGGGAAGTGTCTTGGCCAAGCTCCCAGCTTGGTGTGTGGGACACCTACTTCCCAGGCCTGGCCCAGAGGAGGAGGGGTATTGTTGGAGACCGCCCACCCCCAACCCCTCCATGCAGTAGAGAGATGACAGTAAGGAGAGAAGCTGGGTGTGGTGGCTTACGCCTGTAATTCCAGCATTTTTGGAGGCCAAATGGGAGAACTGCTTGAGCCCAGGAGTTTGAGACTAGCCTGGGCAACATGGCGAAAACCCATCTCTACAAAAAATACAAAATTTAGCCCGGCATGGTGATGTGCCCCTGTAATCCCAGCTACTCGGGAGGCTGAGGTGGGAGGATCACCTGAACTCAACAGGTGGAAGCTGCAGTGAGCTAAAATTGTACCACTGCACTCCAGCCTTGGTGACAGAGCCAGACCCTGTCCCCCAACCCCCAACCAAAAAAAAAAATGGCGGAAAGGAGAATGAGGTAACCCAATATAGGACCCTCCCGGTATTCCAGAGCCTGCAGCGCAGAAGCTGGTTTCCACCCTGGACCAGGAGATGGTGCTACTCGCTCACAGGTCGATGCAGGTGTCAGCTGCTGCCTCACTGGAGTTGTTTTTCTGGTTCTATTTTTGTTTGTTTTGGGGGGTGGGAGAAAGAGATGGGTTATGAAGTTGTAGGAACCTACCTCTTGGAAGGCCTTGGGTTTCCCCCACTTCTTCACCTCACCCCAGGCCTGAAGTTGGCCTCTTTCCATCGTGGGCCTCCAACCCCTTCCCAGGCCAGTGCCTAGGAGGGATCCACTCCCACAGGAGTCCCAAGCAGAAAGAACCCCTAAAGTAACTGCTTAGCCTTGGGAAAATCTAATTAAAAGATGTGTCCTCTTGTTTCCTTATTTATGGAAAAAGAAAAAATATGTGTCGTGCCAGGCACATTGGTGTGAGCCTGTAGTCCCAGTTATTCTGGAGGCTGACAGGGAATGGCTACTTGAGCCCAGGAGTTTGGGGCTGCAGTGAGCTATGACAGTGCCTGTGAAGAGACACTGCATCCCAGCCTGAGCAACATAATAAGACCCTGTCTCTAAAACAAAAATATCAACAATAATTTGTAGGCTGGGTGTGGTGGCTCAGGCTCGTAATCCCAGCACTTTGGGAGGCAGAGGCAGGTGTATAATTTGAGGTCAAGAGTTCGAGACCAGTGGCCGGGTACAGTGGCTCATGCCTGTAATCCCAGCACTTTGGGAGGCCAAGGTGGGCGGATCACGAGGTCAAGAGATCGAGACCATCCTGACCAATATGGTGAAACCCCGTCTCTACTAAAAATACAAAAATTAGCTGGGTGTGGTGGCGGGCGCCTGTAATCCCAGCTACTCGGGAGGCTGAGGCAGGAGAATCGCTTGAACCCAGGAGGCAAAGGTTGCAGTGATCCGAGATTGTGCCACCGCACTCCAGCCTGGTGACAGAATGAGACTCCGTCTCAAAAACAAAAAGAGTTTGAGACCAGCCTGGCCAACATGGTGAAACCCTGGCTCTACTAAAAATATAAAAATTAGCCGGGCGTGGTGCACCTGTAATTCCAGCTACTCGGGAGGCTGAGGCAGGAGAATCACTTAAACCCAAGAGGCAAAGGTTGCAGTGAGCCGAGATTGAGCCACTGCACTCCAGCCTGGGCAACAGAGTGAGACTCTATCTCAGAAAAAGAAATATATATATATATATTTTTATATATGTTTTTTCTTTCAAGAGCATACAAGTGTCCCTATCATAATATTCCACACTCTTTCAAGGAGCTGGTGACCCACACCCTCACCACGTAAAGAATTCCTGAGCAAACCCAACGCTTGATTTTCTAGAGGAGGAAACAGAGACCCAGAGGAGCCAGTGACTCTTCTGCTGTGCTCAGCAGTGCGGCAAACAGGCTAGGGGGGTGGGGGGACTAGGCTGACTACTGGCTGGTGGCAGACACAAGTGGGGTGTGCAGAACCTCAGTGCTGCACGAACACTGGCGCCTGACTCTGATTCCCAGGCTGCAGTCTCCCGACGTGGGAGGGTGTGATTCAGATTGGGGTGCAGCAGAGGCACTGAGCACAGCTGCTACTGCAGGGCTGTGAGCTGAAGAAGAGAATACAGAGGGGCCTGGCCTCCTTCCAGTGCTGCCTCTGAGGCTATGGCAGGGCTAACCTAGGCTGGCTTCCTGCAAAGCATAGGAAGGCTGAGGCTGCCTTCCTTGCACTCCTCAGCAGGTGCCCCCATCTGCCTAGGCATTGGGTGGGCAGGGGGTAAGAATGGGGATGAAGAAAGTTGAAGGGGCCAAAGGAAGCAGTGCTGGTAAAATGGGTGGGGTTGCACGGAGGGGCTGATTCTCTCTTCTCCCTACCTCCAGCATCCATCTCTCCAGATTCCCTCCGCTTTCTGCATCTCCCCGAAGTCCAGGGAACTTTCATCCCACACAGTCAGTACAAGCCAGGTGAAGCTCAGCCTGTGGAGGGGGGGGGCATGAAGGGCACATGTGGGTCAGAGACAACAGAGCCAAATGGTGGGATGGCATCACCAGTAGCTTCCTAGGCATCCTTTGCCCCGGGCCAGTGGTGTTGCTGGTCTGTCCACCCCCAGAGTGGGCACAGAGGAGGGCAAAGGCTACAATGGGGCACCAGCTGTTCCCAGGCCCTAGGCTGTGAGCATGCTGCAGGGGGTTCAGCCACCCGAAAAAGCTGCTGTGCTCAGCAGTGCGGCAAATAGGCTGCAGTGGGGTAGGCGTCCAGGCCAGCTGCCGGCTGGTGGCAGACACACAGCTGGGTGTGCAGAAAGCGTGGCTGCAAGGCTCTCAGGCTCTTGATCCCTGGAGCCTCTGGCCCAGCGTCTCAGGGTGTCTCTGTCTCCATTTTGTTGGTTTAAGGCATTGAGGAAGCCCGGGCAGGGGCGGAAAGAGCTGAACTGAGAAGAAAAAGCCACGTTTCCAAGACTGGCTTGATCACTAATTTGCTGGGTGATCCTGGACAAGTCATTAGCCCACTCCAGGTCTCAGTTTCCCCATGTATAAAGAGGGCAGGATTGAGCTGGATAATCTGTGTGACCTTGGATAAGCCACCTAACCTGGCTGTACCTCAGTTCTTCCCTGTGAGAGGAGGACACCCCCACTCGCCTCCCGGGATCCTGGAGAGGATTAAGTAACATCCAGTTCCTGGCACGGTTCCCTGGGCACAGTAGGTGCCTATCTACGAGTTCCCTCTCTTTAAGCGTTCACACTGGGCTTATGACCCCTTCTTCCACTCCCAGGGCTGGGGATCCTAGGAGGGAGGGCCACTCTCCTTTCCTGGCTCTTTCGAACCCCAACCTCCAGGGCCTTCCCTGGGTCAAGGGGCCCAAAGAAAGCTCAAGGAGGGGACCCAAGGTCTGGGCCCACCTGGCCTACCTTGCTCAGGGGACGGGGGCTGTAAACCAGAACCGGTGGAGGAGGGGGCGCTCATCAGGAAAGACAGCCCCCCACTCTGCATCCCGGCAGCGCCAGCAGTGCCCCAGCACCCCCGCAGCCCGCCTCTCCTTCGCGGCCCGCTCCCCTCTGCCTATAAATAGCACGGGACGTGCTCGCCGTGGCGATGACGCGGCTGGGCAGGCGGAGGGGAAGGAGGCAGCTCTGCCAGAGCGGTGGGCGGCGGGCGCGGCGGGAGGGGTGCGGCCCCTCCGTGCTGGGCTCTGATGACAGGCGCGACTGACTCATCCCGTGGCCCCAAGGGCCACGACTGTCCCCGCCGCCAGCGTTTCTGTCTCCGGCTTGGGGGACTGCGGGGGCGATGCTGACTTCGGGTGGGTACTGAGCCCTCCCAGACCCCTGGCACGCCCGGTCTTGGAGGGCACCTCTGGGTGAGCAAGATCGGTCTCGACGGCCCTCGCGCACAGGAGTGTGTCCGCCCTTGCGCGACTCAGGTGCAGGTGGAGGCGGAAAGTGACCGCAGATCCAAGCCGTTTCCCTCCAGCGTCCCCAGACCTCCTCCGACTTTCCTCAGGTCCCCTTTCGGCTCTCCCGAGACCCCACCCTCCTCGGGCTGCTGGAGGAAGGGGATGAGGCCTGGGACGCCTGTCATGTTGCCGCCTGCCCAGCACCCCTCCTTTCAGAGATGGAGGAATCCTTCCACCTTCAGCCTTGTCCCTCTCAGTATCCCCAGACCCCACTCCCCACCTCCCTGCCCCTTTCCTTCCTCTGTCCCAGTGAGAGACACAGAGAAGATGGGCTGGGACAAGAAACATTTAATTAGGTGTCTAGGGGCTCAGCAAGGCCCCAGACCCATCATGCAGCCTCATGTACAGTGGGCATTGGGCCCGCCCCTGGGATATTGCTGGGGGGGCCTCATGGCAGCAAACAGGGCAGTGTGGCTTGAGACCCCGCTTTGCGGGGGAGAAGTGGGGCAGGGGCCTTTGGATAGAAGGGTCTGTGTCTCTCCTACTGCATGGGAGGGTGTAACTGTGCCCAGGATGGGGGTGGCATGGGCTGGCATAATCAAGGGCATAAGAGGAGGATCTGAGCTTGGGGGAGGGAGGTTGGCACCGAGAAAAGCAGCCTGTATTAAGAGAGGGGCTCTCTCTGTGTATGCCCACCCACCCCATTTCCTGGTGGCCAAACAGAACATTCCACCTTCCTTGTCTGTCTTCCACCCGTCTTTTTCCCAGGGCTCTGTGTCCAGAACAAGGGAGCAGATAAAGGCAGCAAAGGGGCTCCTGCAGCACCTGCCCTGTCTCCTGCAGAGCCTGGAGAGAAGCGGGAGAAAGGTCAGCCCAGAGGGTTGGACTCCTGGGGCGGCCGGGCAAAGCCTGGGATGGGAACTGACAGTCACAGGCTTCCCTGGCGGGTGGTTCCTGTGTGACCAGGGGTCCTGACAGTGAAATGGGTTTGCTTTGACCAAGCATGGGCCAGGGTTTTGTTCTCAGTTGGGTTTTCGTGTGTCCAGGTAGCTCTTGGGTTTTCTTTTCTTTTTTTCTTTCTTTCTTTCTTTTTTTTGAGCCAGAGTCTCGCTCTGTTGCCCAGGCTGGAGGGCAATGGCGCAATCTCGCCTCACTGAAACCTCCGCCTCCTGGGTTCAAGTGATTCTCTCTTGCCTCAGCCTCTGGAGTAGCTGGGATTACAGGCAGATCCGCATCATGCCTGGCTAATTTTTGTACCTTTAGTAGAGACGGGGTTTCACCATGTTGACCAGACTGGTCTTGAACTCCTGACCTCGGGTGATCCACCGACCTCAGCCTCCCAAAGTGCTGGGATTACAGGCGTGAGCCACCACACCTGGCCAGCTCTTGGGTTTTCTACTTGAAGGGACAGTCTTTGATTTGTCACACCTTCCAGGGACCTCAGCCTTCCCCTCCTCTGTCGGCCCAGGTTTCAAGTAATGGGAGAGATTCCTGCAAAACTTTCCTGAGAATTGACGGAATGACAGAGGTGGAGACCAGGAGGTGGACTCAGGACTTTCCTATGGCCCTGGGTCCCCTCCCCACCTAGGGTGGAGGGCCGAGGACATAAAAAGGCCTGCTCCCAAGACCCCACTTGCAAAGGAGCAGATGCACGGTCACACACACATAGACCCAAGCAGAGGCTCTGTGGGGAGAGGGGTGTGCCAGGCATGCGCAGGTGGTGTTGGCAGGGGAAGGCTGGGAGAAGCAGCAAAGAAATTCCCCAGGAACCTTCCTCAGGGCTGGACTCAGCCCGGCAAGTGGACTGGGGTGCCTGGGCGCTGGGTGGACCTACCTGTAGCTTCCTCATTCCCTCCCACCCCACCCCATCCCTGCCAAGTCCCAGAGGATCAACCCACTCAGGGCACCCCACCCAGGAAATAAAATCTTCCTCAGTACAGAAGGCTCCTAAGCCACAGTAAGTGGCATGTAGGAGAGAGAAAGAGGGAGGAAGGGTATGGAGTGGACAAGGGGGCCTGATCCCCTTCCTGGCCAGAAGCAAGTTCCAGGCATGGGCAAGGGTGGCATCTGGGTTCCCTTGGCTCCTCTCAGATCTCGGTCAGGGCGTCGACTGGCACCAGGCCCCGCTTCTTGGCACTGCTGACGCGGATGAAGCCGTCAGCATCCTTGCTTCTGCCCACGCCCACACAGATCTGAGCCAGAGAGACATGGAGCTGAGGCCTGGCATGGCCTGCAGCCCTGGCCCTGAGTCCTGCCCATGGCCCCCAGGGGACCCACCCTGGGGGATGATGGGACCAGTGTCAGATGTGGATAGAGCCCTTTGCTGGAGTGATGGGACCAGATCCCACAAGTGTAGAGGCCTCAGCAGCAAGACCAGGACATCAGCAGGTGCCAAGCAGTGCTTCAGGGCTGACCTTGGAGAGTACCGCCCTGCCTTACCCCCATCACAGAGCGGGGGGAGGGAAAAGGACTTGCCTCAAATTACACAAAAAGCCAGAGCTAGCATTCAAACCTGAGCTTTAGACTGAATCCAGTGCTCCTGCTCTACCCCAAGCCCCTCTAATGTCATTCAGTCTCCTGTCTCTGTTGGTCACCAGCCCACATTCCCCAACAGGGGCTGGCAGGAGGGCCCTGCAACCCTTTCTTTCTAACTCACTTCCCCCCAGCTGCCAGGATCAGCCTCCTCCTGGAGAATATTTGCCCCCACACCACAGCCTGTCTCCCCCCACCCACTCCCTCCCTCCGCCATAGGGCCTGGGCTGGGCCTCAGGCCCTCACCTGGTTCTCCTTGAGGCTCATGTAACCCTGTTCCTTGTTCCCGGAGAAGGGTTGGCAGCAACGCCAGACACTCTCGCCTGGCCTCACCCGTTGCACAAAATTAGCTGGGAAGAAGCCAACCCGGTCGCCGATCTTGCCCTGGGGATGAGGCTGGCAATGAACACCCGCGCCACGCCCCACCCCTGCTGCCCACCACTGCTTTCTCAAGACCCGGTTCCCACTCAGCACCAACGCCATCATCCTCCAGATCTGGGGCTCTCTCTATTCCAGCCCCCACCCAGGTGGCTTCTGGGCCAGGAATGGCATGAGGTGAGCAGAGGGACAAGGCTGGGGCAAGGAGAGTCAAAACTGAGAGGATGTCCCAAGGGTTGGTCCTAGTTTTGGCTGGGACCAGTGGTTGGAGGAGAGGTTGTCTTTGGGGCCTGCAGAGAAGGTGGGGGCAGTGCCTATTGGGGGTGGGGGCTGCTGGGGTGCCTACCAGGGTCCCTTCACTCCCCACCCTGCCAAGTCACCTTCCACCAGTCCTCGTTAGAGTCATCCACCAGCATGATCCGATCTCCAGGCCTGAGGGGGACAGAGCTAGGGTCTCATTTGGAGCAGGGAGTCGTGCCCCTCCCCATCCTAGCAGCCCGTGGGCACCTCCTGGGGACCTGCAGTCCTCAGCTGGGAGAGGATTTTTTTTTTTTTTTTTTTTTTTAGATAGAGTCTCACTCTGTCGCCCAGGCTGGAGTGCAGTGGCACGATCTTGGCTCACTGCAACCTCCGCCTCCCGGGTTCAAGCCATTCTCCTGCCTCAGTCTCCCAAGTAACTGGATTACAGGCACCTGCCACCATGCCCGGCTAATTTTTGTATTTTTAGTAGAGATGGGGTTTCACCATGTTGGCCAGGCTGGTCTTGATCTCCTCACCTCAAGTGATCTGCCAGCCTTAGCCTCCCAAAGTGCTGGGATTACGGGGTGAGCCACTGCGCCCCACTGGGAGAGGATTATTGATGCCCTCAGAGGACATTGTGTGACTACAGGTACAGCAGGCACTCTCTGGGCAGCCCAGGCAGAGGGCAGGAGACACGAGATTAGCATGAGTCACTCTTAGACCCTGGGCAGCTCCAGCTCCTGTTTGGGCTCAGCAGCCTCAGGCATGCAAGGAGAAGGTTCCTGAAAGCCCCCCCTCACACTGTGCTCCAAGATCTGGGAGCGCAGAGCTGCCCAGCGGGACCCGGTCACAAAGGGGACTTACTGCAGAGCCAGATCATTGTTCTCCTGGGGCAGAAACTTGTAGAGTGCAACATAGGAGTACATGGGCCCCACATCCTTCCGCAGGGAGGCTTTGGGGGGCTGCAGGAGAATCTCAGGGTCGGTGACCGGAAAGCAGCACCCTCACTCCCCCCACTCTCCACTCGCTCTGAGTGTGCTACCCTGGGGGCTGTGAGGGGACACAGTGAGTCCTGGGTCAACGGCAGGGAGAAGTGAGGCTCTTGTACATGCTATGCTCACCCACCCCAAAGAGCACTGGGCTGGGCATGGAGAGGGGAGCCCCCTTCTGCCTGCTGTACCCTGAGGCTGCCTGCCTTTGGGACAGCAGAAATGGGTGCAATGGGCAGTGGGCTGGGGTGGGAGGGTAACTCCTCCTGCCTCCTATGCCCTCTCATCCTGGCATTGCCCATCCCTGAGGACAAGTAAAGAAGCAGTGAATCCCCACGCACCACGCTCTTGCCCTCCTATGAATCAACGACAAGGAGAAATTACACCCACTTCCCACCCTGGCCTTCCAGGCCAGTGCCCGTACAGGCTCACCTGCTGTCCAGGACTCTTCTCCTCTGGTCCTGTCCCTTCACTCTCTGCTGGGGCTGTGAATACTGGAGATGCTAGGGGCAGGAGACGGAGAGGGTGAGAGGCAGCAGGGAGCACCCTCCATTGTACCCCATTCCTGCCCCTGGTGCCCACTGCCACTCACCACTGTCACCAGGCCCCTCCTCAGAGCTGCGGATGCTGCCTTCCCCATCCTCGGTCAGCTCATCCCGCTCACTCTAGGGACAGAGAGAGGAGAGAGCTCAGCCCCGGAGCCCACCGTCATGCTCAGACACCCCTCCACAAAAGACCTCCCTTTTTGCCCACCATACCAGGCTCCTTGTCGGGGACTCAGAGGTGCTGCTGAAACTGGAGCGGTTCATCAGTGCCAGGGAGGTGCCATAGCGCAGCGTCTCGTAGACAGGGTCCACCTTCCCACTGGCCCCTGCGGAACATCCACCCTCAAGGCCTGGCTCTGCCCTGAAGCCCTGCATCTCTAGTCCCGGCCCAGCATGCCCCAGGCTGAGCTCCCCAGCTGCCCCCTCACCTGTCCCTCCCAGGTCTTCCTCATCCCAGAGATGGCTCCGGGTCCTCCCATGGTGCCCATGCAGAAACCTGGAGCATCCTTGACTCCTTGCTGTCCTCACTGCCTACAGCCACTCCACTGCCTAGTCCTCCTTCCCAGCATCCCTACAACCTGTCCACATGTCTCCATCGCCACTGCTAGCAGTCTCATTCACATTACCACACTCTCTCGGCAACTGTTGTGGCCCTCCAACTGGTCTCCCTGCTTCCACTCCAGCCCTGCCAATCCACACAGGAGCCAGAACGCTTTTGTAGAAACACACAAATTGGCCGGGCGCGGTGGCTCAAGCCTGTAATCCCAGCACTTTGGGAGGCCAAGACGGGCGGATCACGAGGTCAGGAGATCGAGACCATCCTGGCTAACACGGTGAAACCCCGTCTCTACTAAAAAGTACAAAAAACTAGCCGGGCGAGGTGGCG
Source organism: Trachypithecus francoisi (assembly GCF_009764315.1). Lineage (NCBI taxonomy): Eukaryota > Metazoa > Chordata > Mammalia > Primates > Cercopithecidae > Trachypithecus > Trachypithecus francoisi. The sequence continues at coordinate 21,091,031 of NW_022681466.1, read as the reverse complement.
GGCGCCTGTAGTCCCAGCTACTCAGGAGGCTGAGGCACAAGAATGGCGTGAACCCGGGAGGCGGAGCTTGCAGTGAGCTGAGATCTGGCCACTGCACTCCAGCTTGGGCGACAGAGCGAGACTCCGTCTCAAAAAAAAAAAAAAAAAAAAAAGAAACACACAAATTGCCTTTAGAAGAAAGTCCAAAAGACTACCCCAAAATGGACCCCGAAGCCTCGTACCCATGGTCTCTTTTTTTTTTTTTTTTTGAGATGGAGTCTCACTCTGCTGCACAGGCTGGAGTGCAATGGGACGATCTCGGCTCACTGCAACCTCCGCCTCCCAGGTTCAAGCAATTCTCCTGCCTCAGCTGGGATTACAGGTGCCTGCCACTACCTCCGGCTAATTTTTTTTGCATTTTTAGTAGAGATGGGGTTTCACCATGTTTGCCAGGCTAGCCTTGAACTCCTGACCTCAAGTGATCCGTCCTCCTTGGCCTCCCAAAGTGCTGAGATTACAGGCCTGAGCCACCGTGCCCAGTTGTACCCATGGTCTCTTTACAGCCCTGCTCCATCGTCCTCCCTCAGCCCCAGCCACTTTGCCCTTTCTTTTTTTCTTTTTCTTCTTCTTTCTTTCCTTTTTTTTTTTTTTTTTGAGACATAGTCTCACTTTATTGCCCAGGCTGGAGTGCAGTGGCTTGATCTCCACTCACTGCAGCCTCCGTCTCCCGAGTTCAAGTGATTCTCCTGCCTCAGTCTCCTGAGTAGCTGGGATTACAGGTGCATGCCACCACACCCAGCTATTTTTGTATTTTTAGTAGAGACAAGGTTTCACCATGTTGGTCAGGCTGGTCTCAAACTCCTGACATTGTGATCCGCCCACCTCGGCCTCCCAAAGTGCTGGGATTACAGGTGTGAGCCACCACACTCTGCACTTTGCCCTTTCTTTAATTCCCTGTCCTTCCTTTCTCAGGCTTCCTTCTACCCAACACCAGTCTTTCCAGATCCTAAATGGATGAACCCCTCGTGCCTCATCCTTCACATTTCTGGGAAGTCTTCCCTGATTTTGCAGATGAAGACAGAGCTTTTTCTTTTCTCTTAATTTACAGACAGGGTCTTACCATGTTGCTTAGGCTGGACTGCAACTCCTGGGCTCAAGCAATCCTCCTGCCTCAGGCTCCCAAGTAGCTGGTATTACAGGTACGAGCCTCCACACCCAGGTGTCAGCACACATTCTATGCTCTATTCCCTATCTTCCCCACTTAAGGCACTCATACTGATGGTGATATTGATGATTTGCATGACTGTCCATTTCAGTCCTATCTCCTTTACTAGACAATAAATTCCACCTTCTTCACTACTGTGTCTCAGAGTCCAGCACTGTGCCTGGCACTTAGTACGTGCTTAATAAAGTGCTTGTTGAAGGAATGATGACTGAATGAATGAATGAACCCCAAATTCAGGACAGGAGCATCCAGAGAAGGGAAATGGTAGGAGAGCCAAGAACTGTCTGTGCCAACGTGACTCAGGTACCCATCTCAGAAATGTTTATTTATTTATTTATTTTTTTTTTTTTTTAAGATGGAGTCTCGCTCTGTAGCACAGGCTGGAGTGCAGTGGCGTAATCTTGGCTCACTGCAACCTCCACCTGCTGGGTTCAAGCAATTCTCCTGCCTCAGCCTCCCAAGTAGCTGGGACCACAGATGCCCACCACCCCGCCCAGCTAATTTTTTGTATTTTTAGTAGAGACGGGGTTTCACCGTGTTGGCCAGGATGATCAGGGATGTTGATTTCTCATCACACCACAGTGGGAGCAGGGACAGCGGCCAGGGCAGTGACAGCGGCACTCACCAGCTGGTGGGGACTTTTTGCTTGTGGCACAGGCTGGTGGCGGCTCATGCACCAGGAGAGGGGAGCTGAAGTTGCGGCGGAAGGAGGTGGACTATGGCAAGAGAGGGCACGGAGGGTTTGAGGAGGTCATGGCCCATGGAGAACTTGGTCCTTCCCAAGCCCAGGGCCCACCCCACAGGAAGGAGCAGTCCTGAGGGAGACTCATTCCCCCATGTGACAGTACTGGCAGCACTCAGTTGGCCATCTCTGCTTGGGTCCCCGCTCACCGTCTTGCCTGGGCATTGCTGGTGGGAGATCTCCTCAGAGCACCAGAGGTGGACGCTGACTTTGCATGTCTTACATCGCAAGCCCTGCTTGGAGTTTCCTAGGAAGAATTTGGGTTCAACAATTGAGGATACCCCCATGGGCAAAGGGCAAAGGAGGGACACATTATGGCATGAGGAGAGCAAGGGTTGGGCATTCTCGTGCCAGCATTGAGGCCCAGCACCTACTCCTCACTCAGTTGAGTATGAGGGAGCACAGAAGCCAGAGTCGTTAGTAAATGCAGCAGTGACACTGAGTATACCGCCACCCCTGGGGGTGCTCCTTTCTCTGCCTGGGGTAAGAGGCACAGTTAGGGGTGGGTGCAATGGCTCACGCCTGTAATCCCAGCACTTTGGGAGGCTGAGGCGGACGGATTGCTTGAGCCCAGGGTTTGACCAGCCTGAGCAACATGGCACAACCCTACCTCTACAAATAAAATTTAAAATTAGCCAGGCATGGTAGATTGTGCCTGTAGTCCCAGCTACTCCAGAGGCTGAGGCAGGAGGATCCCTTGAATCAGGGAGGTGGAGGTTGCAGTGAACCAAGATCGCGTCACTGCACTCCAGCCTGGGAGACAGAGCAAGACTCTGTCTAAAAAAAAAAGCACAGTTAGTATTGGGGCCCCTGAACAGCAAGAACCCAATAATACATTGGGCAGCAACATGGGCCCACTCCCCAGCACCCACACCGGCCCCTCCCCTTGGCCGTCTCAGTGCCCAGGCACCTACCGACAATGAGCTGATGGCACAGCTCACAAGGGCTGGCTCGCTTGAAGACATGTTCCTGGAAGCTGTGCAGCCTCACTGGTTTGAGCGCTGCCAGGGGCCGTGGGACTGGGCACGGGGAGGGGGATGGGGTGGGCAGGCCCCTGTCCGAGGCTGTGGGTGGTGGGGAGGGAGGGGGCAGTGGGGTTGGGGGTGTCAGCAGCACCTCGGTGGGGCACTTGAGCTCAGAGCCCGAGCGAAGGAAGAAGTTCTCTACACTCTTACTTCGGAGGATGGTCTTGAGGGAGAGAGAGCGCTTGAATCGCTGGAGCTGAGAAGAAGAGGGAGCTGTGAGTGGGAGCCTAGAGGGAGCTGGCCACGGTGGGCTTCCCCTCAGGGTGTCTCTGGAGGTAGGGGTGGCAGCAGCAGCAGCAGCATGGGGGCTAAGGGCCGGAGTGAAATGAAACAGCAAGAGAGAGGCTCCCCAGGTCCTGACAATGCTTCGCAATCTCAGGTGCCGCAAGAGCCAGGTGGGTGACCTCCGCGGAGAAAAGAGTTCTGGTCGGACAATCAAGAGTGGTGGGGACTGTGGCAAACTGGATGGCCAGGGAGTAGCTGCAGACCTCCTCAAGCCAATTAAGGCTTGTCTATAAGGCCAGCCCAGTGTTGCCAGGTTTTCTAATTTTTCTTTTTTTTTTCTTTTTTTTTTTTTTTTTTGAGGCGGAGTCTCGCTTTGTCGCCCGGACTGGAGTGCAGTGGCCGGATCTCAGCTCACTGCAAGCTCCATCTCCCGGGTTTACGCCATTCTCCTGCCTCAGCCTCCCGAGTAGCTGGGACTACAGGCGCCCGCCACCGCGCCCGGCTAGTTTTTTGTATTTTTAGTAGAGACGGGGTTTCACCGTGTTAGCCAGGATGGTCTCGATCTCCTGACCTCGTGATCCTCCCGTCTCGGCCTCCCAAAGTGCTGGGATTACAGGCTTGAGCCACCGCGCCCGGCCTCTAATTTTTCAAAATAAATATAAACTTTTATGTGAAATTGGATAGAAACAGGTTTAAGAGGTTTAGCTCTATTTTTCCTGGAAGAAATGGTAGTATACTATAGTTCCTGTGCCTTGCTTTTTTCATAAACAGTAAATCTTGGAAATCATTCCATACCCATACATAAATAGATTCATCATTCTTTTTTATGGCTACAAAGTATTTTGTTGCATGGGTGTACCATTTACTCAAGTTTAGAGAAAAAAAAAAATAGGCGCTGTGTGGTGGCTCCTGCCTATAATCTCAGCACTCTGGGAGGCTGAGGCCGGAGGGAATCGCTTGAGCCAAGGAGTTGGAGACCAGCCTGGGCAACGTAGAATCCACCTGTATTCTTGAACAGGCTGGTGGGGGGTGAGGAGTGGTCGTCCCAGACCCTCATCCTTGGGACTGATTCTCCCCTCAGAACGTCTCTCTAGCCCTCCCCTCCCATCGATTCATCACCTCACAGCCCTTAGTTCAGGCCCTTATGCCCCAGCCTGCTTCAAGGCCACAGCCTTCCCTCCAGCCCCCTGCTTCCACCTGCCCTCCATACAGCTGTTGTGGGGTGATGCCTGACCCTGCTAAAAACCCTTCCTGGTTCCTCAGGACACCGTCCAAGGCTCTCGCCCCAGCCATGAGACTCTCCTTGCAACTTGGCCAAACCTATCCTTCCAACCTGTGCCTTTACAGCCCAGAAATGAGGATTCTCGAACTCATCCATGTTTTTATGCCTCTGAGCTATTGACATGTTTGTCGTCTTCTCTGCCTCACTCAGTCCATACCCTCTTTATGCTGCCAATGTGCTTCCACTGGCCCTTCCTCCTCCAGGAAACTATCTTCTGCAGGAATTCTGTCTCATGACCCACTCCCTCCTCTGGTGTCCGCTGCATCCAGCCCAACTTCCACCATAGCCTCCACTCAGGTGATGCTTGTTATTTTTCTCACTGCCCCAGGAGATTGTGAGCCCCTTGAGGACGGGCACAGTTGCTGGCTTCAAATCCCCACACAGGCTCTCAGCACATAGTAGGTGCTCAGTCAGCGGCCTTTGGTGAATCCATAAGCCAGCTGCTGGACTCTCCGTGGACCCTACAGTCTGGAGGGCAGGGTCGATTCTGCAGTGAGGCCAGAGCTATTTCCACCTCTCACTCAAACACAGCCTACTGAGTCTTCCCAGAGAGAGGTCTGGAAATCTCTTGACCCAGAGCCTTGGCCGTCTCCCTTCCCATTGAGGGCTGCCTTACCCCTGCCCACTCCTTTCTACCAGAGACAGAAACAGGGGCCAGCAGCCTGGCTCCAGGCAGAGGGACTTGGCCAGGGTTCCCAGCTGGCACGCTGGGCAGCCTATGTGCCATGGCTGCCTGCCTGGCCACCCTGCCAAGGGGATGGAAGTGGTGGCCCCTCCAGCCTCCGGGAGGCCAGCAGGCAGCAAGACAGAGGGGGAAGCAGAGGGGATGTTTGGGCACAAGGCAGGCTCTGGTGTGCCAGCTGGGAGGCCAAAGCCCTGGGGTGTCTGGCACACTGAAGTGCTCAATGCCTTCCAAACCCAGCTTCCTGGATAGCACTGTGGGCTTCTTTGTGTACCTATGAGAAGCAAAGCTCCAGGCCCCAGATGCCTGGGCCTTGAAGCAGAGGTGGAAGGCTGGAGAGACAATTAATGAGAACACAAAACCCAGCCCATTTCAGGCTCTGGGCCAGCCAGGGCTGAGTGTGGCTCTGGGGGCTCAGATGGGCCCCTAGAGGCAGGTGAACCATCCACTGTTCTGTCCAGGGACCTCAGGCATGGAGCACAGAGGGTCGCTGGAGGATGTGCTGGGGCTGGGGGCAAAACTAAACCTGCTACCTGAAGGCAAATCACCTCACTTCTTCTCTCTGAACCTCAGTTTCCCCACATCCAAGAGGGAAGACTAGATACCCTTTTTTTTTTTTGGATGGAGTCTCACTCTGTCACCCAGGCTGGAGTGCAATGGTATGATCTCTGCTCACTGCAAACTCCGCCTCCCGGGTTCAAGCCATTCTCTTGCCTCAGCCTCCCCAGTAGTTGCGACTACAGGTGCGTGCTGCCACACCCAACTAATTTTGATTTTTTTTTTTTTTTTTTTTTTTTGAGACGGAGTCTCGCTCAGTCGCCCAGGCTGGAGTGCAGTGGCGCAATCTTGGCTCACTGCAAGCTCCGCCTCCCGGGTTCACGCCATTCTCCTGCCTCAGCCTTCCAAGTAGCTGGGACTACAAGCGCTCGCCGCCACGCCCGGCTAATTTTTTTGCATTTTTTTAGTAGAGATGGGGTTTCACCATGTTAGCCAGGATGGTCTCGATCTCCTGACCTCGTGATCCACCCGTCTCGGCCTCCCAAAGTGCTGGGATTACAGGCTTGAGCCACCGCGCCCGGCCCACACCCAACTAATTTTTTATTTTTAGTAGAGATGGGGTTTCACCATGTTGGCCAGGCTGGTCTCAAACTCCTGACCTCACGTGATCTGCCCACCTTGGCCTCCCAAAGTGCTGGGATTACAGGCGTGAGCCACTGCGCCCGACCAGGAAGACTAGATACTCTCTTTATTTTTTTTTTATTTTTTTGAGATGGAGTCTCGCTCTGTTGCCTACGCTGGAGTGCAGTGGCGTGGTCTCGGCTCACTGTAACCTCCACTTCCCATGTTCAAGCGATTCTCCTGCCTCAGCCTCCCAAGTAACTGGGATTACAGGCGCCTGTCACCACATCCGGCTAATTTTTTGTATTTTTATTAGTAGAGATGGGGTTTCACCATATTGGCCAGGCTGGTCTCGAACTCCTGACCTTGTGATCCACCCACCTCGGCCTCCCAAAGTGCTGGTATTACAGGCATGAGCCACCATGCCCGGCCAAGACTAGACACTCTCTAAGCAATACAAGGCTCTAGGTCCAAATATCCCCAGAAACTTTCATCTCTGAGGGGCTGTCATGGTCAGAACACTGGAATTGAGCTAGCACTTTATATGCAGCATCTCATTAATCCTGATGCTGCCCTTGGAGGTAGTGATAATTACTGTCCCACTTTTCAGATGAGGAACTGAGGCTCATAAGGGTTAAATCACCTACCCAGGAGTCCTCAGCTGGTAAACAGCAGAGCCAGGACTTGAACCGGCAGCTCCGGCTGCTGAGCCCAAAGCACCAGGAGCATCCTGCTGCACTGGGCCCTGCCTGGGCCCTCACCCTCGCCTCTCAGCTGTGCCAGGGGCTTGTCCACCAGGTCAATCAGAGAGTTTAGGGTGAGAAGGGACCTGGAAGACTGGCCACCTAGAGCAGACTCCAATTTATCACCCTGAGATGCCCTGGCCATATCCCCTCTCAAGAGTTGGTCACCTCTTGTGATGGGAAGCAAGTATTCTCTTGGGACAGTCATTCCATCTTTGGGCAGCTCCAATGGCCGGAAAGTGCTTCCCTATGTAGAGCTGAAAGCTGCCTCTCTGGGATTTTTGCCTATCAGCCCTGTTCCTCGCTTGGCTCCAGAAAGGGCTACTCCCTCTCATACACTTCAGCCCTTCAAATATTTGAAGACATCATCAGTCATGTTCCCCCCATCCCCAGGCCCTTGTTTCCATAGTAATCATCATTGGAGGAGGTTCCAAGTCTCCCTACCCTTCAGACTGTATCCTTTCCTGGTGCCCCCTAGTCTCAGTGCCAAGAGCCACCTCTGCTGGGTACCAGAGGCCTCTGGAACAGAATGTTCCAGGGTACCAGGGCAGCCCCGACTCTGCCGGGTGACTCCCTGGCTTGGCTGTGAGCCCCAGATCCCGGGGTCGGGGGGGCGATGGAGAAGCGGGAAAGAATGACATGCCACCTGGGGTGGCTGGCAAATGTCAGACTGTGGCTACAGGTCTGGGTTGGGGCATCTCTGCCAAATGACTTGATGCCTGCCCACTCCAGAGACGTCTGGCTTGGCTACCCAAACCACATTTTGGCTTAGCCAGGCCAAGTATTCCTGCTCCTGGGCCTCCTCATTCCTGGAGAGGACCTTTTCCCACCTCTTCCCCTCACTATATTTTTGGTGCCCTCACTTCCCTGGGACCCATTTTCTGGCATGGGGAGAAGCTGGCATGTACCTTGGCAAGTGGGCCTGCCTGGTCACTCTTCCCTCCCAATTCACCCCAAGTTTGTCCAGCTTGGAGCCTGGACCACCGAGTCTGTTCTTCTGAACCCCCTCCCGGAGACAGGGCCAGGCCTGCCTGTTTCCTCCCCACCTCCCCATACTCTGGACGGCCCCTTATTTCCTCAGTTCCCCACAGCATCTCCTGAAAGGGCATGAGGCATCTGGTAGTGGGTGGTGGCGGACGTGGTGCAAGCTGACTCAGAGCAGAGATGGCATGGGGTGGTCCTCCCAGGGGTGGCAACAAAGGGTGATGGGCAGGCCCTATGTGGTAAGAAGGGATGGAGACCAAGAGAGGAGGAGGACTCACTAGGAGGGTTGTTGAGTGGCTTGGGTGCAGGGCTGATTCAGCCTGGGGGCAAGCAGGAGGCTGGCCAGCAATTCCCAGGGGGCAACAACACTGATGAATAAGCCTGGAATGTTGGCATCACTGCCTAATGGGCACTGGCCCCCTCTGTTGTACCTGCCTCACACTGAGCTGGGTGGGCAGCACCCAGCCGCACTGTCTTCCATCTCCTCCACCCACACAGTCTGGAGACAGGAGCTTCTTTGGGCCAGGCTGAGGTGCGGGATGGAAGAAGGCTAGCAGGGGTCCTGAGTTCTCTCTCTGACCACCTCTGCCCTGCTGAATACCCCCAACCCGACCCACAGCCCAGTCTGTGTTAGTGCAGAATCCTTCACAAGTGTGATGTACAGGGGAGGGGTGGAGGGCCAGGGCTCCAGCTGGCCTGGCACAGAGGGGCCCGATCAGAGGTGTAACCCCTCCCCTCCCCTGGTCCTTGGATTCCAAGCTCAGACCCAGAGGTGACAACATTAGAGGGTCCTGACCTGGGAAGACCGAGAGGTGCCGATCTGCAGGCTTTGACCTCCCCTCCCCACACAGCTGAGCAGGCAGCTTCCTGGAGTACTGAGGCAGCACTACCCTGCACTCCTGCCCACCTTCCAGAGCTCCCACAGAGGGGGCTGGAGAGGACAGGCCTCCGTGTGGGAAACAGGGCAGGGCCTGAGAAGACCCCCAGTGCCCTGGAGGCAAGCAGGGGGCTGTGTGTGTCTTTCCAGGGTGACTAGAGGGCAACCGAGGTCAGGGGCATTGGACTTAGGGGAGGTTCAGCTCCCAGACCCTCTGCTTGACAGAAGTTGTCACAAATATTCCAAGCAATATCCTCCCACCCAAACATCTTAGTCCTTTCCCAGGAGAGACTGAGACTTGGCTCTCTAAAGGGGAGTCAGCTGGGGCCTGACAGACCAAAGTCTCATTTTTAGAATGGGGCAAGAGAGGGTCAGGTGTGCATGTGAAGACTTGAACGTGGAGACCCGCTGGGTCCCCTGGTGTAGGATGGGGGCTTCCTGGGGTGCCTCTGCCAGAGTCCATCCTGACCCTATGGCCACCTCCTCCCGGTCACTGCCTGGATGACCTTGACCTTGAATTAACCTCAGCTCCTGCCGGATGGTCAAGATGGAAGAAGGAGGAAGGGGGACAGTGGGAAGAAGCCCAGAGAGCGAGCCATGCCTCCAGAGCCCAGGCTCCCATCATTTCTGGTCCTCACTGTCCCCTTTCGCCTCTGGAGAACAGGAGCAGGATGGGAACAAAATACCGGGGAAAGGGGGAAGGAGGAGGTCTTGGCCTGAAGTCTGGGAGGGGGCAGGGCGCGCCCTTGGCACAGCCTTTTCTGCCCCATCCCCAGACCCGCTCAGGTTACTCCCGCAGAAACCGAACTTCTCGCGGGCCAGTCGCCAGCACCTAGAACTTGGGAAGGGAGCAGACGGATTAGAGTTGGGGGGAGTGCTGAGTGTGAGCGGCGGCCTCCCCCCCGACTTTCAGCGCCAGGAGTCTGGGCTCCGCCCGCCTTCGCGGGGAGTATTTTATTCAGGGTGACTCCCGCACGAGTAACAATCATCCATAATTAGGGTTAATGATGACATTAATTAACTACAATTACTTCTCTTTTTGCTTCTACCCGTTCCCCTCCCCTGGTCCCGCTCCCGTGGTGGGGAGTGGGGCTGCCTGTCTTTCTGGTCTGGAGCCACAACCGCAGGCCCCCGTCCCTGCCCGTGACCGACGGCCGGAGCTGCCGCAGGCCCCCGCGCGGACTCCGCAGCTGCGCACCCCCGGTCGCGGCCTCGCTTCCCCGAGCCCAACCGGGCTAGGAGCGGGGAATGCAGGACTGCGGAGGGGCAGGGAGGGACACGCTGAGACGCGGAGATAAACACCAGGAGACGCCGGGAGAGACGGGGAGAGACGCACACAGAGACAGCAAGACACAGACACGCAGGTTGTAGAGACAAATTCAGAGACACTAGCGAGGACAGAGGCGCGGACTGAGCCCGGGACTGGGACCCGGCGGCCGCTGGAGGGTGCGCCTCGCACGCACAGCCGGGCGCGTACCCCGCCCGCACCGCTCCACGCGCGCCCTCCGGCCTCTCTGCGCCCATCTCTCCAACGAAGACCAGTGGCCGCCTCCCCGGAAGGTCGCGATGGCGCGCGCGGGCGTGCGGTGCTGGTGTGATTGGGGAGTCTTCGTGGCCCTCCGTCGCCAACCCACTCCTCCCCCCGGGAGCGGCGCAGAGCCTCAGTGGTCACGCGGGCCTCGCGACCGCGACCCTAGGACGCCCGGGCCCACAGGAGGACCCCGCCAGGAAGAGGGCGCCCGGGTCCGGGGCGCACGGGGCGGGGACAGGCCTCGCGCCCCCCAAGTTACCTTGGTTTCCTGGAGTGCGGAGACGGTCCCTGGGGGACTGTGAGTGGCCGCGTCATCCGGTTCGTTCTCCTTCTCGCTCATCTCGGTCATGGTTCGGGGAGAGGGGAGGAGAAGGTGCCAAGATCCGACGGCAGGCCCGCCGCGGGCAGGCTGCGGATGGCGGTCGTTTCCGGGACTCCGAAGCCCTTCTCCAAAGGCTGCCCCCAGTTAGCCTCGGGCAGGGCAGCCCCCAACCCGCGGGCGCAGGCGGAGAAAGTTGCCGGGGTGGCGGGCGAGGCGAGGCGACCACGCCGAGCCGCAGGAGCCGGACGACTCCAGGCGCGAGGACCGAGGGTCTGCAGAGGATGCTGCTCGCAGCGCAGGGAGGAGGGAAGTGGGGCGGCGGGGATGAGCTGAGGGAGGGAGCCAAGGAGCTGTCCGTGTCCGGCCGGTTCCGCCGTCCTCTGCGCCCGCCCCCCATCCCCTCCCCTCCCACGCCGGCCCCAGCCCGGCACCCGGCGGCCCCTCCGCCCAGTCCTCGCCGCCCAACTTTGATTTAGGAGGTCGCCTGGTCCCGCCCCTTGCCCTCCGCCGCTCCCCGGCGCCGCCCTGCAAATCAGGCTCTCAGCTATTGGCTGCCGCGGTGGCCAGGAGGGCGAGCTAGGCGGAGTCTTGGGGGGCTCGACACGATGGGGCGGGGCTTGGCGGGGAAAGAAGCAGAGGAGGGAGTTTCACACTGAAAAACCCGGGATGGAGGGGCGTGACCAGATTGAGGGAAGCTTGGGGAGATCATAGTAGCGTCTGGATGGGTTGCAGGGATTAGAAATAGGTTGGGGCCGCAGCAAGATAGCTGAGAGTGAGATCGAAGTTAGGACTTCCTGAGAGCGAAGATTGATAGATGCTAGAGGTTGGTGAAGAAAGAATAGGGACCCATCCGTGCCATTAATTGGATGCCTCTATACCCTGAAAAGGCTCTCTCCAAATATACACAGCTGGACTATGGTGTATGTGTCAAAGGCCAGGCCGGACAATTCCTCCTTGTGATGGAAAGCAGGATGGCTCTATCTCCTTCCAGTCTTGGTGTCTGAAGTTCAGCAGAGATGGGGCCTCAGTCCTCACACCCAAAGTCCCCAAACTTCTCTAAGACACGTTCCCCTCCTAAAGATCCTACCACAACTGGAGTTAGATCGGGGATAATACGGAGAGGTGGGGGAAGAGGTCCTCACCCTCTAAGATGCCCCTTTCTCCACCTGGTCTGACAATAACCTTCTTTTTTTTTTTTTTTTTTAATTTTTTATTTAGAGACAGGGTCTCACTCTTTTACCCAGGCTGGAGTGCAGTGGTGTAATCATAACTCACTGCAGTCTCAAACTCCTAGGCTCAAGCAATCCTCCCACCTCAGCCTCTTTAGTTGCTGGGACCACAGGCGTACGCCACCATGCCTGGCTAATTTTTAAATATTTTTGGTAGAGACAGAGTCTTGCTATGTTACACAGGATGATCTCCAACTCCTGGGCTCAAGTGATCTTCCCACTTTGACCTCCCAACGTGTTGGGATTACAGGCATGAGCCACTGCACCCATTCAAGATATTTCAATATTTCTTCTTCTCCTCTTTCTCCTTCTCTTTTTTTTTTTTGAGACAAGATCTTGCTCTATTGCCCAGGCTGTAGTGCAGTGGCTTGATCACACCTCACTGTAGCCTGGACCTCCTGGGCTCAACCCTCCCAAGTAGCTGGGACCACAAGCACATGCCACTACACCCTGCTAATTTTACACTTTTTTGTAGAGATGGAGTCTCACTATGTTACCCAGGCTAGTCTTAAACTCCTAGGCTCAAGTGATCCTCCTGCCTCAGCCTCCCAAAGTTCTGGGATTACAGGTGTGAACCACCACACCTGACCAAGATACCTCTTCTAATGCATGTTGGTTATGTGGGACCCATTTTCCCAGGTCCCCCTCCTTCATCTCCAGTCCCCTTTTCTTCTGCCCCTTCTGGCTCTGACCAGCAGATCTGGCTTCTCTTGGTCTGCCCAAGAAAAGGGAGATGCACTGGTGGCTGAGAGAAGCTTTCCTTGGTGCGGGTGGAGAGACTTCTGGGTTTCAGTCTCCCTTCTCCTCTGCTGTGGGTGGTAAGATTGTGGGTGGGGGGTGCCACATGGCGGGCCTGGGGTGCTGAAGGGGGCCCTTATGTTAGCCTGGAAGTCGGGGGGTGGGGTGAACACCTCCCCTCCACCCCTGCCCCCACACCACACACACAGCCATTCATAGGATCTCTACCCTCCCAAGCATGAGCTCACCACTGGAGCCCTACTCAGGTTACCGTGTCCAGGAATAGAGATTTATTTGCCCGTGGCAGAAGCAGGACAAGGGCACAGTGAGGGTTCATGGTTGTAGGGCTCTGACTTTGAGATTTCCTGAGGAAGGTGGGATGGAGCCTGAGCGCCATCAAATCAGTCTCCCCGAAGGCCTGTTCATGGCCAACCTTCTCCCACCCCCACTGGACTGTCCTTCTCCCTCCTGCCCAGCCCAGGCCAGTCCAGCCTCCCCTCCCTGGGCAGCTCAGACGTTGGGATACTTGCAGCACTGAGACAGGGACATCAGGCCCTCCACTTATCCTGAGGGCCTTCTTCTGAGTTTGGAGATCTCCCAAAGAGCAGGGGCTTTGGGTTCCTTGGCGTCCAGTACCGCTATGGTCACTAATTAAGTGTGTGACCTTGGGCAGATAACGCAATCTTTTAGAGCCTTGTTTTTTGTTGTTGTTGTTGTTTGTTTGTTTGTTTTGAGACGGAGTCTAGCTTTTGTTGCCCAGGCTGGAGTGCACTGGCAGGACCTCGGCTCACTGCAACCTCTGCCTCCTTGTTCAAGCGATTCTCATGCCTCAGTCTCCCGAGTAGGTGGGACTACAGGCACCCACCACTATGCCCCGCTAATTTTTTATATTTTTAGTAGAGACAGGTTTCACCATGTTGGCCAGGCTGGTCTGGAACTCCTGACCTCAGGTGATCCACTTGCCTCGCCCTCCCAAAGTGCTGGGATTACAGGCCTGAGCCGCCATGTCTGGCCTACAGCCTTGGTTTCTTCATCTGAAAAACAGTGGTTGTGCCTACCCCACTGCTAGAATGAATGAGATGATAGTACAGAGTGGCACTTAGCCCAGACAAGACAGGAAAGTTTTATTAAAAAAAAAAAAGGTTTTATTTAGGTAGAGATGGGGTCTCACTTTGTTGGCCCAGCCTCATTTTGAACTCCTGACCTCAAGCCATCTTCCTGCCTTGGCCTCCCTGATAAAGTCCTTGGATTACAGACAGGCACATGTCATCACGTCTAGTCAAGGAAAGTCCATTATTTTTCTTTCCCTCTTTTCTTCTGGGAAATTTGTCCCTTCCCGTGCTTTCTCTGAGGCAGACAGAAGAAAACTACTTCCTTCTCTCACTCTCCTTGGCCATTTGGAGCCTGGTATTCTGTGGAGGAACCAACCCAGAAGTGGTGATTCCCGGACAAAGAGATGTTAACTAGATACAGAGAAGAATTCCCAGGGGAACCTGTAGTGCTGGCAACCAAGGAAGCCAGGGCAGTTGGAGGACTGCGGGGCCCATCTAGTCTGGACATCAGAAGCCTGAGGTGGGGCGAGCATGGCGGAAGCAGGGGGCTGGATGCCATGACCTTTGGATGTCCTTCCTGGCCTGCTGCCTTTGTGTTTCAGAGCGGCCTCTCCTGAACTAAGTCTGAGTCATTGCTCTTAGTACTGACAACTCCCACTGCAGTGGATCAGAGACGAGGCAGAAGCAGCCCTTCCTGGGAAGGAAGGAGCATTGCCCCATCTCAGATTTGGAGGGCAGAAATGAGGGGCAGGCAGAATGAGGGCCAGGTGCTGCCGGGGGATGAATGGCAGCCACATTCTGGGAGGGCTCTCTCAGAAGTGGCAATAGAACTACTGGGGTGCCTCTTGTTGGGAAAGTGGGCAGCGGACTCTTGGGAGCCCTGGGACAGGGATGACTTCAAATCTGCATGCAGCACAATGTCTAGCACATGAAAAGAGACCAGTCCTCAGCCCAGCTCTGCCTTTTGCTTCCTGTTTTGTGACCTTGGGCAGAGAGCTATCTCTAAAGGCACTTGTCAGACTGGCAGAATTGGTTAGATTACTTTGAAATGAGGAGTTGGATTAAAATAAGGGCAATAAGAGGCCGGGCGCGGTGGCTCAAGCCTGTAATCCCAGCACTTTGGGAGGCCGAGACGGGCGGATCACGAGGTCAGGAGATCGAGACCATCCTGGCTGACACAGTGAAACTCCGCTTCTACTAAAAAATACAAAAAACTAGCTGGGCGAGGTGGCAGGCGCCTGTAGTCCCAGCTACTGGGGAGGCTGAGGCAGAAGAATGGCGTAAACCCGGGAGGTGGAGCTTGCAGTGAGCCGAGATCCGGCCACTGCACTCCAGACTGGGCGACAGGGCCAGACTCCGTCTCAAAAAAAAAAAACAAAATAAAATAAAATAAAATAAGGGCAATAATGGTGTATCTCTTAGCACTCTTGAGGATTAAATGAGTTAATATACATAAAGAGATAGACAGGTTGGGCGCGGTGGCTCATGCCTGTAATCCCAGCACTTTAGGAGGCCAAGGCGGGTGGATCACCTGAGGTCAGGAGTTCGAGACCAGCCTGGCCAACATGGCAAAACCCCATCTCTACTAAAAATACAAAAATTAGCCAGATGGGGTGGCGGGCGCCTGTAATCCCAGCTTCTCGAGAGGCTGAGGCAGGAGAATTGCTTGAACCTGGGAGGTGGAGATTGCAGTGAGCCGAGATTGCGCCACTGCACTCCAGCCTGGGCAATGAGAGTGAAATTCAATCTCAAAAAATAAAAAATAAAAAAATAAAGAGATGGACAGAATAAGTGCACAGTAAATAGATGTTATTTTATTCATTTATTTATTCTGAGAAAAGGTCTTACACTGCTGCCCAGGCTGGAGTGCAGTAGCGCAATCATGGCTCACTGCAGCCTCTACCTCCCTGGCTCAAGTGATCCTCCCACCTCAGCCTCCCAAGTAACTGGATCTACAGGCATGTTCCACTGAACTCAGCCTGTTACTCTTTTTTTTTTTTTTTTTTTTTTTTTTTTTGAGACGGAGTCTTGCTCTGTCGCCCAGGCTGGAGTGCAGTGGCTACGCTGATGAAGGAAATTTCATCCGTTAAAAACCAGAAAGAAGCTTTCTGAGAAACTCCTTTGTGATGGGTGAATTGATTGCACAGTGTTATACCCCCTTTGAATGGGGGAGTTTCCTAGCACTCATTTTGGGGAATCTCATAAGTGATGTCTTGGATCTCATTGAATCCCAAGGTGAATAAGGAAGTAACCTCAGACAAACCTGCAGCGAAGCCTTCTCAGAGACTTCTTTGCTGTGGGTGAATTCAACCCTCAGAGTTCCATCACTCTTTTCACTGAGAAGCTTGCTAACCGAGTTTTCGCAGACTCTGCATCTCAGCTCTGGATCTCAGCTCACGGCAAGCTCCGCCTCCCGGGTTTACGCCATTCTCCTGCCTCAGCCTCCCCAGTAGCTGGGACTACAGACACCCGCCACCTCGCCCAGCTAGTTTTTTGTATTTTTTAGTAGAGACGGGGTGTCACCTTGTTAGCCAGGATGGTCTCGATCTCCTGACCTCGTGATCCGCCCGCCTCGGCCTCCCAAAGTGCTGGGATTACAGGCTTGAGCCACCGCGCCCGACCTAGCCTGTTAATTCTTGTGTTATTATTAGTTACTATTAATTACTACTAATTATTGTTAATAGTGATATTATTATTGGGGATATTTAACCTTGGACTTGCGAGGGAGCTTCAGGGAGTTCATGAACCCCTTGAAGCTGTGTAAAATTACGGAGGATAATAAACATTTTCTGGGGAGAGTTGAGCTTTCAGCTGCTCTTCAGGGCATCTGAGATCCCCAAAAGATTAAGAGCCACTGGCCTATATTACCCCCAGGGACCCTCCTCTCTGAGTGGCTGAGATTCTCCGATGTGAGGAATTGCTTCTCCTCCCATGGTGATGATCCTTGCATCAACACCTCCAGTCCAAGCCCTTCGCATTTGTGGCCTGTGCCTCATGGGTCACCCAGGACGGAAAACATGAGTGACTGGCCTTTCCTTGCAGCTTTAGAATCAGGATGCCTAGTGTGGAGGCGCCCAATGTAGTTGGGAGCTGAGTCTGGGTTCCTGTCTCCCAGCTGGGGAAGGGAAGGGGGTCCAAGCCCAGCAGGGCCAGGGAGGCAGAGATCACAGTGAGAGGCCTGGCCTTGCCCCAGTGTCCCCTACCTCCCCCCACCAGCCCACCTGGGGGCCCGAGAGGCAGATACCACTCTAATGAGCTAAGGCTCATGGCAGGCAGCGGTAATTATGATTTTATGGAAATACAGAGGCTCTTACGCAAGTGCCTGACATACTTCCCGGCTGTGGCATCTGGGACAGCCAGGTCCCCAGGGGCTGCAGAAGGCCCCCCCCACACACCCCCTGCTGTCTCCAGTCCCTGGAGCTTGGGACACTGGCATGGAGCCACCCTCCCACTGCCCGTGGCACTGTCCCTAACAGGCCCTGGGTGAGTTGTTCCCGCGCTCTGTGCCCCAGGACTCCTGGAGGGAACAACATGGGCTCTGTCTATGCAATCCCTCACGCCCTCCCTCCTGCCGCCCCCTCTCCCCACCACAAAGCCAGGATCTCTGGGAGAGCTGTTCTTATGGGAGGGGATAATGAGGTTATAGCTGTTTCCTTTTCCTCAATGAAGAAAACCCCTCTCTCCAGGATCATGTCCTCTTCTGTTCTGTTTCTTTTCTTCCTGAGGCTGGGGACACGGGGCTGACAGCAGCCATGGTGGGGTAGGGGTGGGGCGCCCTAGCCCTTGGCTGCCCCTCCCCAGCCCTGTGCCAGTTTGTCTACATGAGCCCCCACCCCTGTGCTTCCAATAGTGTCCTGAAGCCACTGCTCTTGTCCTCTAGTCTAGTCCCCCTACCCACCCACAAAGCATCTGTTACCAAGGTAACAGCAAGAGCATTACTTTGGGGCAAGAAAAGGGGTGGAGCCCTGCGGAGGAGGGAATGGTTGAGGGTTAGAATTTTGGAGAGATGAGCACTGTGGACCTCTGAATTCTTCAGGGAGGATCTTTTGCTGGAGAGGAGGCCCTGAGCAGGCTGGGGAAGGGCTGTGGCCGAGAGCGTATGGAGAGGAGGGAGGATGGAGTCTGGTCGCAGCTGGATGGGGTGTTAGCGGTGAGGGTACCCATGCCTTCCTGTGTGGGACAAGCCTGAGTGTGGTGATGCCCAGGAGACTTCAAGGCAGAGAGGATGAGCTTGCCTTTAACTCCTCCCTCGGGGTTAACGCCCGGGGAGAGATCCTGTGGCAGGGGAGTCTAGACCCAGCTGAAGCAGCCTGGTGACCTGTGGCTGGCCTGGGCCCACACTGCCCCCTGCAGACTGCACAGAAAGCAGCACCGGGGCAGCCCAGGGGTTCAGGCCAGGCCTTCAAGTGTCTGCATTGGACAACATCTAAACCATGAGGTCCTACCAAGTGCATAGAATGGTCCTGGGCACCAGGGGCACCTAGTACCTGCATTCGAGGCCCTTCTGTAGATTCTGACCCAGAGAGGGGTAACACAGAAGGCCACATCAAGCTGAGCTAACGGGGGCATCCAGTGGACTGGAAGACAGAGGGGACCAGAATATCCTAGGCAGAGGGAACAGCCTAGGCAAAGGCATGGAGGTGTGAAACGGAACAGCCGGTTCCGGAGCTACTGGAAAGCCCAGAGAGAGAGAGGTGGTGAGTGCCAAAGGCAGGAAAAAGGGAACAAACGGCCTTGAATGCTGGATCAGGAAGCTGATTTTCTCTGCACAAAGGGGCTTCTCAAACACATTCACTGGAGCCTTGCAGAGCAATTCAGAGATACCATGGGGGGCGGGGCGGGGAGGGGGTAGCAGGCAAAGTGGTTCACTCCAAGCTTGAGAGGGATTTAAAGACATGGCTCTATTTTAAACATTGGTGCAAGCCTTGCATTTGACTCCAAGAATATCTGTGTTAGTTTTCCTACCAAAAATACGATTTTTAGCACTAACCATTGTGTGCCATGGATAGCCTGGAATATGACCCATAGTTACCCAGGGACGCCACAGCCCAGCTTGAGGATGGCACTGAAGGTAACAGGTGGCCATGGAGTGTTCTCCAAAGAGGAGTAATTGGGTCATTCCTGTGTCCTAGGGAAGTCTCCCTGGCTCCTGAGGGCAGCATACTAGACACAGAGGACCAAGTAGTGGACTCCTAGTATCCTTCTGGTGATTAAAGGCTTCACAATGAAAATAGACAGGAAGAGTCACCTTCCCTGGCCCAATATTTGTTTTTAAAGGCTGGGCATGGGGGCTTATGCCTGTAGCACTTTGGGAGGCCGAAGTAAGAGGATCACTTGAGACAAGGAGTTTGAGACTAGACTGGGCAACATAGTGAGACCCCATCTGTACAAAAAAATTTTGTAGGGCCGGGTGCAGTGGCTCACATCTGTAATCCTAGCACTTTGGGAGGCCAAGGCTGGTGGATCATGAGGTCAGGAGTTCGAGACCAGCCTGGCCAATATGGTGAAATCCCATCTCTACTAAAAATATAAAAAATTACCCTGGAGTGGTGGCACGTGCCTGTAATCCTAGCTACTCGGGAGGCTGAGGAAGGAGAATCATTTGAACTCGGGAAGTGGAGGTTGCAGTGAGCTGAAATCACGTCACTGTACTCCAGCCTGGGTGAAAGAGTGAGACTCCGTCTCAAAAAAAAAAAAAAAAAAAGAAGAAGGAGGAGAAGAGAAGGAGAAGAAAAAAAGAAGAAGAGGAAGAAGAGAAAAGAAACGTGCTCTTAACTGCAACACTAGTGTACATTTCTTAGTCCCTTCCCTCTGGGAGCTTTCACTCTGGTGGGAAAAAAGACATTAGACAAAGTACACATACCTTCACTGCACGTTGGGTAATTACCATGAAGGACCTTGGTAGAGCATTGCAAAGCCCAGAGACAGACAGGGAGAATGTGAGCGTCAGCTGGAGGGGCTGTGGGAAGGGCTAAGAAGCAGGCAGCAAGTCTGAAATGTGAGCAGAGAGTCTTCGCCAGGAGAGACTTAGGGTGGTGCTAGAGAGGACCTCAGGTAGAAAAGACTGAGGGTTTAAGCCAGCCCTACTCACGGTCTAACTCCAGAGGGCGCTATTCAGGGCAGATGGTGCCCTGTAAACTGTGTACCCGGAGGTGCCAGGGACATTTAACTGGGACTAGGGACCCCTTAACCTCACTTCTGGGGTGGAGACATTTGTGTACACAGATGCAGAGACCGCACGATGATTGCCATATGGTATTGTTAGCTGTGTGTGTGTGTGTGTCCTGTAAGTGAAAAACATCCTGCGTGCTCCAATCTACTCCTTTCATCATAATTTTGCCTGGAACTCAGGGCCCAGCCCTTTTGATCACCTGCATGCGGGGAACGTGGGGTGTCTCAGCTCTGGATAGGGCAGGATTCTATCCACCCAGGTATCCTGAGAGACAGCCTGGCATACAGTAGGCACTCAAGAAGGGTTTGTTGAATGAATGAACGAATAGACAGCTTCCTCTCCCAGCCCGTCCTTTCTTTGAGGGAGGGGCAAACTTCACTCTCCAGCTCTCCAGGTTGGAATGTTGCCTGGGAATAGGAAACAAAACAGAACGTTCTGGTTGGAGTAGAAAAAGGCCCCACCCTGCTCAGACAGGCACGACTCCCCCTAGGCCAGCACCAAGCCACACAGGGACCCCTGCTACACTTCTCTCCCCCTCTTCCTGGGATCCTGCTCTGCCCTCCCCAAGGGCTTGAGGGTGCCTCCCAGCCTGGAATCCACCTTGGGGCATGGGGTAGGTCCCCACAGCCTTGGGGATAATGTATGGAGGGGACCTCAGGGCCTCCGGCTGCTTCTTTGGCCCCAGTGGCAGGAATGCCTCCATCGCCCCCTGCTCCCCCGTCCTCCCCACTTGGATTCCATCCAGTCTCCTGGGGGGAGAAAGCCCGTGGGACCAAGCACCAGGTGCCTGGAGATGCAGGTGGCAGAGCAGGGGGCGGGGCGTCTGTTTGGCTCTGCTGCCCCCTAGGCAGGCGCCCCAGTATCTGGGAGCCTGGGTAGCTAGAGTCCCATGAGTCAGCCACATTTTTGTACCCCATCTCTGCTCTCTGCCCTAGTTCTGTTTATACCACAGTAGCAGGAGGTGGGCAGGGGACTGGAACTGTCTGTGTACAGTGACAACAGGTGGCCAGTGTGGGGAAAGAGGCCTGCCCCCAGGCTGGCTGTATTTGTCCATAAACACGGCCTGCTCCAAGCCCCAGGGCAAGGAAGGGGCAACAGGACCAGCCCACTGGAGTTCCTGCGTTGCCCTAATGGGGAGCCCTCCTGGGCACACCTCCCTCTCCTGGAAGCGCCGCCCCTGGAGTGCTTCCACAACAAGCTGGGCTGTGTTCTGTAAACTCCAGTCCCCTAGCTAGGTAGCCCCCAGCTAAAGGAATGGTGTCCTGCCACCAGTGCACGTGTGTGTGTGCGTGTGTGTGGTGTGTGTGTGCGTGTGTGTGTGTGTGTTTGTGTGTGTGTTGTCAGGTAGGGGAGGGAGGGCAGTCACCAGAGGCCCTTTTGCAGGTCCCTGTAGGCTGTGTGTCTGCCTGTCCTGTCCCCTTGAGTGGACAGGCTTCTCCCGTGGGGTCAAGGGAGGGGCTTATCCCAGGGGTCTCCAGGACTCTGTGTAGCTTATGGATCTGGGGCCAGTCTTGAAGCCTGAGGGTGCCCCTCATTGCCCCTGGGCCTCTTGGGGACCAGTAGAGGACTGGACATCCATCCTTCTGACTTTGTTTTGCTGTACCCTCCCCTTCAAGTTAATGATTGCTGGGGAGCCCGCAGGACCCAGATCTTGATTCCTCCCAACCTGGGTTGCCCCCACAGGTCTGGAGTGTGTGAGAGCCCTGGGTGCTCAGCCAATAAGGGGCCCAGGCCCCACCCCACCATTTGCGGGTGTGCTTCTGTGTATAAAGGTGGAGGCCCCAGGTCGGGGGGTCCAGTGTGTGCCGCCCAATCCCATACTGAGCTGTTTCACAGCCGGCCCTGCTCCCTCTCCAAGATGCTGTTTTGGCACAACCAGCCGGACCACTTATGGCCCAGTCCTGGGGATCTATACCCTGGGCCCCTTAGCAGCCTGCTCAGGTAAGGGCTGGATCCCCCAGGTCCCCAGGAAGGTGCTGGTCTGAAGTTGGGGCGGACCGCATCCATTTCAAGCTGAGGGGAGTGGGGCTCCCATTCCTGGGCTCCTCTGGAGATGGGGAAGTGGTCAAATGTACCTGGAGTTCAGTGTGTCCTGGGACATCTCAAAAACACCCTGATCCCACTTAAGACATTGTTACTGGGAATTTACTCAGTATCAGGCAAACTTCGAGGTTGTGAAGATAAGTAATTGATGGCAGCTATTAAGTAGAACAGCCACAAATCTGGGATCAGCCCCTTCAGGGAGGCCTCCTGGAGGCCGAGGAGCTGAACGGGGGTCCCTTCGGCCCTGGCTGCAGCTCGGGGGCCTGCTACAGGAAACTATGGGTTCCCCAGAGGGGAGGTCTGGCATAGGGAGTCAAAGACCCTTAGAAAAGGGGATGGACAGGGCAGAAAGCTGGCAGATCCCTCCTCTCCCTGGCAGGGAACCCCTGCCCTTGCCCTACTTGAAGCAGGAGGAGCTGTCCAACATCCCTGGAGCGGAGCTGTCCTGCCCCGTGTTCCAGTATGTGCTCTGTGCAGCCACCTCACCAGCTGTGAAGCTGCAGGAGAAGACCCTCACCTACCTGAATCAGGGTATGCTAGGCCTGGGTGAGGGGAGGAGCTAGTGGGCCATGAGCTCCGGAAGCTGGGCCCAGGGTGAGCTGGAGGTGGTAGGTGCCACTCTGCCCCTCAGAATGGGGCTCACACATCCCCTTAATCCCCCCCAGGTCAGTCCTATGAGGTCCAGGTGCTCTGCAGCTCCAAGCTGTGTGATGCCACCCAGTGCCCCCAGCTGCTGAAGTTGGGTACACTCCTCTCCAGAAGTGGCAAAGGCTGGGTATGACTGTTTCTCTGGGCAAGAAGCCAATGTCATCACAGTGATGTCACCGTCACAGAGAACCCTCTCACGTCGACAGCTCGGTGGTGGGGGCAAGAGTTGAAGAAACAGGCACAGAAAAGTTAAGTGTTTTCTTGAGGACACAGAGCCAGCAAGTAGTAGAACTGAGATTTAGAAACACATTTACACAGCGTAGGCTGGCCGCAGTGGCTCACGCCTGTAATGCCGGCACCTTGGGAGGCTGAGGCGGGCGGATCACCTGAGGTCAGGAGATCAAGACCAGCCTGGGCAACATGGTGAAACCCCATCTCTACTAAAAATACAAAAATTACCTGGGCATGGTGGTGTGCACCTGTAATCCCAGGTACTCAGGATCCTGAGGCATGAGAATGGCTTGAACCCAGGAAGCAGAGGGTGCAGTGAGCCAAGATTGCAGCACTACACTCCAGCCTAAGCAACAGACTCTGTCTCAAATAATAATAATAATAATAATAATAACAATAAAATTGGAAATATATTTACACAGTGTTATTCACACACATGATCTTTTCTCAAATTACCTATTTAGCCCCCATTCTATGCCAGAAAATGTTCCATGAGCTAAGGATTCATCAGTAATGAGACAGATGTGGTTCCCTTCCTCAGGAGGCTTGCATTCTACTAAGGCAAACAAGTAATTACACATGTTCTATGAAATGACCAACAGTGACATGTTGCAAAGAAATGGGTGGCATGCCTAGGGTGGTAAGGCATTAACTCCCCCTTTTTACAGATGAGGCTCAGGATCTCTAGATTACTTCTCTGGTTCACAGTTGTGAGTGGCAGATGGGCATTTGAACACGGATTGGTGATTCTAAGTCCTAATGCCTCCTGGGGTAGGAAGGGAGGTGTGGGAAGGTCGGCCTACAGGGTTGTGAAGACTGGGTCCTCAATGCCGGCGTCCTCTGACTGCGCGCCTCGCCCTCCTGTGGCGGCAAAGTGTGGTGCAGGTGGCGTTCGACGACCCGCACCTGCAGTACGCCGAGCAGCAGCAGCTGGTTGGGTGGAGGTGGAGCCGGCCCTGGGACCGCATCTGTAAAAATACAAAATTAGCTGGGCGTGGTGGCGCATGCCTGTAATCCCAGCTACTCGAGAGGCTGAGGCAGGAGAATTGTTTGAACGCGGGAGGTGGAGGTTGCTGTGAGCTGAGATCACGCCATTGCACTCTAGCCCAGGCAACAAAAGCGAAAACTCTGTCTCAAAAAAAAAAAAAAAAAAAAAAAAGGCCGGGCGCGGTGGCTCAAGCCTGTAATCCCAGCACTTTGGGAGGCCGAGACGGGAGGATCACGAGGTCAGGAGATCGAGACCATCCTGGCTAACATGGTGAAACCCCGTCTCTACTAAAAAATACAAAAAAACTAGCCGGGCGAGGTGGCGGGTGCCTGTAGTCCCAGCTACTCGGGAGGCTGAGGCAGGAGAATGGCGTAAACCCAGGAGGCGGAGCTTGCAGAGAGCTGAGATCTCGCCACTGCACTCCAGCCTGGGCCACAGAGTGAGACTCTGTCTCAAAAAAAAAAAAAAAAAAGAATGGAAGCTTGGCCAGGAGCTATGGTTCATGACAGTAATCTCAGCAGTCTGGGAGGCTGAGGCAGGCAGGGGATCACTTGAGGTCATGAGTTCAAGACCAGTCTGGCCAACATGATGAAACTCCCATCTCTACTAATGATACAAAAATTAGCCGGGCATGATGGGATGGACTTGTAGTCCCAGCTATTCCGGAGGCTGAGGCAGGAGAATCGCTTGAACCTGTGAGGCGGAGGTTGCAGTGAGCCAAGATCATACCACTGCACTCCAGTCTGGGCGACAGAGCAAGACCCCATCTCAAAAAATAAATAAAAATAGAATGGACACTGGTTGGGGATGGAAAGTTGCTGTAGTAGTATGTGGCTGACAGGTGGCAGGTGGGTAACAGGTTTTCAATAGACTCCTTTGCGCCGGGCGCGGTGGCTCAAGCCTGTAATCCCAGCACTTTGGGAGGCCGAGACGGGCGGATCACGAGGTCAGGAGATCGAGACCATCCTGGCTAATACGGCGAAACCCCGTCTCTACTAAAAAATGCAAAAAACTAGCCGGGCGACGAGGCGGGCGCCTGTAGTCCCAGCTACTCGGGAGGCTGAGGCAGGAGAATGGCGTAAACCCGGGAGGCGGAGCTTGCAGTGAGCTGAGATCCGGCCACTGCACTCCAGCCTGGGCGGCAGAGCAAGACTCCGTCTCAAAAAAAAAAAATAGACTCCTTTGCATGTGGGTGGATCTGGAGTCGCCGTTTTCTCTTTGTTTCTTCTTCATCTCAGTTCGCACCTCAGAAGAAACGTGGAGAGAAAGGCGTCCCTTTCCGCCTCCAGATGGACACCTTCAGGCACGGTGACGAGGGGCTGCTGCTGGATCACCTGCACTGGGCTGGCTGCTTCATCAAGGTGTTTAAGGTACAGGCAGCAGTGGGGCCTGCTTTCCTCCCTCGCAGGGCTGTCACCTGGCCTCGCTGGCTGGGTGGGTTCTAGCCCCATATTGCTGTGGATCCTCAACCTGCTGTGTTCCATCTCTTGGACTATTTCCTTTTCTGTACACAGAGGGATGGGGCTTAGTCTCTGTCTCACAGCCAATCCAACAGAGCCACTGAAGAGAGGCGGGCAGGTAAAGAAAGAGCCTTTGGGCCAGGAGCGGTGGCTCATGCCTGTAATCCCAGCACTTTGGGGGACTGAGGTAGGCAGATCACAAGGTCAAGAGGTTGAGACAAGCCTGGCCAACACGGTGAAACCCCGTCTCTACTAAAAATACAAAAATTAGCCGGGCATGGTGGCATGAGCCTGTAGTCCCAGCTACTCAGGAGGCTAAGACAGGAGAATTGCTTGAACCCAGGAGGCAGAGGTTGCGGTGAGCTGAGATTGCGCCACTGCACTGCAGCCTGCACAACAGAGCGAGACTCCATCTCAAAAAAAAAAAAAAAAAAAAAAAATGGAGCCTGAGGCTTTCCTCATCACCCTCCTGCAGCCCAAAGGAGCGGAATGGAAACTGAAAATGGAGAAGATGGAGAAACAGCCCCTGCATGAGAGGGACAAGTATCAGACCACCTGCGAGAGCACTGTCTTCTTGGAGGTGCGTGTGTTGGGACGAGAGCAGGAGGGGAGAGTTGGAGAAAAGATCCTCATGGTACAGATGGGGAAATGGAGGCCTCCTGGGCTCTGACTGCTGCAAGCCCATCACAGACCCCCGGGGACTCCACCACTTCCTGCAAAGGACACTCTCTGCCCTGTCTGTGGTTGTTGAAGCTTCCAGGAGCTGACGCCCTCCAGGCTACCTGTCCTACGCAGGCCATCACCACCTCCTTCCTTGTCTGCTCCCTCTGCCTGGCCCCCTCCTCCTACTGCCACTCCTCCTGGCCAGCTCCTCCAGGGCCCTTCCTCATTGCCCCATCCCCACTGGCTCATTAATTTCTTCCTTCCTGTGGAAACTCAGTCCACTTGTCAGGCCCCTGGTCAGCTCTTAATATACAGGTGGAGGGAAGGGAGCAATGACCAGCATTGCTGTGTGTTTGCCGGCAGTGTTTGCCATGGCTGGAGTCCCCTGCAAGGCCCTGGCCACCTCTCAGCTTTCTGGCTCTGACCTTTCCTGACTCCTGCAGCCTCCTGTCCCCAGAAAGGTGAGGCAGGATGAGCACCTCCTGTCAGCCCTTTGGGGTGATAGTGAAGCAAAGAGCTCCCAGCCCAGGCATGGAGCAAAGGGCAGGGCTGAGGATTGGTGGGGAATGTGTAGGGTGAGGACAAGAGCAAGCTCTGTGTCCCAGGGCAGGCCTGGAGGAAGGGTGTTGGTGGAGAGAGACTGGCTGAAATGCTCTGCAGACTCCTTGAACCTTTGCTCCTCCTCACAGGCTCTGTTCCTCACCGCCATTTGCTCTGGACACCTTGGGGTGTAGCCCAGTTGAGGTGAGTCTCCCTCTTCCCACTCCCCACTGTCCCAAAGCCTTCTCCGCAGCTTCATCTCACACTCCAGAATGGGGTGCCCTGCCCCCTGGTGGCCAGATGTGGTATGGCCACAGATTATAACTTACCTGATAGGACTGGGCAGGAAGAGCCTCCCTTCTCAGACTTGGGACCTCCCAAGGGAGGGGCTGTTTCCCTTCCTTGTTCTGTCCCTGGGTCCTGGTATTACCTAGACCATCCATTTGATACCTCAGGATCTGAACCATAGAGCCTCCATCTCAGAGACACAGCAGTGGTTGCATCAGCACCGGTTCTCCAGCTACTGCTGGATGCTGGCCAGCTTCACTGGTGAGGCTAGTGTCTGGCAGGAGCCAGATATGTAGGGGACTGAGAGTGGGTGGGACACACACGCAGGAAGCCTGTCTCTGTCTTGGCTTGTTGTGGGCCCTTCAACTAACCTTTACTGGAGACTAAGAGTTGCCCAGCATTGTGCTAGGTTCTTGTCTCACAAATTATCCCATATAATTTATACACTATCCCTTAAGGACAGTGCCCAGAGAGGTTAAATAACTTGCTCAAGGACGCACAGCTAACAACTGGCAGAACTGGGATTTAAATCCAAGTCTGACTCCCATGTCTGAGCACACAGGGCTATTTGTAGACTAATAGACTATGTCCCTTGCTTTGCACCCTTGATCCCAGGCCTCTTTCCTCAGTCTGGCCCTGTCTGACTCTACAGGCCCGGATCTGCTGAAGCTTACACACCAGGACCTTATCCAAATCTACAGGGTTGCTGATGGGATCCGCCTTTTCAATACTCTTAGAGCCAGATGCTGGGCACTGCCAACCAGGGTCCCCTTCCCACTGTAGTGGCCCTTACTAACTAGCTAGCAGGTATGTTTCACACATTTTTTTTTTTAAATATGGAGTTTCACTGTTGTTGCCCAGGCTGGAATACAATGGTGCGATCTTGGCTCACTGCAACCTCTGCCTCGGGTTCAAGTGATTATCCTGACTCAGCCTCATGAGTAGCTGGGATTACAGGTATCTGCCAGCCAATTTTTCGTATTTTTAGTAGAGACGGTGTTTCACCAGGTTGGTCAGGTTGGTCTTGAACTCCTGACCTCAGGTGATCCACCTGCCTTGGCCTCCCAAAGTGCTGGGATTACAGAGGTGAGCCACCGTGCCTGGCTAATACAATGTTTAAGCCAGAAGTCACCTTAAAAACCACTTAGTCCCACTCCCTCTTTTTACAGAAGAAACTCAGGCCCAAGAAGGACAGTGACCAGTCTGAGGTCACAACCCAAGGCTGGCAGGGCTGGGGTGAAAGGCTAGGCTCCTGTGACCTACTCCTTCTGTAGCCATCCCACCTGCATCATTCCATTTCTGGGGATAGAGATGTTTGTGGGGTTCCCCTCCCCAGTTTTTCTACCCCTAGTGTCCAGCATTCATTAAATACCTAAGAACTGCTTAGTGACCTCCCTCCCTTGAGACCTGGGAGGAGGCTGGGATCTCTCCTAGGACGGGAGTTAGAAGTGGGAGCTGTTAGTTCAGGTATAAGGCTGATACATAGACTGTTTTCCTGGCCCAGGCCCATCCGTCACCGACTTTGTATGTGGCTCAGGAGGCCTCTAGGCAAGAGAACGAGGTCCCATAAGAACCCTGACTCAGGTGAGGTTCTGGCCTCTCTCTCCAGAAGACAGGAAATTCAGGTGTAGCTGCATGAAACCTCTCCCTAGAAGAGGAATGGTGATGCCCCACCATTCCTGGGACCCAGGATGCCCTTCTTGGCATTTCCCTACCTTCCGTGACCAGATTAGTCCCGCTCCTTCCAGAATGTCTCCTTGGGTTTATTCTACCATGTTGTACTCCTCCACTGCACCTGATTGTCACTCCATTAACATATGGGATTAGAACATCATCTTATTATGTACTTGGGTCCCAGTCATTAATATGTGGGTGTCCTATATCTTTAAACTGGGGGTTCCCTTTAGACACCTCCCAAAAGGTGAGGCACGAGAGGTGAAGTAGACTTTTTTCCTTTTTTTTTTTTTAGATGGAGTCTCACTCTGTTGCCCAGGCTGGAGTGCAGTGGCACGATCTCAGCTTACTGCAACTTCTGCTGCCCAGATTCAAGAGATTCTCCTGCCTCAGCCTCCCAAGCAGTTGGGATTACAGGCGGCTGCCACCATGCCCAGCTAATTTTTGTAGTTTTTAGTAGAGATGGGGTTTCACCATCTTGGCCAGGCTGGTCTTGAACTCCTGACCTCAGGTGATCCACCCGCCTTGGCCTCCCAAAGTGCTGGGATTATAGGCGTGAGCCACCACGCCCAGCCGACTTTTCCTTCTTTACTTCTCCTCCCCCACCCCATGGCCATCTTCCTGGCACCCCTGGTTTCCCGTGGGCATGCCTCTGGACCCCCTTCCCCCGCTGACCCCTGCCCCTGTGTTGCTCATGCCCCAAGACTTTTATCAAGAGATCTCTCTGGATGAACTCAGTGCTGTAGAGCTGATGGGGAAACTGGCTGAGCTCCTGGCCCTCCCAGCCAATCAGATCCATCGCCTTTTCCACCGGGGCCCTGGGGGCATCTTCATTCTCAGTGACCATTTCCTGTCGCAAGTCCCCATGGAGGCCTCGCTAACACTTCTGCCTGATTCAGCTTTCGTTTCCATGGCATGGCTTGTTCTCTTTGGCTCTAGTAACAAAATTGCCTTTGTGCCCACTTCACTCTTACAGGTGGTCCAGAATTTTAAGGACGAATCATACTTTGTGGTTGTGGTGAAAAAAGGTAGGGATTTTAGAGGCAGAGGAGTGGGCCTGGCTGGCCCTATAAAGGGTGGTAGGAGTGTGCTGAGCATATATTCTATCTCCTAAATGAGACTAAAAGGCTCTTTGGGGGCCAGGCGCAGTGGCTCACGCCTGTAATCCCAGCACTTTGGGAGGTTGAGGCAGGTGGATCACTTGAGGACAGGAGTTCAAAACCAGCCTGGCCAACATGGCAAAACCCCGTCTCTACAAAAAATACAAAAAACTGCCGGGCGCGGTGGCTCAAGCCTGTAATCCCAGCACTTTGGGAGGCCGAGACGGGCGGATCACGAGGTCAGGAGATCGAGACCATCCTGGCTAACACGGTGAAACCCCGTCTCTACTAAAAATACAAAAACTAGCCGGGCGAGGTGGCGGGCGCCTGTAGTCCCAGCTACTCGGGAGGCTGAGGCAGGAGAATGGTGTAAACCCGGGAGACGGAGCTTGCAGTGAGCTGAGATCTGGCCACTGCACTCCAGTCCAGGCGACAGAGCGAGACTCCGCCTCAAAAAAAAAAAAAAAAAAAAAAAAACCAAAAACAAAAAACTAGCCGCGTGTGCTGGCACTGCCCATGGTCCCAGCTACTTGGGAGGCTGAGGCAGGAGAATCGCTTGAACCCAGGAGGCATAGATTGCAGTGAGCCGACATTGCCCCACTGCACTCCAGCCTGGATGATGGTGCAAGTCTGTCTCAAAAAAAAAGCAAAAAGCCTCTTTGAAGGGGATTAGGGGATGTGTCCCAATTAACTAGCAAACATCTGTGAATGCCAGCTTTGTGTCAAGGGGAGAGGGATTTGTATAGCTAAAAGACATTTATTGCTTAGGAAAAATGTGACTGAATAAATGCATCCCCATGAAATAAAAAATGCTTGTTTCTGTTGTCAGGGAGTTGATTAGAGGGGAAGTCCCACTTTTCTCCACCTTCCCCCCGCATGATACAAGGCAGAAGGGCAGGTGCTTATTGGACATCACCTGGCATAGGGCACCTCTAACTATCTGCTTGGCATCTGGTTATTCAGATGTTTGCCTTCCACCCCTCCATGTGCCAGAGCTGGTCAGCTTGGCATATGTACACAAGGGGGTAGGAAGAGGTAGATGTGAAGTGGGGTTTTAAGACACATATGGTCGGGTGCCGTGGCTCACGCCTGTAACCCCAGCACTTTGGGAGGCCAAGGCGGGTGGATCACGAGGTCAGGAGTTCAAGACCAGCCTGGCCAACATGGTGAAACCCTGTCTCTACTAAAAATACAAAAATTAGCCCGGCGTGGTGGAGGGCACTTGTAATCCCAGCTCCTCGGGAGGCTGAGGCAGGAGAATCGCTGGAACCAGGGAGGTGGAGGTTGCAGTGAACCGAGATCTCGTTACTGCACTTCAGCCTGGGTGACAAGAGCGAAACTTCGCCTCAAAAAGAAACAATACAAAAACACTTGGCTGTACCAGATGCATTGTAGGCTGCTTGGAGGTTTGAGGACCTGACTCTCCCCACTGGTGCCTTTTTACTGCTTTCAGTGCAGAATCCAGATGGCTACTACTTGGTTCTGATCTAGGCCCAGGGGAACTCCACTGCTCAAGAGACTGATGGCTCTGCTTCACCAGAAGCCTTGTTAATATGCTTGGCTGACTCAACAGGCTCCAGGTGAGCCAAACTATCTTGCATCTTACCCCTAGGGAGGAAGCAAGTAGCCTCCAGCTTCACTTTTCTTTTTTTTTTGTTTTTTGAGATGGAGTTTCCATCTGTCTCCCAGGCTGGAGTGCAGTGGCCCGATCTTGGCTCACTGCAAGCTCCGCCTCCTGGGTTCACTCCATTCTCCTGCCTCAGCCTCCTGAGTAGCTGGGACTACAGGCGCCTGCCAACACGCCCGGCTAATTTTTTGTATTTTTAGTAGAGACAGGGTTTCACTATATTAGCGAGGATGGTCTTGATCTCCTGACCTCATGATCCACCTGTCTTAGCCTCCCAAAGTGCTGGGATTACAGGCATGAGCCACTGTGCCCGGCTTCACTTTTCTTTCTGGTCAGCAGCAATGGTTGTTGGAAGTCTTCCTTGCCTGTTCATTCTTCTGAGCTGGCCAAGTTTGAGGCAAAAAAAAAAAAAAAACTGGCAATGTGGAAAAAGAGCTTTTGCCATGAGCGGTGTTGGCTGGTGAACACTGAGAGTGTAATTCATTTAAAAACTTTATTCCTGCCCTTCCTTTTTAAATTAAAAGTTAATTTTTAAAAGGTAAATACACTTAATATGTTGTCCAATGTGTTGAACATTTAATGTGGTGTTCAGTTTTCTTGGCTTTATTGTCCCCAGGGGAAAATGTCTTCTGCTTAAACTATAAACTAGGGCAAAGGATGGGGTCTAGAACGAGGGAATAAATAAATACAGCTGGATTTTTTTTTCCCCCAATTACTTTGGGCAAAACTAATTACTAAAGCCCCCAAAAGACTATTCAATATTCAGATCACTGCACCTACTAAAAAACTGAGTTCTAAGAGATTTAGGAAATATTATAGCTATTCTCTAGAATTCAGGCTATTGGGCTTTTAGAAAAAAAAAATAGACATATTGTTTCCTTAGTTTTAAGAGATGATGTCTCTGTTGTCCAGGCTGGTCTTGAACTCTTTTTTTTTTTTTTTTTGAGATGGAGTCTCGCTCTGTCACCCAGGCTGGAGTGTAGTGGCCGGATCCTGGCTCACTGCAAGCTCCGCCTCCCGGGTTCACGCCATTCTCCCGCCTCAGCCTCCCGAGTAGCTGGGACTACAGGCGCCCGCCACCTCGCCCGGCTAGTTTTTTTGTATTTTTTTTTAGTAGAGACAGGGTTTCACCGTGTTAGCCAGGATGGTCTCGATCTCCTGACCTTGTGATCCGCCCATCTCGGCCTCCCAAAGTGCTGGGATTACAGGCTTGAGCCACCGCGCCCGGCCCCAGGCTGGTCTTGAACTCTTATCATCAAGTGATCCTTCCACCTAAACTCTCAAGTAGCTGGAATTACAGGTGTGCACCACTGTGCTTGACCTTTTTTTAACCTTAAATTTTATTAATCTTTCCCTAAAGTCATAATTTTTTTTTTTTTTTTTTTTGAGATGGAGTCTTGCTCTGACGCCCAGAGCTAGACTGCAATGGTGCAATCTGGGCTCATTGCAACCTCGACCTCCCGGATTCAAGCAATTCTCCTGCCTCACCTTCCCGTGTAGCTGGGATTATAGGCTTGTGTCACCACGCCCAGCTAATTTTTGCATTTTTAGTAGAGATGGAGGTTCCCCATGTTGGCCAGACTGGTCTCGAACTCCTGACGTCGGGATCCTCCTGCCTCAGTCTCCCAAAGTGCTGGGGTTACAGGTGTGAGCCACTGCGACTGGCCTACTATTTTTAATTTATAAAGAAAAGAGACTCTTTTTTTGGCCGGGCACGGTGGCTCATTCCTGTAGTTTAAGCACTTTGGGAGGCCAAGGGTGAGCAGATCACCAGAGGTCGTGAGTTCGAGATCAGCCTGGCTAACATGGTGAAACCCTGTCTCCACTAAATATACAAAATTAGCTGGGCGTGGTGGTGTGTGCCTGTAATCCCAGCTATTGGAGACGCTGAAGCAGGAGAATTGCTTGAACCCAGGAGGCGGAGGTTGCAGTGAGCTGGGATCAAGCCACTGCACTCCAGCCTGGGAGTGAGACTTGGTCTCCAAAAAAAAAAAAAAAAACAAAAAACCGTTTGAATCACACTTTTGCTTTTCACTTTTAGGTCAATAATCCACCTGAAATTGATAGTTGTGTACCTTGCAGGTAGGAATCTAGTCCTCTTTTTCCATACAGAAAATCTTTTTTTTTTTTTTTTTTGAGATGGCGTTTCGGTCTTTTGCCCATGCTGAAGTGGTGAGGTGGCGCGATCTCGGCCACTGCACCCAGCTCAGAAAACCACTTTTATATTAAACAGTAAATGCTTTCTTAAAAGATAAATAGTATCAGGTCATCTTTTTTTTTTTTTTTTTGAGACGGAGTCTCGCTGTGTCGCCCAGGCTGGAGTGCAGTGGCGTGATCTCAGCTCACTGCAAGCTCTGCCTCCCGGGTTCACGCCATTCTCCTGCCTCAGCCTCCAGAGTAGCTGGGACTACAGGCGCCCACCACCACGCCCGCTAGTTTTTTGTATTTTTTTTTTTTTTTTTTGAGACGGAGTCTGGCTCTGCCGCCCAGGCTGGAGTGCAGTGGCCGGATCTCAGCTCACTGCAAGCTCCGCCTCCCGGGTTCACGCCATTCTCCTGCCTCAGCCTCCTGAGTAGCTGGGACTACAGGCGCCCGCCACCTCGCCCGGCTAATTTTTTTTTTGTATTTTTAGTAGAGACGGGGTTTCACCATGTTAGCCAGGATGGTCTCGATCTCCTGACTTCGTGATCCACCCGCCTCGGCCTCCCAAAGTGCTGGGATTACAGGCTCGAGCCACCGTGCCCGGCCTCAGGTCATATCTTAACTTTATTTCCATTTTCCCTCCCTTGAAGTTTTATTACGAAAATCTTCAAATATACAGAAAAGTACATTTGAAGATTTCCATATGCACAAAGTGGAAGACAAGTCATTTTTAAGAGAGACAAGTGCCCTCTTAAAAATACTTGCATAAGCCCAGGCTTGGTGGCTCACGCCTGTAATTTCAGCACTTTGGGAGGCCGAGGCGGGCAGATCACTTGAGGTCAGGAGTCAAGACCAGCCTGGCCAACATGGTGAAACCCCATCTCTACTAAAAATACAAAAAACCGTAGCCAAGCCGGGTGCAGTGGCTCACACCTGTAATCTCAGCACTTTGGGAGGCTGAGGCGGGCGGATCACGAGGTCAGGAAATTGAGACCAGCCTGGCCAACATGGTGAAATCCCGTCTCTACTAAAAATACAAAAATTAGCTGGGCGTGGTGATGGATACCTGTAATCCCAGCTACCTGGGAGGCTGAGGTAGGAGAATGGCTTGAACCTGGGAGGCAGAGTTTGCAGTAAGCCAAGATCGTGCCACTGCACTCCAGCATGGTGACAGAGCAAGACTCTGTCTCAAAACAAAACAAAACAAAAAAACAAAAAACGTAGCTAGGCCTGGTGGCACACGCCTGTAATCCTGGCTACTCAGGAGGCCGAGGCAGAATTGGTTGAACCCAGGAGGCGGGGGTGACAGTGAGCTGAGATCGTGCCACTGCACTCCAGCCTGGACCACAAGAGCGAGACTCCATCTCAAAAACAACAACAAAACACAACAAAAACCTTGCATAATTACTTGCTGATAATTTACCTAAGGTATTATTTACTAATCATCTTTGATGAGACTTGAACCAGGTAGCCTCTGCTAGGGAGGGTGGGAAGGAAGAAGGCTCTGAGGTGATAACCAATGGATGGGGTAAAGGGAAGTCTGTTGAATATTTACTTCCAAGTTTTTTTTTTTTTTTTTTTTTGAGACGGAGTCTTGCTCTGTCACCCAGGCTGGAGTGCAGTGGCCGGATCTCAGCTCACTGCAAGCTCCGCCTCCCAGGTTTACGCCATTCTCCTGCCTCAGCCTCCCGAGTAGCTGGGACTACAGGCGCCCGCCACCTCGCCCGGCTAGTTTTTTGTATTTTTTAGTAGAGACGGGGTTTCACGGTGTTAGCCAGGATGGTCTCGATCTCCTGACCTCGTGATCCGCCCGTCTCGGCCTCCCAAAGTGCTGGGATTATAGGCTTGAGCCACCGCGCCCGGCCACTTCAAAGTTTATATGGACAACTGAGCAGACACTGCTTGTATCCCTGGAAGGGACCGTGTTGGGACTAATCTAGATCAGGTCTTTATGTAGAATAAATAGATGTAAAGTGGGGCCTTTGATTCCACAGGGCTCCCCAAGGGTGCTTCATGGCAAGGTAGAGATTTTAGTTTGCTGAGTTGGCTATACTGTTCATCTCTACCAAAAGGATAGGGACCCTGTTGCATTTATGTTTGTGTATCTCTAAGCCCTAGAGGCCTCTAGCACAATTCTAGGTATTGAAATATTCGTTGAGATAAAGGGAATAAAAGCAGCCAACACGTGAGTGTTTACTATGTACCATTTTCTCATTTAATCTTTACAACTCTATAAAGTAGATACTGTTATCCCCATCCTACCAATGGAGAACTGAGAAAGGGGCGTTAATTGGCTGAGGTCATACAGGATAAATGGCATAGGTTTAACCTCAGGCAGTCTGACTTTTGAGCTTGTGTGTTTAACCATTACACTACTCCATCTTCACTCCTTCATAGTCAAGGTAAGGGCAATGAATGCTCTGCAGAGAGAAAGGACTTGGGTTGAATTTCATCCATCAAATTAACTAAGGCAACTCATTTACATTATGTCTTCCATGTTTCTTGAGGACAAGTGAAGCTCAGGATGTTAAATAATGGCTGTTAAAAAAGTATTAAATGGAGGTTATTAAATGAGTAAATAAATGAGTATTAAATAAAGGCATTAAAGATTATTTAAAAACGTGAGGATGCCAAAAAGAAGTCCCTTCATTCAGCCTCAGGAGTAGTTCTAGGGTTCAAGGAAGTTAAGAATCACTGCTCCAAGTCAAGCTATTTCCACAGGAAAATGAGAAGTCTTCACAGCTTACTTTCTTTAATTACATCATAAAACAAAATTAGAACATACAGGAAACAATAATAGTTACATAACAATTTACTTTATATATTTATATATAAAAAACTTTTTTTTTTTTTGTCCAAAGATTTTTAAAGCAAAAGGAATCCTCTACTGCCACCTCGGTTTTTATTTTAAATAACCTCCCTCCCCTCATCCTCAAGCGCCAAAAGTACTGGGTGGGAACAGTCACTTGGAGAGCTAATGGAACCTAGTGCTAAGTCACCCTGTAGGCAACCGTGTCGGCTCCAGAGATTGGCTAAGCATTTGGAGCAGGCCTGGTGGAGAAACAAGCAAGCAGCAGCTCTCACACGCTGCAGCACTCCAGGGTAGGCCCTACGGCTTGGGAAGGAGGGGATCAGATCCTGCGGTCAACCACCTCTGCATTTTAGCCCCTCAGGGGAGTGAGTGGGGGTGGGGGGTGCAGGGATGAAACAGAGCCTGGTTTGAAGATAAAAATGTCTCCAACAGCATCATTTACCCATCCATCTCTGTCCCTGAGCAGAGTCTGACAGGCATGGGTAGTCCTCACAGTTCTCTGAGCTCTGCACAGGCCACATTATTCAGATCTGTGCTCTCAGAGTCACTGGAAGGTGGGCAAAGGTGAGCAGAGCAGCTGAGAAATGCACACAGCAGGTTACCTGGAAACAATTCCTGGGAGAAAAAAGGAGGAGGCCAGAGTAGGAAGCATCTGAAGGCCAAGTCATAAAGCAGGAACAGAGAAAAACAAAATTAAGAAATGCAAAATTAAGAAGGCCACTCTCCACTCTCCTCCTCTTGTCAAAGGGTGACAAATTAAGAAGTCACCCTTTGGAGTGGGTAGTGGAGCCACAGCATGGTGAGAAAGGACGTGGGTAGCTTCTGAAGAGCACGGTCTCATGGATCTTGTATATGTGCCAACAGGCTATGAGAGTTAGAAGTTAGTGTGTAATTTGGAAGTAGGGTGAGGACGGGAGTGAGAAGAAATCAAAAGCTCATCCCTTCCTGCACTATTAGAAATTAATAGTCATCAGAGAAGCACAGATAAATTATTCTTAAGGGAAGGAAAAAACTAATGTAAACCCAGGAAAGCAACAGCAAAGGTTTCACTTATTAAAAATCTATTATATAGCACTAGGAAAGAAAATTATTTGTTCACAGGGGGAAAAAAGTAATTAATCAAATCATGCCAGTTAGAGACTTTTTCAAGTTAAGATTTTCTAAGACCTTAGGTTTTCATTCTCTAGTGCCATAAAAAAGGAAAAGAAAAAAAAAGAGTAGAATAATGACTTCAAGGGCTGAGAAGGTTTAGGTTAAGGTAAGAAACACATATGTGTGTGAGCAGCAATGTAGTACAGATCTGAATTAATGGGATAATGGCAAGAGAAACTTAGTGAAGCAAAGTTTTCTTTTCTTTTTCTTTTTTGTGAGATGGAGTCTTGCTCTGTTGCCCAGGCTGGAGTGTAGTGGCATGATCTCGGCTCACTGCAATGTCCGCCTCCCGGGTTCAAGTGATTCTCTTGCCTCAGTCTCCCAAGTTGCTGGGATTTTGTACTTTCAGTAGAGACGGGGTTTCACCATGTTGGCCAGGCTGTTCTCGAACTCCTGACACTGTGATCCTCCTGCTTTGGCCTCCCAAAGTGCTGGGATTACAGGCGTGAGCCACCATGCCTGGCTGCAAAATTTTCTTTCAATTTAACAAAAAAGACATCACTTCAGAAATGATCCTTGGTTCTTGGGCATGGCAGAAGAGAAAAGGTAAATGTATCTGGATACCTCTCTTCTCCCATCTCTTCCTAGGGTGAGGACTGTCATTTGCTGCTCATCTCTCCAATCCTAGTACCATAACTATGCCCAGATGCAGCTGGGGTGCACTTGTGGTTCTTTCGGTGGTGCCAAAACCCATCTGTTTGATTGGTTAAGTGTGTAGAAAGTAGGAGGCCTCTTTGCCAGTAAAAAGGGGTGGAGTTCATCAGAGAGGAAAGGAAAACGTACCCATGTGTGACGCAGCCATCACTATGTATTCAGGACAGATGCTGTACCTGAGGCCAAGTACCCCAATTCCAGAGCTAATTATCTGCTTTATTTGAACCTCGTCTATCATTTTCCCACGCCGATTCTTCAAAATAAGACTATAAAACACAAAACAGAAAGGACTATTGATAGGATTTTGCTTGTTCATTGTTCTTCGTAAAAGAGCAATAAACCACCCTGGCTGAGGAAGCACTGAGACTCAACCTCTATAAACTGAATTTCACAAGCATTTATTTAAAAACATGAGGCAGAGATGGAAGAAGGGCATATGGACTTTCTCTTAACATCCCACAGGGGAGTTTGCCCTAATTCTTTTTCTTCTGAAAATTAACTCTCTTGGACTCCAAAGATCAACTCAGCTTCACCTGAGAGGTTATGTACTGACCTTCCTAAAGATCAAAAGGTTTCAGAGACACTGAATTGATGCAACAGGTAGATGTGACCTGAGGGGGAAGCTGCAGAAGCCCATCATGTAAGAAGCTCACTTGCCTCTTATGGTACTTTCAGGCGGGTAGAATGTTTATCCTGGGCCAGGCACAGTGGTTCAGGCCTGTAATCCTAGCACGTTGGGAGGCTGAGGTGGGCAGATCACCTGAGGTTGGGAGTTCGAGACCAGCCTGACCACCATGGTGAAACCCCGTCTCTACTAAAAATACAAAATTAGCTGGGCGTGGTGGCACATGCCTGTAATCCCAGCTACTCGGCAGGCTAAGGGAGGATTATCGCTTGAACCCAAGTGGCGGAGGTTGCGGTGAGCCGAGATCTCACTATTGCACTCCAGCCTGGGAAACAAGAGCAAAACTCCGCCTCAAAAAAAAAAAAAAAAAAAAAAAAAAGTTTATCCCAAGTGAGAAGGCAAGGTTAGTAACCTATGTTCTTTGCTAGAGAATCAAAATGTCAAAGTTAGGGCACTTGGATACAACCCAATTTTATTCCTAAGCTACCTGGGCTAATTATACCCTACTGATATGGTTTTATACAGCTCTCTGTATCTTCCAATCGTACATTTAAAATTTATGATAGAAATTGGCCAGGCGCAGTGGTTCACACCTGTAATCCCAGCACTTTGGGAGGCCGAGGCAGGTGGACCACTTGAGGTCAGAAGTTCAAGACTAGCCTGGCCAACATGGCAAAACCCCATCTCTACGAAAAATACAAACATCAGCTGGGCGTGGTGGTGGGCACCTGTAATCCCAGCTTCTTGGGAGGCTGAGACAGAAGAATCACTTGAACCTGGGAGGCAGAGGTTGCAATGAACCGAGATTGTGCCACGGCATTCCAGCCTGGGTGACACAGTGAGACTCCATCTCAAAAAACAAACAAACAAACAAACAAAAAAACCGATAGAAATAAAGGCAAGGAAAGGCTGGGACTCCATTTTTCCCCATTATCCTTTTACTGCTTTAGAATTCTTTGGTCCAATACCATTAAAGGGGAGAGAAGTTCTGCAAGAACTCCAACCAAACATCCTACATTTCTTCTCAAACAGGACTTGGCTAATTCACAGAGCCTGGGTTTGAGGTGGCTAAAGATTCTAGGACTGGCCGGCAGATAGAGAGGCAATCTTTTTGTAAAATGATTCAGAGCTCAAACATATGATTGAAGAGAGTCTGTCAGCCAGAAGATACAACCAGGATAAAAGCCTACCCTTAAATCATATACATAAGGAGGAAAAAGGAAAAATAGAGCAATTTCCTTTAAACCCCTCCTCTCCCTGGTAGCAACTGGCATGAGCAGTCTGTGACTTTCAGCACAATAAACAGAAAACGGCCAAGGGTCAACCATGACCCATGAGTGCTCTTCTAACAACACAGTCACCTAAGGACATGCTGACTCAACAAGCAGGCAGGAAGCCACTCTCTTCTTTCCAGTGACACTCTCACACTTTCTAACAACTTCAAACTAAGAGAGGTTTCATCACATATTTTGTTTAGTCTCCCATGGCATTACTGGGCTATCAAACTAGTAACAATGCATTTTTTTTCTTTTCTTTTTTTTTTTTTTTGAGACATAGTCTTGCTCTGTCACCCAGGCTGGAGTGCAGTGGCGCGATCT
Source organism: Trachypithecus francoisi (assembly GCF_009764315.1). Taxonomy (NCBI): domain Eukaryota; kingdom Metazoa; phylum Chordata; class Mammalia; order Primates; family Cercopithecidae; genus Trachypithecus; species Trachypithecus francoisi. The sequence goes on along the minus strand of NW_022681466.1, from coordinate 21,050,859 downwards.
TGGCTCACTGTAACCTCCACCTCCCTGAGCCTCCTGAGTAGCTGGGATTACAGGCACCTGCCACCACACCTGGCTAGTTTTTGCATTTTTAGTAGAGACAGTGTTTCACCATCTTGGCCAGGCTGTTCTTGAACTCCTGACCTTGTGATCCACCCACCTCGGCCTCTCAAAGTGCTAGGATTACAGGCATAAGCAAACACGCCGGGCTGTAACAATGAATTTTATAAGGCAATTAGAAGAAATAAAAGAATGTCGCTACTGAAACATTATGGCTATATTGAATAACTCTGATAGTCTGGAAAGCCCAAAATAAAGCATCATAAATTTACTAGGTTTCCCTATAAAATGTTTGATACAAGATACGTGAAACTTCTGACCTACATGTCTGCTAAATCAACTTAATGAACGTGAATCAAACTGGAAATTTGCAAAAGCAACTCAAGGAATACTTTTACCTTCAGTAAAGATAAGAGCAGAATAGGAGAAGAAAACATTTTTTACACAAAGCACAATATGCTTTCGTATTCCAAATATTGGAAAAAGGGCTAAGGCCATATCCCTTTCTTCCTTATATCCAACAGTTTGCTTTTAAACTCAATTCAAATTCAGTATGCAAACACCAAAGACCACCCAGTGAAAAATGGCCTGAGCCACCTGACAGTTACTGAACTTAACGCTGCCCATGAAAGCCCCTGGAGTAAGAGGAGGATTCAAAAAGGAAGCTAGACTGGAGACATCTGAGAGTAAATCAGCAGCATTATTGAGGGTGAGATGGAGGCTTTAAATAGAGGGAAAGGATGGGTGTGGAAAGGAAATGGTGGAAATCAGTGCAAAAATAAGCTGCAGTCAGCTCAGTGAGGCTGATGAAAAGGATGAAAAGACATTGATGTAGCAACTGATGCTGGAAGATGTAAGGTATGAGATTAGGGGAAAAGCTGCTTAGAAAAGAGATGATTTGGATGTTCAAGAACTTTCTCCAGAGACAAGACAGTAATTCCTTCTTGCCCACCTGTAGGTTTATGACAGTAGCTTTGCGGGTACCTTCTAACTTACCCCCCCAAATCTCTTCTCTCTGTTCATTCTGGTTTTTTTTTCATTAAAAAAGGCGTATTTTGGAGTGGCTATGAAGTTAGACAAACAGATCAATTAGTTTTTCCTGTAAAGAATTTTTCCTACATTAAGCCTTACTGAATTTTCAAAAGTATCCCAGATGTTAAGAGAGGAAGCATTATGTTCAGATGTCAGGCTCCTTTCCACCTGACCAAAACTTACCATGCTCTGTGTTCTCAAAGTCCTACCATATTCATCAGCTGGTATAGGCTGCAAATCAGAATAAGAAAATGTATTTCCTTCCAAGCCTGATGGGCCTGAAGTTTTCTTGAGAAAGGAACAAGGCTTCTGCCTGACAACATACAAGCCAGTGCTGCACACCCGAGTCTTCATTCTCTCTCACTTGACTCTGTCCTCGGCACAAACAGGCTGGAATTTTGCTTTAATAGCAGGGATACCAGAGCAATTCCCCATGGACCTGCCTGTGGGTATACCCTTCCAGTAGAGAAACAGCATTTCCAAGATCGTCATGAACTCATGAATAGGGTCTTTTAAACTTATCTTTTAAGTAAAGAAGTACCTTAATAGCCTCAACTTAGGCAACTCAAATCCACACTCACCAATCAATCTGGGTTTTATGGACAATTTGTACAGGCACTAAAACAACAACAGAACACCTTAAACTTTAAAGCAGATGGCTCCTAAATAGTTCTCTCCTTTAGTTTTGTTTGAATGAGTAACCTAGAGATCTGAATATTATCAACCACATCTGGAAGTATGTGTGCATGCACATATGTATTTGTACGTGTAGGGGTATAGCCAAGAAAGTGAGTTTCACATCAAAAACTATATTCGTTATAAGGTAATCTGAAAGAGAATAAGCGGAAAGGAGAATGAATAAAAAGTAATTTGCACTTTTAAAGGGGCACAATCAAACAGGATTTAAAATAAATTCAATATGATAAATATTGATGGATAGTATAGACTTCTAATACCCTTTCATCCAATTGCCTTCTAAATCAATGGATAAATCAGACTTTATTCTTATATATGCTGGTACAATCAGCAACTGCAGCATTAAAACAAGCCTCTTAAGCTGGGTACAGTGGCACACACCTGTAGTCCCAGCTACTTGGGAGGCTGAGGTGGGAGGAAGGCTTGAGCCCAGGAGTTTGATTCCAGGCTGGGCAAGATAGCAAGACCCTATCTCTAAAAAATAAAAATAAATAAATAAAATAAATAAAACAAGTCTTTTAATAGTCTGGATCACATAGAAGATTAATATTATGATGGACTGCACATTAATGTCTTAAAGGACCCCCCCCTCAAAATCACCCTACTAAAAATCACACTGGGTTTCTAATCTTGGGGTTTAGAAATTTACTTCTCATGCTTTAAAAACTCATTTTACTTCCTTTATCGTCTGACTTTTTGGGGGGACAGAGGGTGCTGCTTCTTGGACTCTGAGTCCTGGACACTAAATTCCTCCCTCAGTTCTAGTGCCCAGGCTGAGCAGAGACACTAAATCCCCTACTACTTCCTCTCAGTGTTCTCTTTCAGCTGCCTCAATGCTTCATCTAGCTACATTTATACTTCCTTCAGAAGTCTGGAGCAGAGATGGGCATGGTGGCTCACGCCTGTAGTCCCAGCGCTTTGTGAGGCTGAGGCAGGTGGATCATTTGAGGTCAGGAGTTCAAGACCAGGCTGGCCAACATGTGAAACTCTATCTCTACTAAAAATACAAAAATTAGCCAGGCAGTAGTGGCACGTGCCTGTAATTCCAGCTACTTGGGAGGCTGAGGCAGGAGAATCGCTTGAGCCTGGGAGGTGGAGGTTGCAGAGAGCCGAGATTGCGCCACTGCACTCCATTCTGGGCAAGAGTGAGAACCCGTCTCAAAAAAAAAAAAAAAAAGACTGAGGCAGGAAAGAGAGATGACTGACAGGTTATGGGAAGGTTCTGGCCCTTTGGGGTGCCAACACTAGATATGAATCCATTAACACTGACATACAATTGACCAGCTGTTATAGAGCCATTCTTGTATCCCTGAAAAGCAGAAATGGGGGAAAAGAGAGAAACAGACAGCTCCTCTAGTGGCATTCCTGTTAAAACAGCCTCATAGGTCAGAGATGCCACTGATCACTCCTAGATTTCAGTAAATATATAACAACATTAATCATTAATGTATGAACTTGGGTGGTGGGGACTTTCAGGCTCTGTTTTGTGATTTATCATTTCCACTCTTTCTTAATAATACATCTCTTTCTTTAAAGTTGGTGGAGTCTGACAGAAGGAAAAATGTATAGGGGGAATATTGGGGATACCACGCGAATTATCATATATCAGAAGATAAAATAGAAACGAAAAGGCAGCATCTGTTTTCATCAAAATAGTCAATTTCTTCTCATAACTTTTCTTGCTTTCATTATAGTTTCCTTTCAGATTGGCAAAGATTCAGGCAGGGTCCCCTAATGGTAAAATTTAGAATTAAAAAAATATTTATTGATAATATATTTTAAAAAAATGTTTGGTAATCCCAACTAATCATTCAAAATGCAAACTGTAAACACGACAACAGCAAAAGGGTAACAATTGAGTGAGTAAGCAGACTGAACAGGTGACAGACTGAGCAAGAGTGTGTGGAGTGGGGAGCAACAGAGAACGGAAGACAGGTGCACAAGTGTGCTACAGACAGTGACAATTTGAGTGTGTAAGAATTACATTTGGACCACAGCGATTTCAATGCAACCATTTAGGAAACCTCTGGGCCAAATAGTAAAACACAGGAGGAATGGATGAGCCTTCTTTGTGAGCATGCTCAGCATGTTGGTATGGAAACAAGGAAGCATAGAAGCTCTGTAGTCACAATGAATGTCTACCATTTCTAAGATGTGAAGAAATTTTCTTTCTGGTCCCTGGGTACATCATATATTGTCTTTCCATGCTTTTCTTGACCCCGGAGGACAGCAGATGCTGTTCCAAAATCCCCAAAGAAACCCCTAGACATACATTTAAAAACCACAGTAGCATTAATGCTGGGTTTGCTGAAATGCCCCTCCCTCTATCTTGGCCTATGATTTTCTTCTGGGCACCTCAAAAGGAATGGTTAAATTTTACCAATCTATTTGATAAAGCCATCACAAACTTTAGTCCCATGGTCACAAAGCTAGAGTGGATAGGGATAAGGTTGTGTATGTATATGTATGTGTGGCTCTGGGGATCTGGGCACTGCCCTCCCTCACTTTGTAACCCTTGCCCAGAACACTGGGGTCGCTTCCACTGGAGAGACTCCACGGTAGCTCTAGAAGTGTCATTAAATACTCAGTTCGCCAAGGTTGACCACCTCCATTGTCATAGGATGATGCAGCATCTGCAGAAGCGCTGTCTGCTGCCCCCTACTGATGGGGGTGGAGTGACAGGTGCGAAGTAGGCGTGGACTTTAATATTGGGTAAATGGGTCTGAAACAAGACAGAAACATTAAACGTTTAAGAGAGAGGGCTTAAACAGAAAGAGCAATGTTGCTTCTCAGAAAAACTACCGAGGGGCTCAATGCACAAGAAACCAGGGCAAAGGCTGAGCATTGGTCAGGATGTTAGAGGGCCTGGGTTCTACTTTGTTCCATCCTAGGTTGTTCTAAATGACCAGAACAACTCATATAACTTTGGTGCCTGTTTGTGTAATAATAAAACTGAGGGCCGGGCATGGTGGCTCATGCCTGTAATCCCAGCACTTTGGGAAGCTGAGGTGGGTGGATCACGAGGTCGGGAGATCAAGACCATCCAGGCTAACATGGTGAAACCCCGTCTCTACTAAAAATACAAAAAAATTAGCCAGGCGTGGTGGCTGGTGCCTGTAGTCCCAGCTACTCGGAAGGCTGAGGCAGGAGAATGGCATGAACCCGGGAGGCGAAGCTTGCAGTGAGCGGAGATCATGCCACTGCGCTCCAGCCTGGATGACAAAGCGAGACTCTGTCTTAAAAAAAAAAACAAACAACAACAACAAAAAAACTGAGGAAAGACATCATATTAATTTCTTATCTTCTCCAAAAAAGGGTTTCCAGTTGGATTTTCACAGCTGAAAGAAGCTACATTGAGTTTTTGTTCGTTTGTTTTTTGAGACACAGTCTTACTCTATTGCCCAGCCAGGCTGGAGTGCAGTGGTGTGATCTTGGCTCACTGAAACCTCCACATCCCAGGCTCAAGCGATTCTCCTGCCTCAGCCTCTGAGTAGCTGGGATTACAGGTGCACACCGCCACGCCAGGCTAATTTTTGTATTTTTAGTAGAGACGGGGTTTCACCATGTTGGCCAGGCTGATCTCGAACTCCTGACCTCAACTGGTCCGCCCGAGGATTGGGAGATGGAAGAGCTTCCTGACAGCCAGGCAGTCTAGGAACCCTAATACAAGTAGGCACGTAAGAGGCTCTAGTTGACCTGTGGCTCTTGCTCTCTTTGATGAAGAAAAGAAATGGTTGTAAGGCCTCCCCCAGTGCAATTATGCCCACAGTCCTCTATGTCTGAAGAGGGGAAGAGGAACTGAGGTCACTTGGAACTCAAGGTTTGGTACTCTTTTATTTGCTCAAGGCCATATGGCCAACATGCATTTTTTTAGAGGTTGGTATTTTTTTTGAGATGGAGTTTCATCTTGTTGACCAGGCTGGAGTGCAATGGTGCGATCTCGGCTCACTGCAACCTCCGCCTCCTGGTTCAAGCGATTCTCCTGCCTCAGCCTCCTAAGCAGCTGGGATTACAGGCACCTGCCACCAAGCTCAGCTAATTTTTGTATTTTTAGTAGAGATGGGGTCTTGCCATGTTGACCAGGTTAGTCTCTAACTCCTGACCTCAGGTGATCCTCCTGCCTCAGCTTCCCAAAGTGCTGGGATTATAGGTGTGAGCCACCGCGACTGGCCTAGAGGTTGGTATTAAGGGCCTGAATAAGCACACTGTCTTTCCTACAGCAGGTGTGAAGCAGATGTTCCAATAAACATCTGTTGAGCAGAACAATCTAACACACAGATTCATCCAGCTTTTTAAAACTTCTTTTTCGGCTGGGCGCGGTGGCTCATGCCTGTAATCCCAGCACTTTGGGAGGCTGAGGTGGGCGGATCATGAGGTCAGGAGATTGAGACCATTCTGGCTAACACGGTGAAACCCTGTCTCTACTAAAAATACAAAAAAAAAAGTAGCAGGGCGTGGTGGCAGGTGCCTGTAGTCCCAGCTACTTGGGAGGCTGAGGCAGGAGAATGGCGCCAACCCGGGAGGTGGAGCAGGCAGTGAGCCGAGATCGCGCCACTGCACTCCAGCATGGGCAACAGAGTGAAACTCTGTCTCAAAAAAACCCGAAAAACAAAAAACTTCTTTTTCTAGTCATTTGGCTATACCTGGGTCTCTCTGTTATGGTGGATAGGGCCAAAAGCAAAGGTAAAAATCTCGGCCCGGCACAGTGACTCACACCTGTAATCTGAGAACTTTGGGAGGCTGAGGTGGGAGGATCGCTTGAGGCCAAGAATTCGAGACCAGCCTGGGAAACAAACATAGTAAGACCTTGTCTCTACAAAATAGTTTTTTAAGGGTGGGCATGGTGGCTCACACCTATAATCCCAGTACTTTGGAAGGCCAAGGCAGGCAGATTGCTTGAGCTCAGTAGTTTGAAACCAGCCTGGTCAACATAGTAAAATGCTGTCTCTACCAAAAATACAAAAAATCAGGCTGGCGTGATGGCACGCGCCTGTAGTCTCAGCTGTTGGGAGGCTGGAGTGGCAGGATGGCTTGAGGCTGGGAGACAGAGGTTGCAGTGAGCCAAGATCGAGCCACTGTACTCCAGCCTGGGTGACAGAAGAGACCCTGTCTTAAAAAATGAAAAAAAACCCACAAGTTTTTCATTAAATTAGCTAGGTGTGGTGGTGTGTGCCTGCAGTCCTAGCTACTGGGCAGCCTGAGGTGGGAGGATCATTTAAGCCCAGGAGTTCGAGGCTGCAGTGTGCCAAGAAGGTGCCACTGCACTCCTGTCTGGGCAACAGAGTGAGATCCCATCTCTTAAAAGAAAGACAGAAAAGGTAAAAATCTATGTCTACTTTACTTGTTGTCTTAAAAAATATGAATCCCAGGAAAAGGGCTTAATGTGAAACACAATTACAAATTAAATTCTTAAATCCCATTTAACCAAACACTTTCTCTGTTATTCCTTTCTTTCCTTCAGAACAAAAATGTGGCACGTGCTTTTTTTTTTCTTTCTTCAATCTGGGAATGTTATTAATCCCTAGACATTATTAGAGAGACTCTGCTGGGAGGAGACCTACTTTTCTTCTCTTCAGTGGGTCTTTTCCTCCTAAATTTCCATCTCTGGAGCCAGAGGGAAAAACTATCTGTCCTTAGGTTTGCACTTTTTTTTTCCCCCTTGTTAAATGTTCAAGTAAATATAAAAATCATAGGAATCTAAATTTGAAAAAAGAAAAAAAGAAAAGAGAAGAAAGTGCTGAGAACACTAGAGCCGGAGAGTTATGTCGCCATTTTTACCCTGAGTCTCTTGATTCCAGCCCGTGTGATTTGCTGGCAGTCATAGAGTTCTATCCGCTCAAGGCTGTGACAGCTCTTCAAGTGCTCCAGGGATGCATCTGTGATTAGTGGGCAGTTGTCCAGCTCAATCACCTCCAGCTGGTCATGGGCGCAGGCCCCATTCCCCAGGTGACGAATTCCATCATCTGTGATCAGCTCACAATGAGACAGACTCTGCAGCCAAACAGAGCAAGGAAGGATGTTGAAATATCTTCTGGCTAGGCTTGTGTAAATTGGAAAGGAAACATTTCGGTTTGATTTTGATGAATATGGAGCTGGCACTAGATCCAAGTGGTGAAATTAAAAAAACTGGAGATAGTGGGGTTATGCTTTTGGCAATCAGTGATTGATATTTTGGTGTGTGATTCTAAATATATTTTATAAATTCATGTAATGACTATGAACTAGTTCATAAACAAACTAAGACAGCCTTAAAAATTACCCCTTCTGCAAATTAACACTTTTCTTCTCTACAGGGATAAATGGGAATCAAGCTTTTCATGCACAGTTTTCTGGAATTTGAACTAAATATTGAATATCTGGTTCAGAAACATGCCCCAACAATTAATTAGCTGAAGATTTTTACAGCTGTCAGGTGTGATCATCTCATCACATCATCTCTTCATCAATATTTATTAAATCCCTGATCCTGGGAAACTCAGAAATCTTGACCCAATTTTGGATAGTACTGTGCCACCAAACACCAAAAATGAGCCTGGATATAGAACAGTCACCCAGAATGCCTTCCTCTAGTGTCACTGAAAGTAGAAGCAGAACTCCCCTTAGTAAAGCTTTGATTGGTTCTTAAGATCAACAACATTAAGACCAGTAACATTTGATTTTAAGGTGAAGCAAATTGTATTTTGGGCCATCTCATCCCCTGGATCTCTAGAATTTAAACATCATTCAGGTTGGAGTATAAGTTATCTGCAAAAGAGAACTCATAGGTTCCAAGGCAGTTTTCAGTCTTCAAGCATTGATAGAGAAAGCATTTCACTTTTTCAGTTCTTATCTGTTTCCTACTTCACTCAGGTACTCCTTTGGTTCTCAGTAAGCTGGCAATTTGGAGAAGCATCCTTTCCTAAAATGGTAGCCAGACACTAAGAGCTGGGTTCTTGTACTGTAGCACTGGCGTTTGATTAAACCCAGTAAACACATAACATTTTCAAAGTCAAACTCACCAATACTTGAAGTCGAGGACAGTGTATAGAAAGTTGGATTAATGTGCTATCTGTTATCTGAAAGAAATACACATGTTGATTTTAGGTATTATCCAAATACAATCCTGAGTCATAACTGATTCTTGTTTTTTCTTTTAGTCTTGCTCTGTTGCCCAAGCTAGAGTGCAGTGGTGCAACTATAGCTCACTGCAGCCTAAAACTCCTGGCCTCAAACAATCTTCCCACCTCAGCCCCCTGAGTAGCTGGGCCAACAGGTACAAGCCTCCAGGCCTAATTTTTTAAATTACATTTTTTTTTTTTTTGTAGAGGCAGGGTTTCCCTATGTTGCCCAGGCTGCTCTTGAATTCCTGAGCTCAAGCAATCCTCCCCACCTCAACCTCCCGAAGCTCTACAGGCCACCATGTGCAATCACAGCTCACTGCAGCCTCAACCTCCCAGGCTCAAGCTATCTTCCGGCTTCAGCCTCCTGAATGGCTGGAACGACAGGCGCGCACCACCATGCCCAAGACATTTAAAACTTTTTCTTGGGCAGAATCAGGGTCTTGTTATGTTACCCAGACTGGTCTTCAACTTTTGGGCTCAAGCAATCCTCCTGCCGTGCCTCACAAAGTGTTGAGATCACAGGTGTGAGCCACTGTATACAGCAGCCCCTACCTCATTTTTTTTTTTTTTTTTTTTTTTGAGAGAGTCTCTGTCGCCCAGGCTGGAGTACAGTGGCATGATCTCGGCTCACTGCAACCTCCACCTCCCGGGTTCAAGTGATTCTTGTGCCTCAGTCTCCTGAGTGGCTGAGATCACAGGCTAGTTCTTTTTAATTTTTTGAGATGGAGTCTCGCTCTGTTGTCCAGGCTGGAGTGTGGTGGCACAATCTGGGCTTACTGCAACCTCCGCCTCCTGGGTTCAAGCGATTCTCCTGCCTCAGCCTCCCAAGTAGCTGGGATTACAGGCATGTGCTACCATGCCCAGCTAATTTTTGAATTTTTAGTAGAGACGGGGTTTCATCATGTTGGCCAGGCTGATCTTGAACTCCTGACTTCAGGTGATCCACCTACTTCGGCCTCCCAAAGTGCTAGGACTACAGGCGTGAGCTACCGTGCCTGGCGTATTTTTAGTAGAGATGGGGGTTTGCCACATTGGCCAGGCTGGTCTCGAACTCCTGGTCTCAGGTAATACACCCGCCTAGGCCTCCCAACGTGCTGGGATTACAGGAGTGACCCACCATGCCCAGCCCCCATACCTCATTCTTGACTACATTTCTGGTCCAGACATTTAATAATCAATCATCAAATAACAGAATCTTTCGGTTTAAATCCCATCGGCTACCTGAACCTGTTCTATGAGAATCCACTCAGGCTACATTTGAACACATCTAGTCATCTCTAGTCTTCATCTTTAGACAGCTCTATTCAAAATCTGTTTTATTTTTTAAATGAATCAAAATTTGTCCCCTTAGTAGCTAGTTGTGGTGGCTTGTGCCTATAGTCCCAACTGCTAGGGAGGCTGAGGCAGGAGGACTGCTTGAGGTTAGAAGTTCAAGACCAGTCTGAGCAGGGCCAGACATGGTAGTTCACGCTTATAATCCCAGCACTTTGGGAGGCTAAGGCCGGTGGATCACCCGAGGTCAGGAGTTTGAGACCAGCCTGGACAACATGTTGAAACCCTGTCTCTACTAAAATACAAAAACTAGCTGGGCGTGGTGGCGGGCACCTATAATCCCAGCTACTTGGGAGGCTGAGGCAGGAGAATTGCTTGAACGTGGGGAAGTGGAGGTTGCAGTGAGCTAAGACTGAGCCACTGCACTCCAGCCTGGGCGACAAGAGTGAGACTCTGTCCTCCCCACCCCACACTGCAAAAAACAAAACAAAACAAAACAGTCTGAGCGATAACAGCAAGAAAAAAAACAGTCTGAGCGATAACAGCAAGAACAGCAAGACCCTGTCTCTAAAAAAATCTGTCCCCCAGAACATCGACTTGCTGGACTTCGTTCTATCTCCTTAGAATCATCAGAGTTAAGGAATCAGAAGATAGTGCTCTATGAAAAAAATTACTGTGGGAACATTCTAAAATTTTTAATAAAGCATGCCACTACTCAGTATTGATAACAGGTTATTTTCCCAAGGGTGGCAGCCAGGCACTGCTGGAATCTGGGTTAACTATGAACATTCAGGTAGGAAGAACAGTTTTCACGGTTATGTTAGGACTGAAAGTAAATCAGCACTTCTTTTCAAATTCTTCTCCAACTCTGAGTTTATTATTTTCTAGTACACATAGCTTCACAGGGGCTAAAAAATGGTAGAGAAAAGGGGTGGGCAAGCAGGCAGGCATGTCCGTTCAGAAGGAATAACACTGGAAGGACATAGAGGACACTCAGGCATGTATAAGATAAACGGATGTGAACAAGTTTTAGTTTAGTAAGAACTAATAGCTGTTAAGTAGTGCCTATAAAACAAGTACTTTTTTAGAAAGTGGCTTTTACGGCCGGGCATGGTGGCTCATGCCTGTAATCCCAGCACTTTGGGAGGCCGAGGCGGGCGGATCGCGAGGTCAGGAGATCGAGACCATCCTGGCTAACATGGTGAAACCCCGTCTCTACTAAAAATGTGAAAAATTAGCCGGGCGAGGTGGCGGGTGCCTGTAGTCCCAGCTACTCGGGAGGCTGAGGCAGGAGAATGGCATGAACCCGGGAGGCGGAGCTGGCAGTAAGCTGAGATAGCGCCACTGCACTCCAGCTGAGGTGACAGAGTGAGACACCGTCTCAAAAAAAAAAAAAAAGAAAGTGGCTTTCAGTTACTGACATATCCCCCCTTTATTTTTATCATTAAAAAATTAATTGCTCTTTCTTTTGTGGAGTCCCATCTTGGAAGTTTTTCCTTGGTCAATTAATAATCTCAAAGTTCTTAAAATTGTGTTAATGTGGCTCACGCCTGTAATCCCAGCACTCTGGGAGGCCGAGGCAAGTGGATCACCTGAGGTCAGGAGTTCGAAACCAGTCCGGCCAACATAGTCAAATCCCGTCTCTACTAAGAATACAAAAAATTAGCCGGGTGTAGGGGCACATGCCTGTAATCCCAGCTACTTGGGAGGCTGAGGCAGGAGAATTGCTTGAATCTGGGAGGTGGAGACTGTAGTGAGCTGAGATCGTGCCATTGCACTCCAGTCTGGACAACAAGAGTGAAACTCCATCTCAAAAAATAATAATAATAATAATAGTTAAAAAATAGAAACTGTTAATCAGGAGATCAGTTTGGCTTAAAGGCAGAGTTCCATGCAGAGTTAGGTCTCCAGGGCTAATGATGCCAGGGATCTAGGATACAGCAAAGCTAAAGAAAGGCAGTGCTGTATAGATCCATGTGATGGGGCTTTAATTATTTCCTAGTATCATAACTCTACAGGTCTAAGGAAATATTTTTAACAGCTTTACGGCCTGAATGCTTGGGCCTCCTTTCTCTCTAATGGCAACCTGATTGATGACATATATTTCCACAGTTCTGTAACACGTACCATGAGCACCTCTGCCTGGAAGATACCTTATTTAATGAAGAATCCGCAATGCTGTCAGGCACTACAGTAACCTACACTAGGGTAGGGAATTGGACATTCTGATGTTGTGTATTACCTAAGTGTCTAACGTATTTCTGAATTAAAATCTATAATCTTACCTGAACACACTCTTCCAGGTCCATCTTTTCAAGTTCATGGCAATTCTACAAAGTACAAAACCAAACATTACAGTACAAACATTTAAAACATAAGAAACGTTGAAGGCCAGAAAACTAAGAGGTAATATTAAATACACTGATAAATTCTTTGGTGTTTCAGAGCTAGTGTGATGCTAATTTTTTTTTCTTTCTTTTGAGACAAGGTCCCACTCTGTCACCCAGGCTGGAGTGCAGTGTGATCATGGCTCACTGCAGCCTCTGACTCCCTGGGTTCAGGTGATTCTCCCACCTCAGCCTCCCAAGTAGCTGGGACTATAGGAATGTGCCACCACATCTAGCTAATTTTTGTATTTCTTTTTCTTTTTCTTCTTTTTTTTTTGAGACGGAGTTTCGCTCGTTGCCCAGGCCGGAGTGCAATGGCACGATCTCGGCTCACTATAACCTCCGCCTCCCAGATTCAAGCGATTCTCCTGCCTCAGCCTCCCGAGTAGCTGGGATTACAGGCATGCGCCACCATCCCTGGCTAATTTTGTATTTTTAGTAAAGTCAGGGTTTCTCCATGTTGGTTGGGCTGGTCTCGAACTCCTGACCTCAGGTGATCCACCCACCTTGGCCTCCCAAAGTGCTGCGATTACAGGCGTGAGCCACCGCGTCCAGACTTTTGTATTTCTTATAGAGATGAAATTTCGCTGTGTTGCCTGGGCTGGGCTCAAACTGGGCTCAAGCGATCTGCTTGCCTTGACCTTCCAAAATGTTGGGATTACAGGCATGAGCCACTGCACCCAAGCTATGTCCTCCTTTAGTCATGCCATGTGCTGGCCCCCACCTAATTAGTATTCTATCAATCTGCCTAAAAGCAAACAACCATCCCCTTGTCCCATAACACTGGTCAGTCAGTACAATTTTAAATACTACCATATAGTAATTTGTAAACCCATCCAAGTATTAAAATATTCAGGAGAATACAGAAAATCTACTAAAACCTTTCCATTTAAAACCAGACATGTAGTTTCTTTCAATATTACTTTCACTCACTAGTCATATACCAAATAACCAAGAAGTTTTTTCACAAAGTACCAAGAAGCACCTGCTTAATAGTATTATGTTATGAAATTGTGGAGAATCAAGTCTCATGGATGGGTGCCGCGGCTCAATACAAAAATTAGCTGGATGTGGTGGTGCATGCTTGTAATCCCAGCTACTCAGGAGGCTGAGGCAGGAGAAATGTTTGAACCTGGGAGGTGGAGGTTGCAGTGAGCCGAGATCATGTCACTGCACTACAGCCTGGGTGACAGAATGAGATCCCATCTCAAAAAATTAAAAAAAATTTTTTAAAAAAGTATCATGAAGGGGTTTAATATTCTCCCATGCATGTGTGCATTTCTAGAGCAGTTTGTATTCCTTCTGGTATCAGTAGGTCTGTAGCTATAGCATGAAACCCTGTCTCACACACCCAATTCTGCTAACATTTCACATTTCCCTTGCTCCTTGTTCTTCTAAAATAAAAAGTCCTAACAAAACCTATGGAAACAAACCTATGGAACCAAAAGAAAATACTTACCCTGGCTAGAGTGGTAAAGCCCACATCTGTTAATTGAGAACATCTTGCCACTTCCAAAATTCTGTTAAAAAAAAACACACACACACAACACACACACACAGTGAAAGTCAAGCTCTTAGTCCCTGAAAACTGAGTTTATTAAAACAGTAAGATTTACAAAAACAATCTCCTATTCTCTAAGGACTTTATAATATAGAATGACATTAATAACTAAGCAAGTCTATATACAGATCTTGCCATTCATTTTCATGGAGTCATCATAAAGTGGTCCTGTAAATATCACATTTCAGGGTGATGCAATCAATGAACACAGAAGAATATAACTGAAGCTTGTAGTTAATGCCAAAATGCATGAAATGCATTAAAAGCCTTCTTCATGGCATACTGCTTACCCCCAGAGGACAGCCTGCTCCTAGAAAACAAAGGAAATGGAGATACTCTATTTCAGTTAATCACTTGCTGAAATGAATTATTTTCTTTCCTATTTTAGAAGTAGATTCACTTAGATTTAAATTGCTTTAAAAAATGTGACAGGCTGGACATGGTGGCTCATGCCTATAATCCCAACACTTTGGGAGGCTGAGGCAGGCGGATCACCTGAGGTCAGGAGTTCGAGACCAGCCTGGTCAACATGGTGAAACCCCATCTCTATTAAAAATACAAAAATTAGCCAGGTGTGGAGGCATGCGCCTGTAGTTCCAGCTACTCAGGAGGCTGAGGCAGGAGAATCCCTTGAATCCTGGAGGCGGAGGTTGCAGTGAGCCAAGATCCTGCCACTGAACTCCAGCCTGGGTAACAGAGTGAGACTCCAACTCAAAAAAAAAAAAAAAAAGTGACAAAGCGGCTGCTTAATTACAGGTCTGTCCCAAATATGAAATTCTAGACTTGTGAAAGCTTCCTGCTTTCTCCCACAGGCTCCCAGAGAGGCCCAGTAGAGAGGGAAGTTGAGCTGGCAGCCGTTCACCTCTTATTAATCAACTGTTAAACTCCAACCTAAATACCAACCACAGGATTGGGGAATCAAAAGTAGCTCTCTTCTGTGAAAAGTTGGGTGACCTTCATATAATGGTAACAATGAACATGTTTGTTTATAAAACTCTTACTACTGAAGCTGAAAAAAATTAAAGTATAGGAAATAATTATCAACCGAAAATCAATGAGAAATGGATGGCAGGGTGCTGTGGCTCACACCTATAATCCCAGCACTTCAGGAGGCTGAGGCAGGAGGCTTGAGCTCAGGAGTTCAAGACCAGCCTGGGCAACATACCAAGACTTCACCTGTATAAAAAAAATTTAAAATTTCTGGCCGGGCACGGTGGCTCACGCTTGTAATCCCTGCACTTTGGGAGGCTGAGGCATGTGGATCACTTGAGGTCAGGAGTTCGAGACCAGCCTCGCCAACATGGTGAAACCCTGTCTCTACTAAAAATACAAAAAATTAGCCAGGCATGGTGGTGGGCACCTGTAGTCCCAGCTATTTGAGAGGTTGAGGCAGGACAATCACTTGAACCCAAAAGGTGGAGTGTGCAGTGAGCTGAGGTCATGCCACTGCACTCCAGCCTGGCAACAGAGCGAGACTCTGTCTCAAAAAAAAAAAAATTTTTTTTTTTTTTAAATTCCAAGAGATGGCCAGGTACAGTGACTCATGCCTGTAATCCCAGAACTTTGGGAGGGCAGATCATCTGAGGCCAGGAGTTTGAGACTACCCTGGTCAACATAGCAAAACCCAGTCTCTACCAAAAATACCAAAAAAATTAGCTAGGCATGACAGTGCATGCCTGTAATCCTGGCTACTCTGGAGGCTGAGGCACGGAAATTGCTTGAACCTGGGAGGAGGAGGTTACAGTGAGCCAAGATCACGCCACTGCACTCCAGCCTGGGCAACAGAGCCAAACTCTGTCTCAAAAAAAGAAAGAAAGAAAGAAATGAATGCTACCTAATGGGAAAACATGATCTGACTGGAACATAACTTTTGATTTTCACGGTTGAGAGCTTTTCCATTCTAACAATGTAATGAACCATACAGGAAGTTGGAGCTGAAGACTCCTCTCTCTAAAGTTGAAAAGAATAATGTGTAAGATTTTCAGAGAGGTTTGATTACCTCCCTAGCTCCTGAGGAATACTCTAGGCTTTTGATATTACTAATTTTGACCAACAGGTCCATGTTCTCTTAAGAAATTTTGATATTGTAGGCAAAAGTTTTTTTTTTTTGAAGACAGAGTCTCTCTCACTCTGCCACCCAGGCTGGGAGTGCAGTGGTGCAATCTCAGCTCACTGCAAACTCCGCCACCTGGGTTCAGGCAGTTCTCCTTTCTCAGCCTCCCGAGTAGCTGAGATTACAGGAGTAGGCCACCACACCTGTCATTTTTGTATTTTTAGTAGAGACGAGGTTTCACCATGTTGACCAGGCTGGTCTCAAACTCCTGACCTCAGGTGATCCACCCGCCTCAGCTTCCCAAAGTGCTGGGATTATAGGTGGGAGCCACTGCGCCTGGCCACAAAAGTTCTTTCAACAATTATGGTTAGGCCAGGTAATCATCAGAAAAAAATTTCTGAAAGTTTTATAACTTTACAATGATTTTTATTTTTCGAGACAGAGTCTCACTCTGTTGCCCAGGCTGGAGTGCAGTGGCCGGATCTCAGCTCACTGCAAGCTCTGCCTCCTAGGTTTACGCCATTCTCCTGCCTCAGCCTCTCGAGTAGCTGGGACTACAGGCACCTGCCACCCCGCCTGGCTAGTTTTTCGTATTTTTTTTAGTAGAGACGGGGTTTCACCATGTTTGTCAGGATGGTCTC
Source organism: Trachypithecus francoisi (assembly GCF_009764315.1). Taxonomy (NCBI): domain Eukaryota; kingdom Metazoa; phylum Chordata; class Mammalia; order Primates; family Cercopithecidae; genus Trachypithecus; species Trachypithecus francoisi. The sequence continues at coordinate 21,034,060 of NW_022681466.1, read as the reverse complement.
GATCTCCTGACCTCGTGATCTGCCCGTCTCGGCCTCCCAAAGTGCTGGGATTACAGGCTTGAGCCACCGCGCCAGGCCTACAATGACTTTTATACGTAAGAAAAGTGGCTTCATAGGCTCAGGAGCCAGAGCTCCTGGGTTGAATACTTGTTCCTACACTATCTAGCTGAGACCTCGAGCAGGTTACTTTGTCTCTTTGTGCTTCAGTTTTCTCATCTATAAAATGGCGATAACAAGGCTGGGTGTGGTGGCTCACGCCTGTAATCCCAGCACTTTGGGAGGCTCAGGGGGGCAGATCATAAGGTCAGGAGACCATCCTGGCCAACATGGTGAAAGCCATGTTGTCTACCAAAAATACAAAAATTAGCTGGGTGTGGTGGCGCTCGCCTGTAGTCCCAGCTACTAGGGAGGCTGAGGCAGGCTAATTGCTTGAACCCAGGTGATGGAGAGTGCAGTGAGTCCAGATTGCGCCACTGCACTCCAGCCAGGGTGACAGAGCGAGACTCTGTCTCCAAAAAAAAAAAAAAAAGGCGATAATAGTGCTTATATGGTGCTATGGAGATTAAACAAATTATTAATGCTATTGAGCAAGAGTCTCACTCTGTTGCCCAGATTAGAGGGCCGCGGTGTAATCTTAGCTCACTGTAGCCTTGACCTCCTGGGCTCAAGTGATCCTCTCACTTTAGCCTCCTGAGTAGCTGGGACTACAAGGCACACACCACCATGCCTGGCTAATTTTTTTATTTTTTGTAGAGACAGGGTTCCGCCATGTTGCCCATACTGGTTTCAAACTCCTGGGCTCAAGCGATCTTTTAGCCTCGGCCTCCCTAAATGCTGGGATTACAGGTGTGCGCCACAGCACCTGGCCCTGAATCAGTATTTGTAAAGCACCTAAAGCAACACCTAATTTACAAGTACTATGTAAGTTTATTCTAGAGAACAAAAAGTGTAGCGAGGTGTGGTAGCATATGTCTTTAGTCCCAGCTACTCCTGAGGCTGAGGTGACAGCATCACTTGAACCCAGGAGATTGAGGCAGGCCTACCCAATACTGCCTCAAAAGACAATAATAGGCTGGGCACAGTGGCTCTCGCCTGTAATCTCAACACTTTGGGAAGGTAAGGCAGGAGAATCCCTGGAAGTCAAGAGTGTGAGGTCACCCTGAGCAACACAGCCTGATCCTGTCTCTACAAAAAGTAAAAAACACAGCATTCTTCAAACTGAGGAGCCAGAGAGAAATAACGCTGTTTTAAAAGCCCATCAGTACAAAAGAGGTACTCCTGTAACAATGTTTTTTATTTTTAAATATAGTACCCCCTGCTATGTACCTGGTATTATTACTATGACATAAATGACCTCAGTGTGGACCTTTAAACACTACTTTGAGAAAAGAATTATATAAAAGCATTAATAAGAGAGAATACCTTTCTTTCTATCTCAAGTAATAAAATGTTGATTTTTTTTCTAGTATGGATAGCAAGTAGTAGAATTTGGGGATTGTCACCCCTTGGTTCACGCCAATTACATGAAATCAAATGAGGTACAAAAAGCAAGTAGGTGGGCATCTAAAAGGTGCTTAACTACCTTAACATTTCAAAGCATCTGCAGTGTCTACCTTAAAATTCCAAAGTTCCAAGGAAGAAATATGGGTAAAGGAAACTTTTGTTTTACGATTTTTTTGAGCTAAACAAGAAATGTTTACCTAAGCCGTGGGCAGTTCTGACCTAGAGCATTCAGGATGGCATCTGTGATGTTGGAGCAGCCAGAGGCACAAAGGGATTGTAACTTATGGCACCCTCTGCATATAGTAATGAGACCTTCATCTGTGATTTGCTAAAAAAAAAAGAGCAAAAAAATTCATAGATATTAGTATCTTAGCAAAACAGAAGAAGAAAAATGATAGCTCTGTGAAAATAATCACCAAAAAGGAAATCAAGACATGCTCAACACATTCATCAGATAGCAGACCTAAAAGAAAATGAACACACGTTGTTTCTTCCTTCCAGTTCCTGATTTAGTCTGCAAGAGGATCTATGCTCACCTTTGGTGCAAAGGGAAGAAGCTATAATAAAATTCTGTTAAAAGCTAAAATGGAATTCTAATGGAACTGGGATCAGCATAGGGTACATCATAGTTTAGGTTAAATTAAATAATTTTATTTATTTATTTATTTGGAGATAGAGTCTCACTCTATCACCCAGGCTGGAGTGCAGTGGCGCAATCTTGGCTCACTGCAACCTCCACCTCCCAGGTTCAAGCGATTCTCATACCTCAGCCTCCCGAGGAGCTGGGACTACAAGTGCACACCACCATGTCCAGCAATTTTTTTTTGTATTTTTAGTAGAAACGGGGTTTTGCCATGTTGGCCAGGCTGGTCTCGAACTCCTGGCCTCAAGTGATCCGCCCACCTCAGCCTCCCAAAGTACTTGAATTACAGGCTTGAGCCACCGTGCCTGGCCTCAATTAAATAATTTTAAAACCTAGAAAAAAGATAAGGATGTAAGTATTTTAGTAGTATAAATAGATCTAAAAGTTCAAATTGACACCGATAAGTTAGTGAAAAAAATTAAACTGTGGATGACAGTTGCAATCTTGTATCAGTCACAGCATCCATTTACTTCTGTATTTTAGTTCTATAATATAAAGAACATCCTAATTTATGGAGATAAAAGAGTTGTATCTAACTCAGACACAATTTTGTACTTTTTACAAGTTATTAGGCTTGGTGCAGTGGCTCACACATGTAATACAAGCACGCTGGGAGGAAACGGAAAGGGAAGGAAAAGGGAAGGGGAAGGGGAAAGAAAGGGGAAGGGGAAGGTAGAGGGAAGAGGAAGGGAAAGGGAAAGGGAAGGGGAAGGGCAAGAGAAAGAAGGGAAGGGAAAGGAAGGGAAGGGAAAGGAAGGGAAGTAAAAGGAAGGGAAGGGAAATGAAGGGAAAGGAAGAAAGGAAGGAAAGAAAGGAAGAAAGAAAGGAAAGAAGAAAGGAAAGGAAGGGACGGGAAGGGAAGGAAGAGAATAAAGCAAGCAAGGAGTGAGGGAGGGAAGTTAGTTATTGGGGCCAGGCATGGTGGCTCAAGCCTGTAATCCCAGCACTTTGGGAGGCCGAGGCGGGTGGATCACGAGGTCAGGAGTTGGAGACCAGCCTGGCCAAGATGGTGAAACCTGGTCTCTACTAAAAATACAAAAATTAGCCAGGTGCAGTGGCAGATGCCTGTAATCCCAGCTACTTGGGAGGCTGAGGCAGGAGAATCACTTTAACCTGGGAGGTTAAGGTTGCAGTGAGCCAATATTGCGCCACTGCACTCTAGCCTGGGCAACAGAGCAAGACTCCTTCTCAAAACAAAAGAAAAAAGAAAGAAAAAAAAAGAAAGTTAATTATTGGTCATGCATGGATGGTGGCTTACACCTGAGCTCAGAAGTTCCAGAACAGCCTGGGCAACATGGCTAAGCCCCACCTCTATTATAAAAAAATTATAAATATATATAACAATTAAAAATTAAAATAAAAATTATTCTAAGTTATCTTGCTTTAATTTAAAATGAAAATGAATATACATTCAAAGATGTTACATATATACTTTAAAATTTTTAGTAAATTATTTTATCTCTTCCATGATGATTCAGAGGGACTATCTTTAAACGGTACAAATATTTCTTTTTTTTTTTTTTGAGGCGGAGTCTCGCTCTGTCGCCCGGACTGGAGTGCAGTGGCCAGATCTCAGCTCACTGCAAGCTCCGCCTCCCGGGTTTATGCCATTCTCCTGCCTCAGCCTCCTGAGTAGCTGGGACTACAGGCGCCCACCACCTCGCCCGGCTCGTTTTTGTATTTTTAGTAGAGATGGGGTTTCACCGTGTTAGGCAGGATGGTCTCGATCTCCTGACCTCGTGATCCGCCCATCTCGGCCTCCCAAAGTGCTGGGATTACAGGCTTGAGCCACCGCGCCCGGCCAAATATTTCTTCTTTTATTTTTTGAGAGGGAGTCTCGCTCTGTCACCAGGCTGGAGTACAGTGGTGCAGTTTCGGCTAACTGCAACCTCCATCTCCAGGGTTCAAGCGATTCTCCTGCCTCAGCCTCCTGAGTAGCTGGGCACAGGCAAGTGTTACCACGCCCGGCTAATTTTTGTATTTTTAGTAGAGATAGGGTTTCACCATGTTAGCCAGGCTGGTCTCGAACTCCTGACCTTGTGATCCGACCACCTCAGCCTCCCAAAGTGCTGGGATTACAAGCATGAGCCACCCTGGTACAAATATTTCATAAATAATATCTGGTTGTTTTCTAACCAACTGAGTCATCTGTTGCACAATAAGCCACCTCACATCAAAGATGTTATATTTTTAAAAATAATACAAGCACACATGCCTACAGTCCCAGCTACTCAGGAGGTTGAAGTGAGATGACCACTTTAGCCCAGGAGTTCAACGCCAGTCTGGGCAACATAATGAGACCACCCCAACTCCCTTTAAAAAAAAAAAGGAAAGGAAGAAAGAAAAAAAAAAAAGAAAAGTTACATATAAACATTTCTTAATATGGTGGATACTATCAGCACTTCAATTTGTCCTCCAGATTCACTAATTTTGTGTAGGCCTAAAAATAATAGCTCTCTTCTCATCTCTGTTTAATAAAGTCATGTTCATAAATTACAAGGACAACTGAAAAAACAAAATCCCACAACTTTTAATATCCACTGCTTAAATCATGTTTTCAATATCATGCAACTGACACAAATATAGATTAAAAAATTGGATGCTAAGGCAGATACTAATGAGGATCAAGTAATGAGATATTAACACACATGGAGGCAGCTAAAAAAGTGCCATACAAACATGATGTACTGTCTTTAGACTACGATAGCCGAGACGTACAGAGGGGAGTAAGAATCAATAAACATGCAAATTTAGCAGGCCAAAGATATTTGTGCCACACAATATTAGAAAAGTACTATAGGGCTGTGCTGCCCTTTCCTTTGTATAGGAGAGTACTGAGGAAGAAAGATGAGTTAAGTCATACTGTCAATACTTTAAAAAATTGTAGGCCAGGCACGGTGGCTCACATCTGTGATCTCAGCACTTTGGGAGGCTGAGGTGGGCAGATCACTTGAGGTCAGGAGTTTGAGACCAGCCTAACATGGTGAAACCCCGTTTCTACTAAAGATACAAAAAATTAGCCAGACATGGTGGCATGTGCCTGTAATCCCAGCTACTAGGGAGGCTGAGGCAGGAGAATCACTTGAACCCAGGAGGCAGAGGTTGCAGTGAGCCAAGATCATGTCATTGTACTCCAGCTTGGGCAACAAGAGCAAAACTCTGTCTCAAAAAAAAAAAGTCAAATTTACTAAACTTCTGTGTTTTTCAAATCTGTCAAGAAAATCAAAGAATCTGGCCGGGCGCGGTGGCTCAGGCCTGTAATCCCAGCACTTTGGGAGGCCGAGACGGGTGGATCACGAGGTCAGGAGATCGAGACCATCCTGGCTAACACGGTGAAACCCCGTCTCTACTAAAATACAAAAACTAGCCGGGCGAGGTGGCGGGCGCCTGTAGTCCCAGCTACTCGGGAGGCTGAGGCAGGAGAATGGCGTAAACCCGGGAGGCGGAGCTTGCAGTGAGCTGAGATCTGGCCACTGCACTCCAGTCCGGGCGACAGAGCAAGACTCCGCCTCAAAAAAAAAAAAAAAAAAAAAAGAAAATCAAAGAATCAAAAATGTGCTTTAATCACCTCAACAGTTTTGGGCAGAGCACGAAATCTCATGAATGTTGAGAATCATTTTATCACCCTGTAGGAAAGAAATGACTCCTGTACTAAGATTTGGGTGAAGGAAAACAATAAAATACACATAAGATAGAATTGGTTCTTTTTTTTTTTTTTTGAGACACAGTCTCGCCCTGTCACCCAGGCTGGAGTACAGTAGCACGATCTCGGCTCACTGCAAGCTCTGCCTCCCAGGTTCATGCCATTCTCCTGTCTCAGCCTCCCGAGTAGCTGGGACTACAGGTGCCTGCCACCACGCCCAGCTAATTGTTTTGTACTTTTAGTAGAGACAGTGTTTCACCATGTTAACTAGGATAGTCTCGATCTCCTGACCTCATGATCCGCCCATCTCGGCCACCCAAAATGCTGGGATTACAGGCTTGAGCCACCGCACCCGGCCAGAATTGGTTCTTTAAGTTCACTGTGATTCCTGCCTGCTGGAAGGATGAAGAAACACCAAATTAAACCTGCAAATGTTATGTACATATTTATGTCTATATGTGTATGTAATGTATACGTATATAGTGCGTAAATATATGTGTACATGTATGTGTGTGCTTATACATACACACACACTCACACTTGTTTTTTGTTTTTGTTTTTGTTTTTTTTGAGATGGAGTCTCGCTCTGTCGCCCAGGCTGGAGTGCAGTGGCATGATCTCGGCTCACTGAAAGCTCTGCCTCCCGGGTTCACGCCATTCTCCCGCCTCAGCCTCCCAATTAGCTGGCACTACAGGTGCCCACCACCAGGCCTGGCTAACTTTTTGTATTTTTTAGTAGAGACGGGGTTTCACTGTGTTAGCCAGGATGGTCTCAATCTCCTGACCTTGTGATCCGCCCGCCTTGGCCTCCCAGAGTGCTGGGATTATAGGCGTGAGCCACTGCGCCCAGCTTTTTTTTTTTTTTTTTTTTTTTTTTTGAGACAGAGTCTCGCTCTGCTGCCCAGGCTGGAATGCAGTGGCGTGATCTTGGCTCACTGCAACCTCCACCTCCCAGGTTCAAGTGAGTCTCCTGCCTCAGACTCCTGAATTAGCTGGGATTACAGGCGCACACCACCATACTTGAATGGTTTTTGTATCTTTAGTAGAGATGGGGTTTTACCAAGTTGGCCAGGTCGGTCTCGAACTGCTGACCTCAGGTGATTCACCCACCTCAGCCTCCCAAAGTGCTGGGATTACAGGCACACGCATGCACACATGTGTGTGTACACACACACACACACACACACGAAGCTCTCCAGGAATAGTTTTTCTTTGGCATTGTAAGATGATTTCATGTTTACAATAATTATGGCTGATCTCTCAAGAGTAAACATTTCAGTCTTTTTTTTTTTTTTTTTAAGATGGAGTCTGACTCTGTCACGTACAATGGTGCAATCTCGGCTCACTGCAACCTCCACCTCCTGGGTTCAAGTGATTCTCCTGCCTCAGCCTCCCAAGTAGCTGGGATTACGGGCACACACCACTATGCCCGGGTAATTTTTGTATTTTTAGTGGAGATGGGGTTTCACCATGTTGGCCAGGCTGGTCTCGATCTCCTGACCTCAAACGATCCACCGTCTCGGCCTCCCAAAGTGTTGGGATCACAGGCATGAGACATTGTGCCTGGCCACATTCCAGTCTTAAATATGAAATCATGGCTGGGTGCAGTGGCTCACACCTGTAATCCCAGCACTTTGGGAGGCCAAAGCCAGCAGATCACTTGAGGTCAGGAGTTCTAGACCAGCCTGGCCAACATGGCAAAACTCCATCTCTACTAAAATTAGCCAAGCATGGTGGCACGCCCTGTAATCCCAGCTACTTGGGAAGGTGGGGCAGGAGAATTGCTTGAACCTCCTGGAGGTTGCAGCGAACTGCACTCCAGCCTGGGCAACAGAGCGAAACTCCGTCTCTAAATACATAAATAAATAAATAAAATGAAATCAGGCAAATTCTTAGTCAGCAACTATAGTAATCAGAATTGTAAGGAAGAGCACTTTGCGAGGCTGAGGCAGGCGGATTGCTTGAGCCCAGACGTTTGAGACCAGCCTGGCAACATAGGGAGACCCTATCTCTACAAAAAATTAAAAACTCAGCCAGGTGTGATGGCACACACCTGTAAACCAAGCTATTCAGAACGCTGAAGTGGGAGGATTGCTTGAGCCCTGTAGCTGGAGGTCGCTGTGAGCTATGATCCCAGCCTGAGTGACAGTGAGACTTCACCAAAAAAAAAAAAAAAAAAAAAGCAACTCATGACTTTTTTCTTTGCCATGAGCAACTCTCACTCCAAGGCAAATACATTTGTAATTTTTAAGGCAAGAGAAAAACGTTAAAGGTGTACTGTTGGCCAGGCATGTGGCTCACGCCTGTATTCCCAGCACTTTGGGAGGCTAAGCCAGGTGGATTACTTGAGCTCAGGAATTCGAGACCAACCTGGCTAACATGGCGAAACCCCATTTCTACAAAAAAAATACAAAAATTAGCTGAGTGTGGTGGTGCATGTCTGTAGTTCCAACTACTAGGGAGGCTGAGGTGGGAGAATCACTTGAGCCCGGGAGGTGAAGGTGAGCAAAAATCATACCACTGCATTCCAGCCTGCGTAACAGAGCAGGACTCTGTCTCAAAAATATGGCCAGGGCGGTGGCTTATACCTGTAATCCCAGCACTCTGGGAGGCTGAGGCAGGCAGATCACCTGAGGTCAGGAGTTCAAGACCAGCCTGGTCAACATGGCAAAACCCCATCTCTACTAAAAATACAAAAATTACCAGCCTGGCCAACATAGTGAAACCCCATCTCTACTGAAAATACAAAAAAAAATCAGCCGGGCATGGTGACGGGCGCTTATAATCCCAGCTACTTGGGAGGCTGAGGCAGGGAGAATCGCTTGAACCTGGGAGGCTGAAGTTGCAGTGAGCCAAGATGGCGCCTCTGCACTCCAGCCCCAGCAACAGTGTGAGACTCGGTCTCAAAAAAAAAAAAAAAAAAAAAAAATTAGCCAGGCGTGGTGATACACACTTGTAATTGTAGATACTCAGGAGGCGGAGGTAGGAGAATTGCTTGAACCCAGGCAGCAGAGGTTGCAATGAGCAGAGATAGCAGAGGTTGCAATGAGCTTAGTGCAGTGTCACCACTGCACTCTAGCCTGGGTGACAGAGTGAGACTCTGTCTCAAAAAAAAAAAAAAAAAAAACCTGGGTGTGGCGTGTAATCCCAGCTATGAAGGAGGCTGAGGCAGGAGAATCGCTTGAGCCTAGGAGGTAGAGGTTGGCTGCAGTGAGTGCAGATCTCATCACTGCACTCGAGCCTGGGTGACAGAGTAAGACTCTGCCTCAAAAAAAAATAATAATAATAAAATTAAATAAAGATGTACTGTTAACATTCTAGGTGCCTGAATAGTTTCAGCAAATTATCTGAGTAAAATTCAGAGGTTTTGGGGTAGACACAAAAAAGCTGATAGTTTGAACAAGTCAAAACACTAAAATATAGATGCCAATTGAAAATAATTTGACGAGTATATATTGTTCGTCTTCTTATTTATTTTTTGAGACAAGGTCTCACTCTGTTGCCCGAGCTGGAGTGCTGTGGCATGATTTCAGCTCATTGCACCTCAACATCCCAAGCTCAATTGATCTTCCCACCTTAGCCTCCCAAGTAGCTGGGACTACAGGCACACATCACCAAACCCAGCTAATTTTTATACCTTTTGTAGAGACAGGGTTTTGCCATGTTGCCTAGGCTGGTCTCATACTCCTGGACTCAAGCAATCTGTCTGCTTCACCCTCCCAAAGTGCTAGGATTACAGGTATGAGCCACCGTGCCCAGCTTGACTGCAATTTTAAATACTAAATTTGTGAATCAATTACTTTTTAAAAGTAGACGGTTTTTTTAAGTATGTAAGAAAGGGGTGGAGCTACAGTTAGCTCATCTAGAATTCTGCATAAGCTAGCTACCTCCTATCTTATCTATGTCAAGGCCTCTAGGAATGAGTATATTGTTAAGCATGTCAAGAGTCATCTGTGTGTTTACTTTGTCACTAGGGTTGTGGTAGAAAAACAATACTGGTCCTGATGACTGAAGCTCTTAAAATAGTTTTAATGAAATGAATTACTAAAACAGAAGAGTTATGAGAAGGGATGTTTACCAAGCAAGTCTGCAAGTTCAAAGTCACCAGTTCAGGGCAGTGTGCACCTATGTACTTGAGAGCTTCATCTTCTAGCTAGATTAAAAAGTAAGAAAAAAATGATTACTGACATTGTTTCAAAGGAGAAAGATTTAAGAATGTACACATTCATTCATACATTCTAACACAGCCACCCAAGTTTTTTTTTTTTTTTTTTTTTGAGACGGAGTCTCGCTCTGCTGCCCAGGCTGGAGTGCAGTGGCCGGATCTCAGCTCACTGCAAGCTCCGCCTCCCGGGTTTACGCCATTCTCCTGCCTCAGCCTCCCGAGTAGCTGGGACTACAGGCGCCCGCCACCGCGCCCGGCTAGTTTTTTGTATTTTTTTAGTAGAGACGGGGTTTCACCGTGTTAGCCAGGATGGTCTCGATCTCCTGACCTCGTGATCCGCCCGCCTCGGCCTCCCAAAGTGCTGGGATTACAGGCTTGAGCCACCGCACCCGGCCCAGCCAACCAAGTTTTGAAGGAACAATGAACCAGAAAATAAGCTATGATCACATAACAGTATAATTCTATTATGATTCTCAGGATTTAAAATCAGCTTTGACCACATTCAAATTCACATTATCATCACATCAAGAACAAAGATGAAGTTAACATTGCCTAGTTTTTATGGGTTTTACTTCTGATAAATTAAACATACCTGACAGCATTTTGCTGAGGGCCCATGAAACTAAAATAATTTTCAAACTTCTACACACCCCTTATAAAGTTTTTCATAAACAAACTTTGAGGAAAAACAGCCAAGAAAGGAATCCAGTGTCCATCTCCCACTGGAAGATAGGTGCCATGCTTACAGTGCTGAGAACAGATGGTAAGTAACTGATTATAATGATATACTCCAATCAGTATTTTTCAGGATTCCATAAATAACCAGAAGCTCAAGTTGTTAGTTTTAAGGCAGTCATACATCTGAAATTCTCTTTCGAACAATGGAACCCCTCTCATCATGATAAAAGAATCAGGGCATTTTTAATGGAATCCCAAGTTATGGTTTTAGTAACCATTAAGAAAATAAAGTAGAGCCTAGCCTTAGTTTGTCAGTCACAATTTAAATCCACTCATTTCTTTCCAGAGGCTAACTAATCAATTTGTTTTTTCACTATAAAACACTGAGATAATAAAATTTTTAATGACAAAATATGTTGGATTTGTAATGTGACTGGCAGGAAATAAGCATCAATATTATAAAATGCAGGCTGCTATGCCCTTGGCATATTTAAGAAACACTGGTAGTTAAAAAACAAGTGGAAATTGCCTTCTTTGCCTATCTAGTTCAAAGTATCAGGCAGTGAAAACATGCCAAGTTTTCTTCTCAGCACAAATTAAACTGCACGAAACTCTTCTTGACCATGGTGTATCTTTAATATAATCTTATCTTTCCACCTTGTCTCCCTCCTCCTCAAGTTTATTTTTGGTTGGATGTTAATTCTTCTCATTCTTTTATCCTAAGAAAAACACTTTAATCTTTGGTAAGCATTTGTCTTTGGTCAATAATACACACAACTAACCTTCCCCTCCAGACAAACATTTTGGGGCTGCCTATAAAGAACTCATGATTCGTTCATGATTCTTCTGAATTTCACGAGCCCTACAGGGAGTATTACCTGTGTGCAGCCTTTTAAGAATAAGGCCTTGAGACCCCCACAGCCCCTCACTAGTGCTTGAATGCCATCCTTGGTTACTTGGTCACACCAGGAAATGTTCAACTGCTCCAACAGTGGACATCCCTCACTAAGGATAAAACAAAATAAGAGAAACATATCACTAAATCCAATTCCAAAAACACCAACGTCTCAATTTACTGGCTGTTTAGTAAAGGAATGGAAACATTCCCATTTTTTTCCCATAAGAAAAAACATATTTACCTAATGTATATTTAGAAAAAAAGCTGATTTATCAATGTGGTATTCACATGGGACTATATCATTACTAGGATCATCTAAAATCCAGCTTAACCAACAAACACAAAGCATTATAATGTTTTTCCGATTTATATTCCTTTTGTACTTATCACATATCTCAAAGCTCTCTAGACAGAAAATGGAAATTAAGTGATTTATTCTAGCTTACAGAGTAATTAATAAAGAGCTCAGATTCAAAACCAGATTCTCCATCGAGCAATGCTATTACCAGTTGAGTATCCCTTATCTTAAATGCTTGGTACCAGAAGTGTTTCAGATGTCTAATTTTGCAGTATTTGCATTATACTTACATAGTTGAATATCCCATATCTGAAAATCTGAAGGGCCCTAATGAGCATTTCTTTTGAGAGTCACATCAATACTCAAAAAGTTTGGGATTTTGAAGCACTTGAGATTTTCTTTTCTTTTCTTTTTTTTTGAGACAGGGTCTCGCTCTGTCACCCAGGCTGGAGTGCAGTGGCGCCATCAGGGCTCACTGTATCTGTGACCTCCATGGCTCAAGTGATCCTCCCACCTCAGTCCCTCAAGTAGCACCCAGCTGCATTTTGGATTTTTGAAATAGGGATATTCAACTCACAGTACCAAAGTAGTAATGAAGGCTTTTAAACTTTTATTTTAAAAAATTACAAAGGCCCTGTGTATCTCCTTGAGATGTTTCTAGAGTACTGCTTTTGTAGGCTGAATTTAGGATATCTTATGTCCAATCTCTGCCTTCAAAATACTAGTTTCATCGTTGATTCCATCTACTCTTAACAGTTTAGCTTCATATTTGGATTATGGATGAATTCCAAGTTTTCTATACTATTCTTCGGAAAACACTCCATACATTGTTTGAAATATTCCTGCCTGCCGAAAAGACCCAGAAGATAAAGCCATGATATCCCGGTTCAAGTTCATTCTCCAATATTAATAGTTTTAACTTCAGGAAGGTGACTATAGGAAGCCTGTCTGAACCTTTCTTAGTCTAAGATTAGCCCATACCTCTATGTTTTCCCAGAACTGATGTACTCATTCCTATCATAGCATTTATTCCACAGTAACAGTTGACTGTGAACAACTTAAGGGCAGCAATATCTTACTCAGTTACATCTCATGGTTGCATTACAGTACCTGGCAGTCAACAACTTTCTAGATTTTCTTAGCTGTAAAATGCCCATCCACTCTACTTCACAAAGCTTTTAAATAAATAAGATCATTTATGTGAAAATATTTTATAAATGATAAAAGCTGTTATATTATCAAGCTTATTAGCCTACACAGCAAACCGTCTTAGGTACGTGTTCAATATTCACAAAAAGGTCTAAAAGGAGCCACATTTTAGATTATTTATACTCTACTTAACTAAATTTGTATTTCTTTTTTCTTGAGATGAGGTCTCGTTCTGTTGCCCAGCCTAGAGTGCAGTAGCACAATTACAGCTCACTGCAGCCTCAACCTGCTAGGCTCAAGTGATCCTCCCGTCTCAGACCCTGAGCAGCTGGGACTACAGGGCTATGCTACCACGCCTGGCGAATTTTCTTATTTTTTTAGTAGAGACAGGGTTTCCCTATGTTGCACAGGCTGGTCTAGAACTCCTGAGCTCAAGTGATCCTCCTACCCTGGGCTCCCAAAGAGCTGGGATTACAGGTGTGACCCACCACGCCCAGGGCCTCAAGGACCCTTTTTAAAGCACTTTATATACATTAGGTTGAACCACACGTAGCTGTCATTCTTATAACATGAAAACTGTCAAATACTAGCAAAACTTTATATGGTGTCACCTAATACCTTGTTAAACCTTAAAATGTTATGAGGTGATAAGAAAAAGCTCAGAAAGGTTATGTTTGCTTAAAGTACCTGGTTAATAATCTGGCTCCAGATACCTGTTTTAAGCACTAAGCTATAATAACACGTGCCCTTTTTTTGTTTTTTTGAGACGGAGTCTCACTCTGTCACCAGACTGGAGTGCAATGGCGCAATCTAAGCTTACTGCAACCTCTGCCTCCCGAGTAGCTGGGACTACAGGCGCATGCCACCACACCCAGCTAATGTTTATATTTTTAGTAGAGACGGGGTTTCACCATGTTGGCCAGGATGGTCTCAATCTCTTGACCTCGTGATCTGCCCGCCTGGGCCTCCCAAAGTGCTAGGATTATAGACATGAGCCTCCGTGCCCGGCCTTATTTTCTTTTTGAAAATAAGACTTCATAAAAATCTAATTGTTTATGTATAAACTGTACTACCCTAGTTCAGAAATCCTAGTTACCTCTAGTCATTTCACTTTAGTATGTCCCATAACTGTAATCTGGGCAAGTGGCAAAACAAAATATCTATTCTGAACTACAGAATATATCCATAAAACAGAGTTGCCTTCAATTCCAACTTTATATTAGTTTTTTTTTAAAGTATGTATTTTTTCTGATTACTGGACATGCTTATTATAAGAAATTTACCTCAGAGCTTTTAGAGACATGTTTGTTATTGATGTACAGGAAGCCAAGTCAAGGTGCCTGAGTTTGGAACAGAACTTGCTAAGGCTAGTACATGTACTGAAAAATGGAAAAAGGAGAAAATAATGAATAAACAAGACAAGTACACATCCTTGGTATATCAGACACTGTTCTCATTAAACATATGTGTATATATAGGAACTGTAAAATTTTCATACCCCTAAAAAAGCAGTTATATATCTTAGGACCCTTCACATTGAGGAAGAGACAGATACCATTCACAAAGAAAAAAGGCTGTGCTGCATATGAGAATTTGCATGAGGGGAAGATGATGTTTGATTCACATTTTAAGATGTTAACAGCAATTGACAACATGATACTTATGTGATTTCTAAGAGACCTATATGCATTTTGCAAATCTAGAAACACCAGAAGCTAATGGCTATCTACTAGCACACAGTCAAACATGAAGAAGAAAAGCTCTGCATGTTTTTTCACTTAAATCCCTACTCAAGATAACCTTTTGCATAACAGTTATGTAGGAAATGGATTTTTGCAAAGTATACAAAAGATGGATGGTGGACTGATATTGGGCTGAAAAAAGTAAGTTTATGTATTAAAGACTTTTCTCTGGCAGTCAAGTTCTCATTTTAATTTTTTTTTTTTTTTTGAGATGGAGTCTCGCTCTGTCACCCAGGCTGGAGTGCAGTGGCCGGATCTCAGCTCACTGCAAGCTCCGCCTCCCGGGTTTATGCCATTCTCCTGCCTCAGCCTCCCGAGCAGCTGGGACTACAGGCGCCCGCCACCTCGCCCAGCTAGTTTTTTGTATTTTTTAGTAAAGACAGGGTTTCACCGTGTTAGCCAGGATGGTCTTGATCTCCTGAACTCGTGATCCGCCCGTCTCGGCTTCCCAAACTGCTGGGATTACAGGCTTGAGCCACCGCGCCCGGCCCTCATTTTAATTTTTAACAGATCATGAAAAACTTCAAACACAAACAAGAGTAAATAACACAGAGAACCCACATGTACCATCAGTAAACTTCAACATTTATAAATACTATTTTTCTTTTTGAGACAATCTTGCTCTGTTGCCCAGGCTGGAGAGCAGTGGTGCAATCTAGGCCCACTGCAACCTTCACCTCCGGGTTCAAGCGATTCTCATGCCTCAGCCTTCCAAGTAGCTGGGACCACAGACACACACCACCACACCCAGCTAATTTTTCATATTTTTAGTAGAGATGGGGTTTTGCCATATTAGCCAGGCTGGTCTCCAACTCTGGGCCTCAAGTGATCCACCCGCCTCAGCCTCCCAAACTGCTGGGATTACAAGTGTGAGCCACTGCGCCTGGCCCAACATTTATCAGTATTCTACTATTAAATATTTTTATTTCTTGGGAGGCTGAGGTGGGTGGATCGCCTGAAGTCAGGAGTTCTAGACCAGCCTGACCAACATTGTGAAACCCCATCTCTACTAAAAATACAAAATTAGCTGAGCATGGTGGCACACGCCTGTAATCCCAGCTACTGGGAAGGCTGAGGCAGGAGAATGGCTTGAGCCCAGGAGGCGGAGGTTACAGAGAGCCAAGATTGCACCATTGCACTCCAGCCTAGGCAACAAGAGCAAAACTCTGTCTCAAAAAAAAAAAAAAAAAATTTATATCATCTCTTCTTCTCCCCTTTTTTATTCCAGGATTTTAAAGCCAATTCCAAACATACCATTTTACCTGTAAATATTTCAGTATCTATCTATCTATCTATCTATCTATATATTTTGAGACAGAGTCTTGTTCTTGTTCTTATTGCTCAGGCTGGAGTGCAATGGCACGATCTTGGCTCACTGCAACCTCCGCCTCCTGGGTTCAAGCAACTCTCCTGCCTCAGCATCCCAAGTAGCTGGGATTACAGGTGCCCACCACCATGCCCAGCTAATTTTTGTATTTTTAGTAGAGACGGGTTTTTGCCATGTTGGCCAGGCTGGTCTTGAACTCCTGACCTTGTGATCCATCTGCCTCGGCCTCCCAAAGTGCTGGAATTACAGGCATGAGCCACCGCGCCTGGCCTTGGTATCTATTTCTAATAGGTAAATACTTTAATTTCTTAATATCATCTGATGCTGAAATGTTTTAACTTTTCTCCAATTATACCATAAATGTTTTTGACAAGTTGATTCGTTCAAATTAGGATCTAAACAAGAGTCACACATTCTCTTTGGCTGATATGTCTTCTAGGTCTTTGCGTGGGCCAATGTTTTCATTTCTTTTTTCTTTTTTTGTTATAGACAAGGTCTCACCCTGTCACCCTGGTAGGAATGCAGTGGCACTACCATAACTCAATGTAACCTCCAACTCCTGGGCTCAAGCTATCTCCTACCTCAGCCTCCTGAATAGCAAGGACTACAGATACGTGCCATCACACCTAATTAAAAATTTTTTTTGTAGAGACAGGGTCTAACTATGATGCCCAGGCTGGTCTCAAACTTTTGGCCTCAAGTGATTCTCTTGCCTTGGCCTTCCAGAGTGCTGGGATTACAAGCATGAGCCACCACACCCGGCTTGTTTTCATTTCTTTTGAATAGAGTCTTAGGAATGTAATTGCTAGATCCTATGGCAAAGTTATGTTTGACTTTGAAAAAAACTGCCAAACTGTTTCCCAAATTGGCCATACCATTTTACATTCCCACCAGAAATTCATGAGGGTCCCAGTTTTTCCAAATCCTTGCCAACACTTGGCATTGTCTCTCTTTTTGAATACAGTTATCTTAGTGTGTATGGAGTGGAATTGCATTGTGGTTTTACTTTATAATTCTGTAATGAAAACTTTTTCTTTGCTTTTTTTTTTTTTTTTTTTTTTTGAGATGGACTCACTCTGTTGCCTGAGCTGGAGTTCAGTGGCGTGATCTCAGCTCACTGCAACCTCTGCCTCCCACGTTCAAGTGATTCTTCTGCCTCAGTCTTCTGAGTAGCTGGGACTACAGGCGCGTACCACCACACCCAGCTAATTTTTTTTGTACTTTTAGTAGAGACAGGGTTTCACTATGTTGGTCAGGCAGGTCTCAAACTCCTGACCTCAAACGATCCGCCCGCCTTGGCCTCCCAAAGTGCTAGGACTGCACGAATGGTGAGCCACTGCACCCGGTATAAATAACTTTTCTTATTCTTATTTGCCATTCATATGTCTTCGGTGAAATGTCTATCTAAGACTTCAGCCCATTTTTTTTGTTTAACTGTCTTCTCATTATTAATTCTAAGAGCTCTCTACATATTCTTAGAGAAGCACTGTTATTAGACATATGACCTGCAAATACTTTCTCCCAGTCTGTGTCCTATCTTTTCATTTTCTTTCTTTTCTATCTTTTAAATTAGAGTTGGAGTCTCACCAGAAACACCAGTCAGGCTAGATTTGATCTTCTGGGCTTAAGTGATCCTCCTGCCTCAGCCTCCCAAATAGTTGAGACTACAGGTGTAGGTCATGGTGCCTGGCCTTTTCCAATTTATTATTTTTATTTTATTTTATTTTTTTCCTCAGATAATCAGGCAACGTGACCTTTCATATTTTTATTTTTTTAAGTTAATAGTATCTTCAGAAGCGTATTTATTTATTTATTATTATTATTTTTTAGACGGAGTCTTGCTCTGTCACCCAGGCTGGAGTGCAGTGGTACGATCTCGGCTCACTGCAACCTCCGCCTCCCAGATTCAAGTGATTCTCCTGCCTCAGCCTCTGGAGTAGCTGGGAGGCATGTGCCACAACGCCTGGCTAATTTTTTGTATTTTTAGTAGAGACAGGGTTTCACTGTGTTAGCATGGTCTCAAACT
Organism: Trachypithecus francoisi; assembly: GCF_009764315.1. NCBI lineage: Eukaryota > Metazoa > Chordata > Mammalia > Primates > Cercopithecidae > Trachypithecus > Trachypithecus francoisi. Next base: position 21,015,988 of record NW_022681466.1, on the reverse strand, counting down.
TCTGACCTGGTGATCTGCCTGCCTCAGCCTCCCAAAGTGCTGGGATTAAAGGCGTGAGCCACCGTGCCTGGCAGAAGCATAAAAGTTTTTAATTTTAATGAGGTACAATTTTTACAATTTATCATTTTTTTCTTTTATAGCTTGTCTATGTGTGGGCTCCTTTCTAGGCACTTTATTTTAGTCCACTGACTGATACGTTTATGCTTATACCACCAGCACATTGTCCTGATGACCGTTCCTGTAATAATAACCCTTCAAACCAGGTAGTGTAAGTCCCCAGACTTCACAGTCTATCAAAATTGATTTTGTTATTCTAGAACCTCTGAATCTGCACATGAATTTAGAACCAGCCTTTCAATTTCAACAAAAAAACCTATTGGGATTTTTTATTGGAACTGCACTGTATCTGTAGAACAATTTAAGGAAAACAAGTATCTTAACAGGCTCAGGCCTGTAATCCCAACACTTTGGGAGGCTGAGGCAGGCAGACTGCTTGAGCCTAGGAGTTTGAGACCACCTTGGGTAACATGGTGAAATTTTCTCTCTACCCAAAATAGAAAAATTGGCTAGGTGTGGTGGCACATACCTGTAGTCCCAGCTACTTGGGAGGCTGAGGTGGGAGCTCAGGAGATGGAGAGTGCAGTGAGCTGTGGTTGTGCCACCATTGCATTCCAGCCTGGACAACAGAGCAAGACCCTATCTCAAGAAACAAACAAACAAACCCCAAACCAAAACAATATTGAGTTTCTAAATCTATATGTATGAGTCAGGAGTGGTGACTCACGCCTGTTGTAATCCCAGCACTTTGGGAGGCTGAGGCAGGCGGGTCAGTTGAACACAGGAGTTCAAGACCAGCCTGGCCAACACGGTGAAATCCCGCCTCTACTAAAAATACAAACAAAAATTAGCCAGGTGTGGTGGCAAGCGCCTGTAATCCCAACTACTTGGGAAGCTGAGGTACGAGAATTACTTGAAACCAGGAGGCAGAGTTTGCAGTTAGCTGAGAATGTGCCACTGCACTCCAGCCCGGGCAACAGAGCGAGACTCAGTCTCAAAAAAAAAAGAAAAAAAAAAAAGTATGTTTATTTCTCCATTTATTTATTTAAGTCTTCTTTTTAAAATTTTCTTTTCTCTAACTTTTGTTAGTGATCATTTTATAATTTTCAGCGTATATGACTTACACATTATTTTTATTAAGTTCATCCTTACATATTTTATATTTTTGGGTATTACTATAAATGATATATCTTAAACTTCATTTTCCAATTGCTGATTGCTAGTATACAGAAATAGAATTGAGTTTGCAAAGTAGTCAGGTATCTCATTACTTTGCTAGAACTCAATGGCTCTAGTAGCTTTGTAATAGATTCCATGGACTTTCCTATGAATCCAATTATACCAATTATACCATTACGTGAATGCCTTTTATAATCCTTCCTCTATTGCATTAGGCACAACATCCAGTACAATGTTGAACAGCTGTGGTAAGACCTGATATCCTTGCCTTGTTCCTGATGTTAGGGAATCTTTCATCTCAGGAAGTCTTTCATCATCAAATATGATGTTGTAAGAGATTTTTTCACGTATATACTTGATCAGGTTGAAGAAGTTACACTATCTTATTTGTCCATAAACTTTTTTTTGAGATAGGGCTTCAGTCTGTCACCTAGGTTGAAGTGCAGTGGCATGATCACAGTTCACCATACCCTTGACCTCCTCGACCTAAGCGATCCTCCCACCTCAGCCTCCTGAGTAGATGGGAACACAGGTGTGCGCCATCATGCTCAACTAACCTTTTGTTTTTTGTAGAGATGGGGTCCCACTATGTTGCCCAAGCTGGTCTCAAACTCCTGGGTGCAAGCAACCCTCCTGCTTTAGCTTCCCAAAGTGTTGGGATTACAGGTATGAGCCAAAGAACTCAGCCTTTGTGTTCTTTCTTGACTAATCTAGACAAAGGTTAATCAAGCTTATTCATTTTACTTTGAAGAATCAACTTGTACTTCATAAATTTTCTCCATTCTGTGCCTTTTTTTTTTTTTTTGGAGACACAGTCTTGCTCTGTCACCCAGACAGGAGTGCAGTGGCCGATTTCGGCTCACTGCAAGCTCTGCCTCCTGGGTTCATGCCATTCTCCTGCCTCAGCCTCCGGAGTAGCTGGGACTACAGGCGCCCACCACCACGCCCGGCTAATTTTTTCTTTTAGTAGAGACGGGGCTTCACCATGTTAGCCAGGATGCTCTCCATCTCCTGACCTAGTGATCCACCCGCCTCAGCCTCCCAAAATGCTGGGATTACAGGCGCGAGCCACCGCGCTAGGCCACCTATTTTTTTATTTCATGGATTTCCAGTATTATTTCCTTCCTTCCTTTGGATTTAATTTACTTTTCTCTATTTTTTTCTTCCTTTTTGGTAGGGAGGGAGGGAGGAGAGAGGAGAGACTCTTTTCTAGCTCTCTAAGCAGACTAGATCCTTGATTTTAAAACTTTTCTTTCTTTTTTGAGATGGAGTCTCATTCTGTCACCCAGGTTAGAGTACAGTGGCACAATCTCAGCTCACTGCAACCTCTGCCTCCTGGGTTCAAGCAAGTCTCCTGCCTCAGTCTCCCAAGTATCTGGGACCACAGACAGGCACCACCACACCAGGCTAATTTTTCGTATTTTTAGTAGAGATGGGTTTTTGCTGTGTTGGCCAGGCTGTTCTTAAACTCCTGACCTCAAGTGATCCGCCTGCGTCGGCCTCCCAAAATACTGGGATTACAGGCATGAGGCGCTGTGCCTGGCCAAACTTCTCCTTTCTAATATTAGCATTTGATGCTATACAGTTTGCTCTAAGCAATACCTTAGGTGTATTCCACAAATTTAAAAAGTTACATATTCTCATTATCACTCAATGGAGATATTTTCTAAATTTCTTTGTAAGTAGTTCTTTGAACTATGGGTTATTCAGAAGCATGTCATTTAATTTTCTAATCTTCCAGGTATCTGTTATTAATTTCTACTTTAATTTTGTTGAGGCCACAGAACATACCCAATATGATTTTAATCCTTCCAAATGTATTACATTTTGTTTTATGGCCCATTATTTGGTTTGCCCTATTGAATATTCCAAACGTACTTGAAGAGAATGTTTATTCTGATGCTTTTTGGTGTAGCAATCTATAAATGTCAATTATATCAAGCTCATCATTGATAGTGTTGCTTAAGTCCTCAATAGCTTTACTGCTTTTTGGCATACTTGTTTTATAAGCCAGGGGTACTATTTAATACCTTTTTTCATCTAATCTTTTTCCTTAAATTTACTCCATCTGATATTAATGTCCACTCCAACCTTCCCAATTAGTATTTATAATAGTATATATTTTCCCATTCTTTTACTTTTATTTTTTAAATTTTTGCACATATTTGTACTTGTTATTTAAAATTTTTTATTTACTTACTTTTTGAAATGTGGTCTTGATAGGTGGCCCAGGCTTGAGTGCAGTAGCTATTAACAGGCATGATCACAGTGCACTGCAGTCTCTAACTCCTGGTCTCAAGTGATCCCCCTGCTTCAGCCTACCAAATAGCTGGGATTACAGGCGCATACCACCATGCCTGGCTTGTAACTGTTATTTTTAAACTCCTTATTGCTTAGTTCTATTTCAGTCATTTCTGGGTTTCTTTCTTTCCTTCCTTTCTTTTTTTTCAAGAGTTTCGCTTGTTGCCCAGGCTGGAGCGCAATGGCACCATCTCGGCTCACTGCAACCTCTGCCTCTTCTGGGTCTATTTCTATTAACTGGCTTTTCTTCTGGTTTTGGGTCACATTTTTCCATTGCTTTGTTATAATTTTTGATTGAGTGACAAATATTCTGTATGCCACACTGCTGGGTGTCTGGATTTTGATGTCTTCCTTTAAAAAGTGTTGAGCCATGTTTTGGCAGGCAGTTAAGTTTGTTTTGGATCAATTTCTTTTTTTTTTTTTTGAGATGGAGTCTTGCTCTGTCGCTCAGGCTGGAGTGCAGTGGCATGATTCAGCTCCTGGGTTTGAGCGATTCTTCTGCCTCAGCCTCCCAAGCAGCTGGGCTTACAGGCACATGCTACCACGCCTGGCTAATTTTTGTACTTTTAGTAGAGATAGGGTTTCACCATGTTGGCCAGGCTGGTCTTGAACTTCTGACCTCAGGTGATCTGCCCACCTTGGCCTCCCAAAGTGCTGAAATTACAGGCATGAGCCACCGTGCCCAGCCTGATTCTTAAAATAAAATAAAATAAATAAATAAATAAATAAATAAAAATATTTAATAGAGCAGGTCTAGTTTAGCCCTACTACCAAAGTGTAATCTTTCTGGAGTCTTTATTGAATGTCCCAGGTGTTCAATGAATTTTCTCCATTTTGGGTGGGTGGAACTTCATCCAGCCTTATTAAGTGCTGGAAATTCTTCGGCTTATAGTTTCCCAGTAATTGTTTTTTTCCTCACTAGATCTTCTTTGCCAACCTGTGTGGGGTCTCACCCTGTGCATGAAGAGTTTACTATTCAGCCAAATCTACATATGGCATTGTCTGAAAAATGCCTCAGTCACAAAGTGAGGATAATCATATGGCTCACTTCATTTGTTTCTCAGTCTTGTGCTACATGTACAACATCCTAAACTGGTCTTCTAGGTTTTGTTTAGTTTTCTAGTTGTTTACAGCAGGAGGGCAGTTATTATCACTGTGAGAAGTAGAAGTCTACTTGGATTTTTTTTTTTTAAGACATAGGGTCTCACCATGTTGGCCAGGCTAGGCTCAAACTCCTGGTCTCAAGTAGTCCTCCTGCCTCAGCCTCCCAATGTGCTGGGATTACAGGTGTGAGCCACCACACCTGGCTGCTTCTTTATTATTTTTTGAGATAGGGTCTTGCTTTGTTGCCCAGGTTGGAGTGCAGTGACACATATCTCAGCTCACTACAACCTCTGGCTCCTAAGCTCCCAAGCCCAAGCAATCCTCCCACCTCAGGCTACCAAGTAGCTCGGACTACAGGCATGTACCACCATGCCTGGCTAATTTTTTGTATTTTTTGTAGAGGTGGGATTTTGCCATGTTGCTGAGGTTGGGTTAAAGCAATCCACCCACCTCGGCCTCTCAAAGTTCTGGGATTACAGGAGTGAGCCACAGTCCCCTGCTGCTTCTTTGATTTAAAAAATTTGTGTATTTCAAGGCTAATACTATGTTTAAAATAGTGTATTTTTAAATTCACTAAAATGTGGAAATGTGAATACTGACAACTGGTTATCTGATGATTTTAAGATACTGTTTTTAGAGCAGTGATAAAGTTAATGCACTTACGGCCAGGCGTGGTGGCTCATGCCTGTAATCCCAACACTCTGGGAGGCCGAGGCGGGCAGATCCCCTGAGGTTCCTGACCAGCCTGGCCAATATGGTGAAAACCTGTCTCTACTAACCATACAAAAATTGGTAGGGCATGGTGGCATCCCCCTGTAATCCCAGGTACTCAGGAAGCTGGGCTGGGATTGCGCCACCACACTCCAGCCTGGGCAACAGAGCAAGACACCATCTCAAAACAAACAAACAAAAAAAGTTAATGCACTTACATGAGAGACTTTTATTGTTAAAGAGTACATACTGAAGTATAGATTAAATAATATGATGTCTAGGACTTTTCTTCAAAATAAGATGAAATGAGAGGGGATAAGTGGGTGAAGTTATTAATGAAACAAGACTGGCTGTAAACTGGTAACAGTTAAAGCTGGGTGATGGGCTCAATACACTTTTTTGTCTACTTCTGTGTATGTTTCAAATTTTCACATTTAAAAAAAGTCAGCAGAAGTAATTTCTCTCTGTGTGACTATAACTCCAACTCGGGTTCAAGGGGTTTTTTCTTTGAGCCAGAGTCTTGCTCTTTCACCCAGGATGGAATACAGTAGTGTGATCTCAGCTCACTGCAACCTCTACCTCCTGGGTTCAAGTAATTATTGCGCCTCAGCCTCCGAGTAGATGGGATGTGCCACCATGCCTGGTTAATTTTTGCATTGTTAGTAGAGATGGGGTTTCACCGTGTTGGCCAGGCTGGCTTGAACTCCTGACCTCAAGTTATCCACCCACCTCAGCCACCCAAGGTGCGGGGATTTTAGGCCTAAGTCACTTGCACTAGGCCAGTTCATGTGTTTTTAATTTGTAGGGATTGCTTTCATTTCTTTTTGACTTAATTTTTGTTTGAATGATGTAAAATATTTACATGGCTATTAAACGATAAAACATAATTCAGAGTTCTCCCTTTTATCCCTGTTCCTTGTGTTTTCTCACTTCCCCATATAAATAACTGTTTTTACTTACTTTATTTTTGATTGGCATTTCCATTCTTTTTGAAAATAAATAAATATGGATATATATATATGTATTAAGTCTTCTGGCCCTACAAAAGGTGTATTATACAAACTCCTCTGCAGTTTCCTTTTCTTCATTTAACAACATGTCCTCAAGATCACTCCAGAGTATTATATAGAGATTTTCCTCATTACTTTTATTCAACCAGTACTCTACTGATAGACATTGGATAGTTTCCTATCTTTTGCTATTACAAGTAATGTAGTAGCCTTGCACATATATATTATGTTTTCGCCAATGCATCTTGAGGATAAGATAGATTCTGACAAAAAAGCATTAATTACATATCACTTTTCTAGATACCAAGTGGTCAAATTCTTAATCTTTATAACATAAGTACTCAAAGGAAACAAAAATTAAAAGATAATTTATCTAAAGCAAATGTAGTTCTGTTGGTATAAAGTAATGGTGGGGGAAGAGGTTAGTATATTTCATCTCTCACAGTAAAGGTTTCCAAATCAATCTATAGGAATACTTATTAGTAGAGGCCGGGCGCAGTGGCTCACGCCTGTAATCTCAACACTCTGGGAGGCCGAGGCGGGCAGATCACGAGGTCAGGAGATCCAGACCATCCTGGCTAACACAGTGAAACCTCATCTCTAGTAAAAGTACAAAAAATTAGCCGGACATGGTGGCATGTGCCTGTAGTCCCAGCTACTTGGGAGGTTGAGGCAGGAGAATCGCTTTAACTCAGGAGGCGGAGGTTACAGTGAGCCAAGGTTGCACCACTGTAGTGTAGCCTGAGCGACAGAGCGAGACTTCATCTCAGAAAAAAGAAAAAAGAAATACTTATTAGTAGAGTTAATGAATAACTACCTTCTAGGTCTAATTTCTGGGACTATAAGCCTCTTGAGGATGAAGAATTAAGCTTAATTTCCTTCAGATCATGACCAACAGAGACACAGCACGTTTAGTGAATCATTTTAATTTAATAACTGTTCTCAGGACTGATTATCATAAGCTGTTTAGTCCTCTGTTTAAGATTTTAATCTTTTCATAGAATTATGTTTACTATGGCTTTTAGTTGGTAGCTACTAGTATCTTGAAATATAAATAATCCCAGTAATATGTGTTATTACTATCCCTACTGTATCTACATTGACGACAATTATTAAAAGTTTCACCTTAAATATCAAAGATAGAATTCCAAAACAAGTTTCTCATTCCATTTCTACTTTGATGCTGCTTTCTCTTTTAAAAATATCTTTCCTCTACAAAACCAATACAAAATTTGCTAAATATAGTTAGTGGCCTGAATTTAAAGGTAGTATCAGCCAGACATAAGGGGCTATGACTTATCCTCCTAAAACATAAAATACTTACGCGTCCGTTGTCTTTGTACACCCATTTAGATTCAGTACTTCAATGTTCCTGCAGTTTTGTGCAAAGGTTCTTTATAGGAAAGAAAGTAAGAGGTTTCAAATGAAACAAGCAAAATTCCAGGCATTAAAAAAGTAATAAAATATATTATTATTGGTAATATTGATTGTTGATACCTGTGATACTGTGATATAAAGGAAAAACATGTATTTGGTCTTCATCCTCGGTTCTTGGCATCCAGTCCCTAAAATCTTTGTAATTTCCTGAGTGATAGTATCTTCTGTTACAGGTTGGTGAAAAGTAATCGCGGTTTTTGCCATTACTATTAATTAACAGTAACTGCCATTACTGTTAATGGCAAAAACTGTGATTACTTTTGCACAAACCTAATATAATATTTGGTCTTCAATCATGTCTATGATCAAGGAACCTCTATAAAAACCCCTAAATGATAGGGATCAGAGAGCTTCTGGGTTGGTGAATGTAACCACATGCCAGAAGGGTAGTATACCCCAATTCCATGGGGACAGAAGATCCTGTGCCTGGGACCCTTCTAGACCCTGCCTTATACACCTTTTCATATTCCTTCTACCTCAGCCTCCCTAAATGCTGGGATTCAGGTGTGAGCCACTGAGCCTGGCTATGATTTTTTTTTTTTGAGATGGAATCTCTCTCTGTCGCCGAGGCTGGAGTATAGTGGTGCCATCTCAGCCCACTGCAGCCTCCACCTCCCAGATTCAAGCGATTCTCCTGCCTCAGCCTCCTGAGTAGCTGGGATGACAGGCACGTACCAACATGCCTAAGTTTCTGTATTTTTAGTAGACAGGGTTTTGCCATGTTGGTTAGGCTGGTCTTGAACTCCTCACCTCAAGTGATCCACCCACATCAGCCTCCCAAAGTGCTGAGATTACAGGCTTGGGCTATCATACCTGGTTTAAATTAATTTTTTTTTTTTTTTTTTTTGAGATGGAGTCTCACTCTGTCGCCCAGGCTGGAGTGCAGTGGCGAGATCTCAGCTCATTGCAAGCTCTGCCTCCTGGGTTTACGCCATTCTCCTGCCTCAGCCTCCCGAGTAGCTGGGACTACAGGCGCCCGCCACCTCGCCCGGCTAGTTTTTTGTATTTTTTTTAGTAGAGACGGGGTTTCACTGTGTTAGCCAGGATGGTCTCGATCTCCTGACCTCGTGATCCGCCCGTCTCGGCCTCCCAAAGTGCTGGGATTACAGGCTTGAGACACCGCGCCCGGCCCTAATTTTCAATTACAAATTCTTCAAACATAACTTTAAAAATTATTTTAAATTAAAAAAATAAATGATTGCTTATTTATTTTTAGAGACAGGGTCTTCCTCTGTCACTCAGGCTGGAGTACAGTGGCGCAATCACAGCTCACTGTAGCCTCAACCTCCCAGGCTCAAGTGATCCTCCTACCTCAGTCTCCCTAGTAGCTTAGTTTACAGGCATATGTCACCTAATCTGGCTAATTAAAAAAAGTTTTCTGTAGAGATGCGGGCCTTGCCATGCTGCCTAGATGGGTCTTATACTCCTGGCCTCAAGTGTAATCCTCCCACCTAGCCTCCCAAAGTCCTGGGGCCACTGCCCAGGTTAGGGTTAACCATAACCCTAAAAAAGAACTAGGCTGGGTGCGGTGGCTCATGCCTGTAATTCCAGCTTGGGAGGCTGAGGCAAGAAGACTGCTTGAGTGCAAGAGTTCGAGACCAGCCTGGACAACAAAATGAGACGCTGACTCTATAAAAAAGATTTTAAAACTTAGCCAGGCGTGGTGGTACACGTCTTTAGTCACAGCTACTCAAGAGGGGGAGGATTGCTTGAGTCCAGCAGTTCAAGACTGCAGTGAGCCATGATTATGCCAGGGCACTCCAGTGAGCCATGATTACGCCAGGGCACTTCAGCCGGGTGACAGTGCGAGACCTTGTCTCAAAATATAAAATAAAAATAATTAATTAATTAAAAAAAACTTATTCAAAGCTCCAAAAGAATCACTTATGATGGGGAATGTGGGATTTTTTCAGGCAGTACTTGTTTATTGTTAAAACTACATTTCTTATTACTGGATATTTTCAGATTATAAGCAATGTATGTGTGGTTGCATTTTTAATAACTTAGTAATTTTAAAACGATTTTAGCCTTTTCTGGGTGAGATGGTGCTGCTCTTCACTTCCATCAAGATTAATCAACAGTGATGTTTTCACCTTAATGCATTGTCTCCCACTCCAAGACATCCACGAAGACTTAACTTTCGTAAAAAGCCCCCACATCGTTTTGAAATATTCTCCACTACTCGGCCCTGTAAAAAGAGACAGGCAAACAAAAAGATAACCCACCTCATTACTTTAGAAAAGAACACATCCTCATTTTTAACGATTTATAAACAGAGAAAATGCTTCTATTATGACCTAATTAATTTAATAGGAAAATTGTAACTTACCCTGGGAAAGCTTTCCTGATTAAGCCACAGCTACTGAAGTACAGTAACTACATTTATTTTTTTGTATCTTTTCCAAAATGTTTATAATATTATAGTACTCTGCTTATAGTAGGGACCCAATCAACATTTAACAAAAACTGGCCAGTTTTGTTTTGTTTGGGCTGGGCACAGTGGCTCACACCTGTAATTCCAGCACTTTGGGAGGCCAAGGCAGGTGGATCACGAGGTCAGGAGATCAACAACATCCTGGCTAACACGGTGAAACTCCATCTCTACTAAAAATACAAAAAATTAGCCGGGCGTGGTGGCAGGCACCTGCAGTTCCAGCTACTTGGGAGGCTGAGGCAGGAGAATGGCATGAACCCGGGAGACCGAGCTTGTAGTGAGCCCAGGTCTCGCTCCACTACACTCTAGCCTGGGCGACAGAGCGAGACTCTGTCTCAGAAAAAAAAAAAAAAGAGAATTGCGAAAAACAAAATCCAGTGTAATGTTAGTGAGTATTATTTTATTTTATTTTTTAGTTATTTATTTTTTGAGACAGAGTCTTGCTCTGTCGCCCAGGCTGGAGTGCAGTGGCCGGATCTCAGCTCACTGCAAGCTCCGCCTCCCGGGTTTACGCCATTCTCCTGCCTCAGTCTCCCATGTAGCTGGGACTACAGGCGCCCGCCACCTTGCCCGGCTAGTTTTTTGTATTTTTTAGTAGAGACGGGGTTTCACCGTGTTAGCCAGGATGGTCTGGATCTCCTGACCTCGTGATCCGCCCATCTCGGCCTCCCAAAGTGCTGGGATTACAGGCTTGAGCCACCGCGCCCGGCCATGGGTATTATTTTAAAAGCACTTTGGTTGGTTTCAAACTCCTGACCTCAGGTGATCCGCCCACCTTGGCCTCCCAAAGTGCTGGGATTAAAGATGTAAGCCATCTCACGTGCCCTCAAAAAATCTTATTTAATCCTCAAGAAGCCATGAAGAAGCTATTATTTCTACCTTCCTGATGAGAAGGATAAGAACTACAGAGTTCAAATTCAGTTTAAAATAATTTAAGGGTAAGCCATTCTCCATTTTATAGGTAATAGGCTATACTAAGAGATAAAACATGGGGGGGGTAAGTGAGAGGAGGAAAAAAACCTCTCTCTGTAGCAAAAACAATTCAATAAATGGCTTTGGCTTTATCCAACCTTTGTCCTCCAAGAAATTGGCTCCTCAAGAATCAAAACAAATATCTCAAAAAAATATATATACAAATGCCATCCTAACTATACCTAACAGAGGTATAACTCCCTGTTCTTCAGTAAACAAATATAAAATGTCTTCACTAAAATAAGCAAACATAGATTCCATGTTCCCACTGCAAAAGCAAACTTTTAGTCCTATTTCAGGACCAAAGAGTCCTATTTAGTCCTACTAATACTAAGTAATTGTATTATTTCAGTGAAATAATCTGGCTCATTCTCAAAAACTGCAGAAACTCTAGGGAACTCTGGAGGTTCCTGTAAACTTCAGATGCACTGAAAATAGTATTTCCTCTCTCTAAGGAAAATGAGATTAATATGGCCAGAGCTAATCTGTTCCATGCTGTAATTACTAACATAAAAACTGGGGCCACACACCACATAATTATACCTCAATATCCCTCTGGAAATCAAATAGGTCAATTCGCTGCCAGTTACTGCCATCCAGAGCCAGAACATTCCAGGCCTATTTTAAAGAAAAAGAGACAAAATGAGTAGAAGCTAAAATTAAGGGAAAAAGGCAGCAATATTCAAGTTCACAATTCAACCAACTAATGACTAAAATGGATCCAAAAATTTATCAGGCCCTACCCACTTACTCCCAAATGATGTATCTTACTCCTGACCCATACTGTATTCTCCAATTAGATAATCTCATAAATGAGTGGGTACTAGAAACTAGCAGCTACGAAAGATCTTAGGCCAGGCATGGTGACTCAAATTTATAATCCCATCACATTGGGAGGTCAAGGTGGAAGGATCACTTGAGCCCAGGAGTTTCAGATTAGCCTGGGCAATATAGCGAGACCCGATCCCTATAAAAAAAATTTTAAAAGTCAGCCAGGCGTGGTGGCTCACGTCTGTAATCCCAGCACTTTGGGAGGCCGAGGTGGGCAGATCACCTGAGGTCAAGAGTTTGAGACCAGCCTGGCCAACATGGTAGAACCCCATCTCTACTAAAAGTACAAAAATTAGCTGGGTGTGGTGGCATGTGCCTGTAATCTCAGCTACTTGGGAGGCCGAGGCAGGAGAATCACTTGAACCCGGGAGGCGGAGGTTGCACTGAGCCAAGATTGTGCTACTGTATTCCAGCCTGGGCAACAGAGCGAAACATCTTGTGGGGGGGGGGGGGGAATTTAAAAAATTAGTCAGGCGTGGTGGCACACACCTGCAGTCCCAGCTACTCGGGTGGCTGAGGTGGGAGGATCGCGTGAGCCTGGGAGGTAAGGGCTGCAGTGAGTCATGATCTCACCGTTGTACTCCAGCCTGGGTAACAGAGCAAGACCTTGGTAAAAAACAAAAACAAGACTAACCCTCCCTCCCCCTGCCCACACACACTGAAATTAAAGAAGTTAAGGAAAGGGCAGGTTGTGATAAGTATCATAGACGCAAGGTGTTTTCTAACTGGAAAACTCTAGTTTCTAATACCAAAATGAGACAAAAGTTCAGTTGATGAAAAGCAAGTCTTTCTTCTATCCTTAAAAATATGATCCTTAAAAAAAATATCCTTCTAGGCCGGGCGCGGTGGCTCAAGCCTGTAATCCCAGCACTTTGGGAGGCCGAGAAGGGCGGATCACGAGGTCAGGAGATCGAGACCATCCTGGCTAACACGGTGACACCCCGTCTCTACTAAAAATACAAAAACTAGCCGGGCGAGGTGGCGGGCACCTGTAGTCCCAGCTACTCGGGAGGCTGAGGCAGGAGAATGGCGTAAACCCGGGAGGCGGAGCTTGCAGTGAGCTGAGATCTGGCCACTGCACTCCAGTCCGGGCGACAGAGCGAGACTCTCCCTCAAAAAAAAAAAAAAAAAATCCTTCTATCTGGAAAAATATGAAGGTAAATCCAAACATCAAAGGGGACAGTACTCTGAATACTGCTCTATTCTCACTCTCTTTTTCTATATGTAGAGTATATATAGAGATAAATATATGTATTTCTTGAGACAGGTTATCACTTGGTCACCTGGGATGGAGTGCAGTGGCTCAATCATGGGTCACTTGCAGCCTTGACCTCCCCAACTCAAGCAATCCTCTCACCTCAGCCTCCCAAGTAGCTGGAACCACAGGCATGCATCACATCTGGCTTTTTTTTTTTTGAGACGGAGTCTCGCTGTGTCGCCCAGGCTGGAGTGCAGTGGTGCAATCTCGGCTCACTGCAAGCTCCGCCTCCCGGGTTCACGTCATTCTCCTGTCTCAGCCTCCCAAGTAGCTGGGACTATAGGCACTCGCCTCCAGCCTGGCTAATTTTTTGTATTTTTAGTAGAGATGGGGTTTCACTGTGTTAGGCAGGATGGTCTTGATCTCCCAACCTCGTGATCCGCCCGCCTCGGCCTCCCAAAGCTCTGGTATTACAGGCGTGAGCCACCGCACCCAGTCTTAATTTTTAAAATTTTCTGTAGAGATAAGGCTCCCTATGTTGCCCAGGCTAGTCTTGAACTCCTGGCCTCAAGCAATCCTCCCACCTTGGACCCTCAAAGTGAAGGGATTATAGGTGTGAGCCACCAGGCCTAGCCTTAGTTCAGTACTTCTTTGCTATCTATATCCTATCACCTGGTAGGACTTACAACTGTGATACAGTGATTTGGGACTTAGAAAAGATACTATCATTTCTCTGAAACTTTGTATTTTATTATTTTTTTTTAAGACAGAGTCTCGCTCTGTTGTGCCCAGGCTGGAGTGCAGTGGCACAATCTCGGCTCACTCCAAGTTCCGATTCTGCATTAACTGTGAATCTTACTAAATGGAATTACTGGTGAAGCAAATTTATCCATCGAGACTATCTGGTATGTGTTACGTATGTATTCTGTTGGCGCTGGAAGATGTCTGTGTGCCTGTATCAACATGCGACTTCAGGTAAAGTTTCTTCATGTTCACAGTTCTTAGCAAATGCAGTTTCAATCCATAGACAGCCAGCAGTGGATGTTACTACAGAAAAATGCAGGATTACGATTGTCCTTGTGTAGGCCGGGCGCTGTGGCTCACACCTGTAATCCCAGCACTTTGGGAGGCCGAGGTGGGCAGATCACGACGTCAGGAGATCGAGACCATCCTGGCTAACACAGTGAAACCCTGTCTCTACTAAAAATACAAAAAATTAGCCGGGCGTGGTGGTGGGCGCCTGTAGTCCCAGCTACATGGGAGGCTGAGGCAGGAGAATGGCGTGAACCTGGGAGGTGGAGCTTGCAGTGAACCAAGATTGCACCACTGCACTCCAGGCTGGGCGACAGAGAGAGACTCCACCTCAAAAAAAAAAAAAAGTCCTTGTGTAAAAAATAAATAAATGAAAAATGAACTAGAGAAACATAATAAAACAAGATTTCATCACAATTTTGAGTCAAGTCTAAACTTTCAATATGCATGTTTATTGCTTTTTTCATCGAAAATATTTCCTGTTTATATTATGCAAATAAGAGATACAAAAAGTCAGAGACAGTATATATAGTAGAATCCCATCATAAATTTACATGGGCTTGTGTATGTCATTGGTGAAATAATATCCTTTAACACATGAAAACATACAAGTAACACCTAAATGGGTGGCCTATGAAAGAGGCTGTTATTATCAGTATGAAGAAGGGGTCCCCTATAACTATGTCAACCATACTTACTTACCCTGGAGACCTGAGCACAGCGGCACAGGGTAACAACATCTAGAAAAGAAAATATCCTAAAAAGAAAAGAGAGAAATACAACTTTTATTGTATGATAAAGTAGTTGACCTTTATTTATTTTGAGACAGGGTCTAACTCTGTCAGCCAGGCTGGAGAGCAGTGGCATAACCTGGGGTCAGGTGATCTTCCCACGTCAGGCTCCTGAGTAGCTAGGACTACAGGCGCCTGCCACCATACCTGGCTAATTTTTAATTTTTTGTAGAGACAGGGTTTCACCATGTTGCCCAGGTTGGTCTCGAACTCTTGGGCTCAAGCAATCAGCCTCCCAAATTGCAAGGACTACAGGTGTGAACTACTGCATCCGGCCAGTATCATAAAGTAGTTGCTCTTGATTTTAGCATAGAAATAACTGACTACATGTATATACACACACAAACACAAAGGCAGTTCTTTAGAACAAACACACAAAACGCTTGAGCAATCTGTGAAGATAATACTGCCCATATAAAACACAGTGGGAAAAAATGTTTTACTTGATAATGTACATACAGATGCTGACCAAGTTCAATCACCTACACCAAAGGATAATAAATAATTTCTAGCTGTTTTTTTTAAAATACAAAAAAAAAAAAAAAAAAAAAAAAAACTTTCCACCTAAAATTATCAAAAGAAAGAAGCTAGGGGAAGGATCTTTTTTTGTTTTGTCTTGTTTTGAGACAGGGTTTCACTCTGTCACGCAGGCTGGAATGCAGTGGCACAATCACAGCTCACTGCAGCCTTGACCTGGGCCCAAGCAATCCTCCCACCTCAGCCTCCCGAGTAGCTGGAACAAGAGGCACATGCTACCAAGTCTAGGTAATTTTTAAAATTTTTTTTGCAGAGATGAGGGTCTCCTTATGTTACGCAGACTGGTTTTGAACTCCTGAGCTCAAGCAATCCTCCTGCCTCAGACTAACAAAGTGCTAGGATTGTGTATGCATGAGCCACCATGCTTGGATGGGCAGGATTTTTTTATTTGAAACAAAGTCTCGCTCCTGTCGCCCAGGTTGGAATGCGGTGGTGCACTCATCATTCACTCCAGCCTCAATCCCCCAGGCTCAGGTGATTCTCCTACCTCGCCTACCAAATAGCTGGGAGTACAGGCGCATGCCACCATGCTCAGTTAATTTTTGTTTTTTGTTTTTTTTTTTTTTGAGATGGAGTCTCGCCCTGTCGCCCTGGCTGGAGTGCAGTGGCCGGATCTCAGCTCACTGCAAGCTCCGCCTCCCGGGTTTACGCCATTCTCCTGCCTCAGCCTCCCGAATAGCTGGGACTACAGGCGCCCGCCACCTCGCCCGGCTAGTTTTTTGTATTTTTTTAGTAGAGACGGGATTTCACAGTGTTAGCCAGGATGGTCTCGATCTCCTGACCTCGTGATCCGCCCTTCTCGGCCTCCCAAAGTGCTGGGATTACAGGCTTGAGCCACCGCGTCCGGCCTGTTGTTCTTTTTTTTTTTTGAGACAGAGTCTCACCCGGTTGTCCAGGCTGGAGTGCAGTGGCATGATCTCAGTTCAAGTGATTGTCGTGCCTCAGCCTACCAACTAGCTGGGATTACAGGTGCCTGCCACCACGCCCGGCTAATTTTTGTATTTTTAGTAGAGATGGGGCTTCACTATGTTGGGCAGGCTGGTCTCAAACTCCTGATGTCAGGTGATCTGCCCTATCTCAGCCTCCCAAAGTGCTGGGATTACAGGCGTGAGCCACCACACCCAGCCCCTGATGGGAGGGATCTTAATGAAGTATTTTACAGTCATGAAGGAAAAAAGATAATTTAATAAAGCCTAAAAAGCAGCAATGAAAAATGTTAAATGTCTAGAAAAAAACCCCCAGAAACAAAATAAAATATAAATTAAAAAAATCTCTACATATTTCATTCTAATTTAATAAATTACAAAACTCTTTTAACATAGCAATGTTAGAAAATATTTACTGTCTAGAATTTTTCTCAGTCTTATAGAAGGTAAATAAATACTTATTTTGAAGTAGACCAGTAAGTTAATTTGGTTAAAGCCTGATAAATCACACCATAAGCTACCTGTGAAAATAGGTCAGGGAATCCTGGAAATAAAAGTGAATGGGAGATCAGGCAAGGTGACTCATGCCTATAATACCACCTCTTTGGAAAACTGCTAGAGGCCAGGAGTTCAAGACCAGCCTGGGCAACACAGTGAGGCTCCCTATTTTAAAAAAGAAAATAAAAAACATAGCTTTGCCTAGGTATGATGGCTAAAGCCTGTAGTTCCACCATTTTGGGATGCAAGGGCAGGAGGATAACTTGAAGCCAAGAGTTTGAGACCAGCCTGGAAAATGCAGTGAGACTCTGTCTCTACAAAAAGTTTAAAAATGAAGCTGGGAACAGTGGCTCACGGCTGTAATCCCAGCACTTTGGGAGGCTGCGGTGCGGTGAGGTCAGGAGTTCAAGACCAGCCTGACCAACATGGTGAAACTCTGTCTCTACTAAAAATACAAAATTAGCCACGCGTGGTGGTGGGAGCGTCTGTCATCCCAGCTACTCGGGAGGCTGAGACAGAAGATTCACTTGAACCTGGGAGGTGGAGGTTGCAGTGAGCCGAGATCATGCCCTTGTACTCTAGCCTGGGAGACAAGAGTGAGACTCTGTCTTAAAAAACAAAATAGCCAGGCATGCTGGTATATGCCTGTAGTTCCAGCTACCTGGGAAACTGATGTAGGAGGATCTATTGTGTTCAGTTTGAGGCTGTAGTAAGCTACAATCACAGCACTGCACTCTAGCCTGGGTGACACAGTGAGTTCTTTTTTCTTTAAGACGGAGTTTCGCTCTGTTGCCCAGGCTGGAGTGCAGTGGCACAATCTCGGCTCACTGCAACCTCAGCCTCCTGGGTTCACATGATTTGCCTGCCTCAGCCTCAGGAGCAGCTGGGATTACAGGCACCTCACCACCATGCCCAGCTTTAAAACAAAAGTTTTAAATTTTGATGTTACCCACTTTATCTATTTTTTCTTTCGTTTCCTCAACTTTTGGTGTCAAATCCAATAAATCACTGCTAAACTCAATGTCATGAAGTTGTTCTGCGTTCTTCCAAAGATTTTATAATTTTAGTTCTCAGATACAGGTCTTTGCAAGACCATTTATTGAAAAGACTATACTTTTCCCCACTGAATGGTCCTGGCATCCTTGTCAAAAATCATTTGACCATATATGTGAAGGTTTATTTCTGAGCTCTCTATTCTATTCCATTGGTCTTTGTCTGCTTTATGCCAGTATTACACTATTTTAAAATATTTTCAGTTTTGAAGCAGAAAGTGCTTTTGGTGATTGAAATATTTGCATGATGTCAGAAAAACTATTAATAGCAACTGAACTGGTTTCAAGAATCTTTCCTTATGTTTTCTGTTTGTTTTTGTTTTTGAGATGGAGGCTTGCTCTGTCGCCCAGGCTGGAGTGCAGTGGCCGGATCTCGGCTCACTGCAAGCTCCGCCTCCTGGGTTTATGCCATTCTCCTGCCTCAGGCTCCCGAGTAGCTGGGACTACAGGTGCCCACCACCTCGCCCGACTAGTTTTTTTGTATTTTTTCAGTACAGACGGGGTTTCACCGTGTTAGCCAGGATGGTCTCGATCTCCTGACCTCATGATCCGCCCATCTCAGCCTCCCAAAGTGCTGGGATTACAGGCTTGAGCCACCGCGCCCGGCCATGTTTTCTTACACATTTACTTCCTCTAACAGATTTCTGATATTTTGATTTCTTTCCAACTATAGAGGCCCATGTAAGGGACTGTTGAAAACAGATAATAAATAAGCTGGGAGGGTTAAGCAAGGAGCAACATGGAAAGCACATATAACTGATCTATATCCTGCAATCTCAGCAGCAAGGAACACCAGCAAGGAACAAGGAATCACCAGCAAGGAACAGGAAAACCCCTGAATAAAAGCCCAGAGAACAATTATAGTGAATAATGTCTAGAGAATCTGCCTTCTCTAAGGAGAACCAGATATGTGGATAGAAAGGGGGGAAACATCTAGTTAAAATGATGAGTGGGCCGGGCGCGGTGGCTCAAGCCTGTAATCCCAGCACTTTGGGAGGCCGAGATGGGCGGATCACGAGGTCAGGAGATCCAGACCATCCTGGCTAACACGGTGAAACCCCGTCTCTACTAAAAAATATAAAAAACTAGCCGGGCGAGGTGGCGGGCGCCTGTAGTCCCAGCTACTCGGCAGGCTGAGGCAGGAGAATGGCGTAAACCTGGGAGGCAGGGCTTGCAGTGAGCTGAGATCCGGCCACCGCACTCCAGCCCGGGAGACAGAGTGAGACTCCGTCTAAAAAAAAAAAAAAAAAATGATGAGCAATCTCTGAAACTGTGGTTATAATTTTTCAGCTTGCCTGAAATGAAAGAAAAGCATTCTGATTTGGAGGTTGTTGAGTTTCATTCGAAAAACCTTTTTACCACCTGCCACCTACAGGCACTTAAGTCCCTACTGTTAAGTAGCTCATGGCATAGGGGCTGGAGGTAGATAAAGCTGAGTAATGTAATAGAAGAGTGGTCAAGGAAAGCCTCCCCTAGGAGTAGGTATTTGATTTGGAATCTAAATGATCAAAGGAAAACAGATTGCCAAGATCTGGGGAGAAGAGGATTCCAGTAGACGAAATAGTGGGTATATGACAAAGGCCTGTTTGAAGATCAGAAGAGACAGTGAAGTTGGACTGCAGCAGCAGCACAACCCTATACCAAGTTCTTAATTATGTACCAGGCGTCATTCTAAGTGTGTAAATTTACATACTAATCCAATGACTCCTTAAAAAACAAGTCTGTAAGATCGGTACTATTAGCATTCTCATCTTATAGATGAGGATACTGAGCAAAGTTGTTAGTCAAGGGGTCAAAATATGATTAAAAAAAAAAAAAAAAAAAAAAAAGGCTGGGCGCGGTAGCTCACACTTGTAATCCCAGCACTTTGGGAGGCCAAGGTGGGTGGATCACCTGAGGTCAGAAGTCTAAGACTAGCCTGGCCAACATGGTGAAACTCCATCTCTACTAATAATACAAAAATTAGCTAGGCATGGTGGTGCGTGCCTGTAATACTAGCTACTTGGGAGGCTGAGGCAGGAGAATTGTTAGAACCTGAGAGGCAGAAGTTGCAGTGGGCTGAGATTGCTCCACTGCACTCCAACCTGGGTGACAGAGTAAGACACCATTAAAAAAAAAAAAAAAGTTAAAAGGCTTTGTGGACATTATAAATGATTTCAACTGTATTCTAAGTTTGGGGAAAGCCAGGCCAGGCATGGTGGCTCACGTCTATATATAATCCTAGCACTGTGGGAGGCCAAGGCAGGAGGATCACTTGAGGCCAAAAGTTTGATCTTTTTTTTTTTTTTTTTAAGTAAAGACAGGGTTTTGCAATGTTGCCCAGGCTGGTCTCGCCAAAGTGCGGGCATTACAGGCGTGTGTCACAACTGGCCCACGGCCAGGAGTTTGAGGCCAGTATGGGCAACACAGTGAGACCCCGACTCTGTAAAAATGAAAAAATTTAGCTGAGGATTGTGGTGCATGCCTGTAGTCCTAGCTATACAGGGGACTAAGACAGGAGGATCACTTGAGCTCAGGAGTTAATGGTTGCAGGGAACTGTGATCACCCCACTATGCTTTGGCCTGGGCAACAGACTCTGTCTCTTAAAAAAAGAAAAAGCCTGGGCAACAGACTCTGTCTCTTAAAAAAAAAAAAAAAAGATAGGTTTCTATTGGAAGGGTGGGAAATAAAACATTTAAAAAAAATTTAATACAATAAAAATTTTTTTAAAAGGTAGAGAGGAATACACCCATTCATACAAGTATTATAGGCATAGCCTTGAGGCTTTTAAAAGTCTAGGATTCCTTATTAAAAAGTTCCAGCAAAGCCATTTTTTTAATAAAAGGGTCTATATGGCCAATCACTATTCTTGTTGCACTTTATGCAAATAATCAGGCCACATACAATAAGACTAAAAGTTACTTTACACATATTGATTACTACAATTTGTCTTTGATAGAAATAAGGGACTAAAGAGAAAAATAATATGCTTCAAAAGAAAACTATAATATACCTTGTATCATAGTCCAACCCCGACCACTGTTTTTGAGTTATTGTCTGTAATTCAGACTGAGTTCTGAATTATCTCTAACAGTGTCCTCTAACGAACCTGGATATATATATTTAAAAGCTTGTTTTCATAGATCCCGTCAGGAATAAGATCTATTTTTGAAGGACTACTTAAACTAGGACTTATACTTCTATACATGTTGAGATTTCTCTTCCTTCTTGTCAAGGTCTGTACCTGCTGTCTTATTTTTATTTTATTTTAATTAAATTAATTAATTAATTAATTAATGTAGAGGCGGAGTTTTTGCTCTATTGCCCAGGCTGGAGTGCAATGGCGCAATCTCAGCTCACTGCAACCTCTGCCTCCTGGGTTCATGTGATTCTCCTGCCTCAGTCCCCCGAGTAGCTGGGATTACAGGTGCCTGCCACCATGCCCAGCTAATTTTTAGTAGAGACGAGGTTTCACCATGTTGGCCAGGCTGGTCTCAAACTCTTGACTTCAGGTGATTCACCAGCCTTGGCTTCCCAAAGTGCTAGGATTACAGGTGTGAGCCACTGAGCCTGGTCTTATTTATTTTTTTAAGAGACAAGATCTCACTCTGTCGCCCAGGCTGGAGTGCAGTGGCACTCTTGCCTCAGCCTCCTGAGGAGCTAGGATTACAGGTGTGAGCCACTGAGCCTGGCCTTAATTTTTTTAAGAGACAGGATCTCACACTGTCACCCAGGCTGGAGTGCAGTGGCACTCTTGCCTTAGCCTCCTGAAGAGCTAGGACTACCAGTGTATGCCACCAAACATGGCTAATTTTTAAGTCTTTTGTAGATGATGTCTTGCTGTATTGCCCAGGGTGGTCATGAACTCTTGGCCTTAAACAATTCTCCCACCTCAGCCTCCAAAAGTGCCATGATTACAGGGTGAGCAATGGCACCCAACCTTGTCTTGTATCCCTGAACGCACTTGTCTGGCCACACCCTGGGATTCATGAATGTTTACAATTAAATATAAAAAAAAGTCATTCCTCAGACTCAGACATGTGCCCCTAGTCAGCAAGAATTAGCTATAGTCCCTCACGAATGAAGACTGTAAACAGAAAAGGGGGGACTGAAATAGTGCCCCAAAGAATTAAAGACATCAGTGAGTAATACAAATTTTTAGTCTGTGGGATGGCAGATAAGGAAAAAAACCAGGGTGGGTGCGGTGGCTCACACCTGTAATCCTAGCACTTTGGGAGGCCAAGGCAGGTGGATCACCTGAGGTCAGGAGTTCAAGACCAGCCTGGTCAATATGGCGAAATCCCGTCTCTACTAAAATACAAAAATTAACCAGGCGTGGTGGTGGACGCCTGTAATCCCAGCTACTTGCACAGGAGAATTACTTGAACCTTCGAGGTGTAGTAGGTTGCAGTAAGCCGAGATCACGCTGCTGCACTCCAGCCTGGGTGACAGAGCGAGACTCCATCTTAAACAAACAAACAAACAAACAAAAACACTTTAGGCCAGGCATGGTGCCTCATACCTGTAATCCCAGCATTTTGGGAGGCTGAAGAAAGCAGACAGATTGAGATTGAGCCCATGAGTTCAAGACCAGCCTGGGCAACAGGGCAAAACCATGTCTCTACAGAAAATACAAACTACCTGGGTGTGATGGCATGTGCCTGCCGCCTCAGCTACTCGGGAGGCTGAGGCCAGAAAGATTGTTTGAATCAAGGAAACAGAAGTTGCAGTGAGCTGAGATCGCCCCACTGCACTCCAGTGATGGAATGAGACCCTGTCTCCAAATAAAACAAAAAAAAAAAAAGAAAAGAAAAGAAACAATTTGCTGAAACTCCTTCTGCTTGTAAGATCACAAAACTGGATGACATCAGCTGGAACCAATGTGCCCAACTGAAGTCTGCATAGAACCAGTTTGCTGATGTCACAGCTGGAATTTCCATTACGTTTCATACTAATTCTCCCTGAATGTGCACATGCGATCCATGAGGTAGCATGAAGAGACAGCCATGCATGCCTGAAGACTTTCCAGACCTCCCCTTTCCTTCTGCCAGTTACCCGCTGATCTAAGAATTCATCCCCTAAACCTTTTCTAATAAAATTAGTGCATTAAAGCCAGCACAGGGCACCAGATTTGAGCTGGACTCCTGTCTACATGTTAGTCGACTTGCAATAAAAATTTTTCCTTTACTCAAAAACTCAGTGTTGGCTAGGCACAGTGGCTCATGCCTATAACCCCCAGCACTTTGGGAGGCTAAGGCAAGGAGGATTACTTGAGCCCTGGGGGTTGAGACCAGCCTGGGCAACATGGTGAGACCCTGCCTCTACAAAAAACACAAAAATTAGGCTGGGAGTGGTGGCTCAAGCCTGTAATCCCAGCACTTTGGGAGGCCAAGGTGGATGGATCACTTGAGGTCAGGAGTTCAAGATGCGCCCGATCAACATGGTGAAACCCAGTCTCTACTAAAATATAAAAATTAGCCAGGCATGGTGGCACGTGCCTGTAATCTTAGTTACTTGGGAGGCTGAGGCAGGAGAATTGCTTGAACCCCGGGGGCAGAGGTTGCAGTGAACTGAGATCACGCCACTGCACTCCAGCCTGGGCAACAGAGCAAGACTCCCTATCAAAAATTAAAGAAAAAACAAAACACAAAAAATTAGCTGTGCATGGTGGTGTGCATGTATATGTAGCCCCAGCTACTCGAGGCCAAGGTGGGAGGATCACTTGAACCCAGGAGTATGAGGTTGCAGTGAGCTTTGATTATGCCACTGCACTCTAGCCTGGATGACACAGTAAGCCCGTTTCTAAAAAACAAAAAACAAAACCCCGTGTCACAGTATTAGTTTTAAGTGCATCAAGCACCAAGTCTCTTTTGCTCAGTAACAAAACCTTTGGCTTTTAAATTTAGCTGCTGCAGTATTTTATCTTCTCCTTACCTGTCATATTATTTATTTTCCCTTCTTTCATTACACTTTACTGTCCTTTTAACCATTTCTGATTTTTTCTTTTTTTTTTTGACATGGAGTCTCGCTCTGTCACCCAGGCTGGAGTGCGGTGGCCGGATCTCAGCTCACTGCAAGTTCCGCCTCCCGGGTTTACGCCATTCTCCTGCCTCAGCCCCGAGTAGCTGGGACTACAGGTGCCCGCCACCTCGCCTGGCTAGTTTTTTGTATTTTTTAGTAGAGACGGGGTTTCACTGTGTTAGCCAGGATGGTCTCGATCTCCTGACCTCGTGATCCGCCCGTCTCGCCTCCCAAAGTGCTGGGATTACAGGCTTGAGCCACTGTGCCCGGCTTCTGATTGTTTCTTATTTTTCATCTCTTTGTTTCCAAGTCTTACCTGGATTCTCTATTAAGGCTCTTTTTTTTTTTTTTTTTTCCTTTTCAGTTTCTAAGTGGCAGGTAAGGGAGAGAGTATCAAATAACCAGGAAAGGTGGTATGCCTTTCTTCTTCCCTTGAGACAAACTTGCTACCACTCTGATGCTTCTCCTTAACAAATTTTTTATCTTCTTCAATATTGATTATCCAACTCCACTCCCAAATAAACATATATACTTCCAATCTATGTAACTCAATTTCCAGAACAAAAAATGTATCTAATGTAACAAAAACATTGGATTGATGAAATGCTGCTTTTTCCTGTCATTCACTAAACTGTACTTTTATGAGGAGTTTCATAATCTAAAGTTTCTTAGGTTTGCCAAAACATCACTAACTCCTGAGCAATTTTTGTAAATATTATATAGGGGTGGCAGGAGTCATAGGTGAGAGGCTTTACAAGCAATGATCCTAATTAGACTTTAGTAACCTGTTCTCTATGAAATAAAGCACAACAGACAGACGTGAAACATCAGGTTGGTAGTCAGATGTGGGCAGACCTAGGAGATACTATTAAACACACATCTCAACAATCCTAATTCTGTTCTTAGCATGTCCTGAAGGGGTTCTAAAGCTAACATTGAGTTAGCTTTTCACCTGGATTTGAATGTTTTAGAGCATTTCAAAAATTAAAAGGAAAAGACAATTATAATCACTGTGTTCCTCTATTAAAGTAGTAAGAACTGACCGGGCGTGGTGGCTTACACCTGTAATCCGAGCACTTTGGAAGACCGAGGCAGGCGGATCATGAGGTCAGGAGTTTGAGACCAGCCTGGCCAACACAGTGAAACCCATCTCCACGAAACATACGAAAATTAGCTGGGTGTGGTGGCAGGCGCCTGTAATCGCAGCTATCATGAGGCTGAGGCAGGAGAACTGCTTGAACCCAGGAGACAGAGGTTGCAGTGAGCCAAGATTGTGCCACTGCACTCCAGCCTGGGCGACAGACCTAGACTCCATCTCAAAAAAAAAAAAGTAGTTCTTACTACTTTTTAGTCTTTCCAGTTCTAATCTGGCTCCCTAATAAGATGGATATAAGCCTCAGCACTTAAATCCCTCCTACCACTCCACATCTAGTATGTCTAAGCATTTGCTATTATTTAGCACCCTTTAAATTGTATTTTTTTTTTTTTTTTTTTTTTTTGAGATGGAGTCTCACTCTGTTGCCGGGGCTGGAGTGCAGTGGCACGAGCTAGGCTCACTGCAAGCTCCACCTCCCGAGTTCACGTCACTCTCCTGCCTCAGCCTCCTGAGTTGCTATGACCACAGGCGCCCGCCACCATGCGTGGTTAATTTTTTTTTTTGTATTTTTTAGTAGAGATGGGTTTTAACCATGTTAGCCAGGATGGTCTCAATCTCCTGACCTGGTGATCTGCCCGCTTCGGCTTCCCAAAGTGCTGGGATTACAGGCATGAGCCACCACGCCCGGCCTAAATTCTATTTATTCTATGTAATTGATAAAGAAGACAGTTTTTTTTTTTGGAGACGGAGGCGCATCCTGTTGCCCAGGCTGGACTGCAGTGGAGCGACTCGGCTCACTGCAATGTCCGTCTCCCGAATTCAAGCGATTCTCCTTTCTCAGCCTCCTGAGTAGCTAGAATTACAGGCACGCGCCACAATGCCCGGCTAATTTTATTATTTTTAGTAGAGACAGGCATGTTGGTCAGGATGGTCGCAAACTCCTGACCTCGTGATCCACCTGCCTGGGCCTCTCAAAGTATTGGGATTACAAGCGTGAGCCACGACGCCCGGCCTTTTTTTTTTTGTATTTTTTCTGAGATGCAGTCTCGCTCTGTTGCCCAGGCTGGGGTGCTATGGCGGGATCTCGGCTCACCGCAACCTCCACCTCCCTGGTTCAAGTGAGTCTCTTGCCTCAGCCTCCCAAGTAGCTGGAATTACAGGCACCTGCCACCACGCTAGCTAATTTTTGAATTTTTAGTAGAGACAGGGTTTTGCCATGTTGGCCGGGCTAGTCTCCAACTCCTCACCTCAAGTGATCTGCCCGCTTCAGCCTCCCAAAGTGCTGGGATTATAGGTGTGAGCCACCTCGCCCAGCCGAGATAATTATCTTTAGAAACCAAAATAAAATAATTGGTGGGGTAGGCTGCCAGGGTTTTAGCTACTACAGCAATTATTTTTTTCCTTCATAACATTTATTTATTTTTTGAGACTGAGTTTTGCTCTTGTTGCCCAGGCTGGAGTGCAATGGCACAATCTCGGCTCACAGCAACCTCTGCCACCCAGGTTCAAGCGATTCTCCTGTCTCAGCTTCCTGAGTAGCTGGGATTACAGGCATGGGCCACCACACCCGGCTATTTTTGTATTTCTAGTAGAGATGGGGTTTCTCCATGTTGGTCAGGCTGGTCTCCAACTCCCGACCTCAGGCGATCCGCCTGCCTTGGCCTCCCAAAGTGCTGGGATTATAGGCATGCGCCACGGTGCCCAGCCCAAAATTTACCTTTTAAAATACACACTTTAAAGTGCATAATTGATTTTTTTTAGTATATTCACAGTGTTGTGCAACCATCACTACTATGTAATTCCAGAACATTTCAACAATCTCAAAAGATTCCCTGTACCCATTAGCAGTCGCTCTCTATCCCTCCCTCACCCAAGCCCCTGGCAACCACTAATCAACACTCTTTCTCTATGGATTTGCCTATTCCACACATTTCATATAAATGGAATAATACTGTAATGAAGACTTTTGTGTTGGCTTTCACTTCGCACATTTTAAAGAATATATCCATGTTGTTGCACGTATTCATACTTCATTCCTTTTTATGGCTGAATAATATTCTACTGTATCCATTCTCCAGTTAATGGACAATTGGGTTATTTTGACTTTTTGGCTATTACAAATAATGCTGCTATAAGCATTCCAAGTTTTGTGTGAATATATTTTCAGTTCTCTTGGATATAGCTAGGTTATGTGGTATTTCATTGCTTTTTTTTTTTTCTTTTTTGGGAGACCGAGTCTCACTCTGTCACCCAGGCTGCAGTGTAGTGGCACCATCCTGGTTCACTGTAACCTCTGCCTCCCAGATTCAAGTGGTTCTCCTGCCTCAGTTTCCTAAGTACCTGGGATTATAGATGTGAGGCACCACACCCAGCTAATTTTGTATAATTAGTAGACACAGGGTTTCACCATGTTAGCCAGGCTGATCTGGAACTTCCGACCTCTAGTGATGCACCCGCCTCGGCCTCCCAAAGTGCTAGGATTACAGGTGTGAGCCACCACGCCCAGCCAATTATGTGGTACTTCTATGTTTAGAGATTTTAGAAACTGCCAAGCTGTTTTCCACAGTGGCTGTACCACTGTACAATGTAGTGCACAGTTTCACTAGCAATTTGTGAGGGTTTTAATTTCTCCATATCTTTTTCTTTTCTTTTTTTTTTTTTTTTGAGATGGAGTCTCACTCTGTTGCCCAGGCTGGAGTGCAGTGGCACAATCTCAGCTCACTGCAACCTCTACCTCCCTGTTTCCAATGATTCTCCTGCCTCCCTCAGCCTCCCAAGTAGCTGGGATTACAGGTGTACACTACCACACCCAGCTAATCTGTGTATTTTTAGTAGAGACGGGGTTTCACTATGTTGGCCAGGCTGGTCTTGAACTCCTGACCTCAGGTGATCTGCCTGCCTCAACCTCCCAAAGTCCTGGGATTACAGGGGTGGGCTACTGCACCCAGCTTAATTTTTGTATTTTCACTAGAGACAGTGTTTCACCTTGTTGGCCAGGCTGGTCTCGAACTCCTGACCTCAGCTGATCCACCTGCCTCGGCCTCCACATCCTTGACAATACTTTTTGATTACAGCCATCCTAGGGAATGCAAAGTGGTACCCCACTGTTGATATTCTTGGCATTTCCCTGATGCCTAATGATGTTGAGCATGTTTTCATGTGCTTAATGAAAGCAGTAGGCTTTTAGTAAGGTTTTCACAAACTACCTCAGGAGGGAAGATGATTAATGGGCAATGTTTAAATAATGTATATATATACTACGTCTTTAAAACCTATACTATATAGGTACATGTTTTCTTCCTCTTCCCTTCCCTTGTTGAAAGAGTCAGTCCTAAAGCCATTAGGAGGGGCACAGCAAGGTAGGTGTCAATGCCAGGTTAGAGGTTGGGGGCAGAAGCTTGAACAATACGTCAGAGACCAAGCAGAGTGAGGAGAGGACCCTTAAGAAGGGTGACCTAGCAGGAGATACTGGGACACAAGCAGGGTGAATGGGCAGCCTTGGGTACAGTATCAGAGACAAATTAAGGTGAGAAGGGCATCCACACAGAGGACAAACCTAGTATGGGTTTTAGAACCCAAGGAGGGTGGCAGGCATGAAGTGCCCGAACCCAGTGAAGTGAAGAGGGCATCTTTGAGAGAGAGAGAGTGCGTGCACAACTGTAGAGTGAAATTGGTTAAAATCAGGGGAACTGAGAAAATAATAAAATACATTAAACATAACAAAGATGGGCAAGGTGGCTCATGCCTGTAATCCCAGCTTTTGGGAAGGCCAAGGTGGATCACTTGAACCCTGGAGTTCAAGGTTACAGGGAGCTGTGATCATGCCATTGCAGTCTAGCCCAGGCAACAGAGCAAGATCCTATCTCTAAAAACAAAAAAACATTAACCATAACAGAAGGTAGGTTTCTGTTACAAAGGGAGTTGTGAATCTGGAAAGGGAGAAAATTAGACTAAATTACACAGTGTTGGATTGGAATTGGAAATATCAGTATATTAACAGAAACATAGTTCTCAATATATACAGATATAAACATAAATGTAAATTGTGTATATATATGCACGTGTGTTCATGTACATACATACATACACACACACACAAACACACATATATTTTTTTTTCTCCCCCCCAAGCTCTGCCTACCAAGGGGGCCTGGAGCAGTAACCCCCCAATGGCAATGGTATTTAACTCCCAGATGCTGGCTTCTAAACATTTCTTTCTAGTAGAAGGAATCAGGGCTCCTTGGAGAAATAGGGCAGAGAAAATGTAAGAGGAGCCTTGTGATAGAAAGCAAGTGAGTGCTCAAAGAATGATGGGGACACGTCAAAAAGTCATGGTAACCAGCTTGAAGGGGCTCCCATTGGCCAAATCTGGGACAACTTGACTATGAAAACAAATAAGAGTAATGAATTATAATTTACTAAATAAAAAAGGGAAGCCATAAATTCGGACTGATGTAAATTAATAAACTGAAGTTTAAGAAGAATGGGATGGCTGGGCATGGTGGCTCACGCCTGTAATCCAAGCACTTTGGCAGGCGGAGGCGGGTGGATCACCTGAGGTCAGGAGTTCGAGACCAGCCTGGCCAACATGGCAAAAGCCCCTCTCTACTAAAAATGCAAAAAATTAGCCGGGCATGGTGGTGGGTGCCTGTAATCCCAGCTACTCAGGAGGCTGAGGAATGAGAAGCACTTGAATCTGGGAGGCGGAGGTTGCAGTGAGCAGAGATCGCACCACGGTGCTCCAGCCCGGGAGACAGAGGGAGACTCCATCTCATTTAAAAGAAAATGAAAACAAGAATAATTAATAAAACATAAGATGTTCTTGGATAGCATAATTTAGTACCTTAAAAGATACCAATACTTCCAATATAATTTAATTTCCTGATTAAATATCCAATATATGAATTCAATCCAAACAGGTCTCTTTTTTGCTTAATGAAAAAAATTGATTCTGAAGTTGATATGGATGAAAAATGTGTGAAAATCACCAAGAACTTATTAAAAAAGATGAAGAGGAGGTGCTTCCCCCCCTGCCCCTTGAGACAGAGTCTCACTCTGTCACCTAGGCTGGAGTACAGTAGTGCTATTTTGGCTCACTGCAACTTCTGCTTCTGGGGTTCAAGCAATTCTCCTGCCTCAGCCTCCTGAGTAGCTGGGATTACAGGCGTGTGCCACCACACCTGACTAATTTTTATATTTTTAATAGAGACGGGGTTTCACCATGTTGGCTGGGCTGGTCTTGAACTTCTGACCTCGTGATCTGCCTGTCTTGGCCTGCCAAAGTGCTGGGATTACAGGCATGATCCACTGTGCCCTGCCGAGGTGCTTATTAAAATGTACAAAAATTACTGAATTCCAAACAATATGGTAATCATAAAGAAACAAAAAAATTGACGGAACAAAACAGAAGTATCCAGAAAGGCCCCAAATACATGTAGGAATTTAATACATAGGATAGTTGACTTTTCAAATTAGTAGGAAAAGAATGAATTATTTAGTAAATGATGTTAGGAAACCTCATATTTGAAGAAAGTAAAATCCCTGCCCTCAAGCCATATATTAAAAAATTCCTATGACAGCTTTATTGGCAAAATGTTGATAATTGAAGTGGAGTAACAGGAGTTTCATTATACCATGCTGTCTACTTTTGTGTTCGTTGGAGTTAAGAATTCCATGAGAAAGAGTAGATTTTAGTGGATAAGAACGAAGGCAGGTTGAGTTTTTGGAGTATGCCTAAAGAACACAAGAAGCTGGTCTGCATCTTTGATAGGATGTGGTAAGAATCCTCAACAATAGTCTAAGACTATCAGAATTCCACATTAAGCCAAGTCCTTGGAAAGCCCTTAACCTTAAAAGTGTTCTGTGCCACTAAATTTTGTTATGAACGTTTTACCACAATTAAAAAAACAAAACAGGCCGGGCACGGTGGCTCACACCTGTAATCCCAGCACTCTGGAAGGCTGAGGCGCACAGATCACCCGAGGTGGGGAGTTCGACACCAGCCTGACCAACATGGAGAAACCCTGTCTCTACTAAAAATACAACATTAGCCAGGCGTGGTGGTGCACGCCTGTAATCCCAGCTACTTGGGAGGCTGAGAGAAGAGAATCGCTTGAACCAGGGAGGCGGAGGTTACAGTGAGCTGCGATTGTGCCACTGTACTCCAGCCGGGGCAAAAAGAGCCAAACTCCATGTCAAAAAAACAAACAAATAAACCAAAAACTTTCTGTAGCATAATGCTGAAATAGGTCATAAGCAACTTCCTCTTCTCCTTTTTTTTTTTTTTTTGAGACGGTGTCTGGCTCTGTCGCCCAGGTTGGAGTGCAGTGGCCAGATCTCAGCTCACTGCAAGCTCCGCCTCCCGGGTTTACGCCATTCTCCTGCCTCAGCCTCCGGAGTAGCTGGGACTACAGGCGCCCGCCACCTCGCCCGACTAGTTTTTTGTATTTTTTTTAAGTAGAGACGGGGTTTCACTGTGTTAGCCAGGATGGTCTCGATCTCCTGACCTCGTGATCCACCTGTCTTGGCCTCCCAAAGTGCTGGGATTACAGGCTTGAGCCACCGCGCCCGGCCCTCTTCTCCTTCTTAAATAAACCCAGAAACTCCCTAAAAAAGAAGCTCATAGCAAAATGTAAGCAGAAATCTCCTTATTAAAATACTGAGAAGTCTTTGTTATTTTCAACTTAAGAATCAGCACAAATTTTATTACAATACAATATTAAAAAGAATTCTGGGCTGGGCGTGGTGGCTCACGTCTGTAATCCCAGCACTTTGGGAGGCCGAGGTGGGCAAATCACGTGGTCAGGAGATCGAGACCAGCCTGGCCAACAAGGTGAAACCCCGTCTCTACTAAAAATACAAAAATTAGCTAGGCATGGTGGAGTGTGCCTGTAGTAATCCCAGCTACTCAGAAGGCTGAAGCAGGAGAATCACTTGAACCAGGGAGTAGGAGGTTGCAGTGAGCTGAGATTGCATCACTGTACTCTAGCCTGGCAACAGAGCAAGACTCCATCTCGGGGAAAAAAAAAAAAAAGAAGAGAGAGAATTCTGCCTCTCAGAGAATTATTAATGCTTAAGGGTAGTTTTCCAAATTTCAGATAATAGCAATTCTACATTCTAAGATTACCTTACAAAATGTCCACTAAAGCCCAATGAAGAGAGATTTAAAAAGGATAGCAGGGCTGGGCACAGTGGCTCACACCTGTAATCCTAACACTTTGGGAAGACAAGGTAGGCGGATCACAAGGTCAGGAGTTTGAGACCAGCCTTGCCAACTTGGTGAAACCCCATCTCTGCTAAAATTACAAAAATTAGCTGGGCGTGGTGGTAGGCGCCTGTAATCTGAACTAGTCGGGAGGCTGAGGCAGGAGAATTGCTTGAATCTGGGAGGCGGAGGTGTCAGTGAGCTGAGAATATCCAGCCTGGGCAACACAGCAAGACTCTATATCAAAAAAAAAAAAAAAAGAGTATAGCAGAGGGCAGAACTGGGAGGAGGTAGTGGAGGCCAGAAAAAAAAAAAAAAAAAAAAAAAAAACACACACAAAGAAAAAATGAACAGCAGGGACATAAATCTTTTCATTATTATTATTCTTTTAAATAGAGACTGGGTCTTGCTATGTTGCCCAGGCTGGTCTCGAACTCCTGGCCTCAAGCAATCCTCCCACGCCAGTTTCCCAAAGTGCTGGGATTACAGGCACGAGCCACTGTGCCCAGCCAATCTTTTTATTAAGTCTAATATTGTGTATTACACTTACCTTGACGGGTTGATTCTAATTGAAAAACATATAGATGGTAATATACGTCCTGGAAAAAGTCCTTTTTGTCCTTGAGACAGTCACTGTTGCTTATTTACCTTCCCATAGATTTTGTGTCCCTACAAACAACATACATACACATACACACAGGTTTTGTTTCTTATACAAACTAGTATTGTAACTTGCTTTGTTGACATAATAGATACGCAAATAATTTCTTATCAAAAATTGTCTGCCTCTTGAAGAATTCTGTGCAAAATTTGGTAGATCAACTGTCTATACTTGCCTTGTTAAAACTCAATGCTTAAAGCAAAATTTTCTTTTGGTATCAAGTAAAAATAATTAAAAATATATGTTTATAGCTACTTTAAAATTTTAAAAACCCTTTAGTTTTTGGAGGTAGATCTATATTTGATCATATTTGTCTGTCTGCCTTCATCCATTCCCTCCTTCCTGAAGACAGTAACAGAGGCATAAAAGGTAAGTGGTATATACGACCTCACAGCATGGTTTACCAACTTCTGACTCTAAATACTTCACACATAACTATCAGCATAAGAGGCTTTTGAATATAACTCATATTATACAGATGGGAATATTAAAGCTTAGACTGATTTTTTTTTTTTTTTGAGACGGAGTCTTGCTGTGTCGCCCAGGCTGGAGTGCAGTGGCCGGATCTCAGCTCACTGCAAGCTCCGCCTCCCAGATTCACGCCATTCTCCTGTCTCAGCCTCCCAAGTAGCTGGGACTGTAGGCACCCATCACCATGTCCAGATAATTTTTGTGTTTTTAGTAGAGACGGGGTTTCACGGTGTTAGCCAGGATGGTCTCCATCTCCTTGACCTCAGGTGATTCGCCCGCCTCTGCCTCCCAAGGTGCTGGGATTACAGGCGTGAGCCACTGCGCCCAGCCTTCACCTCATTAATTTACAGCTGTCCAGAAAAAGGCAAGTCATTACGTGTCCCTAAAGTTCTTAATTATATCCAGTACTGTGTTACAGAGGAAATTCAGTAACAATATAAAATATCTGCTTTTCAGAAGCATATATTCTTGTCGAAGAGTAGACACGAGGCAGCTTATTAACCAATATAATGTCTGACCTGAAAATATAGGTGCTATTGAAAGTAATGAAATAATGAGATCAAGATGGGTGGGGACAGTTAAGAAGGGGGTTTTCTCTCATCACCTTTTTTCTTACTTTACAATCTAATTTCTGTCTTTACTCAATGGCAATTGTACCTTGAAGAATACTACTGACTTACTTGTCAAGGCCTTACTATTCAAAGGCCTTTCTCAGTTTTTAATAAGCCTCATGCCTTGAAAATACAGGACACACTGACCATTCCCTACTTACTAAGAATCTCTTCTCTTGGCTTCTCAGACACCACCTTATATGTCTTTAGTATACTTCTGTTTTCTTGTCTTTTTTTTTTTTTTTTTGAGACGGAGTCTCGCTCTGTCACCCAGGCTGGAGTGCAGTGGTGCAATCTTGGCTCACTGCACCCTCCACCTCCCAGGTTCAAGCAATTCTCTGCCTCAGCCTCTTGAGTAGCTGGGATTACAGGCACCTGCCACCACACCCGGCTAATTTTTGTATTTTTAGTAGAGACAGGGTTTCA
Source organism: Trachypithecus francoisi (assembly GCF_009764315.1). Classification (NCBI taxonomy): domain Eukaryota; kingdom Metazoa; phylum Chordata; class Mammalia; order Primates; family Cercopithecidae; genus Trachypithecus; species Trachypithecus francoisi. The sequence continues at coordinate 20,981,448 of NW_022681466.1, read as the reverse complement.
CCATCTTGGCCAGGCAGATTTTGAACTCCTGACCTTGTGATCTACCCACCTTGGTCTCCCAAAGTGCTGGGATTAAAGGCATGAGCCACCGTGCCAGGCCTATACTTCTGTTTTCAAATGAAGGCATGTCCCAAGATTTAGTTCTTATTCTTATGCTTTACTGTGTACTAAAGAATGGCTCATAAATCAACTGCACGGGTATACCTGGAGTGCTTGTTAAAATGCAGATTCCTGGGTCCTAGATCAGACCTACAGATTCAGAATCTCTAGGTGAGAAATGTAGGAATCTATCTTTCCTAAACACCCTCTCTAGGTGTTCTTTTTTTTTTTTTTTTAGACGGAGTCTCACACTGTTACCTAGGCTGGAATGCAGTGGCACGATCCCGGCTCACCACAACCTCCACCTCCCAGGTTCAAGCAATTCTCCTGCCTCAGCCTCCCAAGTAGCTGGGATTACAGGTGCTCACCACCCACACCCAGCTAATTTTTTATATTTTTGGTAGAGACGGGGTTTCACCATGTTGGCCAGACTGGTCTCAAACTCCTGACCTCAGGTGATCCGCCCACCTCTCAAAGTGCTGGGATTACAGGCATAAGCCACGGCGCCTGGCCCAGGTGTTTCTTAATAATGTTAAAGAGGGATCACCTAACTACTATAAAAACATTTATAAAATTGTGAATTTAGAGTTTCGCAATTCTTTTTTTTTTTTTTAAAGAAAACTGCAGAACAAGTAGACATTTCTCTTTTTGATCCTCCAATTAAGTTGTGCAATATACCAGGATAGAAATATAACAACAGTGCATTGCAGCAAGGTTTGATCATTAACTTACAAATTCAAATGTCTAGATGAAGATGAAATTTCTTAATCCAAATCCAACTGATAAAAAATGAATGTCAATGATGGCATGTGAGATTTAATACTCAAAAAAAGTCAAGGCCAAGAATCATTCTTTAGGCCAGGTGCAGTGGCTCATGCCTGTAATCCTAGCACTTTGGGAGGTGCCAAGACAGGTGGATGGGTTTGAGCTCAGGAGTTCTGAGACCAGCCTGGACAATATGGCAAAACTCTGTTTCTACAAAAAATACAAAAATTAGCCAGGCGTGGCACCTGTAGTCCTAGTTACTCAGGAGGCTGAGGTGGGAGGATCACCTGACCCTGGGAAATTGAGGTTGCAGTGAGCTGTGATTGTGCCACTGCACTCCAGCCTGGATGACAGAGTGAGACCTTGTCTCAAAAAAATAGTAATAATAATCATTCTTCAGACAAAACTCTTGTAAAGTGATTCAAAATGAAGGATGAGAATGGGGTAGAAGGAAGGTTGGACTGCAGAGACTTATCTTTTAGGTAATACCTTTTTGTACAGATCTGACTTTTGAAATAACATGTTTTAAATAATCAAACATAAAATTGGTTTTACTTCTGGTCATGGCTGAGTAAGCTTCCACTGAACTAACTTTCCACACACAGTTATAAATTCAGAGTGAAATATTAAAAATTACCACCTGAATGTATTGGAAAGTGAACAAAAACAGATAGATATTAAAGGAAGTAGGGGAATGACAATTTCTAGTTTTACAGCATTTATCCTGAGGGCAGGTTATATTTGGGACTCTCAGAGCATTTAGAAAATGGATAGAAACCTGCAAAGGAAAACTAGAGAACAGAATTCGGAGCAATCACATTGTAAATTGTGGAGAGATCCAATGTGAGGCAACACAAATTCTGTTCAAATTGCTGACTGACCTCTGAACACTGCACGCACAGGGCAGACTCCAAGCAGCTAAGGGTAAAAGAATTGAACTTATATTTGAGCTGGCACCCATGACAGGCTGTTTGGATACAGCAAAGTTAACTTATCTGCTAAAAAAATACATATATACTAAATAAAGATGGGGAGGAAAATCCTGATATAGTTTGAATGTTTGTCCCCTTCAAGTCTCATGTTGAAATGTGATCCCCAATGTTGGAGGTGGGACCTGCTGAGAGGTATTAGATCATGGGGCAGATACCTCACGAATGGCTTAGTACTACCCCCTTAATCATCAGTGAGTTCTCCTCCAGTTGTTCATAGATGATCTGGTTGTTTAAGAGTCTGGGACTTCCCTCTTTTCTCTCTTCTTCTCTTGCCATGTGATAAGCCAGCTCCCCCTTTGCCTTCCTCCATGATTAGAGACTTCCTAACTTCTTACCAGGAGTAGATGCTAGTTTCTGGTATATGCTGCAGAATCATAAGCCAAAATAAACCTCTTTTCTTTATAAATTACCCAGTCTCAGGTATTTAATTATGGCAATGCAAACGGACTGACACAAATCCAAAACTGAATACGAAAATAAATGAGTGAAATGAACTATACCCTAAATGAATAACCTAAAGAACTAATCAAAGTTAACTTATAAAAAATTATTGCCAGGTGCAGTGGCTCACACCTGTAATCCCAGGCATTCCAAGCCAGCCTGGGCAACATGGTGAAAACCCATCTCTATAAAGAAATACAAAAATTAGCTGGGAGTGGTGGCACCCACCTGTGGTCCTAGCTGCTAGAAAGGCTGAGGTGGGGGGATCATCTGAGACTGGAAAGATCAAGGCTACAGTGAGCCATAATCACGCCAATGCACTCCAGCCTGGGTGACAGAGCAAGACCCTATCAAAAAAATTTTTTTAGAGATGGGGTCTTGCTCTGGATGGGGTCTTGCTCTGTCACCCAGGCTGGAGTGTAGTCGTGCTATCATATACCTCACTGCAGCCTCAAACTCCTGGGCTCAGGCAATCCTTTCATCTCAGCCTCCCAAGTAGTTAGGACTACAGGTGCACACCACACCTGGCTAATATATATACACACACGCTTTAGTAGAGATAGGGCTCTATATTGCCCAGGATGGTCTTGAACTCCTGGCCTCAAACAATCCTCCTGTCTTGGCTTTTTTTTTTGAAACAGGGTCTCACTCTGTCACCCAGACTGGAGTGCAGTGGAGCATCTTGTCTCACCGCAACCTCTGCCTCACAGGCTCAAGTGATTGTCCTGCCTCAGCTCCTGAATAGCTGGGATTACAGGTGTGTGCCACCACGCCCGTCTCCACTAATTTTTGTATTTTTAGTAGAGATGGAGTTTCACTATGCTGGCCAGGCTAGTCTCAAACTCCTGACCTTAAACAATCCACCCACCTCGGCCTCCCAAAGTGCTGGGATTACAGATGTGAGCCACTGCACCCAGCCCTGTTTTGGCCTTTAAAAGTGTTAGGATTACAGCCATGCACCAACATACCCAGCCTCAAAGTTAACTTCTAAACTCAGTATTTTCTTTAGATTATCAGGCTAAAGACAAAAAGCAAAAAACAAAAAAGATAAATAATAAGCTCCAATTAGATTTTCTTCACAGTGGTATGGGTTAATCACTTTATGTGCTTTCTAGGATTAAGTAAGCATATTATGGAGTTATATTTCTTCCCTAGAGAAAGAAGTTAAAAATACAGAAAGGGCCGGGCGCGGTGGCTCAAGCCTGTAATCCCAGCACTTTGGGAGGCCGAGACGGGCGGATCACGAGGTCAGGAGATCGAGACCATCCTGGCTAACATGGTGAAACCCCGTCTCTACTAAAAATACAAAAAAAAAACTAGCCGGGCGAAGTGGCGGGCGCCTGTAGTCCCAGCTACTCCGGAGGCTGAGGCAGGAGAATGGCGTAAACCCGGGAGGCGGAACTTGCAGTGAGCTGAGATCCGGCCACTGCACTCCAGCCCGGGCGACAGAGCAAGACTCCGTCTCAAAAAAAAAAAAAACAAACAGAAAGGAGGAGGAACAGAATGAACCCTAAAGTAATAGACTTGGTATTATTGGAGGTGTCAATATGAACTAGGTATGTTTGCTTATGTAAGAGGATTATAGTTTTTAATCTATCCAGCCATCTATACAGATATAGATATGGGCAGATATAAAATTATGTGAGATGTACACATGCACCCCCCAAAAACCATGTATTTATCAAAGTACATCCATCCACAAGGAGATAAAAAAAAAATACATCCACAACCAAACATGTATTTCTTGTTTTATTTTGTTTTTTTGAGACAGTCTCGCTCTGTCGCCCAGGCTGGAGTGCAGTGGCACAATCTCACCTCACTGCAAGCTCTGCCTCCTGGGTTCACAACATTCTCCTGCCTCAGCCTCCCGAGTAGCTGGGACTACAGGCGCCCGCCACCATGCCCAGGTAACCAAACATGTACTTCTTAGCTCTGTCTGATGAGAAAGTCTAGAAGCAATGACACCCAGGAGTAATGAGCATATCTAGCATAAAGACTGTATAGTTTCTGGCCGGGTACAGTGGCTCTTGCCTGGAATCCCAGCACTTTGGGAGGCTGAGGTGGGTGCAACACATGAGGTCAGGAGTTTGAGACCAGCCTGGCCAACATGGTGAAACCCCATTTCTATTAAAAATACAAAAAATAGCTGGGTGTGGTGGCAGGTGCCTGTAATCCCAGCTACTTGGGAGGCTGTGGCAGGAGAATCGTTTGAACACGGGAGGCAGAGATTGCAGTGAGCCGAGATCGCGCCACTGTACTCCAGCCAGGGCAACACAGAGAAACTCTGTCTCAAAAAAAAAAAAAGATTGTTGTTTATAAATACCATTCTCTACTAAAAAAATTACAAGGGCTCCTTCGAGAAATGATTGATTCCAGGACTGAATCAAGGGAGGTATAAGAAGGGTCTGAAACACCTTGTGCCAGAAAACAAGGAAGTGCTCAATGAATGATAGGAATATATTCAAAGGACAAAGGACACAGCTGGATGGGGATCCCACTGAAACAATTTGAGCATCAAAATAATGATAACCCAAATGAGGTAACAATGCACTGAATATATTAGCAATCCATGAATCCATACTGATATAAACACAAACAAATAACAAACTGGATCCAAGAGAAAGCTCTTCTTTACAGTGGAACTCCAACTAATAACATGTGGAAGTAACAGCAAATTTAGAAAATCATAATCATATTGCAACTGCAATAGTAATAACTGTTTCAGGAAAGAATCAAACTAGTGAGTCAAAGTTGTATGAGAAACAAGATATTTACAATGTCATGGCTAGGCACAGTTGCTCATGCCTGTAATTCTAGTGCTTTTGGAGGCCAAGGTGGGAGGGACCAGTTGAGGCCAGGAGTTCAAGGCAGCCTAGGCAACATAATGAGACCTCCATTTCTACAAAAAATTTAAAAATTAGCCAGGCATGGTGGGGCATGCCTGTAATCCCAGCTACTCAGGAGACAGAGGTGGGAGGATTGCTTGAGTGCAGGAGTTCAAGGGTGCAGTGAGCTTTCACTGACCACTGCACTTCAGCCTGGGTAACAGAGCAAGACTCTGTCAAAAAAATAAATAAATAAAATAGAATAAAATAATAAAATAAATACAATGTCTCAAAGTATTTTACCATAGGACATTATTTAAACAAAGGGAAAAAATAGTAACATGACAATGAAGAAATCTGGCAGATACTCCTCAGACCTAATGATGAAAGCTGACATCACCAGTACTAGGACAAATAGACATCTTATGCCTATGTTATCATACAGTTAGAAGGATACTACTTCTACGATACTCTGACCCAAATCCGTAAGTTAAATTTAATTATGAGGCACATTCTACAAAGTAACTGGCCTATAATCTTCAAAACTGTCAATGTTGTGAAAGACAAAGGCTGAAAAATTGTTGCGGATTAAATACATCCAAAGAGACTTGACAAATAAATGTAATCTGTGATACTGGCTGGAACTGAATCAAGAAGAAAAATATTTTCCCCCTTTACTATAAAGGATATAAATGAAAAAATATTAATAACTAGAACAGGGTCTCTGGATTACATAATAGTATGAGACAATGCTCGTATCTTCACTTTGATTACTGTACTGTGGTGTTTTCTTTCTATCTATCTATCTATCTATCTATCTAGATATATATGTATATATAATGTTTTTGTTTTTAGAAAATACTGCAGCCTTTCAGGGGTAAAAAGCATCATGTCTATAACTTATCTCTAATGGTTCAGAAAAAAACAGAGAGAAAAAAGGTCAGGTATGGTGGCTCACACCTGTAATCCCAGTGCTTTGGGAGGCCAAGGCAGGAGGATCACTTGAGGCCAGGAGCTCGAGATCAGCCTGAGCAACATAGCAAGACCTTGTCTCTACAAAAAAAAAAAGAAAAAAAAAAATTAAAACAAATTAGCCAGGTGTGATGGCACATGCTTGTAGCCCTAGCTACTAGCTGGAATGGGAGAGTTGCTTGAGTCCAGGAGTTTGAGGCTGCAGCGAACTATGATTGTGTCACCTGCACTCCAACCTGGGTGACACAGCAGGGCTCTGTCTCAAAAAAATCAAAAATAGAATGGGTGTGGTGGCTCACACCTGTAATCCCAACACTTTGGGAGGCTGAAGCAGGCAGATCACCTGAGGTCAGGAGTTCAAGACCAGCCTGGTCAACATGGTGAAACCCTGTCTCTAGAAAAATACAAGAAAAAGTAGCCAGGAATGATGGCGGCTGCCTGTACTCCTAGCTACTCGGAAGGCTGAGGCAGGTGAATCATTTGAACCTGGGAGGCTGAGGTTGCAGTGAGCCGAAATCACACCACTGCACTCCAGCCTGGGCAACAGAGTGAGACTCTGTCTCAAAAAATAAAAAATAAAAATGAATAAAAAATAAAAAATAGGCTAGGTGCAGTGGCTCATGCCTGTAATCCCAGCACTTTGGGAGGTTGAGGCAGGTGGATCACATAAGGTCAGAAATTCAAGACCAGCCTGGCCAACACAGTGAAACCCCAGCTCTACTAAAACTACAAAAATTAGCTGAACATAGTGGTGTGTGTCTGTAATCCCAGCTACTGGGGAGGCTGAAGCAGGAGGATTGCTTGAACCTGGGAAGCGGAGGTTGCAGTGAGCCAAGATCACACCACTAACACACCAGCCTGGGTGACAGAGCAAGACTCCGTCTCAAAAATAATCAAATAAATTAATTCATTAAATAAATAATTTATTTTTTAAAGAAAAAGAAAGAAAATGAGGGGCCAAACAGGGCCAAAGTCTCTCCCTGAGAGACTAAAACATCCAATGTACTCTACAGAGTGTTTTTATTTTTCCTCCAGGAAATGGAACGATGAGCTTGACAATATTAAAACAAATGACAATTAGGCAGAAACAAACAAACCAGGGAGAAAATAATCAGAAAGGCAGCATCCAATTTACAAGTGGAGTACATGTTCAAAATTTGTAAATTCTCCAAGAGAAATAATATTATAAATGATGGCTAACTTGCCAGGCAAACCTTTAAAAAAAATCCTGAATTACAATATTATGTACTATGCAAAGAGCTTGGGCCTCTAATCTTGTAGCATACCTGAATCAAAGTTCTTTTCCTCTGCCCACAAAAAGTACTCAACAATCTCTCTCATGGGACTACATGCATGTGCCACCACACCTGGCTAATTTTTATTTTTGTTTTGTTTTTTGAGACAGTCTCGTTCTGCGCCCAGGCTGGAGTACAGAGGCATGATTTTTTACAGTCTCCTCCCGGGTTCAAGCAATTCTTCTGCCTCAGCCTCCCGAGTAGCTGGGATTACAGGTGTGTGCCATCATGCCCAGCTAATTTTTGTATTTTTAGTAGAGATGGGGTTTTACCATGTTAGTCAGGCTGGTCTTGAACTCCTGGCCTCAGGTCTTCTGCCCACCTTGGCCTCCCAAAGTGCTGGGATTACAGGTGGGAGCCATCACGCTCAGCCTAATTTTTGTATTTTTGTAGATACGGGGTACTACTCTTTAAGTCACAGCTAATTTGTCTCATTTCCTGGGAAGCATTTTCTGTCTAGGTTTAAAGCCCTACATGTGAGATTGCTCTAATGACCTAGGCAAAACCTCTTTTCTAGCTCTATATTGATTATTTCCAGGCCTGTTCTCTCTACTGCCCTGTGAGCTCCTTGAGAACAGTGATTATTTCTATTTCCAGCATAATGTCTGGAACATTGTAGGCACTCAACAAATGTTTGTAGCCACATTAAACTTTAAGGAAAGGTAATTTCATTATTTCTATACATCTCATGTCCCTCATAAAGAACATCAGTTGTCATCCCACATAGAGAAACTCTCCTAAATGACTAAATCTGTTTGTCTCTTCATTAAATAAACAGCCCTGCACTGTAATGGTTTGAATATTTCTATTACTAGTTTTTGTATTTTATACTTTTATGTTTGTTTGTTTGTTTGTTTTGAGACGGAGTCTCGCTCTGTCGCCCAGGCTGGAGTGCAGTGGCGCTATCTCGGCTCACTGCAAGCTCCGCCTCCCGGGTTTAGCCATTCTCCTGCCTCAGCCTCCCGAGTAGCTGGGACTACAGGCGCGCGCCACCTCGCCCGGCTAGATTTTTGTATTTTTTCAGTAGAGACGGGGTTTCACCATGTTAGCCAGGATGGTCTTGATCTCCTGACCTCGTGATCTGCCCGTCTCAGCCTCCCAAAGTGCTGGGATTACAGGCTTGAGTCACCGTGCGCGGCCTATTCTTTCTTATAATAAACCATAGTTTTGTGTATGACTACATGATGAGTCCTATGAATCCTCCTGCACATCACCACACCTGTGGATGGATCTAGGGGACCCCAACACAGTATGAATTGCTGCCTTTTTCCTTTCTTTTTTCTTTTTTAAGAGACAGGGCCTAACTATGTTACGCTGGTCTCTAACTCCTGGCCTGAAGCAATCCGTCTGCCTCAGCCTCCCAAGTAGCTGAGATTATAGGCATGAGTCACCACACCTGGCTCTCTACTTACTATTTTAGACAAAGAAAAAAAATTCAGCTAATCCATTCTTTCCATTTCAGTTCATAAAGTTCATCTCTTACCCACTTACACAGATATATTGGTCACATTATAACCCAACACCAGAAGAGTTGAAAAAATGAGAAAAAAATTTCATATTCTTTTTTACCTCAATCCTTTAAAAAATTTCATATTCTTATAGTTAATAACAGTCCTTATTCTGAAACCGCATATTATAACCAAAAGGGCACGGTGCAGACTCAGCAGTCTTTATCACTTAATGTCATTTTTATAGTTATCAACATCATCCTCAGTAGGAATCTCTGAGGGCTGGGCATGGTGACTCATGCCTGTAATCCCAGCACTTTGGGAGGCTGATCACGAGGTCACGAGATTGAGACCATCCTAGCTAACATGGTGAAACCCCGTGGAACAGGAATTAAAAGAAATTAAAGAATGTGTAATCAAAAACTCAGTTGTATGTAAGAAAACCCAATTCCCCCTGAGGAAGAGAAAGAGCTGGAGTCCTTTAAAATTAACTGCCTGTTTTTCCTTCTGCGGCTAGTGAGCCTTATCTCTCCACTTCCCAGGCATTGTGAAGACTCTTTCTCGGCTGTGCAGCTGCAAGGTCACTAGACAGATAATCTCAAGTCGTAAAACATGCTGTTCCTTAAAAAGTAAGAAATGATGTAATGCATGTCTTAACTGAATAACTGTCCTTGTTTCTCGCTTCTGTAATATGCATCCCCCTGCACAGATCTCCCCCCGCCCCATGAAATGCTTAAAAGATAGCTTGACTCTTTGTTCGAGGCTCAGTCCTTTGGATGTTAATCCAACTGGGTCAATGCACCTAAATAATTAGATAATTCCTCCTCAGCCCCTCGGTCTCTCTGATTCCTTAATTATCCTGCTGCACTGTCTCTACTAAAAATGCAAAAAATTAGCCGGGTGTGGTGGCACATACTGTTGTCCCAGCTAATCAGGAGGCTGAGGCAGGAGAATACTTTGAACCCAGGAGGCGGAGGTTGCAGTGAGCCGAGATTGCACCACTGCACTCCAGCCTGGGCAACAAAGCAAGACTCTGTCAAAAAAAAAAAAAAAAAGGATTTTTTGAGAAACAACTCACTTCACAGCAGCTCTTAGAAAACACAGTCTTTGTCTTAGAAACATAAACATTCATTTTTCAAGTGGTACACCTAAGTACATATGGTTTTGCTCTAAGAAGTAGTACTGTCAATCTTGCTAACTGAATTTCATATTATGCAAACAGTGGATTCCAGCTTGTTAAACCAACCATTAATCACAAACTTTGTTTCAATAGGGAAGGAAGAGAATCAGTATAAAAGGGGAAACAGGCTGGGCGCAGTGGCTCATGCCTGTAATCCTAATACTGTGCGCGGCTAAGGGGAGAGGATTGCTTGAGGCCAGAAGTACAAAACCAGCCTGGTCAACAAAGTGAAGACCCCATCTCTACAAAAGGAAAAAAAAAAAAAAAATTAGCCGGGCATAGCGGATCATGTGTGTAGTGCCAGCTACTCAGGAGCTGAGGAAGAGGATCAATCGTTTAGGCCCCCGAATTTGGGACTGCCATTATCATCCCACTGTATTCCAGCCTAGGCAACACCTGCCTCAGAATAGAATAGAATAGAACAGAATAGAAGAGAATAGAAGACTAGACTAGGCCGGGCGCGGTGGCTCAAGCCTGTAATCCCAGCACTTTGGGAGGCCGAGACGGGCGGATCACGAGGTCAGGAGATCGAGACCATCCTGGCTAACACCGTGAAACCCCGTCTCTACTAAAAAAATACAAAAAAAAACTAGCCGGGCGAGGTGGCGGGCGCCTGTAGTCCCAGCTACTCGGGAGGCTGAGGCAGGAGAATGGCGTAAACCCGGGAGGCGGAGCTTGCAGTGAGCTGAGATCCGGCCACTGCACTCCAGCCTGGGCGATAGAGCGAGACTCCGTCTCAAAAAAAAAAAAAAAAAAAAAAGACTAGACTAGACTAGAATAAAATAGAAGAACCAAGAACACTCACTTAAATTATTGGTAATTTGGCTGTAAGCACTGCAAATACATGGAAATAATATGGTCCTAAAAACACAATTGTTTTTGTAGGTTAATATATGTCTGATGAAATGATATAATATGTAATTTAAAATCTAAACAAACCAAATGTTGTGTATTTATTAAACTGCACTTTTAAAAATAGCCAATACACAGAAACTCAAAAGACAAACACAAATTTAAAAGACACAGAAAAGCTGAGCAACAAAATAAGCAGTGAGGGTAACAATGTAACTCACAGACTAAAACAAATATCCATGAGTCTATAGTATACATAACTATAAATAGGACAGATGGGAAAGCTCTGCCTTACAGTAGAATTTCAATTAATGAAAGTAGAAGGCTGGGGGCGGTGGCTCACACCTGTAATCCCAGCAATTTGGGAGGCCAAGGTGGACAGATCACTCAAGGTCAGGAGTTTGAGACCAGCCTGGCCAACATGGTGAAACCCCATCTCTACTAAAAATACAAAAATTAGCCCGGTGTGGTGGCACACACCTGTAATTCCAGCTACTCGGGAGGCTGAGGCAGGAGAATCACTTGAACCTGGGAGGCGGGGGTTGCAGTGAGCAGAAATTGCACCACTGCATTCCAGCCTGGGCAACAGTGTGAGACACTGCCTCAAAAAAAAAAAGAAAGTAGAAAGAATTGGGCAGACAGAAACCACCACAGTAGCAAACTCCACAATGTTAACCTTCATATAACATCATGGATGTTAAAAATAATAAACAAAAAAAGTAACAATGTATAATGTAGTCTCAATGTAGCTCTAGTCATAGTAAATTTATTCATTACAAAGAATAACATAATTCTGCAGTGGATAAGCTGAAAGATACCACCTTAACTAAGTGACCAAAGTTAGTATCACCAGTAACAAGCATAACTGACATCATGTACCTCTTGTTGACACATGGACAAGGGTATACTACCATTTCTACAGTATACTTGTCAAACTGCATAACTTGAATTATGAGAAAACAAGAGTAAACATCAGACAAAGCTAAATTCAGGATATTCTATTTTAAAACTGACTAATATTCTTTAAAATTATCAAGGCTGGGTACAATGGTTCATGCCTATAATTCCAGTACTTTGGGAGGCTGAGGTGGACAGATCACTCAAGGTCAGGAGTTTGAGCCCAGCCTGGCCAACATGGTGAATCCCGTCTCTACCAAAAAATACAAAAACTAGCCAAGTGTGGTGGTGCACACCTGTAGCCCTAGCTACTCAGGAGGCCGAGGCAGGAGAATCCCTTGAACCTAGGAGGTGGAGGTTACAGTGAGCCAAGACCATGCCACTGCACTCCAACTTGGGAGACAGTGAGACCCTGTCTCAAAAAAAAAAAAAAGATCAGCCTGGGCAACACAGTGAGACACCATCTGCCCCATCTGTATAAAAAAAGAAAATTAGCCAGGCCAGAATTTAAGAGTAGCCTGAGTAACACAGCGATACCCCATCTCTACGAAAATTTAAAAATTAGGCAGGTGTGGTGGCATGTACCTGTAGTCCCAGCTACTTGGGAGGCTGAAATGGGAGGGTCACTTCAGGCTGAGAGGTCAAGGCTGCAGTGAGCTGTGTTTGCACCACTGCAGTCCAGCTTGAGTGACAGAAGGAGACTTTTCTATATTCAGCAGGAAATCCTGCTGTATTTCCTGCTTCTCTGTTGAAGCTGTGGATAAAATCCTGTTCTTAGAAGAGCAAGGAGGCATAACAATTTAATGTAATGTGTAATCCTGGACTGAATCCTGTGCCAAAAAGAGAATACTACCGTACAGTTGAAGAATTTGAATAAGGTTTGTAGATTAGTTCACAGAACTGTTTTTTTTTTTTTTTTTGAGTCTTGCTTTGTTACCAGGCTGGAGTGCAGTCGCACGTCATCTTGGTTCACTGCAACCTCCACCTGCTGGGTTCGATTCCGCTGTCTCAGCCTCCCGAGTAGAGCTGGAACTACAGGCGCATACCACCACAGCTGGCTAATTTTTTTTTTGTATTTTAGTAGAGACGGGGTTTCACCACGTTGGCCAGGATGGTCTTGATCTCCTGACCTTGTGATCTGTCTGTCCCAGCCTCCCAAAGTGCTGGGATTACAGGCATGAGTCACTGCGACTGGCTTTTTTTTTTTTGAAATGCAGTCTCACTTTGTCGCCCAGGCTGAAGCGCAATGGCACTCACTGCAACCTCTGCCACCCTGGGTTCAAGCGATTCTCTTGCCTCAGCCTCCCAAGTAGCTGGGATCACAAGTACCCGTTGCCACCATGCCCAGCTAATTTGTGGGGTTTTTGTTTATTTTTTTGAGATGGAGTCTCGCTCTGTTGTCAGGCTGGAGTGCAGTGGCGTGATCTTGGCTCACTGCAACCTCTGCCTCCCGGGTTCAAGCGATTCTCCTGCCTCAGCCTCCTGAGTGGCTGGGATTACAGGCATGTGCCACCATGCCTGGCTAATTTTTGTATTTTTAGTAGAGATGGGGTTTCACCATGTTGGCCAGGCTGGTCTCAATCTCCTGACCGTGTGATCTGCCCACCTTAGCCTCCCAAAGTACTGGGATTTTAAGTGTGAGCCACTGTGCCCTTCCAACAGTCCTGTTTCAATGCTAATTTCCTTTTTTTTTTTTTCATGTCATAAGTTTATTGACAAACATATCTAGTATGCCATATGAGTTAGAGTTTGATCCATTTCCAGGGGCTGCATCTCTTAAAATGCTCTTCTTATCTGTTAAATGGATGAACTGAAACATCCTTATGATTTAAGCAATTAGTGTCTTACTAGAAGAAGGGTGTAGCAAATGCTGATCCAAAGTACAAACACATCTTAGCTAGTAACGCCCACTTGGTTTCCACTGAAAATGGCAAATTCTTCCCAGGACCCTCCTCATAGTGGCTCCTACGGACCACAGAGGTTGTGAACCTCTGGATGCTCTGGCCCAACATAGCGCTGCTGGAAGCTCTGAGAAAGGCGCAGAGACCAAAGACGGATGAAATGGCAGCACCTCACCAAGACCTTGTTTTCACAACCTCGTTCCCCCGTGCTCAAGGACCGAAAGGAAAGATGGGAAATCTCAATGTCAATTTCCTGATTTTGATAACTGATATTGTTGAGATGTAAGGTGTTAATTGAGAAAGCTGAAGTATAAATTCTCTGTCCTATTTTTAGAGCTGTTTAAGTATGACATTATTTCAAAATGAAAACTTAAAAATAAGAACATCTAAAAAAAAAAAGATACAGAAAAGCCTACTGAAAAGTCAGTTTTTCTTATCTTCCTATTACCCAGTTATCTTTCCCAGAGGCATCTACTGTTCCAGTCATAAAAACCACATATTTTAAAGTAATTTTGAACCATTACTTAAACTTTTAAAGATATATTAAACTCAATGAATTTTTTAAAATTACAAATACCCCAAAGTGAATTTATTAAAATTTATGCTGACCAATTGTTTTCTATCTAGTAAATGTCAAAGATATCAAAAAAGCCTCTGTGCTATTTGGCTTTAATTGTTTAAACAAAGTTTTGCTTTTTTTTTTTTTTTTTTGTAACACCGCAAGGTTTCATCATGGGTTTTGAACAAAATTTCAAAATTTCAACCAACTATTTTACATACTTAAATCAATGTTTTGTATACTTAAATACATTCATAAGTATTAAGTGTTTTGTGGTGTCAAATCTGTTTCCTTCCTTTCCAGGATATTAATTTCACTTGGCGTCCAATTGAGGAAGGATTTGTTTCCAACATTAAGTTCAGAATTGGTTGTTTGGATTTCAAGTTCATTTCCCCCATAGAAATTATATAATAAATGGTAGTTAGATTCCCTGATTAGCTTAGAAAGGAACCAATTTAACCTATAATGTATATAAGAATTATTCCAATATAACACATATAAATTCAAATCAAGCTCTTAATGATAAAAATGTTGCTATAGATAAAATATCTCCAATGTTCCAACTTGAGAAAACAGGCACATATCTTCTTTCAAATGAGAGGCAGAGGTCATGCCGGAAAATCGTTACATAACTCTACATTGTAGTCCATATTGAAGACTGAAGAGCACAGGCAGAATTAAGGAGAGAAGGTTCATATGTGACTGTGTGTTCATATGGTACCTACAGGACTGTTTACATATGTTCATATACCCCTCCCATATACTTCCTCACTCCATCACTATTAGGCTTGGACATGTGACTCGCTTCAGGCAACGGAATGTAAGTAATGTAATATTATATATATATAATTTATATTATAATATAAATGTAAGCTGTATCAAAGATCACTTAGGTGACCTGGCTTGGTATGTTGTGCACCTGTCCTCAGTCTTGAAGGAAAAAAACCACTGAGATTTATGACTTGTTTGTGATAGCAAAGTCTGGTTGATTTAGAAGTCTCTCCTCATCTAACTTCACTTGTAATGTCATCTGTGTGGTAACTGTGCACCTTATAGCTCATCAATATGTACTAGAGTGAGGTTAGAAATGATGACAAAAGCTGGAAAGAGCACGAGTAGGCAATGCTGCAGTCTAAAGAATTTCAGAAAATGTTATCTGTAGTACCCTCATCTCTTTGATGGATTTATTTAATTAAAAGGCTTCCTACTGCTCCCCACTCCTATCCTGCAATTTGGTCTTTGCATGGTAGTCAGACTAATTATTTAAAAACAGAAACCAGTTTATGTATTTATGTTATACCCCTGTCTAATCATGAGGGGTTTTGTAGGCCATGGTATGGAATTTCGAGTTTCATGGTGAAAGCGAAAAACTCTAGAAGTAATAAAAACTAAAAATGTAAACCATAACACAGTAGGCCAGTTACCAGACTCAAGTAATTTTCCTAAATCTTAGTGAACCTTAAGTGAGATACTGTAGGCCGGGTACAGTGGCTCAAGTCTGTAATCCCAGCACCCCAAGAGGCCGATGTGGGAGGACTGCTTGAGCCCAGCAGTTCAAGACTATCCTGGGCAACACAGTGAGATCACCTCTCTCTACAGAAAATTGAAAAAAAAAAAAAAAGAAAAAGTCAGAGCCAGGCGCAGTGGCTCACGCTTGTAACCCCAGCACTTTTGGGAGGCTGAGGCAGGCAGATCACAAGGTCAGGAGATCGAGACCATCCTAGCTAACACGGTGAAACCCTGTCTCTACTAAAAAATACAAAAAACTTAGCCAGGCATGGTGTCGGGCGCCTGCAGTCCCAGCTACTCAGGAGGCTGAGGCAGGACAATGGCGTGAACCCAGGAGGCAGAGCTTGCAGTGAGCTGAGATTGCACCACTGCACTCCAGCCTGGGTGACAGAGTGAGACTCCGTCTCAAAAAAAAAAAAAAAAAAAAAAAAGTCAGACATGGTGACATGTGCCTGTAGTCCCAGCTACTCAGGAGGCTGAGGTGGGAGGACTGCTTGAGCCTGGGAGGTCGAGGCTGCACTAAGTGCAGTAAGCCATGATTGTGCCACTGCACTCCAGCCTGGGTGACAGAGCAAGACCCTGTCTTAAAACCAAACAAAAAACCTATGTTACTGTACATACAAGAATAAAGAAAAGGGAAAATATGTATATCAAATGATATAATTAGTACAAGTTGGAACAGAAAAAGTTGGTAGTAAATTTTGAAATATCTTGATTGACATCTAAAAAATGTAGAGTAACATTGTTCAAAGCAATCAAATTTAAAAATTCAGGCCGGGCGCGGTGGCTCAAGCCTGTAATCCCAGCACTTTGGGAGGCCGAGACGGGCGGATCACGAGGTCAGGAGATCGAGACCATCCTGGCTAATACGGTGAAACCCTGTCTCTACTTAAAAATACAAAAAACTAGCCGGGCGAGGTGGCGGGCGCCTGTAGTCCCAGCTACTCGGGAGGCTGAGGCAGGAGAATGGCATAAACCCGGGAGGCGGAGCTTGCAGTGAGCTGAGATCCGGCCACTGCACTCCAGCCTCGGTGGCAGAGCAAGACTCCGTCTCAAAAAAAAAAATAAATAAATAAAATAAAAATTCAGATACAGATACTATACATATATGAAAATTAGCAAAAAGTTTAAGAAAATTTAAACAGACAAATATGACATACACACAAAAAAACACCATAAAATTAGTATTCAGACTCACCGTAACAGGAGTTCTTTGGGAAGTTTTTTATTGATTACAGCTTCATCACTATTTGAGAACATCTGCAAAAACAAAATCATAGTGTCAAGTGTTACTTAATATTTTATTACAGAATGTTCAACTCAATAGTTTAGAGGCAATGCTCTCAGGAAAGAAGTAAAAAAAAATATAGTGGGTATCATAAACCAAAGTCATAATTTTGGAGACTCTTTAAGATGAAAAAGATCTTTGAGGCATTTAATTCATTCCCTGTCTCCAAAGAAAAAGAACTAATAGCAGTCAGGATACATTATGTACCAGATACTGTTTCAGGTGTTTTCACATATTAATGGTTTTAATCTTCATACCATCCCTATTATCTTCACTTTACAGATAGGAAGCTTAGTTACCAAAGGTCTACTGCTCAGAGGCCGGGCGCAGCAACTCACATCTGTAATTCCAGCACTTTCAGAGGCTGAGGCAGGCACATTGCTTGAGCTGAGGAGCACTTTCAGAGGCTGAGGCAGGCACATTGCTTGAGCTGAGGAGTTTTTTTTTTTTTTTGAGACAGAGTCTTGCTCTGTTGCCCAGTCTGGAGTGCAGTGGCATGATCTCAGCTCACTGCAACCTCTGCTTCCCAGGTTCAAGCGACTCTCCTGCCTTAGTCTCCTGAGTAGCTGGGGTTACAGGTGTGTGCCACCATGCCTGGCTACTTTTTGTTTGTTTTTGAGACTGAGTCTCACTCTGTCACCCAGGCTGGAGTGCAGTGGTACGATCTTGGCTCACCGCAACCTCTGCCGCCTGGGTTCAAGCGATTCTCCTACCTCAGCCTCCCGAGTAGCTGGGATTACAGGTGCCTGCCACTGCACCCAGCTAATTTTTGTATTTTTAATACAGACGGGGGTTTCACCAACTTGGTCAGGCTGGTCTTGAACTCCTGACCTCGTGACCCACCTGCCTTGGCCTCCCAAAGTGCTGGGATTGCAGGCAAGAGCCACCGTACCCAGCCAACATGTCCAAACTCCGTCTCTACCAAAAAACACAAAAAATTAACCACGCATAGTGGTGTGCGTCTGTGGTCCTAGCTACGTGGGAGGCTGAGGTGGGAGGATTGCCTGAATCAGAGAAGTGAAGATAGCAGTGCGCCGAGATCACACCACTGCATTCCAGCCTCAGCGAGAGAGTGAGAACTCCTCTCCAAAAAAAAAAAAAAAAAAAGGTTTACTGCTCAGCTCACATCACTATGGAGTGACTATTTTAATATGCCATTAAGAGAAGGTGACTCCCCAAACTGGGCTCACATTTACTTGTTCAAGGAGATGTTCAGAAATCTGGAATAGCAACTATTCTCTTTTGGCCAGGCACAGCGGCTCACACTTGTAATCCCAGAACTTTGGCAGGCTGAGATGGGTGGATCACCTGAGGTGAGGAGTTCGAGACCAGCCTGGCCAACATGGCGAAACCCCGTCTCTACTAAAAATACAAAAAAATTACCCGGGTGTGGTGGCACACGTTTGTAGTACCAGCTGCTCGGGAGACTGAGGCGTGAGAATCACTTGAACCCCAGGCTGCAGAGCTTGAAGTGAGCCGAGATGGCGCCCCTACACTCCAGCCTGGGTGACAGAGCAAGACTCCATCTCAATAAGAATAAAAGTTAAAAAAGGAAAATATTCTCTTTCATGTTTATATATTGTGCAGAAAACCAATAGTGCTTCATAACTGCCACCATAGCATTCTTCATGCACTCAAGTGATCATTTAACAAAATAATCAAATTACTCACAGTGAGTACTTTTAATGAGAGCCACCATTTTTGCCACAAAGGAGATCATGACTATAAGCTTGTCTAGTAAGCTATATAAAAAATCAAATACCATACACAATCAAAAGCCCAGTAAAAATGGCACATACACATGTGACCAAAGCTGAGAGAAATATGTTCCATCGCTGCTATTAAGTACTGCAGAAATTCCTCTTAAGGTCATGCAATAAACATTACTGAATACCCTATCAGGCACTTTTCTAGACAATGGGATAAAAAGAAAATAAGACACTATCTCTGTCCTTAAGGAGCTCTTGCACTACAATGAAGAAAACAAAAGCAAGCAAATAATTTGCTAATTACTATAGATAGATGACAAGAGATATAAGAGACAACAAAGAATGGCACAATGAATTCTACCTGGATGTGTATCTAATTTGAGTCTTAAAAGAAGGCCAGAAATTAGCTGGGAAAATAGAATGGAGTCATACATGAAGATTCTGGTATCTCATGGAGATTCAAAGTAGAAGTAATGAAGAGAAAGCAGATATGGTAGGGAAGTCACAGATAAAATGCACTGCTCCTCAATCTCATTTAAAGAATAATTTTAGGCCGGGCGCGGTGGCTCAAGCCTGTAATCCCAGCACTTTGGGAGGCCGAGACGGGTGGATCACGAGGTCAGGAGATCGAGACCATCCTGGCTAACACGGTGAAACCCCGTCTCTACTAAAAATAAATACAAAAAAACTAGCTGGGCGAGGTGGCGGGCGCCTGTAGTCCCAGCTACTCAGGAGGCTGAGGCAGGAGAATGGCGTGAACCCGGGAGGCGGAGCTTGCAGTGAGCTGAGATCCGGCCACCGCGCTCCAGCCTGGGCAACAGAGCGAGACTCCGTCTCAAAAAAAAAAAAAAAAAAAAAAAAATAATTTTACTACTAATTTTTTTTTTTGAGACGGAGTTTCACTCTGTTGCCCAAGCTGGAGTGCAGTGGCGCAATCTCAGCTCACTGCAACCTCCACCTCCCAGGTTCAAGCAATTCTCCTGCCTCAGCCTCCTGAGTAGCTGGGATTATGGGCACCTGCCACCATACCTGGTTAATTTTTGTATTTTTAGTAGAGACGAGGTTTCACCATGTTGGCCAGGTTGGTTTCAAACTCCTGAGCTCAATGGATCCTCCCACCTCAGTGTCCCAAAGTGCTAGGATTACAAGTGTGAGCCACCGCGCCTGGCATAAGTATTTTCTAATGATTACAATAACCTACGTTCCAGATAAATGGAAAGCTCTGTGAGGGCAGAAGCATGCCTGTTATGTCTGCCATATTTTCAGGGTTGTGCACAGAGCCTGACACATGGTAGGAAATCAATAAATCTACCTCTGGGCAACATGGCGAAATCCTCTCTCTACAAAAACACAAAAATTAACCAGGCATTGGCTGGACGTGGTAGCTCATGCCTGCAAGCCCAGCACTTTGGGAGGCCAAGGTGGGAGGATGGCTGGAGCTCAGGAGTTCAAGACCAGCCTGGGCAATATAGTGAGATGTCATCTTGAAAAAATATGTAAAAAGATTTATAAATAATAAATCAATCAGATGTGATAGTATACACCTGTAGTCCCAGCTACTTGGGGGGCGCTGAGGTGGGAGGATCACTTGAGCCCAGGAAGTCAAGGATGCAGTGGAGCATGTTCACACCACTGCACTCCAGACTGGGCGACAGAGTGAGATCCTGTCTCAGAATATAATAATAATTAATAATAATAATAACAATAATAATGGTTTATTAAATGGATGGTGGGACTACACCATGAAGGAAACCTGTATACAGGTTAGAAATGTGAAACACCACCATAGGGAAGAGAATCCTAAAGACACAACTCTGGACTAGTAGCAAGGAAATAAAATTAGGAATCCATTAAAATTATGGTCCAAGTAAAAGATGATACAGGTCTCTGTAAGATTAACAAGGACAGTGAAATGAAAAGAAACTGGAACAAAGATTGTTAAAAAAACAACAACACTTCGTAACAAAAAGTTGAATCATTTAGCATGTTTCAGTGCAACAGACAGACTACTAGAAATGCTAATGACTGACAATTATATATTTTTCATTATACTTTAAGTTACAGGGTACATGTGCACAATGTGCAGGTTTGTTACATATGTATACACGTGCCATGTTGGTGTGCTGCACCCGTTAACTCGTTAACTCGTCATTTACATTAGGTATATCTCCTAACGCTATCCCTCCCCCCCACCACATCCCACGACAGGCCCCGGTGTGTGATGTTCCCCATCCTGTGTCCAAGTGATCTCATTGTTCAATTCCCACCTATGAGTGAGAACATGCGGTGTTTGGTTTTCTGTCCTTGTGATAGTTTGCTCAGAATGATGGTTTCCAGCTTCAAACATATGTGTGTATGTGTCTTTATAGCAGCATGATTTATAATCCTTTGGGTGTATGACCAGTAATGGGATGGCTGGATCAAATGGTATTTCTAGTTCTAGATCCTTGAGGAATCACCACACTGTCTTCCACAATGGTTGAACTGTTTACAGTCCCATCGACAGTGTAAAAGTGTTCCTATTTCTCCACATCCTCTCCAGCATCTGTTGTTTCCTGACTTTTTAATGATAGCCATTCTAACTGGTGTGAGATGGTATCTCATTGTGGTTTTGATTTGCATTTCTCTGATGGCCAGTGATGATGAGCATTTTTTCATGTGTCTGTTGGCTGCATAAATGTCTTCTTTTGAGAAGTGTCTGTTCATATCCTTTGCCCACTTTTTGATGGGGTTTTTTTCTTGTAAATTTGTTTAAGTTCTTTGTAGATTCTGGATATTAGCCCTTTGTCAGATGAGTAAATTGTAAAAATTTTCTCCCATCCTGTAGGTTGCCTGTTCACTCTGATGGTAGTTTCTTTTGCTGTGCAGAGGCTCTTTAATTAGATCCCATTGGTCAATTATGGCTTTTGTTGCCACTGCTTTTGGTGTTTTAGTCATGAAGTCCTTGCCCATGCCTATGTCCTGAATGGTACTGCCTAGGTTTTATTCTAGGGTTTTTATGGTTTTAGGTCTAGCATTTAAGTCTTTAATCCATCTTGAATCAATTTTTGTATAAGGTGTAAGGAAAGGGATCCAGTTTCAGCTTTCTACATATGGCTAGCCAGTTTTCCCAGCCCATTAAATAGGGAATCCTTTCCCCACTTCTTGATTTTGTCAGGTTTGACAATTACATTTTTTAGAAAAAAACAAAAAAAAAACAAAACACCAATCCCTCCTCAGAAGGCAGTCTCTCAAAACTAAACCATTACATTTCTCTCTAAACAAGGTTGGGTTCGTCTTTTTTATTTCTTGGTAGAGAGAGGGTCTCACAGGGCACATGTTCTCAGGATCTCCTGAGGGCTGTGTCACACACATACAAAAGGGCGTCTCGGCCCAGCGCAGTGTCTCGGCCGAGTGCAGTGGCTCATGCCTGTAATCCCAGCACTTTGGGAGTCCAAGGCAGGTGGGATCACGAGGTCAAGAGATCGAGACCATCCTGGTCAACATGGTGAAAACTAGTCTCTACTAAAAACACAAAAATTAGCTGGGAATGGTGACACACACCTGTAGTCCCAGCTACTCGGGAGACTGAGGCAGGAGAATCCCTTGAACCTGGGAGTGGAGGCTGCAGTGAGCCGAGATCATGCCACTGCAGTCCAGCCTGGCGACAGAGCGAGACTCCGTCTCAAAAAAAAAAAAAAAAAAAGATGGAGTCTCACTATGTTGACCAGGCTGGTCTGAAACTCCTGGCCTCAAGTGATCTTCCTGCCTCAGCCTCCCAAAGTGTTGGGATTACATAAGTGAAACACTGTGGCCAGTCAGGTTCTTCTAATGTTCTTAAATAACATGGTTTCGAAGATACTGTATCACTATGGTCATTATTCTCCAGGTGCACTCATAGGCACTAATACACAAAGTTGTAATGTGTTTACATGTTCTTATTTTTGAGACAAGGTCTCACTCTGTTGCCCAGGTTGGAGTACAGTGGTCCTATCATAGATGACTGCAGCCTTGACCTCCGGACTCAAACAATGCTCCCCCTTCTACCTCCTGAGTAGCTAGGACTACAGAAATGTGCCATGCTTAATTTTTGTATTTATTGTAGAGATGGGATCTCACTATGTTGCCTAAGCTAGTCTTGAACGCCTGAGCTCAACAGATCCTCCTGCCTCAGCCTCTCGAATTGCTGGGATTAGGCTGGGCACGGCATTTCATGCCTGTAATCCCAGCACTTTGGGAGGCTGAGGCCGGCAGATCACTTGAGGTCATGAGTTTGAAACATCCTGGCCAACATGATGAAACCGCATCTCTACTAAAAATACAAAAATTAGCCAGGCATGGTGGTGGGCGCCTATAATCCCAGATACTTGGGAGGCTGAAGCAGAAGAATCATTTGAACCCAGGAGATGGAGGTTGCAGTGAGTTGAGATCAGGCCACTGCACTCCAGCCTGGGGAACACAGCGAGACTCTGTCTCAAAAAAAAAAAAAAAAAGGCTGGGATTACAGGTGCAAGCCACCATGCCTAGTCAGAATTTTCCATAGTGGTGTCATGTCAGCACTCAAAATCTTTCAGATTTTGGGCTCAGCCAGGTGACTCGTGCCTATAATCCCTGCACCTTGGGAGGTTGAGGCAGGAGGATAGCTTGTGTCCAAGAGGTCAAGGATGCATCAAGCAGTGGTTGCACCACTGCTCCAGCATGGACAAAACAGTGAGACCCCACCTCTGGAAAAAAAAAAAAAAAGAAAATTCCATATCTAACCTCTTGTGATAAGTCACAGTCAAGATGCAGTCAAGGCCAGGCACAGTGGCTCACGCCTGTAATCCCAGAACTTTGGGAGGCCGAGGCAGGCGGATCACTAGGTCAGGAGATCGAGACCATCCTGGCTAACACAGTGAAACCCTGTCTCTACTAAAAATACAAAAAATTAGCTGGGCATGGTGGCTAGCACCTGTAGTCCCAGCTACTCAGGAGGCTTAGGCAGGAGAAGGGCGTGAACTCGAGAGGCGGAGCTTGTAGTGAGCTGAGATTGCACCACTGCACTCCAGCCTGGGTGACAGAGCAAGCCTCCGTCTCAAAAAAAAAAAAGATGCAGTCAAAACTTTGTTTCATGCACAAAAAATTATTTTAAATATTCTATCAAACACTCAATCTACTAGGACTATGTCCAACCCAAATCCACAAAAAGTAAAACTTAATCATTTTAATTTTAGAAAACAAAGTATTAAATGCCACATCTCACCTAATAAGGTACTATGTTCACTTGAGTATATGCATAATAATGGAAAATAAAAAAAGTTACATGTTGTTCACACGACTTCTACAATTTCACATATAAAACAAAGGAGCATCAGGCATGGTAGCTCACACCTGTAACTTTGGGCGGACAAGGCGGGCAGATCAACTGAGGCCGGGAGTTCGAGACCAGCTGATCAACATGGAGACACCCCATCTCTACTAAAAATACAAAATTAGCAGGGCGTGGTGCTGCATGCCTGTAATCCCAGCTACTTGGGAGGCAGAGACAGGAGAATCGCTTGAACCTGGGAGGCAGAGGTTGCAGTGAGCGGAGATCGCGTCATGGCACTCCAGCCTGGGCAACAGCACTAGACTCCTTCTCAAAAACAAAAACAAAAAAGAAGCAAAAAAAAAAAAAAAAAAAAAAAAAATCACAGCAGCTAATTTCTTCCCTTGCTTTGGTCTATATAAACCGAGAATGCTGCTGCCTCTGTAGGCGCATTAAAGTGAAGGGAAAAAGAAACAGCACCCTGGAACCATTTGGGAAATGCCATTATGTGTAAGACATCTGTCCGGAGTGATATTTCACTCCCCTTTCTTCTGCACATAAGTATCCTAACTCCAGGTTTGTAAGAAAGAACCAGATTAGTGGTTAAGAAGGGATGGTCCCCTGAGCATGAGTATCAGCATCAACCCGGAACTTAAAGAATTGAAAATTCTCAGGATTTTCTCTACACCTGTAGAATCAAAGACTGGGGGTAGGTGGACAGGACAGAAAGTGGGGCAATCTCTATTTTAACAAGACCTCTATGTGATACCGATGTACCCTAAAGTTTAAGAACCAATAGATCAGATGAAGTAGATTCAGGATCTCAGGAGAAAATAACACATAATCAGAATATTATCACTTGAAGTGACACAGCAATAGACATTAGAAAATAATCCTAAAGCCAGGCACAGTGGCTCACACCTGTCATCCCAGCACTTTGGGAGGCCGAGGTGGGCAGATCATATGAGGTCAGGAGTTCGAGACCAGCCTGGCTAACATAGTGAAACCCTGTCTCTACTAAAAATACAAAAAATTAGCAGGACATGGTGGTGCATGCCTGTAATCCCAGCTACTCAGGAGACTGAGGCAGGAGAATTGTTCGAACCCGGGAGGCGGAGGTTGCAGTAAGCTGAGATCACGCCACTGCACTCCAGCCTGGACAATAAGAGAGAAACTCTATCTCACAAAATAATAATAATAATAATCCTAAAAGTAGACACAATAACACTAGATGTTTTCTAGGAAACCCAAATGGTTTCTGCTCCTGTTCATGCTATTGTTTATAAAACAAATATTTCACAAAAGCAAGAGAATATGTGTTTTACATATTTTACTATTTTATATTTCAGTTGAATCCAAACTCTAGGTTTCTCATTCAAAAATATAAAAGGAGTCAAAACAATTTAGATCAAGGCTATAACAAATTACAACAATCTTGTGAAGGATTTTCAATATAACAGTTGTAGAGGAAATAACTACTCAAATGTTTAACATTCTTAGGTGTAATCTGGTTTTATATTAACACGGGACACATCATGATATATTTCTGTAATCTATCTATAAACAATTACAAGGAAGCAATCAGCGGAAAAACATGGGAGTAACTAGATTCTTCTCTTCTTATTGTTTCAAAGGACAATATCACCTAAACATGCAAGCAGACACGGCAATAGCCATGACTTCTAGGGGTAGAATGTTCTTAAATATATTAGTTTTTAAAAAGCGAAGCAACTTGGTTTGTATACAATAATATACTGTTGATTTGTATAAAATTATAATTGTTTTTCTATAACTTACATAGCTGAGGAAACAACTATGAAGCCACTTGTTCCAATTTAGAATTATATCATCTAATAGAATTACTGAATATTAACAGCTTGTATGTGTCTGTGCTGCACGCACGCATGCACGCTATTATTTTTGCCTTTCCTATCAGTTTTTAAATCTCAGTTTGACGTATTTGAGGGATCTGTTTACTAACATAATACATTTAATTTAAATGCTCAGTAAATAAACAGGACCCAAGAAACCAATTCAGGGGGCTCTAAAAGCAGCGGTTGGATGGAAAAGGGCCGACAGGTGACAGGTTGAACAAAGAAACTAGGAAAGAGCCAGGCGCAGTGGTGTGTGCCAGTAGTCCCAGCTACTTGGTAGGCTGAAGGGGATTATCACTTGATCCCAGGAGTTCAAGTCCGGCCTGGGCAAGATAACGAGACCCCATGTCTGAAAAAATACATTAAAAAAACAATAGGAAAGAAATGGTTAAGCACAGTGGCTCACATCTGTAATCCCAGCACTTTCGGAGGCTGAGGCAGGCGGATCACTTGAGCTCAGGAGTTGACCAGACTGGCCAACATGGTGAAACTCCGTCTCTACTAAAAAATACGAAAATCAGCCGGGTGTGGTAGCGTGCACCTGTAGTCCCAACTACTTGGGAGGCTGAGGCATGAGAATCGCTTGAACCCAGGAGGCGGAGGGTGCAGTGAGCCGAGATCGCGCCACTGAGCTCCAGCCTGGGCAACAGAATGAAACTGTCTCAAACAAAAAAAAAAAAGGAAAGAAAGAAATACTTGTTCAACAGTGACCCCTACTGCTTAAATTAAATCTACCAAGTACTAAAGTAGATTTAATTTAAATTAAATCTACCAAGTACTAAAGTAGATTTAATTTAAATTAAATCTACCAAGTATAAGATCTGACCTATAATTATTCAAGCTTTATAGATTATATACAGCATTCCCAATTTTTAGCCAGCACATGGCTGTGTGGAAAGACTATTCCCCTTGCAGCTAGGCATGATTCAGTAACTAAGTCTTGACCAACAGGTTGTAAGAAAAAGTGCTATGTACAATTTCAAGAGAGTACTTAAAGACAGAGGGTATGTCCTTTTTCTTTCTCCCTTTCTCAATTCTGCTGCTTAGAATAGGATTAGGATGCCTGGAACTCCATCTTGTATCATGAAGTTGAAGGCCACAGTTTCAAAGACAAGCAGAAAACTATAAAAAGTCTGCAGATGATTGCAGGGATACCATGCCAGCAAAAACTGTCTACATCTGGACTTCATGAGAGAAAATAAACATAAATATTTAAGCCACTGTTAATTTGGGTCTCTGACATATGCAGCTAAACTTACTAATACATAGGCGGCTAAACTTATTAAAATATATGCAGCTAAACTTACTAAATCCCCCCTTATCAGTAGTTTTCCTTTCTACGGTCCATGGTCAGCCACAGTCTGAAAACAGGTTAAAGAGACATTCACACAACTTTATTACAGTATAGTGTTATAATTGTTCTATTTTATTATTTTTGTTAATCTCTTATTGTGCCTAATTTATAAAGCATACCTTATCATAGGTATGTAAGTATAGAAAAAAAATCATAGTATATATAGGGTTCTATACTACATGCAATTTTAGGCTTCCACCGGGGGTCTTGGAACACATTCCCCATGGATAAGAGAGACTACCATACTTTTTCTATTTTTTTATTTTTTTGAGACAGAGTCTCGCTCTGTCACCAGGCTGGAGTGCAGTGGCGCGATTTCGGCTCACTGCAACCTCCGCCTCCTAGGTTCAAGCGATTATCCTGCCTCAGCCTCCCAAGTAGCTGGGATTACAGACAAGCGCCACCACGCCCGGCTAAATTTTGTAGTTTTAGTAGACATGGGGTTTCATCATGTTGGCCAGGATGGTCTCGATCTCTTGACCTCATGATCCACCTGCCTCGGCCTCCCAAAGTGCTGGGGTTACAGGTGTGAGCCACTGCGCCTGGCCTATTTTTATCTTAAAAATGTTTCATTTTTCAAGATGAAGAGTTCTGAAGATTTCTTGTACAACACTGTGAATGTACTTAACACTACTGAACTGTATAATGCACATTTAAAAACAGTTAAGATGGTAAATATTATGTTACATGTATTTTACCACAGAAATTTTAAAAGCACAAGTATTTTCGCATTCTAGCATCTGTGAAATCAGGATCCATCTTACAATTAAAAATCAAAAGCATCTGTGTATAAAATAATGTTGCAGTTTATAATTCACGGCATCTTTTATTTAATGATATATAGTGAAGTCTAACCAACAGGGGGAAAACAAATAAGATAGCACCTGAGGACCATTTGCTTCTCCTCAAACAAGCTATTGCTTTTTTGTTCATGCTATTTTCTTTAGAGTACCTGTGCAATGAAACCTGCCTACTCCGTCAATACAAAGAGATTAATGTCCATTGCACTTACTACCCATTCCATGATGTCTTTCTCAATCTCGTTAACTGGATGTGACTGTTCTTTCTCCTATGAAACCTCAAAGCATCCCAAAGCTCAGAATACCAGTCCTACGTTGGTGTTACCATACTGCAAGCTCTGAGAGGAAAGGGACCTTGTCTGTTTTGTCACCACAATATAGTCAGCAACCCACACAGTGCCTAGGAATCGCTGAATCAATGAATGTTATTTATATGTCAGGAATCTGGAAGTACTCTAATCCCTCCCCTCTTTTTGATTGTAAATTCCCAGCAGCCTTTTGTGGCTTTTTCACAATGTATCTCTATAGCAGACTGCCTTGCAAAAAAAAATGCAATAAAAATACTTAATACATTGACTGTTACCCAATCAGCAAATATGGTATGAATGATAGCACAACAGACAGACTGAATTATACTACAACAAATAAAATAACAATTAAAATATCTGAAAAAACAAAACTTTGGAGATCCAGATTATAGCCCATTTATTTCAAGGGATGTTCACCACATAAAATGTCTTGGTTTTTTTGTTTGTTTTTGAGACAGAGTTTTGCTCTTGTTGTCCAGGCTGGAGTGCAATGGCACAATCTCAACTCACTAGAACCTCTGCCGCCCTGGTTAAAGTGATTCTCCTGCCTCAGCCTCCCAAGTAGCTGGGATTACAGGAATGCGCCACCATGCCCAGCTAATTTTTTATTTTTAGGAGAGGCAGTGTTTCACCATGTTGGTCAGGCTGGTCTCTAACTTCTGACCTCAAGTGATCCACCTGCCTCAGCCTCCCAAAGTGCAGGGATTACAGGCGTGAGCCACCAAGCCCAGCCTAAAATTTCTTGTTTAAAAAACACCGTGGCTGGGCGTGGTGGCTCACGCCTGTAATCCCAGCACTTTGGGAGGCTGAGGTAGGTGGACTGTTTGAGTCCCTAAGTTTGAGATCAGCCTCCCAAACTGCTGAGATTGCAAGCATGAGCCACCACACCTGGCCTTCTTCATATATTTTGAATAGCCCTTTATATAAATGATTTGATTATTTGATTTGCAAATACTTTCTTCCATGTCACCCAGACTGTGTTTTCTACTTCTTTTTTTTTTTTTTTTGGTTTTTTGAGATGGAGTCTTGCTCTGTCACCCAGGCTGGAGTGCAGTGGCCGGCTATCAGCTCACTGCAAGCTCTGCCTCCCAGGTTCACGCCATTCTCCTGCCTCAGCCTCCCGAGTAGCTGGGACTACAGGCGCCGGCCACCTCGCCTGGCTAGTTTTTTGTATTTTTTAGTAGAGACGGGGTTTCACCGTGTTAGCCAGGATGGTCTCGATCTCCTGACCTCGTGATCCGCCCATCTCGGCCTCCCAAAGTGCTGGGATTACAGGCTTGAGCCACCGCACCCGGCCTGTGTTTCCTACTTCTTAATGGTGTCTTTTGACACACTAATGTTTTCAATTTTGATAAAGTGCAATTTTTTTCTTGATGTGTCATGCTTTTGATGTCATATACAAGAACTCCTGGGCCAGGCATGGTGGCTCACACATGTACTCCCAGCACTTTCGGAGGCCAAGGAGGGTAGATCACCTGAGGTCAGGAGTTCGAGACCAGCCTGGCCACGTGGTGGAACTCCGCCTCTACTAAAAATACAAAAATTAGCTGGGTGTGGTGGCAGGTGCCTATAATCCCAGCTACTTGGGAGGCTGAGGCAGGAGAATCGATTGAACCCAGGAGGCAGAGGTTGCAGTGAGCTGAGATCGTGCCATTGCACTTCAGCCTGGGGTACAAGAGCGAGACTTTGTCTCCAAAAAAAAAAAAACCAAAAAAAAAAAAAACTCCTTTGCCTTTGCCTAATCCAATTTCATAAAAATTTTCTCCTATATTTTAAAAGTTTTGGCCAGGTGGGGTGGCTCACGCCTGTAATCCCAGCACTTTGGGAGGCCAAGACGGGCGGATCACGAGGTCAGGAGTTCAAGACCAGCCTGGCCAACATGGTGAAACCCTGTCTCTACTAAAAATACAAAAATTAGCCAGGCGTGGTGGCATGCGCCTGTAATCCCCAGCTACTTGGTAGGCTGAGGCAGGAGAATTATTTGAATCCAGGAGGCGGAGGTTGCAGTGAGCTGAGATCGTGCCACTGCACTCCAGCCTGGGCGACACAGCAAGACTCCATCTCAAAAAAAGAAAAAAATATGTTTTATGGTTTTAGCTTATACACTTAAGTCTAAGATTCATTTTGAGTTAATTATTGTATGTGGTATGAGGTGAGAGCACAACTTCATCTGGTCTGCATGTAGATAATGCAATTGTTTCACCACCATTTGTTTTGTTTTGAGACAGGGTTTCACTCTGTCACTGAGGCTGGAGTATAGTGGCACGATCATGGCTCACTGCAGCCTCGACTTCTTGGGCTCAAATGATCATCCTAACTCAGCCTCCTACAAGTGGCTGGGACTACAGGTACATGTCACCATACTCAGCTATCTTGTCTATATTTTATGGAGAAGGGGTTTCGTCATGTTGCCTAGGATAGTCTTGAACTCCTGGACTCAAGCAATCTGTCTGCCTTGGCCTCCCAGGCAGCTAGGATTACAGGCATGAGCCCCTGCACTCGGCCTACATTTGTGTTTGTTTTGAGACGGGGTATCACTCTGTCACCCAGGGTGGAGTGCAGTGGTGCAATCACCTCTTACTGCAGCCTTGACCTCCCAGGCTCAAACAGTTCTCCCACTTTGGCCTCCCACAGTGCTGGGATTACAGGCGTGAGCTATTGCACCTAGTCCCATTTGAAACGGTCTTTAAAGCAAATGGGGCTGGGTGCGATGGCTCATGCAGGTAATCCCAGCACTTTGGGAGGCCAATGCAGGTGGATCATCGAGGTTGGGAGTTCAAGACCAGCCTGATCAACATGGAGAAATCCATCTCTACTAAAAATACAAAATTAGCCGGGTGTGATGCTGCATGCCTGTAATCCCAGCTACTAGGGAGGCTGAGGCAGGAGAATCACTTGAACCCGGGAGGAGGAGGTTGTGGTGAGCCGAGTTCATGCCACTACACTCCAACAAGAGTGAAACTGTCTCAAAAAAAAAAAAAGACAATTTTTTGCCCAACTGAATTGCTTTAGTACCTTAATCAAGTATCACTTGACCATAAATGTCGGCATTATTTCTAGACTCTCAATACTGTTCCATTAATCTCTACATATATCTTTATGTCAACAATTCACTGTCACTGTTAGACATGTCTCTCATTCTATATGCCTTCTCTGTCTCATATCTTTTGTTCTTCTGTTCCTTTTATATTGCCTTCTCGTATCTTAAACAGTTTTATAATTATCGTCTTATGCGAAACCCCCTTTTTTCTGAGACAGTGTCTTACTATGTCACCCAGGCTAGAGTGGGTTGGCACAAACATAGCTCACTACAACCTCCAACTTCTGGGGCTCAAGCAAAGCTGCCTCCGTCTCCCAACGTGTTGCGATTACAGGTGTGAGTCACCACGCCCAGCTGGCAAATGCCTTTGATTCAGTTAAGATAATAAAAGAAACATTTATTGTCGTTCATATTTACCTCTGAAATTAACTTCTGCTCTTCTTTTTCGTCAAGTTACCATCTGGTACCATATCGTTTCAGCTTGAAGGACTTCCTTTAGTAAGGCAAGCCTGCTAACAAATTCTCTCAGTATTTGCTTATCTGGAAATGTTTTTATTTTGCCTCAACTTTTGAACAAAGTATTAGTTCAGGTTTTCCAGAGAAACAGAAACAATCACATATATATAAACTCTTCTCATATATATATGCATATATATATATATATATATATATATATGAAGAGATTTATTATAAGAACTGGCTCACAAAAAGCTTATAGTGTAATCCAGTCAGAGTCCAAAGGCCTAAGAACCAGAGGTGGAGGTGAGGCAGTATTACCAGCGTCCAAAGGCCAGAACAGTGGCTCTGATGTCCCAGGAAAAGAGAAAATGAACGTCTCAGCTCAAGGAGAGGCAGTATTTTCCCTTCCTCCACCTTTTTGTTTTTATTCAGGCCCTCAGCTGATTGGATGATGCTGGCCCACACTGGTGAAGGCGGATCTTTCTTTACTCAGTCTACTGATTTAAATACTAACCTCTTCCAGAAACACCCTCACAGACACACCCAGAAATAATGTTTTACTAGCTATCCAGGCATCCCTTAGCCTTCTCAAGATGGCATATAAGGCTGGGAGCAGTGGCTCACGCTGTAATCCTAGCACTTTGGGAGGCTGAGGTGGGTGGATCACTTGAAGTTAGGAGTTTGAGACTGTCAGGCCTCTGAGCCCAAGCTAAGCCATCATATCCCCAGTGACCTGCACGTAGACATCCAGATGCCTAAAGCAACTGAAGATCCACAGAAGTGAAAATAGCTTAATTGATGACATTTCACCATTGTGATTTGTTTCTACCTCACCCTAACTGATCAATGTTCTTTATAATCTCCCCCACCCTTAAGAAGTTTCTTTGTAATTCTCCCCACCCTTGAGAATGTACTTTGTGAGATCCACCCCCTGCCCTCAAAACCTTGCTTTCAACTCCACCATCTATCCCAAAATCTGTAAGAACTCATGATAATCCCAGCACCTTTGCTGACTCCTTTTTCGGATTCAGCCCACCTGCAGGTAAAATAAACAGCCATGTTGCTCACACAAAGCCCGTATGGTGATCTCTTCATGTGGACACGTGAAACACTTGGTGCCGAAGACCTGGGTCAGGCGGACTCCGGGAGATCAGTCCACTGTCCTCATTCTCACTCCGTGAAGAGATCCACCTACGACCTAGGGTCCTCAGACCAACCAGTCCAAGGAACATCTCACCGATTTTAGATCGGGTAAGCGGCCTCTTTTTACTCTCTTCTCCAACCTCTCTCACTATCCCTCAACCTCTTTCTCCTTTCCATCTTGGCGCCACCCTCCAATCTCTCCCTTCTCTTAATTTCAATTCCTTTCATTTTCTGGTAGAGACAAAGGAGACACGTTCTATCCATAGACCCAAAACTCCGGCGCCAGTCACGGACTCGGGAAGGCAGCCTTACCTTGGTGTTTAATCATTGGGGGGGATGCCTCTCTTGATTATTCACCCACGTTCCACTGGTGTCTCATCTCCGCGGGGACACCTGCCTTGATCATTCACCCACATTCCCTTGGTGGCAAGTCAATTGTGGGGACGCCTGCTTTGGCTGTTCACCCACGTTGCAGTCCAGGACTGCCCCCCACCCCCTTCTCCGTGTTTCTACCCTTCTCTTTAAACTTGCCTCCTTCACTATGGGCAACCTTCCACCCTCCATTCCTCCTTCTTCTCCCTTAGCCTGTGTTCTCAAGAACTTAAAACCTCTTCAGCTCTCACCTGACCTAAAATGTAAGCGTCTTATTTTCTTCTGCAATACTGCTTGGCCCCAGTACAAACTCGACGGTAGTTCCAAGTGGCCAGAGAATGGCACTTTCGATTTGTCTATTCTACAAGATCTAGATAATCTTTGTCAAAAAATGGGCAAATGGTCTGAAGTGCCTGACATCCAGGCATTTTTTTTTAAACCTTGGTCCCTCCCTAGTCTCTGCTCCCAGTGAGATTCACCCCAAATCTTTCTTCTTTCTCTCCTGTCTGTTCCTTCAGTCTCCACCCCAAGCTCTGAGTCCTTTGAATCCTTCTTTTCTACGGACTCATCTCACCTTTCCCCTTCTCCCCAGGCTGCTCCTAGCCAGGTCAAGCCAGGTCCCAATTCTTCCTCAGCCTCTGCTCCCCCACCCTATAATCCTTCTATCATCTCCCCTCCTCACACCTGGTCTGGCTTACAGTTTCGTTCTGCAAGTAGCCCTCCCCTGGCTGCCCAACAATTTCCTCTTAGACAGGTGGCTGGAGCTGAAGGCGTAGTCAGGGCGCATGTGTCTTTTTCTCTAACAGACCTCTCCCAAATCAGCCAGCGTTTAGGCTCTTTCTCATCAGACCCCACTAAATATACACAGGAATTCCGATATCTAACTCTGTCCTACAATTTAATCTGGAGTGACTTAAATGTCATCCTAACTTCTACCCTCTCTCCAGACGAACGGGAAAGTTTTTTCTCTAGCCCAATCTCACGCCGATAACCGCCGGCTTCATGAGCCAGACCTCCAGGAAAGCATCTTCCCTGGGAAGATCCCCAATGGAACTATCAGGCAGATTCCCCAGGTATAGCTAGGCGAGATTACATGGTTTCCTGCCTAGTTGAAGTGCTTAAAAAAGCAGCTTACAAAGCTGTTAATTATGACAAACTTAAAGAAATTACCCAAGGTAAAGAACCCAGCCCAGTTCATGGCCTGCTTAGCAGCAATCCTTAGATGCTTTACCACCCTAGACCCAGAGAGGCCAGAAGGCCATCTTACTCTCAATGTGCATTTTATTATCCAATCCCCTCCCGGCATTAGAAAAAGCTCCAAAAATTCGATTCCAGCTCTCAAACCCCACAACAGGACTTAACCTCACCTTCAAGGTGTACAATAAGAAACAGCCATGTTGCTCACACAAAGCCTGTTTGGTGATCTCTTCACATGGACATGTGAAACAGAGACCAGCCTGGCCAACATGGCGAAACCCTATCTCTTCTAAAAATACAAAGATTATCCGGGCGTGGTGGCGTACGCCACGCCTGTAATCCCAGCTACTCAGAGGCTGAGGTAGGAGAATCACTTTAACCAGGGAGGCAGAGGTTGCAGTGAGCCGAGATCATGCCACTGCATTCCAGCCTGGGCAACAGAGTGAGACTCTGTCTCCAAAAAAAAAAAACCCAAAAAAACCACCTCTCAATAGTAACAATATCAACACTATCAACAGAATGAAAAGACAACCTACACATTAGGAGAAAATACTTGCAAATATCTATCTAAGGAGTTAATACCCAAAGTATATATAGAAATCCTACAAACTGAAAAAAAAAATCCAACTAAAAAATGGGCAAAAGGCTTGAATATTCAGACATTTCTCCCAAGAAAATACACAAGGAACCGATAAGCACATGAAAAGATGCTCAACATCACTAATCATTATAAAAATGCAAATCAAAACCACAAGATACCACTTCATAATCATTAGGAAGGCCATTTTCTAAAACAAAAAATCTGGCAAGGCGCAGGGGCTCACGCCTATAATTCCACCACACCACTTTGGGAGGCTGCTGAGGCGGGCTGATCACCTGAGCTCAGGAGTTTGAAACCAGCCTGGCCAACCCCATCTCTACAAAAAAAAAATATATAAAATATTAGCATGGTGGCATGCATTTGTACCTGTAGTACCGGCTACTTGGGAAACTGAGGCAGGAAAA
This sequence comes from Trachypithecus francoisi, assembly GCF_009764315.1. Lineage (NCBI taxonomy): Eukaryota > Metazoa > Chordata > Mammalia > Primates > Cercopithecidae > Trachypithecus > Trachypithecus francoisi. The sequence goes on along the minus strand of NW_022681466.1, from coordinate 20,945,898 downwards.
TGGCTTGAGTCCAGGAGGTGGAGGTTGCAGTGAGCCGAGATTATGCAACTTCACTCCAGCCTGAGCCTGGGTGACACAGCAAGATCCTGTCTCAAAAACAAACAACAGAGGCGGGCCTGCAATCCCAGCACTTTGGGAGGCCAAGATCATGAGGTCAGGAGTTCAAGACTAGACTGACCAACACGGTGAAACCCTGTCTTTACTAAAAATACAAAAATTAGCCAGGCGTGGTGGCACACACTTGTAATCTTGGCTAATCCCAGCTACTCGGGAAGCTGAGGCAGGAGAATTGCTTGAACCCAGGAGGCGGAGGTTGCAGTGAGCCCAGACCAGGCAACTGCACTCCAGCAAGAGTGAGACTCCATCTTGGAAAAAAAAAAAAACAAAGTAACAAGTGTTGGTGAGAATGTTTCATAATAATGTGAATCTACTTAATATCACTGAACTCTACACTTAAAATTGCTTTACATGGTACATCTTATGTATATTTTATAATAAAAATGATTTAAAAACAGATTTCACACTGTTGTCAATTTTAAATTTTCAATATTTGATGTGGTTCTGTGACAGATTTTACTGAGTCAGTTTGGTTATGGTAGTAACAGTGTTTCCCAGAAGTCTTTTCTCTACATGGTTTGGGTTAGGAGCGGGACAAAAATGGAACAAGATTTGGAAAGCAGAGTGAGGCACTGATGAATACCCTTTGATGACTTTCATGATCTTTTCACACTTAGAGACAGATTCACAGATGTCTGTCAGAATCTACTTTGTCCTCTGCTCTATGTCTGGCTTTCTTCCCAAACACTGGCCTTGCTGACCAACAATGGCCCCAAACCACTGTTGGCTAACCATCAGAGACAGTAGCTATTCAGATAACAGCTTCCCATATACCACCCCAGGAACTCCCTGTTAAGAGGCCAATTCACATCCCCAAAACAATGCCTAGAAATCTCCTTAGATACACCAGTTGTTACCGACGGTCGTATTTTTGCCAGTTATTCTACATGTATTAATACATGACATCGGTCATATTTTTGCCAGATTCTAATAGCAATTTCCCCCATTGTTCCAGCCTCCACCAACAGGCTTCTTGCCACCCGTTCAGCCTCTGCCTGCTACCTGATCCTAAAGCCAGTGTCATATTCTAGGTTTGTATTAATGTATTGCATTTCTGAGTACAAATTTCTGTATTAAGCAAGGTTCAGTCAGGACAGCAAAGTCACCTGAGTGTTAGGGAACAGGAGCTACAAGAATTAAACCATAATGAAATCACGGGAAGATCTAGAGAGGTGAAGGTCTAGAAGAAGGAGCTGGAGGATCAGAGAAGAGCCATCGATCAATCTGATAAGCCAAGCAGAATGAGCTGCCAAGTTGGTGCTGTGAATGGAGTTGGTGAAGTCTATGGGATGCCATTTCGCTGTTAGCTGAATAGCATAAATTAACTATGATAAAGTAACATGAGAGATAGGCAGAAGAAAGAACTGCACAGTTTGCAAAGAACTGAGAATATGGAGAGCCTAGAATCTGCTGGATTGGAAAATAAAACTTCCTCATCTTCTGTCTCTGGAGCCCATGAGATTCTCAAAATAAATGCTTTTGGCCAGGTGGGGTGGCTCATGCCTGTAATCCCAGCACTTTGGGAAACCAAGGCAAATGGATCATTAAGGCAGAAGATCGAGACCATCCTGGCTAACACTGTGAAACCCTGTCTCTACTAAAAATACAAAAAAATTAGCTAGGTGTGGTGGCAAGCGCCTGTAGCCCCAGCTACTCAAGAGGCTGAGGCAAGAGAATAGCTTGAACCCCGGAGTGGGAGATTGCAGTGAGCCGAGATCGTGCCACTGCACTCCAGTCTGAGTCACAGAGCGAGACTGTCTCAAAAAAAAAAAAACTTTCTTGGCCAGGCACAGTGGGGCTCATACCTGTAATCCCAGCACTTTAGAAGGCTGAGAAGAGGACTGCTTGAGCCCAGGAGTTCGGCCTGGGCAAGACAGCAAGGCTCCATTTCTATTATTTAAAAAGAATAAATTTTTGTAAATGCTTTTGGATTTTAGAGCATTAAAAAAAAAAAAAAATGCCCTGGCCAGGCGCGGTGGCTGATGTCTGTAATCCCAGCACTTTGGGAGGCTGAGGCGGGCAGATCACAAGGTCAAGAGATCGAGACCATCCTGGCTAACACGGTGAAATGAAACCTTCTCTCTACTAAAATACAAAAAAAAAAAAAAAAAAATTAACCGGGCGTGGTGTGGGGCACTTGTAATCCCAGCTACTCAGGATGCTGAGGCAGGAGAATGGTGTGAACCCGGGAGGCGGAGCTTGCAGTAAGCCAAGATTGCACCACTGCACTCCAGCCTGGCTGACAGAGCAAGACTCCGTCTTAAAAAAAAAAAAAAAGCTTTCTTGGCCAGGCACAGTGGCTCATGCCTGTAATCCCAGCACTTTAGAAGGCTGAGGTACAAAGACTGTTTGAGCCCAGGAGTTCGAGACCAGCCTCGGCAAGATGGCAAGACCCCTTGTCTATTACTTAAAAAGAATAAATTTTTAAAAATGCTTTTGGATTTTGGAGCATTAAAAAAAAAAAATGCTCTGGCCAGGCGTGGTGGCTGATGCCTGTAATCCCAGCACTTTGGGAGGCCGACGCGAGCAGATGATGAGGTCAGGAGATCGAGACGATCCTGGCTAACATGGTGAAACCCTGTCTCTACTAAAAATACCAAAAAAAAAAAAAATTTAGCCTGGGGTGGTGGCGGGTGCCAGTAGTCCCAGCTACTCAGGGAGGCTGAGGCAGGAGAATGAGCTGGGCATGGTAGTTCACATCTGTATTTCCAGATACTCAGGAAGCAGAGATGCGAGAATCGCTTGAACTCGAGAGGCAGAGGTTGTAGTGAGCTGAGATTGCATCCCTGTACTCCAGCCTGGGCAACAGAGTGAGACAGTTTTTTTTTTTTTTTTTTTTTTTTTTTGAGATGGAGTCTCGCTCTGTCGCCCAGGCTGGAGTGCAGTGGCCGGATCTCAGCTCACTGCAAGCTCCGCCTCCCGGGTTTACGCCATTCTCCTGCCTCAGCCTCCCGAGTAGCTGGGACTACAGGCGCCCGCCACCTCGCCCGGCTAGTTATTTGTATTTTTTAGTAGAGACGGGGTTTCACCGTATTAGCCAGGATGGTCTCGATCTCCTGACCTCGTGATCCGCCCGTCTCGGCCTCCCAAAGTGCTGGGATTACAGGCTTGAACCACCGCGCCCGGCCGAGACAGCATTAAAAAAAAAAAAAAAAAATGGCTGGACGTGGTGGCTCGGGCCTGTAATCCCAGCACTTTGGGAGGCCAAGGCAACCAGATCACCTGAGGTCAGGAGTTCAAGACCAGTCTGGCCAACATGGTGAAACCTGATCTCTACTAAAAATATAAAAATTAGCCAGGCATGGTGGCACGTGCCTCTAGTCCCAGCTACTAGGGAGGCTGAAGCACAAGAATCACTGGAACTCAGGAGGCAGAGGTTGTGGTAAGCCGAAACTGAGTCACCGCAGGGTGACAGAGCGAGACTCTGTCTCCCCCCGCCAAAAAAAAGACACAACAACAATGCAAAATGAAGAGACCTCTGGGCCCCCAACTCTCTATAGGAAGGAAGTACACTGAGAAAGCTACTCGGCTTCATATGGCATTTCTTATGTAAAAGAAGAGACCTCTCAGAAGGCAGAGTGATGTCTCTGTTCAAATGGTTCCGGAGTGTGTATAAGACCCCTCTGCTCCATATCCTGGGAAGATCTGAACCGACTTCGTCCCACCTCTTGTTTATCGTTTCATCTTTCCAGGGTGATCTTTTCCTGGGTATGTGGTAATGGGAACCTGAATCATGGCTTAATGGTAAAAACTCATTGGGAATGTTTAAAAAAGGCGGAAGGGATGACAAAGCCAAGAGCCACAAAGAAGAATGGATTAGGGAACTATTCCTAGGAAGCAAAACTAGGTCCCAAACAAGGAGCATTTCCTACTCCTGGAATAGATGACCCTAACATGTGCCCAGCTGGAACCCAGAATTGACAGGAACCAACCACTGCTATATGCTTCTCCATCTTCTCTTTTTTGGGGGAAATTCTATTGCCATTATAGACCTGTGACTCTACTGTATGTCTGATGTGTGGGGTAGATAACTTTTCTTTTTACATTATAGATCTCTGTATCAAGAGGTACTGCATCTGAGGAGCTTTATCCACCTCTGAATTTGAAGCTGATAACAGAACACAGGTCTTTAATTTCTTGTTGGGTAAGATTCGAGGTTTTGGGAAGGAATATTTTGCTTGTGGTAAGAATATAAATCACTGGAGCCAGAAGGCCAATTGTGATATTTGCCAACTATACCTTAAGTTATGCCTCACCAGGTATTGTTCTAGTTTGTGAGCTTGGTAACATGATCCCAATATTTACCACAGGAGAAAACTGGTGATGGGGGAGACTATGACAAGAAGTCACACTGTGCTTTCAGTCTATTTTGGAACTGAAATGAACACAATTATCAGATTATAGCTTGGAAACACTGTTTTAGTAAAACAAATCCATTTCTTCCAATAATAAAAGAAATAAGTAAAAAACTCAAGTTCCATTATTTTACCAATTGCTCTAGTGAACTTTTTTCTTTTTTCTCTTTTTTGGAGATGGAGTTTCACTCTTGTTGCCCAGGCTAGACTGCAATGGAGCAATCTCAGCTCACCGTAAACTCTGCCTCCCGGTTCAAGCGATTCTCCTGCCTCAGCCTCCCAAGTAGCTGGGATTACAGGCATGTGCCACCACACCTGGCTAATTTTGTATTTTTAGTAGAGACAGGGTTTCTCCACATTGGTTAGGCTGGTCTCGAACTCCCGACCTCAGGTGATCCGCCTGCCTCAGCCTCCCAAAGTGCTGGGATTAACAGGCGTGAGCCACCGCACCCAGTCTTTTTTTTTTTTTTTTTTTCTGAGACAGAGTCTCACTCTGTCAACCAGGCTGGAGTGCAGTGGTGTGACCTCGGCTCACTGCAATCTTCATCTCGGGGTTCAAGTGGTTCTCCTGCCTCAGCCTCCCGAACAGCTGGGATTACAGGCATGTGCCACCACACCCAGCTAATTTTTTTGTTTTTAGCAGAAATGGGGTTTCAACATGTTGGCCAGACTGGTCACGTTCCTGACCTCAAGTGATCGGCCCGCCTCGGCCTCCCAAAGTACTGGGATTACAGGTGTGAGCCACCACACCTGGCCTAGTAAGCTTTTCTTAATGAAACATTTATTATAACCAAAACCAGTATTACATGTCCTTTGCATTCCTTTCCTACATTTTATTTATTTATTTATTTATTTATTCATTCATTCATTCATTCATTCAGGACAGAGTTTCACTCTTGCTGACCAGGTTGGAGTGCAAAGGTTCAATCTCAGCTCACCACAACCTCCGCCTCCTGGGTTCAAGTGATTCTCCTGCCTCACCCTCCCGAGCTACTACGGAGGCTGGGATTACAGGCATGCGCCACCATACCCAGCTAATTTTTTTTGTATTTTTAGTAGAGACGGGGTTTCTCCATGTTGGTCAGGCTGGTCTCGAACTCCCGACCTCAGGTGATCCACCCGCCTTGGCGTCCCAAAGTGCTGGGATCATGGATATGAGCCACTGCCCTCCGCCAAATTTTTATTTTTAAATTTGTTGTAGAGGCCGAGCACGGTGGCTCACGCTTGTAATCCCAGCATTTTGGGAGGCCGAGACGGGCGGATCACGAGGTCAGGAGATTGAGACCATCCTGGCGAACACGGTGAAACCCCATCTGTACAAAAAATACAAAAAATTAGCCAGGCGAGGTGGCGGGTGCCTGCAGTCCCAGCTACTGGGGAGGCTGAGGCAGGAGAATGGCATGAACTCGGGAGGCGGAGCTTGCAGTGAGACGAGATAGCGCCACTGCACTCCAGCCTGGGTGACAGAGCGAGACTCCGCCTCAAAAAAAAAAAAAAATTTTTTTTGTTGTAGAGACAGGGTCTCCCCTGTGTTGCCCAGGCTGGTCTCGAACTCCTAGCCTCAAGTGATCCTCCCACTTCAGCTTCCCAAAGTGCTGAGATTACAGATGTGAGCCACGGCACCTAGCCTCTTTTGCATTCTTTACAAATTATGAGTGTTCATAAATTAAGCTACATGTCTATACAAACAGATAAATAATGAGCCAAACAAGGTGGCTTACACCTATAATCCCAGCACTTTGGGAGGCCTAGGTAGGTGGGAGGATTGCCAGGAATTCCAGACCAACCTGGGCAACACGGTGAGTCCCCTCTCCTCTAGAAAACATTTTAAAAACTAGCTGAGCATGGTGACACATGCCGATAGTCCCAGCTACTTGGGAGGATGAGGTAAGAGGATTGCTTAAGCCTAGAAGTTCAAGGCTGCAGTGAGCTGTGATCTGGCCACTGTACTCCAGCCTGGGTGACAGAGCAAGACTTTACCTAAAAAAAAATAAAAATAGGCCGGGCGCGGTGGCTCAAGTCTGTAATCCCAGCACTTTGGGAGGCCAAGACGGGCGGATCACAAGGTCAGGAGATCGAGACCATCCTGGCTAACACGGTGAAACCCCGTTTCTACTAAAAAACATACAAAAAATTAGCCGGGTGTGGTGGTGGGCGCCTGTAGTCCCAGCTACTGGGGAGGCTGAGGCAGGAGAATGGCGTAAACCCAGGAGGTGGAGCTTGCAGTGAGCTGAGATCTGGCCACCGCACTCCAGCCTGGGCGACAGAGCGAGAGACTCCGTCTCAAAAAAAAAAAAAAAGAAAAAAAGTAAGTAATGAACCCCAATGAATCATATCTCTTTTTTTTTTTTTGGAGACAAAGTCTCACTCGGTCACCCAGGCTGGAATGCAGTGACGCAATCTTGGCTCACTGCAACTTCCGCCTCCTGGGTTCAAGCAATTTTCATGCCTCAGCCTTCGGAGTAGTTGGGATTACAGGTATGCACCACCACGCTTGACTAGTTTTTGTATTTTTAGTACAGATGGGGTTTCACCATGTTGGCTAGGCTGGTCTCGAACTCCTGACCTCAAGTGATCCACCCACCTCAGCCTCCCAAAAGTACTGGGATTAAAAGGTGTGAACCAGCGCCTGGGTCCCAATGAATCATACCTCTTTGTGGCAATGCCCCTTTGCAATGCAATTTTGTTGCTTCTCCCTTCAAAAAATGGGGTCTATTTTCCCACCCCTTGAATCTAGGTTGACATAATGACTTGATTTGACCAAAAGAATGTAGAGAGGCTGGCCGCAGTGGCTCATGCCTGTAATCCTAACACTCTGTGAGGCCAAGGAGAGTGGATTGCTTGAGGTCAGGAGTTTGAGACCTGGGCAACATGGCAAAACCTTCTCTCAACAACAACAAAAATTATCTGGGCGTGGTGGTGCACACCTGTAGTCTTACCTACTCAGGAGACTGAGGCAGGAGGATCGCTTGAGCCAGGGAAGGTGGAGGTTACAGTGAGCCAAGATCGTGCCACTGCACCCCAGCCTGGGAGACAGAACAAGACCCTGTCTCAAAAAATAAAAATAAAAAAAGAATGTGACAGGAATAACACTGTGTGATTTCCCAAGCCAGGACTTAAGAGACAATAAAGCTTTACCCTCTTGACTCCTGCTGCCATCTAAGGAAGCCCACACTAAACTGAATGATAAGAGATCATGTGGAGAACAAGAACAGGCTGACAGCAACACCAAAAGGTCTCAGAGTATAAGTGAGGCTATCTTAGACACTTAAGCCCCAGTCAAGACATCAAATGACTGCAGTCTTATGAGCGACCTACTGGGGAAATGGCAGGACTGTCAGGCTACATAATGAATTGTTTTACGCCACAAAGTTACAGGGTGGTTGTTAAACAGCAAATACTACAAAACAGGTTCTCAGTTGAAAAAGTTTATGACTCACAATCTAAATTTCCTAGATTAAGAAATTTAAAGAAAAGAAATTGCATAGATTAAGCAAAATTTGTAGCATATAAAGGTAGCCCAATACAGGTCAAATCTTTTGGTGGTAGGAAAATGTTAGTGAGAGATTAAGAATCAATTTTCATTAAAAAAAATTCAGCGTTGAAGCTGCAGAAGATTTTTTAAACGTGTATTTTTTCTGTAAGTAATTTTTACTGATTATGCCATTCCTTCACTCAACCAACACCAGATGTTTTTTTCAGTTGGCCAGTTTTCTTGCCAGAATCTAAAAGGAAAAACATTTTTGTATGGCCAAATAAACCTAAAACAAAGTAAGTTTATAATTCCTCCGCCCAACATCTTGTCCCTAGTAGAAATATAATTGCTTTTTAGAAGCAAACTAATGCCAGTGCATTGCCGTCTCATGACTAAGTTTCTCCTAAGAAAGAAATCACCAGATTAAAACACTACGGAAGGAATACATTTAGCAAACAGACACATTACTTAATAGGTCAAACTTTCTGCTTTGGACACCTTGTAACATCTGACTCAATATTCTGAGTTTTCTTTTATGACGACTTCTGTTTCATTTACTTAACCAAAACCTATGTCCACTACCAATTCACTGCTCTCACTCCAAAACAGAGCATCTACACACTTTTATTTTTTTCTATTCAATATTTTTAATTTATTTGACATTTACCATCCTCAGCAACAGTCTCGGACCTGGAGGACTCCATGAACTCTGAAGAACTGAATATGACTGAATCTCATGTTGAACTGGTGCTGCTTAATCCTCGCAATCTTCCATGCCCTACTGAAAACTTCTTTTGAAGTTATGAAGCGAAAGGAAAGAAACTAAAATTCAAAGTGACAACATTATTTCATGTCCACCTCTCCTCCTCCTGATTTCCCTTAGTTTCACTTCATCTGTAACACAGAAAAGAACTAAGAGGTGGATACTGAAAGACAACAATGGAATTTTTAATTTATTATTATTATTATTAGTTTTTTAAGAGATGGGGTCTAGCTCTGTCTGGAGTGGACTGGCTATTCACAGGAGTGATCATAGGACACCCTCGAGCAATCCTCCAGCCTCAGTCTCTAAGGTAGCTGAAATTACAGGCACATGCCACTGCACCTGGCTGTACTCAGTGTAATTTTCTCAGTCTTTGTTTAAATCAAGAGTCAGTGTGAATATTTAGTATTTAGATACTACTCAGTATCAGGACAAGCAGACAATAGGACTACGGACTCTTTCTCACCCTACATATTAATGGCTATCACATTTTTTTCTACTTCCTATATTCTTTTCCCTCAACTGCTCCAAAATCTGTTACGTCTGAATATTTTCCATACGCTCAAATGCATCAGATACTGTTTTTCTCTGGTGCTAAACATTCCCAGAACCTTTCTTCTCCTACACTCTAAGACATTCCCTATACTGGCTACACAACTGTCATCTTGGGCTCTCCAGCAGCTCTTTTTTTTTTTTTTTTGAGACAGAGTCTCGCTTTGTCACCCAGGCTGGAGTGCTGTGGCCAGATCTCAGCTCACTGCAAGCTCCGCCTCCCAGGTTCACGCCACTCTCCTGTCTCAGCCTCCCGAGTAGCTGGGACTACAGGCGCCGTCACCTCGCCCGGCTAGTTTTTTGTAGTTTTTAGTAGAGACGGGGTTTCACCATGTTAGCCAGGATGGTCTCGATCTCCTGACCTCGTGATCCGCCCGTCTCGGCCTCCCAAAGTGCTGGGATTACAGGCTGGAGCCACCGCGCCCGGCCAGCTCTTCTCTTTTAATGCACTGTTTCTAGTACCCCATATTGTCTCACTTGCTTTTTAAGGGAACATCTCACAGTAATTTATGAAAAAATGGCTCATGGGAACTCAGTTTTTTTTTAAGTCTCTTGCATTTCTAAAATATGTATTTACCCTAGACTCACATTTGACTGATAATTTCGCTTGCAATAAAATTATAAGATGGAAATCCTTTCCACTGAAGATATCTGAAGACATTGTTTGATGCATTTCTGACCTCCTAAGTTTCTGCTGTGATATATAATGCCATTCTAATTTTGGGTCCTTTGAATGTAACCTCTAATTACTTTTGGAAGCTTTTAGTATATTATTTTTATCCTCAGTTTATCAAAATTTCATGATTGAGCCTCTTGGTCTGAGGTTATTATTCTATCGGTCCTTTTTTCCCCCCCCCAGATGGAGTCTTGCTCTTGTCACCCAGGCTGGAGTGCAGTGGCACCATCTCGACTCACCCGTAAGCTCCGCCCCCGGGTTCACACCATTCTCCTGCCTCAGCCTCCCGAGTAGCTGGAACTACAGGCGCCCACTACCAAGCCCGGCTAATTTTTTGTATTTTTTAGTAGACACGGGGTTTCACCGTATTAGCCAGGATGGTCTCGATCTCCTGACCTCATGATCCGCCCGCCTCAGCCTCCCAAAGTGCTGGGATTACAGGCATGAGTCACTGCGTCCGGTCTATCAGTCCTTTCAATCTGGAAGTTTATATTTTTCAATCTGGTAAGTATTTGTTTATCTGTCCTCTCATTCTAGAATTCCTATTAGTCAAACATTGGACCTCCTGGTTTATCTCTTTCTTTTTTTTTTTTGGAGACAGAGTCTCACTCTGTTGCCTAGGCTGGAGTGCAGTAGCATGATCTCAGCTCACTGCAACCTCCAACTCCTGGATTCAAGTGATTCTCCTGCCTCAGCCTCCCCAGTAGCTGGGATTACAGGTGCCCACCATCACACCCAGCTAATTTTGATATTTTTGGTAGAGACAGGGTTTCACCATGTTGGCCAGGCTCATGTCGAACTCCTGGCCTCAAGTGATCTACCCACCTCAGCCTCTCAAAGTGCTAGGATTACAGGCATGAGCCACTGCATCCAGTGAATCTTTAATTTGTTAAATAATTTTTCTCCTATATCCAAATTGCTTTAACTTTACTTCCAAATTTTTACTAATTCTTTTTGGGGGGCAGAGAATTATCATATTTTTAAATTTTCAATAAGTTTCTATTTATTGAAAGATTATATACATGGATTTCTTTTCTTTTTTTTTTTTTTGAGAGTCTGGCTCCATCAGTGAGGCTGCAAGGCTGGAGTGCACTGGCACAATCTTAGCTGACCCCAATTTCAGCCTCCCAGGTTCAAGCGATTCTCTTGCCTCAGGCTCTGGAGTAGCTGGAACTACAGGCACGTCCCACCACACCCAGCTAATTTTTTTTTTCTTTTCTTTTGTATTTTTGGTAGAGAAGGGGTTTCACTATGTTGGCCAGGCTGATCTCAAACTCCTGGCCTCCAGTGGTCCACTGGACTCAGCCTCTCAAAGTGCTGAGATTACAGGTGTGAGCCACCGCACCCAGCCTGTGAAAGATTTTTAAGAATAGTATCCTAGGCCAAGCACAGTGGCTCACTCCTATAATCTCAACACTTTGGGAGGCCAAGGTAGGAGAATCACTTGAGGCCAGGAGTTCAAGACCAGCCTGGGCAACACAGCAAGAATTTATCTCTACAAAACAATACAGTAAAATTACACAGGCACAGTGGTGCACCCCTGTAGTCCTAGCTACTCAGGAGGCTAAGGTGGGAGGATCACCTGAGCCAGGAGCTCAAGGCTGCAGTGAACTATGATCACACCACTGCACTCCAGCCTGGGCAAAAAAGCAAGACCGTGTCTCTAAAAAAATTAAAAATTTTTAAGAATGAAAAAGAAAGACATTTCACCACTACCTGATTTTAATCTCAAGCCTCATCTCTGTTTCTTAAGAGACCTTTTAAGGCTGGGCGCGGTGGCTCACGCCAGCACTTTGGGAGGCCAAGGTGGGCGGATTACAAGGTCAGGAGCTCGAGACCATCCTGGCTAACACAGTGAAACCCCATCTGTACTAAAAATACAAAAAATTTGCCGGGCACAGTGGCGGGCACCTGTAGTCCCAGCTACTTGGGAGGCTGAGGCAGGAGAATGGCATGAACCTGGGAGGCGGAGCTTGCAGTGAGGTGAGACGCCTGTAGTCCCAGCTACTTGGGAGGCTGAGGCAGAAGAATGGCATGAACCTGGGAGGCGGAGCTTGCAGTGAGGTGAGACGCCTGTAGTCTCAGCTACTTGGGAGGCTGAGGCAGGAGAATGGCGTGAACCTGGGAGGCGGGGCCTGCAGTGAGCCAAGATAGCACCACTGCACTCCAGCCTGGGCGAAAGAGTGAGACTTCATATCAAAAAAAAAAAAAAGAGACCTTTTCCTACCAAGTCTTAAGTCTCTTTCCTACCAAGTCCTGAGTTTTATTGAGTATACTTTTTGTTGTTGGTGAGTATACTTGCTTCTCACTGACAAGCCTCTCTGAAAACAACTAAGGGTGTAGTTTCCTCCGCTTAGCTAAATCACTTAACACTCTTCTATCTTTTTTGTTTTATTGAGATGGTGTCTTGCTCAGTGGCCCAGGCTAGGGTGCAGTGCCGCGATCTTACCTCACCACAACTTCCGCCTCCTGGGTTCAAGTGATTCTCCTGCCTCAGCCTCCCGAGTAGCTGGGACTACAGGGGCAGGCCACCAAGCCCAGCTAATTTTTTGTATTTTTAGTGGAGATGGGGTTTCACCGTGTTAGTCAGGATGGTCTGGATCTCCTGACCTCGTGATCTGCCCACTTCAGCCTCCCAAAGTGTTAGGATTACAGGAGTGAGCCACCCCACCCGAACCCATTTTTTTAACCTTCTAAAAAATACCTAAAGTTTCTCATGTATTGTGGTTTCTTCTTTCACTCATTGTTGTCCCGGTGATCTCATGTTTCTTTTGTTCTCTTGTTATCATTTTAATGCTATTTGAAGAAAGAAAGGAAATAGGTATACTGGATCGAACCTCCATGTTTAACCAAAAGTACCATGCAATAGTTTTAGAATTATTGGATAAAATTCATAAAGTACAGTATATTTACCAACCTTGTGGAGATTGCAAAGCTCATTAGAATAAATAATGCCTCAAACAACAGAATTAGAATTCAATGATTTCTTTTATTTTCTTCTTTTTGAGACAGAGTCTCTGTCGCCCAGGCTGAAGTGCAGTGCTGTGATCTAGGCTCACTGCAAACTCCACCTCCTGGGTTCAAGCAATTCTCCTGCCTCACCCTCCCGAGTAGCTGGGATTACAGGTGCACACTACCAGGCCTGGGTAAATTTTTTATTTTAGTAGAGACAGGATTTCACCATGTTGGTCAGGCTGGTCTCCAACTCCTGATCTCGTGATGTGCCGGCCTCGGCTGCTCAAAATGCTAGGATTACAGGCGTGAGCCACCATGCCTGGCTGAATTTAATGATTTCAAAAGGATAGTATTAAGAAAAAATTGAAAAGAGATAAATCTTAAAATCTCCAATTTAAATTAAACAATTAATTACCAGTTACATGAACACAAAACAAGGAACCTTGTTTTACAAAAAACTTGGACAGTTTTGAGAAAGAAAAACTGACTAAATATCTCTATAGAATGGACCCCAGGATAGCGAGACATGCTTTAAAGCTAAGACTTCAGAAAAATGATTGAGGGCCAGGCGCTATGGCTCACGCCTGTAATCCCAATAGTTCGGGAGGCCGATGTACCAGATCACTTGAGGTCAGGAGTTGGAGACCAGCTTGGCCAACATGGTGAAACCCTGTCTCTACCAAAAATACAAAACATTAGCTGGGCATGGTGGTGTGCATCTGTAGTCCCAGCTACTTGGGAGGCTGAAGCAGGAGAATCATTTTAGCCTGGGAAGCGGAGGTTGCAGTGAGCTAAGACTGTGCCACTGCACTCCACCCTGGGCGACACAGTGAGACTGTGAGGAGAAGGGGGAAGGGGAGAGGGAAGGGGAGGGGGAAGAAGAGGGGGAGGGGGAAGATTGAGGTTATGAAAGAGATTCAAACTCTGGAATCAAAGAACACTATAGTTGTTTCCCAGACTATCTGAAGAACTGTCATTTAGAATAAAGTAATTCTATTTTATTGCAGATAATCAATGTAGAAGAAACGGAGCCAATGTGTATTAAGATAGACTTGAGGCCAGGCGCAATGGCTCATGCCTGAAATCTCAGCATTTTGGGTGACTGAGGTGGGAGGGTTGCTTGAGCACAGTGTAGGTCAAGGCTGCAGTAAGTTGAGGTCATGTCACTGCACTCCAGCCTGGCTGGACTCCAGACGACTGTCTCAGAAAATGAAAAATAAATAAATACGGCTTTAACAGATTTGTAAAGCAGTGAGCTCTCTCCATTTCTAGTCAGTTTTCTCAATACCAAGAATGTCATAGGCTGGATGCTTTAATTAGGAGCTTGAAATAGATAACCTTAAGGTCTTTACCAATAGAGGAACCAAAAGAAATAAAGAAATGTAATTTACATAAGGACTACAGTTACTAAGATTAACACAGGTTTACATTTACTGTTATTCTTCTTAAACATAAAAAGAATTATCAAAATTAAAATCAGATTGAGAAAAAAGCAGGCCAGTATATCACTACTGTATTATATGAATAAATAAGCATTTAACCTAGAACGAAGGCTTGATAACTCTGCTCTTCAGCAGTAACTGTTCAATTCTATTTCCAAACCAATGGTGATCCAAGGCAAAATGAAAAAAATTAAGACAATTTTTTTTGTTGTTGAGACAGAGCCTTGCTCTGTTGCCCAGGCTGGAGTGCAGTGGTGCGATCTCAGCTTGCTGCAACCTCCGCCTCCCGAGTTTAAGCAATTCTCCTGCCCCAGCCTCCTAAGTAGCTGGGATTATAGGCACCCGCCACCACACCTGGCTAATGTTTGTATTTTTAGTAGAGACGGGTTTCACCATGTTGGCCAGGCTGGTCTCCAACTCCTAATCTCATTACCTCAACACCCCGGCAGATCCTCCGGCGGACGAATCTTTCCAAAGTGCTGAGATGACAGGTATGAGCCACTGCGTCCATCCTCACAATTACATATATATATATATATATATATATATATACAATTATTATTATTATTTTGAGACAGAGTCTCACTCTGTCGCCCAGGCTGGAGTGCAGTGGCCGGATCTCAGCTCACTGCAAGCTCCGCCTCCTTCTCCTGCCTCAACCTCCCGAGTAGCTGGAACTACAGGCGCCCGCCACCAGGACCAGCTAAATTTTTTTTGTATTTTTAGTACAGACAGGGTTTCACCGTGTTAGGCAGGATGGTCTCGATCTCCTGACCTCGTGATCCACCTGCCTCGGCCTCCCAAAGTGCAAGGATTACAAGCGTGAGTCACTGCGCCCAGCCACAATTATATTTTTCATAAATCCAAAGGCATTCCGTTTTCTTTTTTTGACGAAGTCTCACTCTGTTGCCCAGGCTGGAGTGCAGTGGCGCAATCTCGGCTCACTGCAACCTCTGCCTCCCGGGTTCCAGCAACTCTCCTGCCTCAGCCTCCCAAGTAGCTGGGACTACAGGCACGCAGCACCATGCCTGGCTAATTTTGTATTTTTCAGTACAGACAGGGTTTCACCATATTGGCCAGGCTGGTTTTGAACTCCTGACCCCATGATCCACCCACCTCAGCCTCCCAAAGTGCTGGGATTACAGGCGTGAGTCACTGCACCCAGCCAGCATTCCATTTTTAAATGTTGGGATTATATCTTTCAGATTTGGTATAAATTGGTCTGTATTTTATGTTTCTTTTTTTTTTTTTTTGAGACGGAGTGTGGCTCAGTCTCCCAGGCTGGAGTGCAGTGGCGCGATCTAGGCTCACTGCAAGCTCCGCCTCCCGGGTTCACGCCATTCTCCTGCCTCAGCCTCCCAAGTAGCTGGGACTACAAGGCGCCCGCCGCCACACCTGTCTAATTTTTTGCATTTTTAGTAGAGACGAGGTTTCACCCTGTTAACCAGGATGGTCTCGATCTCCTAACCTCGTGATCCGCCTGCCTCGGCCTCCCAAAGTGCTGGGATTACAGGCATGAGCTACCATGCCCGGCCTTTTTTTTCTTTTTTTGAGATGGAGTCTCACTTTGTAGCCCTGGTTGGAGTGCAGTGGAGTAATCTCAGCTCACTGCAACCTCTGCCTCCCAGGTTCAAGCAATTCTCCTGCCTCAGTCTCCCAATAGCTGGGATTACAGGCATGTGCCACCATAACCAGCTAATATTTTGTATTTTTAGTAGAGACGGGGTTTCACCATGCTGGCCAGGCTGGTCGCAAACTCCTGACCTCGTGATCCACCCCCCTTGGCCTCCCAAAGTTCTGGGATTACAGGCGTTAGCCACCGTGCCCAGCTATGTGTTTATTTTCTTAGAGACAGGATCTTGCTCTGTTGCCCAGGCTGTAGTGGTATAATTTCTCACTGCAGGCTGGGCTCAAGCGATCCTCCTGCCTCAGGCTCCCCTGTAGCTAGGACCACAGGCGTGTCCCACCACACCCTGCTACTTTTTAAATTTTTCTACAGAGACAGGCTCTCGCCATGTTGCCCAGACTGGTCTCAAACTACTGGTCTCCAGCTTTCCTCCTACCCTCCTCCAAAAGTGCTGGGATTACAATCACGACGCACTGCATCCAGCCCACATAATGTTTTAAAGTAGGGCAGGCATGGTGGCTCACACCTGTAGTTCCAGTGCTTTGGGAGGCCGAGGCAGGAAGATCATTTGAGCCCAGAAGTTGAGCTTGGGAGTGAGGCTTCAGTGAGCCATGAACATTCCAGTGCCCTCTAGCCTGGGCAACAGAGCAAGACTCAGCCTCAAAAAAAATAAATAAGGCCAGGTGCGGTGGCTCAAGCCTGTAATCCCAGCACTTTGGGAGGCCGAGACGGGCGGATCACAAGGTCAGGAGATCGAGACCATCCTGACTAACCCGGTGAAACCCCGTCTCTACTAAAAAACACAAAAAATTAGCCAAGTGAGGTGGCGGGCGCCTGTAGTCCCAGGTACTCGGGAGGCTGAGGTAGGAGAATGGCGTCAACCTGGGAGGTGGAGCTTGCAGGGAGCTGAGATCCGGTCACTGCACTCCAGCTTGGGTGACGGAGCAAGACTCCATCTCAAAAATAAATAAATAAATAAATAAATAAATAAAATATTAATGGAATATAATACATTTTTAAAATAATGTTTGCATCGGTCCTTAACAAAGAGGATGGTTTAAAAAAAAAAAAAGAGAGCCAAGCACTGTGCCTCATGCCTGTAATCCTAGCACTCTGGGAGGCTGGGGCAGGTGGATCATCTGAGATCAGGAGTTCGACACCAGCCTGGCCAACATGGCAAAATCCCGTCTCTACCAAAAATACAAAAATCAGCCAGGCGCGGTGGCAGGCACCTGTAATCCCAGCTACTGAGGGGTTGAGGCAGAAGCATCGCTTGAACCCGGGAGGCAGAGTCTGCAGTGAGCCAAGATCAAGCCACTGCATTCCAGCCTAGGTGACAGAGCGAGACACCGTCTCAAAAAAGAAAAAAAAAAAAAAAAAGAGAAAAGAACGTTGGCAACCTTGTATTAGCCCCTTCTACCTCTTTTCACCCCACATTTCACTTATCTCAGGCTTTTGTGGATTTCCTAGAACCTGTCTTATAGAACAGTTGTATAAAGAGTTTTGTCAGACCGAGTGTGTTGGTTCACGCCTATAATCCCAACACTTTCGGAGGCCAAGGTGGGCAGATCATCTGAGGTCAGGAGTTCGAGACCAGCCTGACCAACATGGAGAAACCCCGTCTCTACTTAAAATACAAAATTAGCCTGGCGTGGTGGCACATGCCTGTAATCCAAGCTACTCAGGAGGCTGAAGCAGGAGAATCACTTGAACCTGGGAGGTGGAGGTTGTGATAAGCCGAGATCCACCCTGGGCAACAAGAGCGAAACTCCACCTCAAAGAAAGAAAAAAGGGTTTTGTCACGCATGACTTTATGAGGTCATCTGCCATCAGCCATAAAAAAAATAACAAAAGCATGCTTATATACTTTTTTAAAAAATCAAAATTTATAGGCATGTGCCTGTTAATGCATAAATATATATTTTTAAAAATTCAGCTATCTTTCCTCTGGGCCATTCTCTTTTATTGGGTGGGGGCATTCTCTTACTGCAGAGGAAGATCCTCTGAGCTTTTATTTGGCTGCAGGCATTCTACAGCTAGCTGAGGGAAGGAGATGGGGAACTGTACTACTAATTGTATAGACTTCCCACTTAATTGGCTCCTGCCTTCCATTTTCTGTCTGGAACTTTAGCTCCATCTTCCTCTGGGATTGGGGTCCTAGGTCCTGAATGTCTCATATTCAATTCCTCCAAAGAACAGATCTCCTAACTTCTTTTTGTTGTTTTCCTTTTTTTTTTGTATTTGTTCTGAGACGGAGTCTTGCTCTGTTGCCCAGGCTGGAGTGCAGTGGCGCAATCTCAGCTCACTGCAACCTCCACCTCCCGGGTTCAAGCGGTTCTCATGCCTCAGCCTCCCAAGTAGCTGGGATTACAGGCAGACGCCACCATACCCGGCTAAAATCTCCTAACTTCTGTAAGGCTGACGGTAGCTCTCCAACTACTCAGGTTTAAAGCAGAAAGTACTGAGAGTGAAATCTATCCTCCTATTACAGACGGACAGTGACCCTGTTGTCAGCATCCCTGCCTTCTGTTGTACATGGTACGTCCAGGTTCTGAACTTTTCAGGAGTTTCACAGACAAATCATGACCTGCCTCTTGCCAGTAGTCTCCTGAGACACTTGGGTCTGACCCACCTCTGCTAAGTCATTTACTATTTCTTTCTCTTTTCCTTTTCCCCATACAAGGATTACTTATGCCTCATAATTTCAAATAGAGTTTATATCACTGCTTTTAGGTGATTTTCAAAACAGCCTGGGAATAATTCTACTTTGCTGTCTTAAAACCGGAAAAAAGGCCAGGCGCGGTGGCTCACACCTGTAATACCAGCACTTTGGGAGGCCGAGGCAGGTGGATCACAAGGTCAAGACATGGAGACCATCCTGGCCAACAAGGTGAAACCCCGTCTCTACTAAAAATACAAAAATTAGCTAGGCGTGGTGGTGGGCACCTATAGTCTCAGCTACTCGGGAGGCTGAGGCAGAAGAATCGCCTGAACCCAGGTGGAGATTGCAGCGAGCCGAGATTGCGCCACTGCACTCCAGCCTGGCGACAGAGCGAGACTCTGTCAAAAAAAAAAAAAAAAAAAGTAATTTTGGTAATCTTTTAAGGCTTGAAAACGAGCCAATGACTATTTAAGGGCTAAATGTTTGATATATTTTTTTGAGATGGAGTTTTGCTCTTGTTGCTCAGGCTGTAGTGCAATGGTGTAACCTTGGCTCACTGCAACCTCCACCTCCCAGGTTTGAGCAATTCTCCTGCCTCAGTCTCCCAAGTAGCTGGCACCACCACACCTGGCAATTTTTTTTGTATTTAGTAGAGATGGGGTTTCACCATGTTGGTCAGGCTGGTCTCAAACTCCTGACCTCAGGTGATCCACCCGCCTCAGCCTCCCAAAGTGCTAGGATTACCGGCATGAGCCACTGCATCCAGCCTGTTTAATAACTCCCAAAGGATAACAAAACTGAAATTGAGAACTCAAATGTTTCATTAAATTAGACTACTTGTTTTTCTTTTCTTTTTTTTTTAATTAGACTACTTGTTTTTCAAACATAGTTTATACTGTCTCATCTCTGTGGCTTTACATCTTCTATATAGAAACTTATCCCTTTTTAATGCCCAACCCAAGGCATAACCTCCACGAAACCTTTTCTGACCCCCACTGTAGAGAGGAATGCCTCTTCTCTACTCCTGGTTTACACCAGGAAAAACTTTCTCTAAATACACTCCTGGCTCCTCTGTACTTCTTTAAACAGATTAAGTATAACTTATCTTTTAATCTTATTTGACTGGCAAATCATAGAAGAATGAAGTGCAACTTGGCTCAGAGTTCTCTGTTTCTACCCTTTCTGAACAAGTGTTCTCCATTTCTTCAGGGCCAGGCTCTCTCCTGCATAGAAAAGTTTGATTTGGCATAGGACTGCTTAGAACTGGGGTCCGGGGATGTCTGTCTAATACAATTTGGCTCACATACTGAAAACCGGATCTTCCAACCTGGTTTCTATTAATAGTAAAAGTGATATTTTGGGCCCCCACCTGCCACTCCTGTTTTCTCCATTTGTCCAGAAATTCTGCAAGGATGAGGAATGCTTTTCTTGAGACCTCTTCAAAAATCCGACTATTCTCTTGGTGGGTGTGTTCTTTTATTTCCCTATAATCCATAGCACTTTGCTTATAATTCTGTTACAGAGCTTAAATTTTGTCTTACTGTGTTCAATTCTGTCTAGTCTACTAGGCTGTAGCTTTCAGAAAGTAGATTAAACATAGCACCTTACACACGACAAGCCACAAAACAAGTATTTGTTGGATTAACTGACTGAAGGGCTAAATGTTTCTTTCAACTAAAAGTGAAGATGAGTATATGGGTTTTGTTTTGCTTTGTTTGCTTTTCAGGTAAGATAAAGTCACAGACATCACCACATCATCAGCATTGCTAGATTACGGCCAGACACGGCGGCCCACGCCTGTATTCCCAGCACTCTGGGAGGCCGAGGCAGGTGGATCATTTGAAGTCAGGAGTTCAAGACCAGCCTGGCCAACATGGCTAGACCCTGCCTCTACTAAAAATACAAAAATTAGCCAGGCGTGGTGGTGGGCACCTGTAGTCCCAGTTACTAAGGAGGCTAAGGCAGGGGAATCGCTTGAACACTGGAGGTGGAGGTTGCAGTGAGCCAAAATCACATCACTGCACGCTAGCCTGGGTGACAGAGCAAAACTATGTCTCAAAAAAAAAAAAAAAAAAAAAAAAGTCAGTCGGGATGGCTCACACCTGTAATCCTAGCACTTTGGGAGGCCAAGGTGGTTGGATCGCTTGAGGTCAGGAGTTTGAAACCAGCCTGGCCAACATGGTGAAACCCAGTCTCTACAAAAAATACAAAAAAAAAAAAAATTAACCGGGCTTGATGGCAGGTGCCTGTAATGTAATCCCAGCTATCTGGGAGGCTGAGGCACGAAAACTGCTTGAACCTGGGAGGCAGAGGTTGCAGTGAGCCAAGAATGGACCACTGCACTCCAGCCAAGGCAACAGAGCGAGACTCCATCTCAAAAAAAAAAAAAAAATTTATAGATTATAACTAATTTTATAACTAAGATTTTATTTTTCCTTGCTATAATATGTTGGGTCATCACTATTTCTGTTTTTTGTATGTATTGTCTAGGATTCCTGAAAACTAATTATACATCCTTTAAACCTAAAACTGAAAATAATTCCATTTACACTGAGGAGACAAATGTGCCAAAGGAATTCCAATGAAAAGGACAGAATTTAAGCGGACAGCTCAAGTTACTTTTCTTTTCTTTCCCCTGAGATGGAGTCTCTCTCTGTTGCCAGGCTGGGTGTAGTAGCATGATCTCGGCTCACTGCAACCTCCGGCTCCTGGGTTCAAGCGATTCTCCTGCCTTAGCCTCCCAAGCAGCCAGGACTACAGGCGTGCGCCACCACACCCAGCTAATTTTTGTATTTTTAGTACAGACAGGATTTCACCATGTTGGCCAGGATGGTCTTGATCTCCTGACCTCATGATCCGCCCACCTTGGCCTCCCAAAGTGCTGGGATTACAGGCATGAGTTACCGCACCCAGCTGCTACTTTTCAATAATATAGGACAAAGACAATACTCACAGAATTAGTGTATCACCATCAGTGACTTTAGTGGTTAAAAATAAGCAGCATATAAAAAAAGTGACGAGGAGAAGACATGGCCCTAGTAGTTGTTGCGGCCACTCTTCTGCAAAACAAAAACTATAAATTGAGAAATACATTTACTTTTGTATAACTGGACGTCAAGATAAAATATTGGAGCTCCTCAGAAACCTCCAATCAAACATATACTCAGAGGTGACATCAGTGAAAATGCTACAATAAGAAACAAACGAAAAAAATTTCACCCCTCCATAAAAGCAACAACCACCACCAAACTGGCAAAAATCAAATCTTTACAGTTAGATAGAAGATACAAGTTATAATGTTCCATAGCAGAATAGGATGACTATAGCTGGCAAGGATGTATTGTGTATTTCTAAGTAGATAGAAGAGAAGACTTGAAATGTTCCCAACACATACAAATGACAAATACTTAAGGTGATGGATACCCCAAGCACCCTGACTTGATCATTATACATTTTATGCTTATAATACTTACATGTACCCCACAAATACATAAATATTACCTATCAATTTTGAAAAATCAAATTTTTTTGAACTTTAAACATTAACCAACTCTTGCAATAACCCAAGGAGTCTTCACTCAAGAAAAACGGCTGAATCTCAGTAAGACTAGAGGTTTGGGTCATTTTAATTTACCCCAAATGCGCCTGTTGGCAGTAACCTTAAAAATAACATCTGTGGCCGGGCGTGGTGGCTCACGCCTGTAATCCCAGCACTTTGGGAGGCCGAGGCGGGCAGATCACGAGGTCAGGAGTTTGAGACCCGCGTGACCAACATAGTGAAACTTCGTCTCTACTGAAAATACAAAAACTTAGCTGGGCGTGGTGGCGGGCGCCTATAATCCTGGCTACTTGGGAAGCTGAGGCAGCAGAAGAGCTTGAACCCAAGAAGCAGAGGTTGCAATGAGCTGAGATTGCGCCACTGCACTCCAGCCTGGGCAACAGTGTGAGACTCCATCTCAAAAAATAAAATGAAATAAAATAAAATAATAACATCTGATATTGCTGGTAACTGAGGGAACGGAACAGATCTGATTTCTAAAGAACTGTAATGATTTGTTTTAACCTGTCTGGTGCTCCCTGGAAAACCAGCTCAAAAGGTTTGTCTTTATATTGTCTGACTCAGAACTGGCCTACTGCTAAAGTAGGTACCCTGCATTTGTCAAAAACATTTACAGACAAATGTTTTAGTCACTGCTGACTGAGGGACAGATAATAAACTAACCAAAAAACTTAAAAGAGAGGAAAAAAGCCAGGGAAACGTATGTCCATAAGGGCACTGGTAAGCTCTGATAATATTCATGAGAGTCAGAAGGCCACATTCATGCCCAGGGTTGTGCACGTGCTCAGGAAAGACCTGAGAGGGCCCAGAGTTCTCACCTCCAGTTGATCTTGAGGATTTGCAGAAGTAGGAAGTTAAAGGCTAAGCCAGAGTTGTAAATTGGCCGTGTGTTCAAAGTATGCCCCTACACAAACCGCTTCGGCAAAGACTAGGAGAATCTGTGGTTCTAGGTATTAAGAAATTTCTGGGCCGGGCACGGTGGCTCAAGCCTGTAATCCCAGCACTTTGGGAGGCCGAGACAGGCGGATCACGAGGTCAGGAGATCGAGACCATCCTGGCTAACACGGTGAAACCCCGTCTCTACTAAAAACCACAAAAAACTAGCCGGGCGAGGTAGCGGCGCCTGTAGTCCCAGCTACCCGGGAGGCTGAGGCAGGAGAATGGCGTGAACCCGGGAGACGCAGCTTGCAGTGAGCTGAGATCCGGCCACAGCACTCCAGCCTGGGTGACAGAGCAAGACTCCGTCTCAAAAAAAAAAAAAAGAAATTTCTGTACAGTCATCAGCTGACCACTGAGCTAATGGAACAGAGATTTTAACCCAGGTGCAGTGGCTCATGCATGTAATCCTAGCACTTTGGGAGATCAAGGCAGGAGGATTGCTTGAGACCAGCCTGTGCAAATAGTGAGACCCTGTCTCTACAAAAATAGGAACGTGAGCCAGGCACTGAAACCACCTTTGCAAAATTATGACGAGACAGTGAAAGAGATCTAACTTAACCGACTCCATCTTGCTTCTAACCTCCAAGCTGTCCTTGTTCATTTCTGGGCTGAACTAACTTTAAGATAAACTGAGTTTATAGTTTAAAACAAAGACCATAACAGCCCTTTCCCAGAGCAGACCTCCTTCTTGCGTGGGGACTAGATTGCCTCTGTAGTACTAACATTAGCCACAAGATTAGAAATGATGGTTTAGGAGTCATGCAGCTGGAGGTTACAAGAGTCTGACCCTTCCTAAACTGCTCCTAAGATCTGTGTTTGAGATATTTTGCAGACCCTGCACTTGATGGATCAGTTGGCACCACCCAGATCGATTAACTGGCTCATCTGATCTTGTGGCCCCCACCCAGGAACTGACTCAGTGCAAGAAGACAGCTTCGACTCCCTATGATTTCATCCCTGACCAATCAGCACTCCTGGCTCACTGATTTCCCCCCACCCACCAAGCTGTCCTTAAAAACTCTGATCCCCAAATGCTCAGGGAGACTGATTTGAGTAATAAAACTCCCATCTCCCGCACAGCTGGCTCTGCGTAAATTATTCTTTCTCTATAGCAATTCCTGTCTTGATAGATCGGCTCTATCTAGGCAGCGGGCAAAGTGAACTCCTTGAGCAGTTACAGCATGCTGGCACATGCCTGTAGTCCTAGCTACGCAGGAGGATGAGGTGGTAGGATGGCTTGCGCCTGGGAGTTTGAGGCTTTGGTGAACTGTGATTGCACCACTGGACTCTAGCCTGGGCAACAGAACAAGACGCTGTCCTCCACCACCTACCGCCCCCACCATCGAAAAAGGACAGAGATTTGATTTTATTTATTTATTTTTTATTTTTAAATTTTATTTATTTATTTTTTTGAGATGGAGTCTCGCTCTGTCTACTAGGCTGGAGTGCAAAGGTGCGCTCTCAGCTCACTGCAACCTCCGCCTCCCGGGTTCCCGCCATTCTCCTGCCTCAGCCTCCTGAGCAGCTGGGACTACAGGCGCCTGCCACCATGCCCAGCTAATTTTTTGTATTTTTAGTAAAGACGGGGCTTCACTGTGTTAGCCAGGATGGTTTTGATCTCCTAACTTCGTGATCCACCCACCTCGGCCTCCCAAAGTGCTGGGATTACAGGCGTGAGCCACTGCGCCCGGCTGTTTTTTTATTTTTATTTATTTTTTTTGAGACGGAGTCTCACTCTGTCACCCAGGCTGCAGTGCAGTGGCGCCATCTCTGCTCACTACAAGCTCCGCCTCCCGGGTTCACGCCATTCTCCTGCCTCAGCCTCCCGAGTAGCTGGAACTACAGGCGCCCACCACCACACCCAGCTAATTTTTTGTATTTTTAGTAGAGACGGGGTTTCACTGTGTTGGCCAGGCTGGTCTCGAACTGCTGACCTCAGGTGATCCGCCTGCCTCAGTCTCCCAAAGTGCTGGGATTACAGGCGTGAGCCACCACGCCCGGTCATAGGATGGCTATAATTTTTTTAAAAAGAAAATAGGCCAGGCACAGCCGCTCATTCCTGTAATCCTAGCACTTTGGGAGGCCTAGGCAGGCGGATCACCTGAGGTCAGGAGTTCAAGACCAGCGTGACCAACATGAAGAAACCCCGTTTCTACTAAAAATACAAAATTAGCTGGGGTGGTGGCGCATGCCTATAATCCCAGCTACTTGGGAGGCTGAGGCAGGAGAATTGCTTGAACCTAGGAGGCGGAAGTTGTGGTGATCCAAGATCGCGCCATTGCACTCCAGCCTGGACAGGAAGAGTGAAACTCTGTCTCAAAACAAATAAATAAATAAAATAAAATTTAAAAATAATAAAAAAGGAAAATAACAGTTGTTGGCAGGATATGGAGAAACTTGAGCCCTTGTACATTGCTGGTGGAAATATACAATGGTGTAACTGCTGTAGGAAACACTTTGGTGATTCCTTAAAAAGTCAGATATAGAAATTCTAACTTTGGGAGGCTAAGGCGAGGGGATCGCCTCAGTTTGAGAGGCCAGCAGTTCGAGAACCAGCCTGGGCAACATAGCAAGACCCCATCCTTTGGCGGTGGTGGAACTGGCCAGGCACAGTGGCTTACACCTGTAATCCCACTTTGGGAGGTCAAGGCAGGAGGATCACTTGAGATCAGGAGTTTGAGACCAGCCTGGGCTACATAGCAAAACTTCGTATCTACTAAAAATAAAAAAAATTAGCTGGGCAAGGTGGTACACATCTGCCACTTAGCTACTTGGGAGCCTGAGGTGGAAGGATCCCTTGAGCCTCAGGAGTTCGAGGCTACAGTGAGCTATGATTGTGCCACTACAATCCAGCCTGGACAACAAATCAAGACCCTGTTTCAAATAAATAAAATAACATAAAATAAATAAGTACATAAAATATTTAATAATTAGCTGGGTGTGGTGGTGTGTGCCTGTGGTCCCAGTTACTTAGGAGGCTGAAGTGGGAGGATCACTTGAGCCCAGGAGGTCAAGGCTACAGTGAGCCATGATCGCATCATGGCACTCCAGCCTGAGTTGACAGAGTGAGACCCTGTCTCAACAAAAAAATTAGAAATAAATATATATATAGAAGTTCTACTTTCAAAAGATATCTAGAATCCAATTACTTCTCCCCGTCTCTACTATAATCAACTTGATGCAAAATATTAATATCTCCTTTCTCATTTATTGCAAGAGCTAAGAACACTGGTTACAACATCAGAGTCTACACAAAACAAGAGTGATACTCAATATGAGTTATATCACGTTCCTCTTCTGCTGCAAACAGAACACAATTCAAAAACAGATCTATGAAAGTATGGTTTACTTTGTCAGAATAAAATTCAGAGCTTAAAATGGATTAGAAGGCCATTCGTTATCTGCCTTGCTCTCTAACCACAACCACCACCCTGTTCCCAATTCCTACCAATAACTCGGACGTCATCCCTACCACTGTTCTCCAACTTCACTATGATCTGACCACAGTAACCTACCACTGTTCTTAGAGTACATCAAGGACACTGCAACTTTTGTTTTTGGACTTACTATCCTTTGGCCATAATGATCTTTCCTCTGATAACCACACACCTTGCTTCATTTCATTAACTCTGCTCAAATGTTACCTTAATAATGAGGTCTCCTTTACCATTCTCTATAAAATGTGAACCATGCCCAGCTCCCTTCCCCCTTTTCCTGCCCTTTATTTTGTCCATCACTATCATTAACATCTGGTATATTATTATTATTTATTATTTTTTTTTTTGAGACGGAGTCTCGCTCTGTCACCCAGGCTGGAGTGCAGTGGTGCGATCTCAGCTCACTGCAAGCTCCACCTCCCAGGTTCATGCCATTCTCCTGCCTCAGCCTCCTGAGTAGCTGGGACTACAGGTACCCGCCACCACCATCTGGCATATTATTTATGTTTTTATATTGTCAATCTCCCCTCACTAGATTTTAAACTCCATTAGAGCAGGACTTTGTTTTGTCCACTTTTATACCCTCAGCATCTATAAGAATACCAGACATGTAAAAAGTGCACCACAAATATTTGCTGACTGAATTAGTGATGAGAAAAATGTAACAGAAAAAGGTAAAACTCACCTGTACTACCATTAAAAACTATAGAAATAAAACTAGCAGGCCAGGCGTGGTGGCTCATACCTGTAATCCCAGTACTTTGGGAGGTAGAGGCAGGTGGATTGCCTAAGGTCAGGAGTTCGAGAGCAGCCTGACCAACGTGGTGAAACCTTGTCTCTACTAAAAATACAAAAACTAGCAGGGCGTGGTGGCCAGCACCCGTAATCCCAGCTAGTCAGGAGGCTGAAGCAGATTTGCTTCAACCTGGGAGGCGGAGGTTGCAGTGAGCCGAGATCACGCCATGGCACTCCAGCTTGGGCAGTAAGAGTGAAACTCTGTCTCAAAAAAAAAAAAAAAAAAAAAAAGTTGCTAATAAAAGCTAAATAACAGAATAACAGGCCAGGCACAGTGGCTCATGCATGTAATTCTAGAACTTTGGGAGGCTGAGGCAAGAAGACTGCTTGAGCGTATGAGTTAGAGACCAGCCTGAGCAACAGCTAGAAACCCCATCTCTACAAAAAATACAAAACATTAGCCGGGTGTGGTGGCATACACCTGTGGTCCCAGCTACTCAGGAGGCTGAGACAGGAGGATCACTTGAGCCTAAGAGGCAGAGGTTGCAGTGAGACGAGATCATGCCACTGCACTCCAGCCTGGGTAACAAAGTGAGACTCTGTCTCAAAAAAAAAAAAAAAAAAAATGGCTGAATAAGGCCTGGCGTGTAGCTCATGGCTGTAATCCCAATATTGTGAGAGGCTGAGGCAGGCAGATAACTTAAGCCCAGGAGTTTCAAACCAGCCTGGCAACATGGTGAAATCCTGTCTCTACAAAGAAATACAAAAATCAGCTGGGTATGGTGGTTGACACTTGTAGTCTTAGCTACTCGGGGGGCTGAGGTGGGAAGATTACCGGAGCTGTGGAGAGATGTAGGCTATAGTGGGCCATGATTGCACCACTGCACTCCAGCGTGGGTGACAGAGCAAGACTCTCTCTGCAGGGGAAAAAAAAAAAGGTCAGGCACAGTGGCTCATGCCTGTAATCCCAGCACTTTGGGAAGCCGAGGAGGACAGATCACGAAGTCAAGAGATCGAGACCATCCTGGCCAACATAGTGAAACCCCGTCTCTACTAAAAGCACAAAAGTTAGCTAGGAGTGTTGGTGTACGCCTGTAATCCCTGCTACTTGAGAGGCTGAGGCAGGAGAATCATTTGAACCTGAGAAGCGGAGGTTGCCGTGAGCTGAGATCACGCCACTGCACTCCACTCCGGCCTGGGGCCTGGGCAACAGAGTGAGACTCCATTTCAACAAAAAATAAATAAATAAAATAGATACATAATTCATAAAAAGATACATAATACACAATTAACCATGGTTGCTGCTGGGGCACAGTGGCACACAATGGCTCACACCTGTAATCCCAATTAGCTATGCATGGTGGCGCATGCCTGTAGTCTCAGCTACTTGGAAGACTGAGGTGGGAGGACTGCTTGAGCCTAGGAGGTCAAGGCTGCAGTGAGCTATGATGGTGCCACTGCACTCCAGACTGGGCAACACTATGAGACTCTCTCTCTAGAAACATACACACACACACACACACACACAAGCTATGATGGTGTCACTGCACTCCAGACTGGGCAACACTGTGAGACCCTGTCTCTAGAAACACACACACACACACACACAAATGGTTAGCTCTGGGGAATGAGGTGGGGAGAAGAAAGACTTACTTTTCTTTTAAACTCACTTTAAGATAAATAGAAAATTGTATTTTAACTTCCCTTCCCAGCACAAATACTAAAGCAACAATTTAACCTCCATTTCCAGTCTGAAATTAAACCATAGGCCTATTCCTATAACTGTCTTATTTTAGTAAAACAGAAGTGGGTGGAAGAAAGATATGTCACTGAAACACATGAAACTGAGAGACTTGAGTCTACTGTAAGAACAGCCAAGGAGGTTGATGCTCAAGTTTCCTTAACTAAAATAATGGTAACAATTCACAGAGACTGTGCAGTTCAACTCAGCTGCAGTGAATGAAAGCTCCAAGAAAGTTTACTGAACCAGTTCTCCATTAAATTTTGCTTAGGCAGCCAGGTGCAGTGGCTTATGCCTGTAATCCCAGCACTTTGGGAGGCCAAGGCAGGCAGATCACGAGGTCAAGAGATCGAGACCATCCTGGCCAACATGATGAAATCCCGTCTCCACTAAAAATACAAAAATTAGTTGGGCATGGTGGTGCATGCCTGTAGTCCCAGCTACTCGGGAGGCTGAGGCAGAAGCATCGCTTGAACCTGGGAGGCAGAGGTTGCAGTGAGCCGAGATCGTGCCACTGTACTCCAGCCTGGCAACAGAGATTCCGTCTCAAAACAAAACAAAACAAAACAAAAACTCATCAGTCCTGCCGGGCACGGTGGCTCACACCTGTAATCCCAGCACTTTGGGAGACCAAAGTGGACAGATCAAGAGGTCAGGAGATCGAGACTATCCTGGCTAACAGTGAAACCCAGTGGCATGCGCCTGTAGTCCCAGCCACTCTGGAGGCTGAGGCAGGAGAATCGCTTAAGCCCGGGAGGCAGAGGCTGCAGTGAGCCGAGATCACGCCACTGCACTCTAGCCTGGGGGACACAGCAAGACTCTGTCTCGAACAGAAAAAAAAAAAAATTAAAAACGAATCAGTCTAGGGATGGGTGAGGTGACTCTCTCCTGTAATCTGAACACTTTGGGAGGCCAGGGCAGGCGGATCACTTGTGGTCAGGAGTTCGAGACCAGCCTGAGCAACATGGTGAAACTGAGTCTCTACAAAAAATATAAAATTTAGCTGGAAGTGGTAGCGTGCACCTCTAATTCCAGCTACTCAAGAGGCTGAGGCACAAAAATCGCTTGAACCCGGGAGGCGGAGGTTGCAGTGAGTTGAGATCACATCACTGTACTCCAGCCTGGGTGACTGAGTGAGACTCCATCTCAAAAAAAAAAAAGAAAAAAAATATATACATATACACACACACATACATACATACATATATATATATATTTTTTGCTTAGACTTCAATCTTATTTCCATTTTTAAAGAGTAGCATTAGCATGAAGCATAGTAACTACCTACAAGTACTATGTGACTGGTTAGGAACTTTCAACCTAAATGTGTATCCACTTGTAATTCCACAAAAGAACACTATTTCCAATAAAGATTATGTGGAGCACATATATTCTCTCCTACTTCCCAGACTGATATTGCATTGAATCCTGTGCTTTCCTGTTCTTAACTCACCTCTGAAGAAATACTGTTTCTAGGAATACTGACCAAACATCAGCCATCTGACAACAGCCAGAACATATAAAGAAAAGAATAAAACCGTATGCTCACTAGGTATGTAGTACAGGTGTACCCTGACTTACGATGGTTTAACTTAAGATTTTTTGACATTACAATGGTGTACACGTAATCTGCATCAGTAGAAACTGCAATGAGTAAACGTACAACCATTCTGTTTTTCACTTTCAGTAATCATTGTTACATGCGATATTTAACATTTTTATTATAAAATCAGCGTCGTGTTAGATAATTTTACCCAACTGCAGACTAATGGATTCTGAGCATGCTTAAGGTAGGTGAGGCTAATCTATGATGTTTGGTAGGTTAGGTGTATTAACTGCATTGTCTTTTTTTTTTAAGACAAAGTCTCGCTCTTGTCCCCCAGGCTGGAGTGCAATGGTGCAATCTCAGCTTGCTGTAATCTCTGCCTCCCGGGTTCAAACAATTCTTCTGCCTCAGCCTTCTGAGTAGCTGGGATTACAGGCACCTGCCACCACACCTGGCTAATTTTTGTATTTTAGTAGAGATGGGATTTCACCATGTTGGCCAGGCTGGTCTCGAACTTCTGACCTCAGGTGATCTGGCCGCCTCAGCCTCCCAAAGGGCTGGGATTACAGGCCTGAGCCACAGCACCCAGTCCTTTTTTTTTTTTTTTTTTTTTTTTGAGACAAGGTCTCACTCTGTCATACAGGCTGGAGTGGAGTAGAGTGGCATGATCTTAGCTCACTACAACCTCCACTTCCTGGACTCAAGCAATCCTTCTACCTCACACTCCCAAGCAGTTGGGACTACAGGTGTGCACCAACATGCCCAGCTAATTTTTAAATTTTTTGTAGACATGAAGTCTCACTATATTGCCCAAGCTGGTCTTGAACTCTGGGCTCAAGCGATCCTCCCACCTTGGTCTTGCAAAGTTCTGGGGTTACAGGCATGAGTGACCACACCAGGTCTTAACTACTATATTTCCAACTTACGATACTTTCAATTTATTATAGGTTTATCAGGGCATAGTCCCATCTGTATTATAAAAACTAAAAAGGTAATGTGATGAGTTAATTACATATTTTATTTGAATATATATTTGACGGTCGTTAGAAGGATCAGCGAGTTCTTGACCACAACTTCAGAACACCATTTATTGAGATCATTTATAATGCAAATTTCACATTATTGAAATAATAAGTAATTTAAATGCTTGAGAAAATGGTATTATTTTTTCTTAATATTCTTTCTATATTAAAAACTTATTTTGACCAGGCATGGTGGCTCACACCTGTAATCCCAGCACTTTGGGAGACCAAGGCAGGCAGACTGCTTAAGCTCAGGAGTTTGAGACCAGCCTGACCAACATGACAAAATCCCATTTCTACCAAAAATGCAAAAAAAAATAGCTGGGCATGGTGGCAAACGACTGTAATTCCAGCTACTCGAGAAGCTGAGGCACAAGAATCACTTGAGCCTGGGAGGTGGAGGTTGCAGTGATCCAAGATCGCACTGCAGCCTCCAGACTGTGCTCCGGCCCAGGCAACAGAACAAGAACCTGTCTCAAAAAAAAAAGGTGCATTTTTTGTTGCTTAAAAAAATAAAATCTGGATCTCTTTTTCCCTATTGCAATGATTCCTGAATAAAATTTGCTTTTATCACTTTAAAAAAAAAAAAATAAATAAATAAATAAATAAATAAAAATAAAATCTGCTGGGCGCAGTAGCTCACGCCTGTAATCCCAGCACTTTGGGAGGCTGAGGTGTGTAGACTGCCCGAGGTCAGGAATTCGAGACCAGCCTGGCCAACATAGTGAAACCTCATCTCTACTAAAAATATAAAAAATTACCTGGGCACGGTGGCAGGCGCCTGAAATCCCAGCTACTAGGGAGGCTGAAGCAGGAGAATCGCTTCAACCCAGGAGGCAGAGGTTACAGTGAGCCGAGATCGCGCCATTGCACTCCAGCCTGGGCAACAAGAGTGAGACTCTGTCTCAAAAAAAAAAATTAGATCTACATTTGAGAAGCTTCTTTTATATAACCCCAGTCAACTGTGACTAAGAATACTGAATAATAATGAAGTTTCTTATCTTCCTGCAGTTACTATTCATAATAATGTACAAAGAAAGTTATAGTATTAAAGAAAAGTTTTAACCAGTCCTAGGAGAATTCCAAGATATATCAGGTTGCTTTTCTATAAGTAGGTTGCAAAAATAAGTTGTGATAGGATTTTGTTTAACACGACCTTCTTTTCTTTACACGAAAGACATGCAAAAATTTTCAAAAAGCTGATAAGGATGAACGTCAGGAAACAGCATTGACAACGCAGTGCTCTTTTTAAAAAATAAATGCAGGCCAGGCGCAGTGGCTCACACCTACAATCCCAGCACTTTGGGAGGCTGAGGCAGGCAGATCACAAGGTCAGGAGATCGAGACCATCCTGGCTAATGCCGAGATCGCGTCACTGCACTCCAGTCTGGGTGACAGAGCGAGACTCAGTCTCTAAATAAATAAATAAATGCATCTTTAATGTCTGTGTTTAATCATGTCATAGCTTTACTTTCTACATATCAGAGAAGGAAGAATGACCCATTTCTCGGGGCAGGGTGGGCGTAAAAGCTGGCTGATCCAGATGTCAACTTCACAATTTGGTGCCAGATTCTCATCTTAGGAGACATTTATTCACATTTGCCTAACAATGAGTACAATAATAGCTGCAGTATAAATTCCAAACTGAAACACTACTAAATTATTACTGTTCAACTAGATTAAAATTCATAGGCATTCCTGTTTAATAAACCCAATATAAAAAACTGAATCAGGTTGGGCACAGTGGCTCACACCTGTCATCCCAGCACTTTGGGAAGCCAAGGTCCAGGAGTTCGAGACCAGTCCAGGCAACATGGCGAAACGTCATCTCTACAAAAAAATACAAAAATTGGCCAGACGTGATGGCTCACATCTGTAATCCCAGCACTTTGGGAGGCCGAGGCAGGTGGATCACCTGAGGTCACAAGTTCAAGACCAGCCTGACCAACATGGTGAAACCCCGTCTCTAATAAAAATACAAAAATTAGCCAGGCATGGTGGGTGGCACCTGTAATCCCAGCTACCAGGGAGGCTGAGGCAGGAGAATCATTTTAACCTGGGAGGCAGAAGTTACAGTCAGCTGAGATGGTGCCACTGCATACCAGCCTGGGTAATAGAGTGCAAGACTCCATCTAAAAAAAAAAAAAAAAAAAATTAGCCAGATATGGTGGCACGCACCATGTAGTCCCAGCTACTGGGGAGGGAGACAAGAGGCGGGAGGATGGCCTGGGCCCCAGAGGTCGAGGCTGCAGTGAGCCCGGATGTCGCCACTGCATTCCAACCTGGGTGATAGATCAAGACCCTGTCTCAAACAAACAAAAACTGAATGAGATAAATAAAGAGATCATTAGTAGGCCAAGTACAGTGGCTCACGCCTGTAATCCCAGCACTTTGGGAGGCTGAGGCAGGTGGATCACGAGGTGAAGAATTCAAGACCAGCCTGGCCAAGATGGTAAAACCCTGTCTCTACTAAAACTACAAAAATTACCCGGGCATGGTGGTGGGCACCTGTAATCCCAGCTACTTGGGAGGCAGAGGCAGAGAACTGCTTGAACCCAGACAGAGGTTATTGAGTGGAGATGGCTCCACTGCACTCCAGCCTGTGTGACAGAGCAAGGCTCTGTTTCAAAAAAAAAAAAAAAATCATTAGTTGTATTCTTCCCTCTGTAAAAAGATTTTTCCATTAAATAATAAGTTCCTCTAAAGCATTTAAAATTTATTTGCAGTTCGGTGCAGTGGCTCATTCCTGTAATCCTAGCACTTTGGGAGGTAAAGGTGGGAGGATCACTTGAGACTAGGAGGTGGAAACCAGCCTGGGCAACTAGTAAGACAACCTGTCGCAAAAAAAAAAAAAAGAAAAAGAATGAAGCAGAAGAAGGAGAAGATGAGAAGGAGAAGAAGAAGAAAAAAAGAAGCAGGAATCGAAAGCAGCATATAGGATAATTTACAAAGTCTAACTGGCTTTTCTTCAATAGCAAATGTAAGCAAAGAAATCTAAGAACATTGGCAATAAACTGACTATCTAATCTCTCTCCAGAGAATCACAGAATTTCCATGCTAGAAGGAAACAAGAGTTGAGACAATGTAGGTCCAGAGACGTAACTTACCCAAGGTCCCACAGACACCAGCAATACTAGAACTTCACTAGAATATGTATAATACACACACACAAACACACAAATTTATATAAACTGTAAGAGCACATTTTGTTTCATAGTTCAGAACTAGTTCCCTTCATAAAATCCTGATGACATCACCTTAAAGCTGTCATTGTCTCCTTATCCAAATTAATTTCAAAATAATAACATCAAAAGATACAGATGATCTGGTTCAAAAAAAGATGAAAAAACATTCCAACAGAGAACTCTGAAAAACCCTGCAGCTAAGATTTAAATCATTTATTTGCTACAAACCACAAATCCCTTCTCCCTTTCTTTTTGTTTTCCCCAACCATCTCTAAAAAGGAAAAAAAAAAAAAAAAAGGGCCGGGTGTAGTGGCTCATGCCTGTAATCCCAGCACTTTGGGAGGCCAAGGCGGTTGGATCACAAGGCCAGGAGTTTGAGACCAGTCTGGCCAACATAGTGAAATCTCATCGCTACTAAAAATAGAAAAAATTAGCTGGGTGTGGTAGTGTGGTAATCGTAGCTATCGGAGGCTGAGGCAGGAGAATCCCATGAAACCAGGAGGTGGGGGTTGAAGTGAGCCGGAATCACGCTCCAGCCTGGGCAACACTGCGAGACTGAGCAGAAAAAAATAAAAAAAGGAAAAAAAAAAAAAAACAGTCAGGTGCGGTGGCTCATGCCTATAATCCCAGCACTTTGGGAGGCCAAGACAGGTGGATCACCTGAGGTCAGGAGTTCGAGACCAGCCTGGCCAACATGGTGAAACCTCATATCTACTAAAAATACAAAAATTAGTTGGGGATCATGGTGCGTGCCTGTAGTTCCGGCTACTCAGCAGGCTGAGGCACCAGAATCACTTGAATCTGGGAGGCAGAGGTTGCAGTGAGCGAAGATCGCTGCACCCCAGCCAGAGCGACAGTGAGATTCTGCCAAAAAAAAAAAAGAAAACAAAAAAGAAAACTGGTTCTTTTTCAATAACTGCAATTCAGTTTACAGTGTGTTGGCTCTGGCTTTTCTTGGACCTATATAAAAAAAAAAAGGGCAGCATGTACAAAAAAGGCTCTACATTTAAGAACCTATCCTAATAGAAAAATTTCAGTTTCATTTTTGCCTTCCTGCCACATATAATTCCTCACTCTGCAGATACTAAAGCAAACATGAAGTGCCCACAATAGCCATACCTAAGGTATCTTTTATTATTGCAAATTAAAAGTAAAACTGAGGCTGGGCCAGGTGGCTCACACCTGTAATCTCAGCACTTTGGGAGGTCAAGGCGGGTGGATAACTTGAGGTCAGAAGTTCGAGACCAGCCTGACCAACATGGTGAAATCTCAATTCTATTAAAAAAACGTAAAATTTGACAGGCGTGGCCGGGCGCGGTGGCTCAAGCCTGTAATCCCAGCACTTTGGGAGGCCGAGGCGGGTGGATCATGAGGTCAGGAGATCGAGACCCTCCTGGCTAACACGGTGAAACCCCGTCTCTATTAAAAATACAAAAAACTAGCCGGGCGCGGTGGCGGGCGCCTGTAGTCCCAGCTACTCGGAGGCTGAGGCAGGAGAATGGTGTGAACCCGGGAGGCAGAGCTTGCAGTGAGCCGAGATCGTGCCACTGCACTCCAGCCTGGGCGACACAGCGAGACTCCATCTCAAAAAAAAAAAAAAAAAACATTTGACAGGCGTGGCGGTGCATGCCTGTAATCCCAGCTACCTGGGAGGCTGAGGCAGGAGAACCGCTTGAACCTGGGAGGCAGAGGTGGCAGTGAGCCAGGACTGTGCCATTGCACTCCAGCCTGGACAACAAGAGTGAAACTCCATCTCAAAAAAAAAAAAATAGGCCAGCACAGTGGCTCATGCCTGTACTCCCAGCACTTTGGGAAGCCAAGGCGGGCAGATCACCTGAGGTCAGGAGTTTGAGACCAGCCTGCCCAACATGGCAAAACCCTGTCTCTACTAAAAATAAAAAAATTAGTTGGGCATTGTGGCGGGCGCCTGTAATCCCAGCTACTTGGGAGGCTGAGCCAGGAGAATCACTTGAACCTGGGAGGCAGAGGTTGCAGTGAGCTGAGATCGCACCATTGCACTCCAGCCTGGACAAGAAGAACGAAACTCTGTCTCAGGGAAAATAAATAGATAAATAAATAAACAAACAAACAAATAATAAATAAATAAATAAATAAACTGAGAATGCTTCCCCAGTTTTCACTTTGAAATGTATTCTCCACTTGATCAGAAAGTCATACCAGCAAACACCACAGCGGTTACTATATTTGATTAAGTTTGGGCCAGGATTATATATATATATTGCCAACCTTCACTTCCATTTATGGAAGTGTTGTTAGATATAATTTCTGTCTTAGCACCAAAGTAAAGCCTAAGATCAACTTAATTACCCACTTACATGGAATTGCATTTCCTTTTCTGTTTTGACCAGAAATTCCTGGGATCAAGGACAAAAATGATATATAAATTCATTATATTTCCACCTGACTACAACTGTTAGATAAGAGGCATATTAAAAGAGTATCATAAAATCAGTTTGAGGATACATGATTACGGAATAAGTATGTTACTTACTTAGAGCTATAACTCACATGCCTAATAAATAATTATTTAATCTTTACTAAATACCCAATAAAATCATTATTTTAAGAGAAACAGGCCGGGCATGGTGGTTCACGCCTATAATTCCAGCACTTTGGGAGGCTGAGGTTGGCGGATCACGAGGTCAGGAGATCGAGACCACCCTGACTAACATGGTGAAACCCTGTCTCTACTAAAAAATACAAAAAAATTAGCCGGACATGGTGGCGGGCACCTGTAATCCCAGCTTCTTGGGAGGCTGAGGCAGGAGAATGGTGTGAACCCGGGAACCAGAGCTTGCAGTGAGCTGAGACTGTGCCACAGCACTCCAGCCTGGGCGACAGAGCAAGACTCCACCTCAAAAAAAAAAAAAAAAAAAAAGAGAATCTTCAAAAGCTAATGCAAATTTGGTTTGGATTTATCATATTAAATACATAACTTTGTTTTTTATAAAAGTTATACAACTAAGGCAAGACGAATTGAGCACAAATACTATTGCACAGTTCAACATCACCACCTATTGTTAGTTGCTATTAAGTAAAAATGTTTTATATATATAATGGATCCAACTACATTAAGACATAAAACTGTAAAACCACAGCTGGATGCCTTGGCTTTTCTGAGTCAATATTTGGATGAGAGGGGTCTAAGAATTCGCTTAGTCTCACTAAGTCTGGAAGATCAAGTAGGAAAACAGTGTAAAGACAACTATGCACAAGTAGCTAAATTTGGTCACTTCAAGGGCATTCTTTCTACTCCCTCCCTCCTTTGGATTTTCCTGGTGTCATGGAATATTTTATTCTGAACATCTAAAAATACCTTTCCAAAAACCACAGTACTAGTTAGATTACTGAAACTTTTTTTTTTTTTTGAGACGGAGTCTCGCTCTGTCGCCCAAGCTGGAGTACAGTGGCGCGATCTCGGCTCACTGTAAGCGCCGCCTCCCGGGTTCACACCATTCACCTGCCTCAGCCTCCCAAGTAGCTGGGACTACAGGCACCCGCCACTATGCCCAGCTAATTTTTTTTTTTTTTGTATTTTTAGTAGAGATGGGGTTTCACTGTGTTAGCCAGGATGGTCTCGAACTCCTGACCTCGTGATCAGCCCACCTCAGCCTCCCAAAGTGCTGAGATTACAGAATTTTTGCTTTTTTATTTTTTAAGACAGAATCTCACTCTGTCACCCAGGCTGAGGTGCAGTGTCACAATCTCAGCTCACTGCAACTTTCACCTCCCCGGTTCAAGCGATTCTCCCACCTCAACCTTCTGAGTAGCTGAAATTACAGGCGTCCGCCACTACACATGTCTAATTTTTGTAATTTTAGTAGAGACGGGGTTTCACCATGTTGGCCAGGCTGGTCTTGAACTCCTGACCTCAAGTGATCCACCCATCTTGGCCTCCCAAAGTGCTGGGATTACAAGCCCAAGCCACAGTGCCCAGCCAGATACTGCACCCAGCCAGATACTGAATTTTTTAATTCAGTTTCCCGTATGTTACCAGTTGAGAAACAGTAACCTAAGGAGCAGGAATGAGATCCTTGGCCTATAAGCAAGCACTTATAAATTTACAAGAAAAATGAGATAAAGATTTGAAAACAGACAATTCTGGGAATGAAAAGAGATAGATTTTTTTTTTAAATTAGGATTAAAAAGCATCATCAACACTAACAGTTAAAACTGACAAATGACCTGAACAATAAGAAGACTTTAAAAGTGTGACCACTTGTAGGCCAGGCGTGGTGGCTCACACCTGTAATCCCAGCACTTTGGGAGGCCAAGGTGGGCGGATCGCTTGAGGTCAGAACTTCTAGACCAGCCTGGCCAACATGGCAAAACCCTGTCTCTACTAAAAACACAAAAATTAGCCAGGCGTGGTGGCACGCCCCTGTAATCCCAGCTATTCAGGAGGCTGAGGCAGAAGAATCTGGGAGGTGGAGACTGCAGTGAGCCAAGATCATGCCACTACACTCCAGCCTGGGCAACACAGTGAGACTCTGTCTCAAAAATAAATAAATAAAAGGTAAAAGGACCCATGATTATGCAATAAAGAAACATCAATAACACTGTTGAAAAAGGACAGATTGAATGGGTCCAAAATGCCCAGGCCTTTGATATATATTTTCTATAAGTTAGATAATTGCTTTCAAACCAATTGCTAGAGTGTAAAAAACAAAATTCCTTAGTTTTACCAGTACTCAATCCCATTGCAAGGGTTTTCAAAAGAAACAAATTACTGTCACCCACTGGAAAAATATATACCATTTTCACACGCACCAATTTGGAAATATGGCTATTTTCTATGCACAATGTTCTTTAAATTAGACGATAAAAGTTTTAATGGATAAAAACGTCTTTATTTCAGCGTTAACAGTGGATTCTGAGACTGAGCCTACAAACTTAAATATTATAGTGGCTGCTTCAGAAAAAATGGCCAGGGAAATATGATTCTCTGCTTTTATTCAAAAATAACAGATTCATAGGATTCCAGAAAAAAGGTACCTTAGTGATTGATTCTAATTCCCTTGCTTTACAGAAGAGGGAAATCACCAACCTAGAAAAGTAAAAAGAATGACCAGGCCGGGTGTCGTGGCTCACCTCTGTAATCCCAGCACTTTGGGAGGCTGAGATGGGTGTATCACCTGAGGTCAGTAGTTCAAGACCAGCCTGACCAATATGGCAAAACCCCATCCCTACTAAAAATACAAAAATTAGCTAAGCATTGTGGTGGGTGCCTGTAATCCCAGCTACTTGGGAGGCTGAGGCAGGAGAATCCCTTGAACCCGGGGGTTGCAGTGAGCCAAGACTGCACTATTGCACTCCAGTCTGGGAGACAAAAGTGAAACTCTGTCTCAAAAAAAAAAAAAAAAGAAATGACCAAGGTTACAGTTAGTTGCTGGCAAAAAATTAAGATTAATATCCAGGTCTTGCCAGGCGTGGTGGCTCACACCTGTAATCTCAGCACTTTGGGAGGCAGAGGCGGGCGGATCATGAGGTCAGGAGATTGAGACTATCCTGGCTAACACGGTGAAACCCGTCTCTACCAAAAATATTTAAAAAATTAGCCGGGCATGGTGGTGGGCGCCTGTAGTCCCAGCTACTCAGGAGGCTGAGGCAGGAGAATGCCGTGAACCCGGGAGGCAGAGCTTGCGGTGTTGCAGTGAGCTGAGATCGCACCACTGCACTCCAGCCTGAGCGACAGAGCAAGACTCCGGCTCAAAAAAAAAAAAAAAAAAAAAATCCAGGTCTCTTCGCTCACAATGTAGTATGCTCTTTTTGTCTTGCCACATTTTAAGATTTTTGTTATTTTGTTTTTTGTTTGTTTGAGACAG
This sequence comes from Trachypithecus francoisi, assembly GCF_009764315.1. Taxonomy (NCBI): domain Eukaryota; kingdom Metazoa; phylum Chordata; class Mammalia; order Primates; family Cercopithecidae; genus Trachypithecus; species Trachypithecus francoisi. The sequence continues at coordinate 20,905,264 of NW_022681466.1, read as the reverse complement.
AGTCTTACTCTGTCACCCAGGCTGGAGTGCAGTGGCATGATCTCGACTCACTGCAACCTCTGCTTCCCAGGTTCAAGCGATTCTCATGCCTCAGCCGCTGGAGTAGCTGGGACTACAGGTGCATGCCACCATGTCCAGGTAATTTTTGTATTTTTAGCAGAGACAGGGTTTCACCATGTTGGCTAGGCTGGTCTCAAACTCCTGAGCTCAGGTGATCCGCCCGCTTTGGCCTCCCAAAGTGCTGTGATTACAGGCGTGAGCCACCATGCCCAGCCAGATTTTTGTTACTTTGGATAAAATGAAGCAAGTAGGCAAACAAATATTACATGCTAGGGTTACAGGTTGCATGTAATATTACAGATTTATAAGAAAGGCAGTGAGGTGTAATGAAAAACCATAATGAACATGGATTCAAAATACCCAAATTGGAGCATATCACTTTCTAACTTACGGGTTCTTATCTCCAGGCACTGTTTAAACTGTAAAATGGTATCTGAATGTCAGTTAATGTTACCACTATGATTACTTTTTAACGTTAGGCTTTTTAATAAACCCATTAAGACAGAATTTTCCTCCAACAGTACTACATCCTCATAATGAAGCCACTAAGAGTACGACAAAGTGGAGAGGCTTAACTGAAAGAAACCTAAGCTTGGACTCAAGTGCTAGCCTAGATATTTAAACACTAATCTCACTAAGTGTTAAGATAATGTCAATTATGGCACTTAAAATGAAGGTGGCCAGGTGTGGTAATCATGCCTGTAATCAAAACACTTTGGGAGGCCGAGGAGAGGATCGCTTGAGCCCAGGAGTAGCAAATACAAAATAAAATATAATGGATGAACTTTAGAAAAGCTCTTTTCTACAAATTTTATAGACTTCTTGCTAGTTATGCTAAAAACAAAGCAGGATGACAGTGGAGTCAAAAAAAAAAATGCAGATTGGAATCCTGGCTCCCCCACTTACTAGTTGTGCAATTTGAACACCTTAACCTCTCAGGCCTCTAGTTTCCTCAAGTGTAAAACAGAATAGTAAAACTAGAGGTAACTAGCCGGGCGCAGTGGCTCACGCCTCTGTGCTCTAATCCCAGCACTTTGGGAGGCCAAGGTGGCTGGATCACCTGAGGTCAGGAGTTCAAGACCAGCCTCGCCAACATGGTGAAACCCCACCTCTACTAAAAATACAAAAATTAGCCAGGCGTGGTGGTAGGCGCCTGTAATCCCAGCTACTCGGGAAGCTGAGGCAGTAGAATCGCTTGAACCTGGGAGGTGGAGGTTGCAGTGAGCCGAGATCGCACCACTGCACTCCAGCCTGGGGATAAGAGCGAGACTTCATCTCAAAAAAAAAAAAAAACAAAAAACAAAAACTAGAGATAACAGAGGTAAAACATCTGGCTCAGTGTCCGGCATGCAGGAAGTGTTCAATAACCATCATTAAATTTGAAAGAAAATTACTAAAATTTGCTACAAAGTTTACTATAAATAATAAAAAATATCTGAATGGTAAGTTTTAATTAAGTGACTAACACAATTCAGCACATACTACGTTAACCTACAAGGGTTATTACTATATACATTTAATGCCCAGGTGACACAGCAAGGAAAACATGAATTTTCACATCTCTCGATCTCTTAAGTAGAGACTCTTTATTCAGTAGTCATCTACTTTGGCTATTCTACAAGATGCTACACATCTGGCTAACAGGTACTCTCCCTTGTTGTTGTTTTTTTTTTGGAGATGGAGTCTCTTGCTGTGTCGCCCAGGCTGGAGTAAAATGGCACAATCTCGGCTCACTACAATCTCCACCTCCTGGGTTCAAGCAATTCGCCTCCTGCCTCAGCCTCCTAAGTAGCTGGGATTACAGGCTCCCACTACCACACCCACCTAATTTTTGTATTTTCAGCAGAGACCAGGTTTCACCAGGTCGGTAAGGCCGGTCTCGAACTCCTGACCTTGTGATCCACCCACCTCGGCCTCCCAAAGTGTTGGGATTACAGGCATGAGCCACCTCACCTGGTCCCCTGGTTTTAACTTAAACTTCTTTCTTTATATATAGCTCTAACCCAGAGTGGGAGATTTAAGGTGTGTGGCCTCCAGTTACAACATATAAAAGCACACCTATAAAAGGATTTCAATGAACCAACTATCTAAAAATCATAGAGCTTCAGTTATTTTCTCCAAGAAAAATACATCTTATACAGCCATAATTTGAAATTAGCTATTATGTGATATACAGATTTCATGCATCCACAAAAATTCTCAGTGAGAGATCTGGTATCTGCTTACAGTCGTAAAATTATCAGTTCTTTAAGAAGCAGACTGTAATCTTGAGGATTTAAAATATCATTTGATGTAAATGTTTAGATCTGCTTTATTTACGTATCTTTTATTGGCTGAAAGTAAATATTTAAAATATTTTCAACATACAAGCAATAAGTTTATTTACTACTTCCTAAGAAGCCAATTACTAATTGTCTCAGTCCTTGTAAATTAGGTCAATAAAGAGGTAAATGGTTTCAAGAAATACTCAATGAACTTCATTAACACTATCATTTGTAGCCATTCTCATCTGTATTCTGGCATGGAACACGTCACATCATACTAAGTGAATAGCTTTTAGTTTATAAACAAACATTTAATCATGAAACCGTCCAAGAAGGATTTCCCCCCCTTCTTCTTTTTTTTTTTTACCTTCTCAGATCATATTTAGAAAGCTTTAGTTGCCAGCTACATCAGCTACAAGTTAAAAAGAAACCTCTTAATAAAACAACAAATTTTCTTAGCACTTTATTATAGTATGCCACCCCTACAGAGACTGTAAATTAAAATATGAGAATTATAAAAATAGAAAATAGCAATGTAATTTTAAAGCACACACAAGAGAATACTTTCCAACAATTATTCAACCTAAAATGAATAGCAAACTGATCAAGAGCTAATTCCACAGGCAAAAGACTGTCCCTGACTCAAATCTTCAGTATCTGGAACTGCCTTTCAAGATTCCTGTTAACTGCTGAATATCTATTCAGTAATTTTAGTGACATTCTGGATTTTTACAGTACTACTGAATACGAAACCACCGTAAATTAACTTTAGTGGGACTCTGTACATGAGGGTCATCCAATGTTCTATTAAAAATCAAATAATATATTCCATAATATCTTCTTCTAGTGATCAAGTTAAATACTAAAACTCTAAGAAGGCCAATTCTTTGATTTTCTCCACTCTTCGAGTACAACAGTAACACTGTAGCTCTGAACTTAAACTCACCCCAAACACTTCCTATCTTGATCTTCGTGGATCAATTCAAATTATTTTCCAGTTCGCATAATAAGATATCAAATAATAGATTAAACTGACAACCCTTAAAAGTTTTCACTCCCTGCACCTACTTGTCCAGTTTCTTAAACTTTTGTCTCGCCGTCTTACAATTTCATCTCTCAAATGGAGATGAAGAAAAACACCGAGTGAGATTGTCCACTGAGCTGTGAGTGATCCCAGGTCAGCCTGGTTCTCTGCCAGAAACGACCAGGTGACATTTACTTTTCCTGTAGAAGTTTCTTTCTCTTGACCCTCAAGGAACCTTCCAGTATATTGTTACACTATTATAATTCATCAGTAGTTACAATACTTCACTTCCCAAAGGAATCTCTTTCCTGCACGAGGACTACTCTCTAAAGACGCTTTCAAGACCTTCCGTAAACCTCCAGTTAAACCTCCCTCGCTAGAGGAGAAAAAGTTTCTAAAAGACAGACCGGAATGGATTTGCTGAACTTTCGTTCCAATCTCAAAGCACGTAGACATCCAAGGGTTCCCAGAAACAATGAGCTACAGAAGTACAGACCACACGGGGAAGAAGAGGAAGTATCAGAACAATACCCAAACCAAACACAGCACCGAAAACCAGTGGTCGCCTCTATCATCCCAGACTACCGCCCTCACTTCCCTAGTTTCACCAAGGTCTCAAACTCGGAGAAATGGCATCCATCCCCTAATTTCCTCCCTCAATAGACAACAAACGCGTCACGAAGAAAGTGGCAGAGAGAAAAGCAGCAGGCTCTGGTGGACCGGAGCCGTGATGGCTGGGTGGAAGGAGGCAAGCCAAGGGTTGTGTAAAGAATGGAAAGCTGAGCGATCCTGGGGGAGGGGGGAATTAGGGCGCCCGAGCTAATCCCCTGCCGGGGCCCGCCGGTGGGAAGAGACGGGGGACGAACCGGCGAGGGGACTGGGGGCAGCCGGCTGCGCTGGGCTTTCGGGTCGCAAGAAAGGGGAGCGGAGTCTGGCAGCCTCGCCAGTGGGTGGGTGACGGCGACCGCCAGAGAGGAGGCTCCTTGCGGAGCGGACGTTTTGGGATGAGCGCGACCCGTCCTCCTCAAGCCGCCTGAGCCCCCCAAGCTCACACCTCAAACCTGCTCTTGGTCACTCCGTTCACGTCCCTCCTCATGGGGCCGGCGGGTGCGGCCCGGGCCGGGCTCTGCGGCGAGCGGAGTGCACAGACCTGGGGCCCAGGACAGGCCCGGGAGTTCCGGGACGGGGACTAGGCGCCGAAGGGGTGAGGCCGGAGCCGTGGGACGGGAACGAGAGACCTCTCGGCTCCGGCTGGGCCTACACCACCTCCCGTGGAGACAGCGGCCGCAACGACTGCACGTCGCTAGCTTGGCTCTCACCTCAGCCTCAACTTCAACCCAAAACAAAAACACTCCCCACCTGCCAGCAACGCCGCTGCTCATTGGACAGAGCCGCCCGGGCCTCGGAGCGAAGGGGAGGGGGAGGGGTGGGAGGAGGAGGAGCGCGGCGGCGGCGCGAGACCACCCCTCCCCCACACGGGACCGGCCCTGACGGTGCGCCCAAGAGCAGCCGGAGCGCGGCGGCGGCACGACCCCCTGCGCCTCCGAGACAGGCTAGCCCATCGGGAGAAGGCGAGGCAGGGAAGTGCCTGTGCGTGTGGAAAAGGGGTCTGTGGGGGTGGGTGCGAGTGCGCGCGTGCTCGCGGACCGGCGAGGGAGAGTAGAGCAGGACCGCACTCTGCGCCGGGGCCCCTCTTCTGCCGCTTGTCCCCCTCTCCTCCCTCCGCGGGCAAACAGGCAGGCACCCACCTGCACAGAACCTCAGCCTCTGCCCGCGCCCCCAACTCCTCGTTACTTGTTCCCCAGAAGCCTGTAAGGCACACACACCCTTCCCGGCCACCCAGCTCCCTTCCCCTGTCACTCACTGTCGCCTTGAACCCAAAGTGCAGCAGGCGGTCCCTGCTCGGAGCCATTTTCCTCCTCTTTCTGGATGTGTCTAGATTGGGACAGTGCGGCTGCCGCCGCCGCCGCCACCGCGATTGCCGCCGCCGCCGCCGCCTCCCCCATCCGAGTGTATTACATTACGGGGTGCTGCAGGGAGGCCTGGGGGGCCGATGCCGGACGCTTGTCTCCCTGTGCATGGCTCGGGAGGGCGAGGGCTGGTTGCGCTGAGCGGCAGGCCGAGTGCCCGTCCTGGTCCGGGGATGGCTGCGGAGCTGCACCTGGAGCCGGGGGTCGGGGGTGCAGGGCCGGAGCCGGGCAACCCTTCTTTTGGCCGGGGGTGGGGCGCGCGTCTGTGGGGGTGGGGCGGGCGAGACCGAAGGGCCTTTGGTTTTCCCTGCTCGGCCGCCGCCGACGCCCAATGGCTGCAGAGCCTGCCTGTCCGCCAGTTAGGGCGCTGTTTGGTGAGAGCCTCGGCCTGACGTCATTTTGGCGGGAGAAACAAGCGTGTGTGAGCGAGTAGGCGGGGGGCGTTTTCCCGATGGAAAGAAACACTTCATCATACTCCTGGGCTCGTATAGAAGCTGATCTGTGTCATCATATTATATTGTTTTAACAAGTCTGGCCTTCAAGGTCTCAGAATTTATGACCAAATTTGCACGAAGGAATAACCCAGGATTTTGTAGTTGTGTTGCCCCTTCTATGAGCAACAAACTACAAAATCATATCCTAAGCGTGAACTATTAGAAACTGTATAATAAATTCCAGCAGTCCTGGTAGGAGCAGCAGCACTGCTAATTGTATGCTTCCAAAGCAGTTATGAGTTGGTCTTCCTCACACCCCTTTTAATTAGTGGTTTTAGCGACTGACTTGTTATGCATTTAAGAAATTAACAAGAGCAACAAGTGCTGATCTTTAAGAATAGGTATATTTTAGCTGGAGGGAATATTACCAAACTCTTAAAGCACTGTACAAACTTTTTTTTTTTTTTTTTTGGAGACAGAGGCTCAACTCTGTCGCTTAGGCTGGAGTGCAGTGGCACGATCTCGGCTCACTACAACCTCCGCCTCCCAGGTTCAAGTCTCCCAAGTAGCTGGGATTACAAGCGCGCCGCACCGCGCCTGGCTAAGTAGAGACGAGGTTTCGCCATGTTGGCCAGGCTGGTCAGTAACACCTGACTACAAGTGATCCTCCCACCTCGGCCTCCCAGAATGCTGGGATCTTTTTTCTTTTGTAGAGACAGGGTCTCCCTATGTTGCCCAGACTCGTCTGCAATTCCTGGGCCCAGGTGATCCTCCAGCCTCCTCCCAAAGTCCTGAGATCACAGACCTCATGTGAGCCACCACGACCGCCCCCCTCCCCTTTTTTTTATTAATCCTAGAGGGGGCTTCGTAAAACCAGGGACCTAGCTTCAGAAAACTCATTCTCAGGCCCACAAACCCAGGTCTGTCTTCTCCTCCTGTTCCAGGTACTTTTAATGTTTTTGCTTAACTTCAGCCAGTGGAATGAAAAAGCTTTTCCATTCTGTCTCATCTAAGAGCTGTTTTCTCCCAGCAAAAACTACGGATGCATTTGGTGAGTAACACTGGCAAAGGGTAGAAATTAATAGAATGAAGGCAAGTTGCACAGGTCTGTCAGTTACCCATTCCAGTGGACCCATTTCAAGTAGTACTCAGGGAAGACATTTGCTTTTGACTGACTCTTTAAAATTGACTGGAGTTTTGAACAAATGAAAAAAGTATTCAAAGTCTAAAATTTTATTACACACAGGCAAATTACTTTTTATCAAAGAAGTTTATTTGCATGTAAATAAACAGGTTATTTTGTAATGTTTCGGGAAAAAAATCCCACAACAGATTTCATCTACTTTCAAAAAAATGAAAAACCCCAAAGTATTTACAGAACGGCCATATGCACAGAAAACCAAATTTGAAAGATTTTTTTTTAAAAAAAGACCCTCCCCAGCTGCTCCTGATGTACATTTTTAAACTCAAAATTTTAAGCTCAGTTCTTATAGCTGAACATGTTTCCCAATCTAGCTTCTGAGATGTTAAGTACTTCCTGCCCCTCCAAAAACTAACTCAAGGATAGAAATGTATGGGGTGCAGGAGAGGAGGGGAGAAGGAAAAAAAAAATGAGACTGCCCAAGGATTGTGAATAATGTTTCCTATACTGACATCTTGAAGTGACTCAACTGTGGATACTGTATGACTCACTGGCTTCCTGAAAGGGCTTCTGAGAATTCATGATATTGCTGCACTTAATTTTCCGATCTAGGCCTGAAGAAGGAAAATCTTTCAAGAGTCACCAACCTCAAGCCTGGTTTTGGCAATTATATCCTGCGGTTTGTCCCCACCCCCCCACCCCCCACCCACTAAAATACTTCTGTTTTAAGACACATTGACATTGAACCTGAAATCTTCATGTACATCAGAGCAGGTTATGACCAAGAACCCCTAATGTTAAGCCAAAAGACAGAAGAGGAATCAGGTCAAACTGAGAATACGTAAGACACCAGCAGCAGAAGATAGGTAGAAGTTGACTTCATGTCCTTGCCTTCTTTTGAAACAGAAGAATGAGTACACCTAGACAGGAGGGAGGTGTCCCAGGCTTGGTTTATTCTGCCTCTTCTCCTCCACCCTGTGGAGAAATGCAGTGCTCCCTGGTTCTCAGGCAGGGTGAAGCAGTTTAGCCCCGGCTCCCTGTTAAGCAAGTTCAGATGCTGGGTCAGTGTGGGGGTGAGCCCATCGACAATTCAGGGGCTTATCCTTCATCCAGATCCTAACTCGGGATTCTTTGATCTGGGATGAAGACAGAAAGAGAGAAAAGCTTCCCAGTTTACTCATTTTGGTATTTGTTGGCCCTGCTTGGGGGAGGTGAGCCCCTGATACTATTCAGTACATTCCCCGTAAGATTTTCCCCACCCAGAACAAATTTTAAAAACCACGTAACTTTTTTTTTTTTTTCCTGCAGAAACCAACTGGATAGGATTCAAAACTAGGTGACAAACTCATGAGAAATCCAACCTGGCTGAATGTCTGAGAAGCTGCTGCTGTATCAACATCACAAGATAAAGCACTCTGGTATCACCTGCCCATATCCTTCTTAGTGTCACCCAAGACATTTGACTCTGATATGGTAACTGATAACTTTTCTTGCTCCACTTTGCAATGTTTTGTTTCCTACATCTTATTAACTTGGGACACAAAAGTGGCAGAATTGTTGAGAGCTGATGACCATAAAAAGGAGAACACTAGAGGAAATGAGACAGGAAAGAAAGCCAAAGCTGATTTTCCAACTCTATGCTGACTCCAACCTGCAGAAAGAGCTGAATATAGAAATCTTCTTCCATATATGATGAAGTCACTCCACTTATGACATAACACACAGAGGAATCACCTGGCTTTTTTTTTTTTTTTTAAACCCAGAAGAGTTGTGCTGGGGACCATGCCCCATCCCACTGATACAGATCCTGAATGGAATAATCAGGAATGGCACAGTGCAGGTGTCAATATCAAAGTAAGGCCGCAGAATTTTTGAGAGGACCCTCCAAAAACTGAGAACTTCTGTTGCACTCAAAACAGTCTCCTGGATTTCGATATTTTTATGTGAAGGGCTCTTATTGATGTCCTCCAGAATCCAGACTCAGACCTATTTCTCCAAAAAGGTCCAATTGGGTTGCTACATAGTAGCAAGGGTTTATCTGCATGCTCACCTAGCATTCCAGGCCCCCATTACTTCAAGTGAGCTTGAAATTGTTTTAAGTGAACTATGGCTGCGGATTTGTTACTGTTTTATCTCAGGGAGCATACTGTGGAGTGATTTAAAGTTTGGACTCCTTCTCCTTGTGATGAAGAGAAACAATGAGTCCAGCTCTTAGGAATGGCATCAGTTCTCCTGCAAACAAAATGCTGGGATGCAGACTTTTGGCACATTGTGGAAACAGGAGAACTATTAATTCTGTAATGGTTTTCATGCCACTGGGTCAGGAAGGCTGTCCTACACTAAACCTTACTGCATCTCATCTGAAAACGTGTTTACATCCCAACAAGCCACCTTAGCTTTTTTTTTTTTTTTTGAAAGGAAAATGAGATTACAAGTCAATACCTCCACAGGGAGGTAACTCCTAATATTCCTATGATCTCTGAACCCTATTTAAACCCTCCTAAAATAAAAATATCATTTTGGTTTTTCTATTATATTTAACTCTAAAGGCGGGCTCTGACTAATCTGCTTGAGCTTGATGCTATAGCACAAGCTATAAGCTCCCTACCACCATATAAGCCTTGCTCTTCGGCCTCCTATCATTTTGAACCCTAAACCTCATAGATTTAGAATGAAACACTGTATAAAAACAAACAGATAAAAGGTTAAAATATTACAAATAAATAGCTAAAATAATCTTCCCTCCCCCAGTCACTCCTAAGAAACAGACACCAAACATTACTTAAGTGTCCAAAATGACCAAAGTCCTTCATTTGCCCATGACTCAAATGGACAACTACCCCAAACAAAGTTGAACAACCTTCATGCAAATGCATCAAGGAATGTATTGCTTTTTCATTTTCTGCCCAGCCCTTCATATACATGCACTAAAATGAGTTTAAAACATGGCCTAAAAATGGAAAAAGGGAGAAGAAAATATATATGAATATTTCCCACAAAACTGTTTCCCTCCCTTCCCTCTCCCTACACCCCTCCCACCCCCCTCCCTTTCTTAAGCAAGTATTTTAACTTTTTCTTTCTGGCACAGGAACAAAGACTTCTTGGTAACCAGAATCAAACCCTGTGGTTTCTTTAATAGGGTCTGGATATGCCTTTCTAATTCACCCAGCTCGAAGTCAAAGCCATGCCATTTAGGATTCTTAACCAAATCAGACCTGTCTGACTCACCCCTTACGGTGGTTTGCCTATAAACTTATCAATAGTTTCTTTTCTCTGGCCCTGTTTCTTTTAGGAAATAAGGTTCCTAATTCCCAATCAGGGCCACATCCATAAGATCATCATCTTCCTCCCCAATCATAAAGTCTGGGCTGAGCCTTGAGGGTCTATCTGCAGATAAGATTGTGTTACTTGTCATAGACAAGGACTGGTCTGAAGAGATGGGTGATTTGGACCAACTCTCTGGCTTGATGCTATGAGATTTTTTCTTGTCTCGGTCTTTGTCCCGGTCTCGGTCCCTATCTTTGTCTTTTACTTTCTTCTTTTCCTTTTTGTGCTTCTTATGTTTCTCTGTGCTGTATTCAGGAAGTGGTCGGATACCATCATCTGAGCTGGGACTATTCTGATAAGATTTCTCTGCTATGGAGGAGCCTGACTCACTTTCACTGTCCAGATTCTGGGGGGTATATGCTGGTGACTTACTATGGCTGGGAGAGCCACGCTCATGCTTTGGAGTGGAACCACTGATGAGTGGAGAGCCATAGTTTTTAGAAGAAGCCATCTGAGGCCTAAGCCCTTCTCCACTACTTTCCCCAGGTTTCTGCAAAGTCACTTTGGCTTTAATGCTGGGGGAGCCTCCATCATGCTTACTGATGATAATTTTTGCCACACCTGTGCTCCCCACATTTTTTGACTCTGAGGTCTTCTTAGAAGAATCCACTGAACTCCCAGAGGTGGAAACCTTTGATTTGTCTTTATCACTTTTCTCACGCTTGCCCTGAAACTCTCCTGACATGTTATGTTTAGAGGACATAGGATGGCTGGAAGAATTTGTGCTCACCCCCATCTGGCCGTCCAGTGGGTCTTCACCCCCAGGGCCGCTGGTGACAACCCCATGCTTCAGTTTATCTATGACAGCTGTCAAGGACGGCTTCTTATTTCTGCTGGGAGATTTTCCTTTGGAACTCCCATGCTGGTTTTGAGAGGATGACATGGAAGAGCCACTTGAGGAAAAGGAGGAGGAAGATGCTGTACAAGAATTAGATGATGGGGGAGTTTTCTGGGACAACGAGCCTGAGGAGCCTAACCCTGAAGATGACTTCATGCCAGAGCTTGAACTAGTTCCAGACATATGAGAACCACCAGAACCTGAACTGATAGGGGACTTGGCTTTAGAGGATGGAGGAGTTCCAGGAACAGGCTTCATTGGAGAGGCAAGCTTGTCAGAGCCTCCAGGTGGCCTTGAATGAGAAGGGGATATGTTTGGTTTACTTAAAGAAGGATTCATAAGTGATGATGGCTTTCCTTGAGGTTTCATCTTGGTGCTGCTAGAGCCACTGCTCAGTCCATGCTTGGTAATGGGAGAGGAGCCTGGCTTCCCCCCAGACTGGGATGAATTTTTGGACTGGCTAGATCCAGAAGACCCCTGGCTAGAATACATACTGCTGCTTAACTTGGAACTTGATGAGCCTTCTGATTTACTGCTTTTCATCTTCCCTGAGGTGGAAGCAGAAGATGAGGAAGAAGAGGAAGAATGGCTATGGTGGCTTTTGCTGCCTGAGGAAGACACAGAACCACTGCTGGTATACTGACTGTGAGAGGAAGGCTTGCCCACCATCACTGTTCCCTTAGGAATCTGAATAGTGATTTTGGGAATGGGTGGTGTGGCAACACCTGGGGGAGTCTGAGATCTTCCTGAACTGCCTGGAGATTTAGATCCACCTGTACTGGTAGGTGGGGTAAAAGGTCGGTTAGAAGAACTATGAGATGGAGACTTTCCCTCAGTGTCTGCTTTCTTCCTCTTTGGAGGCTTATCTTTGCTTTTCCCATCATTAGAAGGGGTCCGACTGCGCTTCCCTGGTTTGCTGTCTAATCCTGGCCCCACGAGAGTACTATTACTGGTGCCATTGCCTTCCTTTACCCTCTTTTGAGTCTTTTCTTTCCCTAAGTCCCCAGTGGTCAGTAAAGGACCCTGACTACCACTGTGATGCTCCATAAGATCTGCAGGACCTAAAGCTTTGCCGGCTACTGATATAATACTGAAATCAACTGTGTCGGCTTGGTTATTGGCCTTAAACTTGCTCTCCCCATTATCACCTCCAAGCATTGGCACCCCCAAAGTATTTAGTGCCTGAGATGCAAATCCTTTGAAATCATCATTATCCCCACTTTGGCTGCTTTCATCAAAATATTCTTCTCCAAAACCACTTTGGCTCTGGCTGTTCAATAAATCAGGATTGAAATCTACTCCATCATGAAAAAAATGATTGGTAGGAGAGTCACTACTGGGGCTTCCAGCAGCATCTGCAATAAGATCAGCTGGATCAGTGTATGGATTTTCATTATTGTTAGTTTGAAAGACATCAGAGTCAAAGAGGGTACTCTGAGAATGCCCAGAGCTTGAAGAATCTCGAAGAGGTGTGCCAATAGTTGGGCCATCATCACTAGTGCTGGGAAGTTTAGAAGCTTCTTCTGCAATGTCTGAAAGGATGTCAGTTACATCTGGGCCAATGCTGTCTGAACTGGATAGTCGGACCATCCTTTGAATACTGGGTTGGGGGTGAGGTACTGGTTGTGGGTAAGTTGTTGGGGGAGTGCTACACTGGCTTGGAGCTGGAGTGATGTGTGGTGTATCCAGTGTGTCAGCTGTCATGTTGACATCAAAGATAGGGTTCTGTGAGTCAACATCCATTGAAAATAGCTCCCTCTGAAAGTCATCTTCAGTCTGGTGCTTTGGTTTCTCAGGTGGTAATCTTGATGACTTCTTTTTCTTGGTCTTGTTGCTCCCCGAGCATATTTCCATCCGGGGTGAGCCGGAAGAGGAGTTCTGCCTTTCTAAAGGGCTGCTTCCATAAAGGGTTGAGAAATCCTGGGCAGGATTATCTTTAAGAAGGTTCATGAGCATCGGGTGGTTCTTGGTGTTGCCGGCCATCGAAGAGACAGGTGGCGGCGTGTGATGAGGAGGGGTCGGACTCGAGCCAATGGTAGACCCCCCGTTCCCTGTGATTTGCAACAAACTGGTAAGAATTGGGTTCTGAGACACCTTGCTGAAGTCCTCCCCATGGCCCACCGACTCATGCCGATCTTTGATGCTCATGCTCATATTAAACAAGGTGGTAATGGGACCCCCCGGAAAGGTGTTGGTTGGTGTAGTGGTACCACTCATTGGGTTGTTGCCTGTGGTCATGCCATACCCTGGGCTGCTAGCCGGGGGCAGGTTCTTTTTCACCATGTCTTCAACTGTCTCTGCAATGAGGGACAGTGCTGGGGTGTCGGCCTGAATGGTTTCAGCTTTCCTCCGAATAGCCCTCATCGTCACAGGGATGGACATACATCTGCAAGATAAGGAAGACAACAAAGTTAACATTGCAATAGCTGCTGAATGAGACCTGAGATTTAGATAAAACATCAGAGTTTTGCAGTAAGCAGTTTTCAGGTAGGGCAAATAATCTGTAAGGCAAAAATAGTTCTATCAAATACCAGAGCTTTGGGTAAATCCATTATAAAAATCTAACCCAACATAAAATTGTCAGCCTCTTATGAATCACACAACAAAAGCAAACTATAAAACAAGAGTCCAGATAATTGAATTTCAAACTGAACTAAAGAAAATTGGTAATAATGGAACTCAGTAAGAAAATGCCTCCTTAGGGGCCGGTTGCAATGGCTCACGCCTGTATCCCAGTACTTTGGCAGGCTGAGGCAGCTGGAACATGAGGTCAGGAGATCGACACCATCCTGGCCAACATGGTGAAACCCCGTCTTTACTAAAAATACAAAAATTAGCTGGGTGTGGTGGCATGTGCCTGTAATCTCAGCTACTCAGGAGGCTGAGGCAGGAGAATTGCTTGAACTAGGGAGGCGGAGGTTGCATTGAGCCAAGATCATGCCACGGCACTCCAGCTTGGTGATAGAGCAAGATTCTGTCTCCAAAAAAAAAAAAAAAAAAAAAGCCTCCTTAGGTCAGGTGTGGTGGCTCACTCCTGTAATCCCAGCACTTTGGGAGGTCGAGGCGGGTGGATCACTTGGGGTCAGGAGTTTGAGACCAGCCTGGCCAACATGGTGAAACCGTGTCTCTACTAAAAATACAAAAAATTAGCCAGCCGTGGCGGTGTACGGCTGTAATCCCAGCTACTCAGGAAAGGGAGACAGGAGAATCACTGAAACCACCAGGAGGCAGAGGTCGTAGTGAGCCAAGATTATCCCATTGCACTCCAGCCTGGGTGACAGGGTAAGACTCCGTCTCAAAGAAAATGTCTTCCTTGGGGGCTTCATATGGCAATTAGAAGGATACATAATTTATTTTAATTAAGGAACCATTAGAGAAATCTTGGCTGGGCCGGGCGCAGTGGCTCAAGCCTGTAATCCCAGCACTTTGGGAGGCCGAGACGGGCGGATCACGAGGTCAGGAGATCGAGACCATCCTGGCTAACACGGTGAAACCTCGTCTCTACTAAAAATACAAAAAAACTAGCCGGGCGAGGTGGTGGGCACCCGTAGTCCCAGCTACTCCGGAGGCTGAAGCAGGATAATGGCGTAAACCCAGGAGGCAGAGCTTGCAGTGAGCTGAGATCCGGCCACTGCACTCCAGCCCGGGCGACAGAACAAGACTCCGTCTCAAAAAAAAAAAAAAAAAAAAAAGAAAAATCTTGGTTGGTCAGAGTGGCTCACACCTGTAATCCTAGCACTTTGGGAGGCCGAGGCAGGCAGATCACAAGGTCAGGAGTTTGAGACCAGCCTGGCCAACATAGTGAAACCCCATCTCTAATTAAAAAAAAAAATACAAAAAATTAGCTGGGCATGGTGGTAGGTGCCTGTAATCCCAACTATTTGAGAGGCTGAGGCAGGAGAATTGCTTGAACCCGGGAAGCAGAGGTTGCAGTGAGCCAAGATCACGCTACTACACTCCAGCCCAGGTGACAGTACGAGACTGTGTCTCAAAAAAAAAAAAAAAAAAGAAAAATCTCTTGACCCATCAATTTCTAAACCTTACTTACTTAGATCCCAAACCTACACTGTTATAAAAAGTGCTAGTTGTTATAAATCTTGTTTATTTTAAAGCAAAGCACTTATTTTCCAGATAAATTTATATTCGTAAACATCAGTTTGCAAATGTTTTGCTCTAGAACATATGTCAGCAAATTTTTTTTTCTTTTTTTTTTTTTGAGACGGAGTTTTGCTCTTGTTGCCCAGGCTGGAGTGCAATGGCATGATCTTGGCTCACTGCAACCTCCGCCTCCCAGGTTCAAGTGATTCTCCTGCCTCAGCCTCTAGAGTAGCTGGGATTACAGCCATGGACCATCATGCCCAGCTAATTCTGTATTTTTAGTAGAGACAGGGTTTCTCCATGTCAGTCAGGCTGGTCTCGAACTCTTGACCTCAGGTGATCCGCCCACCTCCCAAAGTGCTGGGATTATAGGCGTGAGCCACCACACCCAGCCAGCAAATTTTTCTTTCTGTTTTTTTTTTTGAGATGGAGTCTTGCTCTGTTGCCCAGGATGGAGTGCAGTGGCAAGATCTTGGCTTACAGCAACTTCTGCCTCCCAGGTTCAAGCAATTCTCTGCCTCAGCCTCCCAGGTAGCTGGGATTACAGGAGCCTGCCACCACGCCCAGCTAATTTTTGTATTTTCAGTAGAGATGGGGTTTCACCATCTTGGCCAGGCTGGTTTTTAACTCCTGACCTCATGATTTACCCACCTTGCCCTCCCAAAGTGCTGGAATTACAGGGGTAAGCCCCCACACTTGGCCACAAATTTTTCTTATAAGGCCATGTAGTAATATGTTAGGCTTTGTACGCCATGTTTCCTGTTCACCTACTCTGCAATGTTACCTAGAAATCTGCCACAGACATGTAAATGAACAGTAGTGTTCCAATAAAATTTATTTACAAAAATAGGCTGCCAGACCTAGCTGTAGAAAAATCTCAAAAAATTACTTATTAATGGTTCTGGGATGCATACTGGCTTAACTATCTTTCGCACAACAATTAAGTTGGCTTTTTGTTTGTTTTGAGATGGCATCTTACTCTGTCTACCAGGCTGGAGTGGAGTGGCACAATCTTGGCTCACTGCAGCCTCTGCCTCCCAGGTTCAAGCAATTCTCCTGCCTCAGCCTCCTGAGTAGCTCGGATTATAAGCACCTGCCACCACACCTGGCTAATTTTTGTATTTTTATTTATTTATTTAGTTTGTTTGTCTTGAGACAGAATCTCACTCCATCACCCAGGCTAAAGAACAGTGGCACGATCTTGGCTCACCGCAACCTCCGACTCCCGGGTTCAAGTGATTCTCCTGCCTCAGCCTCCCAAGTAGCTAGAATGACAGATACCACCATGCCTGGTTAATTTTTGTACTTTTGGCTGGGCGCGGTGGCTCAAGCCTGTAATCCCAGCACTTTGGGAGGCCGAGACGGGCGGATCACAAGGTCAGGAGATCGAGACCACCCTGGCTAATACGATGAAACCCCATCTCTACTAAAGAATACAAAAAACTAGCCGGGCGACGAGGCGGGCGCCTGTAGTCCCAGCTACTTGGGAGGCGGAGGCAGAAGAATGGCGTAAATCCTGGAGGCAGAGCTTGCAGTGAGCTGAGATCCGGCCACCGGACTCCAGCCTGGGCGACAGAGCCAGACTCCGTCTCAAAAAAAAAAAAAAAAAAAAAAAAAAAAAAATTTGTACTTTTATAGAGATGACATTGCAACATGTTGGCTAGGCTGGTCTGGAAGTCCTGACCTCAAGTAATCTGCCCACCTTGGCCTCCCAAAGTGCTGGATTACAGGCGTGAGCCGCCACGCCCAACCTAATATTTAAGCTGTGAAATCTGCTCAGGCAGACACAGTAGCTCATGCCTGCAGTCCCAGCTACTCAGGAGGTCTAGGTGAGGGGATCACCTGAACCTCGGAGGTCGACACTTCAGTGAGCTGTCATCATGCCACTGCACTCCAGCCTGGGTAATAGAGTGACACTCTGTCTCAAAATTTAAAAAAAAAAAAAAAGTTAAAAATGTCACATCTATGAAGAAGGATAGGTAAGAAAAATATCTGTATTTTTTTATGGCTCTCTCCTGCATTAAAGTACCATAATTCCAGGCCTGAAGTTATCTACTTTACTTCCTATTACTCTCATAGTAATATTATTGTTATTACTTTTTTCTTTTTGAGACGGAGTCTCGCTCTGTTGCCCAGACTGGAGTGCAGTGGCACAATCCCGGCTCACTGCAAGCTCTGCCTCCTGGGTTCACGCCATTCTCCTGCCTCAGCCTCCTGAGTAGGTGGGACTACAGGCCCCTGCCACCATGCTCGGCTAATTTTTTGTATTTGTAGTAGAGATGGGGTTTCACCGTGTTAGCCAGGATAGTCTCGATCTCCTGACCTCGTGATCCGCCCGCCTCAGCCTCCCAAAGTGGTGGGATTACAGGTGTGAGCTACCACGCCTGGCCATAGTAATATTACTTAAAAAAAAAAAAAATGCTGGCGGGTGCAGTGGCTCACGCTTATAATCCCAGTACTTTGGGAGGCCGAGGCAGGCAGATCACCTGAGGTCAGGAGTTCGAGACCAGCCTGACCAACATGGAGAAACGCCGTCTCTACTAAAAATACAAAAATTAGTCAGGTGTGGTACACATGTCTGTAATCCTAGCTACTCAGGAGGGTGAGGCAGGAGAATCGCTTGAACCCGGGAGGCAGAGGATGCAGTGAGCCAAGATTGCACCATTGTATTCCAGCCTGGGTGTCAGGGCGAGACTCCATCTCAAAAAATAAAAAAGAAAAAAAAACACAAAGCTCAGATTACTTTGAATCCAAAAGCAGAGAAGGGTGACATGAAAGCAATAACTAAATTGCTCCTTTATTTGAAATTCATGTTAATACTGAAAACAACTTTTTTTCTTTTATCTTTTTTTTTTTTTGGAGACAGAGTCTCATTCTGTTGCCCAGGCTGGAGTGCAGTCGCGCGATCTCGGCTCCCTGCAAACTCCGCCTCCTGGGATCATGCCATTCTGCCTCAGCTTCCCTAGTAGCTGGGACGACAGGCACCCACCCCCACACCGGGCTAATTTTTTGTATTTTTAGTAGAGATGGGGTTTCACTGTGTTAGCCAGGATGGTCTCTATCTTCCAACCTCATGATCCGCCCACCTTCGCCTCCCAAAGTGCTGGGATTACAGGTGTGACCGTGCCCAGCATTTTTTTTTTTTTCATGGAGTCTCGCTCCGTCATCAGGCTGGACTGCAGTGCAGTGGCTCAATCTCCGCTCACTGCAACCTCCACCTCCCAGGTTCAAGTTATTCTTCTGCATCAGCCTCCTGAGTAGCTGGAACTACACGCGCCCACCATCACACCCGACTAATTTTTATATTTTTAGTACAGACGGGATTTCACCATGTTAGCCAGGATGGTCTCAATCTTCTGACCTCATGATCCGCCTGCCTCGGCCTCCCAAAGTGTGGGGATTACAGGCGTGAGCCACCGCACCCTACTCAACAACATTCTGTATACATCTCTAAATGAGACTCAGATGAAAAAGGGCCAAGGCTACCTTTGAACAACTTTGGCAATGAAGTCATCTGTGCAGATGAGTGCATCTGACAGCCCTTTGTAGAGTTTACAGCTCACATGTGTTGAGTCCTGCACATCCATTACCACTGTAAGACAAAATACATAGGAAATTATTTGAGATAGATTTAGCTTCTGACTTTCCAAAAAAGACACAGGGACCAAACCGTTCAGTGAGAGGTGTTAGCCACCCACACAACTCACCACACACCAGGGAGTCATTCACAGGGTGCTGAAAAGATACGCTGAAACGAGACTCTGAGAGAGGACATACTTCAAATTGGAGGAGCCCAGGAGAATCTAAAAGGCAAAGAGAAAGATCATAAAACAACCAAATATAAGACTTCACACAGGTCGGGCATGGTGGCTCATGCCTGTAATCCCAGCACGTTGGGAGGCCAAGGCGGATGGATCACCTGAGGTCAGGAGCTCAAGACCAGGCTGGCCAACATGGCGAAACCCCAACTCTACTTAAAAAAAAAGAAACAGGCCGGGCGCGGTGGCTCAAGCCTGTAATCCCAGCACTTTGGGAGGCCGAGACGGGCGGATCACGAGGTCAGGAGATCGAGACCATCCTGGCTAACCTGGTGAAACCCCGTCTCTACTAAAAAAAAACACAAAAAACTAGCCGGGCGAGGTGGCGGCGCCTGTAGTCCCAGCTACTCAGGAGGCTGAGGCAGGAGAATGGCGTAAACCCGGGAGGCGGAGCTTGCAGTGAGCTGAGATCCGGCCACTGCACTCCAGCCTGGGCAACAGAGCGAGACTCCATCTCAAAAAAAAAAAAAAAAGAAACAAAAGGCCTGATGCAGGGGCTCACGCCTGTAATCCCAGAACTTTGAGAGGGTGAGGTGGGCTCATCACCTGAGGTTCGGAGTTCAAGACGAGCCTGACCAACATGGAAAAAACCCATCTCTACTAAAAATACAAAATACAAAATTAGCCGGGCATGGTGGCGCATGCCTGTAATCCCAGCTACTCAGAAGGCTAAGGCAGGAGAATCGCTTGAACCTGGGAGGCAGAGGCTGCGACGAGCCGAGATCATGCCACTGCACTCCAGCCTGGTCAACAAAGAGTGAAACTCCATCTCAAAAAGAAAAAAAAAAGGCCAGGTGCAGTGGCATATGCCTGTAATCTTAGCACTTTCGGAGGCTGTGGCGGGCGGATCATGAGATCAGGAGTACGACATCATCCCGGCCAACATGGCGAAACCCCGTCTCTACTAAAAATACAAAAATGAGCCAGGCATGGTGGCACATGCCTCTAGTCCCAGCTACTTAGGAAGGTGAGGCAGGAGAATCGCTTAAACCCGGGAGGCGGAGGTTGTAGTGAGCTGAGATCGTGCCATTGCACTCTAGCCTGAGCAACAGAGTAAGACTCCGTCTTAAAAAAAAAAAAAAATTAGCCCGTATGGTGGCGCAGGCCTGTAATCCTAGCTACTCAGAAGGCTGAGACAGGAGAATCGTTTGAACCTGGGGGGCAAGGGTTGCAGTGAGCCGAGTTCATGTCACTGAACTCCAGCCTGGGCAACAGAGCAACACTCTCTCTCAAAAAAAAAAAAAAAAAAAAAAAAAAAGACTTCACACAAATAACATTCCTTAAATATACAGACTGAAATTCTTTCTCTCCCTTCCTTGGAAACTAAATCGCACACTTTTTTCACATACAAAACCTACTATGTCATCCACAGATGATGGAATCAGATTCCAAGGAACCTGCCAGTTTGTTATAAATTTCTCCAGAACAAAAGTAGCTAGACTTTCAATTTTCCAAGATGAAGAAATTTAATCCCTAAAATGTAAAAGTGAATTCTGAAAATAAAAGTGGCTGAGTGTCTCATTCTACTTGATAAGCAGATATCCAGAACCACTGCCATAAACTCTGCTTTCTATCAAGTATTTGCAGCTGTTAGATGTGCAGCCCATAGTTTGGCAAGCAGAGATATAGAGGCTCTAATCCAAAATAATGTATTTATTCCACATATACATATATCTAGCCATCATCATATGTTCTTATGCCAGATGTGCTAGCAGCCTAGACACAAGGATCATACACTTTCTTTGTAAAAAGCATGCCTCTCTGTAGGATTAGCTCCATAACTACCTTATGAAAACTTTTTTTTTTTTTTTTGAGGCGGAGTCTTGCTCTGTCGCCCAGGCTGGAGTGCAGTGGCCGGATCTCAGCTCACTGCAAGCTCCGCCTCCCGGGTTTACGCCATTCTCCTGCCTCAGCCTCCCAAGTAGCTGGGACTACAGGCGCCCGCCACCACACCCAGCTAGTTTTTTGTATTTTTTAGTAGAGACGGGGTTTCACCGTGTTAGCCAGGATGGTCTCGATCTCCTGACCTCGTGATCCGCCCGTCTTGGCCTCCCAAAGTGCTGGGATTACAGGCTTGAGCCACCGCGCCCGGCCAAAAACTCATTTTTAAATGCCCTAAAGCTATCTGGAGACTTCTTACGGCATTTAAACATATGAAACAGAAGTGCTACAAGTTTGAATGTATATGCTCTATGTTATTACTCCAACTACTAAAAATTTCTCATTTCTTTTTTTTTTTTTTTTGAGACGGAGTCTCGCTCAGTCGCCCAGGCTGGAGTGCAGTGGCGTGATCCCAGCTCACTGCAAGCTCCGCCTCCCGGGTTCACGCCATTCTCCTGCCTCAGCCTCCCAAGCAGCTGGGACTACAAGCGCTCGCCGCCACGCCCAGCTAATTTTTTTGCATTTTTAGTAGAGACAGGGTTTCACCGTGTTAGCCAGGATGGTCTCAATCTCCTGACCTTGTGATCCGCCCGTCTCGGCCTCCCAAAGTGCTGGGATTATAGGCTTGAGCCACCGCGCCTGGCCAAAATTTCTCATTTCTAAAGCAATTCTTATTTCCACGAGAAGTATCTCCTGGCCCAGCACAGTGGCTAACGCTTGTAAATCCCAACACTTTGGGAGGCTGAGGTGGGAGGATCGCCTGAGACCAGGAGTTCAAGACTATCCTACACAACATGGAAAGACCCCATTTCTACAAAAAAAAAATGTTGCTGTATAAATATGCACAATGAAATAAGTATAATATAAACTTCTTTAAAATTTGACTAGATGTAGTGGTGCATGCCTATAGTCCAGCTACTTGAGGAGCCTGAGGGAAAAGTATCACTTGAACCCAGGAGTTTGAGGCCAAAGTGAACTATGACTGTACCACTGCTTTCCAGTCTCGATAACAGAGCAAGACCCTGTATCAAGAAAAAAAAGGCCAGGTGTGATGGCTCATGCATGTAATCACAGCACTTTGGGAGGCTGAGGCAGGCAGACCACTGAGGTCAGGAGTTCAAGACCAGCCTGGCTAACACAACAAAACCCTGTCTCTACTAAAACTACAAAGATTAGCCTGGCATGGTGGTGGACACTTGTAATCCAAGCTACTTGGGAGGCTGAAGCAGGAGAATTGCTTGAACCCAAGAGGCAGAGGTTGCAGTGAGCCAAGATCACACCACTGCAGCCTGGGTGACCAAGCAAGACCCCATCTCGAAAAAAAAAAAAAAAGATATCTGATTTGCCTTCCCTGTTTCATATTGTCTACCACTGGCACTGACACATGTCTATCAACAGAGCACTTCTGACTTAAGATTTTTAAAATTAACTGTGGTTAGCTAGAACAGCCAAACTTTACAGCACGGCTTCCAACAGCCAACTGTGTTTGAAAATCATCAGCATTTAGGCCAGGTGCCGTGGCTCACGCTTGTAATCCCAGCACTCTGAGAGGCCGAGGCGGGTGGATCACGAGGTCAGGAGTTCGAGATCAACCTGGCCGTGATGGTGAAACCTTGTCTCTACTAAAAAAAATTTTTTAAAGTAGCCAGAGGCTGAGGCAGCAGAATCGCTTTAATCCGGGAGGCGGAGGTTGCAGTGGGCCAAGATGGTGCCACTGCACTCTAGCCCGGGCAACAGAGACTCCATCTCAAAAAAATAATAATAAAAGAAAAAAAGAAAATCATCAATCCATTCCAGAATCCTGAGAGAAAAAAGGGCTAAACCTTCTTAAAGCTGTAAGATTAAGTTCTCCAAACAATGGGGAGAGAAAATATACTCAGGACTAAACCTGGGAAGCACTCTCCTAACAACCTAAAATTTAACCTAAAACTGGCCAAGCACAGTGGCTTACACCTATTATCCCAACACCTTGGGAGGCCAAGTCGAGAGGATTGCTTGAGCCCAGGAGTTAGAGACAAACGTGAGTAACAGAGAGAGACACAGTCTCTACAGAAAAAAATTAGCCAGGTTTGGTGGTACATGCCTATAGCCCCACCTACTTGGGAGGCTAACAGTCTCTACAGAAAAAAATTAGCCAGGCTTGGTGGTACATGCCTATAGCCCCACCTACTTGGGAGGCTAAGGCAGGAGCATCGCTTGAGCCAAGGAGGTAGAGGCAGCAGTAAGCTGTGATCATGCCACGGCGGTTCAGCCTCGGCAAGAGAGTGAGACCTTATCTCAAAAAAAAAAAAAAAAAAAGCCTCTCTCACTATACCATTCCAAGTTCCACCTCATGTATATCTGCTATAAGGTACAGGCCCTAAAATATCCAGTTATATTACTATGTTCAGAAAAAGAGTTAAGAACATTGCAAAAGGCAGTGGTCTCCAAATGCTAATCTACAGACTGGTTCCATCAAAATGATTTATGGAGTTTAGATTCCTAACTCTTCCCACTGAGATTATCAGTTCATCTGCATGTGGAAACAAAGCATCTGTGATTTTTTTTTTTTTTTTGAGAAGGAGTCTCACTATGTCGCCCAGGCTCAAGTGCAGTAATGCAGTCTCAGCTCACTGCAACCTCCGCCTCCTGGGTTCAAGTGATTCTCCTGCCTCAGACTCCCAAGTAGCTGGGACTACAGGTGTGCACCACCATGCCCAGCTAATTTTTGTATTTTTAGTAGAGCCGGGGTTTTACTATGTTGGCCAGGATGGTCTCGATCTCTTGACCTCATGACCTGCCCACCTCAGCCTCCCAATGTGCTGCAATTATAGGCACAAACCACTACACCCAGCCTGGTGTTTCGTTTTTGTTACAGGGTCTTACTGTGTTACCCAGACTGGAGTGCAGTGGTGCAATCTGAGCTCACTGCAACCTCTGCCTCCCAGGTTCAAGCGACAAACCTGCCTCAGGATCCTGAGTAGCTGGGACCACAGGCGCACACCACAACTGTCTACGTTTTACTAGCGACGGGGTTTTGCCATGTTCCTCAGACTGATTTCAAATCATGGGCTCAACTGATTTGCCCACCTTGGCCTCCCAAAGTGCTGGGATTACAGGGGTGAGCCACCACACCTGGCCATAATCTGTAGTGTTAAAAGCTCCACAGGTTTGGTTTTGTTTTTTTTTTTTTTTTTTTTTGAGACAGAGTCTCACTCTGTCACCCAGGATAGAGTGCAATGGCATGATCTAAGCTCCCTGCAACCTCCGCCTCCCGGGTTCAAGCAATTCTCCTGCCTCAGCCTCCCAAGTAGCTGGGACTACAGTTGTGAACCACAACGTACAGCTAATTTGCTTGATTTTTATGCCAAAAATGAAAAAAAAGAAAAACACTTTAAGTTCCACAGGTGATTCTGATGGGCCACCAATTAAAAAACCACTAGAAAAGTAAGTTTCCATCTTCCTGTAAGCATATCAAAGGAAAGGCAGTACCTTCTTTCAGAATAGTTCTTTTGACACAGCTTCCAATGAGGGTGTTATAGGCCACTTGGTGTCTGATCAGATTTAGGATAAGAGGAACTCGGCCAGGGTGCTGAAAGGTGATTTTGCTAACAAGGGTTCCCTGTAGACTTCGGCCATCTGGAAGAGGAGCATCCTTGTTGAGGAAATAGCAGTGCTGCTGACCAGGAAGAGCCTGGGCAAAAAGAACAGTTAACAAGTGCTATTTAGTTACCTATTATATTCCAACCACAAAATACCCTGAAAAAATCTGCTCAAAAAAGTGCAGAAAAGTCTCCACAGTGAATGTTTTCATCAGCTGATATTATAAATGCCAATCAATTACTCATTAGGCTGAAAAGATGCCTTTTTAGTAAATGCACTATGCTAGCGGTTTCCTAACCTAGCTAACATAAAAACTACCTTAGAAATCTATATTAAAGAGGTTCCTAAACCATAAATGTAAAATCTCTTTTTTTTTTTTTGAGACGGCGTCTCCCTCTGTCACCTAGGCTGGAGTGCAGTGGCACAATCTTGGCTCACTGCAAGCTCCGCCTCCTGGGTTCACGCCATTCTCCTGCCTCAGCCTCCCGAGTGGCTGGGACTATAGGCACCCGCCACCATGCCCGGCTAATTTTTTTTTATTTTTAGTAGGGATGGTGTTTCACCGTGTTAGCCAGGATTGTCTCCATCTCCTGGCCTCATGATCCACTCACCTGGGCCTCCCAAAGTGCTGGGATTACAGGCGTAAGCCACCACGCCCGACCACAAAATCTCTATTCTTAATAAAACACCTACATAATAATAATGCAGCCAGAATTTGGTAACTACTACTTTAGTCTATTGTCAAAGATTCAAATAAATGCAAGTCCAGATGAGGTTTTGGAACATTCCATTATTATTATTATTTTTGAGACAGGGTTTCACTCCCATTACCCAGGATGGAGTACAATGGTGCAACCTTGGCTCATTGCAATCTCCACCTCCCAGGATGAAGCCCCTCAGCCTCCCGAGTAGCTGAGACTACAGGCGTGAGCAACCACGTCTGCCAAATTTTTGTTTTTTTGGTTTTTTTTTCTGTAGAGACAGGATTTTGCCGGAGGCTGAGGCAGGAGAATCGCTTGAACCTGGGAGGCAGAGGCTGCAGTGAGCCGAGATTGCACCACTGCACTCCAGCTCGGGCACAAAACAAAAAGACAGGCGCCGTGGCTTGGGCCTGTAATCCTAGCACTTTGGGAGGCTGAGAAGGGTGGATCACAAGGTGAAGAGATAAAGACCAACCTGGCCAACACGGTGAAACCCCATCTCGACTAAAAATATAAAAATTGGCTGGGCGTGGTGGCACACACGTATAGTCCCAGCTACTCAGGAGGCTGAGGCAGGAAAATCACTTGAACTCACTCGGAAGGCAGAGGTTGCAGTGAGCCGAGATCGCGCCACTGCACTCCAGCCTGGGTGACAGAGCAAGACTCCATCTCAAAAAAAAAAAAAAAAAAAAGAAAGAAAAAGAAAAAAAGAGTGTATCACCCAAAATTCTTCTTCTTTTTTTTTTTATATTTTTTAAGACAGTCTCGCTCTGTTGCCAGGCTGAAGCCCAGTGACATGATCTTGGCTCACTGCAACCTCTGCCTCCCAGGTTCAAGTGATTCTCCTGCCTCAGCCTCCTGAGTAGCTGGGACTACAGGCGCATGCAACCACGCGGAGCTAATTTTTGCATATTTTTAGTACAGACGGGGTTTCACCCTGTTGGCCAGGATGATTACTATCTCTTGACCTTGTGATCCACCCGCCTCGGCCTCCCAAAGTGCTGGGATTAGACGTGTGAAACACCACACCCAGCCTCTTTTTGTTTTTTTTTGAGATGGAGTTTCACTCTTGTTGCCCAGGCTGGAGTGCATTGGTGCAGTCTCGGCTCACTGCAACCTCTGCCTCCCGGGTTCAAGCGATTCTCCTGCCTCAGCCTCCCAGTTAGCTGGGATTACAGACATGCGCCACCACACCCGGCTAATTTTTGTATTTTTAGTACAGATGAGGTTTCACCATGTTGTCCAGGCTGGTCTCAAACTCCTGATCTCTAGTGATCCACCCGCCTTGGCCTCCCAAATTCCCAGGATTACAGGTGTGAGCCACTGCGCCTGGCTAATCACCCAAAATTTCAACAAAGAAACGTACATTGTTGTTTCCTAATGGAAGATCATGCCTTTTTAGAAAAGGCATGATCATGCCTAATGGAAGATCATGTACTTTTACTTCAGTACATTTCTGAGATTTCTTTTTTATTTTTGAGATGGAGTCTTGCTGTCACCCAGGCTGTAGCACAATGGCATAATCTTATCTTACTACAACCTCTGCCTCCCGGGTTCAAGCCATTCTTCTGCCTCAGCCTCCCGAGTAGCTGGGATTACAGGCACCCGCCACCACACACGGCTAATTTTTTGTCGTTTTAGTTAGAGACGGGGTTTCACTACATTGGCCAGGCTGGTCTCAAACTCCTGACCTCGTGATCTGCCTGCCTCGGCCTCCCAAAGTGCTGGGATTACAGGCGTGAGCCACTGCGCCCAGCCCATTTCTGAGATTTCTGTAATTTCCTGCTTTACTAAGGAAATAGGACATGATCCAGCAGTCTTGAAGAAACTTATCTGACCTCAGTAATGCTATAAAGGAAGATTATGATCTTGGGTCCAAACATAACCTATAACATTCTAGCTCCCTAAGGCTTTACTTACAGCATAAAATCTCATGTTGTGATTCAAAGGTATGGGGTCAGGGTCCTTTGATAGTTCAAACTGAGTGATCAGTTCATAGAGGGGTGCGTAAGTTGGTTGAGTTTCAAACAACGGAATTCCTGGAAAAACAAGAATCAATATAATGATCATGTTAAGATGAAAACACTGACAGCTCGGTTTCCCCTTCATGATTTCTACATTCATTCACCCAAAAGACTACTTACTAAGCATTTACTAGTACAAAGCACTATAACATCTATACCAGTTAATACTTCAATGAGGCATGTAAGACCGAAAGACATCACGATAACCTGACTTTGAAGTTTCTTTTTCACACTTATAACAAATACTAGATCCTGATGCTCAAAACTCACCTGTGCAGCTCTGCAGTTTCTGAACAAATGCTCTAGATACTGGGATTGGCTGGGGAAATTTCAAGAAGAAACAGGCAGGAAGATCAACACTGTTGGCACTGGTGATTGAGGAGAAGGAAGGGGTCCTTCAAAAAAAAGAGGGTGGAAGGGTTGGATTTTGACTTCATATAAAAATGAAAAACCCAAACACCTTTTTTTTTTTTTGAGACGGAGTTTCCCTCTTAATGCCCAGGCTAGAGTACAATGGCGCAATCTTGGCTCACTGCAACCTCTGCCTCCCGGGTTGAAGGGATTCTGCTATCTCAGCCTCGAGAGTAGCTGGGATTACAGGTGCCCACCACCATGCCCAGCTAATTTTTGTATTGTTAGTAGAGACGGGGTTTCACCATGTTGGCCAGGCTGGTCTCAAACTCCTGACCTCAGGTGATCCACCTGCCTCACCTCCCAAAGTGCTGGGATTACAGGCGTGAGCCACCACGCCTGGCCACAAACACCTATTCTTAAACATGTATGTATCACACAGACACATGAGCACAAACTTTCAAAAGCTCACTCTGTGAAACTTCCCCAAATTCCCAAACATGCTATTGGTTAATGCTGTAGTATTTTATTAAACATTTATCGTGAGGCGTGTTCTCCAGTTACTACTCCAATGTAACTTCAAATGAACATAAGATAAAAGGGGGCACTCATTAAACCAGAGGAATTAGCACAGTTCTCTTATTTCCCTCTCAGTGCAGAGAATGTGTTCTATGAGCAGACTTTGGAGAGGAACACTCAGATATCGAACAAAAGAGAAATCAATGAATGGATAAAACAAAAGGCCAACCTCTAGAAATTCAAGTAGGGTAAGAGCCAGGTTAAAACTTGTTCCATGCTGCACTTTGAGAAAAATTGACTTTGCTAGTCTAAAATTATATTTAACTTACCATTTATTGTCAACTGGATGCGACCCCATAATTAATGGTGCAATTGGGAGTTTGTACATAGCAGATGTTCCTTCAATTGTCACTGATGCATTCATGCCCAAAGATCGAGAAACTGGGGATAGGAAAGAAAAAGGGTATTCCTCAAAGTAATACAAATGATGGGGAGCACAGTATGTTTTAAAAGGTTAATTTTTGCAATATTTGTCAGCCATAATTTATCAGATGCTGTTATTCCCTTATTTATTTTATTTTATTTTATTTTATTTTATTTTTTTGAGACGGAGTCTCGCTCTATTGCCCAGGCTGGAGTGCAGCGGTGCAATCTCGGCTCACTGCAAGCTCCACCTCCCGGGTTCACACCATTCTCCTGCCTCAGTCACCTGAGTAGCTGGAACTACAGGCGCCTGTCACCATGCCCAGCTAATTTTTTGCATTTTTAGTAGAGATGGGGTTTCGCCATATTAGCCAGGATGGTCTCGATCTCCTGACCTCATGATCCACCCACCTCGGCCTCCCAAAGTGCTGGGATTACAGGCATGAATCACCGCACCCGGCTTTTATTTTTTTTGAGACGGCCTGTAGTTCCTATAAAACTTAGAAATCAGGCCAGGCGTGGTGGCTCACGCCTGTAATCCCAGCACTTTGGGAGGCTTAGGCGGATGGATCACAAGGTCACGGGTTCAAGACCAGCCTGCAGAAGATGGTGAAACCGCATCTCTACTAAAAATACAAAAATTAGCCAGGTGCGGTGACAGGCGCCTGTAATCCCAGCTACTCAAGAGGCTGAGGCAGGAGAATCACTTGAACCCAGGGGACGGAGTTTGCAGTGAGCCGAAATCGCGCCACTGCACTCCAGCCTGGGCGACAGAGTGAGACTCTGTATGAAAAAAAAAATTAGAAATCCTGGAAGTTACCTTTCTAGCCAACCAATAATTATTTTTGTCAGTAAATAAAACACAAAAACAATGCAGTCCAAAAACATCATTTTTGAAGGGCTCAGTATCAATATTTACTTATTTTTTCCTCAGAATGCATTTAAGTAGGATCAAAATAAAAGGACAGGCTGGTGCACTGGCTCACACCTGTAATCCTAGCACTCTGGGAGGCCAACGCAGGAGGATGGCTTGAGCCCAGGGCTTCAGGGGCTGCAGTGAGCTGTGATCAAATCACTGTACTCCAGCCTGGGCAACACAGTGAGACCTACCCTGTCCCCCATGCCAAATTATAATAGCAATAAAGAAGCCTGACACCGAGGCTCATGCCTGTAATCCTAGCACTTTGGGAGGCCAAGACAGGTGGATCACTTCAGGTAAGAAGTTCAAGACCAGCTTATTCAACATAGTAAAACCCCATCTCTACTAAAAATACAAGAATTAGCTGGGTATGGTGGTGCACGCCTGTAGTCCCAGCTACTTGGGAGGCTGAGGCAGGAGAATCGCTTGAACACAGGAGATGTAGGTTGCAGTGAGCTGAGATCACACCACTGTACTCCAGCCTGGGTGACAGAGTGAGACTCCATCTTAAATAAATAAACAAACAAACGAACAATAAAGGGATGGAGTCAAGGAGGGAAGCTACAAAGGGACCTAAGGAGGTATTAGTCCATTTCACTTTTTTTTTCTTTTTGAGATGGGAGTTTTGCTCTTGTTGCCCAGGCTGGAGTGCAATGGTGCAATCTCGGCTCACTGTAACCTCCGCCTTCCGGGTTCAAGCCATTCTCCTGCCTCAGCTTCCTGAGTAGCTGGGATTACAGGCATGTACCACCACATCTGGCTAATTTTGTATTTTTAGTAGAGACAGGATTCTCCATGTTGGTTAGGCTGTTCTCAAACTCCTAACCTCAGGTGATTCACCCACCTCACCCTCCCAAAGTGGTGGGATTACAGGCGTGAGCCACCATGCCCGGCAGTCTATTTCTCTTTATCTTTTCTTGTATTAAGGGCAAACAGAAAATAACGTCCATTACTATAGTTCTTTAATTTAGAAAACTAATTTCACGTTTTTTTTTTTTTGATCAGTAACTCACTACGTTGCCCAGACTGGAGTACCATGACTGTTTACAGGCACGATCATGGTATGCTATAGTCTCAAACTCCTGGCTCAAGCAATCCTCCTGCCCAAACCTCCCAAGAAGCTAGAACTACAGGCATAAACCACCATGCCCATCCTTCTTCACTTTTAAAACAATAAGTAAGCTGATTATCTCAGGTCAGATGGTTGATATCTCTTCTTATGACTCGCTCATTTACTTATTTATTCAAATACTTTCTTTTTTTGAGATGGAGTCTCGCTCTGTCACCCAGACTGGAATGCAGTGGCACGACCTCGGCTCACTGCAACCTCTGCCTTCTGGGTTCAAGTGATTCTCCTGCCTTAGCCTCCTGAGTAGCTGGGATTACAGGCACGCGCCACCATGCCCAAGTAATTTTTGTATTTTTAGTAGAGACAGGGTTTCACCATGTTGGTCAGGTTGGTCTCGAACTCCTGACCTCATAATCTGCCCACCTCAGCCTCCCAAAGTGCTAGGATTACAGGCGTGAGCCACTGTGCCCAGCCCAAAAGTACTTATTAAGCTCCTACTATGTATGTGTGTATATATGCATTGTGTATATACATATGTGTGTATGTACTTGTGAACTGATGTATACATATGTGTGTGAGGTGTTGTGTGTTTAAGGTGCAAATAGTAAGGTCAGCAAACTCATTAGAGAATAGCAAACCGGAAATTAAAGGCAACCTGGGCACCAAACAAAACCTTTAATTCCTTTAAAATTAAAGTCTTACCATTATTCTCATGCAAAATGATGGGAGATGCAGTCTTGTCATCCAGCAGGTCAGAAGGAGAGACATAGTACTTGAGGTTCATTAAATGACCTATGAAAAATAAAACTCATAACTGTATCTTTATCAGGTAAATTACAAATACAGAAAAACATAAAACATTTATTATATAAATCTATATTCAAGAAAGTAGCTTAACATATATGAAGAGTCAATCACCAAAACAGCTTATGAAATATGGCAGGCATGGTGGCTCACACCTGTAATCCTGGCACTTTGGGAGGCTGTGGCAAGAGGATTACTCGAGTCCAGGAGTTTGAGACCAGCATAGGCAACACAGTGAGACTCCATCTCTAAAACTAATAATAAAGGCTGGGCGCAATGGCTAATGCCTGTAATCCTAGCACTTTGGGAGGTGAGGCAGGTGAATCACCTGAGGTAAGAAGTTCAAGACCAGCATGGCCAACATGGTGAAACCCTGTCTCTACTAAAAATACAAAACATTGGCCAGATGCGGTGGCTCACGCCTGTAATCCCACAACTTTGGGAGACTAAGGCAGGTTGATCACAACATCAGGACATCAAGACCATCCTGACTAACATGGTGAAACCCCGTTTTGACTAAAAATACAAAAAATTAGCTGGGCATGGTAGCATGCGCCTGTAGTCCCAGCTACACGAGAGGCTGAGGCAGGAGAATCGCTTGAACCCAGGAGGCGGAGGTTACAGTGAGCTGAGATCGCGCCATCGCACTCCAGCCTTGGCAACAGAGCGACACTCCATCTCAAAAATAATAATAATAATAATAATAATTAGCCTGGCCTGCTGGTGAGTGCCTGTAGTCCTAGCTACTCAGGAAGATAAGGTGGGAGGTCAAGGATACAATGAGCCATGGTCGTGCCACTGCACTCCAGCCTGGAAGGCAAAGCAAGACCCTGTCTCAAAAAATAAAAATAGAAAACAAAGAAATATGACAGGCGCCCGGGCGGGGTGGCACACGCCTGTAATGCTAGCACTTTGGGAGGCCGAGGTGGGCAGATCACGAGATCAGGAGATCAAGACCAGCCTGGCCAGCATGGTGAAACCTCGTATCTATTAAAAACACAAAAAATTAGCCAGGCATGGTGGCACACGCCTGTAGTACCAGCTACTTGGGAGGCTGCGACAGAAGAATTGCTTGAACCCCGGAGGTGGAGGTTGGAGTGAGCTAAGATCATGCCACTGCACTCTAGCCTGGGCGACAGAGCAAGACTCCATCTCAAAAAAACAAAGACATATGACAAGATTACGTATGGATTCTGGGACTAACAATTTATTTCAGACAATTGATTTAAAAAAAAAAAAAAGGCCAGGTGAACTGGCTCACACTTATAATCCCAACACTTTGGGAGGCTGAGGCCGGAGGATCACTTGAAGCCAGGAGTTCAAGTCTAGAGTGAGTTATGACTGCACCACTTCACTCTAGCCTAGGCAACATAGTGAGACCCCCATCTCTAAAAAAATAGTTAAAGTGGCATGGTGGCACTTGACTGAAGTCTCAGCTACTCGGGGCTAAGGCGGGAAGATCACTTAAGCCCAAGAGTTAAGGGCTGAAGTGAGCTATGTTCCTGCCATTGTACTAAGGGACAGAGAAAGGCTCTGTCTCAAAAACAAAACAAACAAACAAAAATGGGAAGGATAGGTATTGACAGCTTAGAAATCATCACAAAAAGGTCAGGTGCAGTGGCTCATGCCTATAATCCCATCACTTTGGGAGGCCAAGGCAGGCAGCTCACCTAGGGTCCGGAGTTCAAGACCAGCCTGGCCAACACGGTGAAACCCCATCTCTGGTACAAATACAAAAAATTAGCCAGGCATGGTGGCACACGCCTGTAGTACCAGCTACTTGGGAGGCTGCGACAGAAGAATTGCTTGAACCCCGGAGGTGGAGGTTGGAGTGAGCTAAGATCATGCCACTGCACTCTAGCCTGGGCGACAGAGCAAGACTCCATCTCAAAAAAAAACAAAGACATATGACAAGATTACGTATGGATTCTGGGACTAACAATTTATTTCAGACAATTGATTTAAAAAAAAAAAAAAGGCCAGGTGAACTGGCTCACACTTATAATCCCAACACTTTGGGAGGCTGAGGCCGGAGGATCACTTGAAGCCAGGAGTTCAAGTCTAGAGTGAGTTATGACTGCACCACTTCACTCTAGCCTAGGCAACATAGTGAGACCCCCATCTCTAAAAAAATAGTTAAAGTGGCATGGTGGCACTTGACTGAAGTCTCAGCTACTCGGGGCTAAGGCGGGAAGATCACTTAAGCCCAAGAGTTAAGGGCTGAAGTGAGCTATGTTCCTGCCATTGTACTAAGGGACAGAGAAAGGCTCTGTCTCAAAAACAAAACAAACAAACAAAAATGGGAAGGATAGGTATTGACAGCTTAGAAATCATCACAAAAAGGTCAGGTGCAGTGGCTCATGCCTATAATCCCATCACTTTGGGAGGCCAAGGCAGGCAGCTCACCTAGGGTCCGGAGTTCAAGACCAGCCTGGCCAACACGGTGAAACCCCATCTCTGGTACAAATAAAAAATTAGCCAGGCATAGTGGCACGTGCCTATAATCCCAGCTACATGGAAGGCTGAGGCAGGAGAATTGCTGGAACCCGGGATGCAGAGGTTGCAATGAGCCAAGATCGTGCCACTGCACTCCAGCCTGGGAGACAGAGTGAGACTCTGCCTCAAAAAAAAAAAAAAGAAAGAAATCATCACGAGATACACAAATATCTTTATTTTCTCCCTCTGCTTATATGTTTATAAACCCAAGATGAGGCCAGGTGCAGTGGCTTATGCCTATAATCCCTACCCTTTGCAATGCAGTGGCAGGAAGATCACTTGATCCCAGTTCAAGACCAGCCTAGGCAACTTAGTAACACCATGTTTCCATAAAACAATAAAAATTAGCCAGGCATGGTATCCTGCACCTGTAGTCCCAGCTACTCAGGAAACTGAGTTGGGAGGATTGTTTGGGCCCAGGAGGTTGAGGCTGGAGTGAGTCATGATTGCACGACTGCACTCCAGCCTGGGCAACAGAGCAAGACCCTGTCTCAGAAATAAATAAATAGGGCCGGGCGCAGTGGCTCAAGCCTGTAATCCCAGCACTTTGGGAGGCCGAGACGGGCGGATCACGAGGTCAGGAGATCGAGACCATCCTGGCGAACACGGTGAAACCCCGTCTCTACTAAAAATACAAAAACTAGCCGGGCGACGTGGCGGGCGCCTGTAGTCCCAGCTACTCGGGAGGCTGAGGCGAGAGAATGGCGTAAACCCGGGAGGCGGAGCTTGCAGTGAGCTGAGATCCGGCCACTGCACTCCAGCCTGGGCGACAGAGCGAGACTCCGCCTCAAAAAAAAAAAAAAAAAAAAAAAAAAAAAGAAATAAATAAATAGGACTAGTGCAGTGGTTAATACCTGTTTGTAATCCCAGCACTTTGGGCAGCCGAGGAGGGAGGATCATTTGAGGTCAGGAATTTGAGACCAGCCTGGCCAACATGGTGAAACCCCATCTCTACTAAAAATACAAAAATTAGTTGAGTGTGGTGGCACATGCCTGTAATCCCAGCTACTCGGGAGGCTGAGGCAAAAGAATCACTTGAACCCGGGAGGCAGAGGTTGCAGTGAGCCAAAATTCTGCCACTGCACTCCAGCCTGGTGAGAGCCTGTCTCAAGAAAAATAAACAGGCTGGGGGCGGTGGCTCAAGCCTGTAATCCCAGCACTTTGGGAGGCCGAGACGGGCGGATCACGAGGTCAGGAGATCGAGACCATCCTGGCTAACATGGTGAAACCCCGTCCCTACTAAAAAAATACAAAAAAAAAACTAGCCGGGAGAGGTGGCAGGCGCCTGTAGTCCCAGCTACTCGGGAGGCTGAGGCAGGAAAATGGCATAAACCCGGGAGGCGGAGCTTGCAGTGAGCTGAGATCCAGTCACTGCACTCCAGCCTGGGTGACAGAGCGAGACTCCACCTCAAAAAAAAAAAAAGAAAAAAGAAAACTAAACAGATACATAAGAATAAAAATTAATAAATAAATGAGCTAGATGCAGTGGCTCATGCCTGTAATGCCAGCACTTTGGGAGACCAAGGTAGGTGGATCAGTTGAGGTGAGGAGTTCAGGACCAGCCTGGCCAAAACAGTGAAACCCTGTCTCTACCAACAATAGAATAAATTAGCTGGCTATTGTGGTGCACACGTGTAATCCCAGCTACTCAGGAGGCCGAGGCATGAGATTCACTTGAGCCCAGGAGGTGGAGGGAGCAGTAAGCTGAGATCATGGAACTGCACTCCAGCCTGGGTGACAAAGTAAGACTCTATCTCAAAAAAATAAAACAAACAAACAAACAAACTAAAGGTGAAATGAAAAGTAATGACCCTCAACTTAAATTAGACATGTTTCTAAACAAGCAAAATAGGATCACATACCCCCACTCCTTGGTGTGAGATAGCCAACACTTCCATGAAGAATCTTATCCAAGGGACCAGCATTAGTTGCTTTCCTGTAAGACAAGTGATCTATGTTTGCTTATATTTAATGCCTGATGGTCTTGGTACACACTGTGATATGGAGCTCGCCTCTCCAAAGTCTTTTTTTTTTTTTTTTGAGACGGAGTTTCGCTCTTGTTGCCCAGGTTGGAGTGCAGTGGCACAATCTGAGCTCACTGCAACCTCCGCTTCCCAGGTTCAACTGATTCTCCTGCCTCAGCCTCCCGAGTAGCTGGGATTACAGGCGCCCGCCACCACGCCCAGCTAATTTTTTGTATTTTTAGTAGAGATGGGGTTTCACCATGTTGGATAGGCTGGTCTCGAACTTGTGACCTCAGGTGATCCACCCACCTCGGCCTCCCAAAGTGCTGGGATTACAGGCGTGAGCTACCACGCCCAGCCAAAGTCTTACAATACTATCATAATGGTTCTGTCTTGTAATTGAGCATATAGCAAGTGTATTCAACCTCCAAAGTAAAGGGATTATTTCCAAGTACACACCAGTATGTAGTATGGTGAACAAAAATTACACTTAGACTATTATTTCTCAGATGGGACTCCAGGTCTGATGAGTCTTGAGATAAAACCTATGGTAACCAACAACTTAATGATACTGATACTCAGAAGTTCCAATACAATCATCATTTCGGAAGAGAAAGGACATATATCATACAAGCTTAATAGAGATGTATAAAATAGGACCCTAATCTCCTCAGCGAAAAACTCAATGGATCATGTAGAATTAAGGTTTTACAAGTCTTACCAGTACATAATTGCCATTTTAGAAAGATCTTGTTCTAAGGATTGGAGAGCCAAGTACATTTTAGTCTTCAGTTTGCTGGAGAGTAGATGAGAAGAACATGAGTTAATAGTTGAAAATTATGACCGGGCGAAGTGGCTCACACCTGTAATCCCAGCATTTTGGGAGGCTGAGGCGGGCAGATCACCCAAGGTCAAGAGTTTGAGACCAGCCTAGCCAACATGGCGAAACTCCGTCTCTACTAAAAATACAAAAAGTAGCCAGGTGTGGCTAATAGGGCGTGGCTCACGCCTATAATCCTAGCCATGTGGGAAGACGAGGTGGGCAGATTGCCTGAGCTCAGGAGTTTGAGACCAGCCTGGGCAACATGGTGAAACCCTATCTCTAATAAAATACAAAAAAAAAAAAAAAATTAGCCAGGCATGGCAGCATGCATCTGCAGTCCCAGCTACTTGGGAGGCTGAGGCAGGAGAATTGCTTAAACCCGGGAGGTGGAGGTTGCAGTGAGCCGAGATCATGCCATTGCACTCCAGCTTGGTGGCAGAGCAAGACTCCATCTCAAAAAAAAAAAAAAACTCAAAAAACAAACAAAAAAACAAAAAAAAACTGCCCAGGCGCGGTGGCTCATGCCTGTAATCCCAGCACTTTGGGAGGCCAAGGCAGGAGGATCACATGAGGTCAGGAGTTTGAGACCAGCCTGACCAACATGGTAAAACCTCTTCTCTACTAAAAATACAAAAATTGGCCGGGCGCGGTGGCTCAAGCCTGTAATCCCAGCACTTTGGGAGGCCGAGACGGGCGGATCACAAGGTCAGGAAATCGAGACCATCCCGGCTAATACGGTGAAACCCCATCTCTACTAAAGAATACAAAAAACTAGCCGGGCGACGAGGCGGGCGCCTGTAGTCCCAGCTACTTGGGAGGCGGAGGCAGGAGAATGGCCTGAACCTGGGAGGCGGAGCTTGCAGTGAGCTGAGATCCGGCCACCGCACTCCAGCCTGGGCGACAGAGCCAGACTCCATCTCAAAAATAAATAAATAAATAAATAAATAAATAAATAATAAATAAAAATACAAAAATTAGCCAGGCAGCCGCGCGGTGACTCACGCCTGTAATCCCAGCTCTCTGGGAGGCCACGGCGGGTGGATCAAGGTGTCAGGAGTGCGAGACCAGCCTGGCCAAGATGGTGAAACAACTCACCTCTACTAAAAATGCAAAACTTAGCCAGGTGCGGTGGCAGGCACCTTTAATCCCAGCTACTCAGGAGGCTGAGACAGGAGAATCGCTTGAACCCAGGAGGCTGCGGTTGCAGTGAGCCGAGATAGCACCACTGCACTGCAGCCTGGGCAACAAAGCAAGATTCCGTCTCAAAAAAAAAAAAAAATTAGCCAGGCATAGTGGTGCATACCTGTAATCCCAGCTACTCGGAAGGCGGAGGCAGGAGAACTGCTTGAACCCAGGAGGCAGAGGCTGCAGTGAGCTGAGGTCGTGCCACTGCACTCCAGCCTGGGTGACAGAGCAACACTCCATATTAAAAAAAAATAAAAAATTAAAACATTAATTCTTGACCTGAATTCAGGTGGTCCACCCACCTCGGCCTCCCAAAGTGCCAGGATTAAAGGCGTAAGCCACTGTGCCCAGCCTAAAACATTAATTTTTAAAATAAAATTATTTTTGTCACTACATAATTTTTTTTTGAGATAGCATCTCACTGTCGACCGGGCTGGAGCACAGTGGCACAATCACTGCTCACTGCACCCTCAAACTACTAATTTGAAGTGATCGTTTCACCTTAGCCTCCCAAGGAGCTGGGACTACAGGCACTCACTACCACCCATCTAAGCTGTTGTTGTCTTTCTGCTAGAGACAGGGTCTCACTATGTTGCCAAAGCTGGTATTGATCTCCTGAGCTCAAGAAATCTTGCTGTCTTGGCCTCCCAATGTGCTGGGATTAGAGGCATGGGCCACTTTGACTGGCTTCACTACTATTGAAGCCTATTTTTAGCACTTCAAAGCTTATTTTCGTCTCTGTTTTTAAAAGCCAAATAGGTTAATAGAATCCCAGGTAGGTTAAAAGTAGAATTAAAGCCAGTTCCACAACAACTAATTCCTTTCAGCCTGGAAAATGGAATGTTGGACATCTCAAAGATTATATTCTGTCTTCCAGCATTATGATCAATTAATGCAGGCACTGCCTATTGAAGATATTTTGAAAGGCCTAACGTTGGAAGCTGAGCTACAGATTACAATGTAAGTAGAAACTAGGAGTGACAAATAGTAGAAGAGTTGGCAAATTTCTAGGCATAAGGTGGCTTATAGATTTATACTGATTTTTCCAAACAAAAGCAAAAATATTAAAAATACTTACTTGTCCCCTGGAAGGTTATACAGATTAACAAGGCCCTTAAGGTGCTTAGAAAATTCATCAAAATTTTTTTCCCTATAAGGAATTCAGGGAAGAGGGGAAAGAGAGGAAAATACAACATAAAATTACTACTCCATCTTACAACAAAGTGCCAAAAATCAAAGCTATATAAAACTGATGTTAACAATCAGCTTTAACTGTTTTCCTCAAAAGTTTTCTAGCATCAATGAAAAGTAGCAAAAGAAAAGAAAATATTTTCCTTTGTCTCTCTGCTCCATTTTTGCTGGAGAAGGTGCCAATAAGCAGTGTGAAAGTTAAAAGGAAGGTGGTCAAAACCTCTCTGCTAGGTAGTTTTATTAGCTCCCAAGTAATGAAACCTGATTTAAATCAATCATTAACAACTTTCTTTTCTTTTCCCTTTTTATTAATGTTTTTGTAGAGATGGGGTTTCCCTGTGTTGCCCAGGCCAGACTCTAATTCCAGGACTTAAGCAATGCTTTCACTTCAATCTCTCATGTGGCTGGGACTACAGGTGTGCACCACCACACCCAGCTCCTTCCCTCCAAATATGTAATTGAATTTGGATGTCAACAGAAATAAAACTTTTGATTGCAGAGATAATGAGAAGAAAATAAATTACGAAGGGCCGGGCACAGTGGCTCATGCCTGTAATCCCGGCACTTTGGGAGGCTGAGGCGGGTGGATCACGAGGTCAGAACATCGAGACCATCCTGGCTAACATGGTGAAACCCCATCTCTACTAAAAATACAAAAAAAAATTAGCCGGGTGTGATGGCGGGCACCTGTAGTCCCAGCTACTCGGGAGGCTGAGACAGGAGAATGGCGTGAACCCGGAAAGCGGAGCTTGCAGTGAGCCAAGATCACGCCACTGCACTCCAGCCTGGGAGATAGAGCAAGACTGTCTCAAAAAAAAAAAAAAAGAACAAAAATAAATTAGGAAGACACAACACTTATGGGTATACTGCAACACGAGAGCAAAGATGAGAGGGAAAATAAATACTAGGGCAGAGGTGGAGATCCAGAGAAAAGGTAGTGGGTACTCTGGAGGCAAACTACCCATTAGAAAATATTGCTGTGGGCCGGGCGCGGTGGCTCAAGCCTGTAATCCCAGCACTTTGGGAGGCCGAGACAGGCGGATCACGAGGTCAGGAGATCGAGACCATCCTGGCTAACACGGTGAAACCCCATCTCTACTAAAAAATACAAAAAACTAGCCAGGCGAGGTGGCGGGCGCCTGTAGTCCCAGGTACTCGGGAGGCTGAGGCAGGAGAATGGTGTAAACCCAGGAGGCGGAGCTTGCAGTGAGCTGAGATCCGGCCACTGCGCTCCAGCCTGGGCGACAGAGCGAGACTCCATCTCAAAAAAAAAAAAAAAAAAAAGCTCTCTGGAAAGCTAAACTGCCATGACAAGGTCAGACACTTGAGCAGACATTCTGTGAGCATTTACTGAGCACTTACAGTCCACAGTGCTATTAAGAGAGTAAAAAGAAACAAGAGTAGCAGCAAATATATTCTTTACCTTAATATTATCATCTATACTAAATGACTAAATATTAGGCAAAAGTCAACATTGTTTCTTTTTTTTTTCTTTTTCTTTTTTGAGACAGAGTCTCACTCTGTCCACCAGGCTGGAGTGCAATGGCATGGTGCGATCTCAGCTCACTGCAACTTCTCCCTCCTAAGTTCATGCGAATCTCCAGCCTCAGCCTCCTGTGTAGCTGGAATTACAGAGGAGCACCACCACACCCAGCTAATTTTTTGTATTTTTAGTAGAGATAAGGTTTCACCACGCCCAGATAATACAAAAATTAGCCGGGCATAATGGCAGGTACCTGTAATCCCAGCTACTCAGGAGGCTAAAGCAGGAAAATCGCTTGAACCTGGGAGGTGGAGGCTGCAGTGAGCCAAGATCGTGCCACTGCACTGGGCAACAGAGAGAGACACCATCTCAAAAAAAAAAAAAAAAAAAGGCCTGGCACAGTGGCTCACGCCTGTAATCCCAGCACTTTGGGATGCAGAGGCAGGTGGATCACGAGGTCAGGAGATCGAGACCATCCTGGCTAACATGATGAAATCCCATCTCTACTAAAAATACAAAAAATTAGCTGGGCATGTGGCAGGCACCTGAAGTCCCAGCTACTCGGGAGGCTGAAGCAGGAGAATGGCGTGAACTCGGGAGGCGGAGCTTGCAGTGAGCAGAGATCGCGCCACTGCACTCCAGCCTGGACGACAGAGCGAGAATCCGTCTCAAAAAAAAAAAAAAGAAAAGAAAAGGAAAAAAAACACTTTTACACACACACAACACACACACACACACACACAACGTATTTTCTCAATGTGAACACTCTAAGACATCCTCATGTGGTGCCTGAGAACTCTGCTATGCTCAAAACAAAGTGTATGTAATAACTTCCTTAAATTCCCCAAAAGTCTTAATTCTGAGTTTAAATTTAAGTACAGAAATTTCTACTCAATTAAAAGTGAAAAAATGGGCCGGGCGCGGTGGCTCAAGCCTGTAATCCCAGCACTTTGGGAGGCCGAGACGGGCGGATCACAAGGTCAGGAGATCGAGACCACCCTGGCTAACACGGTAAAACCCCGTCTCTACTAAAAAATACAGAAAACTAGCCGGGCGAGGTGGCGGGCGCCTGTAGTCCCAGCTATTCGGGAGGCTGAGGCAGGAGAATGGCGTAAACCCGGGAGGCGGAGCTTGCAGTGAGCTGAGATCCGGCCACTGCACTCCAGCCTGGGCGACAGAGTGAAACTCCGTCTCAACAACAACAAAAAAAAAAGTGAAAAAATGCACCATCTGCTAAAAGCTACTGTCTTCAAGCCTAGCACTTTTCCTGTAACACATATATACCTTCTAAATGAAACAATTTTTCCCAAAATTAAAGCAAAAAAGTTAGTCTCGTAGTATTATACTCAATTATCAAGCCTTCTCTGATTCAATGATTACCTTCTATTTATTTTGTTCCACACATAATTCTTTTTTTTTGAGACAGTCTTGCTCCATCACCCAGGCTGGAGTGCAGTGATGTGATCCCAGCTCACTGCAATCTCTACCTCCCAGGCTCAAGCCATTTCGTACCTCAGCCTCCCAACTAGCTGGGATTACACATGTGAGCCACTATCCTAACTTTTTTTTTTTTTTTCTTTTTTGAGACAGTTTTGCTCTTGTTGCCCAGGCTGGACTGTAATGGCATGATCTTGGCTCACCACAACCTCTGCCTCCCAGGTTCAAGCGATTCTCCTGCCTCAGCCTCCCAAGTAGCTGGGATTACAAGCATGCAACACCACACACAGCTAATTTAGTACTTTTAGGGACGGAGTTTCTCCATGTTGGTCAGGCTGGGATCTGCCTGCCTTAGCCTCCCAAAGTGCTGGGATTACAGGCATGAGCCACCGCACCCAGCTTCACACTCCACTAATTTTTGTATTTTTTGTAGAGAAAGAGTTTCGCCAGGCTGGCTAGGATGGTCTTGAACTCCTGGCCTCAAGTGATCTGCCCACTTCAACCTCCCAAATTGTTGGGATTATAGGCATGAGCCACCATGCCCAGCTATACAGAATTCCTAAACCTAGATCAGCAATTCCAACCAGGGGTGATTTTGCGCCCCAGGGGACATGGTTGTGACAACTAAGGAGATAACTATCAGCAACTAATGAAGAGGCCAGGGATGCTATTAAACATAATAGAATGCACCAGGCCACCCAGGAGCAAAGAATTTCCAATCCAAATTGTCATTAGTACCAAGTTTAAGAGACCCTGGGATATCATTCTGTTGGGAATCTGAGGCAAAATAAGAAAAAAAATTTAAAAATTAAAAAAATAGGGGCCAGGCACAGTGGTTCACGCCTATAATCCCAGCACTTTGGGAGGCCGAGGTGGGCAGATCACGAGGTCAGGAGATCGAGACCATCCTGGCTAACACAAAGTGAAAGCCAGTCTCTACTAAAAATAGAAAAAGTTAGCCAGGCGGGGTGGCGGGCGCCTGTAGTCCCAGCTACTCGGGAGGCTGAGGCAGGAAAATGGCGTGAATCCGGGAGGTGGAGCTTGCAGTGAGCCGAGACCATGCCACTGCACTCCATCCTGGGTGACAGAGCGAGACTCTGTCTCAAAAAAAAAAA
Source organism: Trachypithecus francoisi (assembly GCF_009764315.1). Classification (NCBI taxonomy): domain Eukaryota; kingdom Metazoa; phylum Chordata; class Mammalia; order Primates; family Cercopithecidae; genus Trachypithecus; species Trachypithecus francoisi. Next base: position 20,862,323 of record NW_022681466.1, on the reverse strand, counting down.
AAAAAAAAAAAAAAAAAAGCCTGGCACAGTGGCTCACGTCTGTAATCCCAGTACTTTGGGAGGCTGAGGCGGGCAGATCACCCGAGGTCAGGAGTTCGAGATCAGCCTGGGCAAAATGGTGAAACCCCATCTCTACTAAAAATACAAAATTAGCCAGGCGTGGTGGCACATGCCTGTAATCCCAGATACTACTCGGGGAGGCTGAGGCAGGAGAATCACTTGAACCTCGGAGGCGGAGGATGTGGTGAGCCGAGATCGCACCAGTGCACTCCAGCCTGGGCAACAAGAGTAAATCTCTGTCTTACCAAAAAAAAATTTAAAAAATAGAAAAGGGGCCAGGTGCTCAGTGAGCCGAGACCGCACCATTATACTCCAGCCCGGGTAATAAGAACAAAACTCTGTCTCAAAAAAAAAAAAAAGAAAAGGCCCAGCATGGTGGCTCACAACTGTAATCCCAGCACTTTCGGAGATGTGAGGTCAGGAGTTCGAGATTAGCCTGGCCAACATGGCAAAATCTCGTCTCTATTTTTTTTGTTTTGTTGTTGTTTTTGAGACAGTCTTGCTCTGTCGCCCGGGTTAGAGTGCAGTGGCGCGATCTTGGCTCACTGCAAGCTCTGCCTCCTGGGTTCACGCCATTCTCCTGCCACAGCCTCCCCAGTAGCTGAGACTACAGGCGCCCACTACCACACCTGGCTAATTTTTTGTATTTTTAGTAGAGATGGGGTTTCACCATGTTAGCCAGGATGGTCTCGATCTCCTGACCTCTTGATTCACCCACCTCGGCCTCCCAAAGTGCTGAGATTACAGGTGTGAGCCACTGCGCCCGGCCCCCCCCCTTTTTTTTTTTTTAAGATGGAGTCTTGCTCTGTCACCCAGGCTGGAGTGCAGTGGCACAATCTCGGCTCACTGCAACCTCTGCCTCCCGGGTTCAAGCAATTTTCTGCCTCAGCCTCATGGGTAGCTGGGATTACAGGTACTGGCCACCACTGGCCACCACTGGCCCGGCTAATTTTTTTTTTTTTTGAGACGGCGTCTTGCTCTGCCACCCAGGCTGGAGTGCAGTGGTGAGATCTCGGCTCACTGCAAGCTCTGCCTCCCGGGTTCACGCCATTCTCCTGCCTCAGCCTCCCGAGTAGCTGGGACCACAGACGCCCACCACCACACCCAGCTAATTTTTTTTTTTTTTTAGTAGAGATGGGGTTTCACCGTGTTAGCCAGGATGATCTCGATCTCCTGACTTCATGATCCACCTACCTCAGCCTCCCAAAGTGCTAGGATTATAGGTGTGATCCTAAATTTTATATTTTTAATAGGGATGGGGTTTCACCATCTTGGCCAGGCTGGTCTTGAACTCCTGACCTCGTGGATCCACCCGCCTCAGCCTTCCAAAGTGCTGGGATTACAGGCGTGAGCCACCGCACCCAGCCACCTCGTCTCTATTAAAAATACCAAAATTAGCGGGGCATGGTGGCACACATATGCAGTCGCAGCCGCTTGGGAGGCTGAGGCAGGAAAATTGCTTGAACCTGGGAGGCAGAGGTTGCAGTGAGTTGAGATCGTGCTACTGCACTCCAGCCTGGGCAATAGAGCAAGACTCCATCTCAAAAAAAAACAAAAACAAAAACAAAAAAGCCCTGGGATAGAGTAGGGTGAAAAGCTATGCTATGTCAATTCAGGACGTGATTAAGTATGGACTCTTAAAAGTCTTTGCCCAAGAAAATAAACTTGTTCCTGAGGAGAATAACTTCTGACCAGTCTTAAAACCTAGCTGTAAAGAACAGCACTGTCTGTCAATATCAAGGAATATAAATCTTATTTGCTCACCTTAGCTGCTGTACAAGCTCCGGACAGCTCTGAAATCAAAGAAATTATGTTAAAACATTAAAACTACTTTAGCAACTTTGAAGATATCAAAAGTCTTTCTCTTTTTCTATAGCATATGTTTTACAGCAAAACCGTTAAAACTACAGATGGTCCTCATATTAAAACATTAAAAAGCACCTTCTTCCTACTTGGTGAACCATAGGATTAGGGTGAGAAATTTAAAGTCAAAGCATATGAAATAGTTTTTAAAGGAATCAACTTTCAGTAGCTTGTTTAAAACATTAAGAACTCTAATGCCATACATGGAATTCATATCAAATTGTCTGGTTACACACATTTTACATTCATCTCTATTACAGAATTTTTCAGATCATCTGTTCTTGACTATAATCTCTTTGAGGGTAGGAACCCTGAGTCATTTATTTCTGTATCCCAAGCACCTATTGTTCAATTGCGGCTCATGTTTGTTGATATGAAATGAAAAGGGTTCCTGCCGGGTGCAATGGCTCACGCCTATAATCCCAGCACTTTGGGAGGCTGAGGTGGGTGGATCACTTGAGGTCAGGAGCTAGAGACCAGCCTGGCCAACATAGAGAAACCCCATCTCTACTAAAAACACAAAAATTAGCTGAGCATGGTGCCGGGTGCCTGTAATCCCAGCTACTTGGGAGGCTGAGGCAGGAGAATCACTTGAGTCCAGGAGGCGGAGATTACAGTGAGCAGAGATCATGCCACTGCACTACAGCCTGGACAACAGAATGAGACTCTGCCTCAAAAAAAAAAAAAAAAAAAAAGAAATAAAGAAAAGAAGGAAGGAAGGAAGGAAGGAAGGAAGAAGGAAGGAAGGAAGGAAAAGAAGAAAAGAAAAGGTTTCCTATGGTGTTTCCACTGGTCAAAGTCTTTGGATGATGTCCGAGATGGGACCCATGTTTTCTAAATTCCATTCTATAGCTGTTGATTTTGTAGCCCATCACATCATCTCTACAGTGGCTCAAGAAAAAACCTAAACCCAAGCTATTTAAACCCCACCAATTAATTTTAATGTCCCTACATAAACCCCAGAGATTCCAGTGAAATATCAACAACACATACCACAGGATTCTCCCCATGGTGAGCCACTTTTACATCACAAAGCTGTCCTGCAGGATCTAACTGCACTTCCACATAGAACATATCTGACGTGATGTAACATTCAGTGCCACTGGCACTGAGATGAGAGCCCAGTCTAGCAGGAACAAATCAAAACAAAAATTAATAGAAGACACATAAATAAAGCCACCCAAAGTTAACACTAAGTTAAACATTTCTGTCTACAGAAAGACTACTTACCCATTCTGTCTTGCTATGGACTCCAAACGATCAGTCATTGCTGGTAAAGATGTTACTATAAGAGGATGAAAAAAGGAAGTCACAAAGAATGCTCCCAATAACTTAAATGGTATTCTTTCAAGACAGAAAGATTAATCCTTCCAAAACCATAAACATATTCAGTAGTTCAAATGCTTGTAACGTGCATAAAGTTCATTGGTAAGGGTTAGCTGTGGCCTATGCAGTACTAAAGGTCAAAAAAACAGATCTATTTGAAAAATTACTGGACCTTTCGCCTCTCCTGTTTTCATTACTCCTTATGTGGGATAAGCTACCTTTAACTTAAGATACGTTTATCTGCTAATGATAGAATAAGGAAGATTAACATTAAAACTAACATAAAAACAAATACTCAACATTAACAATACCATTAATCACAACAGTCAAAAGGTTAAAACAATCCAAGTGTCCACTAGCAGATGAATGGATGAACGAAATGTATATACATAGAGAGGAGTATTTTTCAACCTTAAAAAAGGAAGAAATTCTAATAAATGCTTCAAAACAGATGAACCTTGAAGACATTATGTTAAGTGAAATAAGCCAGTCACAAAAGGACAAATATGGTATGATGCCACTTATATCAGGTATACAGAGTAGTCAAATTCATAAAGAAAGGAAGCAGAATGGTGGCTGCCAGGGACTGGGGGAAGGCAGGAATGAGACATTACAGAATGTAAGCTTGGGAAGATGAGTGAAGTTTTACAGATTGAGTGTGTTGATGATTATACAATAAATGAATGTACTTAATGCTACTGAACTATATACTTAGAAACAGAGAAAATGGTAAATTTTATGTTATCTATATTTTACCACAATTAAAACAGAAAAAAAGGCCTGGTACGGCGGCTGACGCCTGTAATCCCAGCACTTTCAGAGGCCGAGGCGGGCGGATCACAAGGTCAGGGGTTCGAGACCAGCCTGACCAACATGGTGAAACCCTGTCTCTTTTTTTTTTGTTGTTGTTGAGATGGAGTCTCTCTCTGTCGCCCAGGCTGGAGTGCAGTGGCCGGATCTCAGCTCACTGCAAGCTCCGCCTCCCGGGTTTACGCCATTCTCCTGCCTCAGCCTCCCAAGTAGCTGGGACTACAGGCGCCCACCACCTCGCCCGGCTAGTTTTTTGGTTTTTTTTTTGTTTTTTTTTTTGAGGCGGAGTCTTGCTCTGTCGCCCAGGCTGCAGTGCAGTGGCCAGATCTCAGCTCACTGCAAGCTCCGCCTCCCGGGTTCCCGCCATTCTCCTGCCTCAGCCTCCCAAGTAACTGGGACTACAGGCGCCCGCCACTCGCCCGGCTAGTTTTTTGTATTTTTAGTAGAGACGGGGTTTCACTGTGTTCGCCAGGATGGTCTTGATCTCCTGACCTTGTGATCCGCCCGTCTCGGCCTCCCAAAGTGCTGGGATTACAGGCTTGAGCCACCGCGCCCGGCCGTTTTTTGTATTTTTAGTAGAGACGGGGTTTCACCGTGTTAGCCAGGATGGTCTCGATCTCCTGAAACCCTGTCTCTAATAAAAATACAAAAATTAGCTGGGCATGGTGGTGTACACCTGTAATCCCAGCTACTCAAGAGGCAGAGGCAAGAGAATTGCTTGAACCCAGGGGGCAGTGGTTGCAATGAGCAGAGATGGCACCACTGCCCTCCAGCCTGGGTGACAGAGCGACTCTGTCTCAAAAAAAGAAAAAAAAAAAAAGATAAAGAATATAACACTCAGTCTCTACTAAAAACACAAAATTAGCCGGGCATGGTGATATATGTCCGTAATCCCAGCTACTTGGGAGGCCGAGGCAGAAGAATCGCTTGAACCCAGGAGGCAGAGGTTGTGGTGAGCTGAGATTCCACCACTACACTCCAGCCAGGGCAACAGGGGTAAACTCCATCTCAAAAAAATAAAGTCCATCTTCTTATCGAGATTAATCAGAAAAAAACATGTGAAGAAAAAAAAAAAACGTTGCCGGGCGTGGTGGCTCACACCTGTAATCCCAGCACTTTGGGAGGCCAAGGCGGGTGTATCACAAGGTCAGGAGATCGAGACCATCCTGGCTAACACGGTGAAACCACATCTCTACTAAAAAATAGAAAAAAATTAGCCGGGCGTGGTGGCGAGTGCCAGTAGTCCCATCTACTCCAGAGGCTGAGGCAGAAGAATGGCGTGAACCCAGGAGGCGGAGCTTGCAGTGAGCCAAGATTGTGCCACTGCACTCCAGCCTGGGCAACACAGCGAGACTCTGTCTCAAAAAAAAAAAAAACAAAAAAACAAAAAAAAACAGAAAAAAAAACTTTTCCCAGGTATCTCTTTTTTTTCTTTGAGATAGAGTCTCGCCCTGTTGCCCAGGCTGGACTGTAATGGCGTGATTTCAGCTCATTGCAACCTCTGGCTCCCCAGTTCACACTATTCTCCTGCCTCAGCCTCCCAAGAAGCTGGGATTATAGGTGCCCACCACCACGCCCAGCTAGTTTTGTATTTTTAGTAGAGACAGTATTTTTAGTAGATACTAAAAACGTGATTCTGTACAGCTACTCAGGAGGCTGGGAGTCCCGCCACCATGCCTGGCTAATTTTTGTATTTTTAGTGGAGATGGGGGTTTCACCATGTTGGCCAAAGTTAGTCTCAAACTCCTGACCTTGTGATCCGCCCGCCTCAGCCTCCCAAAGTGCTGGGATTACAGGAGTGAGCCACTGCACCCGGCCTCCCCAGGTATCTTCTATTACCCTTCATCATTTATCTTTTAATTCTCTATCATCCTCCAAAACAGGATCGAAAATAAATGTTTCAAACTTTAGCAAAAAGCTCATTCCAACTCCATAAATGAATGCAAGAGCAATATCTAGTATATAAAGTAGACCTACCTCAATTTATACTTCAAGTCTAAGTATAAAATGGTCCTTCTTAAACTGGCGGTTTTGTGAAATCAGCATATTTCAAAAGCGTTTACAAACCTTTGAGAGCCTTCTGCAATGTCTCCAAACAGCTGACCAAATGTTGATGCCCTCCAGAACTCATCACAACCCTCTTCTCCTGTGTCAAGTGGGAAAACATTTGAGGTGAAAATTAACCAGGCCAACAGTGTTTTGGGTAAACACATACATTATCCTAGTAGTAATATTGCAGGACAGTCTATAGACTCAATAAAGGCTACAGACTTTGTAGACTATATAGAGTAACATTGATCTACAACTGTTACTCTGTCCATCCATCCAAAGGAAGAAAAATCCATATACATGAGTGTAGAAAAAGGTATTCCTCAGCCAAGCACATGGCTCATGCCTGTAATTCTAGCACACTGGGAGGCCAAAGCTGAATAATCACTTGAGTCTAGGAGTTCAAGACCGACCAACAGAGAGAGACTCTGTCTCAAAAAAAAAAAAAGAAAAAGAAAAAGAAAAGAAACAGAACATGTAGTCCAGAAAAGGGACTTCCAAAGAACAAAAAACTTAGCCCAGTTTTCCTAACGCTATCCAGTGAAGAAGTTTCCCTCTGAAAAACATTCCATTCCCTAAAAACGTGAACAGTTTTCTGGTAGAAGGATAGTTTTCCAGGCTTTTCCATATTGCAAATAAATCTATCTCACTGCTCTAATTCTCCCTTACAACACAAAGTAATTTATTAATAATCTGAAATCTCTTGATTCTTGACAGGAGAAGAGGTGCTCTGGTCAATGAATACCAGTATTATGAAAACTAAACGTTTTGTTATAAATTAATAAATAAGCATATAGTGTGTCAGTTGTTGAAAAGTCTTTTCTTTTTTGTTTTATGAGATGGAGTCTTGCTCCGATGCCCAGGCTGGAGTGCAGTAGCGTGATCTCCGCTCACTGCAACCTCCACCTCCTAAGTTCGAGCAATTCTCCTGTCTCAGCCTCCTGAGTAGCTGGGACTACAGGCACCTGCCACCACAACCAGCTAATTTTGTCTTTTTAGTAGAGACAGGATTTCACCTTGTTGGTCACGCTGGTCTCGAACTCCTGATCTCAAGTGATTCACCCACCTCGGCCGCCCAAAGTGCTGGGATTACAAGTGTGAACCACCACAGCCAGCCACGAAAACTCTATAAAACCTTAATGTACCAATAAAATTAGGTTTCTGAATTTGCAAAACTGACAAGAAGACAAGGAAAGTCATGGTGACCAAACCAAGATAGTGGTACCCAAAGAGAGGGCCTTATTAGCCACCTGGAATCCTTCTATCTCACAATGTCTCTCTAATGACAGTATCATTTACAGAACATATACAGAATTTATGTTTCATAAACACCTTATAGATATAGCCTGAAGGTAATTTTATACAATATATTTAATAATATATTTAATACTTTTGTGCATGAAACAAAGTTTTTTTATTTTTTATTTTTTTATTTTGAGACGGAGTTTCACTCTTGTTGCCCAGGCTGGAGTGTAATGGACTCATCTCGGCTCACTGCAACCTCTGCCTCCCAGGTTCAAGTGATTCTTCTGCCTCAGCCTCCTGAATAGCTGGGATTACAGGCATGGGCCATCACGCCTGGCTAATTTTTATATTTTTAGTAGAGATGGGGTTTCTCCTTGCCGGTCAGGCTGGTCTTCATCTCCTAACCTCAGGTGATCCACCTGCCTTGGCCTCCCAAAGTGCTGGGATTACAGGTGTGAGCAACCATGCCCAGCCGTTTTGACTGCATTTTGACCATGACCCTGTTATATGAGGTCAGGTGTGAAATCTTTGATGAGATCATTGTGAATGCTAAAAAGGTTTTGGATTTTGGAGCATTACAGATTTTTGAACTTAGCGTATTAAGAATAATTATTAGGCCGGGCGCGGTGGCTCAAGCCTGTAATCCCAGCACTTTGGGAGGCAGAGACGGGCGGATCACGAGGTCAGGAGATCGAGACCATCCTGGCTAACACGGTGAAACCCTGTCTCTACTAAAAAATACAAAAAACTAGCCGGCGAGGTGGCGGGCACCTGTAGTCCCAGCTACTCGGGAGGCTGAGGCAGGAGAATGGCGTAAACGCGGGAGGCAGAGCTTGCAGTGAGCTGAGATCCGGCCACTGCACTCCAGCCTGGGCAACAGAGCGAGACTCCGTCTCAAAAAAAAAAAAAGAATAATTATCTATGCAAAACACTTTACCCACTTCACCACAATCCTTACCATGACTTGACGCACAAGCTTAATGGTTTCACTCCAAGGTCTATTTTGGTTAAATTTTGCATGGAGCCGTTCCAGGAGAGAACTCATCTTACTCAGCTTTTCCGACTCTACGATTCAAATCAGAAAACGTCATCAGTAACTGTTCTATCAAGACCATCCACAGTTTTCCTTGCAAAATAAATTCTCACACTTCATCTCAGTAAGAATTCAGTTAAAATATTTTCCAAAATCATTTTACTTCAAAACATCCAAAGAAGACATTTTTAATGGCAAGATGACACACAAATTATAGGTCTGATGTAAGGAATACCATACAGCTGGACTGTTTTTTATCCAAACTTTTTTTTTTTTTTTTTTTGAGATGAAGTTTCACTCTTGGCCGGGCGCAGTGGCTCAAGCCTGTAATCCCAGCACTTTGGGAGGCCGAGACGGGCGGATCACGAGGTCAGGAGATCGAGACCATCCTGGCTAACACGGTGAAACCCCGTCTCTACTAAAAAATACAAAAAAACTAGCCGTGCGAGGTGGCGGGCGCCTGTAGTCCCAGCTACTCCGGAGGCTGAGGCAGGAGAATGGTGTAAACCTGGGAGACAGAGCTTGTAGTGAGCTGAGATCCGGCCACTGCACTCCAGCCTGGGCGACAGAGCGAGACTCCGTCTCAAAAAAAAAAAAAAAAAAAAAGAAGTTTCACTCTTGATGCCCAGGCTGGAATGCAACGGCGCGATCTCGGCTCACTGCAACCTCCGCCTTCTCCCAGGTTCAAGCAGTACTCCTACCTCAGCCTCCCAAGTAGCCGGGATTATAGGCATGCACCACTACACCAGGCTAATTTTGTATTTTTAGTAGAGATGGGGTTTTACCACATTGGTCAGGCTGGTCTCGAACTCCCGACCTCAGGTGATCCATCCACTCGGCCTCCCAAACTGCTGGGATTACAGGTGTGAGCCACCACACCCGACCTCAAGCACTAGTAAAAGTGCTGGGGAGGCTAGACACTGCGGCTCACACCTGTAATCCTCGCTAGCACTTTGGGAGGCCAACATGGGAGAATACTTAAGCTGGGGAGTTCAACTACAGCTTGGGCAACATAACAAGATCTCATCACTACTTTAAAAAAAAAAAAATTTGTCAGGCCAAGCATAGTGGCTCACACCTGTAACCCCAGCATTTTGAAAGGCTGAAGCAGGCAGATCACCTAAGTCAAGAGCTTGAGACCACTCTTGTCAACATGGTGAAACCCTGTCTCTACATCTTTTTTTGAAATGGAGTTTTGCTGTGTCACTTAGGCTGGAGTACAGTGGCACAATCTTGACTCACTGCAACCTCCGCCTCCCGAGTTCAAGCAATTCCCCTGCCTCAGTCTTCCTAGTAGCTGGAATTATAGGCATGTACCACCACACCCAGCTAATTTTTGTATTTTTAGTACAGACAGGGTTTCACCATGTTGGCCAGGCTGGTCTCTAACTCCTGACCTCAGATGATCCACCCACCTCACCCTACCAAAGTGCTGGGATTACAGGCGTGAGCCACCACACCCGGCCAAACCCTGTCTCTATTGAAAATATAAAATTAGCCTGGTGTGGTGGTGCATGCCTGTAATCCCAGCTACTTGGGAGGCTAAGGCAGGAGAATAGCTTGAATCCAGGAGGCAGAGGCTGCAGTGAGCTGAGATCACACTATTGCACTCCCAGCATGGGCAACAGAGCGAAACTCTGTCTCAAAAAAAAAAAAAAAAAAAAAAAGGCCGGGCGCGGTGGCTCAAGCCTGTAATCCCAGCACTTTGGGAGGCCAAGGCGGGCGGATCACGAGGTCAGGAGATCGAGACCATTCTGGCTAACACGGTGAAACCCCGTCTCTACTAAAAAAATACAAAAAACTAGCCGGGCGAGGTGGCGGGCGCCTGTAGTCCCAGCTACTCCGGAGGCTGAGGCAGGAGAATGGCGTGAACCCGGGAGGCGGAGTTTGCAGTGAGCTGAGATCTGGCCACTGCACTCCAGCCTGGGTGACAGAGCGAGACTCCGTCTCAAAAAAAAAAGAAAAAACTTAGCCAAGCCTCCTGGCATGTGCCTATAGTCAGTCCCCAGCTACTCTGGAGGCTGAGACAGAAGGATCACCTTAGCCTGGGAGGTCGAAGCTTCAGAGACGAGCCTTGATCACACCACTTACTCCATCCTGGGCAACAGAGGGAGACATTGTGTCAAAAAATAGTTATTGAGGGCCGGGCGCGGTGGCTCAAGCCTGTAATCCCAGCACTTTGGGAGGCCGAGACGGGTGGATCACGAGGTCAGGAGATTGAGACCATCCTGGCTAACACTGTGAAACCCCGTCTCTACTAAAAAATAGAAAAAATAGCCGGGCGAGGTGGCGGGCGCCTGTAGTCCCAGCTACTCGGGAGGCTGAGGCAGGAGAATGGCGGTAAACCCGGGAGGCGGAGCTTGCAGTGAGCTGAGATCCGGCCACTGCACTCCAGGCCGGCGACAGAGCGAGACTCCGTCTCAAAAAAAAAAAAAAAAATAGTTATTGAACTGGGTTAGAGAGGAAATTTTTTTTTTTTTTTTTTTTGAGACGGAGTCTCACTCTGTCACCCAGGCTGGGGTGCAGTGGCCGGATCTCAGCTCACTGCAAGCTCCGCCTCCCGGGTTCACGCCATTCTCCTGCCTCAGCCTCCGGAGTAGCTGGGACTACAGGCGCCGCCACCTCGCCCGGCTAGTTTTTTGTATTTTTTTAGTAGAGACGGGGTTTCACCGTGTTAGCCAGGATGGTCTCGATCTCCTGACCTCATGATCCGCCCGTCTCAGCCTCCCAAAGTGCTGGGATTACAGGCTTGAGCCACCGGGCCCGGCCAGAGAGGAAAATTTTTTTAAAAAAAGAAAAAGAGCCGGGCGCGGTGGCTCAAGCCTGTAATCCCAGCACTTTGGGAGGCCGAGACGGGCGGATCACGAGGTCAGGAGATCGAGACCATCCTGGCTAACACGGTGAAACCCCGTCTCTACTAAAAAAAATACAAAAAATTAGCCGGGCGAGATGGCGGGCGCCTGTAGTCCCAGCTACTCGGGAGGCTGAGGCGAGAGAATGGCGTAAACCCGGGAGGCGGAGCTTGCAGTGAGCTGAGATCCGGCCACTGCACTCCAGCCTGGGCGACAGAGCGAGACTCCGTCTCAACAAAAAAAAAAAAAAAAAAGAATAAATGAAATTGCTAAAAAGAGAGCAGTGAACAAACTAGACAAAAACTCCTACTTCACAAAGTTTCCACTTTTACCCTTCTCACCTTGCACCTGAGGAGTATATCTTTTCTTTTCTTTTTTTTTTTTAAGACAGAGCATCACTCTGTAGCCCCGACTTAAGTGCACTGGCACAATCAAGGTCTGTTGTAGCCTCGACCTCCCATGCTCCAGGATCAAGTAATCCTCCCAGCTCAGCCTTCAGAGTAGCTGGGGCTATAGCTAATTTTTCCTTGAAACAGGGTCTCGCTCTGTCGCCCAGGTTGGAGTGCAGTGGCGCGATTCTGGCTCACTGGAGCCTTGACCTACAGGATTCAGGTAATCCTCCCACCTCAGCCTCCCAAGTAGCTGGGACTACTGGCTTGTGCCACCATGCCTAGTTAATTTTTATATTTGTTGTAGAGACAGGCTTTTGCCAGGTTGTCCAGGCTGGTCTCCAACTTGTGAGCTCAACCGATCTGCCTGCTTCGGTCTCCCAAAGTGCTGGGACTACATCCTTGAGTCACTACCTGGCCCTAATTTTTTTTATTTTTTATTTTATTTATTTATTTATTTTTTTTTTTTTTATTTTTTTTTTTTTTTGAGGCAGAGTCTCGCTCTGTCGCCCGGACTGGAGTGCAGTGGCCGGATCTCAGCTCACTGCAAGCTCCGCCTCCCGGGTTCACGCCATTCTCCTGCCTCAGCCTCCGAGCAGCTGGGACTACAGGCGCCCGCCACCTCGCCCGGCTAGTTTTTGTATTTTTAGTAGAGATGGGGTTTCACCGTGTTAGCCAGGATGGTCTCGATCTCCTGACCTCGTGATCCGCCCGTCTCGGCCTCCCAAAGTGCTGGGATTACAGGCTTGAGCCACCGCGCCCGGCTTATTTATTTATTTATTTTTAATTAATTAATTTATTTTTTTGAGACGGAGTTTTGCTCTCGTTGCCCAGGCTGGAGTTCAGTGGCACCATCTTGGCTCACTGCAACCTCCACCTCCCAGGTTTGAGTGATTCTCCTGCCTCAGTCTCCCAAGTAGCTGGGATTGCAGGCATGCCACCATGCCTGGCTAATTTTGTATTTTTAGTAGAGACAGGGTTTCACCATGTTGGCCAGGCTGCTCTTGAACTCCTGACCTCAGGTGATCCGCCACCTTGGTCTCTCAAAGTGCTGGGATTACAGGAGTGAGCCACCACACCCGGCCAATTTTTTTTTTTTTTTTTTTTTGTGAGAAGAAGTTTCCCTCTTGTTGCCCAGGCAGGAGTGCAATGGCACAATCTTGGTTCACCACAACCTCCACCTCCTGGGTTCAAGTGATCCTCCCACCTCAGCCTCCCAAGTAGCTGGGATTACAGACATACGCCACCATGCCCAGCTAATTTTGTGTTTTTAGTAGAGCCAGGGTTTCTCCATGTTGGTCAGACTGGTCTCAATCTCCTGACCTCAGGTGATCCGCCCGCCTCGGCCTCCCAAAGTGCTGGGATTACAGGCATGAGCCACAGCGTCCGGCAATTTTTCATTTTTTTGTAGAGACAGGGCCTCACTATGTTGCCCAGGCAGGTCTCGAACTCCTGGGCTCAAGGGATCCTCCAGCCTCAGCCTCCCAAAGCGCTGGGATTACAGATGTGAGTCACTGCTCCCGCGGGGCCTCACCTTTCGACTTCTCCTCCAAAACACACTCCTTGTTTTTCTTGAGAAACCTGCTGATAAATATCTGCACTTCGATGCTCCAACATTTTTTGAGCGACTATTACGTTCCAGAAACTATACAAAAATGAATCAGGCAAGGACCCTAATCTGCAAAGCTTAGAGTAAACTGGAGATAAACAAACAGTAACACAGCTCACTGTATCAACAGAACTATGTCCAAAATGCCAAGGAAGCATCTAAGCCGGAGTGTGGAACTTTAGAAAATCTTAGTAAAGTTCCACAGGAAAGTTGTTTTTCTGCGGTTATTAGTTCGGTCAATAAAAGGATGAAATTCAGCACAGTTTAAAAATACACAACAGCACAGGATCTGAACACTTGACATTGTAGGGAACCGCTGGCTGCTAATAAATACAAGGAATTAATCATTTCATTCATGCCAAAATAGTCTCCAGTACGTTTACACACAGCCCTAAATTTATTCAGGCGTCTCTTCTGGAAGGAGATGTAAGCTGGTTTTGTATTCACTAGCCCCGTCTCGCACCACTTTAGGCCAAAAGTGCCCTAGTCGAGCATGAAATCTTCACAGAAGTTGAGAGTCTCCATCACCCCAAAGTCGAAGCTCTATAATCATCACGGAGGGTATAGTGACAATCTAAAACCCATACACATTCCCTCTCCCGGACTCTGTGTCCCTCAAGTGGCCCCCAAGGGACATCTGCAAGAACCTCCTCTCACAAACTGGCTCCCCCAGTTGTGTCCCGCCCCCTCCTTTCCCCCTCAGTCACTTACCCTCGGTTTCCCCCTGAGCTTTCATCCTGAAGGCGGGGAGAGACTGGATCTGCCACAAAAGGATAAGCCCTTTCCCAACAGGGGAAACAAGTTGGCTCGGGATCCCGGGACGCAAGGCACCAGCAGTCCCTACTCTTCGCGGGAAGGATCAGTCTGAAGTCCCCGGCGGCAAGAAGAGAAGGGTGCTCGAGGCCGCCGCCATCTTCCCCAACGGAACTTCCCAAAATTCGCGAGATAAACCGTGGTCCTGCCAGAAAGAGGAAAAGGACAGGGCATCGAAATCTCGCGAATATTGGTCGATGCGTGGGCCTCGCGAGATTTCTTTCAGCCCTCTCTTCTTTCATCTGAGTTGTCTCGGGCCTCACGCCGCTGGATGTTAAACCCGCCGGCAGGTATCTTTCAGCTCCCCTTCGGAAACCGGCATTTTTTTGTTTATTTTACTTTAGCAGTTAACTCGCAAATTAACTGATTAATTAACAGATCCCTGTACTTAAAGACTAGCTTTTCTTTTCTTTTCTTTTCTTTTTGACACGAGTCTTGCTCTTGTCGCCCAGGCCGGACTGCAATGGCACGATCTCGGCTCACTGCAACCTCCGTCTCCCGGGTTCAAGCGATTCTTCTGCCTCAGCCTCCCGAGTAGCTGGGATTACAGGCACCCGCCACCACGCCTGGCTAATTTTTGTATTTTTAGTAGAGACGGGGCTTCGCCATTTTGACGACGCTGGTCTCGAACTCCTGACCTCTCGATCCGCCCTCCTCGGCCTCCCAAAGTGCTGGGATTAGCCAAGACTAGCATTTCAAAGGCCATCGGTATCAGGAATGTCTTATGAAAAATAAGTTTAAACTGAGATACTAGATGCAATAATTACATCCTAAGAAAGATAGTGGCGCTGCCAGGCGCGGTGGCTCACGCCTGTAATCCCAGCACTTTGGGAGGCCGAGGCAGGCGGATCACGAGGTCAGGAGATCGAGACCATCCTGGCTAACACGGTGAAACCCCGTCTCTACCAAAAATACAAAAAAATTAGCCGGGCGTGGTGGCAGGTGCGTGTAGTCCCAGCTACTCGGGAGGCTGAGGCAAGAGAATGGTGTGAACCCTGGAGGCGGAGCTTGCGGTGAGCGGAGATCAGGACACTGAACTCCAGCCTAGGCGACAGAGCGAGACTCCGTCTCAAAAAAAAAAAAAAAGAAGGATAGTGGCGCATTGTGACATGGTGTTCAAAGCAAGACTAGCACAGTTCATTCCCCTTTTCTCATTTTTTTCGTTTCAAAACTATTTCTGGCTGGGCGCAGTGGCTCACGCCTGTAATCCCCACACTTTGGGAGGCCGAGGCGGGTGGATCATCTGAGGTCAGGAGTTTGAGACCAGCCTGGCTAACGTGGTGAATCTCTGTCTCTACGAAAAATACAAAAATTAGCCCGGTGTGGTGCTGCGCTCCTGTAATCTCGGCTATTCAGGAGGCTGAGGCAGGAGGATCACTTGAACCCGTGAAGCATAAGTTGCAGTGAGCAGAGATCGTGTCACTGCACTCCAGCCTGGGTGACAGAGTGAGACTCTGTCTCAAAAAAAAAAAGAAAAAAACTGTATAATTTGCTATCCTTAAACTAAGTGTTCTTCACTTAGTAAGCATCTGTGGAGTCCTAATATGTGTATATTTGGAGCTGGTAATACAAACATGAAAACACAACTGGGCGCAGAGCTACTCAGGAGGCTGAAGCAGGAGAATCGCTTAAATCCCGGAGGCAGAGGTTGCAGTGAGCCGAGATCATGCTACTGCACTCCAGCCTGAGTGGCAGAGCAAGACTGTCTCAGACAAATAAACAAACGTGAAAACACAACCCTAGCCCTTGATAGGCTAATCTTATTTAGAGTTCTGAAAATATGATTGGTCACTGTAATCATAGGGGCTCAAATTTTTTTCTTTAATTATTATGCCCTCAGTACCAATGCCAGATACCCAACTACACTTTCTCATGGAAACTCTTTATACGAACAAACAAAAAAAATGTCTGTACTAAGTGCTGCTAGTACATTTTTAACTTTATAAAGCTTATAAATAAGCTTTACTAACTTCTGGTTACAGAATCGAATGAGAAGTTATTTGTCATCTGAAAATGCAGATGAAAGGCACCATTGGAAAAGTTCTCTAGAAGATAACAGAGCAATGTCCTTTGGGAGGCTGAGGCAGGCACTTGAGGTCAGGAGGTCGAGAGTGGCCTGGCCAAAATGGTGAAACCCTATCTCTACCAAAAATACAAAACATTAGCCCAGTGTGGTGACACATGCCTGTAATCCCAGCTACTGGGGAGGCTGAGGCAGGAGAATCGCTTCAATCCGGGAGGTGGAGGTTGCAGTGAGCCAAGATCGTGCCATTGCACTCCAGTCTGGACAACAAGAGCAAGACTCCATCCCAAAAAAAAAAAAAAGCAATGTCATTAAACAAGAAAAGTATTCAAGGTACATATAGGAACAGTATTTATATATAGCAAAATGGGTACAGTGGGCAAATTGTAAGTGACTAAGCTTTGAAGGAGGATCCAAAGGACTCTTTTTTGGTGACAGAGTCTCACTTTGTCATCCAGGCTGGAGTGCAGTGGCACGATCTCAGCTGACTGCAACCCCTGCCTCCCAGGTTCAAGCAATTCTGCCTCAGCCTCCCAAGTAGCTGAGACTACAGGTGTACGCCACTACACCCGGCTAATTTTTTTGTATTTTAGTAGAGACAGAGTTTCACCATGTTGCCCAGGCTGGTCTCCAACTCCTGAGCTCAGGCAATCCACCCACGCCAGCCTCCCCAAGTGTTAGGATTACAGGCATGAGCCACCGTGTCCGGCCCAGAGGACTCTTTAAACCTAAAATCTAAACTAACAAATTGGTTTGTGGGGAAAAAGCGCTATTGAAACTTTAGTTACATGTCTCTTCTTGTGCACAGCATAAATAGAAACTTTCTGACTTGTTTTAGTAGATTTACAGGCAAAGTATTGCCATCGCCTAACTGATCACTTGGGGTTCACAGAGTTGCCCTGACTCTCTGCCCTTGAAGGTTATGCAAATAAAGCAAATGGAGCAGTCCTGGAATTTCTGAGTTCAAAGTTTTTCTGTAGAATGAAGCAACCCTTATTTTACAAAAGCACTATTCTCACCAGTTATTGGATCAATACCTGCAGTTTACAGTAGATACTGTATTTAAAAATTTAGATACAGAGATTTTCTGGTGCAGAATTTTATTCACCAAAAAGAGGAATGCCATGTTAGGGAGATTATAAGAAAGAAAGAAAGGAAGAAAGGACGAAAGAAAGAAGGAAAGAAAGCAAGGAAAAGAGAGAGAGAGAGAAAGAAAGAAAAAGAGAGAGAAAGAAAGAAAGAGAAAGAGGAGGGAGGGAGGGAGGGAAGGAGGGGGCAAGGGGAGGGAAGGAGGGGGCAAGGGGAGGGAAGGAGGGGGGAAGGGGAGGGAAGGAGGGGGGGAAGGGGAGGGAAGGAGGGGGGAAGGGGAGGGAAGGAGGGGGGAAGGGGAGGGAAGGAGGGGGGAAGGGGAGGGGAGGGGAGGAAAAGAAAGAAAGGGAAAGAAAGAGGAAGGAGGGAGGGAGGGTTGAAAGAGAAAGAGAGAAAGAAAGAAAGAAATGAAAGAGGAAGTGCAGTTCAATACAAAGTACTGGTTTAGGATGTAGAAATGAGGTGTTCCGGCTTCAGACACTTCTTACACTTAAGTGTAAACATGGTCCAATCTAACTCCTTCTGAGTCTCAGTTTAACCTATATTAGATGTCGATAATAATAACATAGGCAGGGGCGCGGCGGCTCACGCCTATAATCCCAGTCCTTTGGGAGACTGAGGTGGGTGGATCACTTAAGGTCAGGAGTTCGAGAACAGCCTGGCCAACATGGCTAAACCCTGTCTCTACTAATAATACAAAATACAAAATAATACAAAATAGCTAGGCATGGTGGTGTGTGCCTGTAATCCCAGCTACTTGGAAGGCTGAGGCAGGAGAATTGCTTGAACCCGGGAGGTGGAGGTTGCAGTTAGCCGAGATCCTGCCACTGCACTCCAGCCTAGGCCACAGATTGAAACTGTCTCAATAATCATCATAATAATAATAGGCCCAGTGCAGTGGCTCACGCCTGTAATCATGCCACTGCACTCCAGCCTGGGCGACAGAGGGAGACTTCGTCTCAAAAAAAAAATAAAAATAATAATAATAACGTAATTTCATTAGTTTATTCAATTGAAATTTATTGACGGGATTAAGAGTTCCATGAAAAATTTTAAAGTGCTATAGAAATACAAGATATTATATGTGCAAAGTTTCAGGGATAAAGCTTCATTCATTCACTCCTTTGTGGTCTCTAATTGGCTTCAAAAGGCAGTAACAGATAATTTTGAAAGTTTCGACCAGGCGCAGTGGCTCACGCCTGTAATACCAGCACTTTGGGAGTCCAGGGAGGGCAGATCACGAGGTCAGGAGATCGAGACCATCCTGGCCAACACAGTGAAACCCCGTATCTACCACAAATAGAAAAAATTAGCTGGGCATGGTGGTGGGCGCCTGTAATCCCAGCCATTCAGGAGGATGAGGCAGGAGAATGGTGTGAACCTGGGAGGTGGAGCTTGCAGTGAGCCGAGATCACGCCACTGCACTCCAACCTGGGTGACAGAGCGAGACTCCGTCTCAAAAAAAAAAAAAAAGAAAGATAAAAAAGAAAAGTTTCTGCTGGTGTTTAATCTGGATAATCAATTTAATTCTTCCATATTTTGACACATCACCATGCCTTCTGTCGTCTTCACTTTTCCATTCTACTATGGGTACATTGTGAGTTAAAAACTTGGTCTCAGCTGGGTGCGGTGGCTCGCACCTGTAATCCCAGCACTTTGGGAGTCTGAGGCAGAGGGATCATGAGGTCGGGAGTTCAAACCAGCCTGGCCAAGATGGTGAAACCACGTCTCTACTAAAAATTTAAAAAAATCAGCTGAGCGTGGGGGCAGGTGCCTGTAATCCCAGCTACTCAGAAGGCAGAGGCAGAGAATTGCTTGAACCCAGGAGGCAGAGGTTGCGGTGAGCCAAGATAGTGCCATTGCACTCCAGCCTGGCAACAGAGCAAGTCTCCATCTCAAACAAACAAATAAAAAACTTGATCTCATTTAAAAGACAGAAAAATCAGGGTGAATTTTGTTGAACTCACAACAACAAACCCATGCCAACGTTTACTATGGCTGACCAGTCACTACATTTAATCAGCCCAGGAAGTCTCATGCCATCTGTCATCATGTAAAACATTCAAGGCCAAACACAGTGGCTCATGCCTGTATTCCAAGCATCTTGGGAGGCCAACGTGGGAGGATCCCTTGAGCTGAGGACTTCAAGAGCAGCCTGGGCAACATAGCAAGACCCCATCTTTACAAAAAATAAAAAAAAAATTAGCCAGGCTCTGTGGCTCACACCTGTAATGCCAGCCAGGAGAGGTTGAGGCTGGAGGATTGCTTGAACTCAGAAGGTAAAGACAGCAGTGTGTCAGCCGGGCATGGTGGTTCACACCTGTAATCCCAGCACTTTGGGAGGCCAAGGTGGGTGGATCACCTGAGGACAGGGGTTCGAGACCAGCCTAGCCAACATGGCAAAACCCCATCTCTACTAAAAATACAAAAATGAGCTGGGCATGGTGGCAGTCGCCTGTAATCCCAGCTACTCGGGAGGCTGAGGCAGGAGAATTGCTTGAACCCAAGAGTCGGAGCTTGCAGTGAGCCTGGATCGTGCCATTGCACTCCAGCCTGGGGGAAGAGTGAGACTTCATCAAAAAAAAAAAAAAGACTGCAGTGTGTCATGGTCATACCACTGTACTCCAGCCTGGGCAACAGAGCAAGGCCTTGTCTCAAGAAAATAAATTGGTGAGGACTTTTCTATCCAGGACCTCCTATCGTCCTATAAGGAGTGTTCACAACTGAGTTCCAGTACTTGTGTCTGTCTGTCTGTCTTTCTTTTTCTTTCTTTCTTTGTCTTTCTTTCTTTCTTTCCTTCCTTCCTTCCTTCTTTCTTTCTCTCTCTCTCTCTCTCTCTCTCTCTCTCTCTCTCTCTCTCTCTCTCTCCCTCCCTCCTTCCCTCCCTCCCTCCCTCTCTCTCTTTCTGTCTCTTTCAAGAGACAGTTTAGCTCTTGTTGCCCAGGCTGAGCGCAATGCACCATCTCAGCTCACCGCAACCTCTACCTCCCGGGTTCAACTAATTCTCCTGCCTCAGCCTCCCAAGTAGCTGGGATTACAGGCATGCGCCACCACACTGGGCTAATTTTTGTATTTTTAGTAGAGACGGGGTTTCTCCATGTTGGTCCGGCTGGTCTTGAACTCCTGACCTCAGGTGATCTGCCTGCCTCGGCCTCCCAAAGTACTGGGATTACAGGCTTGAGCCTCCATGCTCGGCCAGTGTTTTTCTTTTTTCTTTTCTTTTTTGAGGCAGTTTCTTGTTCTATTACCAAGACTGAAGTGCAGTGGCATGATCATGGCTCATTGCAGCCTTGACCTCCTGGGCTCAAGTGATCCTCCCATCTCAGCCTCAGAGTAGGTAGGACTACGGGCAAGCACCACCATGCCTGGTTAATTTCTTGCTTTTGTTTGTTTATTTTTTGTAGGGACGGAGTCTTGCTCTGTCGCCCAGGCTGGAGTACAGTGGTGTAATCTTGGCTCACTGCAACCTCTGCCTCCCGGGTTCAAGCAGTTCTCCTGCGTCAGCCTCCCAAGTAGCTGGGAATACAGGCGCACACTGCCACGCCCGGCTAATTTCTTTTGTATTTTAGTAGAAATGGGGTTTTACTGAGTTGCCCAGGTTGGTCTCAGACTCCTGAACTCAGGCAATTTGCCTGCCTCAGCCTCCCAAATTGCTGGGATTACAGGCATGAGCCACCGTACCTGGCCTGTCATTTCTTGTATTTTTTTGTAGAGACAGAAGTCTCAACATGTTGCCCAGACTGGTCTCCAATTTCTGGGCTCACGAAATCCTCCCATGTTGGCCTCCCAAATTGTTGGTTTTATAGGTGTCAGCCACCGCACTCAGCCCTTTTTTCTTTTTGTTAGCCCCTTTTTTTTTTTTTTAAGACAGATTCTCACTCTGTCGCCCAGGTTGGAATGCAATGGCGCAATCTTAGTTCAGTGCAACCTCTGCCTCCCAGGTTCTAGTGATTCTCATGCCTCAGCCTCCTGAGTAGCTGGAATTACAGGTGCATACCACCATGCCCGGCTAATTTTTTTTTTTGTACATATAAATATATATATTTTTATTTTGAAACAAAGAGTCTTACTGTGTCACCCAGGCTGGAACGCAGTGGCACGATCTTGGTTCACTTATGCGTTCTGGGTTCAAGCGATTCTCCTGTGTCAGCCTCTTGACTATCTGTGATTACAGGCAAGCACCACCACGCCTGGCTAATTTTTGTATTTTTAGTAGAGACAGGATTTCACTATGTTGGCCAGGCTGGTCTCGAACACCTGACCTCAAGTTATCTGCCCACTTTGGCCTCCCAAAGTGCTGGGATTATATTCATTAGCTACCGTGCTTGGCCTCTAATTTTTTTTTTTTTTTAGACGAGTCTCGCTCTGTTGCCCAGGCTGGAGTGCAGTGGCGTGATCTCTGGTCACTGCAAGCTCCACCTCCTGGGTTCCCACCATTCTCCTGCCTCAGCCTCCTGAGTAACTGGGACCACAGGCACCTGCCACCACACCTGGCTAATTTTTTTGTATTTTTAGTAGAGATGGGGTTTTACCGTGTTAGCCAGGATGGGCTCAATCTCCTGACCTCATGATCTGCCCACCTCAGCCTCCCAAAGTGCTGGGATTACGGGAGTGAGCCAGCGCACCCGGCCCATTTTTACATTTTTAGTAGAGACAGGGTTTCACTGCATTGGCCAGTCTGGTCGTAAACTCCTGACCTCAAATGATACTCCCCTCTTGGCCTCCCAAAGTGCTGGGATTACAGGCATGAGCCACCGCTCCCAGCCACATTTTTTTCTTGATAGCATTTTTACTTCCATAGAAGATCAAAAAGTTGTCACGGAAAACTTGGTCTTTTTATTTTTTTAAATTTTTTTTATTATTTATTTATTTATTTTGAGATAGAGTCTTGCTCTGTTGCCAGGCTGGAGTGCAATGGCTCGGCTTGCTGCAACCTCTGCCTCCTGAGTTCAAGCAATTCTCATGCCTCAGTCGCACGAGTAGCCGGGACTACAGGTGTGCGCCACCAAGCCCAGTTAATTTTTGTGTTTTTAGTAGAGACAGGCTTTCACCATGTTGGCCAGGATGGTCTCCATCTCTTGACCTTGTAATCTGCCCGCCTCGGCCTCCCAAAGTGCTGGGATTACAGGAGTTAGCCACTGTGCCCAGCCTGATCTTTTTATTTTAGAACCAGTATTTATGGACTCAATCATTTAGGGACGGTGGGCATGGTGGCTCATGCCTGTAATCCTAACACTTTGGGTGCCAAAGTGGACGGATTGCTTGAGCCCAGGCGTCTGAGGTCAGACTGGGCAACATAGCGAGCCCTCCATCTCTACAAAAAAGTTAAAATTAACTGGGCTGGTGGCCTGCACCTGTAGTCTCAGCTACTCAGGAGGCTGAGGTGGGAGGATCACCTGAGCCCATGAGGTGAAGGCTACAGTGAGTTATGATTGTGCCTCTGCACTCCAGCCTGGGTGACAGACCAAGACCCTACACACACACACACACACACACACACAATTAGGTTTTTTAAAATAATGTTTTGGATAGCCCTGTGAGCAAAAGGAACAAGAACATTTAAAGAGCGATTTTTTGAGAATGGAGTTTACCTTAATTCAGAATGTTTTCTGGTCCTGAATTTACCAACTGAACTTCTCAGTTTTGGACAAGCCCCTTCACTTCTCCATGCCTTAGTTTTCTCACTTACACAACCTATTTCAGAGGACTGTTGTGAAGATGGAATGACTTAAGGTACGTAAAAGTTTTTAAAAGTAATAAATGAGGGGCCAGTGTAAGAGAATGTTATTTTCTTGTTAATTAATACTATGCTTTTCTTGTTCATATTATAATCTTTCATATGAGAATGAAAGGCTAAATTATCCAATAACAGCCATGGGAGGATCTCAAGATGGGATGAGCTTTTAGGTTCTGAGATTTGAAGCAAAGATTGGTGGGTGAGGAGATAGCGCCATAGGATGGAAGAGCTTGTGCTTTAGTCTCAAAAAGACATGAATTTGAATGTTAACTGTGGCACTTGTTGGACTAAATGATTCAACTTCCCTGAGGCTGGGATTCCTTTTCTATAAAATAGGGATGAAAATCTCGTGTTTTGCAGGATACTTGTGAAAATTAGAGATAATGAATGTAAAATGCTTGGCACGTAGCACACACCCTATATGTTGGAAGCACTGTTAAAACACTCAGGGACTTGGGTTGAAATGTCCCCACATTTGTCTTTTGCTCTGTAAAAAATAATCTCAGCCGGGTGCGGTGGCTCAAGCCTGTAATCCCAGCACTTCGGGAGGACCAGGCTGGCAGATTGTTTCAGTCTATGAGTTCAAGACCAAGGATCGCTTGAGTCTAGGAGTTCGAGACTAGCCTGGGCAACATGGCGAAACCCCATCACTACCAAAAATAGAAACAAATTAGCACGGCGTGGTGGCGCGACTCTATAGTTCCAAGTACTGGACAGGCTGAGGTGGGAGGATTGCTTGAGCCCCGGAGGTGGAGGCTGCAGTGAGCGAAGATCGCGCCACTGCACTCCAGTCTGGGCAACAGAGAGAGACCTTGTTTCAAACAAACAAAAAAACGCCCGGGTGCGGCGGTTCACGCCTGTAATCCTAGTACTTTGGAAGGCCGAGGCGGGAAGATCACTTGAGGTCAGGAGGTCGAGACCAGCCTGGCCAACATGGTGAAACCCTGTCTCTTCTAAAAACACAAAAGTTAGCCGGGCATGGTGGCAGGCTCCTGTAATCCCAGCTACTCGGGAGGCTGAGGCAGGAGAATCGCTTGAACCTGGGAGGTGGAGGTTGCAGTGAGCCGAGATCGCGCCACTAACACTCCAGGCTGGGCGACAAAGCGAGACTCCGTCTCAAAAGAAAACAAAAAACAAAGTTATCCTGGTATTTAAAAGTTTTGTTAAAAAGGAAGTTAAAATTAGTTTGTCACGGAGCTTGGGAGTGTTTGTTTAATCAGTTACCGATAAAGTTTTGGTTAAAAAAAAAAAAACCTCGGTTTGTTCCGTTTCAATAAAGCTTTGTTCAAATAGGGAGAGGGAGCTCATCGCGAGAGTCAGGTGAAACGCGTTTCTAGTTTGGGACCTGATCTCGCGTTGTTTGATGAAGCAGCGGAATGAGGTGAAAGCGAAGCATGAAACATCGCGAGAGGCTACTGGACTTTCGCGACGATTTGTGGGATTGCCCCTCCCCCCTCCTCCGAGTGCCGTTTCGGTTTAATCTAGTGTGTGACTGAGTCTGTGTGAGGGAGAGTGTGTGTGTGGTGTGGAGGTGAAACGGAGGCAAGAAAAGGGGCTCTCTCAGGAGCGAGGGACAAAGGGGGCTTGAGGCACCTAGGCCGCGGGATCCCGGCGACAGGAAGCCGCCCTGAGCCGGGCTACCGGGTAGGGGAAGGGCCCGCGTAGTCCTCGCAGGGCCCCAGAGCCGGAGTCGGCCCCACAGCCCCGGGCCGTCGGCTTCTCACTTCCTCGACCTCCCTGGCGCCCGGGCCTGAGGACTGGCTCGGCGGGGGGAGAAAAGGAAACAGACTTGAGCAGCTCCCCGTTGTCTCGCAACTCCACTGCCGAGGAACTCTCATTTCTTCCCTCGCTCCTTCACCCCCCACCTCATGTAGGAGGGTGCTGAGGAGTCGGGAGGGAGGAGGAGCCTGGGCTACGGTCCCTGCCCTCCCCACCCCCTTCCTGGGGCGCTTTGGTAGGCGTGGAGTTGGGGTTGGGGGGGTGGGTGGGGGTTGCTTTTTGGAGTGCTGGGGAACTTTTTTCCCTTCTTCAGGTCAGGGGAAAGGGAATGCCCAATTCAGAGAGACATGGGGGCAAGAAGGACGGGAGTGGAGGAGCTTCTGGAACTTTGCAGCCGTCATCGGGAGGCGGCAGCTCTAACAGC
The DNA here is from genome assembly GCF_009764315.1 of Trachypithecus francoisi. Classification (NCBI taxonomy): domain Eukaryota; kingdom Metazoa; phylum Chordata; class Mammalia; order Primates; family Cercopithecidae; genus Trachypithecus; species Trachypithecus francoisi. The sequence goes on along the minus strand of NW_022681466.1, from coordinate 20,837,282 downwards.
AGAGAGCGTCACCGCTTGGTGTCGAAGCACAAGCGGCATAAGTCCAAACACTCCAAAGACATGGGGTTGGTGACCCCCGAAGCAGCATCCCTGGGCACAGTTATCAAACCTTTGGTGGAGTATGATGATATCAGCTCTGATTCCGACACCTTCTCCGATGACATGGCCTTCAAACTAGACAGAAGGGAGAACGACGAACGTCGTGGATCAGATCGGAGCGACCGCCTGCACAAACATCGTCACCACCAGCACAGGCGTTCCCGGGACTTACTAAAAGCTAAACAGACCGAAAAAGAAAAAAGCCAGGAAGTCTCCAGCAAGTCGGGATCGATGAAGGACCGGATATCGGGAAGTTCAAAGCGTTCGAATGAGGAGACTGATGACTATGGGAAGGCGCAGGTAGCCAAAAGCAGCAGCAAGGAATCCAGGTCATCCAAGCTCCACAAGGAGAAGACCAGGAAAGAACGAGAGCTGAAGTCTGGGCACAAAGACCGGAGTAAAAGTCATCGAAAAAGGGAAACACCCAAAAGTTACAAAACAGTGGACAGCCCCAAACGGAGATCCAGGAGCCCCCACAGGAAGTGGTCTGACAGCTCCAAACAAGATGATAGCCCCTCGGGAGCTTCTTATGGCCAAGATTATGACCTTAGTCCCCCAAGATCTCATACCTCGAGCAATTATGACTCCTACAAGAAAAGTCCTGGAAGTACCTCGAGAAGGCAGTCGATCAGCCCCCCTTACAAAGAGCCTTCGGCCTACCAGTCAAGCACCCGGTCACCGAGCCCCTACAGTAGGCGACAGAGGTCTGTCAGTCCCTATAACAGGAGACGGTCGTCCAGCTATGAAAGGAGCGGCTCTTACAGCGGGCGATCGCCCAGTCCCTATGGTCGAAGGCGGTCCAGCAGCCCTTTCCTGAGCAAGCGGTCTCTGAGTCGGAGTCCACTCCCCAGGTGAGCTATTTGTCTAACAGTCCTTCCTCATTTAGGGTGGGTTGCGAGGAATTGGCATTCAGCGTGTTAACATTGTGTGGAGCCCGCAGTGTTCATCATTGATTAGAACAGTTTGCTGTTGGCTAGTCGTTCCAGTGTGTGAATCTGTCTCCCCTTAACCCAGAATTCGAAAATGAAGAGTACATAGGCCTCAAACCACTAAAGGTAGGTACTTCCAGTGGTCGGGTCTTCAGTTGTAAGCTTCTAAGTGAGAAATGTCAAAGGTTTCTGCTTAGTGAGTGGATGGAGTTGATACTAGTTCCCAGATCATGTCTAGCTGTTTCTGTTGCTTACTTTAAAATTTTTAAAAATCACATTGGTATTAGTGCTTTAGACTCTATGGGACCTGGTTGAAGACTTAAGAAATTACAAAGTTTCGTTTGTATTAAAGTTACTTGCCTAGGTTATCCTATTTGTGTTGTCCACTGAGTCCCCATATCTGTACATTTATTCATTTCCTTCTTGGCACTGTTTTAATAATTTACAAAAGATTCCTGTCTTCTAACTGATGTTTTAGTGGAAATTCAACTGATTAATCTGTTACCCTTTTGATGGTATAACCTAGCAGAAATTGGTTCCAAGGACAATTTGGTTTCCTTTACAGCATCATCACTGACCTACCTTGTGACCGCTGACAATTTTCAAAATCTTTCTCTAAAACACATGGTAATAATGTCTTCCTCATATTTTGACTCCTTTGTGGCCTCACCTCTGTTCACAAAAACAGAATGTGGGCTTTAGTTAGAACTTTGTGGAATCCTAATGTTGCTTTGTGACCTTTAGCAAATGAGTTAATTTCTCCGTGCCTGAGTTGCTTCAGGTGTAAAATGTGGCTGGTCTTGAACTTCTGAGCTCAAGCAATCCTCCTGCCTCCAAAAGTGCTGGGATTACAGGCATGAGCCACTACGCCTGGCTCATACATGGCTTTTGTATTTCAGTGTAATTTTTACTGGCTTAAAGTTACAATTATTCATAAATGATGTGAGTACATCAAGCTGCAGAGTGTTCCTAGCTGTCAAGGGCTGGAATTCTTAATGTTTCCTCCTCTATTTTATTATAAAAAATTTTCAAGCACAGAAAGGTTGAAAGAATTGTAGTGAACACCCATATATCTAACACCTAGTTTTTTTTTTTCTTTTTTTTTTTTTTTTTTTTTTGAGACGGAGTCTCGCTCTGTCACCCAAGCTGGAGTGCACTGGCCAGATCTCAGCTCACTGCAAGCTCCACCTCCCGGGTTCACGCCATTCTCCTGCCTCAGCCTCCCGAGTAGCTGGGACTACAGGCACCTGCCACCTCGCCCGGCTAGTTTTTTGTATTTTTTAGTAGAGACGGGGTTTCACCGTGTTAGCCAGGATGATCCTAACACCTAGTTTCTACAATAAATATTTGCTGTATCCAGCATAGTGAGGCCCCCTTCTCTACAGAAAAAAAAAAAATTAGCTGGTCGCGATGGTGCACATCTATGGTCCCCACTGCCTAGGAGGCTGAGGTGGGAGGATTGCTTGAGCCTAGGAAATCAAGGCTGCAGTGAGCTGTGATCACACTACTGCACTTCAGACTGAGCATCAGAGTGAGACCTTGTCTCAAAAAAAAAATTGGGCTGGGAGGAGTGGCTCACACCCGTAATCCCAGCACTTTGGGAGGCCGAGGCGGGCGGATCATGAGATAGGGAGTTTGAGACCAGCCTGATCCTGGTCAGGTGAAACCCTATCTCCACTAAAAATATAAAAAATTAGTTGGGTGTGGTGGCATGCACCTGTAGTCCCAGCTACTCGGAAGGCTGAGGCAGGAGAATCGGTTGAACCCGGGAGGCAGAGGTTGCAGTGAGTTGAGATCATGCCGTTGCACTCCAGTCTAGGTAACAGAGACAGTAAGACTCCGTCTCAAAAAAAAAGCTATGTATTTTGTAATCTGCTTATCCATTAATCTATCTTTTGTTTTCATTTATCTCAAAGTAAGTTGCAGACATCAGTATATTTCATTATAAAGACTTCAACATGTTTACCATTAGCTGGATTACCATTTTTTTTGGAGGGGTGAGGAGTAAAATTTATATACAGTAAAATGCCTAAGTCTTAAGTATAGCATTTGTAAAGCTGCTTAGTTTTTTTGTTTGTTTGTTTTTTGCTTTTTTTTTCTTTTTGAGACAGAGTCTTGTTTTGTCGCCTAGGCTGGAGTTCAGTGGCGCAATCTCAGTTCACTGCAACCTCCACCTCTCGGGATCAAGCTGTTCTCCTGCCTCAGCCTCCTGAGAGTAGCTGGGATTACAGGCGCCCACCATCACATCTGGGTAATTTTTGTATTTTTTTAGTAGAGACAGGGTTTCACCATGTTGGCCAGGTTGGTCTCGAACTCCTGACCTCAGGTGATCCGCCCACCTCAGCCTCCCAAAGTGCTGGGATTACAGACGTGAGCCACTGCGCCCGGCCACGCTGTTTAGTTTTTTTTTTTTTTTTTTGAGACGGAGTCTCGTTCTGATGCCCAGGCTGGAATGCAGTGGCTGGATCTCAGCTCACTGCAAGCTCCGCCTCCTGGGTTCACGCCATTCTCCTGCCTCAGCCTCCCGAGTAGCTGGGACTACAGGCGCCCGCCACCTTGCCCGGCTAGTTTTTTGTATTTTTTTAGTAGAGACGGGGTTTCACCGTGTTAGCCAGGATGGTCTCGATCTCCTGACCTCATGATCCACCCGCCTCGGCCTCCCAAAGTGCTGGGATTACAGGCTTGAGCCACCGCGCCCGGCCGCTGTTTAGTTTTTTAAGGAAGTCTAAAAAGTATTCTCAGAATATTTGTTTCTTGATAGAGTAGTTCATTAAGGCTGTAAAAATTGTTAACTGTTGTGGGGTATGAGAATACAGAAGAGTGTGCTAAGACTAAAACACTAAAAGGAGTTTCAGTAAGAAGTGCATCTTTCTAGTGGTTCTTTTGGGATTCTTAGAGAAAACAGCATATGTCATGTTCTCTTAAGAGAGTAGAGGAGGCTGGGCGTGGTGGCTCATGCCTGTAATCCCAAGCACTTTGGGAGGCCAAGGCGGGCAGATCACCTGAGGTCAGGAGTTTGAGACCAGCCTGGCCAACATGGTGAAACCCTGTCTCTACTAAAAATACAAAAATTAGCTGGGCATGGTAGCATGTGACTATAATCCCAGCTACTCGGGTGGCTGAGGCAGGAGAATCGCTTGAACCCAGGAGGCGGAGGTTGTAGTGAGCCAAGGTCACGCCACTGCACTCCAGCCTGGGCAACAGAGTAAGACTGCATCTCAAAAAAAAAAAAGCAACGCCTGTAATCCCACTACATTGGGAGGCTGAGGCGGGCGGATCACCTGAGGTTGGGAGTTCAAGACCAGCCTGACCAATATGGAGAAACCCTGTCTCTACTAAAAATACAAAATTAACCAGGCATGGTGGTGCATGCCTGTAATCCCAGCTACTTGGGAGGCTGATGTGGGAGAATTGCTTGAACCCAGGAGGCAGAGGTTGTGGTGAGCTGCGATTGCAATAATTACACTCCAGCCTGGGCAACAAGAGGGAAACTCCATCTAAAATTAAAAAAAAAAAAAATCTGAGGAATCTACTCACATAATTTAAACTAGTCAGTAATGGTAAAAATAAGTTTAGAGAAAATTGGAAGCCGGGCGCGGTGGCTCAAGCCTGTAATCCCAGCACTTTGGGAGGCTGAGACGGGCGGATCACGAGGTCAGGAGATCGAGACCATCCTGGCTAACACGGTGAAACCCCGTCTCTACTAAAAAATACAAAAAACTAGCCGGGCGAGGTGGCGGGTGCCTGTAGTCCCAGCTACTCAGGAGGCTGAGGCAGGAGAATGGCGTAAACCCGGGAGGCGGAGCTTACAGTGAGCAGGGATCCAGCCACTGCACTCCAGCCTGGGCTACAGAGCGAGACTCCATCTCAAAAAAAAAAAAAAAAGAAAAGAAAATTGGAGACACGATATGGTAGCGTAGCATGCAAATAAATCATTATATAATATTCCCAGAGACACATAAACACTTTTAGTTGGCTTATAGAGAGCATTGTATGTTTGTATGTGTGCATTATATGTTTTTCTTCATTGATTGAAATTCTAAACAGTACAAAAATATTGTAGAGTCAAAATAGAGGAACATACAGATCCCTCCTTCGATATTCTCTGTGTTTTCTTTTTTTTTTTTTTTTTTTTTTTTTTGAGACGGAGTCTCGCTCTGCCACCCAGGCTGGAGTGCAGTGGCCGGATCTCAGCTCACTGCAAGCTCCGCCTCCCGGTTTACGCCATTCTCCTGCCTCAGCCTCCCGAGTAGCTGGACTACAGGCGCCCGCCTCATCGCCCGGCTAGTTTTTTTTGTATTTTTAAGTAGAGACAGGGTTTCACCGTATTAGCCAGGATGGTCTCGATCTCCTGACCTCGTGATCCGCCCGTCTCGGCCTCCCAAAGTGCTGGGATTACAGGCTTGAGCCACCACGCCCGGCCTGTGTTTTCTTCCTTGGGAGACAGTCAAAATGAAATAAGCAACATTTTATTTTATTTTATTTTTTTGAAACGGAGTCTTACTCTGTGGCCAGGCTGGAGTGCAGGGAGCGATCTCGGCTCACTGCAACTTCCGCCTCCCAAGTTCAAGCGATTCTCCTACCTCAGCCTCCCAAGTAGCTGGGACTACAGGTGCGTGCCACCATGCCTAGCTAATTTTTGTATTTTTAGTCGAGACAGGGTTTCACCATGTTGGCCAGGATGGTCTTGATCTCTTGACTTCGGGATCTGCCTGCCTCGGCCTCCCAAAGTGCTAGGATTACAGGCATGAGCCACTGCACCCGGCCAAACAACCTCATTTTAAAAGACTGAAGATGCTTTGGCAGAAAGGCAGTGTCTTTGCATTTGCCAGTTTAACAATGATTAATAGTTGAGTGGAACCTAACTTAATTCCGGGAGTTGGGGGGAAATACTTTTGTTTTTGAAGACATTTCTTGAAGACACATTGTTTATTGCTGACTGTGTTTACCTATTTGTGTCTACTTCTCCGCTTTTTTCTAGAAGAGTGAACCTGGAACTTAAATGTAGCATTTGTATCACTAAAAATACTGCAAGTATATGGCCATCCAAATCTATTAACAGTAGGCTTCTGTGAGAAATTGAAGGGTTTGTAACAGACTTCCTTAGGAAGATTTGGTCATGCTGACTAAAACAATAGTACTTGGTAGCTAGCTAGCATTAGTGTTTTGGGTTTTACATGTTTACCCTGGGATAGAGACGTTACTTAGATACATTTCAAGCAGAGAAAACCTCTTGATTCAGCCAAATATGTACCGAAGGAATATTAGTTTTAAGGGTAAGTGGATATTTGGTAAATATCAGTACCTTTCAGTATTTTATATTCGTATGTTCATGTTTGTGTTGTTTTTTAGTTCTGTTGATTCCAACAATATTTTTATTTTTATTTTTATTTTTTGAGACAATGTGTGTCTCTGTCCCTCGGGCTGGAGTGCAGTGGCGTGATCTTGGCTCACTGCAACCTCCACCTCCTGGGTTCAAGCAGTTCTTCTGCCTCAGCCTCCCAAGCAGCTGGGATTACAGGCACACACCACCATGCCTGGCTAATTTTTTTGTATTAGTAGAGATGGGGTTTCACCATATTGGTCAGGCTGGTCTCAAACTCTTGATTTAAGGGCAATCCACCCGCCTTGGCCTCCCAAAGTGCTGAGATATAGGCATGAGCCACCGCACACAGCTTCCAATAATAATTTTATATTTTAACTAACTGTTGGAAGCAAACTTGCAAAAAGCAGTATAGGTAAAAGAAAATCATCACTGCCATTATGCAAGTTGTTTCCCTTACACATATATGTCGTTTTTTTTTTTTTTTTTGAGACGGAGTCTTGCTCTTTCGCCCGGGCTGGAGTGCAGTGGCCGGATCTCAGCTCACTGCAAGCTCCGCCTCCCGGGTTTTACGCCATTCTCCTGCCTCAGCCTCCGGAGTAGCTGGGACTACAGGCGCCCGCTACCTCGCCCGGCTAGTTTTTTGTATTTTTAGTAGAGACGGGGTTTCACCGTGTTAGCCAGGATGGTCTCGATCTCCTGACCTCGTGATCCGCCCGTCTCGGCCTCCCAAAGTGCTGGGATTACAGGCTTGAGCCACCGCGCCCGGCCTATATGTCGTTTTGAAACATTTTGGTTCATGTCAGTGTTACTATATGTCAGTCTTACCATATCTCCCTGATCAAAGATAAAGGAAGACATTGATGATCTAGAATGTAAGCAATTTGTTTTAGACTACTGGGAAAATTTTGTTTTGTCCAGTTACGCTTTTAATGCTTTTATTTTATTTATTTTTTTGAGACAGAGTTTCACTCTTGTTGCCCAGGCTGGAGTGCAATGGCGCAATCTCAGCTCACCACAACCTCTGCCTCCCAGGTTCAAGCTATTCTCCTGCCTCAGCCTCCCGAGTAGCTGGGATTACAGGCATGGACCACCATGCCCGGCTAATTTTGTATTTTTTGTAGAGACAGTGTTTCTCCGTGTTGGTCAGGCTAGTCTCAGACTCCCAAACTCAGGTGATCTGCCTGCCTCAGCCTCCTAAAGTGTTGGGATTACAGGCGTGAGCCATAGCGCCTGGCGCTTTTAATATTTTTATTTAATGTAATTAATTCATTTATTTATGTTTTGAGACAGATTTTTGCTCTGTCGCCAGGCTGGAGTGCAGTGGCGAGATCTCTGCTCACTGTAACCTTGGCTCACTGCAACCTCTGCCTCCTGGGTTCAAGTGATTCTCCTCCCTCAGCCTCCCAAGTAGCTGGGAATACAAGCATGCACCACCACACCCAGCTAATTTTTGTGTTTTTAGTAGATACGGGGTTTCACCATGTTGGCCAAGATGGTCTTGATCTCCTGACCTCGTGATCCGCCGCCTCGGCCTCCCAAAGTGCTGGGATTACAGATTTGTTTTTTGTTTTATCTCACATTGAGACTTCAGCAGGTTAGGCTTTAGTAAAAAGCAGTAAGAATTAATGAGATTTGGGTTTCAACTTAAAATGATCTGCCCCATAGATTCCCAGATTTTATTTCCAAAGCCTTCCTTAAGAAGAAGGTTAATCAAACATGTAATAATACCTTCCTTTAGGAGTTTCTAAAAAGTCGATTAGAGGCCGGGCGCGGTGGCTCAAGCCTGTAATCCCAGCACTTTGGGAGGCCGAGACGGGCGGATCACGAGGTCAGGAGATCGAGACCATCCTGGCTAACGCGGTGAAACCCCGTCTCTACTAAAAATACAAAAACTAGCCGGGCGACGAGGCGGGCGCCTGTAGTCCCAGCTACTCGGGAGGCTGAGGCAGGAGAATGGCGTAAACCCGGGAGGCGGAGCTTGCAGTGAGCTGAGATCCGGCCACTGCACTCCAGCCTGGGTGGCAGAGTAAGACTCCGTCTCAAAAAAAAAAAAAAAAAATCGATTAGAAATCATTTTATAATCAAGATATCAGGAGCCCTCATGTTTTTGAAAAGTTATAACAAATTTTGGTAAAATATTTTCTCCACTTTGTTTTTGTAAATCCTAAGTCTTATGTGTTGGGAATTTGTTTAGTACTTTATTTTAAACTTTACAACTTTATTATAAACTTATTGCAAGGAACAATATATTTTTCTGAGATCTGCCAATTAAAAAACTCTGTAGTTAACAAATTTAGGTTTTGGTGAAGCATGCTTGTTGCTTTTAACTTTCTGATGGATATAACCCAATTTTACTGTGGAGTATGACTTCTTTTTTTCTTGTTTTGAGACGGAATTTTGCTGTTGTTGCCCAGGCTGGAGTGCAATGGCGCAGTCTTGGCTCACCACAAATTCTGCCTCCCGGGTTCAAGCAATTCTCCTGCCTCAGCCTCCCGAGTAGCTGGGATTACAGGCGCCCACCACCACGCCTGGCTAATTTTGTATTTATTAGTAGAGACGGAGTTTCTCATGGTTGGTCAGGCTGGTCTCAAACTCCCAGCCTCAGGTGATCTACCCATCTTGGCCTTCCAAAGTACTGGGATTACAGGTGTGAGCCACTGCACCCAACCGAGCATGACTTCTTTATCCTGTTTTCACTTTATCAGGGATTAAAATCAGAATTCTGAAAGTAATCATTGTGAATATGGCTCTTTCTTTTCCAATATGGGAAAAGATTAGTGATCCATCTTTTTTCAGATGAACAAGTAGTAGATAATTTTATTGTTATATGATTCAGATATGTTTTCACATAGGATTATTTAGTTTAATCTTTTTTTTTTTTTTTTTTGAGGTTGAATCTCCCTCTGTCGCTCAGGCTGGTGTGCAGTGGCTCACTGTAAGCTCCACCTCCCAGGTTCATGCCATTCTCCTGCCTCAGCCTTCTGAGTAGTCGGAACTACAGGTGCCTGCCACCATGCCCAGCTAATTTTTTGTATTTTTTAATAGAGATGGGGTTTCACTGTGTTAGCCAGAATGGCCTTGATCTCCTGACCTTGTGATCCACCCGCCTTGGCCTCCCAAAGTGTTGGGATTGCAAGTGTGAGCCACCGTGCCCGGCCAGTTTAATCTATTTTTTAAATGAGCTTTTTTTTTTTTTTTTGAGACGGAGTCTCGCTCTGTCGCCCAGGCTGGAGTGCAGTGGCCGGATCTCAGCTCACTGCAAGCTCCGCCTCCCGGGTTTACGCCATTCTCTCGCCTCAGCCTCCCGAGTAGCTCAGACTACAGGCGCCCGCCACCACGCCCGGCTAGTTTTTTGTATTTTTTTAGTAGAGACAGGGTTTCACTGTGTTAGCCAGGATGGTCTCAATCTCCTGACCTCGTGATCCGCCCATCTCGGCCTCCCAAAGTGCTGGGATTACAGGCTTGAGCCACCGCGCCCGGCCGAACTTTATTTTTTTTAGTGTAGTTTAAGACTTACAGAAAAGTTGTGAAGATAGTGCAAAGAAGTCTCATATATCCCTGCATCCAGTTTCGCTTATTGTTAACATCTTACATTCATGTGGTACAGTTGTTACAGTTAATGAACCAATATTGATACATAATTGTAAACTGGAGTCCATACTTTATTTAGATTTACTTGGTCTACCTAATGTCCATTTTCTTTTTTTTTTTTTTTTTTTTTTTTGAGACGGAGTCTTGCTCTGCCGCCCAGGCTGGAGTGCAGTGGCCGGATCTCAGCTCACTGCAAGCTCCGCCTCCCAGGTTTACGCCATTCTCCTGCCTCAGCCTCCTGAGTAGCTGGGACTACAGGCGCCCGCCACCTCGCCCGGCTAATTTTTTGTATTTTTTAGTAGAGACGGGGTTTCACTGTGTTAGCCAGGATGGTCTCAATCTCCTGACCTCGTGATCCGCCCGTCTCGGCCTCCCAAAGTGCTGGGATTATAGGCTTGAGCCACTGCTCCTGGCCCTAATGTCCATTTTCTGTTCCAGGATCTTACTCGTTATACCATCTTACATTTAGTCCTGTTTCCTTGGGGTGCCTCTTGATTGGGCTGGTTTCTCAGACTTTCCTTGGTTTTGATGGCACTTAATCTATTTTAAGATTGATAAGTTACAGTTCTTCATAGTTTGTTTTGTTGATCTGTTTTCCTCCATATACTACTGTAGTCTATTCATTTAAAACTGCCTTTTTATTTTTCCAGTAGGAAATCCATGAAGTCCAGAAGTAGAAGTCCTGCATATTCAAGACATTCATCTTCTCATAGTAAAAAGAAGAGATCCAGTTCACGTAGTCGTCATTCCAGTATCTCACCTGTCAGGCTTCCACTGAATTCCAGTCTGGGAGCTGAACTCAGTAGGAAAAAGAAGGAAAGAGCAGCTGCTGCTGCAGCAGCAAAAATGGATGGAAAGGAATCCAAGGGTTCACCTGTATTTTTGCCTAGAAAAGAGAACAGTTCAGTAGAGGCTAAAGATTCAGGTTTGGAGTCTAAAAAGTTACCCAGAAGTGTAAAATTGGAAAAATCTGCTCCAGATACTGATCTGGTGAATGTAACACATCTAAACACAGAGGTAAAAAATTCTTTAGATACAGGGAAAGTAAAGTTGGATGAGAACTCTGAGAAGCATCTTGTTAAAGATTTGAAAGCACAGGGAACAAGAGACTCTAAACCCATAGCACTGAAGGAGGAGATTGTTACTCCAAAGGAGACAGAAACATCAGAAAAGGAGACCCCTCCACCTCTTCCTACAATTACTTCTCCCCCACCCCCTCTACCAACTACTACCCCTCCACCTCAGACACCCCCTTTGCCACCTTTGCCTCCAGTACCAGCTCTTCCGCAGCAACCACCTCTGCCTCCTTCTCAGCCAGCATTTAGTCAGGTTCCTGCTTCCAGTACTTCAACTTTGCCCTCTTCTACTCACTCAAAGACATCTGCTGTGTCCTCTCAGGCAAATTCTCAGCCCCCTGTACAGGTTTCTATGAAGACTCAAGTATCTGTGACAGCTGCTATTCCACACCTGAAAACTTCAACGTTGCCTCCTCTGCCCCTCCCACCCTTATTACCTGGAGATGATGACATGGATAGGTAAGTCCTATAGTGAACTGGAAAAAACCCACTTGATCTAAACATATAGCATTTTTTGTTTTAATCTTTGTCAAAACTACCCTCATGGTTTTATGAGCAGGAAATGCCTTTGATATTTTCAGTAGGAAAGTTTATATTTATGACATTATTACTCAGAAAGAGAGAATTAGAATTTGAGGCCTGGTTAACCCATTTTATCATTAAGTTTACTTTATTACTATTGTTTTTATTTTGAGACATGGTTTTGCCCTGTTGCCCAGGCTGTAGTGCAGTGGTGTCATCTCGGCTTACTGCAGCATCTGCCTCCCGGGTTCAAGCGATTCTTCCGCCTCAGCCTCAGCCTCCTCAGCAGCTGGTACTACAGGCATGCACCACCATGCCTGGCTAATTTTTGTATTTTTTATAGAGACGGGGTTTTGCCATGTTGGCTGTGCTGGTCTCGAGCTCCTGACCTGAAGTGATTTTCCCGCCTTGGCCTGCTAAAGTGCTGAGATTACAGGCGTGAGCCACTGTGCCTAGCCTAAGTTTATTGATAATGCTAATTTTGATTAAAATTTGAAAAAAACGAGTTTTTCCCTTAAATTTTTGTTGAAAATATTAATACCTATAGAATAATTAAAAGTAATAGGCTGAGTACAGTGGCTTATACCTGTAATCCCAGCAGTTTGGGAGGCTGAGGCAGGTGGATCACCTGAGGTCAGGAGTTCAAGACCAGCCTGGCCAACATGGTGAAACCCCGTCTCTGCTAAAAATACAAAACTTAGCTGGGTGTGGTGGTGGGCCCCTGTAATCCCAGCTACTTGAGAGGCTGAGGTAGCAGAATCGCTTGAGCCCAGGATACGGAGGTTGCAGCAAGCCAAGATTGCTAATTGACGTATTTGCTTTAACTGTGGGTATCATGACACTTCTAAGTACTGCAGCATGTCTCTCCTAGTAATGACGTTGTTCTATGTAATTATAGTATCTTCATCACCCTGAAAAATTTAGGATTGACTTAATAACATCAATAGTTATGTAAATAACATGCTATCTGCCATGCGCAGTGGCTCATCCCTGTAATCCTGGCACTTTGGGAGGCCAAGGCGGGTGGATCATGAGGTCAGGAGATCAAGACCATCTTGGTGAACACAGTGAAACCCCGCCTGTACTAAAAATATAAAAAATTAGCCGGGCGTGGTGGCAGACGCCTGTAGTCCCAGCTGCTCAGGAGGCTGAGGTGGGAGGATCACTTGAACGCAGGAGGTGGAGGCTGCAGTGAGCCGAGGTCATGCCACTGCACTGCAGCCTGGGCAACAGAGCGAAATTCTGTTTCAAAACAATATATATGTATTTCTTTAGTATCTTGACAGGACTAACTAGGCATTTACCACCAAACACACTTGCTTTAGCAGTGACATGTGATGGCAGTCTTTGTGTTAGGGTTTGCTTATTCTACTGCGATCCTATGCTCTTTGGGATGTGAATTACATTTATTGAAACGAACTTTTCATTGTAAGCGCAAAATTCAGTGCCACTGATCCATCCTAGCCTAATTCCCAGGCCTCCGTTCCTTTCAAGGTAATAATTGTAGTTTTATTTCATTTTATTTTGAGACAGGCTCTGGCTCTGTCCCTCAGGCTGGAGTTCAGTGGTGCAATCTGGGCTCTTTGCAACCTCTGCCTCCCAGACTCAGGTGATCTTCCCATCTCAACTTCCTGACTCGTTGGGATTACAGGTGCACACCACCACATCTGGCTAATTTATTTTTTGTAGAGATGGGATTTCATCATGTTGCCCAGGTTGGTCTTGAGCTCCTGGGCTCAAGTGATCCATTGCCTTGGCTTCCAAAGTGTTGGGATTACAGGCATGAACCACCACTCCTGGCCAATATTGGTGATTTGAATGATGATACATTGCAGCCCTCGGTGAGAAAGTATGTTTTTTCATACTTACCCTCTGTTCCTTTAAAGAAGATGCAAATACAGTAAATGGAAAAGGGGAGAAAAATTTTAAGGAATGGCTCTATCACTATTTATAGAAAGAAATATGATGTGTGATGTTTCCTTTTTTTTTTTTTTCCTTCGGCGTGACCAGACTGCCAAAATCTGATTATTTATTTATTTATTTATTTTTTCAGACGGAGTCTCTTTCTGTTGCCCAGGCTAGAGTGCAATGACGCAATCTCGGCTTACTGCAACCTCCGCCTCCTGGGTTCAAGCGATTCTCCTGCCTCAGCTCCTCTGAGTAGCTGGGATTACAGGCATGTGCCACCATGGCTGGCTAATTTTTGTAATTTTTAGTAGGGACAGGGTTTCACCATGTTAGCCAGGCTGGTCTCAAACTCCTGACCTTAAATGATCCTCCCACCTCGGCCTTCCAAAGTGCTGGGATTACAGGCGTGAGCCGCCACACCCAACCCAAAATGTGATTTTAAATAAAAATTCCACATATTCTTTCTAACATTAATAGATATTTATAGACTGAGCTTTGTGGATATAATCCCAGCACTTGGAGAGGCCACGGTGGGAGGATTGTTTAAAGCCAGGAGTTCAAAACCAGCCTGGACAACAACATAGTGAGACCCCATCTCTATAAAACATTTAAAAATTAGTTGGATGTGGTGGCAGGTACCTTTAGCCCTAACTACTTGGGAGGCTGAGGCAGGAGGATCACTTGAGCCCAGGAGTTCAAGGCTGTGGTGAACTGTGATTGGGCTACTGTACGCTAGCTTGTGAAAGAGACCTTGTCTCTAAAAATAAAATTTTAATTAAAAAATAATAACAAATTCTGCCACGTGATGAAAATTATAGAAGAGAAGATGAGAACCTGAATTTTCTTTTTTTTTTTTTTGAGTCGGAGTCTCTCATTATTGCCCGGGCTGGAGTGCAGTGGCAATCTTGGCTCACTGCAAACTCCGCCTCTCAGGTTCAAGCGATAGAATCCAAGTGGCTAGGATTACAGGTGCCCGCCACCACGCCCAGCTAATTTTTTGTATTTTTAGTGGAGACGGAGTTTTACCATGTTGGCCAGGCTGGTCTGGAACTCCTGACCTCGTGATTCTCCCGCGTCGGCCTCCCAAAGTGCTGTGATTATAGGTGTGAGCCACTGCACCCCGGAACCGAACCTCAAATTTATGTGAAAAAAATTAACTTGAGGTCCAAAATATAGTTAGATAAAAGCCAAAGATAAAAAGATAAAAGTCATATTCTTATAGTTTTTGTTGGTAAAGAAAATAGTTGAGCATTATCCAAAGGGACCCTAGCCCTTTAGCTATAGGAACCTCATTTCAATACTTGTTTACATAGTGACTAGAACATTAATATGGGTAAGAATCTTGAATTTTTTTTTTACTTCAGAAAAGTGTTTAGGAAACAAAAAGAATCTTGATTTTTTTTTTTTTTTGAGACAGATTCTCTCTCCATAGCCAGGCTGGAGTGCAGTGGCAAGATCTTAGCTCACTGCAACTTCCCAGGGTTCAAGCGATTCTCCTGCCTCAGCCTCCCAAGTAGCTGAGACCACAGGCACGTGCCACCACACCCAACTAATTTTTGTATTTTTTTTTTTTTTGAGATGGAGTCTCGCTCTGTTGCCCAGGCTGGAGTGCAGTGGCCGGATCTCAGCTCACTGCAAGCTCCGCCTCTGGGGTTTACACCATTCTCCTGCCTCAGCCTCCCAAGTAGATCGGACTACAGGCACCCGCCACCTCGCCTGGCTAGTTTTTTGTATTTTTTAGTAGAGACAGGGTTTCACCGGATTAGCCAGGATGGTCTCGATCTCCTGACCTCGTGATCTGCCCGTCTCGGCCTCCCAAAGTGCTGGGATTACAGGCTTGAGCCACCGCGCCCGGCCTAATTTTTTATTTTTAGTAGAGGTGGGGTCTCACTATATTTTGCCTGGATGGTCTCGATCTCTTGATCTCGTGATCCATCCGCCTCGGCCTCCAAAAGTACTGGGATTACAGGTGTGAACCTCCGTGCCCCACTTAATATTATTTTATTTGTTTATTTATTTTTTGAGTTGGAATTTTTGCTCTTGTCACCCAAGCTGGAGTGCAGTGGTGCCATCTCAGCTGCATCTGCCTCCTGGGTTCAAGCGATTCTCCTGCCTCAGCTTCCCAAGTAGCTGGGATTGCAGGCACCTGCTACCACACTGACCTAATTTTGTATTTTTAGTAGAGACTGGGTTTCGCCTTGTTGGCCAGGCTGGTCAGGAACTCCTGACCTCAGGTGATCTGCTTGCCTTGGCCCCAATAAAGTGCAGAGATTACAGGCGTGAGCCACTGTGCCTTGCCTTTTTTTTTTTTTTTTTTTTTTGAGGCAGTTCTGCTCTGTCACCCAACCTGGAGTGCCTTGGGGTGATCTTGGCTCACTGCAACCTCCACCTCCCAAGTTCAAGCAATTCTCTTGCCTTAGCCTCCTGAGTAGCTGGGATTACAGGCGCCCACCACCACGCCTGGCTAATTTGTGTATTTTTATTAGAGATGGGGTTTCACCATGTTAGTTACGAACTCCTGACCTTAAATGATCCACCTGCCTCAGGCTTCCAATGTGCTGGAATTACAGGTGTGAACCACAGGCCTGGCCCTAATCTAATTATTATTGTTATTATTATTTTTGAGACAGTCTTGCTCTGTTGCCCAGGCTGGATTGTAGTGGCACAATCTTGGCTCACCGCAACCTTTGCCTCCCAGGTTCAAGTGATTTTCCTGCCTCAGCCTCCCAACTAGCTGGGACTATAGGTGCATGCCACCATGCCCAGCTAATTTTTTTGTATTTTTAGTAGAGACGGAGTTTTTCACTATGGTGGTCAGGCTGGTCTCGAACTCTTGACCTTGTGATCCGCCTGCCTTGGCCTCCCAAAGTGCTGGGATTACAGACATGAGCCACTGCGCCCAGCTAATTTTTGTATGTTTAGTAGAGACGGGGTTTCACTGCATTGACCAGGCTGGTCTTGAACTCCTGACCTCAGGGTCTGTATGCCTCGGCTTCCCTAAGTACAGGGATTACAGGTATGAGCCACTGCACTGGGCCAATCTAATTATTCTTTTTTTTTTTTTTTTTTTTTTTTTGAGACGGAGTCTTGCTCTGTCGCCCGGGCTGGAGTGCAGTGGCCGGATCTCAGCTCACTGCAAGCTCCGCCTCCCGGGTTCACGCCATTCTCCTGCCTCAGCCTCCGGAGTAGCTGGGACTACAGGCGCCCGCCACCTCGCCCGGCTAGTTTTTTGTATTTTTAGTAGAGACGGGGTTTCACCGTGTTAGCCAGGATGGTCTCGATCTCCTGACCTCGTGATCCACCCGTCTCGGCCTCCCAAAGTGCTGGGATTACAGGCTTGAGCCACCGCGCCCGGCCAATCTAATTATTCTTTTTTTTTTTTTTTTGAGACGGAGTCTTGCTCTGTCGCCCGGTCTGGAGTGCAGTGGCCGGATCTCAGCTCACTGCAAGCTCCGCCTCCCGGGTTCACGCCATTCTCCTGCCTCAGCCTCCCGAGTAGCTGGGACCACAGGCGCCCGCCACCTCGCCGGCTAGTTTTTTGTATTTTTAGTAGAGACGGGGTTTCACCGTGTTCGCCAGGAGGGTCTCGATCTCCTGACCTCGTGATCCACCCGTCTCGGCCTCCCAAAGTGCTGGGATTACAGGCTTGAGCCACCGCGCCCGGCCAATCTAATTATTCTTAAACATGATTTTTTTTTTTTTAGCCACCTCCTCCTCCAGCTCTTTTTTAAGAGACGGGGTCTTGCTCTGTTGCCCAGGTTTGTCCCAAACTCCTCAATCATGTTATCCTTCTACCTTGGCATACCTGAATGCTGGCATTACATGTGTGAGCTGCTGAGTTTGGCCATGATTTTTTTTTTTTTTTTTTGAGATGGATTCCCACTGTCACCCAAGCTAGAGTGCAGTGGCTCAATCTCAGCTTACTGCAACTTCTGCCTCTGGGGTTCACATGACTCTCCTGCCTCAGCCTCCCCAGTAGCTGGGACTGCAGGCACATGCCACCACACCCGGATAACTTTTTTGTATTTTTAGCAGAGACAGGGTTTCACAGTGTCAGCCAGGCTGATCCCGTCCTGAACTCCTGACCTCAGGTGATCCACCTGCCTTGGCCTCCCATAGTGCTGGGATTAGAAGCATGAGCCACTGCGCCCAAGCCTGGCCATTATTATTATCAGTTTTCTACATATAAATAAATTATTAAGGGTAGAAAAATGGAAATAGACCAGGTGCTATGGTTCATTCCTATAATCCCAGCCCTTTGGGAGGCCAAGGCAAGAGGATTACTTGAGCCCAGGTGCTTGAGACCAGTCTAGACTACATAGCCAGACCCTGTTTCTACCATTAAACAAAAAAAAGCATGGTAGCATGCATCTGTGGTCTGAGCTACTTGGGAGACTGAGGTGGGACGATTACTGGAGCCTGGAAGGTCGGAGCTACAGTGAGCCATGATCGCACCACTGCACTCTAGCCTGGATAACAGTGAGATGTCTCAAAAAAAAAAAAAAAAAAAGCCGGGCACGGTGGCTCACGCCTATAATCCCAGCACTTTGGAGGCCGAGGCAGGCGGATCACAAGGTCAGGAGATCAAGACCACGGTAAAACCCCGTCTCTACTAAAAATACAAAAAATTAGCCGGGCACGGTGGCGGGCGCCTGTAGTCCCAGCTACTGGGGAGGCTGAGGCAGGAGAATGGCGTGAACCTGGGAGGCGGAGCTTGCAGTGAGCCAAGATCGCACCACTGCACTCCAGCCTGGGCAACAGAGCGAGACTCTGTCTCAAAAAAAAAGGAGATGAGAGTGTCTTCCATGAGCAATTTTATTTTTTTATTTTAAATTCACGATGTGTTTCTGTTTCTATTTTGTATGTGTGTGTGTGCTGATACATTCATGTACCAGTTGCTCCATATCCATGTACTAGCTGCTCCTATCTTTGACATGAAAAGTAATTTTTACATAGGAAAACTTTTAAAAAAGAAATCTAAAAGTTTTGTAAGGAACTCACTTACATTCTCTCTTTTATCTTCTCACTTGAGACTGCAGCAGCATGGATGTTGAGAATGTGACTTACACATCTTTTTATTACCTACAGTACCTTATGGATGAAATACAGAATGCAATTAGTAAATGTCGGTTATTTTAATTGATGGGTAAATAAATCTTCTAATAGAGCCAGGATCAGGGCTTGTGTGAAATGACAGTGGACATGTAAAATAAGTCAGTGTGCACATAAAGAACATAAAGCCTACATTAGAGGGTTTGTCTGCTTTTTTTTTTTCCCCAAGACGGAGTCTTGCTCTGTCGCCCAGGCTGGAGTGCAGTGGCATGATCTCGGCTCACTGTAATCTCCGACTCTCACGTTCAAGCAATTCTCCTGCCTCAGCCTCCCAAGTAGCTGAGACTATAGGTGGTCACCACCATGCCTAATTTTTGTATTTTTAGTAGAGACAGGGTCTCCCCATGTTGGCCAGGCTGGTCTCATATTCCTGACCTCAGATGATCCACCCACCTTGGCCTCCCAAAGTGCTGGGATTACAGGCATGAGTCACCGCACTGTCTTTTTTTTTTTCTCCCCCGAGACGGAGTTTTGTTCTTGTTGCCCAGGCTGGAGTGCAATGGCATGATCTCGGCTGACTGCAACTTCCACCTCCTGGATTCAAGCGATTTTCCTGCCTCAGCTGCCTGAGTAGCTGGGGTTATAGATCCCTGCCACCACGCCCAGCTAATTTTTATATTTTTAGTAGAGACGGGGTTTTACCATCTTGCCCATGCTGGTTGCGATCTCCTGACCTCATGTGATCCACTCATCTGGGCCTCCCAAAGTGCTGGGATTATAGGCGTGAGCCACCGTGTCCAGCCTAGAGGATTTAGTGTCATTTTGGAAAAGAATGAAACTTTACTTTTGTTTTTTTTTTTGAGACAGAGTCTTACTTTGTTGTCCAGGCTGGAGTGCAGTGGTGTGATCTTGGCTCACTGCAACCTCCGTCTCCATCTCTGAATCCCAAGCGATTCTCCTGCCTCAGCCTCCCGAGTAGCTAGGATTGCAGGCATGTACCACCATGCCTAGCTAAATTTTTTTTTTTTTTTTTTTGAGACGGAGTTTTGCTAGTTGCCCAGGCTGGAGCACAATGGTACAATCTCAGCTCACTGCAACCTCTGCCTTCTGGGTTCTAGTGATCCACCTTCCTCAGCCTCCCAAGTAGTTGGGATTCCAACTAATTTTTTGTATGTGTAGTAGAGACAGGGTTTCACCATGCTGGCCAGGCTGGTCTCGAACCCCTGATCTCTAGTGATCCACCTGCCTTTGCCTCCCAAAGTACTGGGATTACAGGTGTGAGCCAGCACGCCCAGCCGAAACTTTTCTTTCAAACATATATTTTGAGTAGGAGTGTACTAGTTCAGGTATCAAATACAATGGTGAATTTAGCTAATGGTATTTCAAAAGCCTTTCTCATTTGTGGTCTACAATTCTTGTTTTCAAGAAGCAGGGCAGCCCACATCCAACATAGTACAGTCTACATGACCAAAGCTATTAATGAATGTATTCCTGCCTTAAGTAGATCATCTGTATACTTTTCTTTTTTTTTTTCTCCCCCGAGACGGAGTTTTGTTCTTGTTGCCCAGGCTGGAGTGCAATGGCATGATCTCGGCTGACTGCAACTTCCACCTCCTGATTCAAGCGATTTTCCTGCCTCAGCTGCCTGAGTAGCTGGGGTTATAGATCCCTGCCACCACGCCCAGCTAATTTTTATATTTTTAGTAGAGACGGGGTTTTACCATCTTGCCCATGCTGGTTGCGATCTCCTGACCTCATGTGATCCACTCATCTGGGCCTCCCAAGTGCTGGGATTATAGGCGTGAGCCACCGTGTCCAGCCTAGAGGATTTAGTGTCATTTTGGGAAAAGAATGAAACTTTACTTTTGTTTTTTTTTTTGAGACAGAGTCTTACTTTGTTGTCCAGGCTGGAGTGCAGTGGTGTGATCTTGGCTCACTGCAACCTCCGTCTCCATCTCTGAATCCCAAGCGATTCTCCTGCCTCAGCCTCCCGAGTAGCTAGGATTGCAGGCATGTACCACCATGCCTAGCTAAATTTTTTTTTTTTTTTTTTGAGACGGAGTTTTGCTAGTTGCCCAGGCTGGAGCACAATGGTACAATCTCAGCTCACTGCAACCTCTGCCTTCTGGGTTCTAGTGATCCACCTTCCTCAGCTCCCAAGTAGTTGGGATTCCAACTAATTTTTTGTATGTGTAGTAGAGACAGGGTTTCACCATGCTGGCCAGCTGGTCTCGAACCCCTGATCTCTATGATCCACCTGCCTTTGCCTCCCAAAGTACTGGGATTACAGGTGTGAGCCAGCACGCCCAGCCGAAACTTTTCTTTCAAACATATATTTTGAGTAGGAGTGTACTAGTTCAGGTATCAAATACAATGGTGAATTTAGCTAATGGTATTTCAAAAGCCTTTCTCATTTGTGGTCTACAATTCTTGTTTTCAAGAAGCAGGGCAGCCCACATCCAACATAGTACAGTCTACATGACCAAAGCTATTAATGAATGTATTCCTGCCTTAAGTAGATCATCTGTATACTTTTCTTTTTTTTTTCTTTTTGAGACGGAGTCTTGCTCTGTTGCCCAGGCTGGAGTGCAGTGGCCGGATCTCAGCTCACTGCAAGCTCCACCTCCCGGGTTTACGCCATTCTCCTGCCTCAGCCTCCTGAGTAGCTGGGACTACAGGCGCCCGCCACCTCGCCAGGCTAGTTTTTTGTATTTTTTAGTAGAGACGGGGTTTCACCGGGTTAGCCAGGATGGTCTCGATCTCCTGACCTTGTGATCCGCCCATCTCGGCCTCCCAAAGTGCTGGGATTACAGGCTTGAGCCACTGCGCCTGGCATCTGTATACTTTTCTTAGAAATTTCAATTAATCGGCTGGGAGTGGTGGCTCACTCCTGTAATCGCAGCACTTTGGGAGGCTGAGGCCAGTAGATCACCTGAGGTCGGGAGTTCAAGAACAGCCTGGCCAACATGGAGAAACCCCATATCTACTAAAAATACAAAATTAGCAGGGTATGGTGGCACATGCCTGTAATCCCAGCTACTTGGGAGGCTGAGGCAGGAGAATCCCTTGAACTCGGGGGGCAGAGGTTGCAGTGAGCCAAGATCATGCCATTGCACTCTAGCATGGGCAACAAGAGCAAAACTCCATCTCAAAAAAAAGAAATTGGCCGGGCGCGGTGGCTCAAGCCTGTAATCCCAGCACTTTGGGAGCCCGAGACGGGTGGATCACGAGGTCAGGAGATCGAGACCATCCTGGCTAACACGGTGAAACCCCGTCTCTACTAAAAATACAAAAAACTAGCCGGGCGAGGTGGCGGCGCCTGTAGTGCCAGCTACTCGGGAGGCTGAGGCAGGAGAATGGCGTGAACCCGGGAGGCGGAGCTTGCAGTGAGCTGAGATCTGGCCACTGCACCCCAGCCTGGGTGACAGAGTGAGACTCCGTCTCAAAAAAAAAAAAAAAGAAATTTCAGTTAAACACATAGAAGTTTTAAAGTC
Organism: Trachypithecus francoisi; assembly: GCF_009764315.1. Lineage (NCBI taxonomy): Eukaryota > Metazoa > Chordata > Mammalia > Primates > Cercopithecidae > Trachypithecus > Trachypithecus francoisi. Next base: position 20,815,285 of record NW_022681466.1, on the reverse strand, counting down.
TTCTTTCTTTTTTTTTTTTGTGACAGAATCTCACTGTCACCCAGGCTGGGGTACACTGCCGTGATCTTGCCTCACTGCAATCTCCACCTCCTGGCCTCAGCCTCCTGAGTAGCTGGGACTACAAGCACAATGCCTGGCTGCCTTTTTTTTTTAATTTTTGGTAGAGACCAAGTTTTGCCATGTTGCACAGGCTGGTCTCGAACTCCTGAGCTCAAGCAGTCTGCCCGCCTTGGTCTTCCAAAGCGCTGGGATTGCATGTGTGAGCCACTGCGCCCAGCATTTCTGCTCTGCTCTTCTTTTTTCTTTCCTTTTTTGAAACAGAGTCTCATCCTGTTGCCCAGGCTGGACTGCAGTGGTGCTATCTCGGCTCACTGCAACATCCACCTCCCAGGTTCAAGCGAGTCTCCTGCCTCAGCCTCCCAAGTAGCTGAGATTACAGGCGCATGCCACCACGCACGGCTAATTTTTTGTATTTTTAGTGGAGATGGGGTTTTACCAGGTTGGCCAGGCTGTTCTCTTAACTCCTGACCTTATGATCTGCCCGCCTTGGCTTCCCAAAGTGCTGGGATTACAGGTGTGAGCCACCGCACCTGGCTTTTTTTTTTTTTTTTCGATACAGAGTTTTGCTTTTTATTGCCCAGGCTGGAGTGCAATGGTGTGATCTCTACTCACTGCAACCTCTACTTCCTAGGTTCGACCAATTCTCCTGCCTCCTGAGTAGCTGGATTACAGGCATGTGCCACCATGCCCCACTAATTTTGTGTTTTTAGTAGAGACGGGGTTTCACCATTTTGGCCAAGCTGATCTGGAACTCCTGATCTCAGGTGATCCACCTGCCTCTGCCTCCCAAAGTGCTAGGATTACAGGCTTGAGCCACCTCACTTGGCCTTGCTCTGTTTTTTTAATAGCCTTGTTCATTTGGAGTGTACTGAACTTCAAGGGAGTCTACATTATTTTTAAAGGCTGTATCTCTATAAGTTCAGTACACTCCAAATGAACCAGGATTTTCCTAGTAGAATGGGATGCTTGGTTTCCATTTTTTATGTATGTAACTAAACTTTTTTTTTTTAGGGAACACTTCACGAATTTGTGTCGTCTTTGTGCAGGGACCATGATAATCTTTTCTGTATTGTTCCAGTTTTAGTGTATGTGCTGCCGAAGTAAACACTCAACAAATTTTTTTTTTGTTTTTCCGAGACAGAGTGTCTCACTGTCACCCAGGCTGGAGTACAGTGGTATGAGCTCAGCTCACTGCAGCCTACCCCTCCCAGGTTCAAATGATTCTTGTGCCTCAGCCTCCCAAGTAGCCGGGATTACAGACATGTGCCTCCATGCCTGGCTGATTTTTGTATTTTTAGTGGAGAGGGGTTATGCCATGTTGGCCAGGCTGGTATCTAACTCTTGGCCTCAAACAATCCACCTGCCTCAGCCTTTCAAAGTGCTGGGATTACAGGTGAGAGCCACTATGCCTGCCTCAATTAAATTTTTTTTTTTTTTTTTTTTGAGACAGAGTCTCACTCTGTCACCCAGGCTGGAGTGCAGTGGCATGATCTCGGCTCACTGCAACCTCCTCCTCCTGGATTTAAGCGAATCTGCTGCCTCAGTCTCCCGAATAGCTGGGATTACAGGCTTGCGCCACCACACATGGTCTAAGTTTTATATTTTTAGTAGAGACAGCGTTTCACCATGTTGGTCAGGCTGGTCTTGAACTCCTGCCCTCAAGTGATCCGCCTGCCTTGGCCTCCCAAAGTGCTGGCATTACAGGTGTGAGCCACCTTGCCCTGGCTCAACTAAATTTTTGATAAAAGTTTGTAAATAGCAGTGAAATCACTGTTTCTTTTCTTTTTTCTTTTTTTTTTCTTTTTCAGAGACAAGTTTTCCCTTTGTCGCCCATGCTGGAGTTCAGTGGCCTGAGCATGGCTCACTGTAGCCTCTACTTGCTAGGCTGGAGCGATCCTTCCACCTCAGCCTCTCAAGTAGCTTGGACTACAGGCATGTACCATCATGCCTGGCTAATTTTTGTACTTTTTTGTAGAGATGGAGTTTGACTGTGTTGTCTGGGCTAGTCTTGAACTCCTAGACACAAGCAATACACCTGCCTTGGCCTCCTAAAGTGTTAGGATTACAGACGTGAGCCACCATGCCTGGTCTGAACACGTTTTAAACAACCAACTTCAAGGGGAAGGAGATAAATGATCATGTTTAAAGTAGTTTATGCTGTTAAAATTGGCAAATTATCTATTGAAAAGTTCAATTTTTTTTTTTTTTTTGAGACGGAGTTTCACTCTGTCGCCCAGGCTGGAGTGCAGTGGCGCGATCTCCGCTCACTGCAAGCTCCGCCGCCTCCCGGGTTCACGCCATTCTCCTGCCTCAGCCTCCCTAGAAGCTGGGACTACAGGCGCCCACCACCACGCCTGGCTGATTTTTTTGTATTTTTAGTAGAGACGGAGTTTCACCATGTTAGCCAGGATGGTCTCGATCTCCTGACCTCGTGATCCGCCCGCCTCGGCCTCCCAAAGTGCTGGGATTACAGGCGTGAGCCACCGCGCCCGGCCTAATGTGTTTTAAATAGTTATAATTTATTTTTGATTTTTTTTTTTTTTATTTTTGCGGCAGATCCTCACTCTCATGATCCGCCTGCCTTGGCCTCCCAAAGTGCTGAGAGTACAGGTGTGAGCCACCACCCCTGGCCTAAATATTTACAAATTTTATATTTTTTTTTTTTTTTTTTTGAGACAGGATCTTGCTCTGTTGCCCAGGCTGGAGTGTAGTGGTGTGCAGTCTTGGCTCACTGCAGCTGCTGCCTCCAGGTTCAAGTGATTCTCATGCCTCAACTTCCCACGTCGCTGGGATTACAGGAACAAGCTACCACACTTGGCTAAGTTTTTGTATTTTTAGTAGAGACAGGGTTTCACCATGTTGGCCATGCTGGTCTCGAACTCTTGGCCTTAAGTGATATGCCTACCTCAGCATCCCAAAGAGTTGAGATTACAGGTGGTAGTCACCATTCCTGGTCTATATTCTTTTTTTTATTAACAGTATGTTTATTAGAAGTGTTTCCATTATACCCACAGATTCAGTTCTGTCATCACAGATTCCAAAATACTATTCATATTCTAAAAGTTGGGCAGTCCTAGAGCTTGGTAGGTTTTTAAATTACGCATGTATTATGAAACCTAATTACCAAATGTGAATTTGTGTATAGGTATAAATAGGAAACTAGGAATTACTGATATGGATAGGGTACATCAGCGCTTCCTGGTAGTGACTTTTCAATTAATGACTGATGTATAGTATCTGCTCCCCTATGATAGACTCACTTCGCATGTACCACATGTCCTCAACCCTTTATAATACTGAATGTCCTATGATAAAGGTGATAATGTTAAGCATTGTAGTTTTGAGGCTGTCATTCAATTTTCAAGTTTCAAGGTTTTAAATTCCAAGATTGGAATTTGTTGAAACAGAATTTGACCTCTATTCAAATTGTATATCCTGAACTGGTAGGACATAACCTATCAAACACTCATTCTATCTTGAAATAAACGTGCTAAAAATGTAGTATATTAGAAGCAGTGTACATTTTTCATACAGATTAAATATCCCTAATCCAAAAATCTAGAAATCCGGCCGGGCGCGGTGGCTCAAGCCTGTAATCCCAGCACTTTGGGAGGCCAAGGCGGGCGGATCACGAGGTCAGGAGATCGAGACCCTCCTGGCTAACACGGTGAAACCCCGTCTCTACTAAAAAATACAAAAAAACTAGCCGGGCGCAGTGGCGGGCGCCTGTAGTCCCAGCTACTCGGAGGCTGAGGCGGGAGAATGGCGGGAACCCAGGAGGCGGAGCTTGCAGTGAGCCGAGATCGCGCCACTGCACTCCAGCCTGGGCGACACAGCGAGACTCCGTCTCAAAAAAAAAAAAAAAAAAATCTAGAAATCCTCCAAAATCGGGAACATTCTGCGTGTTGACATGATACTCAAAGAAATGCTCATTGGAGCTTTTCAGTATTCAGATTTTTGCATTGAGTATGCTCATCCAGTATAATGCAAATAATCCAAAATCTACAACTTTTTAAAATTTGAAACACTCTGGTTTGAGGCATTTTGGATAAGGGAGTACCTAACCTGTATTAGCACTTTATTTGAACTCATAAAGTAAACACTGGAGAAAACAAAACCTAAATATGAAACACAGACTGGCTGGTCATGGTGGCTGATGCCTGTGATCCCAGCACTTCAGGAGGCTAAGGCTGGAGGATTGCTTCAGGTAGGAGTTTGAGACCAGAGTCTGGGCATCCCATCTTTGTTTTTTTTTTTTTTTTTACGGGGAGACAGTCTCACTGTGTCGCTAGGCTGGAGTGCAGTGGCTCAATCTCGGCTCACTGTATTCTCCACTTCCCAGGTTCAGGGAAGTGGAGAATACTCAGCCTCCTGAGTAGCTGGGACTACAGGCGGGTGCCACCACACCTGACTAATTTTTTTTTGTATTTTAGTAGAGACAGGGTTTCACCATGTTGGCCAGGATGGTCTTGATCTTCTGACCTCATGACCCACCCCCCCCCCCGCCTCGGCCTCCCAAAGTGCTGGGACTATAGGTGTGAGCCACTGTGCCTGGCCCCTGTCTCTTAAAAGTAAAAACAAAAATTAGCCAGCTTGGTGGTGTGCACCTGTAGTCTCAGCTACTTGGAATGTTGTGGTGGGTGGATCACTTGAGCCTCGAGGCTGCAGTGAGCCGTGATTGCACCACTACAGTCCAGCTTGGGTGACAGAGCAAGATCCTGTCTCCAAACAAACAGACAAAAAGCCATAGACTGAATTTATTTGAAATGATGATGAGATAATTAAAATACCTTAATTTTTCTTTCTTTTTTTTTTTTGAGACAGAGTCTCGCTCTGTCGCACAGGCTGGAGTGCAGTGGGGTGATCTTGGCTCACTGCAACCTCTGCCTCCTGGGTTGAAGCAATTCTCCTTCCTCAGCCTCCCGAGTAGCTGGGATTTCAGGCGTGCACCATGCCCAGCTAATTTGTGTATTTTTAGTAGAGATGCGGTTCACCATGTTGGCCAGGCTGGTCTTGAACGCCTGACTTCAGGTGATCTGCCTGTCTTGGCCTTCCAGAGTGCTGGGATTACAGGCGTGAGCCACTGCACCCTGCCTCTGTGTGTGTGTGTGTGTGTGTGTGTGTGTGTGTGTGTGTGTGAAAAACAGAGTCTTGCTCTGTCACTCAGACTGGAGTGCAGTGGTGCGATCATGGCTCACTGCAACCTTGACCTCCCTCCCTGGCTCAAGTGATCCTCCCACCTCAGCCTCCATAGTAGCTGGGACCAGAAGTGCATGCCGCCAGGCCTAGCTAACTTTATTTTTTTTAGAGATAAGGTCTCACTGTGTTGCTCAGGCTGGTCTTGAACTCCTGGGCTCTAGGAATCTTCCTTCCTTGGCTCCCAAAGTAGTGGGATTACAGGCATGAGTCACCTTGCTCAGCTTGATTTCTCTTGTTCTTCTAGTGAAGCCAAACCAAGAAGAAATCTATTTTGAATAATGAGGAATTGAGATTTGTAAAGAATATTCTGACAGTGGTTGAGAAATTACAATTTTTTTCCCCTGAACATCTTAAAAATTAGAATAATTTTAAAAATCTGTATTGGCCGGGCACGGTGGCTCTTGTCTGTAATCCCAGCACTTTGGGAGGCTGAGGTGGGTGGATCACGAGGTCAGGAGTTCGAGTCCAACCTGGCCAATATGGTGAAACCCCTCCACCCCCCCGTCTATACTAAAAGTACAAAAAAAATAGCAGGGCGTGTTGGCACACGCCTATAGTCCCAGCTACTTGGGAGGCTGAGGTGGGAGAATCTCTTGGACCCAGGAGGCAGAGGTGTCAGTGAGTCAAGATTGCACCACTGTACTCCAGCCTGGGCAATAGAGGGAGACTCCGTCTCAAAAAAAAAAAAAAAAAATCTATATTACATTGTGACTCAAAGAGTTTTCTGATAATGAGCTTTGTTCCTAGGATGGAAAAATCTGAGTGCACATTATAATAATGTTGCATGTTTATCTCTCTGAAACTTTATCAACAGAAAGTTTCAGATGATCATTTTACACTCCATTGACTACCCCAGTTCTGGTTGATGTGGTACAAACTAACCTATATTGTATTGTATTCTGTCTGATTTACAAGGGATTAAAACGATAAAAATTGGCAGGAGTCAATAGCCGTTGAGATTTATGTTCTTATATTTTGACTAAATGACATTCTTTTATGGGAAGTATTTAAAATTTCACACAGAAGGAGCAACAGTATTCTTTAAAAAGATACATTGCAAGAGATATATCTTTGTGGTCTAGGAAATATTCATGCAAAGCACCAATGTTTTCCTTTATAACTACTTGTCATAAAAATAGAGAAGATTTCCTGTGGTTAAGGTTCTCAGATCTTTTTCAACCATCTGATACTGTGAAGGAATAGAGAAGACCTATGTGGCCTGATTTTATTTGTAGACATGAGTTAGTCTGTTATACTATAGATGTCTTATTTTTTCTGAGGATGTGTATAGCACAATTTTTTTTTTTTTTTTTTTTTTTTGAGATAGTCTTGCCCTGTCACCCAGGCTGGAATGCAATGGCATGATCTCGGCTTACTGCAACCTTGACATCCCCAGTTCAAGTGATTCTCATGTCTCACAATAGCTAGAACTACAGGCACATGCCACCATGCCCAGCTAATTTGTTTGTTTGTTTGTTTGTTTGTTTTTGAGATGGAGTCTCACTCTGTCGCCCAGGCTGGAGTGCAGTGGCACGATCTCGGCTCACTGCAAGCTCAGCCTCCCTAGTAGCTGGGACTACAGGCGCCTGCCACCGTGCCCGGCTAATTTTTTTTGTATTTTTAGTAGAGACGGGCTTTCACCGTGATCTAAATCTGACCTCGTGATCCGCCCGCCTCGGCTTCCCAAAGTGCTGGGATTACAGACATGAGCCACCGAGTCTGGCCTAATTTTTGTATTTTTAATAGAGACGAGGTTTCACCATGTTGGCCAGGTTGGTCTTGAACTCCTGGGCTCAACTGATCTGCCTGCCTTGGCTGCCCGAAGTGTTGGGATTATGGGCATGAGCCACCACATCCGGCTCTTGGCACAAAATTTGTCTATCACTTATTAATAAATTGAGATAGGCAAAAAATTGTATCTGGGCCATACATGGTAGGAGGCGAGGCAAGAGGATCACTTGGGGAGGTCCAGGAGTATGTGACCAGCCTGGGCAATATGGCGAGTCCTTGTCTCTACAAAAAATTTTAAAAATCAGCTGGGTGTAGTGATATGTGCCGTGGTCCCAGTTTCTTAGGAGGCTAAGCTGGAAGTATTGCTTGAGCACGGGAAATTGAGGCTGCAGTGAGCCATGATTGTGTCATTGCATTCCAGCCTGGGCAACAAAGTGAGTCACTGTCTCAAAAAAAAACAGGATTGAAAACTGACTTTTCTGATCTATTCCTGGAAAGCTACCTTTTACAAAATCCCACTGACTACTATAATTTGCTGATTATTATGAGAGGCTTCTGCCACTGCGTGGCTTAATAATTCTGAAATAGTTGCTTGGACCCTTTCTCCTTAGATATTTAGTTCGATGATTATCTATTTTGGCCGGTCAGAGAGGCTTGCTGTTTGCTTTAAAGTGAACAGAATGATTCAGTATATTTTTCATTAGTTTTGACTTACAACTTAGCTGTATTTCTATTTTTTTTTGTAAATATCTTCGACAATTTATATTTCTTACAGGCAAAGCATTCTAAAATACTATTCCTTTTTGCCAAGGTTTTTGCACCTCTTTAGCAATAGAGTAGTATTAAATTGTTGAGCTCTTCTTGTTTGTTATTTAAATCTTTGCTAAAATGTAAATTCAGTGAACTCCATGAGTTGCAGTGGTACTTTGTGAATTTAAGATGATTACTTCCTGCATTTTATTTCTATTTTTAAATTTTTTATATTTTGAGACAGAGCCTCCCTTTGTTGCCCAGGGTGGAGTGCAATGGCATGGTGATGGCTTACTGTAGCTTTGACTTCCTGGGCTCAAATGATGCTCCCACCTCAGGACTGTCTGTCACCATCTGCCCCCAAGTAGCTGGAACCACACATATATACCACTATGCCCAGCTAATTCTTTTTGAGACAGAGTCTTGATGTCACCCAGACCGGAGTGTAGTCATGCAGTCTCGGCTCACTGCATCCTCCCCCTCCTAGGCTTAAGCAATTCTCCTGCCTCAGCTTCTCGAGTAGCTGGGATTACAAGGCATACAACACCACACCCGGTTAATTTTTTTTTTTTTTTTTGAGATGGAGTCTCACTCTGTCTCTTTGGCTGGAGTGCAGTGGTGTGATCTCAGCTCACTGCAACCTCTGCCCCTGGGGTTCAAGCAGTTCTGCCTCAGCCTCCTGAGTTGCTGGGAGTACAGGTGCACACCACCACGCCTGGCTAAATTTTGTATTTTATTAGAGACTGGGTTTCACTGTGTTGCCCAGGCTGGTCTCTAACTCCTGAGTTCAGGCAGTCTCCCCACCTCGGCCTCCCAAAGTGCTATCTAGGATTATCGGCGTGAGCCACCGTGCCTGGCCAATTTTTGTGTTTTTAGTAGAGACGGTTTCACCAGGCTGAGCAGGCTGGTCTTCAACTCTTGACCTCAAGTGATCTGCCCGCCTCAGCCTCTCAAAGTGCTGGCATTACAGGCGTGAGCACTGTGTCTGTTCTAATTTTTTTTTTCTTTTTTTTTGAGACAGTTTTGCACTGTCGCCTGGGCTGGAGTGCAGTGGCACGATCTTGGCTCACTGGAACCTCTGCCTCCCAGATTCAAGCAATTCTCCTGCCTCAGCCTCATGAGTAGCTGGGATTACAGGCACTTGCTACCATACCTGGCTAATTTTTTGTAGTTTTAGTAGAGACGGGGTTTCCATATGTTGGCCAGTCTGTTCTCGAGCTCTTTACCTCGTGATCTGCCTGCCTCAGCCTCCCAGGGTGCTGGGATTACAGGCGCAAGCCACCGTGCCTGGCTGAATTTTTTTTTTTTTTTTAATTTTTCGTAGCGATGGGGTCTCACTGTGTTTTCCAGGGTGGTCTCAAAGTCCTGGCCTCAAGCAGTCCTCCTGCCTCAGCCTCCCAAAGTGCTGGAATGACAGGGATGAGCCACCATGCCGAGGTGAATTATATTTCATCTTGATAAAAATCTGAATAAAGCTGGGCGCAGTGGCTCAAGCCTGTAATCCCAGCACTTTGGGAGGCCGAGACGGGCGGATCACAAGGTCAGGAGATCGAGACCATCCTGGCAAACACTGTGAAACCCTGTCTGTACTAACAAAAATACAAAAAACTAGCCGGGCGAGGTGGCAGGCGCCTGTAGTCCCAGCTACTTGGGAGGCTGAGGCCGGAGAATGGCGTAAACCCAGGAGGCGGAGCTTGCAGTAAACTGAGGTCCGGCCACTGCACTCCAGCCTGGGTGACAGAGCAAGACTCCGTCTCAAAAAAAAAAAAAAAAAATCTGAATAAAATCTTAGAAATGATAAAAGAGTTTGATGAAGGGAACTGCAAGTAATATCACAAATAAAATCATTGTTTCTTTAATATACTATAGATTTCTTTTTATAAAATTTATCTTGCCTGGGCACGGTGGCCCACGCCTGTAATACCAGCATTTTGGGAGGCCGAGGCGGGCGGATCATTTGGGACCAGGAGTTCAAGAGCAGCCTGGCAAACATGGTGAAACCCCATCTCTACTAAAAATACAAAAATTAGTTGAGCATGGTGGCACACACCTGTAATCCCAGCTACTTGGGAAGCTGAGGTAGGAGAATTGCTTGAACCCGGGAAGCAGAGGTTGTAGTGAGCCAATATCACACCACTGCATTCCAGCCTGGGTGACAGTGATACACTGTCCCAAAAAAAAAAAAAAGTATCTTTAATGGTGATAAATTATATTTTTTAATGTTATTTTACAGGTGTTTTTCCTTGAGATGTAATCTTTTAGTAACTGGGCATTATGATCTTTGAAAATTTTTATTTGCATATCTTTAATTGTAATTTTGTCATCTCTTCCCCTTTATTGTTTAGTCCAAAAGAAACTCTCCCTTCAAAACCTGTGAAGAAAGAGAAGGAACAGAGGACACGTCACCTACTTACAGACCTCCCTCTCCCTCCAGAGCTCCCTGGTGGAGATCTGTCTCCCCCAGACTCTCCAGAACCAAAGGCAATCACACCACCTCAGCAACCATATAAAAAGAGACCAAAGTGAGTTTTTGAAGGAATCTATCTTTCATGATAGTTTTCTCCCTTCCTTTTGAACTAAACATCTCATGTTTCTTCTATAACCCACACCAGTAAGATCATAGAAGTTTGGTCCCAAAGTATACCTTTTATTTTATTTTAATGGACAAAAGCCTTCCTTGGAAACCCAGGTCATTCATCTGTGCCCTCAGATACCCAACTGTGTTTTCAGAACAACAGAAAATTCCCAAATCCAGATATACTATGAACATTTATGTCATTATGTCTTTTTTATTCATAATATTTAGAGTACTAAGGAAGAATAAAAGCTTTTTAAATTCAGGCTGTGTCAATCATGTACACATTAATGAAAAATTAATAGATGTGGGATTTTTTTTCCTGAAAGCATATAAATTGTCAAGCCATAAATAGAGTATAATCTGGGTCTAATCTTCTGATTGTTAGCATTTCTCTCTTAATAATAAAAATAGTTACTTATTAAGCATGTATTATTATCATAGTTTCATATATATATATTTTTGAGACGGAGTTGCGTTCTTTGTTGCCCAGGCTGGAGTGTAGTGGTGCTATCTCTGCTCATCGCAACCTCCGCCTCCCTGGTTCAAGTGATCCTCTTGCCTCAGCCTCCCGAGTAGCCGGGATTATGGGCACACGCCACCACACCAGGCTCATTTTTGTATTTTTAGTAGAGTTGGGGGGTTTCACCATGTTGGCCAGGCTGGTCTCGAACTCTTGACCTCAGGTGATCCACTGCCTTGGCCTCCCAAAGTGCTGGGATTACAGGCATGAGCCGCTGTGTCCAGCCTTATATTTTCATAGTAGCCTTAGCATGTAGCAATTAATTTCCCATTTTATAGTTGAAGCCATACCTGAGAGAGGTGAGAAAGTAAGCAACAAATCTGTTATTTCAGCTTATGTCTTACTAAAGCTATAGCTTTGTGCCTTAGCCACTGTGAGAGACTGTATTTTTTTTTTTTTTTTTTTTTTTTGAGACAGAGTCTCACTCTGTCACCCAGGCTGGAGTGCAGTGGTGCGATCTTGCTCACTGTATCCTCTACCTCCTGGATTCAAGCGATTCTCCTGCCACAGAGTAGCTGGGAGTACAGGTATACACCACCACGCCTGGATAATTTTTGTATTTTTAGTGGAGACGGGTTTCACCTTCTTGGTCAAACTGGTCTTGAACTTCTGACCTCGTGATCCACCTGCCTCAGTCTGCTAAAGTACTGGGATTACAGGCAGGAGCCACCGAGCCCGGCTTGTTTATGTATTTTATGTTAGGTTTTTATTTATTTATTATTTATTTATTTATTTTTGAGACAGAGTCTCTGTTGCCCAGGCTATTGCCCAGGAGTGCAGTGGCGCAATCTCTGTTGCCCGGGAGTGCAGTGGCGCAAACTCCGCTCACTGCAACCTCCGCCTCCCAGGTTCAAGCGATTCTTCTGCCTCTGCCTCCCAGGTAGCTGGGACTACAAGCGCCCACCACCATGGCCGACTGCGTCTTTATATATTTCATATCGTTTAATTTCTGACTTTTTAGTAAAAAATGTATAAAAGATACAGGAGTGGCTGGGTGCGATGGCTCATGCTTATAATCTCAGCACTTTGGGAGGCCGAGGCGGGCGGATCATAGGGTCAAGAGATCGAGACCATCTTGGCCAACATGGTGAAACCCCATCTCTACTGAAAATACAAAAATTAGCTGGGCATTGTGGCGCCTGCCTGTGGAGTACTAAGGAAGAATAAAAGCTTTTTAAATTCAGCTCGTGACAGAGCGAGACAACTCCACCTCAAAAAAAAAAAAAAAAAGATACAGGAGTTAGTGAAATCATCATAAAAGATTCCTTTTTCTTTGACTAGATTTCATTTTCCTTTTTTTTTTTTTGAGTCAGAGTATCGCTCTGACACCCAGGCTGGAGTGCAATGACATGACCTTGGCTCACTGTCACCTCTGCCTCCTGGGTTCAAGCAATTCTCCTGCCTCAGCCTCCTGAGTAGCTGGGGCTACAGGCACCTGCCACCACGCCCGGCTAATTTTTTGTATATTCAGTAGAGACGGGGTTTCACCGTGTTAGCCAGGGTGATCTCAATCTCCTGACCTCGTGATCCACCTGCCTCAGTCTCCCAAAGTGCTGGGATTACAGGCGTGAGCCTCCGCGCCAGGCCAACTTCATTTTCTTAAATAACTGTTTTGTTGTTTTTCCTTTTTAGAATTTGTTGTCCTCGTTATGGAGAAAGAAGACAAACAGAAAGCGACTGGGGGAAACGCTGTGTGGACAAGTTTGACATTATTGGGATTATTGGAGAAGGAACCTATGGCCAAGTATATAAAGCCAAGGACAAAGACACAGGTAAATATTGCCACAAAATTTTAGATGTCAGAATGTTAACAATTTAGCATTCCTAATATCTTAAGTAGATTTAGCAAAAGTAAATTCTGAGGTGTTTTTCTTTTTTTTTTTTTTTGTGGCGGAGTCTTGCTCTGTCCCCCAGGCTGGAGTGCAGTGATGTGATCTCACTGCAAGCTCCGCCTCCCGGGTTCACGCCATTCTCCTGCCTCAGCTTCCTGAGTAACTGGGATTACAGACCGTGTGCAACCACACCTGACTAATTTTTGTTTTTTTTTTAGTAGAGACAAGGTGTCACTGTGTCATCCAGGCTGGTCTTGAACTCCTGACCTCAAGCAGTCTGTCTGCCTTGGCCACCCAAAGTGCTGGGATTGTAGGTGTGAGCTGGGATTATAGGTGTGAGCGCTGGGCCTTGTTTTATTTTTATTTTTTGATATGGAGTCTTGCACTGTCATCCAGGCTGGAGTGCAGTGGGTCAGTGTCTGCTCACTGCAGGCTCCGCCTCCTGGGTTCAAGTGATACCCCTGCGTCAGCCTCCTGAGTAGCTGACATTATAGGCACGTGCCACCAAGCCCAGCTAATTTCTGTATTTTTAGCAGAGATGGGGTTTTACCATGTTGGCCAGGCGGTCTCGAACTCCAGTCTGGTCTCAAACTCCTAACCTGAAATGATCCACCCACCTCAGCCTCCCTAAGGGCTGGGATTACAGGCGTGAGCCACCATGCCTGGCCAAATTTTTAGTTCTAACTTTTGTCTCCAAAAGTTAATTGAGTAGATCAGAGGTTTCCAAAAGAATACTATAAGTATAATTTTTAAAATTCTCCAGCTGGGTGCGGTGACTCATGCGTATAATTTCAGCACTTTGGGAGGCCAGGTGGGCAGATCACAAGGTCAGGAGATTGAGACCATCCTGGCTAACATGGTGAAATCCCTGTGTCTACTAAAAATAGAAAAAATTAGCCGGGCATGGTGCCACACGCCTGTAGTCCCAGCTACTCAGGAGGTGGAGGCAGGAGAATCACTTGAACCTAGGAGGCGGATGTTGCAGTGAGCGGAGGTCACGTCACTGCACTGCAGCCTGGGTGACAGAGCAAGACTGTCTCCAAAAAAAAAGAAAAAAAAAAATTCCATATCTTAAGATAAAATTAAAACCAAGAAAGGGAATATAGAATTTCCTTTTTTGTTTTTTTTATTGAGGAGGAGTCTCACTCTGTCACCCAGGGTGGAGTGCAATGATGCGATCTCGGGTCACTGCAACCTCTGCCTCCTGTGTTCAAGCGATTCTCCTGTCTCAGCCTCCTGAGTAGCTGGGATTACAGGTGTCCACCACCATGCCCAGCTAATTTTTGTATTTTAGTGGAGACGGAGTTTCACCACGTTGGCTAGGCTGGTCTCGAATTCCTGACCTCAGGTGATCCACCCACCTCGGCCTCCCAAAGTATTGGGATTACGGGTGTGAGCCACTGCGCCTGGCCTAGAGTTTACTTTTTAAAGGTGTATAAGTATCTCGTGTGTAAGCATTAAAGTAAGCACTAAGTTTGTCTTCCAGAGCAAGGGCATATATTGCTGGTTCACAATAGTGGCCAAAAATGCTCATTGATAATAACAGTTTACATTTGTTTCGGCAGGAGAACTAGTGGCTCTGAAGAAGGTGAGACTAGACAATGAGAAAGAGGGCTTCCCAATCACAGCCATTCGTGAAATCAAAATTCTTCGTCAGTTAATCCATCGAAGTGTTGTTAACATGAAGGAAATTGTCACAGATAAACAAGATGCACTGGATTTCAAGAAGGATAAAGGTACCAGCAAAGAATCACATTTTTACAGGGTAGACTGGTTCAATCTTTGCCTTTCTTTTTTTTTCTTTCTTTCTTATTTATCTGTTCATTGTCAGACAGTCTCACAGTGTCACCGAGGCCGGATTGCAGTCGTGCAATGTTGGCTCACTGCAACCTCTGCCTCTCGGGTTTAAGTGATTCTTGTGCCTCAGCCCCCAAGTAGCAGGGATTACAGGCATGCGCCATCATGCCGGGCTTATTTTTGTGTATTTAGTGGAGAGGGGGTTTCGCTATGTTGGTCAAGCTGGTCTCAAACTCCTGACCAGCTGATCAGGTGATCCACCCACCTTGGCCCCCCAAAGTGCTGGGATTACAGGAGTGAGCTACCATGCCTGGCCTCGTGTCTGTGTGTGTGTTTTTTTTTTTTTCTTTTTAAATTATAAAATAATAAGTGAATGAATGGATATGATGCATGTATGCCTTTGGTGGAAAAACTGAAAACAGAAGAAGAAAAAGAAGATGGTGGTAGTTTATCTCCTATTTTCTCCGTATATGCTACCATCCATGGAAAACCACTGAAGTATTAATACATTTTGGTATATATTTTGGTATATTTGCTTTTAGTTCTTTTTTTTTTTTTTTTTTTTTTTTTTTTGAGACAAGAGTTTCAGTCTCTCACCCAGGCTGGAGTGCATTGGCTCTATCTTGGCTTACTGCAACCTCCACTTCCCAGGTTCAAGCGATTCTCCTGCCTCAGCCTCCCAGGTAGCTGGGTAGCTGGGATTACAGGCACATGCCACTACTCCCAGCTAATTTTTATAGTTTTAATAGAGACCAGGTTTCACCATGTTGACCAGGCTGGTCTCGAACTCCCGACCTCAAGTCAATCATCTGCCTCAGCCTGCCAAAGAGCCGGGATTACAAGGGTGAGCCACCACACTCAGCCCTGCTTTTAGTACTTTGAAAGCCCTGCTTGTAGTACTTTATGCCATATCTACTGTATTTATTTTAACAAAGCTAAGATCAAAGATTATTTAGTGTTGTATAATAAGCAGTTATTATAAAGGTTATTTAGTGTTGTCATAAGCAATTTCTCATATCATTAACACATTTTAATGGCTATGCATAAACATGAACCCAAATTTACCAGTCCCTGTTGAGCAATTAGTTGCCAATTTTCAATTAAAAAAAAAAAATAGGCCGGGCGCGGTGGCTCAAGCCTGTAATCCCAGCACTTTGGGAGGCCGAGACGGGCGGATCACGAGGTCAGGAGATCGAGACCATCCTGGCGAACATGGTGAAACCTCGTCTCTACTAAAAAATACAGAAAACTAGCCGGGCGAGGTTGGCGGGCGCCTGTAGTCCCAGCTACTCGGGAGGCTGAGGCGGGAGAATGGCGTAAACCCGGGAGGCGGAGCTTGCAGTGAGCTGAGATCCGGCCACTGCACTCCAGCCTGGGGGACAGAGCGAGACTCCGTCTCAAAAAAAAATAAAAAATAAAAAAAAAAAATAATAGGCCAGGTGCAGTGACTCACCCCTGTAATCCCAACACTTTGGGAGGCCGAGTTGGGTTGATCACCTGAGGTCAGGAGTTCGAGACCAGCCTGGCCAAAATGGTAAAACCCCATCTCTACTAAAAATACAATATTTAGCTGGGCATGGTGGCGAGCACCTGTAATCTTCAGCTGCTTGGGAGGCTTAGACAGGAGAATCATTTGAACCCGGTAGGCAGAGGTTGCAGTGAGTGGAGATCACGCCATTGCACTCCAGCCTGGGTGACAAGAGCAAAACTCTGTCTCAAAAAAAACCCCAAAAAACATATTAGCAATGCCTTGAGTATCTTTCTGCATAAATCTTTGCGTTATGATTTATTTTCATTGTATAGCATTTTTGATGTAAGAGTTATTTGGTCAAATGGATTTTCATATTTAATGTCAGATTCCTTTTAAGAAAAATCATATATCCAGTGGGTATCCATCTCAATGTATCATCCCCAACATTGAGTATATCTTTTTTTTTTTTTAATTTTGAGAAGGAGTCTCACTCTGTCGCCCAGGCTCAAGTGCAGTGATGCAGTCTCAGCTCACTGCAACCTCCGCCTCCTGTGTTCAAGTGATTCTCCTGCCTCAGCCTTTGGAGTAGGTGGGATTACAGGCACACGCCACCACTGCCGGCTAATTTTTGTATTTTTATTAGAGACAAGGTTTCAGCATCTGGCTGGGCTGGTCTCAAACTCCTGACCCCAGGTGATCGCCCACCTCGGCCTCCCAAGTGCTGGGATTACAGACGTGAGCCAGTGTACCCGGCCAAGTATATCTTTTTTAAAAATTGTCTTCTGGACTAGGTGTGGTTGCTCATGCCTATAATCCCAGTACTTTGGGAGACCAAGGCAGGCGGATCACCTGAAGTCAGGAGTTTGAGACAAGTCTGGCCAACATGGTGAAACCTCTCTCTACTAAAAATGCAAAAATTCACTGGGCATGGTGCTGGGCACTTTTAATCCCAGCTACTGGGAAAGTTGAGGCAGGAGAATTGCTTGAACCCAGGAGGTAGAGGTTGCAGTGAGCCGAGAGTGTGTCGCTGTACTTGAGCCTGGGCGACAGATCAAGACCCTGTCTCCAAAAAAAAAATTGTCGTCTGGATAGGTTAAGTATGATATTATTATTTTATATATTATTTTAATTTAATTTTTATTTTTTGAGACAGAGTCTCAGTGTGTCACCCAGACTGGAGTACAGTGGTGATCATAGTTCATTACGTCCTCAACCTCTAGGCTCAAGTGATTCTCCATGCCTCAGCCTCCTGATTAGCTGGGACAACAGGCATGCAACACCACATCCAGCTGATTTTTTATATTTTTAGTAGAAATGGGATCTCTCTATGTTGCCCAGGCAGATCTCTAACTCCTGGGCTCAAGCAGTCTGCTCACCTTGGCCTCCTAAAGTGCTGGGATTACAGACACCGCACCCAGCCAATGTCATTTTGGATTATATTCCTAATATTTTGGGTCTTCTCTGTGTTACTACTTTTACTTTCTCTCCCTCTCTCTTTCTCTCTTTTTTTGTTTTTTGAGACAGAATCTTGCTCTGTCACCCAGGCTGCAGTGCAGTGACATGATCACAGCTCACTGTAACTGAACTCCTGGGTTCAAGTGATCCTCCTGACTCAGACTCCCAAGTAACTAGGACTAGACAGCACTCCTGGCTGATGTTTAAAAATTTTGGTAGAAACGGGATTTTGCTGTGTTGCCCAGCCTGGTCGGGTTTTTTTTGTTTTTTTGGTTTTTTTTTTGAGATGGAGTCTCACTCAGTCGCCCAGGCTGGAGTGCAATGGCGTGATCTCTGCTCACTGCAAGCTCTGCCTCCCAGGTTCACGCCATTCTCCTGCCTCAGCCTCCCGAGTAGCTGGGACTACAGGCGCCCACCACCACGCCTGGCTCTTTTTTTGTATTTCTAGTAGAGACGGGGTTTCACTGTGTTAACCAGGATGGTCTCGATCTCCTGACCTTGTGATCCTCCTGTCTTGGCCTCCCGTAGTGCTGGGATTACAGGTGTGAGCCACCGTGCCCGGCCAACCCAGCCTGGTCTTGAACTCTGGGCCTCAAGCAGTCCTCCTGCTTTGGCCTCCTAAATTGCTGGGGTTATAGACATTAGCCAACATACCTGGTCTCTTTTTTGAGGTGTCCTTTGCCTACGTATTTTTTGCAATTTTAGTGTTTTTCTTATTAATTTGAGGTCTTAACTAAATCTCTCCAAGATACTTTTTTTTCTCTCTCTCTTTTTTGAGATGGAGTCTTGCTATGTCGGCCAGGCTGGAGTACAGTGGCATGATCTCGGCTGACTGCAATTTCCACCTCCTGGGTTCAAGCAGTTCTCCTGCCTCAGCCTCCCAAGTAGCTGGGATTACAAGTGTGCGCCACCACGCCCGGCTAACTGTTTTGTGTTTTTAGTAGAGTTGGAGTTTCACCGTGTGGGCCAGGCTGGTTTCAAACTCCTGACCTCAAGTGATCTGCCCACCTTGGCCTCCCAAAGTGCTGGGATTACAGGCGTGAGCCACCGCGCCTGGCCATACTACTTTTTTTTTAGTTTTTTGTAGACAGAATCTTGCTTTCTCACCCAGGCTAGAGTACATTGGTGCAATCACAGCTTATTGTAGCCTCGAACTCCTGGACTCATATGATTCTCTTGCTTCGGCCTCCCAAGTATCCAGGAATATAGGCAAGCACCATCACACCTAGCTAATTTATAAATTTTTTTGTGGAGATGCTGTCTCACTATTTTGCCCAGTCTGGTTTCCAAAGCTCAGGCAATCCTCTCACCTCAGCTCCTCAAAATGTGGGGATTACAGGCATGAGTCACTGAACACAGCCCCAAATTTAAGGGATTGAATTCATTGATTCATTTTTCTCTCAATTTTTAAATACTACGATTTTATTTTTTTCCTTTATTTTTTTTGAGACGGAATCTTGCTCTTTTCACCCAGGCTGGAGTGCAGTGCCACTGTCTTGGCTCACTGCAACCTCCGCCTCCCAGGTTCAAGTAATTCTCATGCCTCAGGCTCCCTGAGTAGTTGGAATTACAGGTGCATGCCACCACGCCCAGGTAATTTTTGTATTTTTAGCAGAGTTAGGGTTTCACCATGTTGGCCAAGCTTGTCTTGAACTCCTGACCTCAAGTAGCTAGGATTATAGGCACGTGCCACCCATGCCCAACTAATTTTTGTATTTTTTTTTTTTTTTTTGAGACGGAGTCTTGCTCTGCCACCCAGGCTGGAGTGCAGTGGCCGGATCTCAGCTCACTGCAAGCTCCGCCTCCCGGGTTTATGCCATTCTCCTGCCTCAGCCTCCCGAGTAGCTGGGACTACAGGCGCCCGCCTCGTCGCCCGGCTAGTTTTTTGTATTTTTAAGTAGAGACAGGGTTTCACCGTATTAGCCAGGATGGTCTCGATCTCCTGACCTCGTGATCCGCCCGTCTCGGCCTCCCAAAGTGCTGGGATTACAGGCTTGAGCCACCGCACCCGGCCTGTTTTTGTATTTTTTTTTTAGTCAAAATGGGGTTTCACCATGTTGGGCAGGCTGGTGTTGAACTCATGACCTCAAGTGACCCGCCCTCCTCGGCCTCCCAAAGTGCTGGAATTACAGGCATCTGCCACCGTGCCCAGCCACAGAAGATTAATTCAAATGTTAGCTCTGTTACTTATTATTAGGAAGGGCTAATTATTCAACTACTCTTAGTTTCAGTTTCTTCATCTGTAAAATGCAAGGGTTTTTTCTAGACAGCCTATGGTCAACTCCAAAATTATATTAGGATTGAGGCATTGTTACTTCAGCATTCTTTTTTTTTCTTGTTTTTAATTTTTTTTCGTCTCATGTAGGTGCCTTTTACCTTGTATTTGAGTATATGGACCATGACTTAATGGGACTGCTAGAATCTGGTTTGGTGCACTTTTCTGAAGACCATATCAAGTCGTTCATGAAACAGCTAATGGAAGGATTGGATTACTGTCACAAAAAGAATTTCCTGCATCGGGATATTAAGTGTTCTAACATTTTGCTGAATAACAGGTAACATAGTAACCAAATAAGATTAATCTCTTTTCTCTTCTCCTCTGACCTTTTTAGTTTCAAATGGTTAATTGGTATTATAATTAGACCTAATAGTGCAGTATTCACACACACATTGAGTTTTTAGTGATATTCCCTATGTTCAGTGTGGGAGAAACATGCCTGCTCCTTCAGCTGTTCTTGAGCCTTTCTCGGTTACCAGCTTTCTGAGTAAACATTGATGTGCAGTTGGTGATTGGCCTTTTCTGCCCAGTACTTACTCATAGATTTTAATAGTGTAAACAAGCAGGAATCTGGTGATGAACAGGTGTTAATTCATCAGAAGTTTTTTATCATCTGCTTTCTTCTTTTCTGTTTATTTACCTATACTGCATTGGTAATATCAGAGGTATTATGCACAGTAGGTTTTTTTTTTTTTTTAAGACGGAGTTTCACTCTTGTTGTCCAGGCTGGAGTGTAGTGGCGTGATCTCAGCTCACTGCAACCTCCACTTCGCAGGTTCAAGTGATTCTCCTGCCTCAGCCTCCCGAGTAGCTGGGATTACAGGCACCCGGCACCATGCTCAGCTAATTTTTGTATTTTTAGTAGAGATGGGGTTTCACTATATTGGCCAGGCTGGTCTTGAACTCCTGACCTCGTGATCCACCCGCCTTGGCCTCCTAAAGTGCTGGGATTACAGGTGTGAGCCACTGCGCCCGGCACACTAGTTTTTTGTTTTGTTTTGTTTTTGAGACAGAGTCTCGCTCTGTCGCCCAGGCTGGAGTGCAGTGGCGTGGTCTCAGCTCACCGCAAGCTCTGTCTCCCGGGTTCATGCCATTCTCCTGCCTCAGCCTCCCGAGTAGCTGGGATTACAGGCACCCGCCGCCACACCCAGCTGATTTTTTGTATTTTTAGTAGAGACAGGGTTTCACCGTGTTAGCCAGGATGGTCTTGATCTCCTGACCTTGTGATCCGCCCACCTCGGCCTCCCAAAGTGCTGGGATTACAGGTGTGAGCCACTGCCTCTGGCCCTGGCACACTAGTTTTTTTAACAGCCCTACTTGCTGAGGAATAAAGAACAAATCTGGTACCATTTAAATCGGGCAAGTATTTAGTTCTTTAGGTAATTAGGTTGGTTACCTCTGTTTTTGTCTGATTGACTCATTGTTTTAAACATTTCGGTTCAGTTTTATCTGGCAGACATTATATAGGAAAAAGGAAAGATTATGACATATTTCCTCTCTTTATGGTGTAGAATAACCAATCTTGCATGGTTTCCTGGGACTTTCCAGATTTTAGTTCTAAAAGGCTCACATGAGACGATTGAACACTGGAACTCAGAACTTTTGCAGGAGAAATAAATTCCTCAGTTCAGTAAACTTTTATTAAGCTCAATTTTTTTTTCCCTTTGAATTTGAGAGTATCTGGAAAGATGTAGCCTTGAGGAATGAATAAGAATTTATCTGGCCGGGCGCGGTGGCTCAAGCCTGTAATCCCAGCACTTTGGGAGGCCGAGATGGGCAGATCACGAGGTCAGGAGATCGAGACCATCCTGGCTAACACGGTGAAACCCCATCTCTACTAAAAATACAAAAACGAGCCGGGCGAGGTGGCGGGCGCCTGTAGTCCCAGCTACTCAGGAGGCTGAGGCAGAAGAATGGCGTAAACCCGGGAGGCAGAGCTTGCAGTGAGCTGAGATCTGGCCACTGCACTCCAGTCCGGGCGACAGAGCGAGACTCCGCCTCAAAAAAAAAAAAAAAAAAAAGAATTTATCTGAAAAACTGATAGTGGGTGATCAAATTTCTAGGCAGAAGAAGCTGCATGCCACAAAAGCACATAAACATGAAAATAACAGGTTATGTCTGGAAACCTGTAAACAGGTCAGTATTTCTAGAGCAAGAAGAGGGAAGCACATAACGGCCAAGAGATGAAGCTGGATAGTTACATGGAGCGCATTTATGGATCTTGTATGCCCCACTTAGGAACTTAAACTTTATCTGTATTTGACAAGGATCAGCATAACTTGAACCCAGGAGGTGGAGGTTGCAGTGAGGTGAGATCAGTCCAGCCTGGGCGACAGAGCGAGACTCCATCTCAAAAAAAGAAATAATCTTAGACTGAGTCTAATCACTCTGTCGCCCAGGCTGGAGTTCAATGGCAGGATCTCACTGCAACCTCCAACTCCTAGATTCAGGCGATGCTCCTGCCTCAGCCTCCTGAGTAGCTGGGATTACAGGTGTCCGCCACCATGCCCAGCTAATTTTTCTTTTTTTAGTAGAGATGGGGTTTCACCATATTGGCCAGGCTGGTCTTGAACTCCTGACCTCAAGTATCTGCCCGCCTTGGCCTCCCAAAGTGCTGGTATTATAGGCGTGAGCCACTGCGTCCGGCCAAAAGAGTATTTATGTTGCTTTCTCTGACTCATAATTCCTAGTAAAGTTGGAGGTTGGTGACTCTCCATCTATAGTAAATAATGCATTAAGAACTTCTGGCCTATAGTATAGTATACTTTCTGCTGTTCCCTTTACTCCTCCATGAGGAGATGTCTCAAAGCAGGGAATAATTGCAGCTCCATTTGGTGTCCTTTCTGGTGGGTAAGGCCCCTTTTGCTTCCTGACTTTCCAGAGTCAGAAAGCTGATGAGGTCCCAGACTAAATTGAATTTCCTCCTCAGGTTGCTAAGCAGGATACAGGAATCCCATGGTCTAGCCTGATCCATCCAGCCTCTTCCCTTACCCACTTAGCTGTGTCTACTCAGACCTCTGGGTGAGACGGCCTGGAGAAAACGGTGAAGGGTTGTCAGCTGGGCAAGGAAGAGAGAGAACAGTTGGCAAGAGGTAGAGAGAAGAACAGAGTTGGATTCCTTGATGTTCATTATATTTTAATTACAAAGTATAAATGAGACCAAATCATTTTATATAGAAGAGAGACGCAGTCAGTCTTCTGTTTTGGAAAGGTTGCCAAATTATCACTTTATGCTCATAAACTGGAGGCAGAGAGACCCTCTAAGAACTTTGTAAGAAATGGTCAGTGCTTGAAATAACCCAGACACTACTAGTAGGATGGACTCAGTAGATCTGTAGACTTTCATTGAATGAGTGAATGGTAGATAGTGAATTAGAGAAAGTAAGATCACTCAGAGGTTTCTGACTTGAAAAACTATCTAGATGGGTGGCACTACTAGCCAATACAAGGAAGACAGAAGAGTAGGATGGATGGGGTAACAGGCAAATCTCTTTTGGATATGTCTTTTATATATCCAGGGTAGTGATATTTAATAGCACATGGTCATTTGGGAATTCCAAACTACCAGTACAGATTTGGTAGTTACCAAGCATAGAAAATATATCAGAAATGTCACCCAAGAGAAATTGTCAGAGAGATAGGAAGAAAATAAGGAAAATAGGGCCGGGCGCGGTGGCTCAAGCCTGTAATCCCAGCACTTTGGGAGGCCGAGACGGGCGGATCACGAGGTCAGGAGATCGAGACCATCCTGGCTAACACAGTGAAACCCCGTCTCTACTAAAAAATACAAAAAAACTAGCCGGGCAAGGTGGCGGGCGCCTGTAGTCCCAGCTAATCGGGAGGCTGAGGCAGGAGAATGGCGTAAACCCGGGAGGCGGAGCTTGCAGTGAGCTGAGATCTGGCCACTGCACTCCAGCCTGGGCAACAGAGCCAGACTCCGTCTCAAAAAAAAAAAAAAAAAAAAAAGAAAATAAGGAAAATATGAATGCAAGATAGGCAAGTTTAAGAAGGGAGTGATCATTGATGTCAGATGATGCAGGCAAATTATAAGAGAATCTGAAAATTAAAAGGTCAGTAGTGATATTAGTATGGAGTAAGGGGATGAGTAGCACAATTAATGGGAAGGTAGTGATGGGGGTATCTTTAATTTTTAATTTTAAGGATGGCAGATATTTGAATATATTTAAATGCTAAGGGAAGGCCAATGTGGTGGCTCACATGTGAAATCTTAACACTTTGGGAGGCTGAACTGGGCAGGTCACTTGATGCTAGGAGTTCGAGACCAGCCTGGCCAACATAGCAAAACTCTGTCTCTACTAAAAGTACAAAAATTAGCTGAGCTTGGTGTTGCATGCCTCTAATCCCGTCCCAGGCCCAGGAGGCCAAGGCATGAGAATTGCTTGAACCTGGGACGCAGAGATTGCACCACTGCACTCCAGCCTGGGTGACAGAGCAAGACCCTGTCTCAAAAAAAAAAAAAAAAAAGTGCTAAGGAGGGAGAAAATCTATACAAAGGGAGCAGTTAAAGATTTGGGGGATGGGCACAGTGGCTCACGCCTGTAATCCCAGCACTTTGGGAGGCCGAGGTGGGCGGATCACGAGATCAGGAAATCGAGATCATCTTGCCCAACATGGTAAAGCCCTGTCTCTACTAAAATACAAAAAATTAGCTGGGTGTGGTGGCACGTGACTGTAATCCCAGCTACTTGGGAGGCTGAGGCAGGAGAATCACTTGAACCTGGGAGACGGAGGTTGCAGTGAGTTGAGATCGCGCCACTGCACTCTAGCCTGGCAACAGAGCAAGACTCTGTCTCGGAAAAAAAAAAAGGCCGGGTGTGGTGGCTCACGCCTGTAATCCCAGCACTTTGGGAGGCCGAGGCGGGCGGATCATGAGGTCAAGAGATCGAGACCATCCTGGCCAATATGGTGAAACCCCGTCACTACTGAAAATACAAAAACTAACTGGATATGGAGGCACATGCCTGTAGTCCCAGCTACTCAGGAGGTTGAGGCAGGAGAATCGTTTGAACCCAGGAGGCGGAGGTTGCAGTGAGCTGAGATCGCGCCACGGCACTCCACCCTGGTGACAGAGCGAGATTCCGTCTCAAAAAAAATTAAAAAATAAAAAATAAAAAAGATTTGGCAAAGAACCAAAATAATTTAAAGGAGCAAGGTTCTAGAATAGATGGGATTGAGCCCACAGGTGGAGGGATTGATTATCCTTGGTCAAGAAAAGAGATGGACATACTTTTTATGTGTTGTTGAACCTTGAACAACGTGGGTTTCAACTGTGGCATGTCCACTTATACACAGATTTTTATCCAACCAAAGACGAATAAAAAACAATGTTTGCAGTATATGAAACTTGCGTATATGGAGTACCAGTGTTTCATATATGCTGGTTCTGTAAAGCCTACTGCAGGACTTGAGTTTGCTTGAATTTTGGTATATATGGGAGTCTTGGAACCAATCCCATAGATATACTGAGGGATAACTGTAATTAAAAGGAAAGAGGAAAGTAAGATTATAGATGGAAGTAAGTTTACTGGAAAAAGGTAGGATGTTAAGTACCTCTCACCTAATGACTTTAATTTTTTCACTGAAGAAGGTCATTTATTAAGTAAGTGTAAGAGAGTAGGGGATGGATTAGAGCATTAAGGAGAATGCCAAAGGTCTCTAATGACAGCCTTACTGAATGGAAGTTGCGGATTACAGGCAAGTAAAAGGACTAATCAGTAGCATTCAGGAATTAACAGAGGAAAATCACACATTTTGCAGTGGCACCATACAATATGATTTTATAATTTTTTATTTTTATTTTTTTTGAGATGGAGTCTCACTCTGTCACCCAGGCTGGAGTGCAGTGGCACTGTCTCGGTTCAATGCAACCTCTGCCTCCCGGGTTCAAGCAGTTCTCCTGCCTCTGCCTCCCGAGTAGTTGGGACTACAGGCGCATGCCACCACACCTGGCTAATTTTTGTATTTTTAGAGATGGGGTTTCACCATCTTGGCCAGGCTAGGTCTCAAACCTCTGACCTCAAGTGATCCACCCACCTCAGCCTCCTAAAGTGCTAGAATTACAGGTGTGAGCCACCACGCCCAGCCAATTATGTGATTTTTATTCTTCGCACTTGTGTTCAGCTCTCTAGGTAGAGCGGAAAAGGCAGATTTTCTAATGATCCAGAATTAGGGATTTATGGATTAGCTACATCACAAGCTAAGGGAACCAGGAAGACAGTAGTTTGGTTAATTAACCAAGGGATCCAGGCAGGCAAGGGAAGGAAGTATTATGTGAGAGAGGGCTGAACTGGGAGGGACTAGAGGCACTGTGTACTTGAAGGTCTTGTCAAAAGGCAAAAATGTTAAACCATGGTCTCAGAAAGAATTCTCCACATATTTCTGTATTCATCTTATTCCTTTGAGACAGGACATAAACACTATGATGGCACTTCTTTTGTATTTTATTTTATTTCATTTATTTATATATTTTTTATTTTATTTTTTGAGATGGAGTCTCGCCGTGTCACCTAGGCTGGAGTGCAGTGGCACAATCTCGGCTCACTGCAACCTCGGCCTCCCACGTTCAAGCGATTCTCCCGCCTCAGCCTCCCAAGTGGCTAGGACTATAGGTGTCCGCCGCCACGCCCATCTGATGTTTGTATTTTTAGTAGAGACGGGGTTTCACCTGGTTTCACCAGGCTGGTTTCAAACTCCTGACTTAAATGATCCGCCTGCCTTGGTCTCCCAAAGTGTGGGGACTACAGGCGTGAGCCACTGCACCCAGCCTGTTCTATTTTATATTGCAAAAAGTTACCAATACTTCCACATTTCATACTGAGTCACCTTAATGGTTTAGTTGGAAGGAAAAGCAGGAGTCAGTAAAAGTGCTATCAGCGGCCTGGCTTGGTGGCTCATGCCTGTAATCCCAGCACTTTGGGAGGCCAAGGCAGGTGGATCACCTGTGGTAGGGAGTTCAAGACCAGCCTGACCAACATGGAGAAACGCCATCTCTACTAAAAATACAAAATTAGCCATGAGTGGTGGTGCATGCCTATAATCCCAGGCACTCGGGAGGCAGAGGTTGCAAGTGAGCCGAGATAGCGCCATTGCACTCCAGCCTGGGTAACAAGAGTGAAACTCAATCTTTTTGAAAAAGAAAAAAGTGCTATCAACAGGTTCTATAGCAGACTAAATTCATTTAATAAACATTTATTTAGTACCTAGTATGAGCCAGGCAGGAAATATGTTAGATGCTGGTGATATTCAGGTCTACCCTGATTTCTGTAACTATATATCCATTTCTATTTTAACTTTCAGTCATTCTGTGTGCCTTGAATCTTGAATCGTCTCAGGCTTTCAGAGTAAGGATACCAAGTAATTTGAGGATCATCTTTGTCTCAATATAAGTTAACTATTTCTTTCTGCTTTTCTCACAATTTGCTTATAAATTGAACTTAACGTAATGGTGTTTGGGGCAAATGGATAAGGTACCTTTAACTTGACTAGGAATAAGCATTGATTTAATGTAGAAGTTTGTTGCTGGTAGTTACCTTGTTTTAATATTGTCCCATGTTCATATTTTGGGGAGCACCTCTTGGCCTTTTTTCTGTACTACATATTCAGTATCCCCTGTACTTGAGATGAAAATTCTTTTGGATTTCAGATTTTTTTAGATTTTGGAATATTTACATTATATTTACTGGTTCTGAACATCCCAAATCTGAAATGTTCCAGTGAGTATATCCTTTGAGTATCATGTTGGCACTCAAAAAGTTTCAGATTTTGCTTCAGACAGAGACGGGGGGAAAAGGTTCTGAAAAATTTTGGATTTCAGATTTTTGGATTTGGATGCGCAATCTGTATCTCATTTTTTTGCCTGATCTGAGCTATTAGACACCTACACTGGCTTCCTGTAAGAGAGCGAGCTGGCTTTTCTTGCCCTAAGAGGTAGCAAGGCTGTAAATATGACTAAAGAGGTTACAGGAATTTAGATAATGATCATAATCCAAAGTAGTCAATAAATAGTTATTGGGTTTTTTTGCATTGTCCACCCCCTCCAATGAATAAATAGTTTTAAAATAGATTCCCAACATTTTGCCTTGCAGTTTTCAAAATTATTCCTTCATGCAGGAGGAGAGAGAGCATCAGGAAAAATAACTAATGCTTGTTGGGCTTAATACTTTGGTGATGGGTCAAGAGGTGCAGCACACCACCATGGCACACATTTACCTGTGTAACAAACCTGCACATGTACCCTGGAACTTAAAAAAAACAAAATTCCTTTATATCACTGTCAAGGATAGAATATTGAGCAGAGGCCAGTCATGGTGGCCCATGCCTATACTTCCAGCCCTTTGGGAGGCTGAGGAGGGAGGATCACTTGAGCACAGGAATTTAAGACCAGTCTGGGCAACACAGGGGAACTCTGTCTCTACAAAAAAATAAAATAATTAGCTGAGCATATTGGTGCATGCCTGTAGTCCCAGCTACTTGGGAGGCTGAGGCTAGAGAATCACTTGAACCCGGGAGATCATCAAGGCTGCAGTGAGCCACGGTTGCACCACTGCACTCCAGCCTGGGTGATAGAGTGAGACTCTGTCTCCAAAAAAAAAAAAAAAGAAACATTACTGAGCAGAGTGAAACATGGTTGGGATCTCCTTGAAGTGATTCTCAAAGCCTGATTCTCAGGCCAGCTGCATTGGCATCACATATGGGCCTGCTAGAAATGCAGATTCATGAGCCACGTTCTACTGAGTCAGCATCTCTAAGAATGGGGCCCAGGAAACTGGGTTTCTTTGCTTGTTTTTTCAGAGATAGGGTCTTGCTCTGTTGCCTAGGCTAGAGTACAGTGGCCTCCCAAAGTTCTGGGATTACAGGTGTGAGCCACCATGCCCAGTCTGTTTGCCCTCTTAAATCTTTCTCAGTCTAGAACAGCTCATTTCTTTTTTTCCCAACAATAAGTATTTAATCTAGCAGGTTCTAGGTACTGTAGTTTACCATGAAATAAACTTAGCTAAGGAGTCAAATTCAGAAAATGTAATAGTAGTTTTTTTTTTTTTTTTAAAGCCTACAGCATTATAATTGAACTAGTCAAAAAAGGTTTTTGTTTTTTTTTTTTCTTTTTCTTTTTTTTTTTTTTTTTGAGACGGAGTCTCGCTCTGTTGCCCAGGCAGGAGTGCAGTGGCCGGATCTCAGCTCACTGCAAGCTCCGCCTCCCGGGTTCACGCCATTCTCCTGCCTCAGCCTCCCTAGTAGCTGGGACTACAGGCACCCGCCACCTCGCCCGGCTAGTTTTTTGTATTTTTTAGTAGAGACGGGGTTTCGCCGGGTTAGCCCGGACGGTCTCGATCTCCTGACCTCATGATCCGCCCGTCTCGGCCTCCCAAAGTGCTGGGATTACAGGCGTGAGCCACCGCGCCCGGCCCAAAAAAGGTTTAATTAGGGGGATTGAGTGTTAAGAGCAGAAGTAATCATGAACTGAGTAATGTATGAAATTTTTTTTTTTTTTTTTTTTTTTTGAGGCGGAGTCTCGCTCTGCCGCCCAGGCTGGAGTGCAGTGGCCGGATCTCAGCTCACTGCAAGCTCCGCCTCCCGGGTTCACGCCATTCTCCTGCCTCAGCCTCCCAAGTAGCTGGGACTACAGGCGCCCGCCATCTCGCCCGGCTAGTTTTTTTTTTGTATTTTTTAGTAGAGACGGGGTTTCACCATGTTAGCCAGGATGGTCTCGATCTGCTGACCTCGTGATCCGCCTGTCTCGGCCTCCCAAAGTGCTGGGATTACAGGCTTGAGCCACCGCGCCCGGCCAATTTTTTTTTTTTTTGAGACGGAGTCTCACTCTGTCCTCCGGGCTGGAGTGCAGTGGCTGGATCTCAGCTCACTGCAAGCTCCGCCTCCTGGGTTTACGCTATTCTCCTGCCTCAGCCTCCCGAGTAACTGGAACTACAGGCGCCTGCCACATCGCCTGGCTAGTTTTTTTGTATTTTTTTTAGTAGAGACGGGGTTTCACCGTGTTAGCCAGGATGGTCTCGATCTCCTGACCTCGTGATCCACCCGTCTCGGCCTCCCAAAGTGCTGGGATTACAGGCTTGAGCCACCGCGCCCGGCCTGTATGAAATTTTTTAAAAAGAAAGAAAAGAGTAGAACGAAGAGAGCAGAAGTTAAAGTTTATTTTTGTAATTCCTTTAGGCTCCTAACTTGGTGCATGACTTTTCAGGTGTATTTTGGAGGTCACTACTATTGCTTATGAAAATAATTGTTTTTTGTTTTACAGTGGGCAAATCAAACTAGCAGATTTTGGACTTGCTCGGCTCTATAACTCTGAAGAGAGGTAAGGCATTAATAAAATTACATATGGGAAATAAAGTTTGTTTTTTTGAGGCAGGGTCTTACTCTGTTGCTCAGGCTGGAGTGCATGGCTTGATCTCAGCTCACTGCAGCCTCAACCTCTGTGGGCTCAGCTGATTCTCCCACCCTAATCTCCCAAGTAGCTGGGACCATAGGTGGGTACCATCACACCTGGCTAATTTTTGTATTTTTAGTAGAGACAGGGTTTTCCTATGTTGCCCAGGGTAGTATTGAACTCCTGGGCTCAAGCTATCTACCTGCCTCAGCCTCCCAAAGTGCTGGGATTATAGACATGAGCCACCGCAACCAGCCAATAATTTTTTTTTTTTTGAGACAGAGTCTTGCTTAGTCGCCCAGACCAGAGTGCAGTGGTGCAATCTCGGCTCACTGCAAGCTCTGCCTCCCGGGTTCAAGCCATTCTCCTGCCTCAGCCTCCCGAGTAGCTGGGACTACAGGCGCCCGCCACCATGCCTGGCTAATTTTTTGTGTTTTTAGAAGAGAAAGGGTTTCACCATGTTAGCCAGGATGGTCTCGATCTCCTGACCTCATGATCTACCCACCTTGGCCTCCCAAAGTGCTGGGATTACAGGCGTGAGCCACTGTGCCCGGCCTTTTCTTTTTGTTTTTTTTTTTTTTTTTGAGACAGAGTCTCACTCTGTCACCTGGGCTGGAGTGCAGTGGCGTGATCTCCACTCGCTGCAACCTCCACCTCTCAGGTTCAAGCAATTCTCCTGTCTCAGCCTCCCGAGTAGCTGGGATTACAGGTGCCCGCCACTATTCCCAGCTAATTTTTGTATTTTTAGTAGAGACAGGGTTTCACCATGTTGGCCAGGCTGGTCTCAAACTCCTGACCTCGTGATTCATCTGCCTCGGCTTCTCAAAGTGCTGGGATTACAGGCATGAGCCACTGCACCCAGCTAAGAATCTTTTTTATTCCTGGATATTCTAGTATTCTGCAAGTTGCAGCAACTGTTAGAGTTCCCTAATTATCTGCAAGCGTTGTCACTTAGATTTTAGGCAGCAAATTTTATCTAAATTCTTGAATCGTCCCTTGGCTGGAATAAATAAAGTAGAATGGAAGTTATTTATTTCTCTCTCTTTTCTCTTCTCTTCCTTTTTCTTTTTCTTTCCCGGAGATTTGCACTTGTTGCCCAGGCTGGAGTGTAATGGCACGATCTTGGCTCACTGAAACCTCTGCTTCCCAGGTTCAAGCAATTCCCCTTCCTCAGCCTCCGAACTAACTGGGATTACAGGCATGCACCACCACGCCTGGCTAATTTTGTATTTTTAGTGGAGATGGGTTTTCTCCTTGTTGGTCACGCTGCTCTCGAATTCCCAACCTTAGGTGTTCCACCCCACTCGGCCTCCCAAAGTGCTGGGATGACAGGTGTGAGCCACCGCGCCTTGCCTTTTTCCTTTTCTTTTAATAGGCCAGGCGCGGTGGCTCACACCTGTCATCCCAGCACTTTGGGAGGCCCAGGTGGGTGGATCACCTGAGGTCAGGAGATCAAGACCATCCTGGCTAACAGGGTGAAATCCCATCTCTACTAAAAATACAAAAAATGAGCCAGGTATGGTGGTGGGTGCCTGTAGTCCCAGCTACTCAGGAGGCTGAGGCAGGAGAATGGCATGAACCTGGGAGGCAGAGCTTGCAATAAGCCGAGATGGTACCACTGTACTCCAGCCTGGGGGACAGAGCAAGACTTCGTCTCAAAAAAAAAAAAAAAAAAAATAGAGGTGAGATCTTGCAGTGTTGACCAGGCTGGTCTTGAACTGGCTTCAAATTATTCTCCCCTATAGGCCTCCCAAAGTGCTGGGATTACAGGCATGAGCCACCATGCTAGGCCTGGAAGTTACTTCTTTTTTTTTTTTTTTGAGACGGAGTCTTCCTCTGTCATCCAGGCTGGAGTGCAGTGGTGTGATCTCAGCTCACTGCAAGCTCTGCCTCCCGGGTTCACGCCATTCTCCTGCCTCAGCCTCCCAAGTAACTGGGACTACAGGTGACCGCCACTGCACCCGGCTAGTTTTTTTGTATTTTTAGTAGAGACAGGGTTTCACCGTGGTCTCGATCTCCTGACCTTGTGATCCACCCACCTCGGCCTCCCAAAGTGCTGGGATTACAGGTGTGAGCCACCACACCCAGCCTGGAAGTTATTTCTTCATCTCCCACTTCTGACCAGTTTACTTTTGGAGTGTTAGGTTGCTATGGATTTGTTTTTCAGTCTCATCTTCATTTGGCACCTATTTCTATTTGCATTTAGTTATATGAATATTTTTCATCAGAAACCATTGTAAGTTTATGTCATGGTTGTTTTTTATATTTCAGTCGCCCTTACACAAACAAAGTCATTACTCTGTGGTACCGACCTCCAGAACTACTGCTAGGAGAGGAACGTTACACACCAGCCATAGATGTTTGGAGCTGTGGGTAAGGTTCTGTTAAGTTTTTCTCTTGTCTAGTTTTTCTCTTGTCTGTAACTTACGTATTGTTGACTTGTACTTTGTTTTCTCTGTACACTGGCTTTTTAGAGCTCTTATGGCGATAAACTTTTGGCCAGATTTCTGGGGAATCTGTTGAATATTTCTTAATGTCAGAGACACTTTTTTTAAAAAACAGATTTCTTCTTTTTTTTGTTTAAACTTTGTTTGAATTGATATCTTATTTGGAAATAAGATATCCAATAAGGTTCATAGATTGCAATTTATTACATCAAATCTTTTAATTTTACATTCCCCTTCTATGTTACCTAATTTTGATTTCACTTGTCCTATACAGCCTTTTGTAGTCTGGATTTCAGAGATTGTATCCTTGTGATGATACATATATATTTTAGCATGATTTTTTATCTTTTTTTTTTTTTTTTTTTTTGAGAAGGAGTCTCACTCTCTTGCCCAGGCTGGAGTGCAGTGGTGCGATCTCCACTCACTGCAAGCTCCACCACCTCCTGGGTTCACGCCATTCTCCCACCTCAGCCTCCCTAGAAGTTGGGACTACAGGCGCCTGCCACCACGCCCGGCTAATTTTTTTGTATTTTTAGTAGAGATGGGGTTTCACCGTATTCGCCAGGATGGTCTCGATCTCCTGACCTCGTGATCTGCCCGCTTCGGCCTCCCAAAGTGCTGGGATTACAGGCGTGAGCCACTGCGCCCAGCTGATTTTTTATCTTTTTATTGTTTGAGACCGAGTCTTTCTATGTTGCCTATTCTCGAGTCCAGTGGCTGTTCATAACCATCATCATAGCACGCTATATCCTTGAACTCCTGGGCTCAAGCAGTCCTCCTGCCTCAGCCTCC
This sequence comes from Trachypithecus francoisi, assembly GCF_009764315.1. Classification (NCBI taxonomy): domain Eukaryota; kingdom Metazoa; phylum Chordata; class Mammalia; order Primates; family Cercopithecidae; genus Trachypithecus; species Trachypithecus francoisi. The sequence continues at coordinate 20,781,976 of NW_022681466.1, read as the reverse complement.
TGAATAGCTGTGACTATAGGCGCATGTTGCCGTACCCAGCTTATCTTTTTTACTTTTCACAAATTGTAAATGGATTAAAGGTTGATTCCTCACCACCCACCCAGGGTCAGGGTAGTAAACCCTGAAACTACTTTACAGTTGGTTTTGAATACTTCTAATAAAAGTTGTATAATCAGTGGTACATCAGAGTTGGGAGGTGGGGAGCAGTGGGAGCCTCTGCCCAGAATACAAGCAGTAAATGAATATGTTGTCTGTGGAAGATTTTGAAACAACAGAACAAAACAATCCAGTACAAACTAGTCAGCTTTTTATTATGGCCTTGTGAGGGCAGTTCTAAATGAGCAGATTTATACACACACACCACTTTACATAATAGTAATAGTCTTTTTTGGGGATGTTATCAGTTACTTGACCATTGCCCACATCTGTTAATTCATTTGTGGTTATTTTATGATGGTCACATTCTAGTTATATCATTTCTTACTGGAATGCTTTATATCCTCCCATCTGTTTGGCTGAACTCAGGTCTAAATAATATAGAAAAGGTAGGATGAAGGTTAATTCTTTCATTTTATTTAACAGTTTTCAAAATAATGAAGTAGTTTCCTAGTATCCTTCAAAGATGACCAATGAAAAATGTTTTTGTATTTTGGTTTTATTATGAACTCGCGGATTTAAACTTATTTGATGTATTTTAATCCATTGTGGTTATTATCCTTATTCTTGTTCAAACTGTGCAGTCTTTAGCCAGTGGGAGCTTATTCAGGCTATATTTTGAGTCCTTTTGACACACCATAGGTGTTATAGTAGAAAACATCTTGTTTTTGGTTCTAAGCTTGTCCTGTTTATTTCCTGTCCCAGAACTGGAATCAGCCATTTCTCTAAGTAGTCTTAGTCCCTTTTAGTGGAAAATTATATTTAGAAACTACAGTTTGTGTGTTGGGGCATGGATGTTTTAAATGGGCCATGTTTGTTAATTGTATCTTATGTTGTATGATTTATGCCCACTCACACACTGTCCTTGACCTTTATACTTTACAGTTCTAACATATATACTTCCCAGTGGAGCAGATCACTTCTTACCATTCTTTTCCTTCCTCTAGTAATGTCAGTCTTTAAGAGGAGCACTACAGGGGTTTTATTTTAAAATTCAACAGAATGATGGAGAAAGAGCATAATTTCTGTAGTAGCCTACCCAAATCAAATAAAGCTTTAGTTAAATTTTACTGACTCAAGCTGGATGTGTTTTTGTTCTGGACTATTTGCTTTAACAGTATTAGCATTTAAATTGTCACAACCAGGCTCTAAAGTTAACGCCCCATTAAGATGCATGGGGAAAGTTCATAGCTCTGTTTGGTACTATTATTTCAGTCTGTGCAGCCTGCCACCTCAGTGCAGTAGCAAAGTGTTGATTACATAATGAAGATGTCTTCCCACCAAAGGACTGGAAACCAAAAGAAAATGAAACAGAAAAACACAATTGGAAATTAAAACTACAGAAAGTTAGACATTCTTCAAAGCCCAGTGGCTCATTGAATTAAGATTTTGTTTGAGTTTTGATGTGAACTTACTACTTTGGTGATCCATGGTAGTCTCTCTGAAGATATTTTTATGGAATTTTTTATAGAGAATTGGTATGACAGTTTAGTGTGCAAATTAGAATCGAGGAGGAACTAGAAAGACTAGTACAGCAAATTATGTTGGGAATCTGAAAACCTAGTGGGTTTTTTTTTCTTTTTTCTTTTTTAAATGTCTGATTTTACCCGCTGTGACGACAACACCGCACTTAGAACTTGATGTAGTAGTTAATGTTGAAAGCAGAATTAAATTTTACTTTTCTTTAATTTTTATAGAGTTGGGATCTCACTGTGTTGCCCAGCCTGGTCTCACACCCCTGGGCTCAAGCAGTCCTCCCACATTGGCCTCCCCAAGTGCCAGGATTACAGGCATCAGCCACTGGGCCCGGCCTAAATTTTACTTTTACTTTTCCATCTCTGAATAGGGTTTGAGAGAATGCAGGAAGTAAGAATTTATCTTTAAAGGTGTTTTAACATAATTTGTTTAAAGGTCCAAATTCTTTTTTATTTTATTTTATTTTTTTGAGACGGAGTCTCGCTCTGTTGCCCAGGCTGGAGTGCAGTGGCCGGATCTCAGCTCACTGCAAGCTCTGCCTCCCGGGTTACGCCATTCTGCTGCCTCAGCCTCCTGAGTAGCTGGGACTACAGGCGCCCGCCACCTCGCCCGGCTAGTTTTTTGTATTTTTTTAGTAGAGACGGGGTTTCACCGTGTTAGCCAGGATGGTGTCGATCTCCTGACCTCGTGATCCGCCTGTCTCGGCCTCCCAAAGTGCTGGGATTACAGGCTTGAGCCACCGTGCCCGGCCTAAAGATCCAAATTCTAATAGGAAAGTACCACTTAAAAAGCTAAGTTTGTTTTGCTTTCTCAAATTAAGTCAAACTAAAGAATTTCAAAGTGGCCGGGCGCGGTGGCTCAAGCCTGTAATCCCAGCACTTTGGGAGGCCGAGACGGACGGATCACAAGGTCAGGAGAAGGAGACCATCCTGGCTAACACGGTGAAACCCTGTCTCTACTAAAAAATACAAAAAACTAGCCGGGCGCGGTGGCAGCCGCCTGTAGTCCCAGCTACTCCGGAGGCTGAGGCAGGAGAATGGTGTAAACCCGGGAGGCAGAGCTTGCAGTGAGCTGAGATCCGGCCACTGCACTCCAGTCTGGGCGACAGAGCGAGACTCCACCTCAAAAAAAAAAAAAAAGAATTTCAAAGTAAAACTATAAATTTGATTTTGTATTTGTTTCATTTCAAAGCATAGGTCAGACAGATTCATTGACCTTTTTTTTTCTCTCCCCACTTTAAAAAAATGAAAAATTCCAGGCACATAACAAAAAGTATAGAATATTCATGTAATCTTTTTTTATTATTATTATTTCAAAGAGATGTGGTCTTGCTATGTTACCAGTCTGGTCTTTAACTCTTGGCTTCAAGTGATCCTCCTACCTAGGCCTCCCAAAGTGCTGGGATTACAGGCATGAGCTGCCATGCTCAGCCTTTATTTTAATTTATTTTGAAATAATTTCAATCTATGGAAAAGTTATAAGAATAGTACCGAAAACTTTAGTATAGCCTTATCAAATTCATTCAATAGTTAAACCTTTTTTATTGAAGTATAAACTGCATATATTTTTATATACTTTTACCTAATATATCCACCAGTAAAACCATCAACACAACCAAGATAATGATCACCCGCCAGTTTCCTTATGCTCTTTTGTAATTCCTTTCCTTTACTCATACCCTCCCATTCCCAAGCAAACCACTGTTCTGCTTTCTGTCACTATATAGATTAATTTCTATTTCTAGAATTTTATACAAATGGAATTATATAGTATATAGTCCCCCCACTCTTTTAATCAGCATAAATGAATTGAAATATATTCATGTTTTATTCACTAGATTCTACTAAAAATACAAAAAAATTAGCCGGGTGTGGTGGTGCATGCCTGTGGTCCCAGCTACTTGGAAGGCTGAGGCAGAGAATCACTTGAACCCAAGAGGCAAAGGTTACAGTGAACAGAGATTGGGCCACTGCACTCCAGCCTGTGCGACAGAGTGAGACTCTTATCTCAAAAAATAAAAATAAAAAAGTCCAACTGATCCTAGCTGATGACAGTAAATTATTTTCTTTGCAATACAGTGCCAAGAGGGCTATAGTATAGTGCATCTTCTACAGAGCAGATTAATGACAAAAACGAATACAAACTTTATAGAAACTAACTACAGAAGGCATCCTTGTTTATTTATTTATTTTTTGTTAGTATTGTTCTTTAATTTTGAGCATCCTTGTAAAATTGTCTTTAGTTATTTCCTTAATTTACAATGGCATGATGGAAAAGGACTCTTGACTCCCTTTCTCTGTTCATAGAGTGTCCTTAATAGGTGACAAAAGTTTGGTCTGCTGGCAAATTTAAATCCTTTATACTGTCTGTTTCACTGTAAGAAATATTTTCTCTTTGGAAACTCAGACACTGAAATTTGGAGCTAGTTATCTTCGTTGCAACCCGATACATTAATAATATAAAAAATTTTTGAGACACTTTAAGTACGCTCTAAGAATTTCTCTTCTGACCTCTCAATTTTACCTTTTCTAGATGTATTCTTGGGGAACTGTTCACAAAGAAGCCTATTTTTCAAGCCAATCTGGAACTGGCTCAGCTAGAACTGATCAGGTACAGCTGTACATGTGCTCTTGAGTGCCCAGGTGTGATAGGTAATCTCATCCTCCAGTTTCTAACACTTTCTAGTCATTCTGAATGAATTTATGTTTCTTATGTCCAAGTAAGTTTCTCTTTACTCAGTCAGGTTTACCATATATTTTGTCATGGGCTATGCATATAAAGAAGTTTTATTTCACCTCATTTTTAGGTCTTACCTTGCATATTTTTTATTAGCTCTTCATATAAAAGCATACCATTTTTGGGATGGCCCTTCCATTCATAGCTCAGATTAGATTAAATTTATTCAGTAAACATTTATTGAGCCTGTTATACAACAAATTACTTTTGACATTAAACTTTAGGATTCAGAGATAAAAAAAATACGTCCCTGCCTTCAAAGAATTTAGAATTTAGTAAGGTATATAGCAAGTAAATAGTTATGAAATACAACCTATAAATAGAAAATTTGGGGAAGGCCCAGGATTGGGCTGGCATTTGGGTGGATTTGTTTTTGTTTTGTTTCTTCAATAAAATTAAAGGAAAGAATATAGCAGGTTAGTGTAGTGTTTTTTGTTTTTTGTTTTTTTTAAATAGAGAGTGTCTCACTCTGTCACCAGAGTGGAGTGCAGTGGTGTAATCATAGTTCACTGCAACCTCAAACTCCTACACTCAAGTGATCCTCCCCCCTTACCCTCCTAAGTAGCTTGGACTACACCTGTAGTCCCAGCTATTTTTTCATTCATTTGTTTTGTAGAGACAGGGTCTCATTATGTTTGTTGCCTGGGCTTGAACTCCTGGGCTCAAATAGTCCTCCCACCTTGACCTCCCAAAGTGCTGGGATTACACACATGAGCCACCACACCAGCCTAATATAGACCTTTGTTTTTTTTTGAGATGGAGTCTCGCTCTGTCACCCAGGCTGGAATGCAGTGGCGTCATCTCGGCTCACTGCAAGCTCCACCTCCCGGGTTCATGCCATTCTCCTACCTCAGCCTCCTGAGTAGCTGGGACTACAGGCGCCTGCCGCCACCCCCATGTAATTTTTTTGTATTTTTAGTAGAGACAGGGTTTCACCATGTTAGCCAGGATGGTCACGATCTCCTGACCTTGTGAGCTGCCCACCTTGGCCTCCCAAAGTGCTGGGATTACAGGTGTGAGCCACCGCCCCCGGCCAATGTAGACATTTTTTAAAGGTGATATGTAACTCATTTTGTTTGTTTGTTTTTTGGTAAACTGTCAATTATCTGTCAAAATGTTCAGTCTTATATTCTCTTCTCATCTCACAGTTTACCCTATAGGGTTACTATAGGACCAACTTAGCCCTTTGTAATTAGTTTTAACCAAACAGAACAAAACTGGTAATAAAAGCCTGTATGGGGGGATCAAAACATTCCACAAATCCAAATAATGTGGATCATTTAGGATTATTATCCAAGTATGTTTTCTTTGCTCTATTATAACCAGTTCTTTCTGTTCTATTCCTTTCTGTCCTTAAAGCAGTAATGTCATATTTTCCTTTCTGCATGCCCTCTAATGTAATAAGCAAAGATTCCCCAGACCTCAGGAGGGGTAATAATTACTGCTTCTGAAACCTCCAGAATTAATGATACTGACTCACTCACTCTGTTGTTCTTGCTTTTTGCTTTGTTTTCAGCCGACTCTGTGGTAGCCCTTGTCCAGCTGTGTGGCCTGATGTTATCAAACTACCCTACTTCAACACCATGAAACCGAAGAAGCAATATAGAAGGCGTCTACGAGAAGAATTCTCTTTGTGAGTTTGGGGAAAATGTTACATCTCGTTTCTGTGTCTGGCTGGTGTTGAGACTTGACTTTTTCCTGGTCTGGGGAGTTAATGTCCTAATTTATCATGGCAACACAGTGTAGGAAAACATTTTAGTTTTGAACAGTATATGAGTTTTATCATAGCCTTTTTGTAATTTTCTCTTCTGAAGTCTTTAGACAATAGAAAACCATTTTCTTTTGAACAATATATAAATTTTCTCATAGCCTTCTTAATCTTCCCATGAGAAAAAGCGAATGGAACTGTTGCTTCATGGTTTTTTATTTGTTTGTTTGTTTTTTAAATTGAGACAGGGTCTTGCTCTGTTGTCCAGGCTGGAGTGCAGTGGCATGCTTTGGGCTCAAGCAATCCTCCCACCTTAGCCTTCTTTTTTTTTTTTTTTTTTTTTTTTGAGACAGAGTCTCACTTTGCTGCCCAGGCTGGAGTGCAGTGGTGTGAGCTCGGCTCACTGCAACCTCTACCCTCCGAGTTCAAGCGATTCTCCTGCCTCAGCCTCCCGCGTAGTTGGGATTACAGGCGCCTGCCACCATGCCCAGCTAATTTTTGTATTTTTAGTAGAGACGGGGTTTCACCATGTTGGCCAGGCTGGTCTTGAACTATGACTTTGTGATCCACCCGCCTCCGCCTTCCAAAGTGCTGGGATTATAGGCATGAGCCACCGCGCCTGGCCCCACCTTAGCCTTCTGAATAGCTGGGACCACAGGCAACTGCCACCACACCTGGCATTTTTTTTTTCCCCCCTGTAGAGATAGGGTCTCCTAATGTTGCCCAGGCTGGTCTTGAGCTCCTGGGCTCAAGTGATCTTCCTGCTTCAGCCTCCCAAAGTGCTTGGCTTAAACTATGGGAGGCTAAGGTAGGAAGATCACTGGTTGTGCTACCACGCCTGGCCATGTTTTGGTTTTGTTTTTCTTCTTACCTTTTTCCCTCTCTTTTATTTTATTTTTTTTAACTTTAATAGATGGATAGAACTGGCCATATTTTTGTGTGTGTGTTACCCAGGTTGGAGTGCAGTGACGCGATCTCGGCTCACCACAACCCTCGTCTCTCAGGTTCAAGAAATTCTCCTGCCTCAACCTTCTAAGTAGCTGGAATTACAGGCACCCGCTACCATGCACAGTTAATTTTTGTATTTTTAGTAGAAATGGCATTTCACCATGTTGGCCAGACTGGTCTTGAACTCCTGACCTCAAGTGATCTGCCTGCCTCGGCCTCCCGAAGAGCTGGAATTATAGGTGCAAGCCACCACACCTGGCCAGAACTGGTCACATTTTTACTTGTGTTATAGCACAGCATTTCTTGTTTGTTTTGGAGACGAGGTTTCGCTCTTGTTGCCCAAGCCAGAGTGCAATGGCATGATCTCGGCTCACTGCAACCTCTGCCTCCTGGGTTCAAGTGTTTCTCCTGCCTCAGCTTCCTGAGTAGTAGGGATTACAGGCATGCGCCACCACGCCCAGCTAATTTTTTGTATTTTTAATAGAAACGGGGTTTCACCATGTTACCCAGCCTGGTCTCGAACTCCTGACCTCAGATTATCCACCCGCCTGGGCCCTTCAAAGTGCGGGCATTACAGGCGTGAGCGACTGTGCCCGGCCCAGCATTTCTCTTTTTTTTAATTTTTTTGAGACGGAGTCTCACTCTGTCGCCCAGGGTGGAGTCCAGTGGTGGGATCTCAGCTCAGTGCAGGCTCTGCCTCCCAGATTCACGCCATTCTCTTGCCTCAGCCTCCTGAGTAGCTGGGACTATAGGCGCCTGCTACCATGCCCGGCTAATTTTTGGTACTTTTAGTAGAGACGGGGTTTCACCATGTTAGCCAGGATGGTCTCGATCTCCTGACCTTGTGATCCACCCACCTCAGCCTCCCAAAGTGCTGGGATTATAGGCTTGAGCCACCGCACCTGGCCCCGGCCCAGCATATGTTAAATCCTGTGTGGGAGCAAATCTGCTTGCTTGCGTTAGCCAACTTCCAACTTCCTTTCTTTGGTTTTACATGGAAATTCAAAGACTTTTTTTTTTGTTTTTTTTTTTGAGACCGTCTCACTCTGTCTAGGTGTGATCTCACTGCAACCTCCGCCTCCTGGGTCCAAGCGATTCTCAGCCCCCCGAGGAGCTAGGATTACAAGCATGCGTCACCATGCCTGGCTAATTTTTTCTATTTTTGGTAGAGATGGGGTTTCACTGTGTTGGCCAGGCTGGTCCTGAACTCCTGACCTCAAATGATCCATTCGCTTCAGCCTTCCAAAGTGCTGGGTGGGACTGTAGGCATGAGCCACCATTGCCCATCCCTTTTTTTTTTTTTTTTTTTTTTTTTTGAAAGAGATGGGCTCTTGCTCTGTTGCCCAGGCTAGAATGCAGTTGTGCAATAAGAGCTCACTGCAGCCTCAAATTCCTAGGCTCAAGTGATTCTCCATTGTCAGCCTCCCAAGTAGCTGAGACTACAGGGTGCACAGCACGGCACCCTGCTAATTAAAAATATATATGTTTGTAGAGGTGAGGTCTCAGTATGTTGCCCAGGTTGATCTCAAACTTCTGGCCTCAAGCAGTCCTCCTACCTTGGCCTCCCAAAGTGCTGGAATTACAGGTGTGAGACCCTTTCACACAAAATTTGAGAACTGTAGGGTCATTGTGAACTGTCCTTTCTGTGTTCTTTTCCATAGCATTCCTTCTGCAGCACTTGATTTATTGGACCACATGCTGACACTAGATCCTAGTAAGCGGTGCACAGCTGAACAGACCCTACAGAGCGACTTCCTTAAAGATGTTGAGCTCAGCAAAATGGCTCCTCCAGAGTAAGTGCTGGTAGCTGCGTTGTGACCCTAAACCTTCCCCTGGGCCTTAGAAGATGAGAAACTCATAAAAGAACCACAAATGCCCAATAAGACCCAAATGAAGAGGTGTCTTTGAGTATTATGATTGAGGTTTTTTTTGTTTTATCTTTGTTTTTTTCTTTATATAAATAATACATTTAGCTTTGATGCTTGTTCTAATTTGACTCACGCCTGTCTTCTTTTGTCCCTGGATCTCCATCCCAGAATATTGTTCTATAGAGCCTCTTTGAAAGTATTCCTTTTAGATTTTTGTGGGTTGGTTGGTTTGTTTATTTACTTATTTTTGAGATGGAGTCTTTCTCTGTCGCCCAGGCAGGAGTGCAGGGGCACAACTCAGCTCACTGCAACCTCTGCAGGGTTCAAGCAATTCTCGTGCCTCAGCTTCCCGAGTAGCTGGGACTATAGGCACACACCACCACACCTGGCTAATTTTTATATTTTTAGTAGAGACGGGGTTACACCATGCTGGCCTGGCTGGTCTTGAATTCCTGACCTCAGGTGATCCACCTACCTCAGCCTCCCAAAGTGTTGGGATTACAGGCGTAAGCCACTGCGCCCTGCGTGTTTTTTTCTTTTTTTTTTTTTTTTTGTTGTTGTTGTTTTGAGATGGAATCTTGTGCTCTGCCTCCTCCGCCTCCCATGTTCAAGCGATTCTCCTGCCTCAGCCTTGCAAGTAGCTAGGATTACAGGTGCCCACCACGATGCCCGGCTAATTTTTTTGTATTTTTGTTTTGTCTTGTTTTGTTTTATGAGACGGAGTTTCGCTCTTGTTGCCCAGGCTGAAGTACAGTGGCGCAATCTCGGCTCACCACAACCTCCACTTCCAAGGTCAAGTGATTCGCCTGCCTCAGCCTTCCCAAGTAGCTGGGATTGCAGGCATGCGCCACCATGCCTAGGTAATTTTGTGTTTTTAGTAGAGACAGGGTTTCTCCATGTTGATCAGGCTGGTCTCGACCTCCCGACCTCAGGTGATCCACCCGCCTCAGCCTCCCAAAGTGCTGGGATTACAGGCATGAGCCACTGTGCCCGGCCATTTTTTTGTATTTTTAGTAGAGACAGGGTTTTACCATGTTGGCCAGGCCGGTCTTGAACTCCTACCCATCTTGGCCCCTCAAAGTGCTGGGATTACAGGTGTGAGCCACCACGCCTGGCCTGTTTGTTTGTTTTGAGATGGAGTTTTACTCTTGGCATCTAGGCTTGAGTGCAGTGTGTCACGATATTGGCTTACCATAATCTCTGCCTCCTGGTTTCAAGTGATTCTCCTGCCTCAGCCTCCCAAGTAGCTGGGGTTACAGGCACCTGCCACCATGCCCAGCTAATTTTTGTATTTTTAGTAGAGACGGGGTTTCACCACGTTGGCCAGGCTGATCTTGAACTCCTGGCCTCAGGTGGTCCGCCTGCCTCGGCCTCCCAAAGTACTGGGATTATAGGTATGAGCTACCGCTCCCAGCCTTTTTTGTTTTTTTCCGAGACAGAGTGTCGCCCTGTTGCCCAGGCTGGAATGCAGTGGCATGATCTCGGCTCACTGCAACCTCCACCTGCTGGATTCAAGTGATTCTCCTGTCTCAGCCTCCTGAGTAGCTGGGATTACAGGTGCAGGCCACCACACCCAACTAATTTTTTTTGTATTTTTAGTAGAGACAGGGTTTCACCGTGTTGGCCAAGCTGGTCTGAGACTCCTGACTTCAGGTGATCTGCCTGCCTCAGCCTCCCAAAGTGTTGGGATTACAGGCATGAGCCACCATTTTTTTTTTTTCCTAATTGTAGAAATGGCGTCTCACAATGTTGCCCAGGCTGTCTCAAACTCCTGGGCTCAAGTGATTTTCCCGCCTCAGCCTTCCAAAGTCGTGGGATTACAGCCAGGAGACACCACGCTTGGCCTCCTTCTGGTTTTTGCTTATAACCGTTCCTTCTGCTGCAATCATGCATATCTCTGGTGACCACGTATATCTCACACTTGCAGAGACAGTCCCATTTTTTGGGGGGTTTTTTTGTTATTATTTTTGAGACAGAATTTCACTCTTGTTGCCCAGGCTGGAGTGCAGTGGCGTGATCTTGACTCACCACAAGCGTTTCTCCTGCCTCAGCCTCCCAAGTAGCTGGGATTACAGGCATGTGCCCCCATGCCTGGCTAATTTTGTATTTTTAGTAGAGACGGAGTTTCGCCGTATTGGTCAGACTGGTCTTGAACTCCCGACCTCAGGTGATCTGCCTGCCTCAGCCTCCGAAAGTGCTGGTATTACAGGCATGAGCCACTGAGCCCGGCTGACAGTCCCAGTTTTAAATGGTTTGCATCACTGCCAGTTTTTTGTTTTGTTTTGTTTTGTTTTTTTCTGAGAAAAGGTCTCTCACTCTGTCACCCAGGCTGGAGTGCAGTGGCATAATCTCAGCTCACTGCAACCTCCACCTCCCCGGTTCAAGCGATTCTCGTGTCTCAGCCTCCTGAGTAGCTGGATTACAGGAGCCTGCCACCACAGCTGGCTAATTTTTATATTTTTATTAGAGACAAGGTTTCACCATGTTGGTCAGGCTTGTCTCCAATTCCCTACCTCAGGTGATTTGCCTGCCTTGGCCTCCCAAAGTGCTGTGATTATAGGCGTGAGCCACCGCGCCTGCCCAGGTTACTGAATTTTGATGTAAGAAATAAGATCTTTCGTCCAGGCGTGGTCGCTTTTACTGGTAATCCCAGCACTTTGGGAGGCCAAGGTGGATGAATCACCTGAGGTCAGCAGTTCAAGAGAGCCTGGCCAACATGGTAAAACTCCATCTTTCCTAAAAATACAAAAAATTAACCAGATGTGGTGGTGTGCACTTGTAGTCCTGGCTACTTGGGTGGCTGAGGAAGGAGAATCGCCTGAATTCGGGAGGTGGAGGTTGCAGTGAGCCGAGATTGTGCCAGTGCCTGCCTGGGCCATAGAGTGATACTCCATCTGAAAAAATTAAAGTAACATAAAAGAAATATGATATTTTGATGTGTCTCTATTTCATTAAAATCTTATGAATGCCTGTGTATTGTTTTGGAGCTTCATAGGTTCATATCCCACATTATAGCACATAAAAAGTCTTTTATCTGGCCTGACACAGTTGCTCACGCCTGTAATCCTAGCACTTTGGGAGGCTGAGGCAGGCAGATCACCTGAGGTCATGAGTTCGAGACCAGTTTGGCCAACATAGTGAAACCTTGTCTCTACTAAAAAATAAAAAAATTAGCCAAGTGTAGTGGCGTGTACTTGTAGTCCCAGCTACTCAGGGAGACTGAGGCAGGAGAATCGCTTGAACCTGGGAGGAGAAGGTTGCAGTGAACTGAGATTGCACCACTGCACTCTAGCCTGGGCAACAGAGCAAGACTTTGTCTCAAAAGAAAAGGAAAAAAAGAGTCTTTTAGCTTTGAATTTGTCACAGTATTACAGCTTTAATGTCAAATTTTGGGGGTCATTTTCTTAACTTAAGAAAGACTGCATGTCTTAAAAATGGATAGGATGTTAGTTCATGAGTAGGTAGTAACTAAATCTGATTGCTCCAAAGAAATTTCCAAATTCATGTATTTTTTTGAGACACACTCTTGTTCTGTTGCCCAGGCTGGAGTACAGTGGTGTGGTCTCGGCTCACTGCTGCCTCCACCTCCCGGGTTCAAGCAATCGTCCTGCCTCAGTCACCCTAGTAGCTGGAATTAACAGGCACACGACACCACACCTAGCTAATTTTTATATTTTTAGTAGAGATAGGATTTTACCATGTTGCCAGGCTAGTCTCGAACTCCTGACCTCATGATCCGCCTGCCTCTATCTCCCAAAGTGCTGGGATTACAGGCGTGAGCCACCGTGCCCAGCCAAATTCATTTATTACATTGGAATATTGAATATGACTTGAAATATATAAGGGTTTTACTGAAATTTGGGAACTCCTATTATAGAGAGATTTTTGTAGTAAGATTTTATCTACTTGGTCTGGTTGTATGGGAAAGTCTGGAAAAATGTAATAAGTTATACATAGTGCTGAACTCCACAGATGAGCAAGTTGATATCCAATCATGGAAATTCTGTGGGCAGAAAGGGGAGAGAACTAGTCTGTGGTCCTCACAAACCAAATTACACATAAGTTGATTTTGCACAGAGATGTTTTGATCATGATACATGGTTCCATGGTTTAAGTCACCACCTTTCCTTGACCTTTTGTATACATTAACAAGCCAGCCATTTCTGTCCTCCTCTTTATTCCCTACTGAAACTTGATCAATACAGTTCTCCTTTATTCTTGTTATGCCAAGGAAAGACAGTATTTATATGGGAATTTATATAGCTGGTCTGTACCTAGTATTAGCAAGATCATCCTTTCTCACTGTATAACTTTCTTGGACTTTTGTACTTTTATTTCCTCAGACTACTATCTGCCATGACTTCTTTTACACTGCTGTTACCTACTTTTGTTTTCCTTATTGTTGACATTTCCCACAGTCTTTGCCTTCCCATTTTAATCCTTTGCTCCTCCATTCATTCACTGCTGCATTCCCATACATATTTCCCCTTTGCTTTGTCTTTTTCCAGCCTCCCCCACTGGCAAGATTGCCATGAGTTGTGGAGTAAGAAACGACGACGTCAGCGACAGAGCGGTGTGGTAGTGGAAGAGCCACCTCCATCCAAAACTTCTCGAAAAGAAACTACCTCAGGGACAAATGCTGAGCCTGTGAAGAGCAGCAGCCCAGCACCACCTCAGCCTGCTCCTGGCAAGGTGGAGCCTGGGGCTGGGGATGCAATAGGTCAGTGCCAGAATGGGGCCTTTGTGCTTTTACTAAGCGTATTTGGCAGGTTTTGAAGGTCAAGTGTAAGGATTCTGTGTGTGTGTGTGTGTTTTAGTTTTTGTCCAGTGAACCATTAGGACAGAGGTTAATGTCCTCATTATGGGGAGAAGGAGATTAACCAAGTTTTGTACATATGGTCCAGAAAGTCTGCAATGGATCATTTTCCTTTCCTGAAATATGTATGGAACACTGTATCTCAATTAAATGTGTGGCATAAATCAGTGAATTAGGTAAGCCAAATTTAATTTAAGGTTAGTTCACCCATGACTTTCTAACACAAATAATTTAGAGCCTTGTTTATATTAGATTTGATAAGACCTTCATAGAATCTAATCATGTTAAATTACAATAGCTGAATGTTGTTCTATAGACTTATTTTGATCTAAATGTATCTGAAGCTATGTCATATTGAACTATTACAACAAAGTAGTTCTGTTTTATGACCAATTCTTCGGAACAAAAGATACTCTTTTCTGGTTCACTTTCCCTTCCCTCTTCACTTACAGCAATGGTTCTCAATACTGGCTATACACTGGAATCATCCAGGAAGCTTTAAAAACAATTATGCCCATCTAAGGATGGGTCCTGAGGCATCTGAATAGGAGAGATTTTAAAATCTCTCCTGGTAATTCTGATGTACAGTAAGGGTTGAAAAATCACAGACCTTGAAAAATACAGGTAAAATGGAGTCACTTTTATGCACAATCCAGAGATGTTTTAGTTATTAGTGCCTGTATTTTTTAAGGGGAAACAAAGAATAACAAACTGTGTCATGACATTTTAAGGCATGAAAAATGAGACATTTAAAATGAAAACTTCATTTTTTGGATATTGTAAGTTGTTGTTGCCAGTTGAAGAAGCCAAAGGGTCCTTGGCCTGTCTCATCCTCTTATATTGGCTTCACTGTCTTTCCGCAGGCCTTGGTGACATCACACAACAGCTGAATCAAAGTGAATTGGCAGTGTTATTAAACCTGCTGCAGAGCCAAACCGACCTGAGCATCCCTCAAATGGCACAGCTGCTTAATATCCACTCCAACCCAGAGATGCAGCAGCAGCTGGAAGCCCTGAATCAATCCATCAGTGCCCTGACGGAAGCTACTTCCCAGCAGCAGGACTCAGAGACCGTGGCCCCAGAGGAGTCTTTGAAGGAAGCACCCTCTGCCCCAGTGATCCTGCCTTCAGCAGAACAGACGACCCCTGAAGCTTCAAGCACACCAGCTGACATGCAGAATATTTTGGCAGTTCTCTTGAGTCAGTTGATGAAAACCCAAGAGCCAGCAGGCAGTCTGGAGGAAAACAACAGTGACAAGAACAGTGGGCCACAGGGGCCCCGAAGAACTCCCACAATGCCGCAGGAGGAGGCAGCAGGTAAACAGACCGGTCATGAATCTCATTGAGCTCAGGTGCTGTTTATACCCTCTTAAAAATATCTTAACATTTTTTTTTTTCCCCCCACATCAATGGCCTTGGTTTCAGTTATTCTGTAACCTAGTCTACAGGAAAACATAGCACCAAGTAATGTATTTCTTGCTTGGCTTCTTTTATTTAAGTCTCAGAGCTTCCCAAAGCTCCTTTCCTATACTGATTGTTTTTCCACTTCCTAGGAGATAGGTAAGTAAAGCCCCTGTGTTCTAACCAAGGAAACCACAGCCATAGCTAGTGATTCATCTTGAACCACACATCTTGAACTGTATGTGGTGGCCAGCTAGTCCTAGCACTTGGAAATGTGACTTCCAAACAAACCATTATCAGACTATACTTCTTTACCTCCAGTGGAGTGGATGCTGAATGCCAGTCTTTCCTGGAAGATACAATCAAGAAAACCCTAATAAAATATCATTGTTAATTTCCTGAAGAATAATTTGGGAATATTTCTAAGTAGATAATTAACACTATACATTTCTTTTCCCTAAAATAATAGTGTATAAGAACAATTCCTTTAAATCTGTTTCTAATAGAAGCAATTGAATGGACCCCAGATCAGGAAGTGAGTATATTATAAAGAAAAAAAAGAAAATGGGGATAAGTTATACTTTAATCTCACATGACCATAGCGTGCAATTTATTAGAGGAAAAAAGCAGTTTAAATTTTTAAATTCTGATTCACAGTGTATTTGCAAAATCTTTACTTATGTGAAAGTGTTTTTAACTCCTTGGAAATTCTCACTGCCCATGAAGACCCCATGAGTTGGGGAATAAGAAGAGCCTCGAGGGCTGAAGAGGTATACTTAGTCTTCAACTTTAGGGTCCTACATTCACATTTCATATGAGGTGGTACAGAAAGTATATATTTTAAGGCCTGGCCTATGGCCAGAAATTGTTGTATTTACTTTTCAGAGGAAAGTATAGAAATGTCATAACTAATTATTGCAGTCACCCCTGGATTATTCAGTTGGTGCCTCTACAGTGGCTCACTTGGTCTTGTTTCTCACCTGCTATCTCTATTTGGCCATTTCACTGTTAATTAGCACTTCCACCGGAGGGCAGACTGTATAAGCCAGAGAAAGTGACAGCCTATTAATTTGGCTGCTGTTTTGCTATTCTGTACTTATTGGGAAGGGTGATTAGTTGACATCAAATGAGTAAAATGAAGTTTTTGTTTTTGTGTTTGGAGGCAGAGTCTTGCTCTGTTGCCCAGGCTGAAGTAAAATGGCATGATCTTGGCTCACTGCAACCTCTGCCTCCTGGGTTCAAACGATTCTCCTGCCTCAGCCTCCCGAGTAGCTGGGATTACAGGCATGCACCTCCACACTGAGTTGATTTTGTATATTTAGTGGAAACGAGGTTTTACCATGTTAACCAGACTGGTCTCGAACTCCCAACCTCAGGTGATCTGCCCGCCTCGGCCTCCCATAGTGCTGGGATTACAGGCTTGAGCCACTACCCCCGGCCTGAAGTTTTAAATTTATTTTTACATTTCAAAAATACATCCTTATTGTTGTCAATCCTAAAAGTCTGTACTTTTTTCTGTTTGTCTGTTTTGAGACAGAGTTTCTCTCTGTCGCCCAGGCGGGAGTGCAATGGCGCGATCATGGTGCACTGCAACCTCTGCCTCCCAGGTTCAAGCAATTCTCCTGCCTCAGCCTCCCAAGTAACTGGAATTACAGGCACCCACTACCACGCCCAGCTAATTTTTTGTATTTTTTAGTAGAGACGGGGTTTCGCTGTGTTGACCAGGCTGGTCTTGAACTGCCTACCTCAGGTGATCCACCTGCCTTGGCCTGCCAAGTGCTAGAATTACAGGTGTGAACCACCACAGCCGGGCCAAAAGTCTGTACGTTTAAGGATTGACAACATTGGTATTTTAAAGATAACAATATTATTTATAATTCATATTTTATTTTTAATTCCTTTAAGAAGTTTTATTAGGCTTACTTTAATAAGTTTTTTTTTTTTTTTTGAGATGGAGTCTCGCTCTGTCACCCAGACTGGAGTGTAGTGGCGTGATCTCAGCTCACTGCAAACCCTACCTCCCAGGTTCAAGCGATTCTCCTGCCTCAGCCTCCCAAGTACCTGGGATTACAGGCATGTGACACCAGGCCTGGCTTATTTTTTTGTATTTTTAGTAGAGACGGGGTTTCACCTTGTTGGCCAGGCTGGTCTCTAACTCCTGACCTCAAGTGATCTGCCTTCCTTGTTCTCGCAAAGTGCTGGGATTACAGGCATGAGCCACCATGCCCAGCCTTTGCTACCTTGGTATCGAATTTTTATTTTATACATATGAAAGAATTTGACCTCAAGAGTTAGTTCTGTTGAAATATATTTAGGCTATTTACATAAAAGGCAGTTTGAATACAAAAAAATGGCATAGCTGGAAGAATGTAAGTTTAGATTATCTCATTTTTACAGTTATACATTTTTAAGTTATTTGACCTCAGTATTAAAAAAACCTCATGTTCCATTTTATGTGTAGTCCAGAAATACTTTTAAAAATAACTGGTACAGGCCGGGCGCGGTGGCTCAAGCCTGTAATCCCAGCACTTTGGGAGGCCGAGATGGGCGGATCACGAGGTCAGGAGATAGAGACCATCCTGGCTAACACGTTGAAACCCCGTCTCTACTAAAAGAAAATACAAAAAACTAGCTGGGCGACTTGGCGGGCACCTGTAGTCCCAGCTACTCGGGAGGCTGAGGCAGGAGAATGGGGTAAGCCCGGGAGGTGGAGCTTGCAGTGGGAGCTTGCAGTGAGCTAAGATCTGGCCACTACACTCCAGCCTGGGCGACAAAGCCAGACTCCATCTCAAAAAAAAAAAAAAAAAAAAACTGGTACAGTGATGTCCTTATATAGAGAGTGTTGAAAGCAAAAGGCTCTGAAATCTATCATTACTTGTAGTACAGTTAGCCCTCCTTTTTCAGCATGTCTGTTCTCCATGTTCAAAATTTTCCATGGCTAATTTTTTGTCCTTAAATTCGTTTTCCCCTGCCACCCTGTCAACCAGCCAATCAGTCAACAAGTAACTTGTGTGGGTACTATACATAGAGTCACCAGTTCATTCCTGAACTGTCCCAGTTTTAAAGCTAAACACTGACAACCTGGAAAACCCCCTCAGTCCCAGACAAACTGGGACTGTTGGTCACCTTGCTTGGATGTTACATGTAGCACTTGACCATTTTGTACTATACGACCTTACAATTATGTAGTGTTTTCAGAGTGCTTTCATCTGCATGCTAAGGGAATACAAACTTATTTACTGATTGTCTTTGCAGAATATAATTAAGGTAAATGTGCTACAGAAATATCTAATTATAACTAAAAATTGTTTTTGGCTTGCTTTGAGTAATGACTTTACATCACAGCTTAGATAATGGAAGAATGACTATATATATATTTTTTAAAATATGCTTCCATAGGGAAAAGAAAAATCGGTCATTTGGAAGCTATCCCAAAACATTAAATCTTTTCTTCAGCAGGATGACTCTCAATTTTCTAAAGGCATTGTTCCGACCATACTTCTGTCTCAGTGGTTTTTTATGTCCTCAAACTCATACCATGTTACATCTCTCCTCTCCTGCCTTGGCAGGAGTTCATTGTCAGACAATGTTTATCATGCTTAAGCACATTTATGCAGCAGTGGGAAAAAGAAAGTCTGGGGAAGTAGTTCAAGAAAGACAAAAGATCTTTGTAAAGACAGATTATAGTATGAATTTAATACATTTCTAAATTCTCAGTTCTTGTCACCGTCTCCAAGATAAACAGATGTTTATCAACAGTTCATTCTGCATGATACTGCTATAGTGATTTTTTTTTTTCATAGCATGGAAAAAAAATGCAGTAGGTAGGAAAACAAAATAGAAAATGATGATAGAAATTACTTTAGTCTTTAAAATTACTGTAACATAGGAAGCTGAATGATAATATGGTAGTTAAAATCCTTTCAGACTATGATTTTGGGGAGAAGTGACTAAAGTTTGGAGAAGCAAGTGTATTTTTATACATGACAGTAATGAAAACTTTTTATTTTATCTCTCCTGTACATTCTTTAAGTTTTATTTCAGGTTAACCTATGTGATCAAACATTCTGTAAAATGTGTTAGCCAAGTCCACACAGGGTCTCTGTTGTACAGCAAGATTATGTCCTAGAAATGTGACCACAGCATGTATATTGTTCCCTCTTATCTTCCTTCCTTCTGCTTTGTTTTAATGTTTCCATCTAACAGCAAAAAGGGGCAGGGAGTCTACCAGCAGCCTACATATTAGTTCTTTAAAGGAAGGAAATGGAGGAAATCTCAGATAAAAATCAGGATAATCATTTGAAACATATGATATTTTTACACTAGCTGTTAGATCCAGAATGCAACTGTTTTACTTTTAATCACTTGATTTATTTATAATTGCAATTTCCTGATCCCAAGATTTTATTCTTTATATATCTGGTTACTTACATTGATATTTGTTTATGTTGCGCAGTGTGTGTGTTTGTGTTTATAATCACATGTGCTTTTTAAGATGGTGTTTAAAAGAAGTAACCCTTCCACAGCATGTCCTCCTCACATTCTTCCACCAGAGAAGAGGCCCCCTGAGCCCCCCGGACCTCCACCGCCGCCACCTCCACCCCCTCTGGTTGAAGGCGATCTTTCCAGCGCCCCCCAGGAGTTGAACCCAGCCGTGACAGCCGCCTTGCTGCAACTTTTATCCCAGCCTGAAGCAGAGCCTCCTGGCCACCTGCCACATGAGCACCAGGCCTTGAGACCAATGGAGTACTCCACCCGACCCCATCCAAACAGGACTTACGGAAACACTGATGGGCCTGAAACAGGGTTCAGTTCCATTGACACTGATGAACGAAACTCTGGTCCAGCCTTGACAGAATCCTTGGTCCAGACCCTGGTGAAGAACAGGACCTTCTCAGGCTCTGTGAGCCACCTTGGGGAGTCCAGCAGTTACCAGGGCACAGGGTCAGTGCAGTTTCCAGGGGACCAGGACCTCCGTTTTGCCAGGGTCCCCTTAGCGTTACACCCGGTGGTCGGGCAACCATTCCTGAAGGCTGAGGGAAGCAGCAATTCTGTGGTACATGCAGAGACCAAATTGCAAAACTATGGGGAGCTGGGGCCAGGAACCACTGGGGCCAGCAGCTCAGGAGCAGGCCTTCACTGGGGGGGCCCAACTCAGTCTTCTGCTTATGGAAAACTCTATCGGGG
Source organism: Trachypithecus francoisi (assembly GCF_009764315.1). Taxonomy (NCBI): domain Eukaryota; kingdom Metazoa; phylum Chordata; class Mammalia; order Primates; family Cercopithecidae; genus Trachypithecus; species Trachypithecus francoisi. The sequence continues at coordinate 20,761,681 of NW_022681466.1, read as the reverse complement.
GCCTACGAGAGTCCCACCAAGAGGGGGAAGAGGGAGAGGAGTTCCTTACTAACCCAGAGACTTCAGTGTCCTGAAAGATTCCTTCCCTATCCATCCTTCCATCCAGTTCTCTGAATCTTTAATGAAATCATTTGCCAGAGCGAGGTAATCATCTGCATTTGGCTACTGCAAAGCTGTCCGTTGTATTCCTTGCTCACTTGCTACTAGCAGGCGACTTATGAAATAATGATGTTGGCACTATTTCCCCCTGGATGGGCTATAGCCAGAACATTACTTCAACTCTACCTTAGTAGATACAAGTAGAGAATATGGAGAGGATCATTACATTGAAAAGTAAATGTTTTATTAGTTCATTGCCTGCACTTACTGATCAGAAGAGAGAAAGAACAGTTTCAGTTTTGAGATGGCTCAGGAGAGGCTCTTTGATTTTTAAAGTTTTGGGGTGGGGGGTTGTGTGTGGTTTCTTTCTTTAGAATTTTAATTTAGGTGTTTTGGGTTTTTTTCCTTTAAAGAGAATAGTGTTCACAAAATTCGAGCTGCGCTTAGGCTTTTGCTATAAGGGAAACAGAGTGGCCTGGATGATTTAAATAAATGTTTCTTTCCTCTCCACCATTTCACATTTTGCTTTTAAGTGAACACTTTTTCCCCATTGAGCATCTTGAACATACTTTTTTTCCAAATAAATTACTCATCCTTAAAGTTTACTCCTCTTTGACAAAAGATATGCCCTTCTCCCTGCACGTAAAGCAGGTTGTAGAAAGTGGCATTCTTGGGCAAGTAGGTAGACTTTACCCAATCTCTTTCCTTTTTTGCCCACATATGCTCTCTATCTCTCTTTCACGCTCGCTCTCTCGCTTGCTTGCTTATTCTCGCTGTCGCTATTTCTCTCTCTTTGAGGCATTTGTTTGGAAAAAATCGTTGAGATGCCCAAGAACCTGGGATAATTCTTTACTTTTTTTGAAATAAAGGAAAGGAAATTCAGACTCCTACATTGTTCTCTGTAACTCTTCAATTCTAAAATGTTTTGTTTTTTAAACCATGTTCTGATGGGGAAGTTGATTTGTAAGTGTGGACAGCTTGGACATTGCTGCTGAGCTGTGGTTAGAGATGATGCCTCCATACCTAGAGGGCTAATAACAGCATTTAGCATATTGTTTACACATATATTTTTATGTCAAAAAAAAAAAACCTTTCAAACAGAGCATTGTGATATTGTCAAAGAGAAAAACAAATCCTGAAGATACATGGAAATGTAACCTAGTTTAGGGTGGGTATTTTTCTGAAGATACATCAATACCTGACCTTTTTTAAAAAAATAATTTTAAAACAGCATACTGCGAGGAAGAACAGTATTGACATGTCTACATCCCAGCATGTGTACCCTGCCAGTTCTTATAGGCATTTTCCTCCAAAGAGATTTGGATTTGGTTTTGATAAAAGGGGTTAAATTGTGCTTTCAGGCAAGAACTTTGCCTTATCATAAACAGGAAATGAAAGAGGGAAAGGCTGTCAGGGTGGGATAATTTGGGAGGCTTCTCATTCTGGCTTCTATTTCTATGTGAGTACCAGCATATAGAGTGTTTTAAAAACAGATACATGTCATATAATTTATCTGCACAGACTTAGACCTTTAGGAAACATAGGTTAGCGCCCTTTTACAAAGAAAAAGCAAACGTTTCATCATCTTTGAGGGTAGTTTCCAAAACTCAATTCATGTTTCAATGCCAAGTTCTTATTTTAAAAAATAAAATCTATAAGAGAAAGGTGCATTACTTAAAAAAAAGAAAAAAAAAACTTTAAAGAAATGAAAGAAGAATCCTCTTCAGATACTTGAAGACTGTTTTCCCCTGTTAATGAGAAATAGGTAGATATCGGTGTGTGTATTTCTTTATTATTCTCTGATTTTTGATCTGGCCTTGCCTGCAGGGCCAAACACTGATTTGGAAAGAGAACCTTCTAGCCATTTTGGCATTGATGGCTTTTTTATACCAGTGTGTCCAGTTAGATTTATTAGGCTTACTCACATGCTATTGGTAAATTGCATTAAAGTTCATCTGAACCTTCTGTCTGTTGACTTCTTAGTCTTCAGACATGGGCCTTTGTATTTTAGAATATTTGAATTTGAGTTACTGGGCCCCACTCCCTGTTTTTTATTAAAGAACTTGAGCCTGGGATACTTTCAGAAGTATCTGTTCAATGAAAAAAAGTTGGTTTCCCATCAAATATGAATAAAATTATATATTTTCATTGTATTTTGGTTATCAGCAGTCATCAATAATGTTTTTCCCTCCCCTCTCCCACCTCTTATTTTTTAATTATGCCAAATATCCCAAATAATATACTTAAGCCTCCATTCCCTCATCCCTACTAGGGAAGGGGATGAGTGTATGTGTGAGTGTATGTGTATGTATGATCCCATCTCACCCCCACCCCCATTTTGGGAGTCTTTTAAAATGAAAACAAAGTTTGGTAGTTTTGACTATTTCTAAAAGCAGAGGAAAAAAAAACTTATTTAAATATCCTGGAATCTGTATGGAGGAAGAAAAGGTATTTGTTAATTTTTCAGTTATGTTATCTATAAACATGATGGAAGTAAAGGTTTGGCAGAATTTCAACTTGACTATTTAAAAATTACAAACCCAATTCCATTCAAAAGTGGTTTTCGTTTTGTTTTAATTATTGTACAATGAGAGATATTAAGTCTATTAAATACATTATTTTGAACAGATGAGAAATCTGATTCTGTTCATGAGTGGGAGGCAAAACTGGTTTGACCGTGATCATTTTTGTGGTTTTGAAAACAAATATACTTGACCCAGTTTCCTTAGTTTTCTCTTCAACTGTCCATAGGAACGATAAATATTTGAAAGCAACATCAAATCTATACGTTTAAAGCAGGGCAGTTAGCACAAATTTGCAAGTAGAAACTTGTATTAGCTTATGCCATAGACATCACCCAACCACTTGTATGTGTGTGTGTATATATATAATATGCATATATAGTTACCGTGCTAAAATGGTTACCAGCAGGTTTTGAGAGAGAATGCTGCATCAGAAAAGTGTCAGTTGCCACCTCATTCTCCCTGATTTAGGTTCCTGACACTGTATTCCTTTCTCTCTCTTGTTTTTGACCCCCATTGGGTGTATCTTGTCTATGTACAGGTATTTTGTAATATATTACATTTTTTTCTTTCAGTTTATAAAGATGGAAAGTGGAGATTGGAAAATTAAATATTTCCTGTTACTATACCACTTTTGCTCCATTGCATTTACTTCTTAATCTGTACCCCCTGAGCATATCTAATCATGTATAATGGACATTTTTCCTCCACTTTATCTTAGGGGTTCTCTGTCTCAGAATCGTTAGAGACTCAAACTCCCCCTCCCAGCAGAAAGTTATCAGGATTTGAAGAGGTGCCTGAAAACGCTAAACTAGGAACTAGAGAATAAAAAATGAGTTGGGAAAAACCATAAAATGTGATTTTTTTAAAAAAAGTAGAAAAGTTATGCAAATAATGGTACCAAACCATCAAAAGAGTTGAGCTTCATATACCCTGACTCCTCCTGACAGGAGAGGTAAGTGGGTTTGAGCTCAACTGTCATCAAGGGAAGTTGGTAAGAGGCTGTTTAGACTCAAAGGATAGTCTTAAACCAGACTCTTCACCACCCACCCACCCCAGTTCCCATGTTGTTACATGCAGAGTCAGCATGGGGATTAGTGTACCTACCTCTGTTGAGATTTCCCAATGCGTTGCCAATCCAGAAAGTGAATCAAAAAATTGTTTAAAAGTTAAAGTCCCTATTGTTTCCAAAATCTTTCCCATCTCCACCTGAAGACAGAATTGCTTCCCCTTCTCTTTCATGGCTTAGAACACAGGATAAATTTGCCCCTGTGGTATGTGCTGCGATCCTGCTAGTTATGACAAATAGGCAGAGGGCAGATAAAGTCCACTAGAAGAAAGAAAGGGGCGATAGGTATCTGAAGTTGTAAATGGGTTGAACAAGTCATGCAAGAAGGTTAAAGGATACACCAGAGCAAGGGAAGTTGGAAGTTGAATTCAAAAACTGGTGATGATGAGAGTTGCTAACCTGTTTATGAATCCTCAAAAGTTTAAGTGGTGTTCCCTTGCCTGTGGGCTAAGTCACATCTTAGAAGGAGAATGGAGAGCTCAAGATTGTTCCAGTTTCTGGAATTATGTGTTCCTGGTTGCAAGTTCATGATTGGGGTGTAAACTTCAACCTACTAGAAAATACTGTTTTCACTTCATAGCAGTGAACATTGAAGCAGTGTCTTTTCAATTCTAGGCCTAAAGGTTGAGGACCTTACTAACCTAGATTTTTCTGTCATACCCACGGCCATTTCTAACCAGCAACCATGCTGTTCAGTACCTCAATTTCTTAGGCACTGTCCTTTCCTAGATAGGCATCCTTAACTGTATGGTTAATGCCTTAAAGAAGTAAACAGTTAATGCTCTTGGTGCTGGTCTTGGGATTTCCGTTGTTATTAAAGATTGCTTCATAGCTTGACTGTTTTTTAACTATTGAGTGACTTTTCATATCCTAATCATCCAGAAGTGCTAAGTGTAATGGGAATGGGGAATTCCTCAAGGGAGGAAGCACTCAACCATTCCAAGGGAGAGGTGGAACTGCTGAGTCTTCTGGTTGTCCTGAGAGGCAAGGTGAGCATTCCTGGACACTTTGGTTAATTTTACTGTCCAGGTGTGACAGTTCTCATCTGTAGGAACACCTCCAGTGTTCCTAACTTTAGGAATTCTCTCAAGTAGATTACTCCAAGCCAGAGTTGAAAGACTTTGGAGGAGTACGACACCTGAAGGAATTACTGGTGGTACTCCTTACTGTACGCAACGGTCTCTCCATCTCCTATTCACCCACTTTTTTTCCTATTTCTCTTTCTTCCCACTCACCATTCAACTGGAATATTTTAGGCCTACCATCGGTATTGATTGCTTAACCCTACCAGTATTTAGAGTTACTGCTATTTCATAGTTTTGAAAGGTAATAAGAGTCAATTCAGAACACAAATGTCTGGATCCTTAACCTACTGCAGTGGGAAGTGAAGGAGAAAGCAAACTAACCATACTTTCTTATTTCTAGGAGCTATGAAAGGAGCTTTTCATTCGTGTTATGTAGGTACGAATCTTTTGTACCCTTTGTACCCTGGCCAGGAAAGGCAAGGAGTCATCTTTCTGTCTTCCTGCTTCCCCTCTTTCAGCCTTCACCTTTTTATCCTCTTCTTCCATATCCTGAGATTGTTGCTTTTGCTGATGACATTTCTAAGCTCACTTGCAGATGGTGCCTGTGGGAAGTAAAGCTTGGTGAGAAGAGGGCTCTCTAGTATCTAAGAGAAAGCAGATAAGAGTTGCTTTAATGTCCTGATGATTAATCACTGGGGTGCCAAAACACTTTGACCACTGGATTTCTCTCATATCTCATCTCAAAAAGTAGTACTCCAAGGCTGAGAGAAAGAGGCTGATTCCGAGTTTGTCTTTCATACCCTCTTAAGTGGGTAGTTTGTTAGTGGAGCATTCTTAATTTGCATCCTTCAGCTACAGCATCTCTGGAATAAGAAGGTATAGCCATGAAGTAAATTCACTTAGACCCAGGTTCCCTAGGACCTGTAAATGGATGGACTTTTTGATATCTTGCTCTGGCATGGTTGTAAACTACAGATAGTATTGATAGCTCTAAAGGAATGAAGGGCATTTTATCCAGGCCTAACCAACCCTGAGGCAGGCAGCATGAAGAAACCTTTAAGAAGTCCACAATATAGCAGTCAGAGCTAAGTAAAGAACAAAGCCTGAGTCTTGGAGGATGTCTTTTCTCTACCTAAGGGGCCTATCTGATGGACTGTCTCTAGGAGGGGATCCTTCTCCCTCCTGAGTCTCAGAACTACAGCAGTGCCTAATGAGGGACACCCTTGTAAGGGACACCTTACACCTTGTAAGGATCAGCTTGTAGACGACCCTCCTCACCAAGGCTAATGCAATTTTGAATGCATTCGGCCCTGGAGAAAACAGGCTGAATTGAAAGACCTAGAGAAAGCTTAGTAGCCTGGTCCCTTTTTTGAAGTCTGGAACTTTTTAGTTTGGTCTTATACTAGTGTTAATATTTATAATTTCTGTTAGGGGACCAAAAGTTTCAGAAAATGAAGCAATATAAGAAGTGGAAATAAGGGTAAGAAGGGAGAACTAGAAGAGTCTGGTAGCTGGGCTGCGAAAAGAGACTTGGGGTATAATTGCTTCTTTTTACTGATTTATTTATTTTTGAGGCGGACTTGCTCTTCTTACCCAGGTTGGAGTGCAGTGGTGCAATCTCGGCTCACTGCAACCTCCACCTCCCGGGTTCAAGCAATTCTCCTGCCTCAGCCTCTCGAGTAGCGGGGATTACAGGCACGTGCCACCATGCCTGGCTAATTTTTTGTATTTTTAGTAGACATAGGGTTTCACCATGCTGGCCAGGCTGGTCTTGCACTCCTGACCTTGTGATTCACCTGCCTCGGCCTCCCAAAGTGCTGGAATTACAGGTGTGAGCCACCGCGCCCAGCTTGGGTATAATTGCTTATAAAGAAGAGATAGGGATATGAGATGGAAGGAAAAATTATGGTTGGGCTAGTGAAATTTATAGGATAATTTTCTTAAGAGATTCACAATTCATTTCAGGAAGACCCCATTAAAGCACCACTACTGAGTAAAGAATTCCCCTTGATTAAAGTAGTCTTACCTTTAGGGTTGCAGGATGGGCCAAGAACACCTAGGATACTATTAAGACATTTTCTGTAGGGAAACTAGAAAAGATGGGCAAATATGTTAAGCAATATATAAGGACATTTACTTAACACTTATCTACATAGTTCAAGAGAGTAATTCAGGAATAAGGAAGAATGATATGGATGCATCACATTAAAGTTACTGGTATTGTTTGAGTTTCAAAACTCTTGCAAGTGGTTTTAGGTACGCTAAGTCAACCTGGAGACTAGTAGTAGTCCTCTGCCACTCATTTTAGATCCAAATGATGGCAGTGCATAGAAGAACAAACGAGAGTATGTGAATTAGAGTCACAGAATGTTAGAGCTACAAAAGAACATAGTTTGTTTAGTTCAGTGCCATCTTTAACCAGTAAAAAAGGGCCAGAAAGGCTGAGGAACCTGTATAGTGTTAAGAGAAAGGAGGCAGAGAAAGGGAACTAACATTGTTGGGTACCTGTTATGTATCAGGCACTGCGCTAAGTGCTTTGTTTTTATCTTGATTAATGAGCACCTTGAGGCTAAGGGATAGAATTAATAAAAGGCAAACCTCAGCCAGCTGGGTGCAGTGGCTTATGCCTGTAATCCCAGCACTTTGGGAGGCCAGGATGGGCAGATCACAAGGTCAGGAGATCCTGGCTAACATGGTGACACCCCGTCTCTACTAAAAATACAAAAAATTAGTCGGCCGTGGTGATGCAAGCCTGTAGTCCCAGCTACTCAAGAGGCAGGCAGGAGAATTCGCTTGAACCCAGGAGGCGGAGGTTGCAGTGAGCGAAGATTGTGCCACTTCACTCCAGCCTGGGCAACAGAGCGAGACTCCATCTCAAAAAAATAAAAAAGGCCATTATCCTGAGCAATATGTAGGCGATAAAGGGGAGTGGTAGACCACGTTTTCCTCTCTAACCGCACAGGGCTAAACTAGAGGAAGTAAAGAGTCAGCATTTGAGGGTGAGGTTAATCTAAGGAAGTATTGACCAAACTGTTGAAAGAGACTCACAAATAACTTACCATCCCTAGAGACCTTCTAAAACATGTTGATAAGAGATAGGACTGATAGGGACCAAGATTACTCTTGGCTCTGGAATTGATTTTCATTTTGGAAAATTAAGTCATGACCTGAGAATGAGGGATTAATTGTACAAATAGGAAACAAAATGGAGCTTCTCATCCTAAGATGTCTTCAGAGAGAATAATATTTATATACCATGAATGAAAGAGATAAATTCCTTTGGTGACTGTACTTGTTTTTTCTTTTGTTTTGTAACACTTTGAAGTCATGAAACTGAATTTGTAATCTTGGGGAGATTCAGTGCCAAGTTCAAGGCAGGTGGCAGTTTGAAAATTGACAGAATAAGATTGTGTTCCTCGTGGTTGTTTGATATAATATCCCAATAGTTATACCATGAGGGCTGCTTTGTGGGGAGCATTAATATTAGCAGAGGCATGTCCTGAGTACAGACAGGACAACCTCTGAGGAAGAAGACTGGGGGAGGGTCCCCCCTTCAGGAAGCTTCTGGGTCTTGTGAGAGAGGTCAGTCTTACAGCTGGTGGAGAGTGGGGAATCTGTATTTGTAAGTCAACATATCAATGCAGGTTATAATATAAAACTGTTATAATAAGAGGAAACCAAAGAAATAATCAGAAAAAGTGGAGTTATTCAGAAACAATTATTTGAAAATAAAGAAGATAAGGGACATAGAACAGAAGAGGAAGGTGAGCAGTGGGAAGAATCTCATAGAAGAGGGCTCATGTATGTTTTGTGCAGAGGCTGTGAATTGGCTGACCAGAATGGTACAGGAAAGGAGTATTAGGAAATGAAGTTGGAGGAGCAATCTCATTGGGTTCAATGAGGAATTTGATTTGTTAAGCAGTAGCAGGAAACAGAGCATGATGAGATGAAAATCACATTGAGGACTTTTGTAGCAGTACTTGGTCAAGGAAGCAGAAAAGTTCACTAGGATATTATTGTTCTTGCCAAGACATGAAGCACTGAGAGTTTACACTAGAGTAAGACAAGGAGAATCAGAGGAAAGGAAGTGGGTCCATAGGAATTAGCAAGGCTTGGTCACAGCTTGGATGTGAAGAGAGGGATAAAAGCCTCAGGATGATGATCCCAGGACACATTTGTGCTGTTGGTGGTGATGAAAGCTTGGTAAGAGGAAATTGCTTTGTTTTTAAGTAGGAAGTGTTTTATTTACCAATTGATAGGATGTGTCAGTGTTCAGTATTGTGGAGTCTAGGAGGGGGCGCCCCTGGAGAATAGTGGAGCATGCACTATGTGTCCAGACGATAACCTGCATGCACCCTGCCCTTTTCAGGTTGAAGAACCAGGCAAGAGGGAGTCTGTTGCTAGGGTGTGCCCATAGACTTCAAGAATGCTATCCTACTCTGGATCTGGGAAAGAAAATAGTATTTTTGCCAGTTTCTTCCCCTTTAATGCTTTGAAAATGGGATATGACTACCCTGTGGCAGCATATGCCTGTGGATGCACAATTCTCTGGCTTCATTCTTGGAAGGCCTTTTTCTGTCCCTCCCTAGGGATCATTTGTATCTCTGATTCCTGCTCCCAGAGCCATAAAGTGGGAGCCCCCATTTATTAATTGGGTTGGGACTGGGGCGGGAGTCGGCGGGGGACTCTTTTAGTGCGGCAGGCGAGGGTCTTCCCGAATGAGCCCATTAGCCAGCCCCAACGGCAGCTGAAACGGGGCCGCAGCCAAGTCCTCTCCATTTCAAAAACCCTCCATCGCCTGCAGCAGATCAGAACAAGGCCTGCGGGAGCCCTTAGATTCTGATTGCAGCTGTGAGGAAGGACAAAACAATTTATAGGAAGCCAAGTAGCTCCTGTCTCACTGTCTCTTCCTTTCCAACTTTGGGGAAGGGGAAGACTGGGATATGGTGTCGCCTCCCACCATGGCTTCTTACAGGCTTAAAGTAGGAGAGAAAGAGAGTATATGGACATTGATTGAACGCTTATGTCAATGCTGTGGGTGTGTTTACACATGTCCTTGCTTTCTTCTTCCCATCCACACACTGTTGAGTTGGATTAGCAGCTACTACTTATGTGGGGCTCCCTAGGTGTGTGCTAAGTCTGGCGGGTGGGGAGATATGCTTATCATACTCCTTCCTGCCCCATAGCTGCTTTCAGTCTCCCATCTGCTTTATCAAAATTCAGGGTTAGAGTTAGACTGCCTCAACTTCTTTTCTTCTTAGTGGAAGGAGTTTGGCTCTTTTTTTTTTTGAGACAGAGTCTCACTCTGTCACCCAGGCTGGAGTGCAGTGGTGCAATCTTGGCTTACTGCAAGCTCCACCTCCAGGGTTCACGCCATTCTCCTACCTCAGCCTCCCAAGTAGCAGGGACTACAGGCACCCACCACCACGCCTGGCTAATTGTTTTGTATTTTTAGTAGAGACGGGGTTTCACCATGTTAGCCAGGTTGGTCTCGATCTCCTGACCTTGTGATCAGCCCGCCTCAATCTCCCAAAGTGCTGGGATTACTGGCGTGAGCCACCACACCTGGCCCCAAGTTTGGCTCTTAAAGGAAGGCCTCCTTCTGAAACGTACTTGTCCCTTTGGTTAAGCCAGCAAGAGAAAGGTAGGCATCTATAGGGGAGTTTCTCTGCAGTGGCCCAGAGAGAAGCTGTAAAGGGCAGGAACGAATGTCTTACTTCCTGATGGAATGACACATGTCTTCTCTCTTAGGGAATCATAGATTGCCAGGGCTAGAAAAGAGGTCAGGTAATCTAACCTCTCCCTTTACAGAGCAGGAAACTGAGGTTTAAGGAAGGAAAGTGCCTTGCCCATGCAGTCTCACAGCGAGTTAATGGCAGCCAGCCAGAACGAGATCCAAGAGGCCAGAATCTTGACTTCTGCAAGTGGAGTGCCCCTGACTTTAAGATGACCCATTTCTGAGAGCCCTGAGCTTCTTGAGGAAAGGAAGGACGGACTGTGAGATTTGAGGAGGGAGAGAGAGATTGAGGGGGAAAGGTAGATTTGAAAATCGTTAGTAGAAAGACTGAGAAATTTAATATATTTTTACCTTAAAGAATAATCTATCTATTTTTTTTTTTTTTTTTGAGACGGAGTTTCACTCTTGTCACCTAGGCTGGAGTGCAATGGCACGACCTCAGCTCACTGCAACCTCTACCTCCCAGGTTCAAGCGATTGTCCTACCTCAGCCTCCCGAGTAGCTGGGATTACAGACACCCACTACCACGCCTGGCTAATTTTTTTGTATTTTTGGTAGAGATGGGGTTTCACCATGTTGGCCAGGCTAGTCTCAAACTCCTGACCTCGGGTGATCTGCCTGCCTCGGCCTCCCAAAGTGCTGGGATTACAGGTGTGAGCCACTGCTCCCAGCCTCTTTTTTTTTTTTTTTTTTTTGAGACGGAGTTTTATTCTTGTTGCCCAGGCTGGAGTGCAGTGGTACGATCTCGGCTCACCGCAACCTCTGGCCTCCCAGGTTTGAGCAACTCTCCTGCCTCAGCCTCCCAAGTAGCTGGGATTACAGGCATGTGCCACTATGCCCGGCTAATTTTGTATTTTTAGTAGAGACGGGGTTTCACCATGTTGGTCAGTCTGGTCTTGAACTCCCGACCTCAGGTGATCCACCCACCTCGGCCTCCCAAAATGCTGGGATTACAAGCGTGAGCCACTGCGCCCAGTCTAAGAATAATGTTTCAATGACATACAGATTATACAAGTGTTATTTTTATTTAAAGTCAAGAGTTCTGGTTCATTGGGAAGCAGATGGCAGCCATAGCCAAAGATCCCGATGCCCTCAGAGTTAACCCAAACTTCAAAGAGCATTTTGCAACTATCTCTGGAGGTTGGATAGCAGGAAAAGATCCTCAAAGGCAATGTGAGAAATTCACCCTAAATCTCAACTGAAGCTCCTTTGCTATATTGAAAAGAAAAAGGGAATGGAGAAAGAAAACACATCTGCTAGAAAACTATGGTGGGGAGAGGGGTCCCTGAATGAGAGAGATGATAGAACTCAGCCAAAAGAGGTATGTTCTGAGATTAAAGGAAAATGGTAAGGGGACCTTCTACTCCTCTCCTTTATTTTAGTTTTTAAAGTTCTGAGTTGTTTGATATTCTCCTTTGATGAGTCAGAAGGAAGGTGGTATGTGGTGATCCACAGTGGCCTAAAAACACTAAATAGTGTGTTCAGTTGGCTGACACGCGTTACTGGCTCTATAAGTCATCTCAGTCTGGTACCAAGACGCCCTTTCCCTCCTTAGACCTCTCCTGGATGTATCTACAGTCCCTTCCAATGCTCGCTTTCTCTGAGTATATGAGTCTGGGAGCCACTGATGAGCAGAGAGTGGAATGGCTGGAGCATTCCTAGGCTGGAAGCAGAATCATGAAGGGAGGAGGGCATCATTGGACAGATTAGAAAGAGTTAATGGGTCTAGGGGAGAGGTACTGGGGATCCGCAAAATGAATATTGTCTGCTGCTGATGAAGAAATAGATCCCAGTACATACATACCCTTTACATTTTGTTCATCAACTCTGATGGATAGCATAGAGGAAATGCGGAGCTGGTCCCCATGTAAATTTGTCTCTAGGGAATGTATGACAGACCTACTTGTCCAGATTACATTAAGTTTGCTGTCCTGCAAACCTCCTTTCTCACAGTCAGGATCCTTTTTTGCCTTAGAGCCCTTCTTGAAGAAGCTGTTAGGGACGAGACAGCCACAAGTCCAACCTGGTGATCTGATCTAAAACTAGGTGGCCTCCTCCCAGTCACCTTCTTTTATTAGCCTTATATTAACCATTAACCTTCATTGACCTTTATGATTCTGGGTTTCACAGCTTCTGTTTCTGTTGAATTTCCTAACTTTAAGAACCATGGTTTTGTTCTTATCAGCCTGGGAGCTAGGTCCCTGGAGACAAGAATTTTAGAACAGTTATGACTCTGGGAGTATACTAAGGTTAGTCTGAATTCTTCTGGGGAATTCAGGTTTGAATAGAAGAGTGCTAACATCACTCTCACTGTTACCTACCAATGCCATGCTCCCTGGGTGCAAGACAAAAGATGCTGTTTGGTGTCTAGTCCCTTGTCTCATGTCTGATGTAACCTGCCATTTTCCTTTATAGGTAGGAGCAACAGCTGGAATGCCCTCTGAGGAATGCAGTGATGTCCATCAGTCACCTCTCACCCAGAGCCTGGCAAATTCAGTCTCTTTCACAGAACCTAAAGCCAAGCCAGGTAGGGACCTAAAGCCAATCAGAGGCCACTGGCCTCCTTTTGTATGGGATGACCCCACTCCCACCCCACCCCACCCCTGGTCTTAGAGAAGTTTCTTTCTTTCTTTTTTTTTTTTTTAATTTTTATTTTTTGAGACAGAGTCTCACTCTGCTGCCCAGGCTGGAGTGCAGTGGCGTAATCTCAGCTCACTTCAACCTGCACCTCCTGGGTTCAAGCGATTCTCGTGCCTCAGCCTCTTGAGTAGCTGGGATAACAGGCAATCTTTTTTTTTTTTTTTTTTTTTTTTTTTGATGGAGTTTTGCTGTTGTTGCCCAGGCTGGAGTGCAATGGCATGATCTTGGCTCACCACAACCTCTGCCTCCTGGGGTTCAAGCGATTCTCCTGCCTTAGCCTCCCGAGTAGCTGGGATTACAGGCATGTGCCACCACACCCGGCTCATTTTGTATTTTTAGTAGAGATGGGGTTTCTCCACGTTGGTCAGGCTGATCTCGAATTCCCAACCTCAGGTGATCCGCCTGTCTCGGCCTCCCAAAGTGCTGGGATTACAGGCGTGAGCCACCACGCCAGGCTAACAGGTGATCTTAGAAAAGTTTCTTTTTTTTTCTTTTTTTTTTTTTTTGAGACGGAGTCTCGCTCTGTCACCCAGGCTGAAGTGCAGTGGCGCGATCTTGGCTCACTGCAAGCTCCGCCTCCCGGGTTCACGCCATTCTCCTGCCTCAGCCCCCCAAGTAGCTGGGACTACAGGCGCCCGCCACCTCGCCCGGCTAATTTTTTTTTGGTATTTTTAGTAGAGACGGGGTTTCACCGTGTTAGCCAGGATGGTCTTGATCTCCTGACCTCGTGATCCGCCCGCCTCGGCCTCCCAAAGTGCTGGGATTACAGGCGTGAGCCACCACACCAGGCCGGAAGTTTCTTATTCCAAAAGATCTCCAGAGGAGTTTCCTTAGCTTTTTATTTGACCCTATTCTGATGTTCTGCCTTCTGATTAATAGATTCTCCCTTCCAGGTAGAGCAGGTAACCTCCTTTCTTGGCATTCCTATTCTTTCCTCTTGTCCAGTTGTGCTAATGGATGTTCCTCTACAGTGGATTGCTGATGTCAGTTACTGGGTTACTCTCAGCCCTCTCCGCCAGGGCAGCTGCCCCTCTAGCCCACAGCTCTATCTGTATACACAGCCCTACAGGGTCTTACTCCTGTTGCCCAGGCTGTAGTGCAATGGCATTATCATAGCTCACTGCAGCCTCAGGTGATTTTTCCCACCTCATCCTCCTGAGTAGCTGGGACTAGAGGCGTGTGCTACCATGCCTGGGTAATTTTTTGTATTTTTAGTAGAGACAGGGTTTCACCATGTAGCCCAGACTGTCCTTGAACTCCTGGACTCAAGCAGTCTGCCTGCCTCAGCTACTAAAGTGCAGAGATTATAGACATGAGCCACCCAGCCCCAAAAAGCTTTTTTTTTTTTTTTTTCGAGATGGAGTCTTGGTCTGTTGCCCAGGCTGGAGTGAAATGGCGCAATCTCCGCTCACTGCAACCTCTGCCTCCCAGGTTCAAGCGATTCTCCTGTCTCAGCTTCCTGAGCAGCTGGGATTACAGGTGCCCGCCACTATGCCTGGCTAATTTTTGGTATTTTTAGTAGGGATGGGGTTTTACCATGTTGGCCAGGCTGGTCTTGAACTCCTGACCTCAGGTGTCCCTCTGCTCGCTTCAGCCTCCCAAAGTGCTGGGATTACAGGATTTTTTTTTTTCTTCCTTCCTTCCTTCCGTCCTTCCTTCCGTCCGTCCTCCTTCCTTCCTTCCTTCCTTCCTTCCTTCCTCCCTCCCTCCCTCCCTCCCTTTTTATGGAACACTTCACAAATTTGCGTGTCATCCTTGCACAGGGACCATGCTAATCTTCTCTGTATCATTCCAATTTTTAAAGTAGATGTGCTGCCAAAGCAAGCACCAAAAAGCTATTTTCTATCCCTTTATTCTCAGTCAAGATAGGGCATTCTGTCTCTTCTCACTACCTCTAATCAGCTTCTTCACTTCCTTTCCAGGTTCAACAGGAAATCCCACCTGTCCAAACACTGTGTGAGACACCAGAAGTAGAGGCCTGCAAGCCTCCTTCCGCCATCTATGATGCTCAGATGGGACAGGTCACCAGCGTCCTGTATCTACCCCCACCTTTCTTGCTTGCTGGTAGGTGTGCTGCTTCCCCTACCCATCAACCCCAAACAGGGTTATGTTTCTCTCTCAGAGTATTTTTCTCTGTTATTAAATGTCTCCAACAAGGGGAAGGTCTTAGTGACTTGCCTGTATGTCTTTGTAACTTCCAGC
The DNA here is from genome assembly GCF_009764315.1 of Trachypithecus francoisi. Classification (NCBI taxonomy): domain Eukaryota; kingdom Metazoa; phylum Chordata; class Mammalia; order Primates; family Cercopithecidae; genus Trachypithecus; species Trachypithecus francoisi. The sequence goes on along the minus strand of NW_022681466.1, from coordinate 20,746,387 downwards.
CTGAATCTTTAGAGATCTGCTAACCTCCTGGTATCAAATGTCCATCCTTTTTCTATAGTTCATGACTGTTTTTCCCATTTAGTGGGTGTGGGAAGGGACTAGTAAACAGATCGTATTTGGTACTGGAGAGGGAGAGTGTAATGACAGGTACCCTTTCTTCTGGGGGCTAGAAATCTGAAGCCACACATGTGCATTCTTCCTAGTTGCTTGCTATCCTGGGAGAGTACCTGGATTTTTTTTTTTTTTTTTTTTTTTTGAGACGGAGTTTCGCTCTTGCTGCCCAGGCTGGAGTGCAATGACACGATTTTGGCTCACTGCAACCTCTGACTCCCGGATTCAAGCTATTCTCCTGCCTCAGCCTCCTGAGTAGCTGGGATTACAGGCATGTGCCACTATGCCCGGCTAATTTTTGTATTTCTAGTAGAGACGGAGTTTCTCCATGATGGTCAGGCTGCTCTCGAACTCCCGACTTCAAGTGATCCGCCCACCTCAGCCTCCCAAAGTACTGGGATTATAGGTGTGAGCCACTGCACCCGACCTACCTGTATGTTTTGAGGGAATGGTTTTGTGTGTGTGTTTGTTTTTAATAATATCCAGACTGGTCCAAAAGGAAAGATGCTTTATCTAGTGTGTATTTCCCAGGACCAGGATCTTAGGCTCTGAGAATCTGTCCATACTCATTCCCAGATACCCCCATGGAGTGGAAAATAGATGGCCATAAAGCAGAATCAACTACTAAGTGTTACTGTCTTGAGCTCAGGTGTCAGCTCTCCTCTGGGGCCTGTTGAGAGTTGGGGGGTCAGGTGTGGGCAGAGCATCTCCCTGCCTCCTGGGCATAGGAGGTGACATCAGCTTATCTTCTTGACCCTAGGCCTCCTCTCTCTGCAGTGCCTCTCTCATCCCTGCAATCCAGACAACACATGCAGGAGCTCAAATAAGTGCCACCTCTGGGTAAGGTGCTCCCTTTCGTGGTAGGCATATGGGTTGAGTTAGAGGTGAAGCAGGTGGGCTGAGGTAGACAGAGGGATAGGGCAGGTGTTAGCAAGAAACGTCCTTGGATGTAGTCAAGCAGTAAGTATGCGTGGGGTACCTTGAGCACCAGCATTTTTAACTTATCTACATGTCTGTCTACCAGGTTATCTGATTGCACAGAACAGCCCTGCTAGTTGGGCAGCTGTGGTCATGGTTTCTGCCACACGAGGGCGCTGCTGGCCAATTAAAACTCATGCCCCTTAGCAGAAAGTTTGGGGATGAGGGCACCCTTTCTCCAAAACAGGGGTCAGAAACACTCCCATAGAGCAGGTGCCCAAAAAGTGAGACAAATAATTGGTACCACTTGTTCTTCCTTTAAAATGGCCTGAGACCTCTAAACACTTTGCCCTAGTGGCCTGACATCTCAATGTGCTTCCAGCTGAACTTGGGAAGCCCCCCTCTTTCCAGGCACTGAACACCTTGCAAAGGTGCTTCTCTCCCTCAAGGTGTAGCAGGTTCCAGCTGTGTGCCCCGTTGTCCCCCTGCCTTAATGGCAGTCACTTTCCAACCCAGACGGTGGAGGTGCCTGTGGTTTTTAGGGGAAAAAAATCTCTTATAATTGTTCTAAGAAAAGTATTTTGTTAGTGAGAAAGTGTTAGGGGTGACTAAAGCCTGGGAGAGTTAGTCTCCCTGTCACCTACTGCAGCACAAACCTATAGAATTCAAGATGGTCTAGTGGATGTTTACAGCCTCAGTGGCTGGAATACGCCCCAGGACATTCCAGGGCTCTGAGCCAAAAATGGTGTCAGAAAGCTGGATAGGAGGGTGGGCTGCTTTGGGCCATGAGCCTCATACCCACCCTATATCAGGCAGTGTTTCTGCTAGGGGTGCCAAATGGCAATGGGGCCTCTATGGGACTGAGGACTCCACAATTGACCCTCCATCTCCATGAAGCCCTTCCAGGCTGAACAGGCTAAGGGAGATGACAGAGGTTCTCCTCCTCCTTCCTGCCCCCATGCCTGAGGGCCCCTCCCCAGGAGGACAGCTTGATTAAACAGTCGGTGCTGCTGGAATTACTGCACAGCTGGCGCTCCCCCCAGCACCCCAAGCAGAGCAGCAGTGCAGATTAAAATCTCCAATTAGCGTTAAAGTGAAATGAGGAGGTGCCGAGGCTGCCAAGGAGGCCAGGCAGGGGCCCTGGGTCGGCAAAACCCCCACTCAGGCCTGGATTCTGAGAGTCACCCTTAGTCATCCCTACTTTCCCAGCTCCTCTCCCAACAGCTTTCAGTGCCCATTAGCTTTGTATCGCTTGGGGCCAGAGGGCTTTGCAGAGGGGTGGAGGGGGGCAAATGCCTTACCTAAAATGCTAGGGATACCATAGTATGGAGGAGAATGAGAGTGGGTCCATGCTCATCAAGGGGGATACCCTACCCACTGCCTGCCAGGCAGCCAGGCCAAGGTGACTTCATGCTACAGCTCTGCTCCTCCTTTTTGCTTGGAGAAAAGATAAACAGGACAGGTCCTTTTAAGTCCTTTACCTATAAAGTGCTAGGGGACATGATGCCCACATGAACATCTCTCTCTGCATATTTTATCCTATCTGATCCATCTGCTCCCACCCAAGTTATGGCTCCTTCCTCCCTCTCTCCATTCTTCTCTCATCTTTCCTGTGGGCAGTGGTAGGCACAGCCAGGCTTGGGAGCATCACCATACCCTGCCACCTGGGTCCCAGCCTGCTCCTTGTTATATTCTTCCCAGTTTGGGGAAGAGCAGTGATATGCCAAGAATGGAGGCCTCAGACTCTCCCAATCCCTGATTTTTACATGTCGCCCCCGAGGCCCCTCTGCCATCTACACTTCTGCCCTTCATCCACCAAGCCCAAAAGGAAGGCATTATAGCTAGCCATGCCCTCTGACTGCCCTCTGCCCCTTTAAGGGAAATGGAAATGGGTACCCAGCTGACAACCTACTCACACCTCCAGAAATTAGACACCAGGGCATGGTGCCACCCTCCCAGGCTGGCACATGCTACCCTGGCAGAGGATCAAATAACCCCCCCATCATACCCTGCCCCATGTCTTCCTCTACCCTCTCCCTCATGCTTTCTCTCTCTCTCTCTCTTTCTCAGCTGAAAGCACAGCTGAGCCTTAAAAGGGGGGGTTGAGGGGGTGGAGAGACCAAGCTGGGGCAGGGGGGTGTAGAGCTCCAATAGCACGTTTTCACCTGCCATTTAATTGGATGTATTTTTAATTAATGGGACCTCAGGGACCAACATGAGACAATCTGATATCTGAATAGGGACAGGGGAGGGATTGGGTAAGGGAGGAGGATTGGGCCACTGGGTGCGGTTACCGGGAACCCAGGCCCATCAATCACTGGCCACTTTGCGTTCTGGCATGGAGAATAGCGAGGTGGAGGAGGGGAGGCACTGGGGAGAGGTGCCAGGATTTCACCCCAACTGCCAGGACCTCCAAACGGATTGGAACTATACTGGTTGACTCAGGTCTGGAGCCCAAAATCACAGCCAGAATATGAGGTGAGGCTGTTTTCTTGCTCCTGGGGTTTTGTCTGATTGGGCTTGTCCCAGGGAGTGCTATAAAACTGTGAAAGGAAGGTGGGGACAGAGCTTTGAGGTCCTTGACAAGAGCTATGGACCATAGAACGAGAGACTATGGAGAGACAGAGGAGAAGGGCAGGGTTCAGAGATATTTCTGTACATTTTGACATAAAATAAATGCCATGGAGATTACATTGCAAAATGGCATGCAAATGAGGCCTGGTGCCTTTTGGGGTATGAATCATAGAACCTTTCTGTTGCAAGAAAGGGAACTTGGCTGGGCGCGGTGGCTCACGCCTGTAATCCCAGCACTTTGGGAGGCCAAAGCGGGTGGATCACTTGAGGCCAGGAGTTTGAGACCAGCCTGGCCAACATGGTAAAACTCCATCTCTACCAAAAAACACAAAAAAAATAGCTAGGCATGGTGATGCGTGCCTGTAATCCCAGCTACTGGGGAGGCTGAGGTAGGAGAATCAGCCTGCCAAAAATGTATTAAGGAGTAGTTTTATACCTCTTGTCCCATGGTGAAGCCTAGAACAGAGACATAATTTAAATTCAAGGCCCTGAAGGCTGAATTAGAAATGCTTCTGAATTCATGTGGTGCCATGGCCTTAGAGCTCTTAGACCCCTCTGGCTCTTGTAGTGTTGATGTACACTGGAGAAAGGGGCAAGTTTCCAGCTGTACCCATCCCTATCCCCTTGCTTCCTTCACTGTTCACATGCTAGGGTTAGGAGGGAAGGAATGAAGGAGAAAGGGGGCTCTCCCACTAGGTTGCCAAGGTGGCATTTCTTGTCATCCTCCTCCTTCCTCAGAAAATTGAACATTTTTAGTTCCATGCTTCATGAGACTAAGTTAGGGTAGGGGCAAGGATAGGCACAGAGCTTGGAAAGCAGTGCCAGTCAAAACTTTATCACACTCCCCAGGTCCCCAACACCCTTCCCCAACTCAAGAGTTGCCTTCTCTTCCCCATTTTATATCCCCAAATCCCCTGAGAAGAGCAGGATCTGCCAGAGTGCCCCCAGCCTCACTCAGCCCTTCCTTCAGACTGAGTCATCTCCTTGGCTGTCTCATTGCCTGCCTTCTCGACTGCAGACAGGATGAGAAGAGCTCTCCTCAGATCCCTCCAAAATAGTTTGGAAATAATTTATCTAGGACCCCTTGCCTACTTCTAAGGGCCCCAGGGGTGTCAGCAGGGGAAGAAGGCTGTGCCAAGGGACTGGAAAGGAAGATTCTCTTGTCAGGGGAGAGCAGATAAAAGCCTGAACGTGGTGACAAGGCAGAGGGTGAAGTTTGGGAAATGAGATCTGTAGTCCCACCTGTGGGGCTGGCTGCCTAAAGTGTGGCAGGACAGTTAGAGCGAGTATTGTTTGTAGGATTTATTAAATGGCTGCTGTTTACAGAGCTGCTGTTTCTACTCTGGGATACACAGCAGTGGAAAGGAGCATGCATTGAAGGAGAGAGGGTGGCAGGCTTTCCGTAAGCCCTCTTTTTCACCCATTGTCTATCCCTACTCCAACATATTGCAGTCATGTTAGAGCTAGGACTAAAAGGCCCTAAAAGCATTCAGTCTATTCTGGGTGTTTCTCCAAGGAACAGAGCCTCCTTTCTTGTAAATCCTATCAGATCTGCCTCCCACTCCTAAGGCTTTTTTGTTTATTTGTTTTTGAGATGGAGTCTTACTCTATTGCCCAGGCTGGAGAGTGCAGTGGCGTGATCTCAGCTCACTGCAACCTCTGCCTCTAGGATCAAGCGATTCTCCTGCTTCAGCCTCCCAAGTACCTGGGATTACAGGCATGCACCACCATGCCTGGCTAATTTTTGTAATTTTAGTAGAGACGGGTTTCACCATGTTGGCCAGGCTGGTCTCAAACTCCTGACCTCAAGTGATCCGCCTACCTCAGCCTCCCAAAGTACTGGGATTATAGGAGTGTGGCTCAGCCTCTCATTCCTAAGGTTTATCCAAGGGTGCCAGGTCTTTGCGGGGAAGAGGGGTGACTTGAAGTGAGTGGAAGTTAAAAATGGTAGTACCGGCCGGGTGCATTGGCTCAAGCCTGTAATCCCAGCACTTTGGGAGGCTGAGACGGGCAGATCACGAGGTCAGGGTATCGAGACCATCCTGGCTAACACGGTGAAACCCCGTCTCTACTAAAAAAATACAAAAAACTAGCCGGGCGTGGTGGCGGGCACCTGTAGTCCCAGCTACTCGGGAGGCTGAGACAGGAGAATGGCGTAAACGCGGGAGGCGGAGCTTGCAGTGAGCTGAGATCCGGCCACTGCACTCCAGCCTGGGCAACAGAGCGAGACTCCGTCTCAAAAAAAAAAAAAACAATGGTAGTACCCAGAATTTCCTGCACTTTGGAGAAAAGGGACTAGGTGAGGTGCTCAGTGTTAGCCTAGGGCTTAGCTCTTACTCTAATAGGACGTCTTTCCTCCTTCTCCCCTAAATTTTTCCCACTGGTTGAAGAGAGATCTGGATGTCTAAACCTCCCATCTTGACACCTTGGAGTTTGTTAAGCAGGTCCCCTCTCTGTAGCTTCCAAAGCCATGAAGAAAGGGAAGAAAGGCCAAGACAGGGGTAGATAGAGGTGGCAGTGCCATGGTGCCCATCAGCACCCAAGGAGAAAGGCCAAGGAGAAGAAGGTGACTAGAGAGGAAGCCAGGAGGAGATGCCTGCTCCTGAAACAGCATTCTTACCCCATCCTCTCCTGCTTCCCCACTCACATGCTGACAGGGCTGTTTGCCCAAGTGTGCCAGCTCGCCTGGCTAGTGATCCTGCTCTGCTGTGCAGGCAGCCAGCTCTCTGCCCCAGCACAGAGCACATGCTGAGGTCTCTCACACTCCTTTGCTCACTCATTTCCATGTGTCTATGTTGCAGATTCCTAGAAATGAAGGAAGGGACTGTGGGCTTGAAGATAGGAAGATGGCAGGCTTTGGGGCCCACTGGGCACATATCTGCCTGGCTGGAGGAAGGAAAGAGGAAGAAGGCTGCTGGTAGCTCAGCAAGCTCAAGGTTCTGGTGACTCACAGCAGTGGAGGTGGCTCACAAAAACAACAGAGGGGAAGGGGTCCAGGCCTGTTAGAGCTCTCTTTTGCCCCATATCTCCCCACTCTGAGCTTTGTGAATGAAGGTCCCTCATCTGGGTTGTGGAGCGGGGGAGGCCCCAACTATGAAAAAAGAGGGAAATGGGAGAGAAGAGAGCAGGGGAAACTGAGCATTCCCAGTGAAAGGTATCTCAATGAGGAAAGGATAGGAGAAGCCAGTTACTCTTGCCCTACTGTATTCGTTGGGTGCACAGGGGGTATGGGGCATCCACCTGTGCTAGGGTAGCTCAGTGCCCCTGGGTACTTCGCAGAAGAGGGGCTTCCTAGGCAAACACAATTACTCCTCCCTGTCCTCTCTTGCCTGCCCAGAACTCTAGGTACCCAGCTGACACTAAATTTTTAGAAGTAAAACAAGCTGTGTTATAACACTAGAACCTGGAAGGATAACTGCTGGGTCTCAGTACTCTCCTTTCTGGAAACAGACACCTGGGACAAGAGAGAAGTAGCTAGGGACTCCTGCGTTGGCTGAACCAAGATAGTGGTGCAGGCTGTGGAGGTGGGTGCAGAACCATAGCTCTTCAGAGATGTCAATTTCCTCTTCCCTTGTGTGCCAGGTGGGCAGTATGCATCGTCTCCATTTTTCTGAAGGGGGGATAATAAGGTACTGTGTTTGAGGTCACACCAGGGAAAAGAGGCCAGAAAGTGGACCAGGAGAACATTCATGCCTTGGACTCCAGTCCCAGGGGCCTATACTGGATCTGGTAAAGAGTAGCAGCTAGGATAGCCGGGCATGGCAGCTCACACCTGTAATCCCAGTACTTTGGGAGTCCGAGGTGGATAGATCACGAGGTCAGGAGATAGAGACCATCCTGACCAACATGGTGAAACCTCGTCTCTACTAAAAATACAAAAATTAGCTGGGTGTGTTGGTGGGCGCCTGTAATCCCAGCTACTCAGGAGGCTGAGGCAGGAGAATCTCTTGAGCCCGGGAGGCAGAGGTTGCAGCAATCTCTGAGCTGAGATCACACCACTGCACTCCAGCCTTCCAGCCTGGGCAACAGAGCGAAACTCTGTCTCAAAAAAAAAAAAAAGTAACAGCGATCTTACTTGCCAGTGTATCCAGACACATAATAGTAAACATCCGGCTGGCGCAATGGCTTACACCTGTAATCCCAGCACTTTGGGAGGCCGAGGCAGGCAGATCACAAGGTCAGGAGATGGAGACTATCCTGGCTAATATGGTGAAACCTCGTCTCTATTAAAAATACAAAAAATTAGCCGGGCATGGTGGCAGGTGCCTGTAATCCCAGCTACTCAGGAGGCTAAGGCAGGAGAATCACTTGAACCTGGGAAGCAGAGGTTGCAGTGAGCCAAGATCAAACCACTGCACCGCTGTAATCCAGCCTGGGTAACACAGCAAGACTCTGTCTCAAAAAATTAATTAATTAATTAATTAATTAAAAAATAAACATCCCATCTTCAGAGAAGGAGCATTCTGTGACAGAACCTGAGTTATCATTTGCCTATTTCTGTTCCTTTCATTGCTGGCAGCTCTGCTCTCCTGCCAGGATGAGGGACCCTCTGCCCACTCGCTCCTGGTGGTCCAGAGATGGCTTTGGTTAGAAAAAGGACAGATGATTAGCCACTCCTTGTGTAGGAAGACAGGAACAGCTCCATTCCCCAAGCTCTCCTGGGTAGTATGAAAAGCCCCAGGTTCCCTGCTGGGACATACATAATAAAGCTCAGTGCTGAACTAAACCAACAACCTGGCCCTGGGTATAAAAGTAGTACTGTGAGGGGGATCTTGGGTCCACCAGGCCAGGTGTAAGCAGGTGTAGGGAGTTCAGCCCCAGGAGAGATATAAGAAGCATGCCATGGCCAGGTGCAGTGGCTTATGCCTATAATCCCAGCACTTTGGGGGGCCGAAGTGGGCAGATCACTTGAGCTTAGGAGTTCGAGACCAGCCTGGGAAACATAGTGAAACCTCATCTCTACACACACACACACACACACACACACACACACAATTAGCCAGGTGTGGTGGCATATATCTCTAGTCCCAGCTACTTAGGAGGCTGAGATAGGAGGATTGCTTGAACCTGGGAGGTGGAGGTTGCAGTAAGCCAAGATTGTGCCGCTGCACTCCAGCCTGGGTGACAGAGTGAGACCCTGCTTCAAAAAAAAAGAGAAAAGAAAGAAAAAAAAGAAAACGTGCCATGATACCACATGCTCCCTAATCCTCTACTTTTTCAAACCCTATTTTCTGCCTGCCTTTTCTTTCACCTCCCTTTAGCCAACTCCATTCCTGGCTACCTTATCCCCTCCAGTCTGAAAGGAAAATGGTAAGTAGTTGTCTGTTCCCTATGCTTTTCTCTCACTCTCCTCCTCTCCTCCTAGCTCCCAAATGAGAGCTATCCCTGTTTCAACTCTTTCCAGTGAATGCCACCGGGATCTGAACCCAGGATCTCCAGCCTCCATCACCATCCTGACCCTGAGAATGCCACTGGGATGGGGAGAACTTGCCAGTCTTTATCCTTCCCCACAAGTGTACTGAGGCCAGGACAGGTATGTCCACTGCCATGAAGGACCCTGCCCTGGATCAGAGGGCAGCCATAGGGGTACAGTGGAGTCCCAGCCCTAAATGTGTGTATGCCAGTGCATTGGGCACACTGGTTTATTAGTGTTATTTCAGCATTGTGATGCAGAGAGAGTAAGTGTAACAGCTGCTCCTTGCTTGCAGTGTTTATTGTTACCTAGAGACAACCTCCTGGCTTTTTCCCAGCTCCCCCTCCCCCCCAGCCCAGCCCCCTCCCTGCCAACAATCCCGCTCTCCCCACACTGATGGGAAATTTATAGCTTGCCCATACCATGCCTTTAACCCTCTCCTGTCCATAGGGTAGATGGGCTGAGGGAAGCCAAGTGAGCGGCAGGCATGCTTGGGTACCAGCAGGGTAGAATAATGTGTGGAGGAGGGAGGGGGCAATTGACACCCCTCCCCTCCATTCTGTGTGTCCAGTCTTAGGCCCCTGCTGCCCTCCTGGCTCTCAGTGGAGAGAAAAGAGGAAGTAAATTTGGACCTAGCCTTGAGATCCTGGAAGAGCTCCTTTGGATCTAGCCTTGGGATCCTAGCATCTCTTCACAAAATTATGATCTTCCTTAGGCATCTCTAAGCCACCAATTGGGTTGCCTGCACTTGAGCAAATACAGCAAGGTAGTATTGAAACAGAAGGGTAAATACAGAGTGGGAGGACTCTATATTTACCTACAGAGGTAGCTGTAGAGATGTCATATCAAGACAAGAGGCACTGGCTTGAGAAATGCTGGCTGGACTTCTACAGCTGAGTAGATGTCAGACATGAAGCCCGCTGCTGAGTCTGGTGGGAGAAACTGCCTGCCTTAACATCACCCTTAGCCCAGCACTAAGATCGTGAGAGACTGGCCAGGCATGGTGGCTCACACCTGTAACCCCAGCACTTTGGTAGGCTGAGGCAGGCGGATCACGAGGTCAGGAAATCAAGACCATCCTGGCTAACACAGTGAAACTCCATCTCTGCTGAAAATACAAAAAATTAGCCGGGCGTGGTGGCACGCGCCTATAGTTCCAGCTACTTGGGAGGCTGAGGCAGGAGAATGGCGTGAACCCGGAAGGCGGAGCTTGCAGTAAGCCAAGATCATGTCATCGCACTCCAGCCTGGGCGACAGAGTGAGACTCCATCTCAAAAAAAAAAAGGATCCTGAGAGACCCCCGGGTTATTCTCTAAGCTGGTCTTTTTGGTCTGGTTGGGTCATTTTCTCCTACACATCTTCTAGCTTGATACCTTGGGGTAGATCCAAGAGACTGAGAAGATGGAGGCATCCTAGTCATGACCTCAACAAGGCTGGGGAAAGAAAACTCCTTCTGTCCTCTCTTGACCTTTCATGGAGGGGCACTATGTCTTCCACTCAGCATCCTCACTGGAAACAGAAGAGAGGAAAAGGCATCAGATTTTAGCAGAAAGGATAGAGGGTAGACATATGGAAAAACTTACTCATGAGATGAAAGACTTCAGATTGGACCTGCTTCTCTTCTGAGATTTTTCTTCTGCCTGCCGGTTTGTTTTTGTGTCTACCTAAGAAGCACTGGATGAACCAGGGTTACCTTTCCAGGCCTCTTCCACACAGCCTCAGCACAGTTTCCATACAGTGCACTGCTTCTCAGTTCTTCTAAATGTAATGTAGTATGTATGGTGGTTAGATCACAAGTTTTGGAGACAGACAGCTCTGGGTTCCAGTGCCATCTCTGCCACTTACCAGCTGTGCTACCTTGGTAATTCACTTAACCTCTTTGAGTCCTAGTTTTCTTGTAAAATGCAGATAAACAACTACTCCTTAAGTTTGTTGTGAGAATTTCATGAAATAATATGTGTAAAGCACCTACAACAGTGCCTGATACTCAGTAGATGCTCACTGAACAGTGGATGGTGCAAGAATACTACTACTTTCATGAAGTTAGCAGGGCTGATACTGCTTCCAAGACTTTGTGAGTTCCCTGAGATTAAAGGCTGAATGTATGTGCATATGCTGGGGGAGAATGTAGTTTTCTACATGATGTGAAGTAGGGGTGGCCATCCTCTGGAAAGAAAGTAGTCCCAGTCCTTGACTCAGACTCCCCAAGAAATCAGTTACCCCATTCCTATGCCTCTCAAGCCAGAGTACCTTGGCCACTGTTCTGCCTGGAAGTTCAGCTTCATCCAGATGGAGGTGGGAGAGATAGTCATTAGAAGGATAGCAACAACTAGCATTTGCTAGGCACTTTACAGTTTGTTAATTACATTTATCTACATTAACTCTTTTGATACCCAGAACAACCCAGTAAAGAGAACTCCATTTATTGATGCCTGTATGCCAGGCATTGTACTGAGTGTGTTAGAGTATTTCATCCCCTGGATATGCTGTGATTTATAAGGCTCATCCCCTATTTTGAATCATTTAGATATTCTTACTATTATAAAAAATACCACAGTGAATATCCAAACAAATAAAACTTCATGCATTTTATTTTATTTTATTTTTTGAGATGGAGTTTTGCTCTTGTTGTCCAGGCTGGAGTGCAATGGTGCAGTCTCAGCTCACTGCAACCTCTGCCTCCTGGATTCAAGTGATTGATTCTCCTGCCTCAACCTCTCAAGTAGCTGGGATTATAGGTGTGTGCCACCATGCCTGGCTAATTTTCGTATTTTTAGTAGAGATGGGGTTTCACCATGTTGGCCAGGCTAGTCTTGAATTCCTGACCTCAGATGATCCACCCTCCTTGGCCTCCCAAAGTGTTGGCATTATAGGCGTGAGCCACTGCGCCCAGTCTTCATGCATTTTAAATAGTTAATTCTGAGAAGTGGAATTATTGGTCAATGGATACAAATACCCACCTCCCATGGTTGTGTTCATTTTATTGATGTACCCTAATGAGAAAAATAATTATTAGTCTTCCTCGTTGGAATTCTACATTGGAAACACAAGGCGGCCCCTTTTCCCTCCTATACCCAACAGAGACATTAATAATCTATCAAAGCTTTTAAAACTGAGATCATTTTAGATCCACGTGCAGCTGTAAGAAATAATACAGAGAGGTCTCTTGTATATTTTGCCCACTTTCACCAAATGGTAACATTTTATAAAACTGCAATATAATGTCACAACCATAATATTGACCTTGATATAATCTACCAGTCATATCCAGATTTCTCTAGTTGTACTTGTTCTCATATGTGTATATATACAATTTTATTACCTGTGTAATTTTGTGTATCTACCACTACAGTCAAGAAGCTGAACAGTTTTAACACAACAAGAATTCTTCATGTTGCTCTTTTATAATCATACCTCCTTCCCTCCCACCCACCTCATCCCTTCCTAACCCTTGCCACCACTAATCTGTCTTCTTCTAAAATTTTATAGTTTCAAAAATGTAATAATATAGTACATAACTTTTTAGGATTGTCTTTTTTTAATGTTTTAGAAACAGGATCTTGCTGTGTCACCCAGGATGGAGTACAGTGGCTCAATCATAACTCACTGCAGCCTTGAAAGCCTGGGCTTTATTAGCTGGGCATGATGGCATGCTCCCATAGTCCCAGCTACTTGGAAGACTGAGGTGGGAGGGTCTCTTGAGCCTGAGAGGCAGAGATTGTGGTAAGCCAAGATCACGCCACTGCACGCCAGCCTGGGTGACAGAGCAAGACCTCATCTCATAAAAAAGAAAAAATGTTAAAAAAAGAAAAAATCCTGGGCTCAAGGGATCCTCCAGCCTCAGTCTCCTAAGTGGCCAAGACTACAGATGCCTGCCACCATGCCAGACTAATTTTTAAATTTTTGTAGGAATGTAAAATGGAGCTTTGCTATGTTTGCCCAGGGTGGTCTCAAACTCCTAGCCGCGAGCAGTGTTCCTGCCTCAGCCTCTCAAGTTGCTGAGATTACAGGCATGAACCACTGTGCCTAGGTTGTCTTTTTTCATGCAGCATAATTCCCTGGAGATCTGAGTTTTTATGTGGATCAATAGTTCATTCCTTTTATTTATTCCATGCTATGAATATACCACAGTTTGTTTGGCCAGTTACCTGTAGAAGGATATCTGGACTAATTCCAGTTTTTGGCTATTACAAATAAAGCCGCCATGAACATTCACGTACAGATTTTTGTGTGAACATAAACTTTTTTTTATATTACCAGGTTGCCCATCAACAAGGTTCTCTTACTTTGTACTCATTAGCAATGAATGAAATAGCTCATTTCACTTGTTTGCTGAATGTTTTATATTCATAATTATTAAACTTTGTAATTGGGCATTGCACTACTATTATCTCCATTTTATAGATGTGGAAGATTGAGGCTCATGTTAAGTCATTTTCCCAAGATCACATGATGTTAAGTGACAAAGAAGAGCCTGGAATCCAAGATAATAAGGCTCTTTCCACTACAGCTGACTTTTCAGGTGGAGGCCTTTCTACACTTCACTAAGGTTGCTGAAAAGAGGGTGTGGGTGCTACTAGCAGAGAGATGTTGGGGGCAGGGAGAGCCTGGAGCAGCCTGGGTCAACTCAGGTCCTCACAGCCAACTTCAGTCCATAGATCAAAAGAGTGGCACAGGCCAGGTGGGATTACACGCCTGTAATCCCAGCACTTTGAGAGGCCGAGGCAGGTGGATCACTTGAGGTCCAGGAGTTTGAGACGAGCCTGGCCAACAGGGTGAAACCCCATCTCTACTAAAAATACAAAAATTAGCCGGGCGTGGTGGCAAATACCTGTAATCTCAGCTACTCGGGAGGCTGAGGCAGGAGAATCACCTCCACCGGAAGGTGGAGGCTGCAGTGAGCCAAGATTATGCCACTGCACTCCAGCCTGGGCAACAGAGCAAGACTCTGCCTCAAAAAAAAAAAAAGCAGCAGTGTCATAGTGTCATGGAGCAGGGGACCTATGCCCTTGAAATTGTTTCCCCTTTGCCAGAGAACAAGGATGAAGTGAATAGTGCCCCTGAACAATCTATCCAGACACCTGAGACCTGGAATGGGGAAGGGAGGACCCAGCCTTTGGATGCCTATCAGAGGATGAGATATTAAGGTCCTCTTTGGAAATGTGCAGTTGAATGTGTCTATGAGGCCTGAGGAAATTGAGACTGATAATAAGTGAGCTCTCTATTCTGAGGGAGATATATCACTTTTTGTTGTTTTTGAATAGAGGAACTATAGTTCATTTATAAGCCCACACATCCACACACACCCCTTGGGCAGGCTCAGTGTCTAGGACGTGGTAGAGAGGGAATGAGCACAGTGGAAGCAAAAATGCCAGTTTGGTGCTTAGTGCTGACTTTACCACTGTTCTTCACGGCAGCTGAACTCATGGACAGCTCAGGAGAAGCTAGAGAAATTGTTTTGTCTGTCCCTCAGCCTCTGGGGCACTGGTTGAAGCTGACAGGTGGAAACTTAGAGTTGGCCCAGACATGATGAATGTAGAGATGCCAATTTGTAGGAGAGTAGGTTTGGCTCCTCTCTTGGGAGTTCTGTGTGGCCAAAGGTTCCCACCTCCCACCTCCCACCTCCTGCTGGAGCTGGCTCTTTTATAGTTGATGTTACCATTGCTCTCTTGGCCTGTTCCAGCAGCTGTAGACTCCTAACAGTTTTCCCCATTCACTTACAGCTGCAGAATCAGGCTAAGATTACATACCACTCCTCCATCTTCGTGGGCCCATCAGGAACAGCATATCTCCCAGTGGTACCCACTGTCCCTGCCCAGTAGTCCCAGCCAGGTGGGATATAAACACTGAGGCTAGACCTGGAATGAGGACTGTAAGGATTATATAGGCACCACACTGTATCATCGAAACAACTAGAGATATCCATTCTGAACCTCTTCCTCTGGTTGGAGGTTCTTAGACAAAGGGAGACCACTCTTTACTAGCTCTTTCACCTCCACCCACACTGAGATTTTCTGGCTCTGGGAGGTCCTGACTGTGGCTGGGAAGACAGCTACCTTCTCTTAGAGTCAAGATGGTGAGGAAATCTCAAGACCCCTCCCTGCCTTGTTCCCTTTCCTTGGCTGCTCCTCTATTCAGGTCCCCTCCTCTCCTGGTACCACTCCATTCCCATTCCTTCTTTCTCTTCTCCTCTCTCTCTCAGCAAGTTTTTTATGTGATTACAGGCACTGCATGGTAATTAGTGCTAAACTCATTTGCACAACTACAGTTAATTGGCTACAACAATTAATTAATGTGTTGGAAATTTGGCACTGGAAAAAAAAGTTTGTCATCAAAAAAAGGGCAAAAAATTGTAGAGTGAGGTACCCATAAAAATTGAGGGTAGGCTTCAAAAGCCCAGCTGGGCCTCAAACTTCAGGCCTGCCTCAGCTGCTTTTCCACTCTCAACTTCAACGCAATTTCCTCTCTCATTTTTTTTCTCCTTTCTTTCTCTGTCTCCTCTCTTTTTTTTTCTTTTTCTTTTTCTTTTTCTTTTTTTTTTTTTTTTTACAACTTAAGCAAACTCATTTCCCTGATAAAATATAGCATGACTAATGGCTAGAGCATGTAAAAATCATTGGGAAAATGTCCTTGGAAGACGAATGCATTTTCAGCAGAATAATTAACTTAATTAACAAATTCACATGCATATTCATCAGGCTATTAATGTCTTCTCGGCTCAGCTTGATGAACATTGCGGTAATAACCATCTCATTTACATACTGCATTCTACTGCGATCCAAAACAGAGACAACATACAGGCGTATACACACACACACACTCACACACACGAATACACACAACATGGCTGGGCCGCTCTTGACTTCCAGGTTGTCTAGGAGAGTGTGTGTGTAAGCGAGGCAGGGTAGGGAGTGGGTGAGTGGGAACCCTGACTGGGTGGTGTGATCTTTAGATGGCCATGAGTCAGGTGGGCTAGGGATACCCACATGTAAATGTCTGAGGGAACTCAATATTCTCTCTCTCTCTCTGCCTCTTTTTCCTTGTTTCTATTTCTCTGTGTCATTTTCTCTCTTCTCTTGCTTCCCGCCGCCCACCCCCCCCATATCTCTCTAGGGAAAAACTTGGTATCCGTGCCAACTTTTTTCCCCCTCCCCTCCTCCCTCTCTCTTCTCCTTCCACTCTCCCAACTGCTGCCAGCCGGCATCAGCGCCGAATTGCCATCTCCTTGAGCTCTCTGTGGAGCAATCTCAGAGAGCAGTAAGGTGTGACGCGGAGCTCTGCCGGCTTCGCAGCACCGCCTGCGGAAAGAGCGCAGGATGGCGGAGGAAGATTAAGAGAAATCGCGAGCAGGGCTCGGCTGCCATTGGTGTGTGCAAACGCCGAGGAGGAAGGGAGAGGGAGAGTGAGGAAGGGGGGAGAGAAAGGGGGAAAAACCAGCAGCTGTCGGCCTAATTCTTCTAACACTCTGCTTGTGGTCATATTAGAAAAACAGATTATGCCCCTCGGTGCCACTCACTTATACTTGACATACGTTAATGTTCTATATCTCCATTTTCCGGTTCTTGATGACGGTGGACTTGAGGTCGAGGAGGATGGGGGCCTGGGTGGCCAAGGGGCACAAAAAAGCCCTGTCCTCTCATTCTCTCCTGACCTTGAACCCCAGTCTGCACTCGCCCTTTAGAAAGCAAGCCAGTTTACATCTGATACCAGCATTTGGTGTTTTGGAGCCCCTTATGAGATGCAGAGGTCAGAGGATACCTGGAGCCCTTAACCCTAAGTCACCCCTCCTTTATAGTCTTAATAGGTCACTTTAGCACGAAGTGAGACCAACTTTTGTGGCACTACCCCCCAACCTTTCTATGGGCTCTCTCACTCAAATCAGAAGTTGAGGATCAGAGAAGGCAGTCTATGATAATGTGTGTCCCAAGAGGGGGTTACAGAGAAGCCATAAGCAAAACAAGGCCAGGATTGTTTCTGGGTTGCTATGGAAACCAGGTTCCCTCCTTCCGGCAGGAATGGAGGAGTGCCTCAGGCCTTCCTGCTACCACCAATCCTGAGGGTTGTAAAGGCGGAGTTTGCTAAGGCCTTGGGAAAGGGCTGGTCTTGGAGGACAAACCAACCATTCCCTACAGCTGGCCTGCCATTCAGAGGTCTTTGACCCCCACCTTTCCTACCCTCACACCCCTATATTCAGTCAAAGGAGGCTTTTTCCTCTGGTGCCTTGTCCTCTATGGAGACCTGTTGCTTAGCAACCACTAGTGCTTTCTTCTTAATAACTCACAGGGACGGAGAGATAAAATATCTGTGTCTATATTCAGTTCCCCTCCCCTGTCTATTTATATTTAATAACTGAAGCCCTGTCTTGGGTTCCCTTAGCACCTGCCTTAGAGAGCTCTTAGAGGGATTATCCGCAGCCTGAAGAAAGAAGGTTACAACTGAGGAAGAACTTCTGAACAGGGAAGAGTGGAAGAAAAGACTGTAGTAGGCCGGGCGCAGTGGCTCAAGCCTGTAATCCCAGCACTTTGGGAGGCCGAGACGGGCGAATCACGAGGTCAGGAGATCGAGACCATCCTGGCTAACGCGGTGAAACCCCGTCTCTACTAAAAATACAAAAACTAGCCAGGCGAGGTGGCGGGCGCCTGTAGTCCCAGCTACTCGGGAGGCTGAGGCAGGAGAATGGCGTAAACCCGGGAGGCGGAGCTTGCAGTGAGCTGAGATCCGGCCACTGCACTCCAGCCTGGGCGACAGAGGCAGACTCCGTCTCAAAAAAAAAAAAAAAAAAAAAAGACTGTAGTAGGTAGAGCATCAAGGGAAGCTGTGGAAACATATTTTCTTAAGTACAGGTAGAGAGGGGAAACAAAATATTTAGAACTTGGAATGTGGGAAGGGGATATCCACAGGAATTCTTTTTTTTTTTTTTTTTTTTTTTTTTTTTTGAGACGGAGTCTCGCTCTGCCGCCCAGGCTGGAGTGCAGTGGCCGGATCTCAGCTTACTGCAAGCTCCGCCTCTTGGGTTCACGCCATTCTCTTGCCTCAGCCTCCCACGTAGCTGGGACTACAGGCGCCTGCCACATCGCCCGGCTAGTTTTTTGTATTTTTTTAGTAGAGACGGGGTTTCACCGTGTTAGCCAGGATGGACTCGATCTCCTGACCTCGTGATCCGCCCGTCTCAGCCTCCCAAAGTGCTGGGATTACAGGCTTGAGCCACCGCGCCCGGCCCATCCACAGGAATTCTTAACGGACAGCTCCAGGTCCTTGAGTGGACCCTAACAGCTGCTTCCAGGCTGGCATTTTCCACTCCCCACATCCTTCCCTGCCCCTGCTTCCTGGCCACTTCCAGTCTATGTCCATATTTCTTTTGTTTGTTTCTTTTGAGACGGACTCTTGCTCTGTCACCCAGGCTGGAGTGCAGTGGTGCAATCTCGGAGCACTGCAAGCTCTGCCTCCCAGGTTCACGCCATTCTCCTGCCTCAGCGTCCCTAGTAGCTGGAACTACAGGTGCCTACCACCATGCCTGGCTAATTTTTTAGTATTTTTAATAGAGACAGGGTTTCACCATGTTAGCCAGGATGGTCTCAATCTCCTGACCTTGTGATCTGCCTGCCTCGGCCTCCCAAACTGCTGGGATTACAGGCATGAGCCACTGCGCCTGGTCTGTTTGTTTGTTTGTTTGTTTAAAAAAAGGAGTTTCGCTCTTCTTGCCTAGGCTGGAGTACAATGGCATGATCCCAGCTCACTGCAAGCTGTGCCTCCCAGGTTTAAGCGATTCTCCTGCCTCAGCCTCCCAAGTAGCTAGGATTACAGGCACATGCCACTACACCCAGCTAATTTTTGTATTTTCAGTAGAGACGAGGTTTCATCATGTTGGTCAAGCTGGTCTCGAACTCCTGACCTCAGGTGATCCGCCCACCTCAGCCTCCCAAAGTGCTGGGATTACAGGCGTGAGCCACCGCTCCCAGCTTCCCTCTCATATTTCTATCTGTAAGTGGCCTGTTGGATCTCCATTTTCCTAGCGTCTGGATGTTGGTATCCAGAAGGGGCTGTACTGATGTTTGTCCCCCAAGGTCTGGGTACCTCCCAGTTTTTCAGTCACTAGGAAGGAGTTCTTCTGAGTTCTCCACTGGAAAACCCCACACCTGACCTGGCAGTGGGGGCTGTACAATAATCAAAAAATGAGCAAGGAAGGTCTACACTAGCCTAGGCCTGTATGCAGAGTCAGGAGACTTAGATTTAGTCACTTCTCCTTACTCTCCTGTGATCCCAGATTATTATCCACTTGATCGTTTAAAGCCCTTATTGCCTCATTTGTAAGCCAGGAATAATAATAATGTTTACCTTACTGGACTTTAGCAGGATCAGTTAAAGTAATATGTGAAAGAAAATATGCCGCAAACTATCACATTTAACTAAAATAGGTCTGAAAAAGGGAGAGGGAGGCATCATGAATCCAGCCCAGCCATGGACTTAGGAGTGCTCCTTCCCACAACTCTCATGGCCTCTGGTCTTCCATTAGTTTGTTGGCAAGAGGGGTATGACCCTGCCCTCTGGTCATTCAGGCAAGGAGCTATAAAAATCAAAATCAAACACGAAGCAGTCTAGGGAGAGTCATGCAGTGTTGTCCCTATCGTCTTACCTCAGACCCAACCTCTGGCCTCTAGTTTTCAGCTGCCGAGAAAGCAGCCCTACCGACACCCGACCCTGACCCTGACCCTCTGCCCTTTTCGGTGGTCAGCACCTTTGCTGCCATCGTGCTAGCTCACAGACTGTACAGTTTCACCCGCCATACCCCCCTTCTCTGCACCTCTTCCAACCCGAGCCTTCTGTGGCAGACAGATGGGGTGTCTGGGATGGAAAAAGGCTCTGGGCTCTACGCCGTCTTGGGTGGGCAGCCCCCCTCTCCAACTCCCCATTACTCCCTCTCCCCACCTAAGACACTTAGATTCACCCCAGGCAGCACTAGAAGGGGCTGAGAATTCCAACTCTCTTCTCTTCTCAGGCTCAGCTCCAGAAGCAGACCCAGAATGGCATCCTTCTCTGAGACCCAGACTCCAGCCTCTCTTCATGGAAGACCAGAGCAAAGGAGGAAGTAGGTTAGGGAATGGTAAGGCTCCATGTGATGGGACTAATGTGGAGAGGCCTTTCCCTGAGGACTGGATGGCTGGAGTTTGGGAGCCTGAGTTGACAGAGGAGGCTAAGCCCTGGCAGCTACTTTGTTCCAGAAATCTAAGGTCCCTGGAGAGAGGCTCAGCTTGGGGAGGGGGAAGGGAACTAACATTGCAGAGCACCAACTGTGAGCCAGGTGCAATGGCAGAGCCTTTCCATACCTGTACTCACAACTAGCGGGTGAGGAGTCAGGGCAAATAGGTGTCTCATGAGCTCCCCATATCTCGGCAGCCGACCACCTTCTCCATTGATTTTGTGATGTCACTGCCAGTTCTCCTACTGCTCTGACCGGTCTTTCTCTGTGTCCTTCGCAAACTCATTCTCAACTCCTTAGACTCAGTCAAGTCCCCCAGTTATACACTTCGATGGTTCTATATATTGTTCCTTCAGAGCACTTAACACAGTTATTTCCTATGTATTTGTCCAGTCATTTGAATAATGATCCTAGTTTCATTGGATGGAAAGTTCCACAAGGTCAGTGACCATTTCTATCTGTATTCACCAATGTATTCCCAGTGCCCAGAAACAATGCCTAGCATAAAGCAGCTGTTTGGTAAATACTTGTTCAATGAATGAATAAATGACAAAAGAACATCTCTCTGGCCTAAACTCCCTTCTTAGCCACTCCCTCACTCTGAGCTCACCCACCCAAATATGTGGACCAGGGAACAAGGTACCTGGGAGGTCAAGCCACCTTGTTCTCCCTCATCAGGATAGGACCAGTCCTAGTTTCAGGGTGTGGGGCCATTGCTGTGCCAGAGCCTGGTCCTGCCTGTCTGCCCTTCATCTTTTCCAGGGACTGAGAGAATTCAAAGTCTCAACAGTTTTTCCCCACATCATTCATGTGAGCTGGAAAGGGAGGGTAGTTCCATTAGAGGAAGGTTCTCTGAAGAAAATCCCTCTTTTTTGCCTTGCCGAGACTGCAGAGACCATTTGTTGCCACCCCTCTGTTTGCTTCTGTCCTCTTACCCTGGACTTCTGGGAAAGAGATGGTTAAACCAAGGAGAGATAGGCAGTTTACCAGATGCAGGACAGGCTGCTTGCTCCTAAAAATGTCTGGGGAGCTAGGTGATGAGCCTCGGCCAGGTGATTGGAGCAGAGGATTAGGGCTGTACTCCCTAGACCCTGGGAAGCAGGGAGTAGATAAAATGACCTCTGTGAGGTGTCCAGCCTCCAGCCCAGGGCTTTATCTGACTCCTCTGCTGCCCTTGCCATCCGACCTCAAACGATGTTCCCAAATCTGTTAAAGAGTTAAAGTGAGGCCAAGTATGGTAGCTCCTTGCTGTCTGTTGCTATTCCCCATTCTTTTTTTTTTTTTTTTTTTTTTTTTTGAGACGGAGTCTTGCTCTGTCGCCCGGGCTGGAGTGCAGTGGCCGGATCTCAGCTCACTGCAAACTCCGCCTCCCGAGCTTCTCCGCCATTCTCCTGCCTCAGCCTCCCGAGCAGCTGGGACTACAGGCGCCCGCCACCTCGCCCGGCTAGTTTTTTGTATTTTTTAGTAGAGACGGGGTTTCACCGTGTTAGCCAGGATGGTCTCGATCTCCTGACCTCGTGATTCGCCCGTCTCGGCCTCCCAAAGTGCTGGGATTACAGGCTTGAGCCACCGCGCCCGGCCTCCATTCTTAACCTTAACCTTAAACTTAACAGACATTTGCCCATCTCCCAGCCCAGAGCATCTCTTCATCCAGCTCAGTGCCAATACCCAGTGCTCACAGCAGCCTCTCAGCCCCCTTATCCTAACAGTGCCCCACAGCACCCAGATATCTAGGGTCCTGGATCTGGGAAGCCACTCTGGGCAGTGTTGCTCTCTCTGACCCCACCTGTTCTGTGGGCCCTAATGAAGCAGGACAACTCAGGCTTCAGGCCAAGTCCTTGTGTCCTTATCAAAGGCAACATCTGTCCCCTCCAAGAGGATAACCCCTGGGGGGAAGAGGGTGAGACAGGCACAAGGGAGAAATCGTGATCTTGCCTGGGCCCTCACCCCAGATTCCACTGCAGGCATAGATTGGGGGTGAAAGCCAAGACAGCCACAGAGGCCCTCACACACACATGCCCCTGCATGGGCCTTCATGCCTCTGAGCCCCCACATATGAAAGTCCCTCCTAGGCTCACCCAGCTACCTGGGCTGCTGCTGCTGCCAAGCGGCCTTCTTTTATGCGTTGTTTTATTGCTGGCAAATGCTGCTGCTTGCTGCTGTTGGAGGCGTTCCTGCCAAATCCATCCCAACATCTTGGCCTGGCATCAGGGCAGCATGCTAATGTGGAAATTTAAAGAGCCGCCCGGCTTTAAATCGGAATTTTAAATGAGCAGCAGTGCTCCGAGGGGACCTGGGCAAAATCGAACAGTATCCGATCCACGCTTCCTCCTCCCACACCCACAGCATCACCCCACGTTCCTCCCACCCCTCCCTTTGATTTGGACATTAGAGGAGGTATTGGCATGGGACACCATAGGGGAAGAGAGAGGTACCAGGCCAGAGGAATTTGTTCAAGATGGGGTCATCTGGATCAGTGAGGAGCTAGGATCACTCTGGACCAAGAATGGATCTACTCCTTGCTGTCACAGGCAAATGGCCACATGCAGGGTGTTCCACAAGGGAGAAGGGTTAGAGGTAATGAAACTGAAGTTACTCCCTCACTTCCCATTTTACCAGGAAACAAGAAGAGAAGGCCTGCTCTGCAGAGAAGAGGGAAGGTGGAATTCCAAGAAGACACTCACACATAACATACTCTTGTTGCCAATGGGATGTGTGCACACAGCTGTGCATGCAGGATGGGATGCTTGATGAGGCCCCTGCAGCACATATATACATAGCTCACACATCACCCCTGCATGGAGAGGAATTATCTGCACATGGAGGGCGGTCTTTCTTTCCCTATCCAGGACACTATTGTAACCCCAGAGCAAGCTGGCTTCTGCAAGTTGCTAGCTTGAACTGTGCCCCAGGTTTTTCCATGGATCCTAATTTCCCAGCTCCTGGCAGCTGCTTGAGTCAGCCATGGTGATGGATCTCTGCAGCTCTTCTGCCAGGACAGGGGCAGGGGGAACCTGAAGCCATCCTGTGCCCTGTCTTGGCCACAGTGTGGTGCCTTCTCTGGTGATCACCAAATGACAGGCTCAGACATCTCATCTGGGAGAGGTTTTGGACACAGCCTTGGTTTCAAAGGAAAGAAGGGGCTAATGGGAGGTGAGAGAGGCAGAATCTGTGCCTCCTTGTGATTCCCTCTCCTTACCTATCTCCAGGAGATAGGTTGCCCCTCTATCAGAAAACATTTTTTGAATGCCTGCCCTCAGGGAGACACCATGCTTTACTTTAGCACAGTGCCTCACAATTTTCAGGATTGACAGCAGCCCTCAGAATCTGGATGTGCTGTCCCCATTGGAGGGTCCACAGTAACTCACATGGTGACATCAACCTTACTCATGTTAGGCTACCAGGCCAAGGGATGCTCCAAGACCTTCCCTAGAATTCCTCCTCCCTCAAAGAAGGAGCCAGCTCCTTCAGGGACTGGTGTGGCCGCCAGCCAAGAGGCTTGGGGAAGGCCTGGGGCATGCAGCTGACACCTGCCCACCAGATCTCCAAGGAACACCCTCCTCCCCCACTCCCACAGCCTCATTCAGATGGCCCCTGGGCTGCAAGGAGACAGTGCTCACTTCTCCCCACTCCCAGAAAAAACTTCAAGCTGGACAGCCTCCCTTTCCATTGTAACCTGTTCCAAGATCCTCCACCCAGACTAACACTAACGACCCACCAAGCAATTTCGCCAGGCAGGACCAAATGTTTAATATAGTAGGGGTTGAGCTGGGCCTAGGTATGGAAACTTGAGGAGTGAGGCTTGGGCTGGAATCCTGGGAGAAGTTGTTGAGGTCAAGAGAGGTATGAGGAAGAACAACTTGATGTGAGTGAAATAGGACAGGGGAACATGAAGGGGAGGGCCTGAATGAATCTGCCTCTCTCATCTAATTAGCAACATGTAAATAATATGCAAATAACACCCTCTTTGTCTAGAGACCACAAGGCCAGTGCTTTTTGGAAGTGGATTGCAGAGGGCCCTCCAGACAGTGTCTCTGAGATCCTCAGATATGGGACACCCAGGCTCAAGAGAGAGGCCAGAGTGCAGCCATCTGGTTCTTGCTTATTCCCTGAATTGGCTCACTTTCTGTGAGCCTCAGTTTCCCTGTGTATGAAATGGCAAAACTACTGGATGGTCTCTAAGGCTTTTTTCCAGTACCAACAGTCTGGGATTGTATGACCTGGGCCCAGTGCCAGAGCAGAGTGGAGGGTTTGATTCCATTCTGGGGTGGAAGCCAAGATCCTTGGCTCTCTTGCCCCTGCTGCCCACCTCAGCAGTTAGTTCTGTCATGCTGCCCTCACAGCCCCTCACACACCTGCCATCCCAAACATGGGCAGTTTCCTGAAGGCAGTGTTTTTTCCCATCCATGCCTTTACCTACACTGTTTTCTCTGCCTGGTATGCCCTTCCTGTTTCAGCCCCTCACTTGACTAAGTCCTCCAACATTCTTGCCTACCTTACTCCTCCACTCCCCAGTTCTGACAAGGTGCCTCCCTTCTGGGTGCCTCTATGTACTGTCTGTTTGCTTATCTCTTGTCCCACTAGACCATGAACTCCTGGTTTTGGTTCAAGACTAAATCTCCAGTATAAGTGTATTAGTTTCCCAAGGCTGCTGTAACAAATTAACCACAACTCTGGTATCTTAAAACAACTGAAGTTTATTCTCTCACACTTCTGGAGACCAAAAGTTCAACATTCGTTTTACTATACCAAATCAAAGTGTTGGCAGGGCTATGCTCTTTCTGGAGGCTCTAGAGGAGAATCTGTTCCTTGTCTCTTCCAGCTTCTAGTGGCTACTAGCATTCCTTTGCTTGTGGCCGCATCACTGCAGTTTCCACCTCTGTCTTCACATCGCCTTCTACTTTTTGGTGTATGTATAATCTCTCTCTCTCTCTCATAAGGACACTTGTGTTGGCATTTAGGGCCCACCTGGATAATCCAGAATAATCTTCCCATCTCAAGATTCTTAATCACATCCTCAAAGATGAACCCATTTTCCAGTTAAGGTAACATTCACAGTTTCTGGGCATATCTTTAGAAGCTATCAGACCACCAAAATAAGCAAAGACATTTTAAAATTTACCATTTATTTAGTACCATGTACCAGACACCTACATACATTTTTCTCACCTCAATTAAGTTTTACAATAACCCTGAAATGTAGGTATTAATGCCTCTATTCTATAGACGAGGAAACTGAGGCTTAGGGAGATTGAGTCATGCTCCCAAAGTCACATAGCTGGTAAATGACAGAACTGGGATTTGAAACCAGATGAGCTTGGCTCCAAAGCCAACATGCTTTTTGCCTTACCAACAGCCTCTGAGCCTACCCCGGGCCCTGGCACAGGTTTCTTGCCTGAATGGATGTGCAGAAAAAGAAAGATAGGTGGACAAGAGAACGAATGATGAGGCCCAGCATTTTTAGTGATATTGACTCTAGCTTTCTTTTGCCAAAGCCCCCTTACCACCCCTCTTATTCTCCCCCACCAACCCTGACCCCTTGTTGCAGAAGCCTGGAATCCCCCCCAGCCTGCAGCCCCCTGCCAACTACTGCTGCCCAGACGGGTGGCACAGTGCCTGGACTTCAGGCAGGATCTATCAAATCACAGAACCAGAGGGTGTCTGGAGGTCACCTCATCTAGTCCTCTGTTCACACCCAGCCCTGCTCATGAGGACAGGGGCAGACAGGGTCGGGGCAGCAGCAGGATGAAGTGCCCATCTCTTCCTTCAGCTGCCCTTTCTCCTTTCTCACTTCTTACACAATTTATATTGGAAGTCCTCACTCAGGTCTGACTTTGCAGACATCATGCATAATGAGAATTGGCCAGAATCAGGAGTCCTGTGGTCATAGGACTGACCCAGTCCTAGATTCTCCAAAAATTAAAACGAGATTTTTGGCTAAGTTTCTTCACCTCTGTGGGCCTCTAATTCTTCATCTTTAAAATGGGATCGATAATAGGGGTAGTAACAATACCCAAATCACAGGGCCTTTGGGATAATAACACAGCCCAGGAAAGAAGCGTCCAACCCACAGCCCGGAGCAAGGCAGGTGCTGCAGGATTATTTTATAACACCCCCCTCAGCCCTCCAGCCAAGCCCCTTTATCCTGGGTAACACAGGGCTCTGCTCACCTCAGGCATTCTGGTCTGCCTAGTGCGCTAGACTGTGAATTCCTCTTGGCAGGATCTTGTTCATTTCTAATCACCGCCCGTTCCCCTCCCTAGTGTCTAGCCTGTGCTCGGGTATGTAAGTTCAACACACATTTAATAAATGAGGTCGGGCGCGGTGGCTCACGCCTGTAATACTAGCATTTTGGGAGGCCGAGGGGGGCAGATCACTTGAGGTCAGGAGTTCAAAACTAGCCTGGCCAAAGTGGTGAAACCCCGTCTCTAATAAAAATAGAAAAAAAAATTAGTCGGGCGTGGTGGCGGGCGCCTGTAATACGAGCTACTCGGGAGGCTGAGGCAGGAGAATCGCTTGAACCCGGGCGGCGGAGGTGGCAGCCAGCCGAGGTCGCACCACTGCACTCCAGCTTGCGCAACAGAGTGAGACTCCGTCTCAAAATAAAATAAAATAAATAAGTGAGCAAGGGTAAGAATCGGCCCCCCAAGACCCGAGAGGCTCAGAGCTTGACTCCCACCAGCAAGTTTTCCCCGCACGACCCTTTCCCCTGGGTTCCTGGCGGCGACCGCAATGGCGGGGAAAGAGGCGCTGCAGCTTTAAGATTTCTCTCGGGCGTCCCGGTTGCCAAGGCGCGGTTGCCAGCGGCCTGCGCGGAGCTGCGTCCGGCTTTCGCGCCCCGGCTTCGGGTTTCCGCCATCGCCGCCGCCGCCGCTGGGCCGCGCCGGGCTCAGCTCCTCCGAACCGTCTGGCGGACTTGGCACCGGCCCCCGCTCCTCAGTGCCCCCGCAGTGCGTGGCAGGCTGCGGCTTCATTATCCTGATTGATTCCTCCTGCTCCCCGACACCATGGGGGCCCCGGACAAGGAAGGGGGGCGGAGGCGGCATCTGCAGGCCCCTTCCCCGGCCCTAACCCCCAGCCACTCCTCAGGCCACCCTGCTGTGGCTGGCCAGGCAGGGCGGGGATGGAGGAACGGCCTGGCCTCTGCTCTCTTGGTGGGCAGGGAGGGGAGGGCCCCAAGAAGGAGGGGAGCAGTATCCGGTCCGTGCTCTTCCCAAGGTGCCCGCTCTGGGCCGCGTACACCCTGCCTCGTCCCGCCCTCAGCAAAGATTTTGCGCCTTCTCCGGGAGGATATGGAAAGGTTGGGGTGGGGAAAGAACACAGTGGAGGACTGAGAACTTCAGGAGAACGAGCCCTGGCAAAACGGGAAAGGTGACATCTCTGAAGAGTGTTGGTCACGTGTATCAAGGCCTGGTGACGCGTGTCTTGTGTGCCTCCCTGGGCATCTTCTCCCTACAGTTCTCAGTAGAGGCAGGGGCAGGGTCTGGACCCAACCAACACAGGACACCCCGCAAGAATCTGAGCTCAAAGGAGGGCCAGGAGTCTGTGTGAGGGAGAGGACCTGTTCTCCAGAATCCAGCAGGGTGTGCCCACCCAACACCCAAACCAAGTACTGACACCTTAGTAGAAAGAGCATCTGGGCTGGGCGCAGTGGCTCATGCCTGTAATCCCAACACTTTGGGTGGCCGAGGCGGGCGGATCACGAGGTCGGGAGTTCAAGACCATCCTGGCCAGCATAGTGAAACCCCGCCTCTACTAAAAATACAAAAAAAATTTGCTGGGCGTGGTGGCGGGCGCCTGTAATCCCAGCCACTCTGGAGGCTGAGGTAGGAGAGTCGTTTGAACCCGGGAGGCAGAGGTTACGATGAGCCAAGATTGCACCATTGCACTCCAGCCTGGGCAACAAAAGCAAAACTCTGTCTCAAAAAAAAAAAAAAAACGAGCACCTGGGGACCAGAACCGAGTTTGCTGAGTTTGGAGCATCTTCTTAGTTCTGCCACTTGGTTTGTGGCCTGGGCAGGTCCCTTTACCTTTTTTTTTTTCTTTTTTTTTTTTTTGAGACGGAGTCTTGCTCTGTCACCCAGGCTGGAGTGCTGTGGCCAGATCTCAGCTCACTGCAAGCTCCGCCTCCCGGGTTCACGCCATTCTCCTGTCTCAGCCTCCCGGGTAGCTGGGACTACAGGCGCCGCCACCTCGCCCGGCTAGTTTTTTGTAGTTTTTAGTAGAGACGGGGTTTCACCGTGTTAGCCAGGATGGTCTCGATCTCCTGACCTCGTGATCCGCCCGTCTCGGCCTCCCAAAGTGCTGGGATTACAGGCTTGAGCCACCGCGCCCGGCCCCCTTTACCTTTCTTAGCCATGGCTTATCCATCTGTACAATAGGGATAAGCCGATTGCCAGTGACTAAATGGGATAATATGTAATGTGTAGATGGCAGTACCTTAAGTCCTCTGGCAATAAGAAGAAAGGGAGATAAGGGGCTGAACTCTATCCCTGCTGCTGTTTTGGGTGGATCCCTTGAGGGAGGTGAGTCTTCTCCATATGCTTAAATGCCTGCTTAGGCCGGGCACGGTGGCTCAAGCCTGTAATCCCAGCACTTTGGGAGGCCGAGCTGGGTGGACCACGAGGTCAGGAGATCGAGACGATCCTGGCTAACACGGTGAAACCCTGTCTCTACTAAAAAAATACAAAGAACTAGCCGGGCGAGGTGGCGGGCGCCTGTAGTCCCAGCTACTCGGGAGGCTAAGGCAGGAGAATGGTGTGAACCCAGGAGGCGGAGCTTGCAGTGAGCCCAGATCGTGCCACTGCACTCCAGCCTGGGGGACAGAGCGAGACTCCATTTCAAAAAAAAAAATCCCTGCTTAACTGGAAGATTACCCCAAACCTTCCAGTCAAAGCTGCCCCCTTGTCACAGCAGAGGGGCAAAACTGCTCTTACCTCATTGGCATTGCACAGATTCAATATCTAGGTTTACACCAGACTCTCCACTACTGTCCTTCTTGCCTTGGGGCCTCTCTTCGCACAATTCCTGACAGTCTCCCTCTAGTGCCTCGCCCCTGTCCTGTCCAAGGGCCAGACCTGGGAAATTTCTTCCATAGACTCAAACCTTTGGTCCCTCTCAGCCCTGGGAAAGAGGGAACGGATGGAGAATTTGAGGCCATGTAACGTATACCTGTCATGCTTGTGAATGTGATCTGGGCCTCTCTGACAACTTCAGTGCCTATCTCAGGGCCTGTTTCCTCTTCTGTAAATTCACTATTCTTGCAACCCACATTTACTGGGTGACCACAGTGGGGCAGCATGGTGCACCCAGCAGGTTGGGAGTATGGAAAAAACACAGGATGGAAAGAACACTGAGGCTAGGCCCGGTGACTCATGCCTGTAATCCCAGGACTTTGGGAGGCTGAGGTGGGCGGATCACCTGAGGTCAGGAGTTGAAGACCAGCCTGGCCAACATGGTGAAGCCTCGTCTCTACTAAAAATACAAAAAGTAGCCAGGTGTGGTGGTGCTCACCTGTAAATCCCAGCTACTCAGGAGGCTGAGGCACGAGAATCACTTGAACCCAGGAGGCGGAGGTTGCAGTGAGCTGAGATCGTGCCACTGCACACTGCAGCCTGGGTTACAGAGCGAGACTCCATCTCAAGAAAAAAAAAAAAAAAAAACCCATTGTGAAACTACTGATCTGGGGACAACAGATCAATGCACATAACAGGCTCTCCAATACTAGGGGCCAGTGCAGGGACATCTCCCAGATTCTAGAGCATTCCATAGTGTCCATAGGCTAATTTCCTCTGGTGAAAGACATCCTAAAATTTGAGTCTGGGGCTTTTGTTCATTCCCTTTTGTTGGAATTCCCTATTTTTATACCAGTCATTCATTACCTTTATATTAAAAGGGAAAACACAATAAAAATACTTCCAGTAGCTAGAATCAGGTTAGCTCGTGTATCTAGGCTTGCAAAGCTGCCAAGGACCTTTGTTTAGTGTGGCCCTGTGTATGGCTGCCTCAGTCTACCCACTGGCCTGGCTGCCCACCCACCCCTGGCTGGCCTGCCCTATCCTCAGCGCCTATAGCCCTCAGCTCCATTTCCTATTAATACAAACCACGTGGGACCCTCACTGTGGCGTCTCCAGGCAAAAGATGAAGCCACAGCCACCTAGTGGCTGCCAGGGAGGCTGGCAGGAAGGGGCATCTCTACCGGGCGTCTCCTGGGAAACAGCAAGCTCCCCAGAGAAGGGACATTTGGAAGTAAAATTTCTGCCGTTGTGTGTCAATGTGTATGTTGGGGCAGGAGAGGGAGGTAAGAAGCCTCCCCAGCCCCTCTGTTCCTTTCTCCTCAGGAAAAGCCTCTTCGAGCAACTCTCCCACTGCCTCCCAAAACTCCAACCTCTTATAGGCTCTTCTGGGACTGGACAAGTGGCTGAAAATGTCCCTTCAGATTAATGATGCAGGTGAAGAAGAGCACTGGGCTGAGAGTCAGAGGCCCCAGTTCTGAGTTTCCTGCCTTACCCCGTGGCTCTGGCATGTTATACCTCCCTTTCTGAGTCCTAAGTTCCTCCTCTGTAAAATGAAATTTTCTCATCATTCCTAGTCTCTACATTGGGCCTCCTCCACAAAGTCCAGGAATACAGTTGGGGCATTCTAGGCCATTCTTTCCTATACCTAGGACAGATATCTAATAGAAGCTCATGATTCCTAGAGTAACCTTGACTCTAGGAATTCTACATTGACCTTGAACGAGCCGGGGCCCTTGACCTGCCCATGCATTCATTTAGGCATTTGTAGGTGCCTTTTGAGAGTGAAGTCTGTGCTGAGAGGATCTAAGTCTGCCCCATTTTTTTTTTTTTTTTTTTTTTTTTGTAGAGATGGAGTCTCGCTCTGTTGCTCAGGCTGGAGTGTAGTGGCGTGATCTTGGCTCACTGCAACATCTGCCTCCCGGGTTCTAGCAATTCTCCTGCCTTAGCCTCCCAAATAGCTGAGACTACAGGCGCAAGCTGCCAGACCCAGCTAACTTTTTGTATTTTATTTTATTTTTATTTGTTTCTTTGAGATGGAGTCTCACTCTGTCGCAGGCTGGAATGTAGTGGCACAATCTTGGCTCGCTGCAACCTCTACCTCCTGGGTTCAAGCGATTCTCCTGCCTCAGCCTCCCATGTAGCTGGGACTGCAGGCGCCTACCACCATGCCCAGCTAATTTTTGTATTTTTAGTAGAGACAGGGTTTCACCATGTTGGCCAGGATGGTCTCTATCTTGACCTCGTGATCTGCCTGCCTCGGCCTCCCAAAGTGCTGGGATAACAGGCATGAGCCACTGCGCCTGGCTTTATTTATTTATTTATTTGTTTATTTATTTAGAGATGGAGTCTTGCTTTATTGCCCAGGATGGAGTGCAGTGGCACAATCTCAGCTCACTGCAGCCTCTGCCTCCCAGGTTCCAGTGATTCTGCTGCCTCAGCCTCCTGGGTAGCTGGGATTACAGGTGCACGCCACCATGCCCAGCTAATTTTTGTATTTTTAGTAGAGGCGGGGTTTCATCATGCTGGCCAGGCTGGTCTCGAACTCCTGACCTCAGGTGATCCCCCTGCCTTGGCCTCCCAAAGAGTTGGGATTACAGGCATGAGCCACCGCACCCGGCCAATTTTTTGTATTTTAGTAGAGAGGGGGGTTTCACCATGTTGCCAAGGTTGGTATCGAACTCCTGAGCTCAGCAGTTCAGCCACCTCGGCCTCCCAGGAAGTGTTAGGATTACAGGCATGAGCCCATGCGCCGAGCAGCTGCCCAAATTTTTATGAAAGAGGCATCTCAGCTTTCTCTTGCTGTCCTGTACCAGAGGTCAGCTGCATGCCATATTCCTTCCATCATGACCCCCTTCGTGAGGAGCTGGAGGGACTAGGAACCTTCTCTTCCCCTAGTGTCCAAAGCCAACCTAAGGGAGAAGCCATGGCTTCTCCTGGGAAATAGAGGTGGGGGTGATGTCCCTGCCCCCTCCCTTCTCCTACCTATTTCCCTTTGCTCTCCCTTGCTGTTGATAGTCAAGCCCCACTCCCAGCCCAATCCATCTCTCTCCTATAAGGTTATGGGGTGTCCAAATTAGAGACAGGAGCCCTTTGGAACCACAGGCAGAGGCCAGAGGTGCCCTAGTAAAAGCAAGTGTCTCTCTCCCAGCTGGGGGCCCCCTCCTGGTCTCACCTCCTAGAGCTTCCCTCCCTCAAGAGACTCCACCTTCTAGGCAGGTTGGGGATTGCTGAGAGGGCCCTTCATGCAGGAGACAACCCCCACAACTTGGAGGAGACAGAATAGCTCTAGGGAGGAAGAGGGCCATGGTCCCTGCAGAGACCCAGGGGCCCAGGCCTCCTTCCTTCCCATCTTAGCAGGAAGCATTGGCTGGCCCCCATGGCCCGGCTTGACCTTGTGGCTTCTCAGCCCTTGATCTATGTTCAAGGAAGGGTCAGGCAGTGGGAAGCCAGAGAGAGGAAGGGGAATGAGGGGGAATGGGGAAGGCTCAGAAACGGAGACGTCGTGGAGATATGGATTCTGACTTGTCACCTTCACTGGGCATCTACTGTGTGCCAGGCTGTGTCCTGGTTTTAGATAGATTATGTCATTTAGCCCTCAGCCCAGTGCTGTGCTGTGGCATTATTATTCTGCTCTGACAGAGAAGGAAACTGAGACTCAGGCCTTATATAACTTGCCCAAGGTCACACAGCTTGTCAGGAGTGAAGCCAGAATCCCAGCCCAGGTCTGTCGGCCTCCAGTGGGTTCTCCCTGCTGCCAAAAAGTCCTCCTCCTGGAAAAGCAGGTCTGGGGTTGGGGTTTTCAGTCAGAGCTCATCAGGATCCCCAGAGGCAAAGCTATTGTCATCTGCCTTCCTCCTCCTCACCCATCTGCCAGGCAAGTCGCAGGTGAGCCCCCCACCATGGCCCCTGCCCCAGCCCCAGGTGCCAGCTCCGCTTTGCCTGGCTCCCGCCTCTCCCTGGTGCCCCCAAGGTGGCTCTGAGGTCACCCCACACCCCAATGCCTCCATTCTGCATTTCCACATCTCTGAATGCTTGGGAAAAACAGAAGGAGAGAGGAGGTCAATTCAAGGTTGGAAATGTGGACTCCGACTGTAGGTAGAGGATTCGGGGCCTGGTTATCTTCCTTGGTTCAAATGAACCCTTTCTCCAACTCCCACCCCCTCACCCCAAGAGACAGCCAGAGCTTTGCTTAGTTAATGAAATACAAAAGAAGGAATCAGGAGTTGGGGGGGTGGCTCCAGAGCCCTGGAAATCGAGGGAGAGAGAAAAAGTTGGGTCTCTTCCAAAGAGTTAATGTTCCACAGTATGATCGATTAGGTGTCAGATGTAATTTCAAACCAATACAAGATGAATGGCATAATTTTCCCTCTCTCATTTTAGACAGAATTAAGAATCCATTAGCTAACACAAATTTTTGGCAAGTTTAATAGGAGCTCAAATCTACATTCGGAGGAAATGCTCCCCAAAGCCTGTTTCAAGCTTTTACTTCTCAGGCCCCCTGCCTCCAACGTCCTCTTACCAACCCACTGTTGTCTCTTCCCCCCCACCAACATGCAGCCCCCACTCCCTTCCTCTGGTCCCCCTACGTGACCCTCCCCAAGCCAGCCCAAGATTAACTGGCCTGACCCCTCTCACAAAGGCGGGGCCTGCCCACCATTGTCTTTCAGTGGCAGTAGGTGGGGGAAATGGGTGGAGGGGCTGGCAGTGGGCCCAGGAGAGGGGAGAAGTTGCTGAATTGGCCCTAGGCTGCAGACAAACGCTAGGGAGAGGGGTAAATTGGGGCCTTGGGCAGTTTGAGTCTCGGCTACCCCTCAGTTTCACCTCCAGAAAAGTTGTTTTTGTCCTAGACAAAGCATTACCCAGTTCATAGGGAGAACACGAGCCCGATCCTTGTTGTTGCTTATATTTACATATATTAATTCACACAGTTAACCTGAGGGATAGGAAGAATAGCTGTCATCCCATTGCATACATGAGGAAACTGAGGCTCAGAGGGTTGAACCTTGGCTCTGCTGTTTGCTTTCTTACTAGGGCCCGAAGGCACTTACGTCTGGGCCTTAATTTCCTCATCTGTGAAATGGGAAGAACAGTAGTACCCAGCTCATAGGATTATCCTAAGGAACAAATGAGATGGTACACATCACTGCTTTAGCACAGAGCCTAGCACAGTAGGAGAGATTTCATGACTGCCAACCCAGGCAGAGGTGCCTCGTGTCCGCCCTACGCCAGCCTTGTGCTGGAATTGAGACCTGGAACACGGGTTGAATCAGCTCTAGCCTCAGCCCTTCAAATTCACAGCCTGGTGAGGGAGACAGACATGCAGACTGACCCCTGCCCTGGAAGACAAAAGAGGCTGGAAAAAGAATTATGGTGGCTTACCCTTACCAGGCATTTACGCTATGCCAAAAGTGGGAGCAAATCCTTTGTATATAGTAACCTATATAGTGAAGTAACTTGCCCAAGGTCACCCAGCTACCAAGTGACAGAGCTAGGTTTCCAATTCAGGTAGCCTGATTCTAAGGCCAGTGGCTCTTAACCCCAATGAATGGTGAAGCATGAGGATGTGATAGACCCTGCTTGGGGTCTAGGAATGCTTCTCAGAGGATAGAAGGCTTGAACTTGTTTGTTTGTTTGTTTGTTTGTTTGTTTGTTTAAGACAGAGTCTTGCTCTGTTGCTCAGGCTGGAGTGCAGTGGTATGATTTCGGCTCACTGCAACTTCCGCTTCCTGGGTTCAAGCGATTCTTCTGCCTCAGCCTCCTGAGTAGCTGGGATTACAGGTGCAAGCTGCCACTCCCAGTTCATTTTTGTATTTTTAGTAGAGACCAGGTTTCACTATGTTGCCCGGGCTGGTCTCAGACTCCTGACCTCAGGTGATCCACCTGCTTCGGCCTCCCAAAATGCTGGGATTACAGGCGTGAGCCACAGCGCCCGGCCCTGAACTAGGTCTTGACTGATGAGTTGGAGTTTGCCAGGTGGGCAAGGAGAGAAAGAGCATTTTAGGTGGCAAGGACAGCATGTGCAAAAGCACCGAAAGGAGACTCAGCATGGGAGGCAGTGAGTAACGTGCTTCTTCACCAAAACGTGGGGTTTGTGCGGAGGATGGCAGGAAACAAGGTTGGATAGGCAGGCCTGATGCTTCATTCTGACAATCCTTCTCAGCAAGTTGGGAAGTTCTTCCTATTGTCTGACTCCTACAGACAGCTTTGCATGCTGTGCTCAAGAACTATGGTTTAAATCACGTTGTCATAATAATAGGCATAGCTAGCATCTCTCGTGTGCCAAATGCTTTATATTGATTATCTTGTTTCTTCTTTACAATAACCACGTGAACCAAGTACTATTATCCCATTTTTCAAATGAGCAAACAGAGGCTCGGAGATGCGAAGTAACTTGGCCTGAGAGAGACAGCTAGAAAGTGACAGAGCTAAGTTTCAAACCCAAGTCTGACACCAAGCCCAAACTCTTAATTGCTTGCTTGCTGTGTTCTGGTAGGCAATGGGGGAACTTTGGAGGAATTTTCAGCAGTGAACTGAGTTTTAGAAAAAGAATTCTGGCAGAGTGTAGAGGCTGGATTGGAACAGGGTGAGACCGGAGGCAAGGAAGCCAGCAGTGAAACTGTTTCTCTTGTCCAGATGAAAGTTCCAGATGGAGAACGATGGGAGGAAAGGGCCTTCCTTATCCATGGGGATGAAAAAGAGGGCCTTTTGGAGCCCAAGGAATAATAATCATACTATAGGCAGGGCACAGTGGCTCACGCCTGCAGTCCCAGCACTTTGGGAGGCCAAGGCAGGGGGATCACCTGAGGCCAGGAGTTCGAGACCATCCTGGCCAACATGGTGAAAACCCGTCTCTACTAAAAATACAAAATTAGCCAGGCATGGTGGCACATACCTGTAATCCCAGCTACTTCAGAGGCTGAGGCAGGGGAATCTCTTGAACTTGGGAGGGGGAAGTTGCAGTAATCCGAGATTACGCCATTGCACGCCAACCTGGATGACAGAGTGAGACGGAGTCTCACTAATCATCATCATCATCATCATCATCATCATCATCATCATCATAATATTAAGTGCCTACCCTGTCCTCTGTAAGGAAGTATTTTTTAAAATAAAATAAGATTAAAATAAGTGCTTAATCTGTGCCACTGAGCCATTTCCAGCTTGCACATGTTGCAAAGCAGATATTATTAGCCCCATTTAACAGATGAGAAAGCCGAGGCTCAGAGAAGTTGACCAACTTCAGAGCCAGGACTGGCCTGAAGCTCCAGCCTTTCCCTTCTACCACACTGCATAAGGTGATTGGGCCATACATTAGAAGCCAGCTCTTCCCTCTCGACCTGGCTTAATATTCCCTGGGTACATATGGAGCTGGTCCTCTATTTTGGCCCCAGCAAATGGCGTTGAGCTGAGGGAGGTGGAAAAGGGATGAGGAGGAGTGGAGAAGGGAAACTGGAGAGGAATGAGGTCTGGAGTTCTGAGGATCTGTTGCTGACCATTCAGAAAGATGTAAAGGAAGGCACACAGGAAGATTGGTGCCCTCTTAGCCCTTAAGAGGAGAAGACACCTTGGCCGGGCATGGTGGCTCACACCTGTAATCCCAGCACTTTGGGAGGCCAAGGTGGGCGGATCACAAGGTCAATAGATCGAGACAATCCTGGCCAACATGATCTCTAAAACCCCATCTCTACTAAAAATACAAAAATTAGCTGGCCGTGGTGGCACATGCCTGTAGTCCCAGCTACCTGGGAGGCTGAAGCAAGAGGATTGCTTGAACCTGGGAGTCGGAGGTTGCAGTGAGCTGAGATGGCACCACTGCACTCCAGCCTGATGACAGAGTGAGACTCCATCTCAAATTAAAAAAAAAAAAGAAGAAGAAGAAGACACCTCATTCCTTTACTTCGTTTCCTAACTTTTGGTAAATCCTTCCAGCTGTCTAACTCCTATCTCTCCTAATAGAGTCACAAACCACCCCAGCTGCCAGTTTTAAGGAAGAGCTCCTATCCATGCTCCCTACCATGAGGGCATACTTCATCCTTTCTTTTGGGATAGGAAGTAAGGAGATGGGGGAGTATTCCACCTACTTTTATTTTTTGAGATGAAGTTTTGCTGTGTTGCCCAGACTGGTCTGAAACTCCTGGGCACAAGTGATCCTCCCACATCAGCCTACCAAGTAGCTGGGACACAGGCATCATGCCAGCTCATGTACTTACTTTTATATCAATTAATACCCCGAGCAAGCTAGGTTCTCAGAGTATTCCACCAAAAAGGAGGAAATGAGCAACTCCTGCCCTGGTAGAGAGGAGATAGAGAGAAAGCTGGGCACCAGGTGGGTCTCATCACCTGCCTCTCAAGAATGGTTGCCACTTTTGAGATCCTTGACCCCCATACCTTTATTATTGAGTCCATTCATCTATTTACTCCACATTTTTTGGGGGGGCACCTAATATGTACCTGGTCCTGTCCTAGGTACTGGGAGTGCTACTAAAAACAACCCCCAACCCCAACCAAGGAGCTTGTGTATTAAGTTGGGGGAGATAGACAATGAACATAATAAATGTGTAGAATACATAGTGTGTTTGATGGTGAAATGTATATGAAAGAAGAAAAAAAACAAGGAAGGTGGGCCAGGTGTGGTGGCTAATGCCTGTAATCCCAGCACTTTGGGAGGAGGCTGAGGCAGGCAAATCACTTGAGGTCAGGAGTTCTAGACCAGCCTGGGCTAAGATGGTGAAACCCATCTCTACTAAAAATACAAAAAAAAAAAAAAAAAAAAAAGCCGGATGTGGTGGTGCATGCCTGTAGTCCCAGCTACTCAGGATGCTGAGGCAGGAGGAATCACTTGAACCTGGACAGGCGGAGGTTGCAGGGAGTGGAGATAATGCCGCTCCACTGCAGCCTGGGCTATAGTGCAAGACTCTGTCTCAAAAAAAAAAGAAAAAAAAAAAAAAGGAAGGAAGCAAGAAAGGAAAAGCAGTGCAGTTTTGAATGGGACAGAGAGGAAAAGACCCTTAGAGAGGGTGTTATTTTAGTATGGATCTGAAAGAGGTCAGATATCTGGGGAAGAACTTTCCTATCAAAAAGAACAGCCAGTGCAAAGACCCCGAGGCAATAGCTTTCCCAGAGTGTCTGGAAGAGGTAATGAGCAAGGGGAAGGTTGAAGGAGTTGAGCCCAGAGACCCTAAGGTCAGACTGTCTAGGGCCTTCAGGTTTTCACACTGAATGAAAAGGTACACCATCTGAGGGCTCTGAGTTCTGAGCAGAGGAGTGACATTATCTGACTTAGTATTTAAAAATCATTCCAGTTGCCTAGGGCTGAGGGATTGTGAGGTGGGTGGAGAGAGACTGCTAATGGGATGGGCTTCTTATTAGAGTGATGAAAATGCACAAAACTGGCCAGTTGTGGTGGCTCACGCCTGTAATCCCAGCACTTTGGGAGGCTGAGGCAGGTGGATCACTTGAGGTCAGGAGTTTGAGACAAGCCTGGCCAACGTGGCAAAACACCATCTCTACTAAAAATACAAAAGTTAGCCGGGTGTTGTGGTGCACAGTTATAATTACAGCTA
The DNA here is from genome assembly GCF_009764315.1 of Trachypithecus francoisi. Taxonomy (NCBI): domain Eukaryota; kingdom Metazoa; phylum Chordata; class Mammalia; order Primates; family Cercopithecidae; genus Trachypithecus; species Trachypithecus francoisi. The sequence goes on along the minus strand of NW_022681466.1, from coordinate 20,707,594 downwards.
TTTGGAGGTTGAACCTGGGAGGCAGAGGTTGCAGTGAGCCGAGGTCACACCAATGCACTCCAGTCTGGGTGACAGAGTGAGACTCTGTCTCAAAAAAAAAAAAAAAAAAAGGGCACGGCTCGGTGGCTCACACCTGTAATCCCAGCACTTTGGGATGCTGAGGTGGGCAGATCACAAGGTCCAGAGTTCAAGACCAGCCTGGCCAATATGGCAAAACCCTTTCTCTACTAAAAATACAAAAATTAGCTGGGCATGGTAGCGGGCACATGTAGTTCCAGCTGCTCGGGAGGCTGAGGCAGGAGAATTGCTTGAACCCAGGAGGCAGAGGTTGCAGTAAGCCAAGATTGCACCACTGCACTCCAGCCTGGGTGACAGAGCGAGACTCTGTCTCAAAAAAAAAAAAGGAAAAATGTTCAAAATTATGTGGTGATGGCCATGCGAATTTATAAATATACTAAAAATCATTGTATTGTACACTTTATGTTTTATTTACATATTTACTTACTTATTTATTTGTTTGTTATTATTATTCTTATTTTTGAGATGGAGTTTTGCTCTTGTTGCCCAGGCTGGAGTGCATTGGCGCGATCTCGGCTTACGGCAACCTCTGCCTCCCAGGTTCAAGCGATTCTCCTGACTTAGCCTCCTGAGTAGCTGGGATTACAGGCATGCGCCATCACGCCGGGCTAATTTTGTATTTTTGGTAGAGATGGGGTTTCTCCATGTTGGTCAGGCTGGTCTGAAACTCCCGACCTCAGGTGATCCACCCACCTTGGCCTCCCAAAGTGCTGGGATTATAGGTGTGAGCCACTGCTCCCAGCCTACATATTTATATTTTTGAGACAGAGTCTATGTCACCCAGGAGGGAGTGCAGTGACATGATCATGGCTCACTGCAGCCTTCAACTCCTGGGTTCAAGCCATCCTCCCGCCTTAGCCTCCTGGGTAGCTGGGACTAGAGGCATGCCCTGTCGTACCTGCCTAATTTTTAAATGTTTTGTATAGACAAGGTCTTACTGTGTTGCCCAACTTGGTCTTGAACTCCTGGCCTCAAGTGATACTCCTGCGTCAACCTCCCAAAGCACTGGGATTACAGGCATGAGCCATCACTTCTGGCCTGTTGTACACTTTATTTATTTTTTATTACTTGTTATTTTTAAGATAATAAAATATTGGCCGGGCATGGTGGCTCAAGCCTGTAATCCCAGCACTTTGGGAGGCCGAGACGGGCGGATCACGAGGTCAGGAGATCGAGATCATCCTGGCTAACACTGTGAAACCCTGTCTCTACTAAAAAAATACAAAAAACTAGCCGGGCGAGGTGGCGGGCGCCTGTAGTCCCAGCTACTCGGGAGGCAGAGGCAGGAGAATGGCGTAAACCCAGGAGGCGGAGCTTGCAGTGAGCCGAGATCGCCCACTGCACTCCAGCCTGGGCGACAGAGCGAGACTCCGTCTCAAAATAAATAAATTAATTAATTAATTATTATTAATAATAATAAAATATCTTAAAATGTCACTGAGGCTGGAGTGCAGTGGTGCAATCTCAGCTCACTGCACTCTCCACTCCCAGGCTCAAGTGATTCTTGTGCTGCAGCCTCCCAAGTAGCTGAGACTACAGGTGCCTGCCACCACAACCAGCTAGTTTTTGTATTTTTAATAGAGATGGAGTTTTACCATGTTGGCAAGGCTGGTCTTGAATGCCTGAGTCACCTCAGGTGATCTGCCTGCCTCGGCCTCCAAAAGTGCTGGGGTTACAGGCACTAGCTGCCATGCCTGGCCCTGTTGTACACTTTATTTTTTAATTAATTAATTTATTTATTTATTATTATTTTTTTTTGAGACGGAGTCTCGCTCTGTCGCCCGGGCTGGAGTACAGTGGCCGGATCTCAGCTCACTGCAAGCTCCGCCTCTCGGGTTTACGCCATTCTCCTGCCTCAGCCTCCCCAGTAGCTGGGACTACAGGCGCCCGCCACCTCTCCCGGCTAGTTTTTTGTATTTTTTTAGTAGAGACGGGGTTTCACAGTGTTAGCCAGGATGATCTCGATCTCCTGACCTCGTGATCCGCCCGTCTCGGCCTCCCAAAGTGCTGGGATTACATGCTTGAGCCACTGCGCCCGGCCTATTTTTTTATTTTTTGAGATGGAGTCTCGCTCTGTTACCCAGGCTGGAATGCAGTCGTGCAGTCTTGGCTCACTGCAACCTCTGCCTGCCAAGTTCAAAATATCCTCTCACCTCAACCTCCCAAGTAGCTAGGATTAAAGACATGCACCGCCACACCTGGCTAATTTTTTTATATTTTTAGTAGAGATGGGATTTCACCATGTTGGCCAGGCTGGTCTCCAACTCCTGATCTCAAATGATCCACCTGCCTCGGTCTCCCAAAGTGCTGGGATTACAGGCGTGAGCCACCATGCCCAGCCTGTTGTACATGTTAAATGGGTGACTTATATCTCAACGAAGCTGTTCTGTTTTTTAAAAAATCACTCTGACTGTTGCACTGAGAATAGACTACAGGAGCAGACCAAGGGCAGAAACTGTGGTCATCCAGGAGAGAGGGAAGGCAGTGGGTAGCAGTGGAGGGAGAAATGCGCTGATTCTGGATTTATATTGAAGGCAGAGCAGACAAATTCCCTGATGAATCAAATGTGGGATATACAAGAACATAAACTAGAATAGTTGAACAACTGGAGTTCTGGAAAGAAGGAAGGGATGGCCTGAGGGCATGGGCCTTCAAGGGCAGTGCTGAGATTGCCCTTAGAATTTAGGTTGTAAGACCCTGGCTTTTTATTTTTTTATTGATTGATTGACTGATTGATTTAGAGATGGAGACTTGCTCTGTTGCCCAGGCTTCAGTGCAGTGGTGCAGTCTTGGCTCATTCAACCTCTGAGTCCCGGGTTCAAGCGATTCTTCTGCCTCAGCCTCCAAGTAGCTGGGATTACAGGTGTGTGCCACCATGCCCGGCTATTTTTTGTATTTTTAGTAGAGACGATGTTTCACCATGTTGGCCAGGCTGGTCTTGAACTCCTGACCTGAAGTGATCCACCTGCCTCGGCCTCCCAAAGTTTTGGGATTACAGGCGTAAGCCACAGTTCCCAGCTGACCCTGGCTTTTTAATTTGAATATTAACCCTATTATATTTCAGAACATCTCTGAGCATCAGTTTCCTCAACTTGTACTCAATCAGCTGCAGAGACTGATGGGGACGGACCTGACTCATTTCAAGTGCTTGTGGAGCATTCACTCCATTCCTATCCCCTTCTTTTCTGGCCTTCTAACTGAGACTGCTCTGGGCCAGGAGCCCACGAAAGAACGAGGGGGAGGAATATGGCAGACCTTAGGTCCCAAAGGAGTACTGGGCAGGGGGCTTGGGCATTGTTCTTAGTTATCTGACTCCTGCAGTGGGAAAAGAAGTGGAAGCCATTGCTCATTGCCCTTGAGCCTGACCCATTCGTGGTCATTCTGGCTCCTGTGCCTCCACCTTCCCTGGGGGCAGAAGGACTAGTGCCTACACATTTGGGGTTGGCAGAAGATTATCTTAGAGCCTGTTCTCTTCAACCTAGTGGGAGATTCTAGGAAGGCATTAATTACCATCTTCCTGCTGATGCTTGGTTAATGCGATGATTCAAAAGCTGTATTTTTCAATTACGTTTAACGAAAAGATTTATAGTCAAGTAAAACATAATTAGGAGGCTGCCAGCAGACTGGCTTCCTGAGAAGAAGAAAGGTGGGACCAAGTCCTAATGAGGCAGGTTGGAACCCAGGTCAGAGGACCTTCTTATCCTTCCCGACCCCTCTTCAAAGATGCCGAAGCATTCATCAATTCTAATATTCAACCCACATTTGTAAGTAGCTATTCCATGCTGGGCCCAGAGTGTACAATGGAAGCAGAACAAATACTATGATCCCTACCTTCAGAGAGCTTACACACCAGGAGACGAGGCTGACCAAAAACAACAACAACAAAAAGAAAAAAACCCAAAACCAAAAACAGCCAACAGTTTAACAAAGCGCTGCAAGTGCTGCGAAGAAAATAACAGGATGCTGAACTAGAGAATACCTGGGGGATCTGCCTTGGGCAGAGAGATCCGAAAGTGTTTCAGGGTGAATGGGCAAGCTGAGATTCGAAAGACAAAAATGAGCCAGCCAACCCAAGAGTGGGAGGGAGTTGAGGGAATTGGTTCTCAGAAAGCAGCCCAGGCGGATCATCTGAGGTCAGGAGTTCAAGACCAGCCTGGCCAACATGGTGAAACTCCGACTCTACTAAAAATACAAAAATTAGCCAGGCATGGTGGCAGGTGCCTGTAATCCCAGCTACTCGGGAGGTTGAGGCAGGAGAATTACTTGAATAAAGGAGGTGGAGATTGCAGTGAGCCAAGATCGCACCACTGCATTCCAGCCTGGGCAAAACAGAACTAGACTCTGTTAAAAAAACAAAAACAAAAAAAAACACCCAGGTCCTAGGATGGGGCTCTTAGTGTTTGCAAAATGAAATGAAAAGCCAGTGAGGCTGGTGCATGGAGAGGGAGCAGGAGAGACAGAAAAGGACACCAGGAAGGGAGGTGGGGACCATGATTACAATCAGGCTTGAATTCTTTCATCACCCCAAAAAGAAAGTATACCCATTCAAAATGACTCCCCATTTTCCTCCAAGCCCCCAAGCTTTAGGCAACCAGAGTTACTTTATTCTATATGCTAAGGACTGGGGGGTTTTAAGCCAGGGAGTAAAATGACCCAGCCTATATTTTTAAAAGATTGCCTCAGGCCAGGTACGGTGGCTCACGCCCATAATTCTAGCACTTTGGGAGGCCTAGGCGGGAGGATCACAAGGTCAGGAGTTCGAGACCAGCCTGGCCAACAAAGTGGAACCCCATCTCTACTAAAAAAAAATACAAAAATTAGCCAGGTGTGGTGGCGGGCGCCTGTAGTTCCTGCTACTTGGGAGGCTGAGGCAGGAGAATCGCTTGAACTTGGGAGGTGGAGGTTGCAGTGAGCCGATATCGTGCCACTGCACTCCAGCTTAGTTGACGGAGTGAGACTCTGGCTCAAAAAAAAAAAAAAAAAAAGATTACCCCAGCTGCTATGGGAGAATGGATCAGAGAGAGGCAAGGTGAGAGACTGAAGCAGAGACACAGAGACCCAGGGAAGAGGTGATGTGACCTGGCTTAGGGGGAAAAACACTGAGGAAGGAGAGAAGAGCCTGGATTTGGGATGCACTTTGGAGCAAGAAGCAGTGATTCTTAGTGAGAGTCTATGTGGAGAGTGAGGGACAAGGTGAGCTTAAAGGTGACTTTTAGGTTTCTCTCTTGAACTGGGTGCTGCCATTTATTGCAGTGGGGGAGCCAAGAGGAGAAGCAGGTGGAAAGACATGTGGATAAAGAATTCAGACTTGGCCAACCTAGGCAACATAGTAAGACCTCATCTCAAAAAAAGAAAAAAAAAAAAATTAGCCAGGCATGGTGGCCCACGCCTGTGGTCCCAGCTACTTGGGAGTCTGAGGTGGGAGGGTCACTTGAGCCCAGGAGTTCAAGGTTGCAGTGAGCCATTATCGCACCACTGCACCCCAGCCTGGGTGACAGAGTGAGACTCTGTCTCAAAAACAACAGCAACAACAACAACAAAGAAAATCCAAATGCTCATCAATGATAGACTGGATAAAGAAAGTGTGGTACATATACACCATGGAATACTATGCAGCATAAAAAGAATGAGATCATGTGCTTTCCAGGAACATGTGTGAAGCTAGAAGCCATTATCCTCCACAAACTAATGCAGTAACAGAAAACCAAACACTGCATGCTCTCACTTTTTTTTTTTTTTTTTTGAGATGGAGTCTCGCTCTGTTGCCCAGGCTGGAGCGCAGTGGCCGGATCTTGGCTCACTGCAAGCTCTGCCTCCCGGGCTCACGCCGTTCTCCTGCCTCAGCCTCCTGAGTAGCTGGGACTACAGGTGCCTGCCACTTTGCCCGGCTAGTTTTTTTTTTTTTTTTTTGTATTTTTTTTTAATAGAAATGGGGTTTCACCACGTTAGCCAGGATGGTCTCAATCTCCTGACCTCGTGATCCGCCCGTCTTGGCCTCTCACATGCTCTCACTTATAAGTGGTAGCTGAATGCTGAGATCACATGGAGGTGAACAACACACACTGGGGCCTGTCAGAGGGTGGGGTGGGGGAGGGAGAGTATTAGGAAGCATGATTAGTGCATTCTGGGCTTAATATCTAGGTGATGGGTTGATAGGTGCAGTAAACCACTATGGCACACGTTTACCTATGTAACAAACCTGCACATCCTGCACATGTACCCCAGAACTAAAAACAATAAAGAGTTCATGTGAGGTTTCCCTGGCCCTGAGGGATGGAGGCCTGGATGCCCACACCAAGGGAGTCTCCTCTCACCACCTCACTTTGTTGCTTCCCGGCTTTTATTTATTTATTTTGAGACGGAGTCTTGCTCTGTCACCCAGGCTGGAGTGCAGTGGCGCGATCTCGGCTCACCTTTTTCTTTTCTTTTCTTTTTTTTTTTTTTTTGTTACAGGGTCTCACTGTATCGCCCAGGCTGGAGTGCAGTGATGTGATCTCGGCACACTGCAGCCTCCACTTCCCGGGTTCAAGCGATTCTCATGTCTCAGCCTCCCAAGTAGATGGGATTACAGGCTGCACACCCAGCTAATTTTTGTATTTTCAGTAGAGGCAGGGTTTCACCACGTTGGCCAGGTTGATCTCAAACTCCTGACCTCGGATGATCAGCCCACCTCGGCCTCCCAAAGTGCTGGGATTATAGGCTTGAGCCACTGTGCCTGGCCTGTCCTTTAGCTTTTTTACATGTCTAACTTCCATTCTTCCTGCTATTCTTGGAAATGCATCTCTCTAGTTTGGAGAGGGAATTCTGGAGAGATAATTCTGTCATTCTCAGTTCCCTTTAACTGCCTAAGTTCCTGAAATTCTACCACGAAATTCATACTATACTCATATATATTGAGTACCCACTATGGGTCAGATACTATGCTAGAAGCATTGGCTACATTATTTCATTCAATCTTGCCAACCACTCTTTCCACAGTATTAATAATACAATAATAACAGTAGTAGTAATAAATAATAGTGACCACTTAATGACAACTCACTTGAACTAAATGCTTTACATTAATTGTCATTTTAAAATCTTATTGGGAAATAACCTACACAGGGTCAAATAGCCAGTTAAGAATGGGATGAGAAACCTGGGCTTGTCTCCAGTACACCAGACTCTCTTGGGGGATGAGGACTTTGGCTGCATGAGTGGAGGAAGGGCAGAGGCATTGTGATGCCTTTCCCTTCCTTCTCATGTATTCTTGCAAATGGAGCACAGAGGGAACATTATCTTTCCAGACTTCCTTGGTTGCAGAGGGCAGACACCCTGATGACAACTCCAGGGCCTGCATTTTGCTGGGGAAATGTGTCCATTTCTTGGGGAGGGCACCTACCAGTCCCTTAGAGCAGTTGCCTGGTGTCAGAGGAGGGAGGTTCCCATCTATGTAGTGCAGGATCCTGCTCTGTGATACAAAAGGCTGATTCTTGTATTCATCCTCTGAGGATGGCTTTGGTGTTTGTGCAGGTGCATTTACACTTCTGTATATGCGTGTGTGCATTTGTGTAATAATTGGTGTGCAAAGGACCAGGTGATTTGCACACATGCATGCAAGTCAGAACAGCCTGGATTCTGTGCATTTCCCTCAGGATATGTGTGTGTGAAAGGATGATTATCCGGTTGTCTGGGGCCTCAGAAAGGCAGGTAACTTGTAAATTTCCTCAAGCATGTGCTGGTGGGTGGAGTTCCCACAGGATGGAAAAAGGGGCTGGCCCCAGAATTGAGTTCTGAGCTCAGCTCTCCACCTCTTCCTGCCCGTCTCCAGCTCGCTGCCTCCCCCTGCTTTTCCCCAAGCTGGGCAGAATGCCCTCAGCCTGTGCCGGCTGGCACACATGCCACATGGTGCCTGGCGCGCGTCTGGGCAAGGATGACGCCCCCAGGACCGGCTGGGATACCAAGCCACCCGCTGCCTCTCCCACCTCCAGAACGGAGCGTCCCCATCCCATCCCCTTTCCCAGCCAGGGACTCGGGGAGCAGGCAGGGACACAGCACAGACAGATACAAACACACAGATGCACCCAGAGACGCCCACAGGCGTGTGCCCCTCCGGGGCACAGACGCAAGCGTTCACACAGGCTCGGGTACACACACACACGCTCACCCGCCCAGAGAAATTCATAGGCAGTCTCCACTTGCACGGATCCAGACAGAACCTGACCCGCCTAGGACATTTAGGCAAACCCACCTGGTGTCTCTGTCCGTGGTGCTGAAACAAGAATGTTTGAACATTCTCCCTATGGAAGCACTAACAGGAAAGAGGAGAAAAAGACCTGGGAATGGGTGGTGGACAAAAAAGAAGCAATGGAGGAGAAAGAAGAGAGGGGAGGGAGAAATCTGGTGATAAGAGAGAGAGAATGTAAAGGATTCTAGGATAATCAAGGACTATCTGAACTCTGGGACTAGGAGAGGAAGAAGAAGATGGAAGATGATCTCAGCCTCTATTCCTCCCCGCTGGATGTGTGTCTCCTGTGACCTCCAGTCATTCCTTCCATATGCCACCTTGCCCTAGATGACCTGAAAATAGTAGGGAAAGGAGACCGACCTGGGAAAGCCCTATAGTGGACCTGCAGATAGCTCCCTACCTGATTACTTTTTTTTTTTTTTTTGAGACGGAGTCTTGCTCTGTCGCCCAGGCTGGAGTGCAGTGGCCGGATCTCAGCTCACTGCAAGCTCCGCCTCCCGGGTTTTACGCCATTCTCCTGCCTCAGCCTCCGGAGTAGCTGGGACTACAGGCGCCCGCCACCTCGCCCGGCTAGTTTTTGTATTTTTAGTAGAGATGGGGTTTCACCGTGTTAGCCAGGATGGTCTCGATCTCCTGACCTCGTGATCCGCCCGTCTCGGCCTCCCAAAGTGCTGGGATTACAGGCTTGAGCCACCGCGCCCGGCCCCTACCTGATTACTTATCTCAATTTGTGTTGGGCAAGTGGACAACACTGTTGATCTGGATTTGTTCTGGGGATTGCAGGGATTTAGTGACTGCTTAATGCTTATCCATCAGATTGGATTATGGGTTCCTTTTGCTCTCTCCTGAGATAAAAAAAAAAAAAAGAAAAGAAAAGAAAGAAACTTCCCTCCAGAGAGATTGCCTAATAGAGATGGCTCTCCCACCAGCAGCCCCTTAGTTGTGGAATTTACATAACATGAGGAGTGCCCACTCTTCTGGTGAGGAGATATCTTCAAGGACTGAAGGGGTTATCATATAACTAGGTGGGAAGGGATAAGGGAAGATGGGAGAGAGAAAAAAGAGAAAAGAGAAGGAGAAAGAATGTGTGTGATGGATGAGAGGATGAAAGAAGGAAGGAAAGAGGAAGGAAGAGGGTGGAGATGCAGATGGCAAGAGTAAGACAGGGCTTGAGTGAACCAGACAGACTCCTGTGTCCAGGGAAGGGACAGGGAAAATGTGCCAGTTGGAGTAAATTGCTCCCCTCAAGTGTCCCAGGGGCCCAGATAAGACTGGAATTCCAGCTTAGTCCTGCAGCTGTTCACAATGGCATTCTTCACCCAGAGCTTTAGGCAAAAAGACCCTGTGGGCCAGGACTACCGATGTGAGGAGCAGCTGCTCTGGCGAGGAAGGTGAGGTCAGATGCAGTCAAGTGCATGTGTGGTTTCCTCATGGGTGGGGTGAGGACAGCGGGTGTCTCCTGGGGTGTTTCCACCTATTCATGTGTAAGCAGTGGCAGGAGACAGATGTCACATGCTTGGGTGGGCCCTGGAGAGTGGGTACTGGGTTGATTGAGGATGAGGAGCAGGCAGAGGAAAAGGAAGAAGAGAGCAGAGGGAGAGGAGTAAGTGGGAAGAAAAGGATATTGGATCTTCTTCTAGAAAGTTCTGGATGTTCTGTTATTCTCTTTTTTTCCTACAATTTGAAAAAAAGGCCTAGGCTCAGTTGGGTATGGTGGCTCATGTCTGTAATCCTAGCACTTTGGGAGGCTGAGGTGGGTGGATCACTTGACTCTAGGAGTGTGAGACCAGCCTGGGCAACATGATGAGACTCCATCTCTATAAAAATACAAAAAAATTATCTGGGTGTGGTGTTGCATACCTATAGTCCCAGCTACTCGAGAGGCTGAGGTGGGATGATCGCTTGAGCCCGGGAGGTGGAGGTTGCAGTGAGCCAAGATCTCACCACTGCACTCTAGTATGGGTGACACAACAAGATCCTGTCTCAAAGAAAAAGAAACAAAAAGAGGAAGAAGACCTACGCTACCAGCTGGGCACATCTACCTCAGTGTCTTTGTCTGTGGTATAGTTATAGTGAGAATCCCAAACTCATAGGGTTATTGAGAGGATTATCAACTCATGTATAATGCTGAGTCAATTACTAATATATCACAAGTTCCAAATGTATGTTAGCTTCCATATTGTTGTTGTTACATCTTGGTTTTGCACTGGATCACTTGGGGAATTATTATTATTATTATTATTATTATTATTATTATTATTTGAGACGGAGTCTGGCTCTGCCGCCCAGGCTGGAATGCAGTGGCCGGATCTCAGCTCACTGCAAGCTCCGCCTCCCGGGTTCACGCCATTCTCCTGCCTCAGCCTCCCGAGTAGCTGGGACTACAGGCGCCCGCCACCTCACCCAGCTAATTTTTTGTATTTTTTTAGTAGAGACGGGGTTTCACCGTGTTAGCCAGGATGGTCTCGATCTCCTGACCTCGTGATCCGCCCGTCTCGGCCTCCCAAAGTGCTGGGATTACAGGCTTGAGCCACCGCGCCTGGCCTATTATCATTATTATTATTTGAGGCGGAGTCTCGCTCTGTTGCCCAGGCTGGAGTGCAGTCGCGCGATCTCCTGCCTCAGTCTCCCGAGTAGCTGGGACTACAGGCGCCTGTCACCACGCCCGTCTAATTTTTTGTATTTTTAGTAGAGACAGGGTTTGCACCACCACGCCCAGCTAATTTTGTATTTTTATAGAGATGGGCTTTCTCCATGTTGGTCAGGCTGGCCTTGAGCTCCTGACCTCAGGTGATCTGCCCGCCTCAGCCTCCCAAAGTGCTGGGATTACAGGCGTGAGTCACCGCACCCGGCCCAGTTGGGGAATTCTTCGTGCTTACCTAGACCTTCTTGCTATGCCCTTAGGTTCAACACTTTTAGGTCTCCGTTTGCTCACATGGAGGACTGTGATTTCCCAGATATTCAAATTTATTCCTGAAGAGAGGCAGCCAAGAGGTTTTCTGGAGTACAAAGCGAAAATCCCATGACAAGAAAAGTCTAGGATGCAGGTCGCTGAGTTTTCCCACCACAGCCTGTCACGGATGGTTTTCCTGGATTCCTGAAGAAATTGGACCCTGGACCTACATCAGTGCCTCCCTATCCAGCCTGGAGCCTCAGCCATCTGCCCCACGAAGTGATCCTGTCTGGGCCCCACCCAAGCCTGTGTGGGTTTGGGTCATTTCTTCCAGACTCCTCTTCCAACCCCAATTCCTTCTCTTCGTTCACTTTCTTCAACTCACCCTCTGCTCCTTTCTTGTCCCTTTTTTTTTATTCTCAGGAATCTAGTTGGAAGGAAAGGAATTCCCTCACTACTTAGAGTGGGATTCCCCCACCCTGAACCAGCAGAATGGATGGTCTCCTGCTGGTGGTCGAAGAAGCATGTGGGGGCTGGCACAGGAGGGGCGAGGGGTGGCAGGGCAGTCCCCATGTCCCCCTATTCTCCCCAGCTCCTGTCTCATCACTGTCACCATTCAATCATAGCAGATGGGCTGCAGCTGTGAGCGCCAGCCCGGCACACAGGCTGGTCCGTGCCACTTGGGAGAGAAGGAAGAGAGAGGGAGGGAGAGAAGGAGGAGGGATAAAGGGAGGAGGGAGAGAGGAAAGGGAAGAAGAGGAGGAGGAGGAAAGGAAATATAGTGGAGGAGGAGAGAGGTGGCTTGCAGAGAAAGGAGACTTGGTGCCTTTAATGCCTCTCTCTTCCCAGCAGAAGAGCAGAGGCCAGGGCTGGGCTCACAAGCTGGGCAGTGCCAGGCGAGATGGGCATATGCCCTTGATTACTACCAGGACCGCAGGCCAAACCTCCACAGCCGCCACGGCCTCATAAATCAGTTTTTAAGTAGCAACCACATGGACATTTCCCAGCTGAGAGGCCCGGCCTCTGTCGGCCCAGCTAGGGCAACCCTGGTGGAGGGGCAGGTGCCAGGTCAGGGCACTGAAGAGAGAGGGGTGGTCATTGAGGTTTGGTGGGAAGTGAGGCTGAAGCTTTTTCAAGCAAAACCTGGGGCGGGGGCTCCTGCCAATAGAGACTAGGTAAGAAAGTGGCAAGTGGCTGGCAGTGGGTCCAGGACTCCCTGCTGGGACCCTCAGACCCTGTGCTGGATTTCCCTGGGGAAGCTGCTTACAGAGGAGGGAGAGGGTGTTGCTACTGGAACTCCTTCCCTCCAGCTCCCACCCCTGCGTAAGAACAAAGAGTCAGGGTGAGTGTGAGGGCAATGTGTGTGCCTATGCACTTGGGTATCTGAATGTGTTCACCAGGCCTTGAGGGGCAGGAAGGTGTTTCCTGATACCCAGCCCCGGCCTGGCACAGACAGGGCACCCAATAAAGTTGCTTGAATGAATAAGTGATTGAGTGGGAAAGGGGCCAGTTATGCAGACTTGCGTGCGTTCACAGGAATGGGAGATTTCTATCCGAGTGTGTCCTGACTGGATTCTGTGTGTATGTGTGTATGTGGGGGTGTCTGTGGGTGCTCTTGTGGGAGGGGGTGGGGAAGCAGGAGATGAGAGAGCTGGCGAGGGGGATCTATTTCAGCCAACGTCCCTCCACATCCTCCTTTTCAGGACATCTTCCCTACACAGCCCTCCCCAGAGCCACGATTCTCCCCTTCTAAGAATCCATCAGTGGGGCAGCAGCTCCCGCACCCCCACCCCCTTCCCCTGCCAGATCCCGCGGCTGACGCCCTCCTCTCCTTCTCCACTGGCCGCTTAGGTGGCCTGGGGTGCGGAGGTCCCGGCCTGGCGCAATCAGTTGCAGAGCGGATGGGGCGGGGGCGCCCAGCCTTCTTGCGCGCGGTGTCTCCTCCCTGGGTGAACAGATGTCTCGGAATTTTAGATGTGCTCTCCGCCCCTCCTCGCAATAACTCCCCCTACCCCCCCCCCAGCTGGCACCGGCTGTGGCGTGGCGCCCTCCTCCTCCCAGAGCTCGCAGTAGCAAAACCGGTTGATGAATCTGGGAGCACGGCTGCAGGCTTGGGCCAGGAGACCCGGGAGGCCCGCTTGGGCCAGGAGGCCCCGGAGGCCCGCGGCGTGGCAGTGGCGGCTCCCAGCGCGGAGGGAACCGTTCGGCGCTATGCGGACCTCTTCCCTTCTCTCCTTCCTTCCCTTCTCCTGCAGCCCCTCACTCCCATCTCTCCACTGTCTATGTCCTTCTAGGCCTCTGTCCCACCCTACAGTCCATCCCAGCCACCAAGTCCACGAAGATCCTCTACACAGACCCTCACACTGCACGACAGAAACTCCTCCTGGCAACTTTGGTGGAATTATTTCCTCTAGAGACCCCTTTTCATGCATTCCTGAGCCACCCTCCATCACCATCAACTGGCTGCCTGCCCTCAGTAGAAACCCCGAGTTAATCCGGAAAACGTGGGGGGGAGGACGGGAGAGAGTAGGGATTGAGATTAGGGAGGTGGAGGAGACAGGGTTGGCCCTGGCTGTGAGACACCCAAATTTTCTAATCACTGCTAATTAATGAATAATCCAATTCCGTGGACCCCCAACTCAGGGAAGGGGGCGGGACCCACAGCGGGCAGGAGGGGGCCTTGGCAAGGCTTCGCAGTCGGGGTGGTGCCAGGAGCCCTCCCCCACCCTCCCCCCAACCGCCAGCATTCCGAGGTAACAGGCATTTGTTACCCAGCTTGTGCCAGGAGCGATTGGCAGGTTCGAGTAGCACAGTCATTCCTCACACAGATGTCCCTGCGTTCACTCTTCTGATATGAATTCTGTCAGCTCCGAATCCGAGAGAGACAAGCAGACAGCTACACAGACAGAGTCACAGACAGACACAGACACAGCTAGAGCGATTTTCTGGAAGACGCAGAACTCTACAGATATTTTTCTTCCCTGAAAACATTTTTTAAAAAAGAAAGAAAAATAAGAAACGCTCCCATTAATTTGGGGGACACTCTCAGTGCCCGGGTGAATGCTCCACCCTTCCTGTCCTCCTTGTGTTGCCTGTTCAGACTTTTTCAGTGGCCCCGAGAGCCCCACAACATCATTACATAGCTTCTAAGTTAAATGGTGGCAGACAGAACCTCTGAAGTCAGCGAAGTCTGTCCCTTCATGTGGGACCCTTTTGTAGTTCTAGAAATCCAGCATCCCTGAGAGTTCTAGAACACCACCAAGGCGCAAGTTCCAGCATTCTAGAACCTCTGAAATTCAAAATTCCAGAATTCCCACGAATTGCAAATCGTGCTGAGCGCCCAGTTCTTATATTGCCCTCTTCGTGGGTGAGCGGGAAGTGGGTGCTGTCCGGTGCCCCTGAGCGGTTTGCCCTACGTGCCTGGTCCTCACCGGCTGCCTCCAGAACCTTGGCCACTAGCCAAAAGTGCAGCCTGCCCTTTGATTTAGGAACACAGAAAGGTCAAGGCCCCCTGGCTACTGTCCCTTTCTGACGTTGCCTTCCAGAGCGGACCCCATTCCCGCTCCTGTCCTATCCTGGCCCTCCATGCCTGACCTGGCTGTCCTGCCTCTGCCCCTGCCAGTGGCTGCGGGAGCGAGCTGGTTGGTCACTGGGCATCTGTGAGCCGGCTGGGCATGAAGAGCCCTGGGGTTTGGTTCACCCTGGGCATCCTGAGCTAGTGGAGGAAGAAAAGGGGGGCAAAGGGGGGCAAAGAAACTGGTCAGGACAGAGGAGAGGGGCACAGAGGAGTTTGGGCTGTGGTTTGTGGGGTTGTGTTTTTTAATCTTTCTTACTTTCTTTTTTTAAAAGAAAAAGCCCCCATCCTGTGTCATCATTTTTATGGGATCTGCAATTCTGGCAAAAATCTGTCTTTAATTTAGCTGTCCATATAAAAATCCTCACTGTATAATAATGAACAGATGCCATGGAATTTAAGCTGGAGCCTCGGCTCCTCCCCGCCTTCCCCCCGCGCCTGGCACCGGGCACCGGGCACCGGCTGAGTGGCACAGACTGGCACCAACGCGCGAGCGAAGGGTGGGCAGGGGGCGACCTGGGCTCAGCGCCAGGGCTCTGGGGTGGTGAAGGGGCGTCCGGGCGCTGGGGTAGGCCAGGCGGGAGCTTTTCCGTGTTGGTACCAGGGGAGAAGTGTCTGCGGGATTTTTCTGTCTTTTTCTACAAGATTATCAGTAGTTTAGGATTTTGGTTTGGTTTTGCTTTGGCTCTCTGTGGTTCTTCTGATATATTTTTTAAAGCACCGCCCTCCACTCCATATAAACCCAAATGTTTTTGATATTTTAATTGAGTTGTTTTTAACCCTCCCCCTGCGCCGCGCCCCAGCCTCGGCCTGGGAGCACAGCCGAACGCGAGTTCGCTGCAAACGGGATCCGTTCTGCGCCCGGCCGGCCGGCAGCCTCCGCGGTATTCCCGGCGCGGGCGCCTCCAGGGGCTCCCCTGCGGCTCCTGGGGGCAGGGGTACCCTGCTGCCCTCCAAGACTGAGGCTGGATGTGGCATCTGATTGGGAAGTGGGAGAGATGAAGGGAAGAGAGAAAGCCCCAGTGACCCCACTCCAATTCTCGCGCTGTTCCCAAGGGAGAAAAAAAAAACTATATGAGTCCGTTGTCCCCTCCTGCCTCTGCCTGCGGTCAAGAAAGGGGACACCGGCTCAGGATTGAGGGGTTGGTTCTGAGCCCCCCACCCCCACCCCCACCCCCCGCTTTTAATGCGACTCTGGCGAGAACAGATGTCCCAAACCGGGCGAACTGCCCAGACCCCGCCCAGCTGTGCCCTTGGTGAAGACTTGGCTAAGGGTAGGAACTGGCATGCAGGTCCCAAAGGGGTTCGGGGGTTCCCGCGGCCCCTGCGGGACCTGACTTCGCAGCCTTGGCCTCCTGGCCAGCGCAGCCTCAGGCGGGAGGCGGAAGAGACCCGGAAAGACCCGTTCCTAATTCAATTAATTCCAAAAAGAGGAATGAGACGCAGACAGATACGGAGAGAGGCTGAGAGAGAGGTTTAAATACCCAAACACCAGACACACACTCTGGTATGGAACTCCGTAGCCCCCATCAGCCCGGGGAGACCGCGCTGCGCTCCCGCGCTGGAGCGGGCAGGAGAGTTGGCTGCGCTAGAGCCATACCCTGGCTCGCACCTGGGCAGCGTCTCCACCCAACGCTGTGCCCCAGCTCCCTGGGCACGGCCAGCGCCTAGAGGTTCCCTCTTCTCCTCCCCTCGGAGCGCCCCAGTTCCCTTCCCTGCACTAGGGAACTAAAGTGAGTCCGCTCCTCGCATCTCCCTCCCGAAATCCGTTGCCCTCCTTCCTATGAACCCAGCCCTGGTCTTGGCCTTCTTCTCGCGTCCACACTCCCAGGGCTGGCACCCCTGTCCCAGTGCTTTAGGATGGAGAAAGTTTCCAGAGCAGAACAGCCCTCCCAAGGCAGCTGCGCCCTTTCTTACCACTTCTCACCCAGGGAAACTTTGTCGAGAATTTTTAAAGCTGCAGGACATAAAGGCAGAAGCTGCTTCAGAATGCAGAACCGGGGCAGAGTTTTAAGGTTTCTCACAGTTCAGGTGTCATTTCTGCTCTGGCCCCGTGGCCAGCGCCTGGGTATCCCAGCCCTGAAGGATGGAAAAATGACAGTGTCTTGGGCTGTGAGTTGGGAAGCCTGTTCTGACAGCAGAGGCCCATCTGCCCCTCCCACTTTTCGCAAAAAGCAGCATCCTCCTTTGAGCACACTGGAGCAGGTCAGATGCGGAGTCCTGTGCTGCCCCTTTGTTGCCATGGAGGGGTTGGGAGCATAGATCAGGCCAAAGCTGCTCAGTCCTGGTTTCTGCCTTCTCTTTCTCCCCAGCTTCCTTAAGGACTAAACTGTAGAATCTAGAACCATACCTTAGTCTCAGTCCCCCCTCAAATCAATGGCTCCCCTCAGAGCAGGTGAATTCCTGGCAGTGATTCTGGGGAAGAGGAGGAAGCAAGGTTGCCCAAGAGAGAACGAATTCTCTGACCTCTGCCCAGAAATTCTTGTGTCCATCAGCTTGTGGACTTTCCCATGAAAGGGAAAAAGAGAAGCAGTCAGAGCTCCGTGGAGCCTCCAGAGTGTCAGGGGTTTCCTGCCACTGACCCTCATGGGGGTTGGTGTCCCCCAGTGATTTATCGGGCTGTTTCCCCGAGTCACAAAATCAGGGCTGGGGGTTTACTGGGAGTCCATGGCTCACTGTCTGAGTCATGGCTGGAACGGAGCTCAACGGTGAAGGGACAGGAATGGAGCTTAACAGTGAAGGGACAGGGAGTAACTACTTTCCTTCCCTTTCTTGCCAGATGGGCAAATGGCCTGGACTCGGAGATACCTCTTCTTCTCTGTCATCTTCCAAATGCTGGACTTAGAATGGGGGCTGGAAAATCAAGAGGAAGAAGTCCTCCTGATTGAACTTGGATCCAGTCATGGAGTTCAGCGGCCCAGGGGTTGAACTGAGCCGGCTGGTGGGCGCTTGGAGATCCTGACGCTGAGGCTAGGGCAAGAAGGGCGTCCTATCTGTGCCTTCTCCCCAGGCTGGGCACTATGTTGGACCCTCCCCTGCTTCTGTTCTTGGAGCATCTCTGGGTGTGTGTGCACAGGCGGGAGAGCAAACAAGAGAAAGAGACCTGCAAGGGGACGTTTGGGGCCGCATGTCCGCGCACATCTTCTTCTCCTGCTCATCACACCATCTCGCCAGGGAAGTTGAGCACTGGGGAGGAGGGTGATGAGAGGCGAGAGCCAGCCAGAGTGCAGGGAATGTGGGGGGAAGGGTCAGGAATCGGGAAAGTGGCGACTGGTGTGGATGCCGGGATTCACCAGAAGCGGAGTCACTCAGGGAGATTTCTGTCCCAAAAGGGACCCGTGCACCTCCACCCAATGTGATCACAGTCACAGAAGCCCAAGAGTCGTCAGCATCTTTCTAAAAGGGCTAGAATCCTGCTTCAAAATAGAATTGAGCCATGTAGGGTAGCTGAAGAACAATGCATAGAAAGAAGTCTGTGGTCTGGCCAGGGGAGCCACATGGAGGGGTCCTTTGCTTCAGACCCCAATCCCGCCCAGCTCTGGACTTCTGAGCGGGTTCTAGGAAACTGGCTGAGTAGGGGAGAAGCCCAATTAACCTTGTTCCCAGGGCAGGATAAGAATCAGGCCTTGGCATAAGTGCCAAATTCCTTTTCTCTGCAGTTGCCCCTGCCAGGCCTTGCCTTATGCCATGAGTGCAGATCAGACTTTTTTGCAGGTTAGGATCTGGGATATGCGCCTTGCTCCACACTCCCTGCAATAAGTGAGGGGGAAGGAAGATGGGCCAACTCCTTTCTTCTATGAATAAGAGTGATTCAGAGATTTATAAGATGCTGAAGACAGGGACACATACGGGGGATGAAGGCCCTAGTCTGTGATCTCACTCTAGAGAGGCGATGTCGGGAGAATTCCAGAGAAGGCAGTGAAATTTTAAAAGAATGCTGGTAAAAATGTTCTGAAAACTGCTGGAGAATTCCGGCGCAGCATTGGAAAGGGCCCCCTGCTCCATGTTCCCCTGGGTCAGGCACATAGACCTCCCTCTGCAGCCAGAAGGAAAGACACTGGACGAGGGTCAGCACCGCAGAGTGAACAGCTCCTGGCCTTGGCGCCTCTGCTGACTGCCTTCCTGACCACCGGGAAGGTATCCTTTCTACTGGGGGACAGAAGGGGTTTGAGGACAGACATTTAGGGGATGCAATGAGCTCAAGCTCAGAGTATAATTCGATCCACCCTTTGACATGTAGGACTTCCTTCTTCAACAACCTTTCCCTTTCCTGCTTGTCATACTATTTTGGGTTCTTGGACCCAATCTTTAAAAGCCTTTGCACGCTTGACCTTAATCCTCAACCCCAACACTACAAACCCCATTTCAGCCCTAAAACGAGCCACAGTGTTTGAAGAAATAATTTAAATGAGCAGCATCAGAAACAGCCTCCTTGGGGGACTCCTAAATATGTTCAGGCTTTAGGATGGGAGTCTTTGGGGCTCAGAACCTTCTTAAAATATTCTAGGATTACAGCGTGCACTGAGTGCTGAGCAGGGCGAGCAGGAGGGGCTCTTTCAGAGAAGTCAGTTAAGAGCTGCCCCTGCCTCTGAGGTTCAGAGAAAAAAGAATTGTAAGGCCACGTTATCTGAGCAGGAGATACTCATCCAGTGCCTTTCCTCCCTTCTAAGCCCTTAGGGTTCCCTCTGTTCAGAACTGTACCAGGCAGGAAGAAATCAGCCCAGATTTGGATGGGGTGGGTGCCTGCTGCCCTGTCCCAGGGGAGAACATGGTTAGGTTCCTCTCTACTGGGTGGGCACCCAGACTCAGCCACCTCACAGACCTCTGGAGGTGTTCCTCCAACCTTGTCGACACCCCTAAAAATGTCAACATTCCTGAGACCAAAATGGCTGATTCCCCTGAGTCCACGCAAACACAACTTTAAGATGAAAAAGGGGCCTCCCGCATTAATATTTCATCTTCATGACCTTATAATTTTTTGTTTGTTTGCTTAAAAATACCCTTGTCTGGTTCAAATTGTTGTCTCTTTGTCTCTGCCCACTTGCTTTTTGCAACAGTGGGCAGAGAGTTGTAAAATGACCGGCTGTTTCCAACTTGATCATTTTTCAGTGATGAAAAGGTATTTTGTTTTCAAGGGAGGTGCCTGTGCATGTCCGGGAATGAAGAAGTGTAAGGATGTCAGTGCTTTAGTGCTGGGAAGGTGTGAGCCTGGGTTGGGTCCGGGAGGGGTAGCTAGTATAGCCCAGTGGGTGTATGGGGGGGTGGTTAGGGCGGGAATCCTACCCAAGAATGTCCAGGGTCCCTCTCTTTGGCCTCTACACAGTCACTTGACACTCTGCCTTCATGACCCCAGCCCCAGCTCAAATCTTCTCTCCCCTCTCAATGAAATGAGGCCACCGTGAGAAACCGGTCCGGCTTTGCATCTCATTTACATAAATATTTATTAATCGTCATTAAACTGAACAGAAACACGCAATGCACTTCGGGTGTCCGACGGGAGTTTCATCTTCGCTACAAGAGGAAGGTAAAATTGCGTGTGTGTGGGTGAGTGTGTGGGTGTGTCGCCTGTGGGTTTGCATTTTTGCATCGTGTATTTGGATGCCTGATCCCCTGCCTCCGGTGGGGAGAAGGTCTCCTTTTGCCCCTTTTTGGGGGAACCTCCAGCAGGAGCCCTCAGACCTCTCCCTGCCCACCCACCAGCTAAAGCCAGAGGACTCCTTGGACCAAAAAATACTCTCTCCAGACACCGGAAATCGCCCTGCACCTGGCACCCACCGAGGCGCAGTCCGGGCAGGGGTGGGGCTGCCCCCAGGTCTCCATCCCCACCCCTCACCCCAGGAGGGGACAGAAGTGCCGGCGGGGAGGAGGAGCCGGCGAGCTCACCTCCTTCTGCCCCCCCCGGACGTCGGCGCCGGGCCTGTTTCTGCGTGCGGTGTGGTGTGCGTGTGTCTTTCATGCAAACCCTCCCTCCCTAAACCGACCCCCCAACAGTTTGCCATTCCATACAAATTTGGAAACAGGTTTTTAAAAAACAGCATGACGCACAACGGGGACGGGGCGGGGGAGGGCAGTGGCACTGGGGCCCCAAATCTCCGAGTCACTGATTGTAAGAACCTGGGGAGGGGGAGGGGGCGGCGCGGGCCCCCACTTCACCAAAGTGCACAGATCCGCGCTCGGGCGGGGCGGCCCGCTGGCCGGGCGGGGCATCCCGGGGCCGGGCCGGGCCGCGAGGCTCAGTGGAGCCTCCTTGCATAGATATTTGTGTCTTTGATTATTGGTAGTAGTGGGTTTTTTTTGTTTTTTTTTTTTTGTTTTTTGTTTTTTTTGCCTTTTATTGCTTCTAAAAGTCCTTACTGCGTTTTCTCTCCGATCCGGACTCTGCGTTCGGCTTCCGTCGCCTCTTAGCTTTTTTTTTTTTTTTTCTTTTGTATGTTTGTTTGTTTAAAAAAAGGAAAAGGGAAAAACGGATTCTAGTTACAAATTTTCTTGGCCTCTCTCTCCTCTCAATCCGCTTCCCCTCCCGCCAAAATTAAAATCACAAAACGCGGAGACTGGAGGTTGGGGGTGAGGGCGTTCCAGGCCCGGGCTCCGGCACCCTGACTTCTACCCTCTTCAAGAAAGAGGGAGCGCCTGGCTCCTTTTTGCCTCGGCAGCTGGGTGTCTGTTTTTAAAATAATAATGAGAGGGTAAAACGCGTTCCATTGCTCAGCTGCCCCCTTACCAACGCCTTGGGCCTGCAGGGAGGAGGGGGAGGAGGAAACCTCAGCGAAGATATTGGGAATGGGGGAGGGGTGTCTCCAGGGAGCGCCCGGAGACTGGTCCCCGGAGAAGCACTCCTTGGGAGAAAGGAGGAGGGAACCCCTTGGGGAGAGAGAAGGCGAGTCCCCTGGGGGAAGCGAGGCCCCTGGGACGGGCCACCCACAGGTAACAGGACTGCGCTGCCCCAGGAGAGCGGCAGGACCGGTGGCCCGCTCCCCGCGCCCGGCGCTGGGGTCGGTGGGGGTGTCCCTGCGCTCTGGGGGCTGGGGACAGGGGGGCGGGCAAAGGCAAAAGAAAAAGAAAGGAGCTGGCGCGAAGTCTCAGTTATGAAAAAACGCATTGAGCTCCTCGTACATGGGGCCCCGGTCGTGGTGAAGGTGCATATCGTAAGACAAGAGATTCTCCGAGTGGACGCCCCCGCGCACAGCCGACGAGCCGAAGACTAGCCCGTGACCCGTGGGCCGCGAGCCAGGCAGCGCCGAGTAGTGCATAGAGTAGTGGTAGCTTTTCTCGTGGTCGGGCGAGGAGTCCTGCTTGAGCGAGAAGTTGCCATTGAGACAGAGCGGGGGGCTGAGCGGGCCCTCGTACTCGGAGCTGTTGTAGTCCGGGCTCGCGCCGCCACCGCCTGCCGCAGCATACAGCGTCTCGTAGGCGGCGCAGTAGCCGTGGGTCCGCAGGGCGTGCGCCGCGCCGCCGCCCAGGCCGCCGGCCGCCTGGCACTGTGCGCCCGCCAGGCGCGAGCACGGGTACGGGTAGGGGTGCATGGCGAACGGGCCGCCCGAGCCGTGGAAGCGGCCGGCACCGTCGGCGCCTTGCTCCGTGAGGAAGTTGCGCGAGTTGAGCTGCAGACAGCCGGCCACCAGATTGGTGGTGGGCTGCGACAGACCCTTGCAGAGAGTCTGCACGTAGGACACTAGGTCTGGCCGCTTGCCGGAGCGCAGGATCTCCGAGAGCGCCCAGATGTAGTTCTTGGCTAGGCGCAGCGTCTCGATCTTGGACAACTTCTGCGTCTTGGAGTAGCAGGGCACCACCTTGCGCAGGTTGTCCAGGGCTGCGTTCAGGTCGTGCATGCGGTTGCGCTCCCGCGCGTTCGCCTTCTGTCGCCGAAGCTTGGAGCGCTCCAAGCGCGCCTTGGTCATCTTGCGCTTCTTGGGTCCGCGCTTCTTGGGCCGCTCGCCCTCCGCCTCGTCCAGTCCTTCTTCCTCCTCCTCTTCCTCCTCCTCCTCACCCCCCAGCTCGCCTTCCTCCTTGACCTCGGCCAACGTGGCCTCCGGCCCCTCTTCTCCACGGAGAGGAACTGGCTTGGCCGCCCGGGCTGGCCCCGGAGCCCCCGGCCCGGGCGCAGGCGGTGGCGGTGGTGGCGCTTCGCCCTTGTCGCTCCTCGGCTCGTCGTCTTCGCCGTCGCCCCAGCTGGCGAACTTGGGCACGTCCGAGAGAAGGCCGGGCTCGCTGAACAGGCGGGTCAGCATGGTGCCTGAGGGCGCCCCGTGGGCGGGAAGGGGAGACAGACAGCACAAAGTGAGGGGCACGCTGGGGTCACGACGTCACTCACAACCCGCCTCCACCCCCGAGTCTCGTGCAGGCTCCTGCCTGGGCTACCCTGGATGCCCACCTCCGCCGCCTGCCCCGCCCAGAGCCGGCCCAGCCCTACCCGGCTGCCGGCCTGGGATCTCGGCCCAGGCCCTCTCCCCGGCTCTGGGCCCCGGCTCCGCCCCTCGCTTGAATCGGGGGCTGCTCCCCGCGCCTGCTTCTTCTCAGGGTCAGGGCGGAGACCGGGTGGGGGTTTTAGGGACCAGATATCTTTGCCAGGGGAGGCGGCGCACTCGCCCTGAAAGCCTGTTCTCTCCTGGCAGTGGAGAGAGGCTGGTCGGCCGCCGGTGGGGACAGCTGCCCCGCTCAGCGCTCTCGCGGCCCGGGCCCCTCGGCCCAGCTCCCTTATCCTTCCCGTGGCTCTCACCCCCACGCTCCCTAATCCAATTTGCAACTTGGCTGCGCGCCGCCCCTTGCTTGGCCCCCACCCCCGCACCCCCAATTCCAGAGGCGGGAGGATCGTCTCCTCTAGCCGATGCGTCCCCAGCTCCCGGAGCCGGCTCTGGGCGGTGAGAACTGAAGCAGCAGGGCATGGGGAGGAGACTGAGAGAAACGAGCCCAGTCCGTCCCCCGTACGGTCAGGGACCCCCTTCCCCCTTCAAGCTGCCTCCCTCCCACACGGCTCTTCAGATCTCGTTGTATTTGGGGATTGATGGGGAAAAATCCAAATTTGTTTGTTTGCTTCCCTTTTTTTGGTGGTGGGGAAAGGTCGCAGGTTTTTTGGGACAACCATGGAGGGGTCCTCCGTCTCGGCCTCTTCGCATCTCCCCCTCCGTGATGCTGCCTTCCCCCCCCCCCCCCACCGAGCCCATCGCAGGCAGAGACACCTTCTCTGCAGCCCCTGGGCTGCAGCCCCTAAGGGAGAGAGAATCTGGGGCGCCTCCGATGCCCACCCGATGAGGGGGGCATCATCCCAGGAAGGAGGTATTTGAGGAACCTCCTTTCGGCCGAAGCTGCCGCCCCCCTCCCAACCGGCGGGTCAGATCTAGCTCCCTTTCGGACAACTTACCTCGGAGAGGAGTCAAGGGGAGAGGGGAGGGGAGGGGGGGAGGGGGCAAGAGAGAGAGGGGGGAGAAGCGGGATCTTCTCGCTTATTTCATTGTTCCCCCATCTTCAGGGAGCGGGGGCAGCGGCTCCTCAAGGCGGCGGGCGCCGGCGTCTTCAGAGCGCCATGCGAACCGCGGAGCGAGTGTGGCATCTCTACCAGGCGGGGTACCAGCCTCTATGCCAGGCCATATGGGCTTGGCACGTCACGGGCAGCAGCTATCACATGAGAGACGGTGATTGGCATGCGTCTGCACTGGGGGAGAGCCGGCTCCCCCGGGACCCGCCGCCATCTGTCACTCTCTACTCCAAAAAAAAAAAATTAAATAAATAAAGGAAATAAATAAATATTTCTGCTGCCCTCCCCTCCCCGCCCAACGCAGGGAAAGCAGGGATTGAGAGGAAGGTAGGAGGAGTTGCCCCCCTGGATATAGAGTCCCCCACATGGGAACAATGGGGTGGCAAGGCTGGACACTGGGGACTCGTGGTAGCCAATTCTATCCTCCCTCAGGGTCCAGCTCTGTCCATTTCCTCCCCTGCAGGCCCCCAAGGTGGGTCAGGAACCAGACCCTGGGCTGGGGAGAGGGGACCTCTGTGCTTGCCCCCACTCCCCAGGAGGGTCCCCTTGGCCACAAAGGGACAGCTGAGGCCCCCTCCCAGGATGGCTGTAAGGGGCACCCCTGGCCCGAGCCCCATAGGTAGATATTGGCACCATGCCATCCCTCATCCCTGTCTGCCCCTCCCCCACCCACCCTCACGCACACACAACATATGTGGCTAAACGAAATTCAAACCAAGGGAAAGACAGAGAAAGGGAAAGATGTGCCTGGATGTCTGTGCCTCTGCATGGGCGTGTGTGTGTCTGTGGGGACATGTGTGTATCTGTGGAGTCAGCGGATGGGAGATCTTTCTTTGGTTGTTGGGGGCGTATCCATGTTAGGGTGGAGGTGGGGAGGGGCTGTGAGATGAGCCTGTGCACCACCCACCTGGGGGTGGAGGGGAGGGTCTAAGTCTGGATTCCTAACCTAGAAACCTCTCACTCTCCTCCTCCCACTGTCAGACAGGTGACCAGTCCACCAGCGGCTTTCTCTCTTGGCCTTCAGACTTGGTTATTTGAGGGAGGAGGAACAGGCAGTGCTGAGAACTGCCTAAGTTCCTGGATGAGACTCAAGCATTCTCCTCCCCTTGTGAAAAATCTGAAAATACTGAAGCCAACCCCAGTAATCCCAAGAGTGGCCAAGGGGAGGTAGGTCAGACAGGTGTCTTGATAAGGAAGGTAGAAATTGCTGTTTTATCTTGTGGCTCACCTTTCAACCCTCTCACTGGGCCAGACGCAGATACAAATGGCACAGGTTGAAGAGGTGGCTTTGGATACACACACACACACTCTCATGCACACACACATACACACACACATGCACACACATACCTGTTCCTCACCCTGTGGTGTGGAAAAATAGAGAACACACCGCTACTCAGATAGACACATGTATGTGAGCAGGATCACAGCCTGGTGTAGACAGACCCTTGTCCACACCCCATTTTGGGCATTTGTGTGTTTTAGACCCACATTTCATGCCCCTCCAGACACTCTGGTTGACATATGCACACAACTTCAATTATACTTTCAGCACACACATGTTGATGTCCACCATGTGCCAAGCACTGTGGTGGTACAAAAATGAGCATGGGGAGGCCTCTACCCTCAGTCTGGGTGGGCAGGCTCTCTCCCTCTAGGAGGCTCCCCAGGGACCTTGGTAAGACACTGATCTGATGTTGGGTAGGCTGGATTAAGTTCTAAATAGAGATACACATCAGGAGGCCTTGGAGATAGGGGTGCTAGTGCTGCCTGAGACTCTTGGTGCTGCCTGAGTCACTTGGCTGGGAGTTGAAAGTAGCCTGAGAATGTACCTCTCCAACTCCTCCTCTCACAGAGGCCCATGGAGGGAAACAGACCTGCCTAGGAACACAGAGGGGAAACACAGAACTGGGCCTAGAACTCAGGCACTTGACCCACAGGCCAGTGCTCCACTTATAAGCCCACAATCTGCCTTGGTGGTTTCTAAAAATAAGCCTACCATGGTTCCCTTCATTCATGGGGCCTGGGTCTGCAAGGGGAATCTCATCTATGGCAGATAGTTGGGGTGGGGGGATTCTGGGCATGGCAGAGAAAGAGGCCAAAGGATGGGCCTCGGGTAGGCCAGAGACTCAGGAGTGCTGGCCAGCCCCCACCAAGTCTGGGCACAGCCTCGAAGGCTTTGCAATCCCTTTACTGAGGCAGGGTCCTCAATTCTGACTAGCAGCCTTTTTCCTGGAGTCTCCTGGCTCTGTGGTATTTCGATTACATGCCCATGCTCAGGGCTTCTGATTCCTGGCCAACTCCATTATCAACTTAAAAAAAAATGCTGGGCCCAGCACGGTGGCTCACACCTGTAATACCACCAGTTTGGGAGGCTAAGGCCAGCAGATCCCTTCAGCTCATGAGTTCGAGACCAGCCTGGGCAACATGGTGAAACTCTGCCACTGCCTAAAATACAAAAATTAGCCAGGCATGGCGGTGCATGCCTGTAGTCCCAGCTACTCCGGAGGCTGAGGTGAGAGGATCGCTTGAGACCAGGAGGCAGAGGCTGAAGAGAGCTGTGATCATGCCACGGCACTGCAGCCTGGGTGATAGAGCTAGACCTTGTCTCAACAATAAAATAAAATAAAATAAAATAAAATAAAATAAAATAAAATAAAATGCTGAATGCTTTGAGCAAGTTATATAACATGTCTTGGTCTTGATTTCCTCATCTGTAAAATGGGACAAATTATGCTACACCCTCGTAGGGCTGTTGTTAATACTAAATGGGATAATCCATGCCACGAATGAGCCTCCAATAAATGCCAACTCTTAATTAAAACACCTTTACAATATTATGCTTACAATGTTAATTTTTTTGCCCATACCCCTCCCCACACACATTCAGAATGCTTGCTCTATATAGAAACTGAATTTTTGTTGACTTGATGGGCAAGTGAATGGATGAATAAGTGAACAAATGCTTCCTTGGGGGAGAAAGTTGTGCCTTCTTGCCTTCTCCCTTGGACACTGAGGGCTGGGTTAAACCCACCAGGGGTCTCACAGGCCCCTCCAGGCAGGAGGCAAAAACTTGTTCAGGATAGGGGAGCCCTTGGGTGGGGGGTTCCTGTCACCCTTCCAGCCACCTGTCAGGAATGACCTCAACTCTCTGGATCTGAGAAGCTCCCCTCAGTCACCCGGAAAAGGAGGCCTGAGGTTGGGGCTGTGCACCTGAGGACTTCATCCCTTTCGTTCTGTCTCCTGCCTCTGTCTTTTCTTCCTTCAGAAAAATGGAACAAGTTTTTCTCACTCGACACATTTCAACTTTTTTTTAGAAGATACAATAAAAACCAGGGGAAAATTGGAACAGAGGGAGGTGTGGGATGGGCCTGCTTCAGACATGGGCTTGAAAGAGGCACAACACGTGTGTTCACATACACACGAGCAAGCATGAACACGCAGGGACATACGCGCATCTCTCTGTGCACCAGAGATGCAGAGATGCAGTGACGGAGAGACAGAAAGAGCCAGAAATGGAAGGAAGGAGACGGAAGGAGAAGGACACCCAGAGATGCCATCTGTTCCTCCCCCTGGCATTGGGGGAAGGGAGTTGGTGAGGGGCCTGGTCCCCTCCAGGTCTCTGAGAGAAAAAAGGGAGTGATGGGCACCTCAGCCAGGCCTGGAAGGCCCCCATTGCTGCTGCCCACTCCTCTTGGAAGAAGCTGGGAGCTGGGGGGCCTGAGGTTCCCATGGAGACATAGCCCCATCCCAAGGGAGGCCACAGTCTGGGCACCTAAAATGGCTGCCTCAGAGGGGTAGCGGCCATTTTGTACAGGCTCAGGTCCTGGGGGCAGGGGTGAGGGGGGCAGAGTGTATGTGTCAGGGAGGTGGGAGGTCATCTCTGAGGAGTCTGGGGGACTCTTGCTCAGGGCACAAGGAGAGTGTTCTAGAAACTGCTCTTGTTATACCCTCTGCTCCACCAAAATACATACATAAATCTTTAACTGCTCCACTCCATTCTGACACCCGGAGGGACAGCTAGCCAGTCACCACCCCCCGAATGAGATTGGTGGTCACCACCCCCCGAATGAGATTGGTGGGGGCAAATGTGCTGAAGGACACTTGATTTCCCACCAAAGCTCCAGGCAGGGAGGGCGGCAGCAGGTGGATCAAACCCAGGTGTCCAGCCCCTGGCCTCAGCCACACATTTATCTACCTCCTGGGGCCTCTCTGGGTTGAGTGGGCCGGCAGGTGAGAATCCAGCGAGCTGGGGAGCGCGGGAAGGGAGGGGGCTGCCTGTCTTCTCACTCCCCTCCTCAGATTTGAGGGGAAGGGCAGGAATTTGGAGATCATTGAGGGGCCTGTGTTCCTGCCATTAGCCGTGCTGTGGGGGGAAGGGGAAAGGGAGGGGACAGGCTGGCATTGCCCAGCAGTGTTCCAGCAGTTCAAGATGCTCGAAGATTCCTCCTGAAGCATCAGAGCACCTGCCACCTCCCTCCCCAGCCCCTGCCCCACATCAAGTCCAAAGGATGCTGGGGGAGGGGGACCTGCAGCTTCTTCCTGGCTCTGGGGTGGGCACCTGCCCCACTGCCCCCTCCTCCCCGCCCGCCGCAGTATGCCGGAGAGCGGCGGGCACGCCAGATGGCGTGGCTGAGAATGCGGCGACGTTGCCGGGAGGTGAGGGCTGGCACGGGTGATATGCGGCTGCGTGCCTTGTGGTGCCATGGGGGAGGGGAGGGCAGGGCCAGTGAGGTGTAGCCCCCTCCTCCGTGCTGACCTCCTGTCCTGACCTCCACTCACCACCAGGATTCTCTTCAACTTCCTCTGCCTGCTCCTTTTGGGTGTGGGCCTAGACCCCACCCAAAGATGGGTGGGACCAGCCTGACGCTGACAGACAGAGGTCAGACCTCTGTTGCATCCTTGTCCCTCTGTCGCACCCCCAATCAGGGACAAAGGATGGATTGAGGAGACCCGCCAGTCCTGCACCAAAGCCACCCCCCTCTGGATTGTTTCCTTGCTCTAAAGGTGGCATGACCTTTGCTCCAGTAACCTTTGACTTCTGGCCTCTAAGCCCTGTTTTTCTGAGAAGAGCTCTTTCCCTCATGGGCACTGGTCCCTGAGTTTCCCTTTGGTCAAATGCATTCTCATTTCTCACTAAGATGCTTCCTGGACACCTCCTCCTGGAAGCCTTCCCTGACCTCCCCGGGCAGGGTAGCTTACCACCCTTTGTTAGAAGGATCCATTTACCCATCTGTCTCCTTGCCTGGACCCTGGTGATGACTTGTTCTGTATCTCTTTAGTCTCAGGCTTCATACTGGGCAACATAGTGAGACTCCCGTCTCTAAAATAAAATAAATAAAAATGCCAGGAAAGAGTCTCCACCCTTTATGCCAGGCAGTCCTTCCCAGATTCACGCCTGGGGCTGATCCAACCTGCCTGGTGCCGCACACACAGCTCTCACTGAGTTCGTACTTAATACATGCTTGTTGCATTAATGCCCATCTGGGTCAGAGAGTTTGGGTCCTGGGACCTTTCTCCTGAGACCCTCGTAAAGCAGAAAAGCTGAGGGTCCCGGTCAACCCCAGAGTCCTCAGCCCCTTCCCTTGCCTTTTGCACAAATTGCAGTCTGGAGAGGTGGACTTGGGATGGGGGAGGTCACAGATTTCCCCCAAAGAAGGGCAAGGAGGCTGAGCCTGGGACTGCCAGACTTGCTTCCTGGTACCAGGCCCTGATGCTGAGGCCACAGGGCCTGCCCTGCTGTGGACTTCCTGCTTGGTCTCCACACCTTCACCTTTCAGCAGGCTCAGAGCCCCCTCCTTCTTACCCCACCCTACTCTTGCTCTGCATGGGGCACTCTGAGGCGAGATGACGTCCAGGGATACAGCTGCGTCCCGCTCTCGCTGCTGCATCTCTGCTGATGCTGCTCCCCAGTATCTCAGAACCCTTCTGTCTTATGGGCCTGACCCAGTCCCTCCTCTTCCGGGAAGTTGGCTGTGACTTCTTAAGGGCCCTTGCTTCTCTGGCTTCCCTCACTGGACCAAGGCTACCCACCCTGCACATCCTACCCAAAATGCAAATCCAAACATGGTATTTGCCTATTCTGGCACCTTCCATGGCTCCCCAGTGCCCCTAAGATGAGGCCATGCTCTTTAGGGACACCCCTGATTTAGCTGCTGCTTTTATCTGTGCCCTCAGCAGCTCCAACTATTTCTGATTTTACAAGCCTCATGACTAGGAACCTTTGTTCAGGCTGTTCTCTCTTCCTGAAGTGTCCAGTCCAGCTTCCTCACTCCTTAAGCCTAAGCATCACCTCCTCCAGGAAGCCACTCTGGGCAGCACATTTCATGAAGGCAGGAAGTGGACCCAGGGCCTGGCACACAGAATACCCTCAATATATAGCTGTGGCACCAAGACCCATCCTGTCCCTGTTGGGAGGGTGGTGGTGTCAGTTCTTCTGCCCCCAAGATGTAAGGCTGCAGCCAGCACAGGACCTCTACCCGCAGGAAGTCCCTCCTCGAAATCTTCCCTCTTTTCTCTTCAGCTTCCCCACCAGTACCAGAACTGACATGGAATGTCAGTTTTCCCCTTTGTAAAATGGGCGTGCTAATAAGCTTCAGATGAGCTAACAGCTCTGTCCAGAGGTGGCTGATTTTGCCTCAAGCCTCTGATCAGCGTTATTTTTTTCCTTTATTTTTTCTTTTATATTTATTTATTTATTTATTTTTGAGACAGGGTCTCGTTCTGTCGCCTAGGCTGGAGTGCAGTGGCACAATCTCAGCTCACTGCAGCCTCCACCTCCTGGGATCAAGCAATCTTCCCACCTCAGCCTCCTGAGTAACTGGGATTACAGGCGTAAGCCATCGCGCCCGGTCTAACTTTTGTATTTTTAGTAGAGATGGGGTTTCATCATGTTGGCCAGGCTGGTCTCGAACTCCTGACCTCAAGAGATCTGCCCACCTTGGCCTCCCAAAGTGTTGGGATTACAGGCGTGAGCCCTGCACCTGGCCCAATGTTATTTTTTTTTATTTCGTTCCTGCAGCTCTCTTCATCACCATATCTTTGTTCTGCTTCTCTTGTGAGTTTTCCATGGAGAAGTTGATATGTCTTGCTCCAGCCCCTCCCAAACTCACTCCCAGAGTCCACACAGGAATGCAGACAAACAGGGAGCTCAAGGTGGCAACTAGACCAGAGTTAGCAGCCGTGACCTTGGTCAGATCATGTAACCCCCCGCTTCCTCATCTGTAAAATGGGACTAGTGCCACGGTTCACCTGGTCACCTGCAGTTCAGCACTGATGGGAGGAACAAAAGGATGGCAGGTTAGGAAGTGCGCTCTTGGGTGGCCAAGTGCTGGTGGATGGGGGATGGGGAACTCCTTCCTGATGCTGCAGCACAGGGCAGTGGGGAGAGCGCAGGACCAGGCTGCATCCTGGGCTCTCTTTCCTTAGGGCGGGCGCTGTTGTGATCTTCCCTGTGACCTGGGTATTTCCCAGTTTCTGCCCCTGGAAATCAGAGCCAGGGATCTGGGCTGGGGAATTTTAGGGGCTTGGTGCTGGACTATTCTCTGAAATGTCCCTTGAGCCCATGGGTGCAGGGGACATATGGGCCTGACGGTAGGCATGGATGACCCACACCTTAGTGGTGGTGCTGGTGCTCGGGAGGACAGCCCCAAAGGGTCACTGGGGCAGAATGTATGGTGTATGTGCAGGACATGGTCAGGCTAGGAGGTCACAATTTAACCAGAGATCTCTTGAGTCAGCCCCAGGAGTGGACCTGGGAAGGACTGTCTGGCATAAAGGGTGGAGATTCCTTCCTTCTTTCTTTCTTTCCTTCCTTCCTTCCTTCCTTCCTTCCTTCCTTCCTTCCTTCCTCCCTCCCTCCCTCCCTCCCTCCCTCCCTTCCTTCCTTTTTTCTTTTTTTGAGACAGAGTCTTGCTCTGTCGCCCAGGCTGGAGTGCAATGGTGTGATCCCAGCTCACTGCAACCTCTGTCTCCCGGTTCAAGCAATTCTCCTGCCTCAGCCTCCTGAGTAACTAGGACTACAGGCGCACGCCACCACGCCCAGTGAGGCAGGTCTCGAACTCCTGACCTCAAGCAATCCACCTACTTTGGCCTACCAAAGTGCTGGGATTACAGATGTGAGTCACTATGCCCAGTCATTTTTTTTTTTTTTAGAGACAGGAGTGTTGCTATGTTGCCCAGGCTGGACTCAAATACCTGGCTTCAAGCAATCTTCCCACCTGAGCCTCCCAAGTAGCTGGGACTACAGGCCCACACCTCCGTGCCCTGCCTGACTTTTTAATTGGGGTCCACAGGGAGGGAAGGGAATAGTCTAGAGAGGTAGGGTCTCATGGACCCACTCCCCATTTTACAGATGTAGAAGCCACAGAGAGGGGAAGCAACCTGCCTGGTGTCACGCAATAAGTGAGTGGCAGAGCGTGGACAGGAAACCAGGACCCTGTTGCCACTTTGGGGTCCTCCCGTTCCCAGAGCCTCAGCACTGTGTGATAACATACTTAACAATGTAATAGTGACAATGGTGAGTGCTATCTGTGCCAGGCACTGGCCTTCACAGGAATCTTATTTTATTCTTGACAAGACATCTGTGGGAGGGATTCCTACAACCACCACTTAAATACCAGCATGCTGAAGCGCAGAGAGGTTGCCGTCAAGGCTGATGTGTCAGGGTCACATAGCTAGAAAGTGGCTGAGCTGGGATTCGAACCAAGTTTGGCTTGACTCCAGGGTTCATGCTCTTACTCACTATTATGAAGTGTGTCCCTTTCTCCGAAACAGCTGTGGTTTCCACACCGTAGGACCAGCAGACCCCACAATGGAAAGGGAAAGGAGGGTACCCTGGGAAGGACTTGTGCCCAGGGTTTGCCCTCTGGCCAGGTCCCCAAGTCACAGGAGCTATGCGCTGGCCTGGATCTATCAAGTTCTGCTCATGGGTGGGTAGGTGGGTGGAGGCTGCTTCTAAACACAGAGAGGGAGCAGTCACATTAAACATGGAGTTTTTCCACCCTGTGTGCCATTTCCCTCAGCTTCTTCAGAAGACGCCCTCCTAGCCCTGGCAGACTCAGCGAGGTGCTGCCTCCACCAGGAAGTCCTCCCTGATGTCCCCTGATGGCGCTCCCGCCGCTGGCCCTTGGCACCGCGTTGAACATTTGGGGATGGACGATCCAGCTTTAGGAGCGCCAGCTTCAGAACTTGCTCACCAGTTGCCTGCAGCCCCCGCCCCCTTCTGCCCTCCCGTCTGTAAAATGGGAATAAGGAGGCTTGCCTCACAAAATCTTTGCGAGGAGGAGCAGCGGCGTCCTAGGAGCAAGCACCTGGCGCCCGGTGGGCCCCCGCCACTCGCTCCTTCTCCCCCTTGTCCTTCTCCTGGCTTGCTCCCGGTTCTCTCCTCGCCACCTCCGCCCCGCGCCTGGCACGGCGCCCGGCGCGCCCCAGCCGCCCAATCCCGGCTCGCAGCCCTGACTTCCTGCCTGCCGGGCTCCCTCGGCACGTGCCCAGCGCCCCCTGGGACCGCGCGCCCTCCCGGGCGGCCTCCCCTCGCGCCCTCCAGCCCAGAGCAGGGCTTAGTGGCGCAGGTCGCCCCGGCTCGGAGGTGGGGCCGGCCGCGGGGGCGGAAAGGGGACGCTGCCCCTTTAA
Organism: Trachypithecus francoisi; assembly: GCF_009764315.1. Classification (NCBI taxonomy): domain Eukaryota; kingdom Metazoa; phylum Chordata; class Mammalia; order Primates; family Cercopithecidae; genus Trachypithecus; species Trachypithecus francoisi. Next base: position 20,673,717 of record NW_022681466.1, on the reverse strand, counting down.
GGTGCCACCGCCGCGTGGCAGGGAAACAGCTTGTGCCAGCCCCATTCCGCCCGGCTCCGCTCGCTACAAGAAACACAATGCATAACAATCAGGCGCGCGCTTGGAGCCGTGCCACGCGGCGCGGGCGGGGCGGGGCTGCTGGCTGGGCCCGGCGGGGGCGCCAGGGTCGCGACCCCCGACCTGCGTCCTGGGCCCGCAGGGGAGTCCTGCCCCATGCTCCCGGGCGCGGCCGCCCTGTGCCCCAGCGAGGTGCCTGGGTGTCCCCAGCCTCGCCCGTGCTCGCCTCCCCTCCCTCCCCGCCATCGCGCTCCCTACAAAGTTCATTCCCACTAACTCTTTTCCAGGCCACTTCCCCCTCACATCTGACAATCGGGGCCCCTCATTCTCCCGGTAATCACTCCACTGCACTAATTGCACATGCAAATATGCAAATGCGTATTAATTAATTACTATACTAATTAGTTCTGTGGTATTTGCGAGTAATAAATCATTGGATGGGAGCGAGGAAGCTGGAGACCTGGCCCATTTTCATTCTGCATAAAATTTTAATGGTCTCTCTGGCTGATCCGGGACGGCAGCGCGCGGAGAGTCTCTTAAAGGGCCAGTGGCGGCGGGAAGGGGCAGCGGCGGGGATCGCCGGTGACCCCAGCGGGGACTGGCGCCCTGGACGGGCTTGGAGATGCGGCCTCACGTTCTGCAGGGGCCGTCTCCGGCGTGCGGTGGCTTCTGCTTCCTGCTCTGGGGCTCAGTGTCCTCCCAAGTGGCTTCTAAGGAGAGAACGTGGGAGGGGACCAGGAGGCTGAGCTAGGATTCTTTAAGAAAGGAAAGAAGTCTAGGAGATGTGAGAGGCCAATGCCAAGGCTTTGGGACCCCAGGTAGCCTGGGAGACAGGAATGAAGACTCCATCTCCTGGATGGCTGAGTAAACTGAGGCACAGGACAGGCCAATCTTAGCTCCCACCCCTCTTCTCCCAAGGGGAGGGAAGCTAGAAGGATGTTCTGGGTGGCCCCCACCTTTTCTTGTATCTCATGGGGGCCACAAGGTTGGGGATGCCTCCAGCTTTCCCCTTCCATATGATCAAACCGCTGCCCCGCCCCCATGGGCACCAGCTGGCACCCTGGCAGAGTAGTCCTGGGCTTGAGTGGGCCCTTGGGACCCTGCTTTATTTCCAGGAGGTAGTCAGGACCCGGGCACAGGGAGGGGGCTGGCTGCTTTGCAGGGCCATTGACTGGGGGAGTCAGAGGGAACCAGTTGTGCTCATGCCAGGGTGTAGGAGGATACCAGAGGTGGGCACCTTAAGGAGGTGGGGACTGTGGGCTTGTCCTGAGCTGGTATTCCCCATGCCAGGGTCTCTAGTCTGGTTCTGCTCAGCCTCCAACCTTTTGCCAGCAACAAGCCCCTGGATGAGGCACAGTCTAAGGAGGGTCAGTGCTCTAGTGGGGGCCGATGATAATGACAGCAACTAACAAGACTATTAACCCGGCAAACATTTATTTAGCGGGAGAACTGTTCAGCAAGCTCTAGGTGCCTCACGACCCCCCAGTGACACAAGTTCTGTTAAAGTCTCCTTTTTAAGGATGGAGAAACAGGGGCACACGAAGTTTAAGCAACCTGCTCAAGGTCACCCAGCTGTGAGTAGTGGAGTGGAGTTTGAACCAGACAGTCCAGCTCTGACATCCGGGTTCTTCCCAGCACTCCGCCTCTCCCCACCACCATTTCTGTAGCTCCTGCTCTGATCCATGTCCTGTGCTAAGAACTGCATGGGCAGTATCCCATCCAACCCTTGCAACAACCCAGAAGGTAGGTTCTGGAATTATCTCCATGTGGAACACAAGGCTCAGAGAGGTTGACTAAGCTGTTCTGAAACACACAGGGAAGATGTAGCAAGGCCAGGCTCACATCAGGCCTGTGCGAGGGGCAGAGTCCAACAGAGTGCCCCAGGCCCTCTGATCCCTCCCCATCTCTGTCCCTGCTGGGATCTCTGCCTCCTGGCAGAGCAAGAGGGCGTCATGACAGCCCCTGCTGACTAGAGAAATGGAAGGGCTTTCGCTTAGATGGTGGGGAGAACTTGCTTCTTGAAAGGTGGGGGCTCCGGCGGCTGTGGTGGGATGGAGCCTTTTCTTCCCTTTCCAGAAGCAGGCCAAGAAAGGGCCTTGGCTGTGTAGTGGGAGATGGATGGGGATGGGGGTGGAGGGGTTCGGGAGAACAGAAGGGCCCAGAATGATAAAGCCTAATGAGGACCACATAACTCAGGAATCCTGGCTGGGTTTTAAAAATTTTGTCCCTGATAGGCCGGGCGCAGTGGCTCACACCTGTAATCCTAGCACTTTGGGAGGCCAAGGCAGGCTGATCACTTGAGGTCAGGAGTTCGAGACCAGCCTGGCCAACATGGTGAAACCCTGTCTCTACTAAAACTACAAAATTAGCTGGGTGTGGTGGCAGGCGTCTGTAATCTCAGCTACTTGGGAAGCTGAGTCAGGAGAATTGCTTGAACCTGGGAGGCGAAGGTTGCAGTGAGCCAAGATCGCTGCCACTGCACTCCAGTTTGGGGGACAAGAGCAAGACTCCGTCTCAAAAAAAAAAAAAAAATTGTCCCTGCATTCCTACCTGCCCCCCACCCATTTCCCCTGGCAATCTCTTGGGCACCCCTACCACAATAATTGCTATTTGGCTTTCCTATTTGGGTTTTCCAGGAGCTTCGGTCTCCAGCAGGGGGATGAGAAGATAATACTAAGCATCACTTTGTAATAAATCACATTTTTAAACTGTGTGCTTATGAGCATCAACTTGCTTAGTTTTTAAAATTCTATTGTTATCCCCATTTTATAAATGGAGACACCAAGGAAGGAAAGAGAGGTTAAATGACTTGGCCAAGGTCACACAGCTAGTAAGTGGTAGAACTGGGACTTGAACTTCTGAGCTGGGGTGCTTCACCACCCTGCACACGCTGAGCCAGATTGACCCCCTTGCCCAGCAGTCAGGGATCATGGTGGCAGCTGGCCTTTCACCCTGGGTGCCTTTGGAACTTGCAGATGCAAAGAGAAAGAACAGGCCTCAAGCCTGCAGTTCACACGGCCCTGCCCCACATGAATTTTCATGATGCTGTTTATATGTTAGTAGAAGCTGGGCAAAGTGAGTGTTCAGGTGGCCCCGATCCCTCCTCACTAGAGCTTCAGGACGGGTGAGCAAGCACCAGGAGCTCCAGAACAGGATGCTATCCCAGCCTCTCTTGCCTCTTCCCAGCCCACCCTTGAGAGCACAGCAGGGTCAGGGAGTCTGTTAGCATCTGTCAGGGGGCCCACCCTGAGACAGAACACTGGGATTCCAGTGCTCTCAGGATCCCCTTACCTCCTGGTGGCTCAGGGGGGCTTCCCCAGGGAATCTGGACACCCTCATTTCCCCAGAACTAGAGAAACCTTTGATACCCACCTTCCGGACCTGGAAGTCCGGTGGGATGTGGGGATTGTGGGACTTACGGAGGGATGGCCCTTGGGCTGCAGCCCATTAGGAAAGAAAACTCATCCCTGTCTCAGCACTCCACTGACGACCAGAGAAGCTGGGTTCATCAAGGTCCACACCCCCGCCCCCGCCCACAGCCCCGCAAGATGCCCAGTTTCTGGGTGAATGGGGGCAAGTTGGAGAGGTTGGAGAAAAAAGGCAGGAAGGGCAGGCTGGCGGCTCTGAGCTTCTCCATGTAGCCCCCGGGGCCGGGTGCCTGGGCAGGAGGACGGGGCAGAGCAGCTGCTGGCGATTTATTAAGCAGTCACGGAAAAATTGGTTTATAAATTAACAGCTGTTTTAACTTTAGGGCCTCTTCTTCAGGGAATGGAAGCAGCCGACTGGACCGGGATTGGAGTGTGTGAGGCTGGTGGAGGGAGTGGGAGGCGGCGGGCTCCGGCAGCTGGCATTCTTCGGGGGCAGCCTCAGCTGGCACCTCGGGGGGCACCAGGCAGTGGCCAGAGCAGGGGGTCTCCAGGTGCCGGGGGCTGAGGCTGCCCCCCTGTGGGCTGCAGCTTGCTCTCTTCTCAACAATCTCCCAGCTCCCACCTGGGGGCGCCAGAGGGCACATATAAGGCTGTACTCGTTTGTGCCACCAGAGGGCAGCCTCCGCACATTGATTTCTGCTGCTCCCGAGAACGGTCCAAACTGGCGGGACTGAGCGAGAGAGAAACCTAGTCCAGAGCAGAGAAAGAGAGGAGCCCGCTGCAGTGCGTGCACGCGATCTTCCACGCGTCCATCCTGAACGTGTTAAAAGCAGCAGTTAAAGCGGGAGGGCTCTGGAGTTAGACTGTCTGCGTTTGAACCCAGGCTCTGGGCAAAAGCTGCTGAACCTCTCTGAATCTAATAGCCTCATCTGTGAATTGGAAGGATACCAGCAAGGATTAAATGAGAGTGCATAGGAAGGGCCTAGCCCGGTGCCCAGCACAGAGGCTCCCTATATGTAACTGTTGTCAATTTCTGACTCATGTATTCATCTATTCATTCACTTCTCAAACCATCCTCTGGGCGTCATGCAGTGCCTGCTGTATTCTGGGTACTGTGGCAGGTCGGTGATGATGTAAACAGAGATGACGGCCGACGACGGTGGCTCACGCCTGTAATCCCAGCCCTTTGGGAGGCCAAGGCAGAAGGATCACTTGAGCCCAGGAGTTCCAGACCAGCCTGGGCAACAAAGTGAGACCCTGTCTCTACAAAAAATAATATAAAAAAATTAGCCAGCTGTGGTGGTGCACATCTGTAGTTCCAGCAACACAGAGGGCTGAGGCAGGAGGATCGTTTGAGCCTAGGAGGTCGAGGCTGCAGTGAGCCATGATGGCGCCACTGCCCTCCAGCCTGGGCAACAGAGCAAGACCCTGTCTCAAAAAAAAAAAAAAAAAAAATGATGAGAAAGACACGTATCAAAATAGTGTGCTAAGAGTTATGATATACCCAATGAGGGGAGAAGGGAGATTGACTTGGGTTGGAGCAAAAACGAATGTTCTGGGGTGACAGAAACATTATATATCTGTATTGTGGTGGTGGTCAAATGCTATATACATTTCCAAAAACTCATTGAAATGTATATTTAACACTTTATTGTATGCGAACTGTAACTCCACAAAATTTGGAACAAAGCACCTAAGCACCCAATGTGAATTTACTGAATGGGCAAAGGGACGGGTGATGGGTGAATGAATGAATGAGTCCGTGTGTAAATGAGGGTCTCAGATTGTTGTCCACCTGTCCTGGTGCCACCACTGCTCCTATCGAGGGTGTCCTTGCCCTCTGCTCTTGGGTACACGGCCTTCCCCAGGGGAGGTGGGCCTTGGAATTCCTCTTCCTCCCCCGTCCCCACTTCTCCCTTCCCCCAAGGGCAGGGAAACACGCCCAGGGCTCCCAGCCAGCACTCCCGGCTCCTCTCAGGGTGCTTCCTGGGACTTCCGGGGCCTCCCTTCCAGCTGCCACATGCCAACCCAGCCAGCTCAGCTCTGTGGTGTCAAGGTCACGGGTATGATGCCCAACTCCAGACCCGCAGTGCCTGCAGTAGCTACCCAAACCCTGGCCGACTCCGCCACCTGCCGGCTCTTTCCGGATGCGCATCCCGAGAGCTCTGGGGAAGCCGGAAACTCGATCAAGGGCTATCAGGAATCCTGCCCTGGCAGGGGCTTTATTTTTCTTCCTATTGAATCGTCACAGCCACCATGTGAGGTGGGCTCTGAAGCATAAGGAAACTGAGGCACAGAGAGTAGTTAAGAAATGTGTCCAGGCCGGGCGCGGTGGCTCAAGCCTGTAATCCCAGCACTTTGGGAGGCCGAGACGGGCGGATCACGAGGTCAGGAGATCGAGACCATCCTGGCTAATACAGTGAAACCCCGTCTCTACTGAAAAATACAAAAAAACTAGCCGGGCGAGGTGGCGGGCGCCTGTAGTCCCAGCTACTCGGGAGGCGGAGGCAGGAGAATGGTGTAAACCCGGGAGGCGGAGCTTGCAGTGAGCTGAGATCTGGCCACTGCGCTCCAGCCTGGGCGACAGAGCGAGACTCCATCTCAAAAAAAAAAAGAAAAAGAAAAAGAAATGTGTCCGAGTTCACACAGTAAGTTACAGATCTGAAATTCCTACCCAGGGTTGGGACTTCCCAGCTGATGTTCTGTCCAGGTAAACACATCTTGCTTGGGAGGAGTGGGGGACAGATCCGAGTGCCCCTTCTCCCCCCATCCGGGGAAGAGGGCAAAGGCCTCACACCACCCTCCCAAATTTTCCCTCCAGAGGTGAATGCAGGGCCTCCTGCACGCCAGGCCCCGCTGCAGGCATCCAGCAATGGCATGAAGATACATCATGGGAAAGAAACGCCTCAAAATAGTGTACTCAGACCTATGGTACATCAATAGACACACTATCACCAACTTTTTCTGTCAGTCCAAGCAGAGAGACCCACAGTTCAATCAGAGTTAAGTCAAATGAGGTCTTGAATTTGTTCCTTGGACCCAACCGCCTGTGCTTCTAACCCAAGAATAATAACCAAGGAGTGGCATATTATTTTTACATCTTATTTGCATATGATTAATTCTAAGTCAAAGTGAATGCAGGGCACCCTGGCCCTTTGCTTCTCAGCGCCCTCCCACCCCCACCCTGTGCCTGGTCCTGGCCACCTCCCCCAGCCCCTGCCGGGCTCCACTGTCCCCAGCAGCCCCTCCCCACTCCTTGCCCTTGCCCACCCCTCCCCCAGCTCCCCGGAGTCCCATCCCCTTCCTCCTCTGTCGCCCACGCAGCCCCCACCACCTGGCCGCCCACCTGAAAACTTTTCCCCAAGTTCTTGAGAAGTCGCGTAGGATCCAGGAGAGAAAAATCAAAGTAATAAAACCTAATTTAATTCCTAACGGAGGGCAGAGCTGTGAGCTGCAATTATCTTAATGCTGAGCTATTTTTACTCTCTCTCCATCTCTGTCTTCTGCCTTTCTCCGTTGTGAGGCTCCCTCTCTCTCTCTCTGCCTCCCTTTGTCTCTTCATCTCTCAACCATGTTTTCTGTCCCTCTTTGCTTTCTCCTCTCTCCCCCCAATCTCTCTCTCACGTCCTGTCTCTGTACAGTCTTTTCCTCCTCCTTCGTGTCTGTCCCCTGTGTCTGTCCCTCTGTCAGCCAGTCTTCCCCACCCTTCTTGGCCCCAGGATTTAGATGCCAGAAGTGTGGGTGCCTGGCCACAGGCTGGGGGAGATGGGCAAACATCGTCCCTGTGCTCCCAAAGACCTCATCTTCCAGGCCTAGCTGAGAGGGAGGCTTCTCTGCTCTCATTTCCCTTCTCAGCTGCCCCAGCCTGGGATCCGGGGAATGTTTCCTGATCTGGGGTCTCCCAGAGCTCCAATAAGTTCAGCAGAGTCTCTGTAAATAAGCCCTCCTGCTCAAATGGGGCTCAGCTGCCATGTTCCCTGAGGCCTTTTCAGCTCCGACAGGCTCTGAGGTGCAACTGGTGGTCATGCCTCCCTGTCTCCATCCTCTCATCACCCTCCCAGCTGTCCTCTGTCCCCTTCATCCTCACGATCCTTCCCCACACCGCCAGCACTGGCCACAAGCCCCTTCCCCACCTCTGCCCACCCAGTGGCTGTCCGGGCCACTGCCTGGGTCATGCCCTTCCTGTACCCCTTCTTCCTTTCAGGGCCTCCTTATTTACCCTCCCAAGTCATTGCCAAATTGGCCTTTGCACTCCCCACCACACCCCATCTTCGACAGAGGTTCTGGGCCAAGCTAGGGGCTGCCAGAGATGCCTACACCCCTGGGCTGACAACTTGGCATCCGGCTGTTTCCCAACAAGTATATAAGTCAACAAACACACAGGGACTTGAGCCAGGCCTGGGGTTGGCCGATGTGGAGCTGGGTGACCAGGACATCCCGCTCCTATGAGCAACACTCTGGCCCTCCTGCCACTCTTTCCCTCACCCCCAGAGTGGGCCCTGACCCCAATTCCAGAAGATTCCTCTGGCCTCTCACTCCACCAAGGACCCAGATGCTGGGGCTGGGAGTGGAAAAGCTGCAGGAGGATTGGGGGTAGGGAAGGCTCCTGGCAGTTTCAGGCCTGAGAGTGACCAGGAGAGAGGACGCCAACACAAACAGAGCCCCAGGAAGACATGCTACGTACACGCCTACACACGCACCCTCTCAGTGCTAGACAGAAGCATTCAGACCCTCTGCACAGCCCCAAGGAGGGAAACAGCAGCTCCGGCAAAGGTACCCAAGGCCGGGACAGATAGACAGGGACATTCCACCCACAGGGCCAGCTCCTCCTGTTCCCGCTCCAGAGACACACACAAACACCTCTAGAGAGAGAGAGAGACTCACACCTGTCTCCCCCAACCCTGCTTCTGAATGCACCAAATTCACACACGTGATGGCACGTGTATAGGCAGCCCCCAAACCGCCCAACTCTGGGTCAGTCCTGTCCTCCCCACCCCATTAGATCTGGAGAGGAAAGACAGGAGCCACGTGAATCCAGGGTACATCATGGCAGGGCGCATTCCCCTTCTCCCTCACAGGAGCGCTCACACATTCACAACCTCATACCCCCAGCAACTGCACGGCGGGAGCTGTGGATACAGTCCCCCACTCCCTGCAAGCTGGCACACGCCTGCCCATCACCTTGACAGCCTCTGACATCCTCCCCGACACCCACACCCTCCCCCGCACACACGCAGTCCTCCCACATCCTGCCACTCACACCTGCATCTTTGACACTCTGACACACTTACACAGACACACACCACACCGACCCCCCAACACACACTCCCAGGCTATGGGCACCAAAGGGCCCCGGCACTCCCCTGCACACTCTCCCTGCCACGATGACTGACACGTGTCCTCCCACACACAACTCGGTCACACTCGCTGCCTTTCCAGGACACCCCCATTCACAGCGTGACAGGCTGGTACTCTCCCCACGACCTCACAGGCCTCCCTGAAATTCCCAGTGCCAGGACCACGAAGGGGTTAAAGCCAGAGTCCTGCCTCCCCGCTGCCCCTCTCCCCCTCCCTCCCTCTTTATCCTCTCTGCTGGACTCCATCAATAATGCAGCTTCAAGTTCTGGGGAGACCGCAGGGGGCCCCCCAGCCGGCTCTCCCGGCCTTGGCTCTAACTCCCACCCTCCTCCCAGCCCCAGGAGAACACGATTCTCCGTGCTCATTGGCCAGTTTCCTCTAAGCCCTCCCTCCGAGCACCCGGGCGCCAGTCCCAGGCGGAGGGGACGGGCTGGGGACCCCAAAGCTGGGACCGGAGGGGTGAGCCTGGCAGAGGCAGCGACACAAGCGGAGAGGAGGAGAGGCTGAGGGAGGGAGGTGGAGAAGGGCGCGAGAGTCAGAGAGAGGAGACACGCAGACACTCAGGAGGGGAGAGACACCGAGACGCAGAGACACTCCGGAGGGGAGAGACACCGAGACGCAGAGACACCCAGGCCGGGGAGCGCGAGGGAGCGAGGCACAGACCCGGCTCAGGGAGCGCGGGGGGCGAGCCCAGAGTCCCGAGAGCCTGGGGGCGCGCCCAGCCCGGGCGCCGACCCTCCTCCCGCTCCCGCGCCCTCCCCTCGGCGGGCGCGGTATTTTTATCTGTGAGCGAACAGCTCTCCTCCTCCTCCCGCCGCACAGCCCGCCACCTGCGTGGGGGAGCCCAGCACAGACCGCCGCCGGGACCCCGAGTCGCGCTTCCCAGCCCCGCCGCCCACCCCGCGCGCCATGGACCCGAAGGACCGCAAGAAGATCCAGTTCTCGGTGCCCGCGCCCCCTAGCCAGCTCGACCCCCGCCAGGTGGAGATGGTAAGCGGCCCGCGCCTCACTCCAGCAGTGTCCCCGACACACCCCGCGGAGCTTCTTCGCACTCGCAGGGAGCTGCCCCGGCCGGACTGGCCTGGGGGTGGGGGCGCAAGGGGAGCCCGGCTCTGCCTCTGTCAGGACTGGGTGCGGGGCCGCGTGTGAAGTTAGCTGGAGACTCGTGCAACTTTTTCCCGCGGCTTCGGTCCTAATCCCGGGGCCAGAGAGTTCCTGGCAGTGAGGCTGGGGGTGCGGGGGTGGGGGGACAGGCCGATTCCAGGCCGTCCGGGAGTGGGGCGTCCTTTGGTCCCAGCACAGTCCCCAAAGGGTAGTCAGTCTAATAGGCTACCACCGGGACCGCTCGCCTGGCTCCAGCCCAGAGCTGGTCAGATGTGAGCAGCCGCGGACACTGATCCTGCCACCCACGGCGGGAGTGTGAGGTTGCGACTGGGTGACCCCACTGCCCTGTCCCTCTCTAGTCCCGCGTGTGTGCCTGGGCTGGGGTCGCCAGAACCTTGCTCTGACCTCCTGCTGTCAGGCCCCAGAGCCCCAACCCCAAGGAGGGAGAGGTGACGAGTCATCACAAAGCCAGGCGTCTTCCTAAGGACTACTGAGTCCTCCGGAGAGCCTTCTTGGGGGCTGAGGGGCTTCCAAAGTTTGGGGGGTGCTGTGACAGAGGGCTCCACTTCCCATCCCTAGTGGAGCAGGGGTCACTTGTTGCTGAGATGCAGCTGGCTCCCCACCGAGCAGTGAGGAGGGGTCAAGTCATTGTGGGGGGAGATAGAAGGCAGGGGGTACAGTCCTGGGCCTAAGCAGCTTTGGGTAGGGAGGGTGTTGTGGGGAGCTTGGCAGGGGAGGTGGCAGTTTCAGCTTAACTCACCTGGTTCTCTTTGTGCATTTCCCTGGAGCTCAACAGGGACCTAATTAACTGACAGTTGGTCTGATTGCCAAGCTGGGGGGTGGGGGGTCAGTTGCTGGGAGTGCTCAGCACCCGCCTCCCCCCAATTCAGCTTGGCTCACGTAGCAAGGAGGGCAACTTTTTATTTCTCACAAGGCCTGGGTGAAGAGTTCTGCAACCTTACAGACACTGGCAGAGAAGCCCAAGCCCAGGCCCCCAGAGAGGTTCCCCCCCAGGCCCCTGTGGGTCCCTGAGCCTCAGCTGGAGGTGGGGGATGCCCGCAGTGCCCTGGCTTGGTCTCCTTCTGAAAAGCTGGATCCAGCTTGTTTGGAGCCCTTGAACTGACCTTAGGTGGGCAGGGCCACGTGGGTGCCATGACCCGTGGGGCATCTTCCCCAGGGCCCAGCCCTGGCAGCTGCAGCTGTAGCCAGCTTTGGCTTCCGAGGTCTGATGTTTTCAGAAACTGGGGAGAGGAAGGGCCTTGGTGGGAGAAGACAGGAAGGGAAATGTCTGTTCTGGAGTAGCCATGGAGTGGGAAAGGCATGGCCTGGGAGTCGGTGACTGGGGTTTTTCTTGTCCTTTGGACTTGGTGTGCTGTGTGGCCTTGAGCACACTGCCAAACCTCTCTGAGCCCTGCTTTTTCACCTCTATAAAATGAGGGGGTTAGGTGAGCTACAGAGTTCCTTTTGGCTCTGACAGACTTTGATTCAAAGGTTCCCTGGGGACTCCAAAGCACTGTTTGTTCCCTGCTATCTGGGGTGGGGTGGGGGCGGCTGCAGGTATCTATCTTGTCACCCCTCCCTCCTTCTCCTTAGATCCGGCGCAGGAGACCAACGCCTGCCATGCTGTTCCGGCTCTCAGAGCACTCCTCGCCAGGTAGGCCCCTCCCTGCCCACTTAGCCCCTGTCCCACCCTAGCTCTGATGCCTTCCTAGGGGCCCTGCGGAAGTTCCATGAACAGGAGTCAGAGCGGGAGACTGGGGAGTGGATAAGGTCTGGGAACCCAACTCTATTGGCTTTATTTATTGACATGACACCTCCCAGCCTCAGAAGGGAGAGGGCACACTTTCCCTGTCCCCAGAGATTGAGACCCTGGGGAAAATAACTCGGATTCTTTCTCTCTCTTCCTCTTCCTCCTCACTCGGTTCCGGTTTGGTTGGCTTTGGTGGCCCTCCTCAGAGGAGGAAGCCTCCCCCCACCAGGTGAGTTTCCTGGGGCAGCTGGAAGGAAGGATGCCTGGACCCTTTGGGGTGGGGTGGACGGGTGCCTGCAGTGACAACCAACCAGTATGGGGTGCCACCCAAGAGGACACATTAGCATATCAATGGGCAGTCCTCTGAGAGTGCCTCATGCCAGGTGCCACCAGCAGATCCTCCTCTGCTCAGACTCAGGGTGGAACCTCCAGGACCTAGAATCCTGCCCTAAACCAGGCCATGGCTTATGGGGGCCCTCTCAAAGCCACAGGGTGGGGAGGCTCAGCCTAGGTGCAGGACCCATTAGCAGAGGCTAAATCAGTCCGCTTGGGTGGCCATGGGTGGGATGGAATGGAGGGAGGGTGAAGGGGAGGGGCCTCTGCTAAGCCCCTTTAACCTGGCACTTCCCCTGGCAGAGAGCCTCAGGAGAGGGGCACCATCTCAAGTCGAAGAGACCCAACCCCTGTGCCTACACACCACCTTCGCTGAAAGGTACTATCCCCCCACCGACCTTCCTGACTGTCCCCTTGATTTCTGGAACTGGGCAGACGCTGGGGGAGCTTTTGTCAGTGGGGAGGGATTTTTTGGCCACACAGAACCCTCTGTCAGCGTGGCGCAACAACCCCATGTAAAGACCAATTTTTTCTCAGTCTGGCCTCGCAAAACACAGGAGCCCTGAGGCTGCAATGGGCAGCTGTGGGCCTTAACATCGGGTTGTGGGCTTGAAAGAAAAGAGATGGCTGGCCTAAGACAACAGCAGGCATCCGCGTGGAAGGGACTCCACCTGCAGCTCCTCTTCACCAGCCTGTGCTGGACCACATCCCACCCCTGCTCATCCAGGGCGCCTTCTCCTGTGGGCTTCACCCCTGGCCTCCCCTCCCATTTGCATCCCATTTGCACAGATCTGCACACTGGTCTCCTCTTTCCTGCTTCCCTTTCTCCATGGAAAAGCAAGCCATTCCTTTTGCACACACTTACTGAACACCTAGTATATGCCACGCCGAGTTGGTAGGCACTGGGCAGAATAAGACGAGTCAGATTTGGTCCCTGCCTTTGCCTCAAAGGGTCAGGGAGGGGCCAAGAAAGGTGACTCACACCCGAAATTCCAGCACTTTGGGAGGCCAAGACGGGAGGACTGCTTGAGCTTAGGAGTTTGAGACCAGCCTGGGCAATACAGTGAGACCCCCATCTCTATGAAAAATTTAAAAAGCGAGCTAAGTGGGCCTGGCACGGTGGCTCACGCCTGTAATCCCAGCACTTTGAGAGGCCGAGGCGGGCAGATCACCTGAGGTCGGGAGTTTGAGACCAGCATGACCAACATGGAGAAACCCCATCTCTATTAAAAATACAAAATTAGCTGGGCGTGGTGGCGCATTCCTGTAATCCCAGCTGCTCGGGAGACTGAGGCAGGAGAATCACTTGAACCTGGGAGGCAGAGGTTGTCGTGAGCCGAGATTGTGCCATTGCACTCCAGTCTTGGCAAAAAGAGCAAAACTCCATCTCAAGAAAAAAAAAAAAGTGAGCTAAGTATAGAGGTGCGCACCTGTAGTCCCAGATACTTGGGAGGCTGAGGCACGAGGACTGCTTGATCCTAGAAGTTTGAGGCTGCAGTGAGCTATGATCGCAACACTGTGCTCCAGCCTGGGCTACAGAGTGAGATCCTGTCTCAGGAAAAAATAACAATTTAAAAAAAGGGTCGGCCAGGCGCGGTGGCTCAAGCCTGTAATCCCAGCACTTTGGGAGGCCGAGACGGGCGGATCATGAGGTCAGGAGATCGAGACCATCCTGGCTAACACGGTGAAACCCCGTCTCTACTAAAAAAATACAAAAATTAGCCGGGCGAGATGGCGGGCGCCTGTAGTCCCAGCTACTCGGGAGGCTGAGGCGAGAGAATGGCGTAAACCCAGGAGGCGGAGCTTGCAGTGAGCTGAGATCTGGCCACTGCACTCCAGCCTGGGCGACAGAGCGAGACTCCGTCTCAAAAAAATAAAAATAAAAAAATAAAAATAAAAATAAAAATAAAAAAAGGGTCAAAGAAGGTACACAAAGATGTTTAAGCTTGGATTTGAAGGATCACAGGAATTTAACAGGCAGTCAAGGGCATCCCAGGTCCAGGAAGACGGAAGAAGGTGTGCAAAGAAAAGGAGATGCGAGTCAGAGGAGCACTTTTGGGCCAACCTGGAAGAGGCTTGGTTTCTAGTCAGGGAGCTGGGGAGATACACCTGAAGGAGATAGGAGGCCCTCTTCCTGACTAAGCCCTGATGCCTACCAACCCCCACCTCAACTCCTGCCTGGGGCTCTTCCTGCCCAGCCAGCCCCGTCCGGAAGTTGGGAGGGAGAGCTACTGGAAGAGTATGCTGGGAACTGCTTCGGTGGAGGGTTTAATAAGTTCCCAGCACCAGCCAAGGTCAACAGGTGTACCTGTCAGCCCACTTGCCAGGGTTGGGAACAGAGAGGACAGGCTGGGAAGCGAGGAGAGAAGGGAAGGGGTTATTTCACTTTCCCCAGTACAGGAAAACGAAGGGTCAGAGCTGCAGCAAGTGGGCAGTGTGGCTCAGCACCCGGAAGGACCTCCCCACCTAGAGGGGTGTGTGGAAGGCCCCAAAGCAGGCATGAGAGAGAAAGTGGCATCTTCTCAGGAGAGAATTTAAGAAACCCCTCTCCCTCCCACCTTGGGCTGGGCAGGGAGAGGCTGGGTGGATGTGAGGGGAAGACCTGGCTCTTGACTACCAGCATGGGGGAGCAGGCCGGGATGAAGATGTTAGGGCCAGGGTGCTACCATGCACCATGCAGTGGCCAAAAATGTGCACCCCCCAACTGCCCCTTTAGACCACATCTTAGGAGAGCCCAGGTGAGTAGAGGCAGGGAAGAGGAAAGGGATCAAGAGCTGGGAGGCCAGTCTGGGGCTAGGCTGGGGACCTTCAAGCTGAAAAAGGGAGACTTGGGATGGGGGGAGTTTAGGCTCCCACAGAGTGGGGCAGAGAAGGAGACAGCCTGGAAGGAGTGATGGGGAGACCCCAGAGAGTCCAGGAGGCATGAGGGAGGTGGGGGAGACAAGGGAGGCTCACGGGGCACCAGCGCAGGTGCTGCACACACCTTCTCTTGTCACTGTGGCTCACGAAGTGAACTCTCCTCCCCCGCTGGGGGAGAAGGAAGCTGCCTGGGCTGCCACCTGCTCTCCTGCCTTACCTCCCCCCACAGCCTTCATGGATCCTTCTCTACCAGGAGGGCACTGTTTTGTAGGCTTCGGTCCCTTTGTGGGCAAGGGAAGGTGCCTGGCAGGGTTGGGGCTTGTCAGGGAAGAATCGACGGCCCTGGAGAGAGG
Source organism: Trachypithecus francoisi (assembly GCF_009764315.1). Lineage (NCBI taxonomy): Eukaryota > Metazoa > Chordata > Mammalia > Primates > Cercopithecidae > Trachypithecus > Trachypithecus francoisi. The sequence goes on along the minus strand of NW_022681466.1, from coordinate 20,658,535 downwards.
GCACAGCACTAAATCTTGGCTTGAGGGGTGTACTCCAAAGTCGGAGCTCTCACACTTGGCTCAAAATGAAGCTCCGCTGCGTCCCCAAGGTCAGGGCAGGGTGATTTATTGTGCTTTTATTGCCTGGATAGCTTGCCCAGAGCCAGCAGGAGGTACTGGGCTGGGAGCTGGGGGCTGGGTGGGGCAGCGGGCACATACAAAGCACCCTCTGTGCCTGTCCCCGAGTTGGCAGGAGCATGGCACCCTGCTCACTGTGCCAGAGGTTTCCAGCCTGGCCCTACCCCCCTGGGCCTTCTGAGGGGAGGGGCCACTAGCGGACCAAGAAGGAGCTGCAGCAACTCCCCATCCCCCCACCCCCAGCCCCTCCTCAGCACCTTGTCTGTGGCCTGGGAACTTTGTGTCCCATATGCTCTAAGATCCCGCCACCTCCTGCAGCCTCTCCTCAGTGGCCCCTCAACCTCTGCCATTCCCCAGAACCCCTGGCCCTGGCCCCTTTCTCTAACCCCTTGCTCCTTTCCATCTTTTGGAAACTTCTTTCCAGCTGCCCACACTGTTCCCTTCCCAGCCCTATCTGAGCAGGTCTTTGGAGGCTGGGGGGTTGCTTTCTAGGTCACCGCAGAGGGAGCTGGGAACCTGGGGATGTGGGTCAAGATTGTGGGGGCCGCATCTGAGCACGCCGCATCCCCAGGCACAGACTGCACTGGTTGCAGACTATTATGTCCTCAGCCTCAGAATTGTTCTGTCCCTTGGAGCCCGGGGCAGGAGTATGTGGATTGGCATCTATGACTGGGCAGTGCCAGGGAGTGGGGACTATGCACCACATGGGAGGTAGGATCAGGGTAAGCAGTGAGCCCTCAGCAGGCTGGGTACCCCCAAGAAATGGAAAGTGGCAAATTCCCAGGCCCTGGTCCATATGCCCTGTGCCTTTTGCCTGGGCTTGAAGCTGGGAGACACTGTCTCCAGTACTGGGTACTTGGCAAATCAAGCTCTCCAGCCAGGGAATGTTAAGCTGCTGCTGTGCCCGCCTGGTCTTGCCCAACCTGGTGCCCTATGGTGTGGGGGAGCTGGCTGGTGGCAGCCTCCTGGGGGCTAGCATCTTGGGACAGCTTGAGAGCCAAACATGATCAAATCTACCCCTGGCTGCCTCTGCCCTGGTCTGACCCCCATCAGGCTGACCTGTAACCTTTGGCCTTTGAACTTGGGCCCCTGAGGGGGTATTCTCTGCCCCAGGCCTATGGGAAGGAGGCTGGGGGCTGGGCCACACACTATCTCCAGATCCATGGGCTGTGTCTGGCTGACCCTTGCCTTCCTGGGTCCCCTCTGGGCCAGCTGTGCAGCGCATTGCTGAGTCTCACCTACAGTCTATCAGCAATTTGAATGAGAACCAGGCCTCAGAGGAGGAGGATGAGCTGGGGGAGCTTCGGGAGCTGGGTTATCCAAGAGAGGAAGACGAGGAGGAAGAGGAGGAGGATGAAGAAGAGGAGGAAGAAGAGGACAGCCAGGCTGAAGTCCTGAAGGTCATCAGGCAGTCTGGTAAGCTGAAGGGCCTGTGACATGTGGGTTCGGTGTGGGTCCTCCTTGAGTATATGGGGACGTCCCCTTCTAATTTAGTGTCTCATACACGCAAACTGTAGTGACACCACAGGGGCCTCCCTGTCTTCTCGCTCCATGGGGTGCCTCGCACTCAGACCTACCTGAGACATGGGCTTCCTCCATCCTTGGCTCAGTCCCTCTCCCAATCTGGTTTTCCCTAATAATTCCTCTCTTCCCTGGGAATTAAGGCCCAGGCCGTTTGGGGTTTGAGGCTAGAGCCAAAAAAGGACTTCCCACCTATGGTAGTAAGGGGGTGCGAGGACATTCAGGGATGGAGGACCAAGAGAGTCCAACACCCCCGTCACCTGCATTTCACCTGCATTTTTGAACCTAGGATGTGGTCTCTGCTGGGATGCAGATGGCTGCCTGATTTACTTGCCCACTCCAGGATTGTTAGGTCTGTTTCTCCTCTTTTTCCTTCCTAGGATGGAGTGGGAGGGTGCCCTCTAGTGTCTAGATGTAGAATTTAAAATTCAAGAACCAATCCTGTCTTCTGCATCTCCAGCCTCAGCTGCCTGGGAGAGGGGCCAGGGAGGGGCCTAATACCTGTAACAGAAGGCCTCTAAGCCAGATGTTCCAGATCCAAAACACTCCACAAAAGGTCCCAGGCTGGGCCTGGCGCGGTGGCTCAAGCCTGTAATCCCAGCACTTTGGGAGGCCGAGACGGGCGGATCACGAGGTCAGGAGATCAAGACCATCCTGGCTAACACGGTGAAACCCCGTCTCTACTAAAAATTACAAAAAACTAGCCGGGTGAGGTGGCGGGCGGCTGTAGTCCCAGCTACTCGGGAGGCTGAGGCAGGAGAATGGCGTAAACCCGGGAGGCGGAGCTTGCAGTGAGCTGAGATCAGGCCACTGCACTCCAGCCTGGGCTACAGAGCGAGACTCTGTCTCAAAAAAAAAAAAAAAAGGTCCCAGGCTGGATGTGGTGGCTCACACCTGTAGTCCCAGCACTTTGGGAGGCTGAGGCAGGCAGATCATGAGGTCAGGAGATCGAGACCATCCTGGCTAACATAGTGAAACCCCATCTCTACTAAAAATATAAAAAATTAGCTGGTGTGGTGGCACGTGCCTGTAATTCTAGCTACTTGGGAGGCTGAGGCAGGAGAATCACTTGAACCAGGGAGGCGGAGGTTGCAGTGAGCTGAGATCGTGCCACTGCATTCCAGCCTGGGCGAAAGAGCGAGACTCTGTCTCAAAAAAAAAAAAAAAAATGTCCCAAGGCCCAGAGATTTTCTAGGCAGGAAGATTTCACCCCCTTCCATGGTGGTTTCTTCCATGCCTGGTCATGGAAGGCTGGGCCACATCTGTCCCTCCTAGGGTACATTAAACTGTTTTTTTTTTTTTTTTTTTTTTTTTTTTTTTGAGACGGAGTCTCGCTCTGTCGCCCGGGCTGGAGTGCAGTGGCCGGATCTCAGCTCACTGCAAGCTCCGCCTCCCGGGTTTACGCCATTCTCCTGCCTCAGCCTCCCGAGTAGCTGGGACTACAGGCGCCCGCCACCTCGCCCGGCTAGTTTTTTTGTATTTTTTAGTAGAGACGAGGTTTCACTGTGTTAGCCAGGATGGTCTCGATCTCCTGACCTCGTGATCCGCCCGTCTCGGCCTCCCAAAGTGCTGGGATTACAGGCTTGAGCCACCGCGCCCGGCTGAGTACATTAAACTGTTTAGTCTCATTATTTATGGGAATACTGAAGAGTCAACCACCCCTACTAGAAGCTGTCAGCTCTTCCACACCAACAAAAGGTCTTGGGCCTCCTGCCTGCCTATCTGGCAGTGAGGGCATTGGCCATGGGGGCAAAAGCTGTTGCTGGGCTTCAGGCCCTTTGTGGGCAAGAGACAGCTGGAAGAGCTGAATCAGTTCCTACTGAGACCCCTCCAAAACAGTGGAAGAGGGGTGAGAGGAGACTGTTCCCTCAGGAAAAACAGCAAGTGGCTGGGCGCAGTGGCTCACGCCTGTAATCCCAGCACTTTGGGATGCCAAGGCCAGCGGATCACTTGAGGTCTGGAGTTCAAGACCAGTCCGGCCAACATGGTGAAACCTCGTCTGTAATAAAAATTCAAAAATTAGCCAGGCACGGTGGCACGCACCTGTAATCCCAGCTGCTTGGGAGGCTGAGGCAGGAGAATCCCCTGAACCTGGGAGGTGGAGGTTGCAGGGAGCTGAGATGGCACCACTGCAACTCCAGCCTGGGCAACAGAGTGAGACTCCATCTCAAAAACAAAAACCAAAAACAAACAAACAAACAAAAACAAAAGCAGCAGGGCACTGGCTCAAATGACAGCCCTATGATGGAGCAATATAAACCACCACGACTCCTAGTGGCTCCTGGGTGCTGGCGCTGGGCTGGGCAAGGTATTCACTATTACATCTTGTTTAAGGTAATCTACACAATTTCCCCCTTACTATTTCCTTCAGAAAGGTACTAACTGACTTACGTAAGTCATATGGCTAGTCGCTGGGAGAGCTGTTCTAGCCCAGTGCTCTCTCCATGCTGCCATGATGCCCCTGGAAAGCTTCACCTCAGCCATCAGAGACTTAGCTCACACTCCAGGACAGCCAGATGGATATGCGGAGCCTGTGTTCTTATCTCCTCTTTCCCATTCCCAGCTGGGCAAAAGACAACCTGTGGCCAGGGTCTGGAGGGGCCCTGGGAGCGCCCACCCCCTCTGGATGAGCCCGAGAGAGATGGAAGCTCTGAGGACCAAGTGGAAGACCCAGCACTAAGTGGTGAGGCTTGGGAGTGTGGAATGGGGAGGCGGGGCTGGGATCTCCGGGGATGGGGCCAGGCCCTCAGTGTCTCTCTGCTTGCCTTTCAGAGCCCGGGGAGGAACCTCAGCGCCCTTCCCCCTCTGAGCCTGGCACATAAGCACCCAGCCTGCATCTCCCAGGAGGAAGTGGAGGGGACATCGCTGTTCCCCAGAAACCCACTCTGTCCTCACCCTGTTTTGTGCCCTTTCCCTCGCCTGCTAGGGCTGCGGCTTCTGACTTCTAGAAGACTAAGGCTGGTCTGTGTTTGCTTGTTTGCCCACCTTTGGCTGATGCCCAGGGATCCTGGGCACTTGCTGCCTGATGCCTACCCCTGCCAGTCATTCCTCCACTCACCCAGTGGGAGGTGGGATGTGAGACAGCGCGCACTGGAAAATCCAGAAAACCGGGAACAGGGATTTGCCCTTCACAATTCTCCCCAGATCCTCTCCCCTGGACACCGGAGACCCACAGGGCAGGACCCTAAGATCTGGGGAAAGGAGGTCCTGAGAACCTTGAGGTACCCTTAGATCCTTTTCCATCCACTCTCCTATGGAGGATTCCAAGTCACCATTTCTCTCACCGGCTTCTACCAGGGTCCAGGACTAAGGCGTTTTTCTCCACAGCCTCAACATTTTGGGAGTCTTCCCTTAATCACGTTGCTCCTCTTGGGTGCCTGGAAGATGGACTGGCAGAGACTTCTTTGTTGCGTTTTGTGCTTTGATGCCAGGAATGCCGCCTAGTATATATCCCCAGTGGGGCACATGGTAGGGGGCGCCAGGTTTTCCTTGTCCCCCAGTTGCTCTGCCCCCTTCCCCTTTTTCCCTGACTCCAGGCTTGAACCCCTCCCGTGCTGTAATAAATCTTTGTAAATAACTGTGCTGAGACTCCTCTTTTAGGGGAAGCGGGAGGAAAAGGGAGGTAATGGGGCATCCTGATAGGGAAGGCCAGTGGTCAACCAAAGGTTAGGGTTTTGACCCTACTGTCCAATCCTCTAGTCTAGGAGTCTTTCTGCAGACAGCAGGCTCGGGGCACTCAGAGGAAGAACCACAGAAGTTCTAGCTCCTGCTTGGATAGCTGAAGGAGGCAGGTGGAGTGGGTGGGGTGGGGAAGTCCTTCTCGAGTAACTGGATTCCTCCAAAGATTCCCCCATCCCCACAGGGCTCCCCTCGGGAAATTCCCCTTTTTCCCTCAGAGCCAGGCCTGTGTGGCCTAATAACTACGGCTCTGGTGTTCTTTCCACTCCCCTACCCTTAAGTTTGACTCCGGCCTTCGCGCCGGCTTCTGCGCAGGGCCAGGGCTGGAGGCGGGGCGAAGGGGCGGAACCGCATGCGGACGCACGTACCGCTTCGCTCTCGGGGGCAGACTCAGCGGCGGAAGTGGCGCCGCTGGAAGATCTTCTTCCGCTCTGAGGAGCTACTGAGGCTGCGGAGTCCGACTGCGGCTGGGGCGGGAAGAGCCGGGGCCGTGGCTGACATGTAGCAGGTGGGTCCCGGAGCGGTCGCTGGGAGCGGGTGGCGTGAGAGAGCCGTCTCCCGCTGGTCGAACCCGCTTCCCCATCCGCTGTCTATGCTGGGTTCCATCCGACCTTTCCCACACCCGCTGCGTCTCAGGTTCCGCCCCCTTCCTCTCCCTGGCCTCACTCCGCCCCGCGCGGGTCGGGGTCTCCAGCACTGACTCTTGGCGACCCCGCCTATCCTGGGGAGCCCGGGGAGGGCGTTCGGGATCTCCTTCCAAAACCTCCGTCTTAACTGAGGAGAGAGGCGAGGGGAAGGTGTCTGGGTGTTACGAGCAGGGGCAGGTATGGGGAGGGGTCAGAATCTGGGATGAGAGGAAAACATCTACGCATTCCGGTAGGTCTGCGTCTCAGTGTCATCCCCTGTCTCCCCAACTTCCTTTGGAAACGGCTGTGAATAACTTCCTAATTGGTATTAAAAGGGCCCTTTAAAGTCTTCAGTTCTTAGAGGTCCATAGTACCATTGACACTCATTCCTAATGACACGTTCCCCCACCCCACCCCTGTTTTGGCTTAGTCAGTGTCTCCTGGTTTTCTTCCTACCGCTCTGACAGTCGGTCAGAAGTCCCGCTTCACGTTTTCTTCTGTCACCCAACTCCTCGCTCTGTACACTGAATCTCAGTGGTCTCATTTACCCCGACGGCTTCAGCTTTACGCCAATTAAATACCCGGATCCACATCTTCAGCGCAGCCTTTCCCCGGAGCTCCACGCTTGTCTATCCAGCGGCCATTGGGACAGCTCTGCTTCACGTGGAGCTCACCGGGTCCAAGCTTGAACTGGTCTTTTCCGTGCAGATTAATTCTTCCTCTACCCCAACCCAGGCGGAAATCTGGTAATTACCTTACACTTTTCTCCTCTCTTTCAAGTCCCACATCTTAAAAGTGACCTAGTACTGCCAACTTCGTGAACATCCCTCACACTGGACCCACTCCATCTCTTCTGTTACCACGCTGTTGATGTGTTGTCAATTCCCAACAGTCCAGCCCTGGCAGCTTGCAACCCAGTCTCCAAACCGGAACTTTTGTGATCCTTTTAGAACACAAGTCTGATGGTGCCAATTCCTTGCTGATAACCTTTTTCTGGCTTCCTGTTGCCTATGTGCTGAACGCCTAGCGCAATTTACACGGCTCTCTGTGATCTGACCTAGCAGTCTCCTATGTGCACCCTAAGGTCCAGTAATATGGCACTGCAGTATGTGCCATGCCTACCCTTGCTGTTCATATCTTCATCATCTTTGCACACACCAGCCCCCGCCGCTTGAAAACCTCCTCCTCTTGTCTGCTGAGCTACCTTCTACAGGTTTTTCAGCGCAGGCAGCACTGCACACCCCCAACCCCCAAAGTTAATTGCCCCTCTGTCCTGTAGCACCCTATCCATAATAGCATAGTAGCTGAGAATACAGACTCCTGGATCAGACTGCCTGGGTTCTGACCTGTTTGGTGACCTTGATGAAGTCAGTTGTGCAATGTCCTCACTTGTAAAAGGGAGGTAGGAATGTCCCTACTTCATAGGGTTGTGAGGATTGAATGAAATATTGTAGGTTTAGGTCTTAAACCAGTGCTAGGCACAAGAATGCTCAATAAAAGTGAGTTGCCTGGGTGCAGTGGCATATGCGTGTAATCCCAGCACTCTGGGAGGCAAGGCAGGAGGATCACTTGAGGTCAGGTGTTTGCAACTAGCCTGGGCAACATAGTGAGACCCCATCGCTACAAAAATTTAAAAAACTAGCTGAGCATGGTGGTACGTATGGGAGGATCCCTTGAGCCCAAGAATCTGAAGTTACAGTGGGGTATGGTTGTGCCACTGCACTCTAGTGTGAGAGACAGAGTGAGATCCTGTTTCTCAAATAAATAAATAAAAAGATAGTTATTACTATTATGTAAGGACAACATAGCTCACCAGTTATGAGGATGTTGTCTGAGGATGGTCGATGTGGCTTACTAGTCATTTGATAGAGCCTGGCTCTTTGTCAATAAATAAAATGCTGGAGTGGAGGACACGGGGGGTAGGATCTGGATTTATTGAGTGAAGATTTGAGAGTGAAAAAGGCTCAGACCTGGTCTGTTCGGGAAAACCAGTCTGGAAATGTGTACATGTTACATGGCAAGCATTCAATCTAGAGAAATGTATACAGAGCTGGAAACTAGAGGGAGAAAAAGACCAGGGGCGGCTTCTGAGGAGCTGACAGTTAATGGGGGCTATAAAGCGAGGGGAGGATTTTATCAGAAAGAGGCAGAGGCTGGAGTGGGCTCAGATCAGAAAGCTGGGTCCTCTGAACAGAGCTCCAGTAGATGGTGGCTGGGTGGGGGAACAGGGGAGACGGAGCTGAGGAAGACAGAGGCAGCGTCCCCTGCTGAGGCTGGCAATTCCTTTCCTGTATTGGCCATAAGGAAGCATCCCTTGACTTGGGAGCCAGCAGGGACCATGCCTGGGGGCATGTATGCTCTGGAGGCTTAGTACCTCGTGTTTGGGGCTAGGCCCCCTGGGTAGGGCCATGGTGCATGCCTTTGGGCTGGGCCTTTTTTGGAGCTCTTTTGCCTGCCTGTAATGCCCACCCTCCTTGCCTCCAGCTGATAGATGCTGATTCTTCAAGGCCAGGGTCAGATGACCTCCTCCCTGTGGCTTTTTTGACTTCACTCGTTCCAGCCTGGGTCAGATGATCCCTTCTCTGGGAGCCCACGGTCCTTTGTTCATTCCTCCCTGAAAGCGCTGATCACAGCATGATATTATTTATCTGCCAGTCTTCCTCACCAGACCCAGAGTCCCTGATGGACCAGAACAGGGTCCTGTGGCCCCAGGACTTGCACTGTGTCCAGCACGCTGTAGCCCTTGGTACCTGCGTGTTGCATTAAGTTGAGCTCTCACACAACTAGACTTGTTAAGGGAGAGCAGTGTGCGGGAGACCAAAAATCCAGCACATCTGGCAGCTTGTGCCTGTTCCACTGAGTGCGAGACCCTGTTGGCTCTACTTTACAGATAAGGAAGCTGAGGTTCAGGGGAGGTAAGGTCAAGATCACTCAGCAGGGATTTAAAGAACTGTCTCTTGACTCCAGGTCTACATGTCTCCCAGAAACTGCCTTGGGGTCCCAGCCTCCAAGGGGGCAGCTGCCACATCAGTGGGACAAAAGATAAGTGTCCCTTTTTCTGGCTGAGGAGAGGCTAATCCTGGCTTTGTCCAGGCAGGGTTGGTGCCTGGAGGATCCTGCGCTAAAACTGCGCCCCCTCCCCCCCACCTCCCCTTGTTCTTCGCCCTCTGGGAGCCTTTTCTTGAGAGAGCCTTTTCTCCCGAAGATGACTGGCCCTTTCCAGAGTAACCTTGGGAACTTGACCTCATTGGTTTAGTAGCAGCACGAAGGGGGCAGGTGGGGCCTGATTCACTGGCCCTGAGTGGGTCAGGGGTCATGGAATCACAGAACTGGGGACATCCCTGATGATTCACAGGGCCTGGCACAAGGGGGAAAGGAGGGTGAGTGGATCTCAGTGTGTTAAGGTCTTCCTGTACACTGCAACCGCAGAGCCTCCCTGTCTCGGGGGAGGAGTGTGTGGTGGTGAGTCTTGTTTCTGTTTGGCTTAACTCTTCGCCTTCCGCTTCTCCGAAGGAAAGGAGAAACGGAGCCAGGCTTTGGCTTTGGGTCTTATTTGTCATTGTAGCTGTGTCCTCCTCTCTCTACACTCCCACTTCTCCAGGGGATTTCCCAAATCCTCTGTGGAGGGCTACAGTAGGGCCAGTCAGCCAGCTGTCCCGAGGCTGATGGCATGGGCCAGTAACCCTGAATGTGCCATCCTCGCCAGGCGCAGTGGTACATACCTGTAGGCTCAACTACTTGGGAACCTACTCCCAAGTTTTTGACTCCAGGATTGATGCCTAACCCCAAACCCGTACCCTTTTTCCTGTTCCAGGGTGGACATTACGGATCCACAGACTAGCTGACTTACTAGACGTGTACCATGGCCAGGCACTGTGACTGTGACTTGGACCTCAAGGGCTTAGGACAGATGGCCTTGAGACATCTGGCTGTGATAAAGGAAGTGCTGACCCAGAGTTACTTGGGAGGCTGAGGCTTGAGCCTAGGAGTTTGAGACCACAGTGTCCTATGATTGTGCCTGTGAATAGCCACTGCACTCCAGTCTGGCAACATGGTGAGACCTGTCTCTTAAAAAAAAAAAGTGCCGTTCTGGGTCAGCCTCCTGAAGCCAGGGTCTACCCTTCCATTCAGCAGTACTGCTGGGACTCTCAGTTTGGGCAAAGTGCTATGCTGGACCTGCCTGGCCAGCACCCTGCCTCTAACACTGTCCCCATGGGGAATAGTAGTAATAGCTGCTGTTAATGAAGCACAGACACTGCATGTGTTATTTCTAATCCCTTCAAGCTCTGTGAAGTAGGCACTATATTATCCCCATTTTAAAGAAAAGGAGGCTGAAGTTCAGAGAAACCCAGTGGTTTGGTCAAGGGCACACAATCTAATAAGGAATGGCGTTAGGGTTTTGCCTCCAGGACTGGTGTCCAATCCCAAACCCACATCCTTTCCTCTGCTCCAAGGTGGACATTACGGATCCACAGGCTAACTTATTAGACATGTATCATGGCCAGGCCCTGCGATTGTGACTTGGACCTCAAGGGCTTAGGACAGATGGCCTTGAGACATCTAGCTATGATAAGGGAAGTGCTGACCCAGAGTTCTGAAAGGTCAGGGGAGTCTGAAGGGTGAGGAGAAGCTCTTCCCGGGAGGTAACATTTGAACTAGTCTCTGAAGCGCCAGAGTTCCCCCCAAAGGAAGGAGGTCATTCAGGAATGAGGAGACAGGGAGCCCAGGCGATGGGTTGTGGTGTGTCCTGGGAGCAGCCAATGATCAGCAGAGTAGAGGCTGCGAGTGTTGACCCCCATAGCAAAAGAAGAGTGCTGGGGTCTGGAGTCCTCCCTCCTCCTTAACCCTCCCCTGTTATCAAAGACTCCAGGTTAACTCACCTTGAGTCTTCTCCCTACAAGTCAGGCTCAGGGAGGGGAGCAGGCACCCTGCCTGAGGCCCCCCAGGAAACCAGTTCCTCTTGCCTTCTTGTGGAGAGAGTGCCTGGGCTCTGGGTGGGGAAGACCCCCGCAGAGGGTGGAGTCCAGCTCCGGGAGAGGCAGCCTGGACAGGGAGGGGCTGCTCTCCCAGCTGGGCGTGAGTGTCCATGTGCACTTGTGCATGTGCTGCTGTAGGGAAGGGTATAAATGGCCGTTCAGTGCATTTCCTGGAAGCCCACTCTGAGCCTGGTACAGTTCTGGTACTGGTCATGCAGCAGGGAGCAAAGCACAGGAAGTCCTTGCTCTCATGGAGTTTGCATTCCAGTGGGAGATGATGGGCAGTAAACACAGACCAGTGAATGTATCATATGTCAGGGGTGACAACTGCTGTGAAGGAAAATACAGCAGGGTAAGGGATGGAGGGTGGGGGCTAAATAAGGGTTCAGGAATGGTCTCTCCAAAGAGACATTTGCATAGGGACCTCACTGGAGTGAGAGAGCAAGTCATGCAAAGACCTGGGGAGGAGCTCCCGACAGAGCAGCAGGTGCAAGGGCCCTGGAGTGGGAGCATGCTTGATGCGTCCGCGGACAGTGAGGGACCTATGTGACTGGAGTAGAGAGCTTGAGGGGAAGAGGAAAGGGGAAGAGAAGGACTTGTAGGCTAGGGTGGGGATTTATGCCTTTATTCTGGAGAAACCACTGGAGGTTGGGGCACTGGCGAGATGTGGTCTGGTTTTTAACAGGATCCCTGTGGCTGCTGTGTTGAGAACAGGCTGAAGTGGTGAGGAGGACAAGGAAGAGTGGCAGGTAGAGGTGATGGCTGGACAGGGTAACATAGTAGTAAGTGAGCAATGGGCAGATACTGGCCGGATTTTGCAGAAAGAGACAACAGGATTTGCTCATGGTTGGATGTGGAAGGGAGGTGTGACCAGATGACTGCTAAGCCCAAAGAGGGCCTCTTGACACGCTGTCCCCCAGCTAGCAAGGGCTCTTGCAGGCAGCAACATTTGTACTTAGAAGGTCCCAGCCTGGCATGGGGGAAGGTCATGTTCCTCTGGGGTCGGCTCTGCTCTGCCCCTTCCTGGCTCGGGGACTGTGGGCAGCTCTCCTTCCCATGAGTCATCACTATAGCTTCTGGGAGGGGGTGTGATGCATTAAGGAGATGATGTCTGTAGGGTGCCACCAGAGGCCACGGCCAGCTGGATCTGTGTCTTCTGCACCGGCCCATCTGGATGCTGTGCAGCCTCTCTGGTCTGCTATCTTGCATTCCCCTAACCAGCACCCTCCTGGGCCAGCCAGCAGTGGGACACAGACCAAGGCCAACCTCCTCCACACCCAGGGCCTCTGCCTTCTACCCTCTGCGGACTCTCCGTTAACTTGGCATTGACAGGGCTGCTTGATTCAAAACAACCCCAGGCCTGGCCTGAAGCCATCTCACCAGTCAGTCAGAGTTCAAGACTCTCTCTTTCTCTGGAGAAGAGCAGGAAAGTAATCCCAGCTAACCCTCATGCAGCCACCACTCTGTGTCAGAATCTCTTCTAGGCCATTGCATTGAATAAGTCATTTAATCCATATAAACCTATAAGGAGTAGGTGATATTGTTAACTCCATTTTACAGGGGAGGAAACTGAGGCATGGTGAGGTTAAGTGACTAGCAAGGTGGAAATCTGAAGTTTGACCCATCTCCTGGCATGGAGTCCAGTTCTCTCAGCTTCACTGATCCTGGTTTGTACTGAGTTAGGGACTCCCTGGGAAGCCCCCATGGGCAGGGGGTGCTGGTGCTAGCATTTCCTGTGGAATATGGCAGGGGGATGTGTGGAGGACCTGTGTCTACTGTTCCTCTAGCCTCTGGGGGATTTGGAGAACTCACTCTGCCCAGAGATGTGAGTCATCTTTGGATATAGATGAGACTTGTTCCCCTTCCCCCTGAGTCCCAGAGCACAGCTCTGTGGAATAAGCTGTAGCTGGAACTTGTAAAGTTTGGCCCAGCCCTCCCTGGGAAGCTAGGAGGTGAAGTGATAGCGGTAGTTAATGTCTATGTGGTTAGACATTAACCAGTTACTCTGTGGTGCCAGGCACTGTCCTAGGCAGGCTGTCGTTATCATTGTCTCATTTGGTGCCCCAGACAGCCCAGGGTCAAGACAGGTAGCCTCAGTTTACAGATGCAGCAGTGGAGGCTTGCACAGTGAGTAGGTGGCTTTGTTCAAATCACAGGCCTAGGCCAGGTATAAAAGCCTAAGTGTGGTGTAATTCCAGCACTTTGGGAGGCCGAGGTGGGAGGATTGCTTGAGTCCAGGAGTTTGAGACCAGCCTGGGAAACATAGTGAGACCCTGTCTCTACAAAAAAGAAGGAAAGAAAGAAAGAAAAATTAGAGATTAGTCTGGCATGGTAGCATCTGCCTATAGTCCCAGCTACTCAGGAGGCTAAGGCAGGAAGATCACTGAGCTGGGGAGTGTTTGAGGCTGCAGTGAGCTGTAATCACACCACCGCACTCCAGCATGGGCAACAGAGCTAGACCCTCTCTCAAAAAAAAAAGAAGAAAAAAAAAAATCGCAGACTTGCCTTGGCTAATAAACGCCTACTGAGAGCTGTGATCGGTCAGCTGGGCTTTGGAGCTGCCTCCCTGAAGAAAGGTGGCCGGCCTGGGGTATGACCAAGGGCTAGCAGGGAACCCCGTCTGTGGTTCTGTAGCCTGAGATTTGTGGAAATTGAAAATTGGGGGTGGGTGAGTGGGAGGCAGCTTAGCCATCCTGCTGTCCTCCTCTTTTGTCTGCGTGAAGGGTCAGCTGATGCTGCTTCCTGGGTGGGAGCTTGCAATTGCAGAGGGACCGGTCTCTGCCCCTGCACTCCCCTAAGAGCCTATGCAGGGAGCCAGGACAGTCCTCTACTTCCTGTCCCTCCCCCAACCTGGAATTCACCTCTGCCTGCAGCTGGAATAACCTGGCCTTTCTATAGATGAAGGAACCAGGCTAGAGGGTTAGGGAGCTTGCTCTGAGCCACACAGCAGGCGAATTGTAGAGTTCAGATTTGAACCCAGGCCTTTTAGGGTGATTTTTATTATATGTCGCTGTAGTGTATTTAACCTCCCCCTCTCACAATTTACCTGTTACTTAAAAGGTTTTTCTTTTCTTTTGTTTTTTTTTTGAGACAGAGTCTCGCTTTGTCACCCAGGCTAGAGTGCAATAGTGTGATCTCAGCTCACTGCAACCTCCGCTTCCCGGGTTCAAGTGATTCTCCTGCCTCAGCCTCCCAAGTAGCTGGGATTACAGGCACACACCACCATGCCTGGCTAATTTTTTTGTATGTTTAGTAGAGACGAGATTTCACCATGTTGGCCAGGCTGGCCTCAAACTCCTGACCTCAAGTGATCCTCCTGCCTCAGCCTCCCAAAGTGCTGAGCCACGGCTCCCAGCCCTCACTTACCCGAAAAGTCTTGCCAGTTACTTAGTCTGTCTCAACCACCACTGATCAAGCACTTACCATACTCCTTCTTGAGACCTCCTTCAACACCCAGCCCTGTGACACAGGGATTCTTGCCTTATTTTTTTTTTTGAGACAGAGTCTCACTCTGTCACCCAGACTGGAGTGCAGTGGCACCATCTCGGCTCACTGCAACCTCCACCTCTCAGGTTCAATCAATCCTCCCACCTCAGCCTCCCAAGTAGTTGGGACTACAGGTGCGTGCCACCACACCTGGCTATTTTTTGTATTTTTAGTAGAAACAGGGTTTTGCCATGTTGGCCAGGCTGGTCTCAAACTCCTGACCTCAGGTGATCAGGTGCCTCAGCCTCCCAGAGTGCTGAGATTATAGGCGTGAGCCACTATGTCTGGCTTCTTGCCTTTTCTTGTCATGGTAAAATATGCATAACATAAAACTTACCATTTTAACCTTTTGTTTGTTGTTTTTTGTTTTGTTTTGAGACAGGGTTTCCCTTTGTAACTCAGGCTTGAGTGCAGTGGCACAATCTCAGCCCACTGCAACCTCACCTCCCCGGCTCAAGTGATCCTTCCTCCTCAGGCTCCTGAGTAGCTGGGACTGCAGTTGTGTGCTACCACGCCTGGCAAATTTTTTTATTTTTTGTAGACATAGGGCTTTGCTGTGTTGCCCAGACTGTTCTTGAACTCCTGGGCTCAAGCAGTCCTTCCTCCTTGGCCTCCCAAAGTGCTGGGATTATAGGCCTGAGCTACCACACCCAGCCTATGGTTGCCTGTTTTAATGCAGCTGAGGAAACTGAGCCTCAGAAGGGTTATGCTTTGCCCCAGATCACACAGCTAGGAAGAGGGCAGTCTGAGATTTGAACTGTGACCTCAGAGTCCATTCCTTTTTCCATGGTACCAGCCGCCTTCTGTTTGCCCTGAGTCCAGCACACCACCCAAAACCCCATTACAAGTGGGGCTGGTATTACTGTATCCTGGGGTGAGGAAGAGAAGGCCTGGGAAGGGGTGTGGGGGCCTGTGCCCACCTTTCCCTTTGCCTCAGGAATAATCCTCTGTGCCCTGGCATCTGACTTTCCCCCCTCCCCACCCACTTCCCCCTGTAACCCAGGATGGTAAAACCTCCACTTTTGCTGGGCACGGTGGCTCCCGCCTATAATCCCAGCACTTTGGGAGGCCAAGGCAGGTGGATCACGAGGTCAAGAGATTGAGACCATCCTGGGCAAGGTGGTGAAACCCCATTTCTACCAAAAATACAAAAATTAGCCGTGCGTGGTGGTGGACACCTGTAGTCCTGGCTACTCGGGAGGCTGGGACAGGAGAATCACTTGCATCTGGGAGGCAGGGGTTGCAGTGAGCCAAGATCACGCCACTGCACTCCAGCCTGGTGACAGAGCGAGACTGTGTCTCAAAAAAGAAAAAAAAGAAACCCTCCACTTTCCCTCCTACCTCCCACTCTCACTCCCCAAGCCTTAGCAGTTCAGCTTCCGCAGACACTCGACTGTCAAGTCTGCAGCCATCCCAGGCAGACTTTCACGCCACACGTGCTGTTCCCCGCTGTTCCCCTCTGACAGTTCGGAAGGTGCTTGGGAGAGGCCAGTGACAGCAACCAGTGGGCTCTTTTGGCAGTGGGTGGGGTGCTGCTACCAGGGGGCTGGGCTGTCTCCGTATTGTCCATTCCTGCCTCTCCCTCATCAGGAGGGTGGGTGTGGTGGGTGGGCGCTGGCGCTAGCTGTGATGCCTCCAGGGCTCGGCAGCCTACAGTCAGCCAGAGAATGAGCACTTTGGGGACTGCACAGGGCAGTTCCACGCCACGGCGGGTTTTTATCACTTAGACTGGCAGGTGGTGTGATGGAGCTCAAAGACCTTTCAAAGTCATCTGAGTGAGCCCCATTTTCAAACTGCAGCCAACGAGGCCTCACTTAGGGTGATGCTGGAGTTTGAGGAAAGGCTGAAAGGTGGAATTCAGTAGCCGCTTTTACCCATGGCAGTCTGGTTTTTATCTGTTTTATATATTGAAGTTCCAAGTAAGGTATTATTATTTTAAATGTTTATCTTGCTTTGAAAAGGAGGTGGTTTGTAGCCAGGTGCGGTGGCTCGTGCCTGTAGTCCCAGTACTTTGGGAGGCTGAAGTGGGAGGATCGCTTAAACCCAGGAGTTCAAGACCAGCCTGGGCAACATAGACCTCGTCTGTACAAAAACTTTAAAAATTAGCTAAGCATGGCCAGGCGCGGTGGCTCATGCCTGTAATCCCAGCACTTTGGAAGGCTGAGGCAGGCGGATCACGAGGTCAGGAAATTGAGACCATCTTGGCTAACACGGTGAAACCCCATCTCCACTAAAAATACAAAAAATTAGCCTGGCGTGGTGGTGGGCGCCTGTAGTCCCAGCTACTCGGGAAGCTGAGGCTGGAGAATCGCTTGAACCCAGGAGGTGGAGCTTACAGTGAACCGAGATCGCGCCACTGCACTCCAGCCTAGGCGACAGAGCGAGACTCCATCTCAAAATAGATAGACAGATGGATAGATAGATAGATAGATAGATAGATAAATTAGCTGAGCATAATGGCATGTGCCTGTGGTCCCAGTTACTTGGGAGGCTGAGGCAGGAGGATCACTTGATCCCAGGAGGTCAAAGCTACAGTGAGCCATGTTCACGCCTCTGGACTCTAGCCTGGATGACAGAGTGAGATCCTCTCTTTAAAAAAAGGCGGAGGGAGATGATTGAAAAAAACCACTGACTTTCCCCCAGATAAACAGAGGCTTGGTGAGAAGGACTTGCCCAGAGTTACGCGGAATTAGTGGTTACCCGGAGACTGGGGTACAGGTTCCTTAACTCCGGGCCAGTGCTCTGCCTACTGCACAGGCTGTCATTTGGACCTTGAACTGCTTTCGGTGGGAGGGTGATATGGAACCCCCTTTCTCTGACTCTTGGCCAACTGCCACCGCCCCTGCCTTCGAGCCCCCACGCTTGGCTCTCACACTCCCTGGCATCTTCAACTCTCCGGGGCTCCCGCAACACCTCTGCTCTAGCCCCATCTGTGTCTCTCGCTTCGACAGGGACGTCTGGGCGTGTGAGTGTCAGTGTGGTTGCCACTCCAAGTGCGTCTCACACCCAAGCTGCTGCCATCGAAGTCCTGTCCCCAGGGAGAGAGAAAGTCAGAGGGAAAGACAGACACAGAAGTAGCCTGGAGTAGGCGAGCGATAGCACCTGGAAGTGAGGCAAGGACCAAGGAGGGAAGGAGGGAGGAGAGAGGCAGATAGAGGAGAAAAGAGAGAGAGAAATGTGGAGAAAGGGGGAGAGACTGATGGGAGTGAAGAGAAAGACTCATAAATGGGAGATAGATTGAGAGGAAGACCCAGATGGGGAAAAATACAGACAGACATGGATGACGATATGTTCTGTGGGCTGTGGGGAAACAGGCATTCTTGTACATTGCTAGTGGGAGTGCAAACTGCAAAGGGAACTTGGCAGTACCTCACAAAACCACATATGCAATTTGACCCAGCAATACCACTTCTAGGAATCTGTCTTGGAGATATATTTCCAACAACGGGAATATGTGTGTGTGTATATATATATATGCTCAAGGTTATTCATTGCAGCATTTCTGGAATTACAAATCTAAGCGCTCATTCATGGGAAACTGAGTAAACTAGGGTTTGTCTATAAAATGGAGTACCAAGCATCTCTATCAAAGAACGAGAAAGACAATGTAAAACTGATATGGAGTGCTCACCAGGATATACTGTTAATGAAAAAATAACAAGCAAGAGAGCATCTGTAGCAAGCTACTGTCCATATAAGAAAGAAAGAATAGGCCGGTCGTGGTGGCTCAAGCCTGTAATCCCAGCACTTTGGGAGGCCGAGACGGGCGGATCATGAGGTCAGGAGATCGAGACCATCCTGGCTAACACGGTGAAACCCTATCTCTACTAAAAAATACAAAAAACTAGCCGGGCGAGGTGGCGGGCGCCTGTAGTCCCAGCTACAGGAGGCTGAGGCAGGAGAATGGCGTAAACCGGGAGGCGGAGCTTGCAGTGAGCTGAGATCCGGCCACTGCACTCTGGCCTGGGCAACAGAGCGAGACTCCGTCTCAAAAGAAAAAAAAAGGAAAGAAAGAAAGAAAGGATATGAGAAATATAAGGCCAGGCACGGTAGCTCACGCCTGTAATCCCAGCACTTTGGGAGGCCAAGGCAGGCAGATCACCTGAGGTTGGGAGTTCAAGACCAGCCTGGCCAACATGGCGAAACCCCCATCTCTACTAAAAATACAAAGTTAGCTGGACATGGTGGCGTGCGCCTGTAATCCAAACTACTCAGGAGGCCAAGGCAGGAGAATCATTTGAACCCAGGAGGTGGAGGTTGCAGTGAGCCGGGATCGCGCCACTGCACTCTAGCCTGGGCCACAGAGAAGAAAAAGAAATATATACAAAGGAAGTATATTCCTTTGTACAAAAGAAATATAAGAAGGATAAAGCAGACACTGAAGCTGTAAGTTACTGCTAACATGTAATCCCAGCACTTTGGGAGACCAAGGAGGGAGGATTGCTTGAGCCCAGGACTTCAAGAATACCCCATCTCTTAAAAAACAGATAGGTTACTGTTAGGGGTTGAATCGTGTCCCCCAAAAAAGGATACGATGAAGTCCTAACCGCCAGTACCTCAGAATGTGACCTTATTTGGAACCGGGATCATTGCAGATGTGATCAGTCAAGGTGAGGTCATACTGGAGGAGAGTGGCCCGGTATGACTGGTGTCCGTATCAGGAGATGGCCGTGTGAAGATGGACACATGGGAAGAGCGCCATGTGACAACGAAGACAGGTTGACGTGTGTGGCTACAAGCCGAATCACACCAGATTACTCGCACAGATTGCTCACATACCACCAGGAGCCAGGAAGAGGCAAGGAAGGGGTCAGAGGGAGCACGGCCCTCCCAAAACCTTTCTCAGACTTCCAGCCTCCTGAACTGGGAGATGATAAATGTCCATCATTTCAAACAAACCCAAAATGACAGACATGGGAGAGGAAGAGGGAGACAGGTAAAAAGATACTTACAAGAAATACAGGCCAGGCGCAGTGACTCATGCCTGTAATCCCAACACCATGGGAGGCCAAAACAGTAGGATCCTTGAGCCTAGGAGTTTGAGACCAGCCTGGGTAACATAGTGAGACCCCCGTCTCTAAAAAAAAATAAAATAAAATGAATTAGCCTGGT
The DNA here is from genome assembly GCF_009764315.1 of Trachypithecus francoisi. Lineage (NCBI taxonomy): Eukaryota > Metazoa > Chordata > Mammalia > Primates > Cercopithecidae > Trachypithecus > Trachypithecus francoisi. The sequence continues at coordinate 20,639,019 of NW_022681466.1, read as the reverse complement.
GTGGTGGCGGGCGCCTGTGGTCTCAGCTACTTGGGAGGCTGAGGCAGGAGGATCGCTTGAGCTCAGGAGTGAGCCATGATCGTGCCACTGCACTCCAGCCTGGTTGACAGAGCAAGACCCTGCCTCTAAAAAAACAAACAAAACCCCACACAGATGGAAAGTTACCTTGTGAAACAGATACAAAAGATGAGGAGAGATGGAGAGAGTGAGGAAGAGAGACAGGTCTGGCTGCAAACAAAAGGGCTGTCAGAGACAGGGAAATGTCACCTGCCCTGGAGCTGCGTCCTGTCACCATGAGGGATGTGCCGAGCGTGCAGTCTAGCACAGATCTGGCTGATGGATGTTGGGGGTCCCATTGCCAGCGGCCTGTCACATCCCCTCCCCACTGCCTCTTTCCGGAGCTGAGCCTAGCTTCTCCGTGGCACTGTGAAGATGAACCTGTCCTGGGGCTCAGAGTGTGGTGTTGGGAGTAGCCTTGGCCTGGTGCCTCTGCCTCGCCTGTCCCCCGACTCTGCTGCGAACAGTCAGTTCCTGTTCGTGGGGGCTTGTACGGGGCAGAGGGATGGACGAGCTGGCTTGCTCAGAACCTCCTGCCAGCCACAAACTGAGCTGTGCTTGTTTTGGACGTGGTAGACTGAGGGGCCCAGGAAGGTAGTCCACATAGCGAAAGTCTGGTGGGACGTGTCAGGAGGGGAGAGTGGTTAGATCTTGCTTTCCCAAGATCAGGGACAAACATCTAGAGCTCCCCTTCCTCTAGCCCCTAAACTGCCCCCTGGTGCTGGGGTGTGGGGAGACTCAGGGAGTCTCTTGGTCAAGTCCCAGAAGCTCAGGCCCCACCAAGCTGGTGAGTTTTTGCCTCCCCGCTTCAGCTCCTCTCTGACTTTCAATGGGACCTTTCTTTCTCACCCAAGGGATGGGGCCTCTTACAGCCCAGCACATGGGTGGAGCAGAGACCCTAGGCCTGGGGGCTACCTGCAGGGAGGGAGTGCCAGAATTCCTTTTGTCTTTAGGGTTCCTGAGAGCCCGATGCTGGCACAGGATGGTAAGGGATTGGGTAAGTCCATTCACCTCTCTGGGCCTTGGTTGTCATATCTGTAAAAGAAGAAGAACCATTCCTGCCCTGAGTGGACATGGGGCGGGGGGTGGTAGAGCACTGGGCTGGCCTCCAGAGTGGCTGCTTCCTCCTCTCTTTAGGGTTTGCCCTGTTCCTGTCTGCTGTATAGCATGGAGCTGAGGGCCAGGAGACCCACTGAGCATTCATTCACTCAATAATCACGAAGCACCTATTGCCTGACAGGCATTGTGCTGGGCACCAGGGAGACAGCAGTGACCATGTCAGATAAAGCCCCTGAGGCCGTGGAAGAGAGAAGTCTAGTGAGAGAAGGGGAAACAATGAAAACAATAAAGATCATTTCAGATAGTGACCCAGCTCAGTGAAGAAAGGAAGGCAGCTCACTATCGAGTTATGCTGTGAGTGGGGGCAGAAGGAGGAGGCTCTCTGAGGAGAGGACTTTTGAGCTGCCTGTTGAAAGGTCTGTGGGAGAGCATTCCAGGCATGGGGAGAGCCAGATCCAAGGTCCCAAGGCAGGACAGGGCAGCTGTATTGAGGGATGTAAAAGAAGGCCAGAGTGGCGGTGGCAGCAAGACAGGGAGAAGGGCTGGGCCAGAGGCCACCCCACAGGCCTGGACTGAGAGGGCCTGGTGAGGAGGAGACTGTTAGCCTGAGAAGGGTGGGGAACCCTAGGAGGGCATTGGAACGCGTTCTCTAGGCTGGCTGTGTGAAGAGCAGGAGGATGAGAGAGGCAGCCTGGAGGCCCACCCGTGAGAAGCAGATTGCGGTGGTCCAGGAAGAGATGATGGTGGTTGGGCCTGGGCAGGGCAAGGGGCGGTGGAGGTGAGAGGGACCAAGATGCCTGCTCTCCATAGCTCCACATACGCAGACACTGCTCTAGGAAGGCCCTCCCAGTTGCCATGGATTAGGGGGTGGGAGGGGAAGACTGGCTGCTGGGAGGGAATGTGGCTTTGTGCTTGGAAAACAAAGAACAGAGCTTGGGGCCCTCTTCTCCTGGGGGTGGTGGCAGGCCCAGAGGCTGTTGACAGGACCAGAGGCTGGAGCTCAGGGCTGGGCCTGGCAGGAGCAGGCTGCGGCCCCAGGGATCCGGGAGTGGGTAGGTGCCCAGCAGAGGGACCCCAGAACCCTCTAGGGGTGAACCCTGTGGCTGCTGGGCTTGGGGCAAGGAGCACCAGGAAGGACAGATAATTAGCGGAATGCTCAACCCTGCAACCTAGGAGCCAGGCTGTTTGGTGGAGGACGTTTGGGCAACAGTGCCCTGGGCCGTGGGCTTGGGACTCAGTGTGGGGACAAATGCATTTGGGAGCCAATGGCAGCCCTGGGGGCTGTGTGGGAGGGACAGGAGGAGGTTGACTGGACTCTGCCTTTGCCTCTCTCCCAGCCCTGCCACTGAGGCCCCGCCCTCCCCGCCCTGAGGTGGGGGCCCACCAGGATGAGCAAGCTGCCCCGGGAGCTGGCCCGAGACTTGGAGTGCAGCCTGCCTGCCGTGGCCTCCTTGGGCTCCTCGCTGTCTCACAGCCAGAGCCTCTCCTCGCACCTCCTTCCGCCACCTGAGAAGCGCAGGGCCATCTCTGATGTCCGCCGCACCTTCTGTCTCTTTGTCACCTTCGACCTGCTCTTCATCTCCCTGCTCTGGATCATTGAACTGAATGTGAGTGGAGGCGAGTTTGGGGCACAGGCTGTGTTGCAGGCCACCCAGGCCTCAGTTTGTCCATCTGCCACATGGGAGGGCTGCCTCTCCCCTGGGGTTGGTTAGCTGGGTAAAATGAAGACTGGGAGGAACAACAGGGGTTCTCATATTCTGAATGAAGGGGTGTGGAGGGGTTTGGAATGGTTGCCACATTTGGCCAAGGTCCCTCTGCATGCACATGTGTGAAGGCCGCGGCCTTGAACCTACCCTCTGCCTCCAGAGTTCATGCTCTTGGCCTCTGCCCCATACTGCCCCCTAGTGGAGGCTCCCGAGAGAGGAGGAGGGGGAGACCCAGCTGTGGCTGAGCTGTTGAAACCTTTGTCTTCTTTCTGCCTGCCACTGCCCCACTGCTCCACTGCCCTCCAGCTCCAGTTGGTTCATTCATTTGTTTGTTCAGTCATTCATTCATTCATTCGTTCATTCAGCAAACATTGTTTGAGTTTCTGCTGTGTCCTAGGCACTGTGCTAAAAGCAGACGCTAGCTGGGTGTGGTGTGCACACCTGTTGTCCCAGCTGTTTGGGAGTCTGAGGTGGAGGATCGCTTGAGCCCAGAAGTCTGAGGCTGCAGTGAGCCATGATTGCACCACTGCATTCCAGCCTGGGTGACAGACTGAGACCCTGACTCAAATAAATAAATAAATAAATAAATAAATAAGTAAGTAAGTAAGTAAAAGCAGAGGGCAGAGTGGGAAGCAAAACAGGAAAAACTCCCAGTTCCCAGTGGCTCTAATAAGATGCTGCCGGGCAGTCTGGAGACCAGAGCTGCCCCACCCCCACCCCACGTAGTGCTTGGCCCACCCTCGGGAACACAGTCTAGTTGGCAGTGGCCTGATCTGGTCTCCGGGCAGGGCCAAGCCCACAGAAGCAGGAGCTCTGGAAGCTGGGCACTCCAGGCTCAGTTCCGTCCCAGCTCCTCCTCGGAATTGACCCGATGACCTCAGCAAGGGACTCAGCCCCACGAGTCCTCCCCTTGTTTTCCTTCTGCAGCGTGGGCTCCCCATCAGAGTTCTAGATGGCAAGGGCCCTTCCTACAGGTCTCAAGCTTATGTGACAAGAAAACGATGTCTTGTTTTTTTTTTTTTTTTTTTTTTTTTTTGAGACGAAGTCTCACTCTGTCACCCAGGCTGGAGTGCAGTGGCCGGATCTCAGCTCACTGCAAGCTCTGCCTCCCAGGTTCATGCCATTCTCCTGCCTTAGCCTCCTGAGTAGCTGGGACTACAGGCGCCCGCCACCTCGCCCGGCTAGTTTTTTGTATGTTTTTGGTAGAGACGGGGTTTCACCGTGTTAGCCAGGATGGTCTCAATCTCCTGATCTCGTGATCCACCCATCTCGGCCTCCCAAAGCGCTGGGATTACAGGCTTGAGCCACCACACCCAGCTGATGTCTTGTTAATAGAGATGACGAGCTCGGAGAAGGGGCAGCTCGGGGCAAAGAAAATAAGTTTGATGCTGCACATGTTGAGCTAGAAGGAGAGACATGGCTCTGAGGGTGACTGTCCATTGTGCCCTGGAGATGAGCTGGCACCTTCAGTGAGCTGGAGCCACGGCCATGGATAGCCCTAGGGGCCATCTTACCCATGAAAAAGCTGTGGCCCAGCAGGCTCAGGGCCTTCTGCAGAGCTTCTGAGGTCTTTGGCAGACTTCCTTTTCAAGGTCCCATCCAACATCAAAGCAAACACTAAAATTTACCTGCATCCTTCATTGAATACATGTTTCCTTACCCAAGAAGAGCTGAAAAGATTTTGATAATTTTACTTTTGTTTTGTTTTGTTTTTTTGTTTTGAGACAGGGTCTCACTCTGTTGGCCAGGCTGGAGTGCAGTGGTGTGATCACAGCTCACTGTAGCCTCCGACTCCTAGGTTCAAAGGTTCCTCCCACGTCAGCCTCCCCAGTAGCTGGGACCACAGGTGCACCACCACGTTTGGCTATTTTTTTTTTTTTTTTTTTTTTTTGGTAGAGGTGGAGTCTCACTATGTTGCACAAGCTGGTCTCAAACTGCTGGGCTCAAGTGATCCTCCTATCTTGGCTTCTCACAGTGCTGGGATTAGAGGCATGAGCCACTGTGCCTGGCCTCTGTCATTGTGCCTTTGAAGTTATTTGGCTATGTTGGCTGTGATTGCTGTGCAGTCCTCATGCGTACCTGGGAATATTGCAGAGTGAGAAGGTCTAACTTACTAATTGTTTTCAGATGTCATGAAACATTTCAGAATCCTGCACTGAACAATTAGTAGAGTGCGCATGATGTTTCCCTTGGCAGACATTTAATATTGTATTGATTTTCAGTCTTGTAGTTTTAGTTTTGTATTTGGGAGCATATATATTTTTAGTTCGCTGACAGACTATGTCTGTGTTGCCCAGTGGTTACAAGGACCTCAGTAGGGTCGTGCTGAGCAGGGGATTTGGAGCCAGAGAGTGGCAAAGCAGGGGCTGAGACTTGGCTCTCCCGAGTCCTGATCAGTCAGCACCAGTGGGTGCCCAGGCTGGAGAGAAGAGGAAGGAGGACAGAGCTCTGAGGCCCAGTGACTGAGGGTGGAAGGGGCTGCAAAGCCCAGGACATAGTCTGAGGAGCAAGAGGAGTGTGGGTGGTGTGGGTTGGTGGGGTGGGGTGGGGTGGGGTGGGGTGGGTAGGTGGCAGGCCTGGAGGCCTCATCAGCAGCCAGAGGAGAGGCGGCATCAGATTTCGTGGGGCTGGGGTGGGCTTGAGGTAGAGAGGCACATGGTGGGGCTGTGTGCTCAGTAGGGGAGCATCTGTATCTTTAACAAGCCTTCCCCCCCACCAGATTTGGCTGCCCTGCTGGAGAGCAGAAGCCCCAGTCTAGGCAGTTGTGAAGGGTCTTCTTCTCCAGGGTTCCTGGGCTCCATCGCCCAGAGTCCCCCTGTGTCCTCCCTTCTCCAAGGTGGCTGGTGCCCCACCTGAAGAAGCCTAGGCCTGTCACCCCTGTCCTTCCAAGGAGTTGGGCCGCAGTCTGGCCTGCTGTCCATCCAGGTCCCTCAGACCTCTGGACATTGGAGTCGGGGCCAAGGCCTCAGGGGTCCTGGTGAAAATGTCTGGCTGACTGGGGTAGGGACAGGGGCAAGGACACATCCACTCCGTCTCCACCCTCTCCAGCAGCGTGATGGATTTTGCCCATTAAGCATAAACCTAATCAATTGATTTGCTACCTGAGGCTCCGTCTGACACCACTGCCCACCCCCAGCCCCTATCAGCTCAGATGGATTATGGCTGGGAAGATGGAGCACTGCAGTGCCGGGAGGGAGATGGAATTCCGTCAGAGGTGGGCTTCTGGCGCCCTTCTGCTGGCCCTGTGTAGGGCGCATTGCCTCCCCTGCACAGCCCCTAAGCCTCCCAGCCTGCCCTTTCCTGGGCAGGGTGCTGGACTAGCCCTGCCCATCGGGGCGGCCTGGATCCTAAGGGGAGTGGTATTGGTGTCTGAGGTCTCTGGCCTTGGGCTGAGCTCCCTTGGTGCTTCTGGGGCCCCCTGGTGGTGGCTTAGCACTAACAGCCTCCCCTCCAGGTTCCTCCTTCCCCTACCTCTTGCCCCTTCCGGGAGGTGAGGGGCAGCCCCAGGCCCTTGCTTCTACCTGCAGAGCTCTCCCTATCTCCCTCTCACAGACCAACACAGGCATCCGCAAGAACTTGGAGCAGGAGATCATCCAGTACAACTTCAAAACTTCCTTCTTTGACATCTTTGTGAGTGGCCTTGGGAGATCCCGGGGACCCTGGAGGCAGAGAGGGAGCGGGGAAACGACTTCCGCTGGGTTCTTTTTCTGCAGCATATATCCAGTCTGATCAGAGATTCAGCTCCCATCCTTTGGGAGCCATCCGTCGTTAAAACTTTTGTTCCACAAGGCCGGCCTTGGTGGCTCATGCCTGTAATCCTAGCACTTTGGGAGGCCGGGGTGTGTGGATCACTTGAGGTTAGGAGTTTGAAACCAGCTTGGCCATGATGGTGAAACCCCATCTCTACTAAAAATACAAAAAATTAGCTGGGCGTGGTGGTGCGCGCCTATAATCCCAGCTACTTGGAAGGCTGAGGCAGGAGAATCACTTGAACCTGGGAGGCGGAGGTTGCTGTGAGCCAAGATTGTGCCACCGCTTTCCAGCCTGGGCAACAGAGTGAGACTCTGTCTCAAAAAAATAAATAAATAAATAACCTTTCCACCACAAAACCCCCTTCAGAGAGCCCCAGGTGGGAGAGGGAAGATAAGACCCCTGTCCAAGGTTACATCCAAATTGTCCCAGAGAAATGCTGACTCAGTCGTTGTCCCCTGAGGTGTGCATGCCCATAGGGAGGGAATGTGGGGGCAGGACCAGAGGGGAGGTCAGTCTGCAGCACAGTGGGGGGCATGGGGGGGCATGAGCTTCCTGTGACAGCCTGGCTCCCGTCCCACCAGGTCCTGGCCTTCTTCCGCTTCTCTGGACTGCTCCTGGGCTATGCCGTGCTGCGGCTTCGGCACTGGTGGGTGATTGCGGTAAGATGCCACTTCCCTGGCAGCTCCTGGGCCCTGGCAGGGCTGGTGGAAGGGATGGGATGGAGGAGGACTCACTTCCCAGCCTCTGCCTTCCCCTTCCTCCTTCCCTCCCCTGGGCAGGTCACGACGCTGGTGTCCAGTGCATTCCTCATTGTCAAGGTCATCCTCTCTGAGGTCAGTGGCTCAGGGTCTGGCCAGTCTGGTGGGCATCAGACCTCAGTGGTATGCTTCTAGAGAGGAGCATTTCTCTAATTTGGGGTGTCTGTCCCTGTTGTCCGGGTTGGGGGGAGAGGGAATCCTGTCCTTTGGTATCTCTAAGGAATCATCCTTCACCCGCTTCCCTGACTTAGCCCCCTGCAGCTCCAAGAATCAGAAAGTTATTCCTCCAGCCTAATCCCAGTTTATCCTGCTGCAGACTTGAGAGGGTTCCCAAGCAGCTAGTACCAGGAATGGGGTATATGCCAGTTTGGCTGGCTAGAGTTGGTAGCCACAGGAGAGGGCTCTGGGTTTGGGGTGACCCCTGCCATGGAGCTCAGCCCCCTCCCTCCACAGCTGCTCAGCAAAGGGGCATTTGGCTACCTGCTCCCCATCGTCTCCTTCGTCCTTGCCTGGTTGGAGACCTGGTTCCTTGACTTCAAAGTCCTACCCCAGGAAGCCGAAGAGGAACGATGTGAGAGCTCGTGGGTAGGGGGGTGCAGCGAGGTTTGCCCCAGCCCCAAGGGAGGGGAGTTGCGGGCATGACAGTCAGTCTGAAGCATCTCGCCACCTCTGAGCAGCCTCCAGTAGCCTGAGGGGGAGCTTGGCTGTTGGTACCCCAGGCTGCTAGGGTGTAACTGTGCTCAGTCTGGGACCATGGCGGCCCACGTCTGCTCCTCCAGGGTATCTTGCCGCCCAGGCTGCTGTTGCCCATGGACCCCTGCTGTTCTCCGGTGCTCTGTCCGAGGGACAGTTCTATTCACCTCCAGAATCCTTTGCAGGTGAGGGCTGGTGTGTGGGGGAACTGCTTTCAGGGAGGGGCCTTGTGAGGAATGGGGTAGGCTGGGTCTGTTCTTTCTATTCCTTCTATCAGGCTCCCTGGGGAAAGCCAACAACCCTCTCCCACACACTTTTATCCCCCACATCCTTGCACTCACATACCCGAACCCCACTACCTCCCCACACTCTCCCCACCCCTTGCCATTGTCATCTGTGCCTGTTTTCTGCAGGGTCTGACAATGAATCAGATGAAGAAGTTGCTGGAAAGAAAAGTTTCTCTGCTCAGGTATTTGCCTGCCTATCCCCAACCCCTGCCCTTGGAATGGGCGCCTGGAGGAGGGCCAGTGCAGGGGTCAGCCGGGGTGGGCAGGGGTTTCCCAGTAGAGGCTGAACCTCGGGCAATGCCCATCTGAGTGCCCCTCCACCAGTCCAGCCCCCCGGGTCTGCCTCATGGTTGGGCACACAGGAGAAGCAGCCACAGGCCTGCAGGGCCCAGGGAGACCAGCCCAGATCCCCCACATGTGGCTGGGCCAGGCCCCTCTGGGAAGCATGTGGTATGTCTAGAGAGAGAACAGGCCACGAACATGGGGAGTTGTAGGCCCCAGGCTGACCCCTCCCTGCCTTCTGCTTCCGTCCAGGAGCGGGAGTACATCCGCCAGGGGAAGGAGGCCACAGCAGTGGTGGACCAGATCTTGGCCCAGGAAGAGAACTGGAAGTTTGAGAAGAAGAATGTAAGAAGCCCTCTCCCACCTGACCTTTCCATGTGTGTTAGGAGTTTCTGTTCCCTTTTCTGAGGCCTCAGGAGGAAACCCAAGGATTACACGGGTTGGAGCCATATTCCTGCCCCAAGAGAGGGAGCTGGGCCCTCGGGTCGGCAGGAGGCCGAACTGGATTGGATGTTTCCCCTGCCCCCCTCGGCCCCCCCTTCCCGGCACCACCCTGTCTTTACTTCCCTGCTGTTCTGCCCCCTTGGCTCCAGGCTTTGAAGGGGAAGCCAGGCTTCTGCTCAGTGCCCGTTGTTATCATTTCATGATCAAAACAAGGTTATCTACAAAGATCGTAGAGAGCTTGGAAAACAGAGGGAAACATGCCCCAGACCCTCTCTCTGGCCAGTTCCTGTGGTAGCCCCATTGGCCTGGAGACATGGTTTTTCGTGGTTGCAGCGGCAACTGTGCCCCCGTCTTTTAACTCAGCATCAAAAGCCTCTCTCCCGCCAGTGCCGTAGGTTTGTTAGAGCTGCTGTTTTGTAACAGCTGCTCAGGTATCCCCAGACTCCTGGAGCTTTCCGCCCTGTGCTGTTAAAAACCTACCCTGCCTGTCACCCATTTCTGTGCCACCAGCCCACCCCCTGCCTCCACTCTCCTCCCTGCCACCTTTTGTCCCTGCCATAGGAATATGGGGACACCGTGTATACCATTGAAGTTCCCTTTCACGGCAAGACGTTCATCCTGAAGGTGAGTGAGGGGAGCGGGTGTCCTGGAGCCCCAGACAGCACAGGAGGCTCTAGGAAGGGGCTGAGGGGTCCTCTGGTGGGTGCCCCCCACCAAGAGGGAAGGATTGGTCTGCCCGAGCCCATCTGGCACCACCCAGCCCTCTGCCGCCCTGTCCCAGACCTTCCTGCCCTGCCCTGCGGAGCTCGTGTACCAGGAGGTGATCCTGCAGCCTGAGAGGATGGTGCTGTGGAACAAGACAGTGACCGCCTGCCAGGTGAGCCCAGCCTGGCTGCCTCTTAAGGCACAGATTGGGGCACAGCCACTCCCTAGTGGGATCACTGAAGCACTCTGCGCCTCAGCTGTCCCATGTGTGCAGTGGGTGTGATGGTAACAGTGCCTGCTCGAGAGAGTTGGGAGGAGGGCAGGAGGAGTGCTCATCAGGTGCTGCCCAGGGCCTGCGGATGGCGATCACTCTTAGTAAAGGGCCCGGGCAGAGGAGGCTGGCCTGGGGAGTTCCCATCCCTGGGGTTTTCCTGGGGCCACCTGTTCCAAAAGTCTCTGTTGATGGCCCTCAGATCCTGCAGCGAGTGGAAGACAACACCCTCATCTCCTATGACGTGTCTGCAGGGGCTGCGGGCGGCGTGGTCTCCCCAAGGTGAGTCCCTGCCGGGCCCCTCCTTTCAGCCAGGCCTTCTGCACTTTGGCCTTGGGTCATTGTCCCCTGAACTAACCCTCCCTCCCCCAGGGACTTTGTGAATGTCCGGCGCATTGAGCGGCGCAGGGACCGATACTTGTCATCAGGGATCGCCACCGCACACAGTGCCAAGCCCCCGACGCACAAATATGTCCGGTGAGCCTCACTTTGCCTGGGGTCACCCCTGCCAGCCCCTCCCCTGGGAGCATTGAGCAGCTCAGGGTACAGCATGTACAGCTGGGCACTTCCCCTGCTGAGGCTGCGTTCCTGTTTCCTGTCCCGCTGGGCTCTGCTCCTCCCGGCCACTAATCCTGCTAATCTTGCTGCTCTGTCTGTGGAGGTAGGGGGTGGTGGACAGCTGGAACCAAGCCACCTGGAAGGGTGGAGGGGACATGCAGCGGTGGCTGGCCATGGATGGGGACCCGTGCAGGGAAGGGGCCTGAGAGTCATGTGCTCACCCTGGGCTGATTAACCTGAGCAGGACGCTCGGTGTTCTGGGTTTCATCTTCCTGCCTAAGGAGACTTAGGTCCCCTTTCGTCCCCCTCACCCTGTCCTCACTCCCTCACCTTTCTTTGGAATGACTCAGGAGTCCCCCAAAGATAAAGGGATTATGGTCTTCCCGCATCTGTGCCTGGGCTTCTGAAGTCTTCCCTTTTGTCTAGTCTTAGGCTGTGGTGCTGTGGGTGTCACCTCCCATAGACCCCACTCTTCCCCATCTCCTCCTGGGTTCCAGCAGGAGCACTGTTCTTTGGATAGGATGCCAGGCTCTGCTTTGGGCACTGGACAGACTTGCTGGGTGCAGGGCAAGCTTACTTCCTCTCTGGATGCCAACTTCCTTATCTGCGGAGTAGGCTTAGGCATGCTTAGTGGAGCTGAGGGAGAATGAAATGGTGATGGGATGTGAACTGTGCCTCCCAGGCTTAGCCTCCTCCTGAGTAGGTGTCCCCTCCGGAAAGGGAAGGGGTAAGAAGTGCCAGCCCAGCCTACTCTGCCATAGCAGGGCTGACCTGGAATCTCTGGACAGAGTGGATGAGAGCTGGGAAGATGGTGAGCTCCCTGCCCCTGGGGGTGTGCAAGCAGTAACAGGCTGTTGGACGATTCAAGCATCACAGAGTGGGTGGGGGTGGAGGGCCGATTCTACAGCCCCTGGGACACCTGTGCTAAGCCTTGTTCAGACAGGGTAGCTCTGCCTTTCTGCTTCCAGCCCAGTCCCAGCTAGGCCAAGAATGGAGGGTGAGTGGTAGGGACTGCTGGGGGGTGTCAGGGCCTCACTCTGTTCCAAAAGTCCCCCAATGACGCCTCTTTCCATAGGGGAGAGAATGGCCCCGGGGGCTTCGTCGTGCTCAAGTCGGCCAGTAACCCCCGTGTCTGCACCTTTGTCTGGATTCTTAATACAGATCTCAAGGTGGGGTGCTGGGGGGCTGCCAGGTGGGTTCCATGGAGTAGAGGGGACCCTGCTGCTGCCTTGGTTGCTGTGTGACCTTGGGAGCTCTCTGCCATGCCTGGGCCTCCTCTGTCAGCTCCTTTCTTACTTGAAAACTCGGGTCAGGGTCCAGATGGTCTCTTAGCACTGGATTGCTGTAGGGCATGTGCCCCCACTTCTTACCTCTGAGTCCTGAGGTCCTGAGGAGGGGTGGCTGGCAGCCAGCCCAGCCCCACCCTGGTCTGTTTGTGTGGCTGGTGCCAAGAGCCAGGCCCAGCATGTTCTTCCCGCCAGGGGTGAGTGGGAGAGGGCGGCCCAGGCTGGATTCCAGAGCTGCACCTGCATTCTGACCCAGAGCCCCCCTACTGGTGCCAGCTGCAAGGGGAGACCCTGCTGTGGGCCGGCCATCAAGTGACTTCTGCCTGCCTTCCCCCAGGGCCGCCTGCCCCGGTACCTCATCCACCAGAGCCTCGCGGCCACCATGTTTGAATTTGCCTTTCACCTGCGACAGCGCATCAGCGAACTGGGGGCAAGGGCGTGACTGTGCCCCCACCCACCCTGTGGGCCAGGGTCCTGTCGCCACCACTTCCAGAGCCAGAAAGGGGGCCAGTTGGGCTTCCGCTGCCCACATAGGACCTGGCCCCAGGCTGTCACCCTCCACTGAGCCATGCAGTGCCTGGAGTCGACTGTCTGAGCAGGCTGTGCGGTGGAGCACTGGACTCTGGGATTCCCCTGGCTGGAGAAAGTGGGGTCTGGCCTGCTGATGTTTACATGGTGCCCTGCCTCCTGGAGGAGTAGATTGCTGTCCCTTGCCTTGCCAGGGCAGGGTCTGGGCTGGGCGCCTGACTTGGCTGGGGAGGGCCAGCGCGGGGCAGGGCAGGGCAGCCTGTCACCCGTGTGAAGATGAAGGGATTCTTCATCTGCCTGTGCTCTCGTGAGTTTTTTTTAGGATTATTGAAAGAGTCTAGCCGGGCGCGGTGGCTCAAGCCTGTAATCCCAGCACTTTGGGAGGCCGAGACGGGCGGATCACGAGGTCAGGAGATCGAGACCATCCTGGCTAATATGGTGAAACCCCGTCTCTACTAAAAATTACAAAAAACTAGCCGGGCGAGGTGGCGGGCGCCTGTAGTCCCAGCTACTCGGGAGGCTGAGGCAGGAGAATGGCGTAAATCCGGGGGGCGGAGCTTGCAGTGAGCTGAGATCCAGCCACTGCACTCCAGCCTGGGCGACAGAGCAAGACTCTGTCTCAAAAAAAAAAAAAAAAAAAAAAAAGAAAGAGTCTAGGACCTTGTTGGGGAGTGGGTGGCAGGTGGGAGTGGGCTGCTGGCCATGAATCTCTGCCTCTCCCAGGCTGTCCCCCTCCTCCCAGGGCCTCCTGGGGGACCTTTGTAATTTAAGCCAATTAAAAATATGGACTCAAAAAAAAAAAAAAAAATTCCAGCCCCTCCTGCTGCCTTGCCTCTTGAGGGAAGAGGAAGGCAGGCAGCAGCTTGGATGAAGAGGGAGACCCCTCACACAACCTCTCCTGGGCTCACAGCAGGGCGGAGCCTGGGGAGCCAGTTGCTGGAACATGCCCCCCCTTTCCTGACCTGTTCAACTGAGCAGATGACTGGTCAGAAAAAATGCCCCGCCCCCTGCCAGGCCTCAGCAGGGCAAGTTAAAGTCTCTAGTCCAGGAATGGAGGTGGAGGTATGGGCACCTGGCAGTGCTCACAGCAAGCCTTGACTGTGTGGCCTGGAGGTGGGGCCTGAGCTTCAGGGTCACTGAGGTACCTCTGGGATCCCAGCCACCTGGAGCCCCGGACCTCCCAGATTCCACTCACCCATTCCCTCTCCCCTCACCGCAGTCACACCAGGGGCAGCCTGGAGCCGGGATCGCAGGGCGGGGCCAGGCCACTGCCCTCCTCCTCCCTCCTGGCTGGCCTGCCCCCTGCCTGCCTGCACGCAGGCTTCCAGCAGAGCCAGCTTCTTCAGAGCCAGGTGGATCCTGTCTTGGTCCTGCCTAGGTGTGTGACCCTGGGCAAATCTACCTCTCTCAGCTTCTGCTTCCTACTTTATGAAAATGTGACTGATGTCACAGGGTTGTTATGAGATTAAAAGATACGAAGAACCGCGCACAGTGCTCACTAATCAGTAGTATGCAATTCTGCACCCAGGTGGGTGCCCATGGGCCTTACCTGCTCCTGGGTACTCTGCTGTCCCCACAGGGTCCTGAGCTCAGCCCCTGTCACAGCCTCTCCTGCTGCCCTTTGCTTTGTCCACTCGGCAATGTTCCCACTCCTCATCCCTCCACGCCTACCACCTGTGTGCCAGCTTCTTGGACCATGAGTTGCCACTCCTCGGGTGCTGGACTGTCCCCACAGCCATCTTCTCCCCTGCTCCCCATGAAGGAGAGCCAGTCTCCTCCCAGGTAGCACATCAGAGCTGGCAGGCTCCAGAGGTCTTCTGGTCCTCTTGTAGTGGCCAGAAAGTGGGGACGGGCCCAGAGAGGGCCAGGGACTGACACATGGTCACACAGCCTATTTATGGCTGCTCTGGAGCTGGAGCCAGCCTTCTGTCTCCCATCAGAGCCCCTGGATTTCCATTTCACCCAACACAGGGTGTTGGGGTAGAACTGGAGGGCCCCTCCACCCCTACTGTCCTGTCTCCTAAGACCTGTCTCCTAAGACCACTTATCTGACCACCAGCTGTGGGGGAAGGAAGACACTTGACCAAGGCTTATGCCCCAGGTTCCCAGGCATGGAATTGACTTCCTCCGCCCCTGCTGTTGTGGTGAGGGTGACTGGGGACGAGGCACTAGGCCTTCGGTGCAGGCGCCTGAGGACGTGGTTGCACTGTCCCTTCTGGGGATGTGCCCTTGAGCCCAGGCAGAGGAGAGCGCAGCCAGGGCAGGACCTGGCAGCCCTGGTACAGAGCCCAGAAGGGGCATCAGTTCCTGCTAGTCCTGTTCTGTTTACAGACAAGCTGCTGTCCTCCCTGCAAAGGGGAGTGGGTGGGGCAGAGGGCAAGTGCCAGGGGGGCACGAGGCTGGGCATGTGGCTGGCCTGAGACGGTGTCTGAGTAATGTTAGGAACCTGGAGGCATAGGGCCCTGGACCCCCGACCTCTGACCAGGGGGCAGCCAGTGTCCAGGTACCCCAACCCCTGCCCTGGGTCTGGCGTCCCCCCATTAGTGAGTCTTGGCTCTGCTTATAGCATCTGACACCAGAGGGGCCGAAAATAGCCCCTGGAGAAGGGGGAGGAGGGGGCTATTTAAAGGGCCTGGGAGGGGAGAGGGAGTGAGGAGTGATCATGGCTACCTCAGAGCTGAGCTGCGAGGTGTCCGAGGAGAACTGTGAGCGCCGGGAGGCCTTCTGGGCGGAATGGAAGGATCTGACACTGTCCACACGGCCTGAGGAGGGGTGAGTGTGGGTCTGCCAGAGCCCTGCCTCTGCTCCTCCAAAGCACCCTCACTGAGCCCTGAGGCCAGAGCATGAAGCCCTGGGGAAATTTCTGGGGGTGGGGGAAGGAAGAATGCCCTATGGGAAGAGCAAAGGGGAACCATCCCTCCCACTCCAGGTCCCAGCAGCCCCGGGGAGCCCCCCACCCAGCCTATGCCCGGAGAGCAACAGCTCCCAGGAGCTCGCTGCCCCTCCCCTCTCCCCAGCTGCTCCCTGCATGAGGAGGACACCCGGAGACATGAGACCTACCACCAGCAGGGGCAGTGCCAGGTGCTGGTGCAGCGCTCACCCTGGCTGGTGATGCGGATGGGCATCCTCGGCCGTGGGCTGCAGGAGTACCAGCTGCCCTACCAGCGGGTACTGCCACTGCCCATCTTCACCCCTGCCAAGATGGGCGCCACCAAGGAGGAGCGCGAGGACACCCCCATCCAGCTGCAGGAGCTGCTGGCGCTGGAGACAGCCCTGGGTGGCCAGTGTGTGGATCGCCAGGAGGTGGCTGAGATCACCAAGCAGCTGCCCCCTGTGGTGCCTGTCAGCAAGCCGGGTGCCCTTCGTCGCTCCCTGTCCCGCTCCATGTCCCAGGAAGCACAGAGAGGCTGAGAGGGACTGTGACTTGGGCTCCGCTGTGCCCGCCCTGGGCTGGGCCCTTCCTGGCTAGGACTGTGGAGGGGAGCTGCTGGCCATGGCTGCTTTGTAGTTTGCCCAGAGTTGGGGGTTAGGGGAGGAGGGAGCCAGAGGCCAGGATGCCTGAGCCCCCTGAGTTCCCAAAGGGAGGGTGGCAGAGATGGTGGGCACTAAGGGTGGAGAGTTGGGGGCCAGCACAGCTGAGGACCCTCAGCCCCAGGAGAAGGGACAAAAGATACTGGTGAGGGCAAGAGGTACCTGGGAGGAGTGGCCCTGATCCAGGAAAATGTGAGGGGAATCTGGAATGCTCTAGGCAGAAGAAGCTGGGAGGGAGGGGGAGGTGAAGAGGGCAGAGGCAAGGATGGTGGGGCCCCCAGCACCTTCTGTTAGTGCCGCAATAAATGCTCAATCATGTGCCAGAGTCGCTTCTCTTTCCTTGGGGTTGTCGGGGCTGGCCCATGGGTGTCCCCCCAATGCCCACTTCTGGGACCAGGCTCCGCATCTGAGCTAAATATGGCAGAACGAATGAGTACGCCCCATAGTTGGGGTGGGGACGCCAGGACACAACTGTAAACAGGGTGCTGTCTCCAGTCTCCTTCCCGTACCCTGACTGATGCCCAGTCCTGGCTTCTGTGTTCAGCCCTCTGGCACTGGGTGGTACCCAGCAAGCCAGCTGGCATCCAGAGTTTGTTTCAATGATGTCTCGTGGAGAATATAGAGGGGTTGGCGCCAGGACTGTCCTTGGCTTTGCCTCAGGGTGTGAACAGGGTCAGTGACCTCAAAGCTAACCTGCCTCTCAGTTCTGAATCCAGACAGAATCAATCCTTGGCTGTGTCTCGATCCACCCTCCCTGCCCTGGAAGCCAGGGAAGGTTGGAGGTGCTAGGGGGTCAGGTTCCTCTCTGTGACCTCTGCAGCTGTTGTGGTGACTCATGTCCCAACCTGGCTGCCTCTTCAAGGAGACTTTCCCCTGGGGACAAGCGGGAGGGGAGGACATGGACAAGGCCTGCATCAAGCGGGTCCAGGAACCCACGGTGGCAGGAGCTGGGCTGGTGGCCTACCCAGGGCAGAAGGGCTCCGGACTCATCCATAGGGGAAGGAAGGGGTCTTCAGGGAGACCACGGAGATGCCACAGGCAGAATTGGCTTCCCATCTGGGAGATAGGTGGGGACTACCTGGCATTTTGACAGCCAGGACCTGGGGCGCTGAGCAGAACCTGCAGGCCTGTCCTGGCCGCTGCTTTGGAGCAAAGCTGGAGTGTGGGCTGCGAGAGGAGAGGGGTCAGAGCCCCTGCATCGCAGGACCCCAAATCGGCTGGGCCCCAAGGCCCGGACTGCGCCCCCTGGTGGCCCTGGCGGCCCTCGGCGAATGCGTCCTGCCTCTCCCCCGCCCAAGCCCTCCGCCCTCACCTGAGTCCAGTGCCCCCGACGTGGCGGGAACAACCCGAACTCGAACTTTCCGTCCTCGGCAGTCCCCCAGATAAGCGGCTGGGAACCCGCGGGGCCCGCAGGGGAGGCCAGGCTGTTCCGCCCGCTAAGTGCATTAGCACAGCTCACCTCCCCTATCGTGCCTGCCATCGGACGGGCGGTGCCGCGCCCTGCTCTAGGGCTCCCGGAGCGACCACAGCGGAGGCCGGAACGGACTGTCCTTTCTGGGGCGGGGTAGGGCGGGGGAGAGCTGGAGGGCCCGGTGGCATAGGAAAGGACAAAAGAGGCCTGGAGGAGGGGCAGGGAAGGGGAGTTGGGTGGCAGTTCTAAGGGAAGGGTGGGTGCTGGGACGGGTGTCCGGGAGGGAGGGAAGCCTGGCGGGGTCTGGGGCCTCGTCGAGGGGGGCGCTGCGAGGGGGAAACTGGGGAAAGGGCCTAATTCCCCAGTCTTCCCCTCGAATCAGGAAAGAGAAGGGGCGGGCTGCCGGTCAAAAGAGGTGAATGGCTGCGGGGGAGCTGGAGAAGAGGGACGAGAGGGGCGGGCCGGCGGGGGTGAGGGGGTCTAAAGCTTGTAGGGGTGAGGAACTGAGGGTGGAGGGAGGCGCAGAGGTGGGACTCGGAGGGGGGCAGGCGAGGCGGAGGGTGAGGGCTGCGGGAGCAAGTGCGGAGAGGGGTGTGCGGGGGCCGATTGCCGCTGCAGCCGCCGCCCCCCTCACCTCCGGTGCGTCTGCAGCCCGGACACTAAGGGAGATGGATGGATGGGGTGGGGAGGATGCGGCGCACGTGGCCCCGGGCGGCTCGGCGCTCAGCTGCCGCCCCCACAGCGGACGGGTCCGGGAGGGGGTCGGGCGGTAGAAAAAGGGGCCGCGAGGCGAGCGGGGCACCTGGCGGACAGTGGCGGCAGCATGAGCGGCGCAGATCGGATTCCCGCTGCGGGCGCAGCCCCTGACTCGGCCCCGGGTCGGGCGGCGGTGGCCTCGGCCTACCAGCGCTTCGAGCCGCGAGCCTATCTCCGCAACAACTACGCGCCCCCTCGCGGGGACTTGTGCAACCAGGACGGCGTCGGGCCATGGAAGCTGCGCTGCTTGGCGCAGACCTTCGCCACCGGTGAGCGGGGGAAACAGACACGAGGGACAAGAGGTCGTCGGGGAGTGAAAGCAGGCGCGGGGAGACAGAAGGAATGGGAGACAGACCAGGCGCCTGACAGATGGGGACCAAGAAAGAGATAGCTGAGAAGTGCAAACAGAAGAGAAAAAGGAGCAACATCCCTTAGGAGAGGGGCAGAGATGAGAGAGGTGGAGAGAGGGAGCGGAAACTGCTCAGAATTGAGAGCTAAGGTGGGGGATGCAGGACAGACTGAGGTGGAGATGCAGAGGAGGAAATGGAGGTAGATGTGGGACGGGGCGAGAAACCGCCAGGATTTCCTCCCTGAGCCTGGCTGGTAGGTATAGTTTTCTTTCTTTCTATTTATTTATTTATTTATTTATTTATTTAATTTATTTATTTCGAGACGGAGTTTCGCTCTTATTGCCCAGGCTGGAGGGCAATGGCGCGATCTCGGCTCACTGCAACCTCCACCTTTCGGGTTCAAGCGATTCTCTTGCCTCAGCCTCCCGAGTAGCTGGGATTACAGGCATGCGCCACTATGCCTGGCTAATTTATTTGTATTTTTAGTAGAGACGGGGTTTCTCCATGTTGGTCAGGCCGGTCTGGAACTCCCAATCTCAGGTGATTCACCCGCCTTGGCCTCCAAAAGTGCTGGGATTACAGACGTGAGCCACTGCGCCCGGCCTATTTTTATTTTTATTTTTGAGACGGAGTTTTGCTCTTGTCACCCAGACTGGAGTGCAGTGGTCGGATCTCGGCTCCCTGCAACCTCTACCTACCAGGTTCAAGCAGTTCTCCTGGCTCAGCCTCCCAAGTAGCTAGAATTACAGGCATGCACCACCACACCCAGCTAATTTTGTATTTTTTTAGTAGACGGGGGTTCACCATGTTGGTCAGGCTCGTCTCGAACTCCTGACCTCGTGATCCACCTGCCTCGGCCTGCCAATGTGCTGGGATTACAGGTGTGAGCCACTGCGCCCGGCCTGTAGGTATAGTTTTCTAGATGTGAAACCTGAGTCTCAGAGCTGTGAAATTCCCTTCCCAAGGGAAGTCAGTCCATGTTGGAGCTGGGTTCAGTCTAACTCTGGGGCCAATGCTTTTTCCAGATGGAGACACACTTGCAGAGGAGAAGGAAGAACTAGAGAGAAGCAGGGAAATGCAGGGGAGGGAGGGGTGAGGAGGCAGGGGCTGCCTGGGCCGGCCTGGCATCAGGACCCTTTTCCTCCGCCCTGCCCAGGTGAAGTGTCCGGACGCACCCTCATCGACATTGGTTCAGGCCCCACCGTGTACCAGCTGCTCAGCGCCTGCAGCCACTTTGAAGACATTACCATGACAGATTTCCTGGAGGTCAACCGCCAGGAGCTGGGGCGCTGGCTGCGGGAGGAGCCGGGGGCCTTCAACTGGAGCATGTACAGCCAGTATGCCTGCCTCATTGAGGGCAAGGGGTAAGGACTGGGGGGCGAGGGCTGGGGAGGGGGCTTCCCATAGAGTGGCTGGTGGGGGCAATGGAGGCCTGAGTGTAGAACAGCCTTGAGCCCTGCCTTGTGCCCCCTGCACAGGGAATCCTGGCAGGAGAAGGAGCGCCAGCTGCGAGCCAGGGTGAAGCGGGTCCTGCCCATCGACGTGCACCAGCCCCAGCCCCTGGGTACTGGGAGCCCAGCGCCCCTGCCTGCCGACACCCTGGTCTCTGCCTTCTGCTTGGAGGCTGTGAGCCCAGATCTTGCCAGCTTCCAGCGGGCCCTGGACCACATCACCACGCTGCTGAGGCCTGGGGGGCACCTCCTCCTCATCGGGGCCCTGGAGGAGTCGTGGTACCTGGCTGGGGAGGCCAGGCTGATGGTGGTGCCAGTGTCTGAGGAGGAGGTGAGGGAGGCCCTGGTGCGTAGTGGCTACGAGGTCCGGGACCTCCGTACCTACATCATGCCTGCCCACCTTCAGACAGGCGTAGATGATGTCAAGGGCATCTTCTTCGCCTGGGCTCAGAAGGTTGGACTGTGAGGGGCCACCGTACCTGATGCCCTGTGGCCCCTACCCACCTGGATTCCCTGTTCTTTGAAGTGGCACCTAATAAAGAAATAATACCCTGCCGCTGCGGTCAGTGCTGTCTGTGGCTCTCTTGGGAAGCAGCAAGGGCCCAGAGATTTGAGTGTCGGGGTAGGGGAGACATTCACCCTAGGCTTTCTTTTTTTCCAGAAGTTTCCTTGAGGCTAGCATTCTGTACCACTCATTCTTCCCAAACTAAGAAAGGCCAAGGTCAGGGGAAGCTCACTGGGCACCTGCAGTGCACCAGGCACTTGTGATATGCCATTCTGTCCATCGCATCATTCATTCCTGCATTCAGCAGCAGGTTCTGCTAGTCTGTTTCCAGGTGAAGCTCAGAGAGGTGAAGTCACAAACAGTGCAGCCTGGTTCAGACCAGAATGGGGAAGAGTGGGGATCATGAGGAGATGGAAGTAGAATCTGCAAGGTGGTGGGGAAGTGGGGGTGTTATGATTGAAGCACAATGGCCTAGGGAAGAGAAAGGGAAAGAACTGGCTCTGGTTCCCTCTCACAACTGGACTTGAGCTCTGCCCAGCTCTGCCTCTGGGCCCTGCCATTCCCCACACCCACGTTCCCAGAGACCCCACCTCTGTTTACTGCCTCCAGCCAGCTCTGGGACCTGCCCCTGCCACCACAACTGTCTTCTCCTGCCCTCCAGCCCACCCTATTCATGCAAAGAAGCTGAACAAAGGCAGGTGAGCTGAGAATTTATTTATTAAGCACGTCCCTTGCCACCCTCCCACCTTAAAACAGTTCTCAGTATCAAAAGAAGTTAGCACAGGCCACCCGAGTCCCTGAGGCTGGAGTCCTAGCATAGCTCCCCTCCCTCAGAGGGACAAGGGGTCAGGGGCAGAGCAAAAATCCAGTCTGCTTCAACCACGGAGACTGCCTTTGGGACGGAAAACTTCTGGAGCTCCCTCCATTCTATCCCTGTGGGGCAGAAACATGCCAGGGCTACTGGTAAATGGCAGGGGTCACCTTTACCAGAGTGCAGGCACAGTGTGGCCCCTGCCCGCCCTGAGGCCACCCTGGAACAGTAAGACCCTCTGGGGAGGAAAGAAACCAGACCCAGCCATAAGCTTTCTCCCCTTCTGCCTCAAATCGCCCCTTCCCCCTCCACAAAGTCAGGCTATGGCAAAGGGGCTGGCAGCAGGGGAATGGGTGTTTTGGAGGGGAAGGCCAGCCATGCCAAGGCAAGGAGAAAAGGAGGCTGGAAAGAGCTCCGGACATCCCCATTTTCCTTCCTCTGTTCCTGAGGGGCTGCTTCTGGAGGGCACTGTTGTGTGGGGGCCCTGTGAGGTCTGCAGGGGGCCGGCAAAGGGGCACCAGACAGGGAACACGCACACAGGCAGCCTGGCCATGGAGAGGTCCTGGCTGTCCGCCCGGGTGGGGCCTTCAGCAGAGCTGGCGCTCCACAAGTGATTATTGATGGTGACAGGACTCCCTCATCCTGCTCCAACCTCTCAACTGTGGACACATTCACCGGCAGCCACGCATCTCACACGCCCCCCAGCACACTCACACGCATGTTCCCCTAACCCACGCTAACCCACCCCCTGCACACACACACTTTGAAACCACACCTCTTCCCCCACAACACCCCTCTCCACACTGCGCACCTAGGCCTGAGCTCACACACACCCAGGCCCATGCTCACCGCCCCGCCACCTATGCACTCAGCCTGGCCCACACTCCCAACACACGGTGGCAGGCTCTCAACCAGACAGCAGCACTAGATCCTTTCCCTGGCCCGGAAAGGGAGTGTGGTGAGGCCTCCTGGGAACCTGGCTAGGGCAATGATCAGGGTGAAACCCCTTCCCAAACCCAATCCCAGTAGCTTGGTCCCTCAAGATCCCATGGGGAGAATGGCCTTGAACCTTGGCTGGCCAAAGAACAAGCATCCAGCACCACCTAGTGGTGTCCTGGAGGAGGGTGAGGGTTGGTAACAGAAGGCGACTCCCTGTATCCCCCTAAGGCCTGTGGTCCCTGGTCTCCCAGGTAGATAGACAGCTTCGGGACCCAGCAAGCAGCAGGGGACGTGGGGAGGAGGCTGATGGGGAGGAAACAGGCAGCTGTCCTCCCAATAGAGCCAAGAACACACTCAGTTCCACCCCAGTTCAGCTCCAGGAGGCAGAGGGGCTGCCCATTCTCTAGTCCCAGATGCTGGGAGGCCTTTCCTAGAACAGGCTCCAAGGCTGGTGAGGGCCAGCAGGGGGTAGGCTGGCCACATGATTCTGGGCCCACATCCTTCACGTCCAATTTCAAGAAGTTGAAAGGAGAAAATGAATCGTCTCAAGGGCTGAGGGGAGAAGGGAGGCCAGCAGGGCGGGGGCAGGATCCCCACTGGGGCAGACTCTCTCCCAAGGTCTTCAGTCCAGCTTGAACTTGGCCTCTGATTCCTTCAGCAGGTACAGGCTGTCATCTTCCAGAAAGCTGTGGGCCGAAGGAGCAGCCCATTGAGGCACACAGCTCTGAGAGCTCGCATGGGGACAAGGGTGGGGTGCGTGCAGGCAAGGTGGGAGGGGGAGGATGGGCACACAGAGCCCCCAGTCTCCCCTAAGGAATGGGCAAGGAAGGGTCCAAAGAAGGTGAGCACCAGGCAGGGGGCAGCACTTACCTGAAAAAGAGGACGTGGACAGGGATGGTGCTGATGTGCCAGATGGCGTGGGCGTCCAAGACCCAGAAGAGCGGCGGGAAGTCAAGCAGCTCGAGCAGGGACAGCCCCTGCAGCAGCAAGACCACCACCATGCACTTGCGCACGTGAGGCAGCCGCTGCTGGTTCCACAGGCACCAGGCCAGCCACCACACCACGTTGACCAGGCCTGGGTGCCAGTGGGGGCAGGAGAGACTCATTCCTTCGGCTCCTTCTCCCCAAGGCCGCACCCAACACGCTCTCTGACCCCAGGATCATCCTCAGACTCTCCTCCCAGCCTCCTCTCTCTCCCACCTCAAATTCTTCTCCATTCCTCTACCCCAAGGGTCTCTCTAGAACCTCCTTCTCCAGGAATGGCACCAACCTCCCACTCGCACCCCAAGCTAGCACTTCTGCAGATGGCCCAAGCCCCCCCAGGGCCTCACCAATAGCCATGTTGGCCACCAGGTTGTAGCCATAGTCGAAGCGGATGAGGCTCAGGTAGGAGACGTGCACAGTCAGCATTAGCAGCAGGAGAGCTCGGAAGGCACTGACCACAGCTGGGTGCTGCAGCCCCACAGTCCTGCCCCACCGTCCAGGGTTGCTCAGAGGGCGGGTGGCCCATCCCCAGAGCAGCATCCCCTGAAGCATCTCCTCCCCCCAACATCGGTACATGGCCCCTGAAGCCACTACCCCTCTCCCCACCAAACAGGCCAGCTGGGCAGGCCTCCAACCCTCCCAGAAGCCTGGGGCCAAGTGCTACAGCTCCTTGTCAGGAGCCAGGGCCCCCAGTGCTACCCCAGAGTCCTCACCCAGGACAGCAGAAGTGGGGGGGTGGGTAGGTGTTGGGAGACTAGTGAAGAAGGCCCTTGGGGCAGCACCCCCAGGGGAGGGCTGGGTGACCCCTTTCTGCCCCCAGGGCTTGATTTTGCCCCTGCAGCCACCCCAGCAGGCTTACCTGACACAGCACAGATAGATTGAGTGTAGGATGACGGTGGAGGCACAGAAGTAGTCCATTTTCTGAGGAGAGGAAAAGGTGGTAAGAGACCAGCATGAGGCTTCACAGAGGGGACCCGCGGGGATGGGGCAGGGAGGGTGGCAGGGAGGCCGGGGGTCCTGGGCCTGCCTATCACTGTTTCACTCCAAGTGGACCCTCAGGGATGGGGCATGGAGGGCGGGGTCCTGGGCCTGCCTATCACTGTTTCTCTCCGACTGAGCCTTGTGTTCACATCACCGTACAATTTTTGAAAAATGTGCTCAGGAACAAGGCTTTAGGGATGCTGGTGGAGGGTTCATGCTGAGCTCCAGGACATGACAACCCTGCATAGAATTCAGAGCACAGTGTGGAGTCTGACAGCCATGGGGTCAAGTCCTGTGGCAACCCTTCACTAGTTGGGTGCCCCTAAGCATGCGGTCCACCTCTGGAAGGCTCAGCTGCCTCATCAGGCAAGAAGAGTGAATACTCATCCCCACCTGATGAGGCTCAACGAGGATCAAGAGCACCAACAGGTTTAGGATGCCCACCCTGTACTCTCCCAGTGCTCCTCAGAGGGAGTTGGCATGACCCTCTAGAGCCCCTCTGCCCACTTCTGGGCTCCTCTGGGACCACCCTGTGCAGGAGGGGGAGCTAGAGGAGTGCTCACCTCTGTGAGGTCTGTGTCCCTGGTGTGGAAGACCGTGGACCAGAACCATGCATTGAGAGACACCTGAGGAGGGAGGGGCTGGTGAGCATGCGGCCCCCGACCCTGACCCTAAGGCAGGGACCCCCATAGGCTCACATCCATTTCACCTTTGGGAAGGAGCTCTGCAGGACAAGAAATGTGCTTTTCCTGCCTCTGGAGCCCTCCGAACAAACCTATGTCCCTCTACCCCTACCCAGCCAGGGTCCCTGGGGTGGACTTCCTGCCACCCCAAACCCCCAAGGCCACAGGGGGCTGCAGCCTCCACAAGTTCCGGCCTGGCCTGGGAACCAGTTCCGACAGAGCCAAGCTTCCTAGTTACTCAATTGCTAAGACAACAGCCCCCAGGGGCCTTGCCTCCTCCTCCAACCGGCAGGTGTTGACAGCCCCACCTGGGCCCGGGGAGCCAGTGACCTCAGCCTCTGGGGGCGGGAATGAGGTGGGTGGGGTGGAGGGGTTTGAGCCAGCTTGGGGGTGTGTTCTGAGCAGCAGGGGAGAGAGATCAAGTAGATCCCACTGGGGCCCAGGCTCCCAGGAGGAGGGTGAACCAAGCCCAGCTTCCTCCTGGCTGGGCCTGCCCAACCCGCCAGACCAGTGGCTGCTCCTGAGCCTGGGAGGAGCAGAGGGCAGGACTGGAGGGGCCGCAGCGGGCCAGGGCCCAGGGGAATGTTTGACGCCTTCTTCCTGGAAATTCGCTGCGTGGAGAAAGCACACAGGTTATCTAGCGAACGAGCCTGAGAGCTTGTGGGCATTGGTGCTGGCACTGTCCACAGCAAAGGCCCAAACTGCTGAAAGCTGGGTGGGCTGAGGGGAAGGGCTGGGAAACCGTGACAACCAAAGGAACAGCTGGCCAGGCCAGGAATGGCCTGGAGGTGGGGAGGGATGCGCTAGGGTGGGACAGGCCTGGCAGAGATGAGGAAAGGCCAGGAACTGCTCAGTTGGCTTCAATGTACCAGGAAAACTGGCCAGGCGGGGGACAGAGGGAGAGGACAAGAAGCCACGCTCTTGGGCATGGCAGCAGGCGGGTCAGACAGTAAGATGCATTCCAAATGCAGGTCTGGGGAGCTCAGGAGAGAATGGAAGGAGAAGGGCTGCAGGTGGGGCAGAACTGCTGCACAGCCAGTGAAGTTCTCGGGGTGCTGAGCTCTGGAAGGCGCAGGGCCGCCTGGTGCACCTGTCTGGCCTGGGCTCTGGGCTGAGCCTTGCTGCTTCTGCTCCTCTTGACCTGGGCAAAGGGCCCTGCCCTTCTCAGCCCAAGCTTTCCCTGGGACAAATCATGGCTCAAGTGAAACTTCAGTTCCTTCCCAGCCTGGCGTTAGGCAGTGTGGTCTAGGGCAGGCTGCTTCCTCCTTTGAGGATGGCC
This sequence comes from Trachypithecus francoisi, assembly GCF_009764315.1. NCBI lineage: Eukaryota > Metazoa > Chordata > Mammalia > Primates > Cercopithecidae > Trachypithecus > Trachypithecus francoisi. Next base: position 20,612,951 of record NW_022681466.1, on the reverse strand, counting down.
ACTCTGTCCCTTCCACCAGACTTGAGGCTCTCCCCTGCTGCAGTCCACTCCCCAGAGACAGGCATGGGAGGCTGCAAAACGGGACTGAACCTGGTGGCTTCTCGGACACTGCTCCCACAGTGTGAAAAGTTTAGGGTCAGCATGGGGAGAGGAGCAGGCTTGGGCTGGAGACGGGGCCAGGCAATCACATGGACCAGGTCTCCCTGGCAGGCCAGGAACAGGGACATCCTTAGAGAGGAGAGTGGCCCTGGAGGTGGTGTGGGAGGGAGAAGGGGAGGGCAGCAGGGACTGGCAGCCAGCCAGGCCTCCTTGTCACCCACAGCAGGAAGGGGGAGGTGACAAGAGGACTGCAGGACTGAGCTAAGTGGCTCAGAACACCGAAAGCAGGGGGTGTGTGTGCAGGCAAACATGTGGGTAGGGCCACAGGATGGGTGGGGCTGCTGGGTCCCCTCTCCAACCGCCTCCCTGGGTGCCTTCCACTCACAGAGACCCACCTGAAGCCTGGCCTCTGCACCCCTGAAAAGCCCCTCCCCCCTGGGGAGCATCCCACTCTGGGGGTGCTCCTCTTCTCACCCTTTCCTCAGATTTGGGAGGTAGTGTCATTAAGAATGCAAGCCCTAGAGCCAGACAGCCAGGGTTCAGTTCCTGGCTCTGCATTTCCTGTGTGTCCTTGGGCAAGTTATTTAGCCTTGCTGTGCCTCAGTTTTCTCATCTGCAAAATGGGAATAATCATAGTTGATAAGGGTTTAATGAGCAATACAAACACAGCATACAGCACAGAGCCCAGGACAGGATGAGACATGAGTGTTCTCTCCACTTGCCTGACGAGCACGGAACCCCGTCAGCTTCCCATAGAACTGAGGCCCAAGAGGATGTCTGCTTCCCACTCTCCCTGCAGGCCAAGGATGTTTAGGCAGAGAAGGGGTGGTCTCCCAGCTGCCTAGGCCCACCTCCACAGCTCCAGGCTAGGGGAAGAGTGTCCAGTCTCCACAATGAGACAGAGTCTGCATTCAAGTCCTGCCTCAGCCACTAAGCAGCTGTGTGATCTCGGACACATAACCCAGTATGTGTGAGCCTCCACTTCCTCACCTACAAAACAGGTTTGTAATGATGCCCACCGCACAGGAGGCCGTGAGCACGAGGTCTGCAGAATGCCTGGCACCAAGGAACTCCTCTGAATGGCTGCTGGTTTTGTTGTCTGGTCCGTAGTAGGTGCCCATCAATGTCAGTTTCCTTCTTCAGGTCCAGTAGACTGACTCTCACCACGCCCCTTCACCTGCACCTCAACTTCCCTTTCCTCAAGGGTCACAAGGTTTGAGGTCAAACTATGGGGCCCCAGAGTCTCTCCATTCAGGAACGGAGACACCTCAGCTATAGGAAAAGCCTATCCTCCTTCCTCTGGAGCCGTGATCCCATTAATGTGAACCGAACAGATCCATTTCTCCTCACTCAGAGTTTGTCATCAAGAGCAAGCAAAAGGGACAGCTGGGCTCTGGAAGGAAGGAGAGCTCCAAGATGCCAAGGCACGGCTACTCTCGGACTCCTCGCCACGCTCGAGTGAAGGGGGCAGGCAGGGGAACTGGCCAGGAGGGCGACAGGCTGCCCAGCAGGCACCCAGAGTTTTGCGTAAACACTGAGGAGAAGGGGTGGCCAGGGGCAGGGTGCCAGTGGGGGTGGAATCGGAGGCTGGGTGGAGGGAGAGCAAGAGGCTGTTTCAGTCTGTTGGAAATAAGAAAATCGAGACAAAAATATCACAGCCGTGAAACTGGTTGGATGCCAAGTGAGCCAGATCTGTCAGGAATTCGACCCGGCGCTAAGCCCCAGTGCTCGGGGCTGTCATTGACACCATGGCGGTGGGGACAAGTGGGGCTTAAAATAGCTTGGTGTCTCAGAAGTGGGGGAGGCAGAATGTTAAATATGACGCCTGCTGCCATCCTGGGCTCCTCCAGAGGCCACAATGTCTCACCCCCTGCCTCAGGCAGGGCAGGCCAGCCCCAGCTCACTCCTGAGAGAAGGGAGACAGAGGTGGATGAAGATGGAGAAGGAGGGCTTTTTCCACCATCCCAAAGGATCCTTTGATTTCCCACCATTGCCTGTTCCACTAGCTCTTGTCTGACCATGGGAAGTCCTTCCTGAAGTCTAATCATCATTCTACTACAGCTGCAACCTACCTCTTCTTAACAGAGGAAGAGAAGAATCGGTCCCCACCTACACAAATCACTCTACAGAGATGGTCTGGGCTTCCCACCACTTCACCCTCTTCTCTCTATACCTGAGGACCTTTCCTGACTGGATGAAGGCCTGGGGAATTGGTTTGGCGTTCCAGCATTGGCACATGGCAGGGGCCTCTGCTCTGTAAAGTCAAAGACACATGGTATGTGGAGCTTTGGTGGGCTCCCCACCCCCTGCCAGGCTGCCCCCCGCCCAAGCCCAGGCCTAAATGGCAAGGCAAGGGCTGCTTTCTTGTGCCAACGTTATCAAGAGCCCTGATGGGGGGCAGGGTCTCCTCATTTCCCAGAGGCAAAGCTGAGGTACCCTTCCCCCAAGACTTAGCCCGGAGTGGGTGAGGGACCTTGCCTTCCTACCCTCACCCCAACAGAAATCAGGAGCCTCAGTGCCCCAGAAGGCCCAGGTCAAAGTCCACTGCCGCACTCTCCATATGGCTCAGGATCCCTCCCTCCTGCAGAAACTCACAGGGCAACTGGAAACAAGAGCAACTGGGAAAACCAAACTAGGCTATCCACAGGAGTGTGGGTTCTGAGGCTTTGCCCCTCGAAGGCCTAGTGAGAGCATGACGGGGTCCCATGTCCCAGAACCCCGTATTCCATAAGACACACAGGCCCCTGTGTACCCTAGGATACACAGGCCCCACTATCTGCCTTCTACCACCCCAACATCCAACATCTCCTGCTTTTTTTGTTCATTTTTTATTTTTCTTTTGAGATGGAGTCTCGCCCAGTTGCCCAGGCTGAAGTGCAGCGGTGCGACCTTGGCTCACTCTAACCTCCGCCTCCCGGGTTTAAGCAATTCTCATGTCTCAGCTTCCAGAGTAGCTGGGATTACAGGCACCCACCACCACGCCCGGCTAATTTTTGTATTTTTAGTAGAGACGGGGTATCACCATGTTGCCCAGGCTGGTCTTAACTCCTGACCTCATATGATCCACCTGCCTCGGCCTCCCAAAGTGCTGGGATTACAGACATGAGCCACCATGCCCGGCCATCTCCTGCTTTTTCTCTAGGGTCCCTAGTCACATTGGACTGCAGGCTACCCTAGGGAAGTGTGACCCCCCTCTTCAAGAAGGAAGCTGAGTTACAGATACCATTGAGGTGAAAGATCCGAGAATCAGGGAAGACAAGACTAGAGCTGTGAAGTGACCCCTGGCCTCTGGCACATGCTATGAAGACAAGGGGTGGGACCCTCTGAGGTCCCCTCAGGCCTGTGGGCTATCTGAGGAGGCTCTAGGCTTCTTCAGAGTTCAGGCAGGGCTGTCCCATGCTCTCTAGTTGAGGTGAGGACAAGGGGGTGGTACATGCTGTGGGCCCAGACAAGCAGTGTCCATGGAAGAACCCCAAAGGAGAGGAGACAGGTGTAACCTCCTCAGTTCTCTGCCCTTCCTGCTTTCTTAGCCAGGACTAAATCTGCTTCGCTCCAAGAGGCCTACACAGGAAGTGGTGGCTTTATCTCACCCAGACTGTGACAGTGTGTGCCGATGCCGGGCCCTGCCTATATCAGAGCCCCTAGCCCTCAGCCTGGCACTCAGGGGCCTCTCTGCTCCATCTACTCTTCTTCTACCCCCATTCACACAGCTACAATGGGGCCAAGGTTTCCTGGAATGCTGGAATTCAATCCCCTGTCCCCACACATGTATGTGTCTAAGCTTTGCCAGGCCTGCAAGTCCCAGATTAAACCTCTCCTCCTCCCCGGGCTTCCCTGGCCTGGCAGACTTCCTCAGTTAGAGGACGTGGTCTCCCCACCTCACGACTCCCAGGGCTCTCTACCGGAGCACCCCTTGACTCTGCCTGCTGTCTGCTGCCCAGGCTGCCCAGACCTGCACCTCCCACTATGCTTAGCTCCCTGGGGCAGGAGGTTCAGCCCCCACAAGTGCTAAACCCTGTCTCCAGCCCCAGCAAAGGCTCAATGAACACTCATCACAGGACATGGAGTGGCCTAGAAGAACAGCTAAGTTCTCAGGCCCTGGAGCCAGACAGCCCTGGACGCCAACCCTGTCTTCACTCCTTGCTAACTTGTTAATTGTTCATTTGGGGCATGTTTTTTTTCCCCCTGAGCCTACCTCAGAGCTCATAAGGGTACCATAAGAATGAAATAAGGAACTGTATGTAAAGTGCTTCAGACAAGCCTGTCACATGGCTCGTGTTCCTTAATTTATCACAATTATTATTATTATTATTATTATTATTTTTTTTTTTTTTTTTTTGAGACGGAGTCTCGCTCTGTCGCCCGGCCTGGAGTGCAGTGGCCGATCTCAGCTCACTGCAAGCTCCGCCTCCCGGGTTTACCGCCATTCTCCTGCCTCAACCTCCCGAGTAGCTGGGACTACAGGCGCCCGCCACCTCGCCCGGCTATTTTTTTCTATTTTTTAGTAGAGACGGGGTTTCACAGTGTTAGCCAGGATGGTCTCGATCTCCTGACCTCGTGATCCGCCCGTCTCGGCCTCCCAAAGTGCTGGGATTACAGGCTTGAGCCACCGCGCCCGGCCCACAATTATTATTAATAGAATAGGAAGTATTAAGGAAGGTCAATGTTTCCCAGAGGTTTAACAACCTCCTTCCCTGACCTCCTTCCCACGCCCACCTCCCAAGTCTAAGGCTCGGCCTGGACTTCGCAGCACACCCCAGCTATCAGCTTTCCTAAGGTCCTAGAGACCTCTGTATCTCCAGATTCCGGGGTCTCCTTCAGTTCTCATGTGCAAAATTCAGGACAGCAGAAGCCTCTCTCCTTCCTGTGCTTGTCCCGGAAGGCACAATCCAAGCACACTATCTCCCAGTTCTCTACCTGCCCCTCTGGTTACTCCTTCTGTCTCTGTGTCTGGCTCATCTTCCTCTAGCCAGCCATTACGTTTCGGGGTTCCCCAGGGCTTTGCCCTTCTCTTTTCACTAAGTTCTCCTGGGGTGATCTCATCCACACCCACAGCTTCTATCACGGTCTTTTTTTTTTTTTTTAAAGACAGGTCTCCCTTTGTCACCCAGGCTGGAGCGACAAGAGTACAGTGACAGGATCACAGCTCACTGCAGCCTCGACCTCCTGGGCTCAAGCAATCCTCCCACCTCAACCTCCTACCAGCTGGGACCACAGGCATGTGCCACCAGGCCTGGCTTTTTTTTTTTTGTATTTTTGGTAGAGACAGGGTTTCGCCATGTTGTCCAGGCTGGTCTGGAACTTGTGAGCTCAAGCAATCCACCCACCTCAGCCTCCCAAAGTACTGGAACCGCAGGTGGGAGCCACCGCACCCGGCCTCAATCACTGTCTTATAAGCAGAAACACAAGGGGTCATCCCTTATTCTTCTTCCCTCATCTAATCCACTCTTGAAGTTTGTCAGCATAGCCAAGATGTTGAAAGTGTGGACTCTGGAGCCAGATGCCTGGATTCAAACCCTGGCTTGGTGACCTGTGGCTGGACTTAACCTTTTCAGTCCTTGGTTTCCTCATCCATAAACTGGGGATGAAAATAATAATACCTAAAAGCTGTGTTAAATAAAAATTACGGGAGGCCATTGTTCCGGATTGAGCCCCCACACTACACCCAAGGGAGCAGACCAAAATCAAGTCACTCATGTTAAATGCCACATAATCAAACCGAAACTTTTTTTTTTTTTTTTGAGATGGAGTTTCACTCTTGTTGCACAGGCTGGAGTGCAATGGCGTGATCTTGGCTCACTGCAACCTCTGCATCCCAGGTTCAAGTGATTTTCCTTCCTCAGCCTCCCAAGTATCTGGGATTACAGGCATGCAACACCATGCCCAGCTAATTTTGTATTTTTAGTAGAGATGGGGTTTCTCCACATTGGTCAGGCTGATCTCGAACTCCCGACCTCAGGTGATCCACCCTCCTCAGCCCCCCAAAGTGCTGGGATTACAGGCATGAGTCACTGCACTTGACCTTCAAACTGAAACTTTAAGGGAACTGATAGGTTCCAAAACAGCCCACTTTTCCTGAAAACAGGAGAGTCCAGTCTACCCAAGTAAGGAAGTCTCCTCTGCTTTAACCCTTATAAAAAAAACCTGATGTTAACTAATCAGGTTTCTTTCTATGGTTCTGATTCCTGGTTCCCACCTTACAAAACCCACTGTTCTGCTATTGCCCAGTGGAAACTTGCGTTCTATTTTGTAGAATGGAGGCTGCCCCAATTCATGAATCACAAATTAAAGCCAGTTGGATCTATAGGTAAGTTTGCTGTAATTTGTCTTTTGCCACTTATTATGGATGAACAAGGTTAACACTTATTAAATGCTTAGAGTGATGCCTGGCATACAGTATGAGCTACGTACATATTTGTTAAGGAAATAAAATAATTTTTTTTTTTTTTGAGAGGGAGTCTCGCTCTGTTGCCCAGGCTGGAGTGCAGTGGCCCGATCTCTGCTCACTGCAAGCTCCGCCTCCCGGGTTTACGCCATTCTCCTGCCTCAGCCTCCTGAGTAGCTGGCTGCAGGTGCCCGCCACCTCGCCCGGCTAGTTTTTTGTATTTTTTTAGTAGAGACGGGGTTTCACCGTGTTAGCCAGGATGGTCTCAATCTCCTGACCTCGTGATCCGCCTGTCTCGGCCTCCCAAAGTGCTGGGATTACAGGCTTGAGCCACCACGCCCGGCCAACGAAATAAAATAAATTTTTAAAGAGTTTTAATGTCATCTCTAAAACACAGCTCAAGTTTACTTCTCTCCAATGCCCAAGACCCATGCCACCTCTCTAGTCTAGCTACTGGGCCCTGTGCTAAAACTGCCAACTGTTCTATTGCATCCACTCCCACCCCCTCCAATCTGTTCTCTACACAGTAGCCAGAATGAGCTTTCCAAAGGACAAATCTATTCATGAAACCACTTTTCTCCGCAACCCTCATTTAAAATCCCTCCGTAGGCTGAGCGTGGTGGCTCATGCATGTAATCCCAGCACTTTGGGAAGGCAAGGAGGGTAGATCACGAGGTCAAGAGTTCAAGACCAGCCTGACCAACACAGTGAAACCCCCTCTCTACTAAAAATACAAAAATTAGCCAGGCATGGTGGCACATGCCTGTAGTCCCAGCTGCTCAGGAGGCTGAGTCAGGAGAATTGCTTGAACTGGGAGGTGGAGTTTGCAGTGAACCAAGATAGCGCCACTGCACTCCGGCAGGGGAAACAGAGTAGGACTTTATCTAAAATAAAATAAAATAAAATCCCTCTGTGCTTCCTGATGCTTTGAGAGTCAAGATCTCCAATGTGAGGCTCTCCATGGCTGGCCCCATCCACCACCCATCAGTCCGCCCAGCTCACACCTACTCTCTGATTTCCTGCATGTCAGGCTGCCTGGAACCACCCTCACTCTCTCCCACCTGGGCACTTCCTAAGACTTCTCTTTAGAAGTCTTCCACTACTCTTCTCAAATTTACCTAGTTAACATTCATGTATCCTTCCCACCTTACCTTTAATGCCCCTTCCCCAGGGAAGCCTTCCCTGACAGCCCATGCTGTTCTCGGTCTGCCATTACACGCACCCCTGAAGCACCTCTCTCCGACTGCACTTTTTCATAGGTGTACTCTTACATTCAGTTGTATGATGAGCACCAGAGGGCAGACTTCTGGATTTCCAGCACCCAGTAAAGTGCCTGGCATATAGTAGGTGCTCAACACCTGAGTGAATGGCTTTCGTGACAGCAGGAAGGTGAGTGAGTGGAAATTTTTTCCTTAAGGCTTACAGGGGTAGCTCTGACCTAGAGACATCCACTGCAACCTTTTATTCTCACGTCCTTCCCAAGGCTTTCATGGTTCATATCTGCACCCCAGTCTGTGATTATCACACTATATCAGGCCCTGAATACAGCTCTTCAGACCAGCCATACTGTAAAGCTGACAGTCCTTTCTGCACCTGCAGATGTAACCATACCTGGGCTTCTCCAGGGATGGTCTAAGCCTAAGCTGAGCTCGCTGGGTGCAGTGACTCATGCCTGTAATCCCAGCACTTTGGGAGGCTGAGGCGGGTGGATTACCTGAGGTCAGGAGTTCAAGACCAGCCTGACCAACATGGAGAAACCCCCCTCTACTAAAAATACAAAATTAGCCAGGCGTGGTGGTACGCACCTGTAATCCCAACTACTTGGGAGGCTAAGGCAGGAGAATCGCTTGAACCCAGGAGGTGGAGGTTGCAGTGAGCCAAGACTGCACCATTTGCACTCCAGCCTGGGTGACACAGCAAGACTCCATATCAAAAAAACCCAAAAAAACAAAAAAAACAAAGACTAGGCTGAGCTCTAGACAGAGACTATGGCTGTGACTCCCCATCAGGCCTGGGCTGGAATTGAGATTGCTCCAAGTCCTCCAGAGGGGCCCTTGGAAAGACCTGTGGTCCCAGCATCCTCTCTAGACCCCTATCTCCCTTCTGTGTTTGTAAACTGTCCTACTGGGTCTTTTAGTGGCTTCCTTCTTCGGGACAAGAAAAATGTCCTTCTTTCCTCTCTCCTTCCCAAACAGCCTGACCTAGGGCTCTGCCGGAAAGGTAAGGCCCGATTTAGCACCCTCCCTGTTTTCTCCCCAGGCCTTACCACCCTGTAGTTGCAACTTTAGCCCTGGAAAACAGAGGGGAAGCTGGTAAGTAGAAGCCCTGTTGGGTGTTAATAGGGATATACAGTTCCTCCTTTCCAGATAAGGGGAGACAGTAGGAGTCCTGCTAGGTTACCTACCCAGGCGAAGGCCACACAGGTGTGGTACATGGGGGAGGAGGCTGGCACGAAGGTGCGGTAGCGGCAGAGCATCACCAGGCTGGCTAGGCCATTGAGAAAAGAGGCCACGGCAGATGCTGGCTCTTGAAAGAACAGGAACCGGGAGAAGGGCCACTGAAAAAGGAGCAGATGAAGGGGGTTTGAGGGGCAGGCAACCCTCAACTGGCCCAGTCCACCTATTCTTGACATGCTGCAGCAACAGGTCCTCAGCTGGGTCCTCAGCTCTGGAGTTTGACCAAAGCCTCGGGTTCAGTACCTCTTCAGACCAATGAGCCCCCTTCCAGCGCCTGGTTAAGGGTTATACTCCCATCCTGGCCAGCAGGCACAGCACTGTAAGCCCTGATCTCTGGGAAGACCAGATGGGTCAGGGTAGATGACTCAGTATGGCCTGGTGGAAACAGCACAGAGTTGCCATCCAGAAGACACAGGTCCCAACCTCTCCTCTACCACTGAGCCTCAACTTACTCTGTGAAAAACGGGGGCGAATACTTCCTGCCAACCTCAACAGGCCAGAATGGGATAATACTGGATTGAAAGATACCAGCAGGCTGGGCGCAGTGGCTCACGCCTGTAATCCCAGCACTTTGGGAAGCCGAGGTGGGAGGATCACAAGGTCAGGAGATTTCACCATCCATGGTGAAACCCCATCTCTACTAAAAAAAAAAAAAAAAAAAAAAAAAATTAGCCGGGCGTGGTGGCACGCGCGCCTGTAGTCCCAGTTACTCGGGAGGCTGAGGCAGGAGAATTGCTTGAACCTGGGAGGCAGAGTTTGCAGTGAGGCAAGATCGTGCCACTGCACTCCAGCCTGGGCGACAGAGGGAGACTCCGTCTAAAAAAAAAAAGAAAAAAGAAAGAAAGGTACCAGTAAACTGTGCCTCGCTGGACAAGCTGAAGCATATTACTATGAATCCAGACCCCTACTGGAGAAGCAACAGGAAACATGCCACAGTAGGTAAGGGAATTTGTCTCTGCAGTAAGGTGGGCATCTCAACCACTCTAAGAGGCCCAGCACCACTCTCTGGGGAGACTCCAAAACCTTCCAGATATTGCTACTCCAAATCCAGAGGCAGGACACATGGGTCCTATCCAATTCTATGGAAACCAGCAGATTTTGGGGAGAACAGGTACCCGCCTCAAACACACACCCATCACCCCACGCCTCAGACTGCTTGGACAGTGTGGTCCAACCAGGGGGTATCTTACTCCTACCACACTACTACCATATGCCTACTCTGACCCTTCAACTCACCTTGCCATGGAACTGAGGCACTTTGTGACCTTCCTGGAGGTAGAGCCCAACGGTGACCCACATACACTCATACTTACAGTCGTCCCGACAGGTCCAGCCTGAAACAGACAAATGTGGCCTGGTGAACTCCCCAGCACAGAGAGGAAAGAGAGCATGAACCGGTACAAGCTCAAATACAGGCCAAGAGGGCCTGTAGGTTGGAGAGAACCAGGGGAAATCTCAAAATTCTAGCTTCCCATTTGAATGAATGAGAGATGGGGAGATGTACACATAGGGGGAGGTGTATATATGTATGCATATTTTAGTGAGCAATTAGAGATATTTGCCTTTTTTTTTTTTTTTTGAGACGGAGTCTCGCTCTGCTGCCCAGGCTGGAGTGCAGTGGCCGGATCTCGGCTCACTGCAAGCTCCACCTCCTGGGTTTACACCATTCTCCTGCCTCAGCCTCCTGAGTAGCTGGGACTACAGGCGCCCACCACCACGCCTGGCTAGTTTTTTTGTATTTTTTAGTAGAGACGGGGGTTTCACCGTGTCAGCCAGGATGGTCTCGATCTCCTGACCTCGTGATCCGCCCGTCTCGGCCTCCCAAAGTGCTGGGATTACAGGCTTGAGCCACCGCGCCCGGCCGAGCTGAATATAGGATTTGCTCTTACTCTCCTGGAAAGAGTTCTTGCTTTCTTGCTATCTTACCCCCTTCCTATGAAAATGAAGCTCAAATTCTTCAACCTGACTTTTGAGGCTCCAAATTGCCTTTTCTTTTTTTTTTGAGACGGAGTCTGGCTCTGTCACCCGGGCTGGAGTGCAGTGGCGGGATCTCAGCTCACTGCAAGCTCCACCTCCCGGGTTTACGCCATTCTCCTGCCTCAGCCTCCGGAGTAGCTGGGACTACAGGCGCCCGCCACCTCGCCCGGCTAGAGTTTTGTATTTTTTTTTTTAGTAGAGACGGGGTTTCACCGTGTTAGCCAGGATGGTCTCGATCTCCTGACCTCGTGATCCGCCCGTCTCGGCCTCCCAAAGTGCTGGGATTACAGGCTTGAGCCACCGCGCCCGGCCCAAATTGCCTTTTCAACCATACTGGTCACTACTCTTGTTCATGTATCCTGCTCCGTGAGTAAATAAAGCTCCTGGATGTGCCCACATCTGCCTAGGGCATCCATTCTCTCTGTTCCCTCTGTCTGGAATGCAAAGTGGCATAATAGTAAAGAGGACAAGCTTGTGGTCAAACAGGCCAGAACTGGAAACTCCACTTTACCACATACTGGCTGTGTGACCTTGGGCAGGGCATTTAATCTCTCTAATCCCCATCTGTACAACTGGGATTAGAGCAACTATCTCAAAAGGTGTGATAAAAATTACCGGACATATTGTGACATCTGTCACACAGTGAGTGCTCAATACGTTGGTTCTTTGCTCACTATGGTCCAAATTGAATGTACCAGTCCAAAGTCCCTCCTTCACACAAAACATTCCAAGATGATCCCTGCCCCCAACTCTTCAAAGCCAGAACCGACACCTTCCTATCCCAAACACTTCTTAATTTAAGAGTCTTTCAGGGTCTCAAATCATTCTCTGCCTTGCACTTGAGAAGGCTCATGTCCCCGTGGGGACTGTGAGTCCCAATGTATGGGACCCTGGTCTGATTTCTGTGCCATTCCTAGACATTGTAGCCCGAATGTATTTAATAAATACCCTTTTGATTGAGTAAATAAGTAAATGAAAGCTTCTGAGAAAGTAAGAGAGGCTGGTAAGGCTCTCATCACCTTAGGGGCTTCACTCACATTCATAAGAGACCTCATGTGGAAACTAAGGTTCAAGGATTGCAGAGGCGTATTGGGGCACAGGGGGCGGGAGCAAGAGAAATGGGCGGGGCTTACCGTGGGGGTGGGGCTTACCTGCTAGACTCATGTAGATTGGCTGGCGGGAGCGGAAGTGATTCAGAGCGCCCCCAGAGCAGTTCTGCTCTTCGCACTGCAGTACGCAATCGCGGTACACCGGCTCACGGTCGCCCTGGGAGCCGCTCGCCAGCGCCGCGGCCCCAGCTAGCAAGACCAACCGCGCCGCCCGACCGGCCATCCTTTCTCCCTGGCTCGCCGCCGGGGGAGGAGCTTAGGAGTATGTGAAGCTTCCACTTCCGGAGCAACCGGAAGTTCCTATGTTCTTTATTGTACTCTCCGGTGACGTCCACCCAGTTTAAATTAAAGTTCCCGGATTTTTGTGGGCGCCTGCCCCGCCCCTTATCCCCCTACTGTGTCCGTATATCGAGGCGACAGGGTTAAGGGTTAAGGGAAGGGGGACGCCTGATGGGTTAATGAGCAAACTAAAGTGTTTTCTTTTCCAGGATCTTTTTTGAGGTAGGGCTGTTTACTATCACCAGCCCTGTCGGGTTTTACTTCCTAAACGTACCTGTAACTATCCACTTCTCTCCATCTCTTCTGGCACCACCCTGGTTAAAGACATCATGTGTCGCCAAGACAGCTGCAGTAGCCTCTTAACGGCTCTCCCTGCCTCTACTTTTGCCCCTTCCAACCTGCGCTCCATTTTGAAAAATTAAAATTTGCCCATATCACTTTTTTTCTTAAAATTATTTACTGGCTCCCCAATTACCTTGGATAAAATACAGTCTCCACAAGCCTTGCGCGATTTGGCCCCTACCCACCAGTCTCCCTCACTCCCTTGCTCCAGACCCACTTCAGAGGGTTATGTCCCTCAAGCTTCCTGACTACCTGGCTTGGTCTGAATCGCTCACTCCTCTTTTTTTTTCTAGTCGCAATTGAAGTACCACCTCCCGAGAGTGATTGCTTCCCGACGCGGGGTAGAACCTTTGCTATCCTGTTCACCACTCTACCTCCAGTGCTAGCACAGAATTTGGCTCATGGTAGGCGCTAAGTGCGTTTGTTTGTTCGTCTGTTTAATGAATGAACAGCATACATCAACATAAGAACTTGACAAATCCAGGGCTGTAAAATCATCAGTATGGTTCTACACTGAGATCGGAGAGATGTAATATTTCTAGGAAAATTAGGAGAACCCTGGGAACAGGACGCTTGCTTTAGTGTCCTCTCCCCCCTCACCTCCCCTGCACTCCCACCAGCAGCGACCCACACCCAATCTCAGAGAAGCCTTGTAGCTGAGGATCAACCTTTATCCTCCCCCACTCTCCTCACCCCTTGTCAACTTTTCCTTTTTTGTCCTGGGGGTTGGAATGAGTAAGAAGTAGCGTGGGATTCCATTCAGTCACTTAACAAACATTTCTGAGTCCTTAGCTCTAGCACCTTGCTAAGCAAGGCAAAATCTCCAGGAGGCACCATTCACATTGCATTATCTAAGAATGGTGCTCTGGGGAGCAGCATTCACATTGCATTTTCTGTGAATGGCAATTCTTCCAGTTAAATATAACATGAATAGTGTCCCCTGGAGTTGACCACCCAACTGATACTGACTGAGGAGCTGAAATGAATAAAACAACCCTTAGCCCTCCAGGAGCTGACCGGAAATCCAGTGGTAATACTACTTGCATCTTACAGATTAGTTCTTTTACAATACCTTTTTTTTTTTTTTTTAATTTCATTTTGTCCTTACTGTGACTCTGGGATGAGTCTTTTTATGAGGATCCTCATTTAAAGATGAGGACATTTAGGATTAAAGAGGATGAAATCCTGACAAAGTAGGGATTCTCCCCTTTAGAAAATTCCTACGTAAGGTTGGGGGCAGTGGCTCACGCCTGTAATCCCAGCACTTTGGGAGGCCGAGGTGGACGGATCACCTGAGGTTGGGAGTTTGAGACCAGCCTGACCAACATGAAGAAACCTGGTCTCTACTAAAAATACAAAATTAGCCGGGCGTGGTGGCACATGCCTGTAATCCCAGCTACTCTGGAGGCTGAGGCAGGAGAATCGCTTGAACCCGGGAGGCAGAGGTTGCGGTGAGCCAAGATCGCGCCGTTGCACTCCATCACTGCTACCTCGACCTCCCAGACGCAAGTGATCCTTCCACCTCAGCCTCCTGAGTAGCTGGGACTGCAGTATGCACCACTATGTCCAGCTAATTTTTTAATTTTTTGTAGAGACAGGGTCTTGCTATGTTGCCTAGGCTGGTCTCCAATTCCTGGGCTCAGGTGGTCTTCCCACCTCAACCTCCCAAAGTGCTGGGATTACAGACGTGAGCCACGCCACACAGCCATAAAATATTAATTTTCACAGCTTTCTTATATTTTAGAACTAACAATGGAAATTGTTGAGGTCTAAAGTGTTTGAGGTCCTTGAAAACCCATGCCTACATATCTGCTGGAAAAAGCAATCCTAGGTTAATGGTGGACGGGGGAGTAGAGACTTCTGTCCTGTTGACTTCTTGGAAGATGGGGTATTGTCTCTCTGGGACAGCTTGAGAATTTCCCTGCCAGCACAGCCCCAGACAACAATGTCTAGATAGCGATTACGTGGCCTCTCCTCTTCCCAACTTTCTAGCCTGGAGCCCCTAGTTCTCCCCTGAGCCTCAGCTTATCCTTCTTCCTAACTTGTATTTGGCTTCAGATGTGAGCCATAGTCGGAAAAGTCACTAATTCATTCCTTCAGCTCAGGCTTATTGAGTCCTACTGTGTATCAACCATTGTACTCAAGGGGGGAAGAAAGAGAAAGACAAAGCATATGTTAATAGTATAGTGTGCTGGCCAGGCATGGTGACTCATGCCTGTAATCCCAGCACTTTGGGAGGGCGAGGCAGGCGGATCATCTGAGGTCAGGAGTTCGAGACCAGCCTGACCCAACATGGAGAAACCCCGTCTCTACTAAAAATACAAAATTAGCCAGGTGTGGTGGCACATGCCTGTAATCCCAGCTACTTGGGAGGCTGAGGCAGGATAATCACTTGAATCCGGGAGGCGGAGGTTGTGGTGAGCGGAGATCGTGCCATTGCACTCCAGCCTGGGCAACAAGAGCAAAACTCTGTCTCAAAAAAAAAAAAGTATGATGTGCTAAAGGCTCGATGGCAAGCTGACCATATTCTTTTTTTTTTTTTTTTTTTTTTTTTTTTTTTTTTTTTTTTTTTGGAGACGGAGTCTCGCTCTGTCGCCCAGGCTGGAGTGCAGTGACCGGATCTTGGCTCACTGCAAGCTCCGCCTCCCGGGTTTACGCCATTCTCCTGCCTCAGCCTCCCCAGTAGCTGGGACTACAGGCGCCCGCCACCTCGCCCGGCTAGTTTTTTTGTATTTTTTAGTAGAGACGGGGTTTCACTGGGTTAGCCAGGATGGTCTCGATCTCCTGACCTCGTGATCCGCCCGTCTCGGCCTCCCAAAGTGCTGGGATTACAGGCTTGAGCCACCGCGCCCGGCCGACCATATTCTTAAAACAAAATTGGTAGAGAGTCTACAATGAGGGTTCTTTATTCATCAAATATTTGTTGAAGTTTACCATGTGTAGTTCTCTGGGAACAGAGTAATGAACAAGGCACTGTCCTTTTCATGGTCAGAGGAGGGAGACAGGCCATAAATAAGTGTCAAACAAAAGACTGAAACCAGGTGCAGTGGCTCGCATCTGTAATCCCACCGCTTTGGGAGGCCAAGGCAGGTGGATCATGAGATCAGGAGATAGAGACCATCCTAGCCAACATGGTGAAACCCCTTCTCTACTAAAAATACAAAAAAATTAGCTGAGGGTGGTGGCATGTGCCTGTAATCCCAGCTACTTCGGGAGGCTGAGACAGGAGAACTGCTTGAACCAGGGAGTCGGAGGTTGCAGTGAGCCTAGATTGCGCCACTGCACTCCAGCCTGGTGACAGAGTGAGACTCCATCTACATAAAAAATATATATATATATATATACACACATACCCTCTAACCCAGCAATTTCACTCCTAGGTATACCTGCATACGCTCCAGTATACCTAAACAAGTGCAAATTTGTGTAAGTACGGTTATTTGTGGTAGCATTAGTCATTGTTTTCAATAGCAAGAAGAAAAAAGGAAACAACGAAATGTCTGTCAATAGGGAATGAATTATATTAATGGAGGGAGAGCCATACAATGGAAAGCTGAAGAGAAATTAATAGGAATGGGACAGATTTGTAATATACTAGCATGGTAAAACCTTAATGAGATATATATATATATATATATATATCGTGCCTCAGCCTCCCGAGTAGGTGGGATTACAGGTGTGTGCCACCACACCTGGCTAATTTTTGTATTTTTTAGTAGAGACGGGGCTTTACCATGTTGGTAAGGCTGGTCTTGAACTCCCGACCTCATGTGATCCACCCATCTCAGCCTCCCAAAGTGCTGGGATTATAGGCATGAGCCACCACACTTGGCCAAATATTTTTGATAAGTATCAAATGCACAGTGCAGAACAAAATGTGTGTATGTGTGTATGCATGTGTATGTACACCTATATACTTATATACAGTACCCCATGTGAAGAAAAATAAGGGTACGTGTTATGCGCATAGTATTATGGTTGTTATTTTAGATAATATATCTAGAAAGATAAATAAGAAAGTAGAAATAGTTCTTGCCTCTGGTGGGAAGTAGGACTATGTGTCTGATCAATAGGGAAGTAAGAAACACTTTTTTTTTTTTTTTTTTTGAGACTCAGTTTTTGCTCTTGTTGCCCAGGTTGGAGTTCAGTGACACAATCTTGGCTCACCGCAACCTCTGCCTCCCAGGTTCAAGCGATTCTCCTGCCTCAGTCTCCGGAGTAGCTGGGATTATAGGCATGCGCCTCCATGCCTGGCTAATTTTGTATTTTTAGTAAAGACAGGGTTTCTCCATGTTGGTCAGGCTGGTCTCAAACTCTCGACCTCAGGTGATCTGCCCGCCTTGGCCTCCCAAAGTGCTAGGATTAATTATAAGCGTGAGCCACTGCACCCGGCCAGGAACACTTTTTATTTTTGTACCTTTAAAATTGTGTACCGCCTGTGTACATAATCAATTAAAAACAAAGAAAAGCCGGGTGCGGTGACTTCTGCCTGTAATCCCAGCCCTTAAGGAGGCTGAGGCCAGCAGATCACCTGAGGTCAGGAGTTCAAGACCAGCCTGACCAAAATGGTGAAAGCTCATCTTTACAAAAATACAAAAATTAGCTGGGCATGATGGCAGGTGCCTGTAATCCCAGCTACTTGGGAGGCTGAGGCGGGAGAATCGCTTGAACTTGGGAGGCAGAGGTTGCGGTGAGCAGAGATTGTGCCATTGCATTCTAGCCTGGGCGACAGAGCAAGTCTCTGTCTCAAAACAAAAACAAAAACAAAAACGCGAAGGAAAAATGTACAAACAATTTCATGGAGTAGCAAGCATCGAGTTAAATGCAGTTGACCCTTGAACAACACAGGTTTGAATTGCACAGGTCCATTTATACTCACATATCTTCCACCTCTACCACCCCCAAAATAGCAAGACCAACCCCATCTCTTTTCCTTTCTTTTCCTCCTCCTCAGCCTACTCAGTGTGAAGGTGATGAGGATGAAAACCTTTATGATGATCCACTTCCGCTTAATGAATGGTAAATATGTTTTTTCTTACTTATGATTTTCTTAGTAGCATTTTCTTTTCTCTAGCTTCCTTTATTGTAAAAATACAATATATAATACATATCACATACAAAATGTGTGTGAATGGACTGTTTGCTATTGATAAGGATTCTAGTAAACGGTAGATTATTAGTTTTTTTGTTTTGTGACAAGGTCTCGCTCTGTCACCCAGGCTGGAGTGCTGTGGTGCGATCATGGCTCACTGCAACCAAAAACTCCTGGGCTCAAGCAATCCTCTTGTCTCAGTCTCTCCAGTAGCTGGGAATAAAGGTGCTTGCCACCATGCCCAGCTAATTTTTTAAAATTTTTGTGAAGACAGTGTTTCCCTATTGCCTAGACTGGTCTTGAATCCTGAGCTCAAGCAGTCCTGCTACCTCAAACCTACCTAAGTGCTGGGATTACAGGCATGAGCCATGGTATTGGCCAGTAGTTAAGTTTTGGGGGAGTCAAAAGTTATTCATACACAGATCGCTTGAGCACAGGAATTTGTGGTTACAGTGAACTATGATCACACCACTGCACTCTAGCCTGGGTACAGAGCAAGACCCTGTCTCTTAAAAAAAAAAAAAAAAGGCTGGGCATGCTGGTGGCTCATGCCTCTAGTCCCAGCACCCAGTACTTTGGGAGGCAGGAGGGAAGATTGCTTGAGGCCAGGAGTTCCAGGTGACTCTGGCAACACAGCAAAACCCTGTCTTTACAAAATAAACATTTTTCTAAAAATTAGCCAGGCATGGTGGCATGCACCTGTATTCCCACATACTTGGGAGACTGAGGTGGGAGGATTGCTTGAGCCCAAGAGTTCAAGGTAGCAGTGAGCTATGATTGTGCCACTGCACTCCAGCCTGGGCGACAGAGCAAGACATTGTCTCGGGGAAAAAAAAAAAAAGTTATGCACAGATGTTTGACTGCATAAGGGACAGCACCCCATCCTCCATGTTGTATTCAAGTGAACTGTATAACTGGATAATGTGACAGTGACAGCAGGAGGAGGGGAATGGGGAGGGAGGGGAAGCCTACTTTGGATTGGGTGGCTAGGAAAGGCTTTTTTGAGCTGAAACCAGCATGACCAGAAGGAAACAGCCACATTAACACCTGGGGCTGGGCACAGCAGCTCCTGCCTGTAATCCTGGCTCTTTGGGAGGCCGAGGTGGGTGGATCACTTGAGGTCAGGTGTTCGAGACCAGCCTGGCCAACAGGGTGAAACCCTGTCTCTACTAAAAATACAGAAAAAAAAAAAAAAATATATATATATATATATATTAGCTGAGCACGGTGGTGCACGCCTGTAGTCCCAGCTACTCAGGAGGCTGAGGCAGGAGAATTGCTTCAACCTGAGAGGTGGAGGTTGCAGTGAGCCAAGATCATGCTACTGTACTCCAGCCTGGGAGGTAGACACTTCATTTAAAAAAAAAAAAAAAAAAAATTAGCCAGGCTTGGTGGTGGGCGCCTGTAATCCCAGCTACTCAGGAGGCTGAGGCAGGAGAATCACTTGAACCTGGGAGGTGGAGGTTGCAGTGAGCCGAGATCATGCCATTGTATTCCAGCTTGGGCAACAGAGTGAGACCCTGTCTCAAAAAGCAAAACAAAACAAAAAACCACACACACAAAAAACACCTGGGGACAGATTGTTCTAGGCTGAGGGAACCGCCAACGCAAAGCCCCTAAGGTAGGAACATGCTTGGCATCATTGAAAAGCAGAAAAGAAGCTACTGGCTGGACTGCTGTGAGACTGAAGCAGCAGCCAGAGACAGGTCTCAGGTCATGGTGAAGAGTTGAGACAATGGGAAGCCAATGAGGAGTATTTTGGTCCTGGAGCAAATGGCATTTATGTTTAAAACATTTACGGCAGGGCGCGGTGGCTCAAGCCTGTAATCCCAGCACTTTGGGAGGCCGAGATGGGTGGATCACGAGGTCAGGAGATCGAGACCATCCTGGCTAACACGGTGAAACCCCGTCTCTACTAAAAAAATACAAAAAACTAGCCGGGCAAGGTGGCAGGCGTCTGTAGTCCCAGGTACTCGGGAGGCTGAGGCAGGAGAATGGCGTGAACCTGGGAGGCGGAGCTTGCAGTGAGCTGAGATCCAGCCACTGAACTCCAGCCTGGGCGACACAGCAAGACTCTGTATCAAAAAAAACCACACATTTACTGGGCCGGGCGCGGTGGCTCATGCCTATAATCCCAGCACTTTGGGAGGCCGAGGCGGGTGGATCACAAGGTCAGGAGTTCAAGACCATCATGGCTAACACAGTGAAACCCCGTCTCTACTAAAAAAAAAAAAAATTAGCCGGGTGTGGTGGCAGGTGCCTGTAGTCCCAGCTACTCAGGAGGTTGAGGTAGGAGAATGGTGTGAACCTGGGAGGTGGAGCTTGCAGTGAGCTGAGATTGCGCCACTGCACTCCAGCCTGGGCGACAGAGCAAGACTATCTCAGAAAACAAACAAACAAACAAGCAAAACATTTACTTTGGTCTAAGCACAGTGACTCACACCTGTAATCCCAACACTTTGGGAGACCAGAGTTCGAAGTTTAAAGTTGAGCTATGATCAGGCCACTGATCTGCAGCCTGGGTGACAGAATGAGACCCCGTCTCTAAAATAATAATAATAGCGGCCAAGCACGATGGCTCACACCTGTAATCCCAGCCCTTTGGGAAGCCGAGGCGGGTGAATCACGAGGTCAGGAGTTCGAGACCAGCCTGACCAACATGGTGAAACCCCATCTCTACTAAAAATACAAAAACTAACCAGGCATGGTGGTGCGTGCCTGTAATCCCAGCTACTCAGGAGGCTGAGGCAGGAGAATTGCTTGAACCTGGGAGGCAGAGGTTGCAGTGAGCCAAGATCGCACTGTTGCATTCTAGCCTGGGCAACCGAGTGAGACTCCGTCTCGGAAAAAAAAAAAGAAAAAAAAAAAGAATAATAATACTAGGGCTGGGTGCAGTGGCTCACGCCTAGCCCTTTGGGAGGCTGAGGTGGGTGGATCACCTGAGGTCAGGAGTCTCAATTAAAAAATAAATAGGCCGGGCGCAGTGGCTCATGCCTGTAATCCCAGCACTTTGGGAGGCTGAGGTGGGCAGATCACCTGAGGTCAGGAGTTCGAGACCAGCCTGGCCAACATGGAGAAACTCTACCTCTATTAAAAATACAAAAATTAGCTGGATGTGGTGGCACATGCCTACAATCCCAGCTACTTGGGAGACTGAGGCAGGAGAATCGCTCGAATCCAGGACACAGAGGTTGCAGTGAGCCGAGATCACACCACTGTACTCCAGCCTGGGTGATAGTGAGACTCTGTCTCAAAAAGAAAAAAGAAAAAAAAAAAATATATATATATATATATTATATAAAAAAACATTTACTTTGGCTGCTGTTGCTGGGGGGAGCATTGCAGGGTGTCAAAAGTAGCACTGGTGGAGTGGGTAGTGATCAAAGTCTGGTGCTTTAGCCCAAAGGAGAAATGATAGAGACTCAGGCTAGCTGGAGATGGAGGTAGAATAAGCATAAATGTATTAAAAAGAGGAGTTGATAGATCTTAAAGAATGATTGGATGTGAAGGGCAAAGGAATAGAAGAATCAACCAGGTGGGTTCAGTGAATGAAACCATCAGAAATGAATTGTTCCCTGAAATCAAGATTTGTGATTGCCGTAGTTGTATGCTTCTCAAAGGTTCCTAGTCTCCTCTTCCTCAGACCAAAAGCCAGAGGCAAGAATGCCCTCATTCACACCCCAGCGGTCTATACCTCCAGCAGCAAGTCGAGTGAGCAAGTGATGTCCTGAAAGGCCCCGTGGATCAGTGGAATGGAGCGGGCAGGAAGACTTAGTGCTCCTGAAACAAGGAATCCAGAATCTGGGAGAAGGATGGCTCGGTGGGGCTTTCAAGGGACAAGTGTGGGGGTTGAAGGGGCCACTGTCCCTATACCAAATCTGAAAATATTGTGACCAGGACCCATTCTGTCCAACTCTTCTATTTCAGATGGCAGAGCAAAACTATATTCAAGGCCACATGCAAAGCTACTCCCTGAGGAAAGAGTCACAGATAAAATGGGGGCATGAGTAGAATGGCCAGGACAAACGCAGCACAGCACAGAGACTCAGACCCTGACAGCCATGCCTGTGCAGGCAGTGATGAGAGTGACATGTACTTTTGTGGACATGCACAAAAGTAAGGTGAGTCCCAGGACAGAAGAGTGCTTTTTGTTTCAGCAGAGCAGCCTGGGGAGAGATAAAAGCGACTTCTGGGGCTGGGGCCTGCATTCCTGAGATGCGGGTAAGAGGGGCCCAGGGTCAGTGTGTCTGGCAAGCTTGGCTCTGCCCCTTTGCCGTCCTGGAGACTAGGGCTAACCCGGGGCTCCAGGGGTGGCTTCCCAGTCTGGGTTAGGATACAAGTGCTCATCAAAGGCCACCCCTAGGAGGGACCAATTTTCCCATCAGAAGCTTCTAAGTTATCCTCCTTTGGCCCAAAGGAACGCCTCAAGCCTACTCTGAGGGACTCTTTCCAATGAACTAATTCCTGCAGTCACTTCCTCAGCAACCTGTGCCCCAGCCTCAAGGCGCTGTGGGGTAGGCCTCAGTTTGTGGCCTGGACCTCGGACTATGGAGCAGACGGCTCCTCCCGATTTCTGTTTGCTTTCAGTCCTCTGACCCCAGGCTGGCTGGTGAAGTAGGTAGAGGGAGGAGACTTTGGTGCACGTGTACACACACACACATGCACACACACAAACACGCACATGCGTGCACACACACACACACACACACACGAGTCTCTTGTGTCCCTCAGTCTCCACGGCTGGTCAATGATTGACTGGCATTTCACAGGCCGCTGGTTCCAGCCCCAGTCTGTTGACTTAGAGGTCACCCTCGGAAGCTAGAGCCCTGTCCTGCCTCTTTAGTGTCAGTGGTCACTCCACTGCCCACAGGCCGGGGTCTTGGGCAAAACACACGCATCTGCCTTGATCTGGGTTTACTGCCCTCTGTCCCGCAGTCAGCCCCGCTCTGTTCCAGCTCCCTCTCCCCAGCCCCCTAGCTAGACCCCTCTCACCAGCACCCCCTTCCCTTCCCTGAGGGTCCCCCTCACTGTCTTTGTCCCTCAGACATCCTCTTTCCTGGGCTCTCCTGCCAGGCCCTGCTGGAGGGAGAGTTAAGAAGGAAATCGAATCAGCTGCGCCCACCCCTGCCCCCCTTCCTCTCCTCTTGTCAGACACCAGACTAGGTTTTTTCCTCTGGCTTCCCGGCTCTGAATGGGCTCATTCTCTTTCAGAGGCTCGGCCCCTCTCGGAGCCTCCTCCCTAGGGCGTGAGTTCTGACCCCAGCTCCTCCCCCCATCCCCACTCTGGTCCCCACTCCAGCTGGCTCCACCCTTTCTACCGCCCACTGAGACTGGGCATTGTCTGCCAGTCCAGGTTTCTTCCTGGGATCTGGGATGCAGAGAGGATGGGTTTTCTGGGCCAGGGTGAAGAGTGAAGAGGGGAAGGCAGGATCTTTGTAGAGGGAGGGACCTGTAGCTACCCAAACTTCTTTCCTCTGGCTCCCCTCCTGGTACCCTTGACTGGGGCTCTTGAGGGTAATGGGTGAAGCCAAAGCCACCATGGCTCAGTTCCCAGCTCTGCTCTGTGACCTTGGGAAAGCTCCTTTAGCTCGTGGAATCTCAGGGTTCCTTTTCTGCAAAATGGAGAATGATAACACTTGCCTCCTCTGGAGTCTTGGGAACTCAGTGTTCTGAGGAACGTGGCTCTAGGTCAGAGTGGCACAGAGTAGGGTCCAATGAAGCATGGCATCCACAGTAGCTTTTCTGACTGGACTAACCTTTTGGGACATACCAGCAGGGCAGGGGTAGGGCCTGGGGAGAAAGGACACCTCTAATCCTGACTCTAACATCCCGATGGCCTCTAAGGCCGCCTGTGCACTCGTCCAGGTACAAGCCCTTCGAGGTATGACGAACCAGTGACTCCCGGAGCCAGGTCAGCCTGTCCTCTTCCTGCAGGGCTGTAAGCTGCAGGACTGAGAGGCACGTTGACCAGTCCTGGGCTGGATGATGGGGTGAGACTAACGGGTCAGTTTTGATACATGCTCAACTTTTCTCACTAGCCCTAAGACATCCTGGGCAAATTGCTTACCTCAGTTCCCCTGATCCTCACCCTAACCGTAATACCAGCCCAAGAGAAAACAGGGATATTGATGGCCATCCAGAAGGGCTGCTGTGTTCCACATACAGCAATATTTCTCGAATGTTTGTGACAACGGTCCAAGGAATAAGTCAATTTTACATCATCACTCTGGACACCCATACAAAACTCCACTTTATCCTTACTACACGCATGTGCTAGGATTTTATTTTTATTTTTATTTATTTTTATTATTTATTTATTTATTATTATTATTATTTTAGACAGAGTTTCGCTCTTGTTGTCCAGGCTGGAGTACAATGGCGCGATCTTGGCTCACTGCAACCTCCGCTTCCCAGGATCAAGCGATTTGCCTGCCTCAGCCTCCCCAAGTAGCTGGGATTACAGGCATGCACCACCACGCCCGGCTAATTTTGTGTTTTTAGTAGAGACGGGGTTTCTCCATGTTGGTCAGGCTGGTCTCGAACTCCCGACCTCAGGTGATCTACCCACCTTGGCCTCCCAAAGTGCTGGGATTACAGTCATGAGCCACTGCACCTGGCTGTGCTAGGCTCTTTTTCTGTTTCATTCCTTTCCCTCCCTCCCTCACTCCCTCTCTCTCTCTTTCCGTCTTTCTTTCTTCTTTTTTCTTTTCTTTTCTTTCTTTCTTTCTTTCTTTCTTTCTTTCTCTCTCTCTCTTTCTCTCTCTCTCTCTCTTTCTCTCTCTCTCTCTTTCTGTCTTTCTTTCCTTTCTTTCGATGGAGTCTCACTCTGTAGCCCAGGCTGGAGTGCAGTGGCGTGATCTCGGCTCACTTCAACCTCCACCCTCTGACTTCAAGTGATTCTCTTGCCTCAGCCTCCCGAGTAGCTGGGATTACAGGTGCCCGCCACCACACCTGGCTAATTTTTGTATTTTTAGTAGAGAAGGGATTTTGCCACGTTGGCCAGGCTGGTCTCGAACTCCTGACCTCGTGATCCGCCCATCTCGGCCTCCCAAAGTGCTGGGATTACAGGCTTGAGCCACCGCGCCTGGCCTGATCCCTTCTTGACCAGTATAGCTGTGTTCTTGGCTGGGGCATTCCAACTAGAACTGCCAGATTTAGCACATAAAAATAAGGAGGCCCAGTTAAGTTTGAATTTCAGATAAACAATGAATAATTTGTTAGTATAAATATGTCCCATGCAATATCTTCGTTGAAATTAAAAAAAAAGTCTTCCTTCCATCCCCACCCCTACCACTAGGCCTAAGGAATAGGGCCAGGGACTCCAAGTAGAATGTGGTTGGGAAGTGGAATTAAGCAGGCTAATAGAAGGCAAGGGGCAAAGAAGAAACATTGAATGCATTGGGTGCTGGGTGCCTCTTTAAGCAAGAAGGATGCACTTTGAAGGATTGAGATAGAAGTCCTTTCAGGCTGGGTGCAGTGGCTCATGCCTGTAAGCCTGTAATCCCAGCACTTTGGGAGGCTGAGGTGGGAGGATTACCTGAGGTCAGGAGTTCGAGACCAGCCTGACCAATGTGGAGAAACCCTGTCTCCACTAAAAATACCAAAAATTAGCTGGTCGTAGTGGCACATGCCTGTAATCCCAGCTGCTCGGGAGGCTGAGGCAGGAGAATCGCTTGAACCAGGAAGGCAGAGGTTGCGGTGAGCAGAGATTGTGCCATTGCACTCCAGCCTGGGCAACAAGAGCAAAACTTCGTCTCAAAAAAAAAAAAAATCCTTTCGATGTGACCGTCTCCTCCCAAATTTGGAGACCCTTAAGATCATGCTTTCAGATACTTAAAAGATTCCAGAAGATATGCCCGGGGGTCCTGGAAGCCACAAGGCAAACACAAAACATCCCCCTCCTTGACTATCAATTTTACTAGGGGATGTGGTGGGAAAACCATTATTTGATATTAAAACAAATAGACTTGGGATGGAGTAGGATGCAAGCTCCCCAGGGAAGTTTAAGATAAAACCTGAGACTTAAAAAAGTGTTAAGAGTGGCAGCCTAGGGAATTTGTCCCGGACTCCGAGGGGAGGTGGCAGAATCACCAGCCTCTGCATTTAGGGATTTTCCGAGGAAAAGTGTGAGAACGGCTGCAGGCAACCCAGGCGTCCCGGAGCTGGGAGGGACGCACCCAGGCCTGCGCGAAGCGAGGGAGAAAGTGAAGCTGGGAGTTGCCACTCCCAGACTTGTTGGAATGCAGTTGGAGGGGGCGAGCTGGGAGCGCGCTTGCTCCCAATCACAGGAGGAGGAGGAGGTGGAGGAGGAGGGCTGCTTGAGGAAGTATAAGAATGAAGTTGTGAAACTGAGATTCCCCTCCATTGGGACCGGAGAAACCAGGGGAGCCCCCCGGGCAGCTGCGCGCCCCTTCCCACGGGGCCCTTTCCGGCGCCGCGCCCCCGGCCCCCACCCCTCGCCGCACCCCGCGCCCCGCGTCCTCCCAGCCGGGTCCAGCCGGAGCCATGGGGCCGGAGCCGCAGTGAGCACCATGGAGCTGGCGGCCTGGTGCCGCTGGGGGCTCCTCCTCGCCCTCTTGCCCCCCGGAGCCGCAGGCACCCAAGGTGGGTCTGGTGTTGGGAGGGGACGGAGCAGCGGCGGGACCCTGCCCCCTGGACCCCCGCCGAGGTCCCCCGGCCGGCGGGGCCAGAAGGGCCTGGACGAACTCTCCCATCCCGAAGTTGCGGAGAGTCCAGACGCTCAGGGCAGCCGGGCCGCCGGCAGTTACACAGAAGCGGCTCGAGATGGCCCATCCAAGAGACTGGCGCTTTCCAGGCTCGGAGGGGCTCCGGGAACTTGTCAAAGAAGTTCTCTGAAACTGTTCAGAAAGTTTTCCCGCAAAGAGTATATTGCGTAGAGCGCGCGCGCGCGTTTCCCCCCTTCTTGAGCCCCCTCAAGCTTTCTCAAAGGCTTTCCAGTTGGCAGCCTCCGCCTCCGGACTGGCCTGGGCTGGATTCCTTGGGGGGGGGTCCTCTGCCCTGCCCGTCCTCCAGCCCCTCCCTGCTCCCCTTGAGACGATTTTGGTTTGGTTGCTCCTGCTTCTGGCGGGGTCGGGTGTGTGTGTGTGGTGAGGTGGAGGGTGGCATGGCAACCTGTCCCAACCAGAGCCGGGGAGGAAAGGGTGGCCCAGAGGGTGGCCTCTTGCTGGGGTCTGGGTTGGGGGCGGGGGAGATGTTTGCTTTGAACAGATTCTTGGGGCCAGCTTAGGGACTGTGCTCTGTGACTTTTAGAGCGCGTGGACCATGGAGGGGTGGTGGTGGGTTTCTTGGGGTGTAAAGTGGGAGAGTTCCCAGGGAAGGAAGTTAAGAAATAAGGCCAGATGGAGGCCTAGGGAAGGCTGCGCTGTTCTGCTGCCTTTTCCTTGGTGCTGTGCGTGGGGAAGGGTGAGTGGGGGCACTGTGTATCCTGACCCATCTGTCCACCTGTGTGCATTAATCATAAAAGCTAACATATAGCCTGGGCCAGGTATACTCTGCCAGGAACTGTTTGTGGTGTTTTGCATCCTTTAATCCTAGAACACCCCTATAGTGGAAGTTCTGCCAGCATTCTGGACTTAAAGAGATTGAGTAGCAGCTAGTAAGTGGTAGGGTCAAGTTGGGACCCCAGGCAGTGCGACCTCTTACCATGCATTCGAAATTGCTATATGAATGAGTAATGAGGGGGAGCAATGAGGGATGCTGCTCTCTGAGTCACTGGGCTGTAGGGGAGACAAAATGAAAGTGTTCTGGGAGTTGTGGGTGGTCTCCATAGGTCAGGGGGTCTGGGAGGGGGTGGGTGTCATCGTGTCGGTGTGTTGCCCGAGGGGCCCTCTGTGAGTGAGTGCATGGCCATGTTATCTCTGCATGTCTATGCCAGGGTGTTCCTCAGTTGTGTGGTCTTTGTGTTTGTGTGTCTGGGCTTTGTGTTGCCAAACAGCAGTCTCTCTGCTGACTCGGGGACACAGGCTGAACTCTGTCCCCTCCAGGAACTCCCTCAAGGTGCTGGGCCAGATCTGCCGTAAACAGAGGGAGGTAGCCTTCTGTGGCCACGCCTTCTTGCTGAGGAAGAAGGTCCCTCTCTTCCAGGGAGTACATCGTTGCCCTCCCTGTTTCCCAGGCAGGCATCTTCACCTCTCACCTTCTGATGAGAAGGGTGAGGCCATACTGAGCTGTCAGGCTGAGCTGCTGCCCTTCCTTACCTTGGCTGAGAGTTGATCAGGGAATGGCAGTTGCTGCAGAGCTGGATTTGAGGGCTGGGTTCTCTGGATGGGGCCTCCTTATGTCCTCACCCCTCAACCTGCACTATTTATTGTGTTGTGCAGGAGTTGGTTAAAAAGTCATTGCACAGCCTGGGCAACAAGGCAAAACTCTGTCTGTACAAAAAATACAAAAATTAGTTGCATGTGGTGACATGTGCCTGTAGTCCCAGCTACTCCGGAGGCTGAGGCATGAGGATCACCTGAGCCCAGGAAGTTGAGGCTGCAGTGAGCCGTGATCACAAATGCTCTCCAGCCTGGGTGACAGAATGAGACCCCATTTCAGAAAAATAGTGCACCTCCCAGCAGCCTCCAGCACCCAGATTTTACCCAAGAGCTGAGGGCTGGGGCAGGAATGTGGGGGAAGGGGAAGCCTAGGGGGAGCCCCAGCGGGGTCAGGATTTTGCTGAGATCCTTTCTTAGAGGTATGGGTTTTACAAATTGCAGCAAATACATTCTTTTAATCTTGCAGAACTCCTTCATATTTTAATTCCAGGATGATTCTTCCAACAGCCTCCCGTCTTTACTATACTTGGGGAAAGTGCTCCTTTTATTTCTCAAGAAAAAACAATTGAAAAGATAGGGATCAAATGTAAAAAGAAAAAAAGGGCTTTCCAAAGTCAAACACAAAGCATGTTTAATTTTCTCGTGGTTTGGGATTACCCATATTCCTGCTGTATGAACCTGTCTTGTCTTAACTTTTAAGAAATGTACAGTGTACTTCCTATATGCTAGGTTTTTATCCATGGTTTCATTTCATCTCTGCAACAGTCCTGTGAAATAGGTGCACAGATGAGAAAATGGAAGTTCAGAGAAATGAAACACCTTATCCAAGGCTCCCAGCTACCCAGTAATGTCCAGGGCATTTTTGGACTCTGATGAGGAGGCATTAAGAGGTGGTTAGAGTCTTATTTCAGCCAACAGTAATGGGTTGAACAAAACCTTAGGGGTAGGCAGGTGGCCAGTTGGGAGGAGAAGCGCTCCTCTTGTTCAGGTGAATGACCTTTCCATCCACTTCTCTAGGCTGTAGAAAGTGGGGCTGAGCTGGGGGGCCCTGAGGTCCCCTCCTGACTTCAGAGTCCTCTGCCTTCCTGTCCAGCCAATGCCTGTCTTCCTTATGGGCCCTGCCAGCATGACGGGGCTGCGGGCAGGAGGGGACAGAGGCCACGTTGACACACAGGGCTGTGGGCGAGAGAGACAGCTGAAGTGTCAGTGTGAGGGGCCAGTGTGGGGCTGCGGCTGGGAGGGCTGGGGTGGGGCCCGGGAGAGTTGTGCCTGTCCTTGGGTGATGGAATGATCTGGAAAGAGATTCCCTTCCCTACCCTCCACCTGTGAGAACCCCCTCTAGAGCGGCACTTCCATCTTTTGTTTGGCCACCCATCCTCCCACTGGGAAGAGAGCCGAGGTGGGGTAAGGGATGTGTACTCTTTCAAGGAGTGGGAGAATTTTCTAGCGAATGTTTGTGTTGTCCCAGTTCTGTTTACAAAGCCTCGTCATGTTTACAGATGGCTGCGCAATTCGTTACCTCATTTAACTCTCATATACCTCCTCTGAGGGAGTAAGAGCTGTTACAGCCAAGTTTAGGTCAGTAAATATTCACTGAGTTGCAGGTACTGCAGGGCATAGAGATGAATCCAATTTAGCTTCTGCCCTGGAGGTCTGGGGACTTGCTCAAGATCACTCAGTGAGTAGCCGAGCTAGGGTTCTCATCTAAAGACTCTGGGCCCAGACCCTGGTCTGATGTCAGGCCTTATACACCAGGTGTTTGTGATTGGGGAATCCCAGTGTCACTTGAATGGTCTGTGACATTGTGGGTCTGGGAGAGCTGAGCTCTGGGGACACAGGTCATTTTACTGTAGTGTTCATGGAAACCAAGGGAAGTGTTGGCTTTTCTGCTGTGAGCAAGAGGAGCAGCAGGGGCTGCAAGCTGGTGGGGAGGAGAGAACCCACCTGAGAGAAACCCCAGGGCTGGGTCGAGTCCTGACCACCAGAGTCCAGAGAGACATGAAGGACTGTGACCAGCTCTGAGCAGAGAGATGGATACCATGACCTCAACCGGTCCCTTTTGTTTGGAGACTCTTGACTGGACTTCATCATTCACTCAGCAGACACTCATCCAGTGGTGCCTGTGGCTGATCCTGCCTCATACTGTCTTTGCTCTGGGGAATTGGAAGTTGGGGTTCCTGAGGTGCAGGGTCCTGGAGACAAGGATGCTCCTGGGTAGAATTAGGACCTACCTCCCAGGAAATCAGTGGGGGCTGGGCGCCGTGGCTCACGCCTGTAATCGCAGCACTTTGGGAGGCTGAGATGGGTGGATCACAGGGTCAGCAGTTCGAGACCAGCCTGGCTAACATGGTGAAATCCCGTCTCAACTAAAAATACAAAAATTAGCCAGGTGTGGTGGTGGGCGCCTGTAATCCCAGCTACTCAGGAGGCTGAGGTAGGAGAATTGCTTGAACCTGGGAGGCACAGGTTGCAGTGAGCCGAGAGATTGCGCCACTGCACTCCAGCCTGGGCGACAGGGCGAGACTCTGTCTCAAAAAAAGAAAATCAATGGGACAGGGCAGATATGGGGACAGTGGTAAGGAGATGGGAGAGTTGGGGGGAAGTGTCAGGAAGGCCTTCTTGACTTCATGTAGGCTGGTGAGGGTGTTAGCCAGCAAGCCTGCAGTTTCCTGGGAGCCGTTCTCAGGGTACCAATTTTACCACCTGTCTGAAAACACTTTAAGATTCTTAATCAGACTCAAATTGGCCACAAATCAGGTAAACAAACTTGCTAGTGGGGTGGGGCTACCACCCGTTCTGACCCTCCAGCCCAACCCAGCCCGGCCGCCCTGCCCTCCCTAGAGCCTGTGGTGTTTGTAGGTGGCATCGGGAGAATTAGCATGTGTTTACGTTGGCGTGGGGTATGGGGTGGATTTGTGCGTGTGCAGTTAGGCCTAGTGGAAGGAATGCGGGATCTGAAGGCAGGCCGGCTTGAGTTCCAGTCCTCCCTGTTGCTCACAAGCTTTATGATGCGAGAGCTAACCCCTGCCAGCTGCAGTTGTCTTCTTTGCAAGATGGAGGTTGCAGCCCCAGTTTCTGGAGCATGTTACGTGGATCCACCCAGAGTGCCTGCCAGGCACACAGTAGGTGCTCAGATCAGTTACTGTGGCAGCCCCCACTCCCACTTGTTGTTGTTTTCCTATTGCCTGGCAGCCACAGCTGGTGTCCCTTGAAAAGGGCTGCAGGGGGTGGAGTCGGCCCCTGTCCCAGCCCTGTGGGGACCCTGGGCTTGGGCCAGGGCCTGGGGTCTGGGCCTGCAGACAGCTGTGTCTATAAAGCAGCTGAAGGGCTGAGGCCGGGGGAGGTCCTGGCAGCAGGGCGTTATTTTGGGCCTGGCCTGCCACCCCCAGCTCCTGTTTCTCTTGGGAGTCTGTGGGGAGAGGAGGAAGCGTGGGGAAGAGGAGGGGGTGCAAGTGGGTGAGGCATGGAGTGGGGAGGCCTCCCTCAGGGACATGGACCCTTGAGTTCTATTTCTGGGCCCTCCTGTTCCTCCCTCTTTGTGCATATACGCCTAGAGAGGTGGGAATAGAGGCCACTCTGGGTATCACTAGGAGACCACCAGTTTGTGGCCACTGGCCTGGGCAGGGAACCTGGGGACTCACCCTGCCAGCCTCTCCCCGCTCTCTGAAGGCAAGGGGTACCTCCTATTACCCCCTAGGATTTGACCTTCGACTCCAACTTGCTGGGAGAGCAGTGCCCCTGGTGTCAGACCCCAGCCCGGCCCCTGGGTTGTCCCTGAATCTGCATGTAGCCTGCAGGAGGTGGAGCAGTGACCGGCAGGAATTCTGGGCAGCTCAGGCACCTGTGGGCCTGAGGGTGTCCTCTGCCCCCACCCTCCCGATCTCCTGGGCAAGACACACCAGGTGATTCATCTCACCAGAGCAGAAAAACAAGTTCATCTGGGCACTTTCATCTCCCCCCGCTGGCAGGCCCGGGGTGAGCTGCTATCCCGGCGCCCCGTCACCAGGGTTGCTTTGCCCCCTCTAGTATTCCTGGCCTTAGTGGGCATTTCTGGTTTCAGGGATACCAGGCTGGGGTCCAGGTGGGCCAGGTATGGTAGTTCAGCTCCATGCCCCATGGCTGATGGCTGGTGCTGGGCAGGTATGCAGGGCTGACGTAGTGCCTTTGTGGCAGCAGTTTCGTGGCACAGATTCTGCCAGCTCGTTCTGGAGTCTTGCCCTGAGGAGGTGGCCAGGGTGAGGGTGCCAGCACAGGAACCTGTGGCGCATGCTTCACCCTGGCCTGGGATCTGCAGCCTGGGTCCAGATGCCCACAACTGGAGTCTGATGCTCCTTTTCTCTTCATGGGACACTCCTAGAGGTCTCTGCAATGACCAGGGCCCCGGTTGCCCCATGCCTCAGCTACAACTCCAGCTGACCCTCCTTCCCCACTCTCTGGGTGGCATTACGGGGGTGTGGATCCCTTGCCAAGAGGTTGGCACGTGGGTGTGCTGGAATGGCATAGGGAGAATGCACCGAGTTTGTTTGCTTGGGAGAGGGGCAGGGGGCATCCAGAAGATACAGGATTCGTCATCGCCTCTCTTGGGGGATTTTTACCCCTTGGCCCTGAGTTGTGCCTTTGGGACAAAGGAAGCCTTTCTTTGCCAGCCAACACCCTGTACTGGCGGGTGAGCTCCACAGGGCTGGCACGCTGGGGCAGCCTCTGGATGTGCAGGGTGGGCCTAGTCAGAAGAAGCCTTTCCCCTGAAATCCCTCTACTTCCCAAGCACACAAGCTTTCTCCTGCTGTTAAACCTGCAGTGTGCAAGGGATGTAGGTGGGGGGGTCCTTCAGTCAGCCTTCTCCCTGTCTGAGATGAAATGACTCTGGGAGTGAGTTTGGGTGGGGAGGCCAGGTCCGAGAAGGTCCCACACCAGTGTCCTCTGACCCATCTGCTCCCTCCTGCCAGTGTGCACCGGCACAGACATGAAGCTGCGGCTCCCTGCCAGTCCCGAGACCCACCTGGACATGCTCCGCCACCTCTACCAGGGCTGCCAGGTGGTGCAGGGTAACCTGGAGCTCACCTACCTGCCCACCAATGCCAGCCTCTCCTTCCTGCAGGTGAGGCCCGTGGGCAACCCAGCCAGGCCCTGCCTCCAGCTGGGCTGAGCCCTCTGTTTACAGGTGGGTGGCAGAAGAAGGTGCCCTGCCCTTCTGTTTCCTCTTTTGTTGTGGTTTCTCAACCAGGAAGTCCTTTCTAACGTCTAACCCCCATTCATTTTACTGCAGAATCAGTTGACTCTCTCTCTAATGTGGCTGGCCGAGGTCATCTCTGGATAGGATGCGTCTGTGTTTCCGCTAAATCTTGTGCTGTCTTGCCAGCATGATCATGTCCCCCGTCCACCTGCCCCAGCCACTATCCCTCTCCCATGTACAGCAGCAGAAAGGGCTGGTGAGAAAGGTGGATTGCAGGCCCAGTTCTGCCACTGATGAGCCCTATGAATGTGGCCTACACCCACTTAGCTTCACTGGGTCTCAGTTTCTCTATTTGTGTATTGGGAGCAATTGGGAAGCTCAAAAGAGAAATGTCTATGAAAAGGTTATGAGCAGGAGAGAGAGTGGAAACCAACCTGCTGGCTCGTGTCCACGGACCCTGGAGTGGGGCCTTGTGCTTGGTTTGTCAAATTGCAGACATTGTCTGAGCACGGTGGCTCACGCCTGTAATCCCAGCACTTTGGGAGGCTGAGGCAGACAGATCACCTGAGGTCAGGAGTTCGAGACCAGCCTGACCAACATGGAGAAACCCCATTTCTAATAAAAATACAAAATTAGCTGGGAGTGGTGGCACATGCCTGTAATTCCAGCTACTTGGGAAGGCTGAGGCAGGAGAATCGCTTGAACCTGGGAGGCGGAGGTTGCGGTGAGCCGAGATCATGCCATTGTACTCCAGCCTGGGCAACAAGAGCGAAACTCCATCTCAAAAAAAAAAAAAAATTGCAGACGCCATCCCATCCAGGCCTTTGATTTCACTGATGAAGAAACTGAGATGCAGAGAGGGCGGGGTACCTGTTCAGAGTTTACAAAGTGCCCCCCCACCATTGTCTTTCTTGATCGTGTAAGAATCTGGTGAGGCAAGGTGGGGCGTGATCTTTATCTCCATTTTATCGTTTTATATAAGAGGGAACAGGACTGCTCAGTGGCTGGGGGCCTTGCCCAAGATCTCCAAGTACTGGGGAACCTCAGGGAG
This sequence comes from Trachypithecus francoisi, assembly GCF_009764315.1. Lineage (NCBI taxonomy): Eukaryota > Metazoa > Chordata > Mammalia > Primates > Cercopithecidae > Trachypithecus > Trachypithecus francoisi. Next base: position 20,578,708 of record NW_022681466.1, on the reverse strand, counting down.
GCCCTGGGGGGTGGCAGTGTCCCTGTTTCAGCCCCACCCTGCTTCCCCCTTCCAGGATATCCAGGAGGTGCAGGGCTACGTGCTCATCGCTCACAACCAAGTGAGGCAGGTCCCACTGCAGAGGCTGCGGATTGTGCGAGGCACCCAGCTCTTTGAGGACAACTATGCCCTGGCCGTGCTAGACAATGGAGACCCGCTGAACAATACCACCCCTGTCACAGGGGCCTCCCCAGGAGGCCTGCGGGAGCTGCAGCTTCGAAGCCTCACAGGTGGCTTTCACCGTCATTGAAACCTTCTCTTGGTTATTCAGAGCTGACCAGGGCCACTGCTAACCATGGGGAGGCTTTGTGTGCATTAGACATGGTGTCCCTTCTGGGCAGACGCAGGCAGAGCCTGGGAAGACACCCTGAGAAGACTGGAAAAAGATTCCCCTTCTTCCTAGGAAGCTGCAGCTTGCATCGGCGCACAGAATTCAGTCATGAGAATGCAGGCTGGGTTTTTGCCCCCACTTGGCTGAGTGAAGTGTACAGTGAACAGCCTATGTAACTATTTGCTGGCCCTGGAGCCGACTCTGCCCCAGAGTCTGGGTGCCAGGTGCTTTGCCCGCATGGCCCATTTCAGTCACACTACAGTCCTGTCAGGAAAGAGTCGGTGTTATTCTCATTCTACATATGAGAAAACTGAGGCTTGCAGAGATATGAGTGATGGGGCTGGGTTTCAGACTCCACGGTCTCTTAACCACCAAGCAACATGTCGGGAGTAGAGATGAGAGGGCAGGAGAAAGCTGCGGTCCACGTGAGCATCTGGACCTAGCATGGACAACTCACTCCTCCCTGGCTCTCGCTTTGTTCATGTTGCGGGGGTGGCGGTGGTGGGGCTCAAAGACGGTGACGATATCTTTCTCTCCTCCCTGGGGAATCTGGGGTTGTTTAAAAGGCCTGCTCCTCTTTTAGAAGGCAGGAGGGCCCCAAGGGAAGCAGAAGGTGACAGAAGGGGAAAGGTTCCCCTGATCATTGCTCACCCCACAGAGATCTTGAAAGGAGGGGTCTTGATCCAGCGGAACCCCCAGCTCTGCTACCAGGACACGATTTTATGGAAGGACATCTTCCATAAGAACAACCAGCTGGCTTTCACACTGATCGACACCAACCGCTCTCGGGCCTGTAAGCCATGCCCCTCCCTGCTGCCTCTTCTCTCAGACAGCCTGACCCCAGCCCCAAACTCCCGACTTACAACCCAGTGCCTGCCTGCCACTGCCCCAGCCGCCTACACCCATTTCTTTCCTCTCTGTCCCTCCTGCCATCTCTCTGTGCCTCTTCATCTCTGGGGTTCTCTGCCTGTCTTCCTCTGCTTCTAGGTTGTGCCTCTGGTTTGGGGGCCTCTCAGCCTGTCTGAGTCCCTCCCTCACTGTGCAGTTGGCCTCGTGGCCTCTGCTGCTGTTTGTGTCTCTCTCCATTATTAACCCGTCCTCTCACTGTTAGACATCTCTCTCACTTCGTCTCTCTGGTTCTGTCCTCAGGCCACCCCTGTTCTCCGGTGTGTAAGGGCTCCCGCTGCTGGGGAGAGAGTTCTGAGGATTGTCAGAGCCGTGAGTCTCAGGGAGGCCTGGAGTCAGGGAAGGGGAGGGCCAGGGCCAGGACCAGGTGGAATGCAGGTGTCATACAGGTGACATGGGAGGGGTGGGATAACAGGCTTGGGATGTCTTCCCTGGGGCAGGTAGTCTCCCTAGAAGGTGATGCTGATGAGGGTCTGGTGCTCAGGATGCCACTCAGCCCTCATCCTGCCCTTTGCCCAACAGTGACACGCACTGTCTGTGCCGGTGGCTGTGCCCGCTGCAAGGGGCCACTGCCCACTGACTGCTGCCATGAGCAGTGTGCTGCCGGCTGCACGGGCCCCAAGCACTCTGACTGCCTGGTATGTGCCTCTGCTGTGTGCCCAATGTGCCCTATCCCCTAGGATGCAAGGGGTGGGCACCCTGCCTGGTACTGCCCTATTGCCCCTGGCACAGCAGGGCAAAACAGAACAGTGACAACCAGCCACCTGTCCCCCCAGGCCTGCCTCCACTTCAACCACAGTGGCATCTGTGAACTGCACTGCCCAGCCCTGGTCACCTACAACACAGACACCTTTGAGTCCATGCCCAACCCTGAGGGCCGGTATACATTCGGCGCCAGCTGTGTGACTGCCTGTCCCTGTGAGTGCCAGGGAGAAACACAGTTTTCATCGTTTTGGTGGGGAGGTTTGTTTCTGTAAACGGGAGCATATGGGGAGCACTGTCTGCACCTTGCTTTGAGAACCAGTCATGACAGTTCCTGCCGAACTGCCTCGTTCTTTCAACAGCTGTGGAGCAGGTGGCAGTAAGGAGAGGCAGCTAAGAGCCCAGACGTGGGAGCCAGCCTGCCGGGGTTTGAAACCCAGCTCTATCAGTTAGTAGGCACCTGACCCTCTTTCTGTGCCTCAGTTTCCTCATCAGTAAAATGGGGGAAAGAATAGTCCCAACTTCATAAGGTGGTTATAACATTTGAAAGAGTTATATTTGTAAAGCTCTTAGAACAGTGTCTGGTATGTACTAAGTGCTCCTAAACGTTAGCTTTTGTTCTGTAGTCTGGCTAGATCAGTTTTACCTTTTGTTTTGTCTTGTTTTTGAGACTGAGTTTAGCTCTATCATAGTGGTGCAATCTCGGCTCACTACAACCTCCGCCTCCCAGGTTCATGCTATTCTTGTGTCTCAGCCTCCTGAGTAGCTGGGATTACAGGTGCCCACCACCATGCCTGGCTAATTTTTGTAGTTTTAGTAGAGACAGGGTTTCACCACATTGGCCAGGCTGGTCTCGAACTCCTGACTTCAGGCGATCCACCTGCCTCGGCCTCCAAAAGTGCTGGGATTACAGGCATGAGCCACCGCCCCCGGACTTTTTTGTTTTTGGCAGAATCTCACTCTGTTGCCTAGGCTGGAGTGCAGTGGGGCAATCTCGGCTCACTGCAACCTCTGCCTTCCGCATTCAAGCGATTCTTGTGCCTCAAGACTCTTGAGTAACTGGGACTACAGGCATGCACTACGATGGCTGGGTACTTTTTGTATTTTTAGTAGAAACGGAGTTTCACCATGTTGTCCAAGTTGGTCTCAAACTCCTGACCTCAAGTGATCTGCCCGCCTTGGTCTCCCACAGTGCTGGGATTACAGGTGTGAGCCATTGTGCCTGGCCTAGATCAGTTTTATTTAACAGATCACCTATTTACTGATGGGCATTTATGGACTGGGCTCCGACCTGGGGAACCTCTCTCCTCCTTTCACAGGAATAGGAGTGGGCCTTCAGATCCTGGCTGTGTTAGGGAGAGGACAAAATGTAGAGCCAGACCATTTGGGTTCAAATCCTCGCTCCTCCACTCAGTAGCACAATGACCTTGAATAATTTACAGAACTCTCTGCTTTGGTCTCCCTTTTTGCAAAATGGGAATCTCACAGTGCTGATCCCATCCAGTTCTTGTGAGGAGTAAGTGGACTTCAGGTGCTGACACATGGTAGGGCATTTAAGTATTGGTTGATATTGTTCTTCTTGTGCCTGGGCATGGTGACGCTGTTCATGGTGGTGCACGAAGGGCCAGGGAATGTGGCTACATGTTCCTGCTCTCCTTAGACAACTACCTTTCTACGGACGTGGGATCCTGCACCCTCGTCTGCCCCCTGCACAACCAAGAGGTGACAGCGGAGGACGGAACACAGCGGTGTGAGAAGTGCAGCAAGCCCTGTGCCCGAGGTACCCACTCACTGCCCCCAAGGCCAGCTGCAGTTCCTGTCCCTCTGTGCATGAACCCTGGCCCAGCCCTCCCTGTCCTGTCCTTCCTCAGACCCTCTTGAGACCCAGTCCTTGCCTTCTACTGTCTACCCCTGGCCCTCCTCAGCCCTACAAGCGTCCCTGTGTCCTCTGTCAGTGTGGGGAGGGGCCTGGACCCTGATGCCCATGTAGCTGTTAACCTGTCCCAGTGTGAAGGCTGAGACAGCCCCTTCCCCACCCACCCCACGCCCTCAGTGTGCTATGGTCTGGGCATGGAGCACTTGCGAGAGGTGAGGGCGGTCACCAGTGCCAATATCCAGGAGTTTGCTGGCTGCAAGAAGATCTTTGGGAGCTTGGCATTTCTGCCGGAGAGCTTTGATGGGTAAGAGTGGGCACAATGGCCTGAGACAGTGTCAGGGCAGACAGAGTCCTGAGGATCCAGATGTGGCAGCATCTCTCGGGGATGGCAGGAGACAGAAGTTGATGGGGGGGCAAGAATGCAAAGAAAGCAGATGGGAGACCAGAGAGAGCAGGATCTTTGGAGTGGGAGTGGTTATTTTTGTAAATGACATGCTATCCGTGAACAAGGACTTGTATGGAGGTCAGACCATCTAGATAAAGTAAAATTCCCTTTGAGTTCATAGCACCTTTATTCAAAATATCCCCAAATTGGAAATAACTCAAATGTGCATCACTCGGTGAAGGAATAAACAAGTGGCAGTATGTCCATTTGGTGAAGTTCCACTTAGCAACTAAAGGAAATGAACTACTGATACAACATGAATGAATCTCAGAAACTACATTGAGCAAAAGAAGCCAGAGACAAGATTCCATACTGTCTGATTTCCTTTATGTGAGGCTCTGAACAGGCGAAACCACTCTGTGGTGGGAGAGATCAGAATGGTGGTTGCCCTAGGGTGGGGGGCCTCAAAAGGGAGGGACACAAGGACATTTCTGGGGTAATAGAAATGTTCTGTATATTGACTGGGGTATTGGATACATGAGTGAATCCATTTGTCAAAACTCATCAAACTGTATGCTAAGAGTCTGCATTTTATTTATTTTAATTTAATTTAATTTAATTTAATTTTTTGAGATGGAGTCTTGCTCTGTCGGCAGGCTGGAGTGCAGTTGTGCAATCTCAACTCACTGCAACCTCCGCCTCCTGGGTTCAAGCGATTCTCCTGCCTCAGCCTCCCGAGTAGCTGGTGCTACTGGTGTGTGCCACCATGCCCAGATAATTTTTGTATTTTTAGTAGAGACGGGGTTTCACCACATTGGTCAGGATGGTCTCAATCTCTTGACCTCGTGATCCGCCTGCCTTAGCCTCCCAAACTGCTGGGATTACAGGCATGAGCCACCACGCCTGGCACATTTTATTGTATATAAGTTATACTTCAATAAAAAATGAATTGGGGCCAGGCATGGTGGCTCATGCCTGTAATCCCAGCACTTTGGGAGGCTGAGGCAGGCAGATCACCTGAGGTCAGAAGTTCAAGACCAGCCTGGCCAACATGGTGAAACCCCATCTCTACTAAAAATACAAAAAATTAGCCAGGCTTGGTGGCATGTGCCTGTAGTCCCAGCTACTTGGGAGGCTGAGGCAGGAGAATCGCATGAACTCGGGAGGTGGAGGTTGCAGTGAGCTGAGATAATTTTGCCACCAGTCTGGGCGACAGAGTGAGACCCTGTCTCAAAAAAAAAAAAAGGGGGGGGGGTCAGGCGCGGTGGTGCACACCTGTAATCCCAGCACTTTGGGAGCCTGAAGCAGGAAGATTGCCTGAGTCCAGGAGTTCAAGACCAGCGTGTACAACATAGTGAGATCCCATCTCTACAGAAAACACAAAAAATTTGCCAGGCATGGTGGTACGCACCTGTAGTCTCAGCTACCAGGGAGACTGAGGTGGGAGAATCACCTGAGCCTGGGAGGTGGAGGCTGCAGTGGGTTGAGATCATGCCACCATACTCCAGCCTGGGTGACAGAAAGATCCGGTCTCAAAAAAAAAAAAAATATCTTTCACACTTCCTTTGCCTCCACTCCCCTTCTCTCCTTTCCAGAGGTGACCATGGTTAGCAGTGCATGTGTTCACCTAGACTATTTATGCATCTGTAGACACACACACAGTGAAGTGTGGTTTTCATCGTTTTGGTGGGGAGGTTTGTTTCTGTAAATGGGAGCATATGAGGAGCACTATCTGAACCTTGCTTTGAGAGCCGGTCATGACAGTTCCTGCCAAACCGCCTCGTTCTTTCAACAGCTGCAGAGCAGACGGCAGCAAGGAGAGGCAACTAAGAACCCAGACTTGGGAGCCAGACTGCCTGGGTTTGAAACCCAGCTCTACCACTTACTAGGCATGTGACTCTTGTGCTGTGCCTCAGTTTCTTCATCTGTAAAGTGAGGCAAAAATAGTCCCAACCTCGTAAGATGGTTATACCACCACGCCTGGCCAGATGATTATAAAGTTTGAATGAGTTAGTATTTGTAAAGCTCTTAGAACAGTGCCTGGCAGATACTAAGTGCTCCTAAATGTTGGTTTTTATTATGTGGCTGGGTGGCTCAGGGTTTTATTTAACGGCTCCCCTATTTACTAATAGACATTTAGATCATGTTCCATTTTCATTCTTACAAACAATTCCACCTTGTATGTGGCTCTGGGCCAGTGTCTCCCTAGGCCACATTCCTAGAAATAAGATTTCTTTTTTTTTTTTCTTTTTTGAGACGGAGTCTTGCTCCATCTCCAGGCTGGTGTGCAGTGGTGTGATCTCGGCTCACTGCAACCTCTGCCTCTCAGGTTCAAGCGATTCTCCTGTCTCAGCTTCTCGAGTAACTGGGACTATAGGCGCACAGCAACACACCCAGCTAATTTTTGTATTTATAGTAGAGATGGGGTTTCACCATGTTGGCCAGTATAGTCTCCATCTCTTGACCTGTGATCTGCCTGCCTCAGCCTCCCAAAGTGCTGGGATTATAGGTGTGAGCCACTGTGCCCGGGCAGAAATAAGATTTCTAGATCAAAGGATATAAATACTGTTTTGATAGATGTTGCCAAACTAAGGCCTGGGCTTTGAAGCCCAGGATGGGAACAGCTGGGCTCGATGGGCAAAGGATTTGAGTGAAGGCATTCACGGTGGGGAGTGGCTGGCACGGCCAGTGTTGGGAGTGATGTCCACCCTGTTCCTGGCCCTGCTGACTCCTCTCCTGATCCCTCCAGCGACCCAGCCTCTAACACCGCCCCGCTCCAGCCGGAGCAGCTCCGAGTGTTTGAGACTCTGGAAGAGATCACAGGTGGGCTCTGTCTCTGCATCCTGCTCTGCTGGGGTTGGGAGTCCTTGTCCTGTCCCCACTCACCTAATCTCACCCTCTGCCTGCAGGTTACCTATACATCTCAGCATGGCCAGACAGCCTGCCTGACCTTAGCATCCTCCAGAACCTGCAAGTAATCCGGGGACGAATTCTGCACAAGTGAGTACTGGGAAAGAGGTGGCCTGATGGAGAGGAGTCCCAGGGTGGAGTCCCTGTGGGAAGCTTTGGGCCTGAGGGAGTATTCCTGTTCCCCTGGGACATAGCAGTAACCTTTCCACGAAGGTTTCCATGAAGTCTGCAGAGTGTGCTGGGGGTGGAGGAAGATGAGAGTAGCCTTTGCTGTCCGGGAAGGGGTCCATGGTAAGGTGCCCACCTTTCTCCCATAGTGGCGCCTACTCACTGACCCTGCAAGGGCTGGGCATCAGCTGGCTGGGGCTGCGCTCGCTGAGGGAACTGGGCAGTGGACTGGCCCTCATCCACCATAACACCCGCCTCTGCTTCGTGCACACGGTACCCTGGGACCAGCTCTTCCGGAACCCGCACCAAGCCCTGCTCCACACTGCCAACCGGCCAGAGGACGAGTGTGGTAAGACAGGGAGCCCAGTGTGTGTGCTCCCCATCTGCCAGCACACAGGAGTGCCCACGGGGTCCTGGCCCAGTGTTCTTGGACTTGTGCAGACTGCCTGTCCCTGTGCACCCTTCTTGACTCAGCGCAGCTCTGGCTGGCTTGGCCTCTTGGCATGGCTTCTCTAGCTGGGTCCTACCTGCCTTGGCATCCTTCCCTCCCCCTCTGTTTCTGAAATCTCAGAACTCTTCCTCTCCCTACATAGGCCCCACCTGTCCCCACCCCTCCAGCCCAGAGCCATGCCCAAAGCCAGTTCCCTGGTTCACTTGGACCTGGGGCCTCCCCTAAAAGTCCCCTGCGGTCCCTTCCTCCTCACTGCAGTGGGCGAGGGCCTGGCCTGCCACCAGCTGTGCGCCCGAGGGCACTGCTGGGGTCCAGGGCCCACCCAGTGTGTCAACTGCAGCCAGTTCCTTCGGGGCCAGGAGTGCGTGGAGGAATGCCGAGTACTGCAGGGGTATGAGGGGCGGAGGAGAGGGGTGGCTGGAGGGGTGCATGGGGCTCCTCTCAGACCCCCTCACCACTGTCCTTTCTCTCAGGCTCCCCAGGGAGTATGTGAATGCCAGACACTGTTTGCCATGCCACCCTGAGTGTCAGCCCCAGAATGGCTCAGTGACCTGTTTTGGACCGGTGAGCTGCTGGCGGGCTCAGAGCTGGGTGGAGGAGGGCAGCGAGGGGGATTGCCAGGGACTTGGCAGGATGGCGAGACGCGGCAGGGTGTGCTGTCTGGTAAAATATCCCTGGAGAGGGCTCAGCACTCAGACCCGAACAGCAGCAGAGTGGCAGGAAAGAGGGCCCCGGGGGACCCTGGGGCCCTTCAGACTATGAAAAGGTTCTAAGGAGGTCTGCATTTGTGGCTGTGGCTGTGGCTGTGCTAGGGTGGTTAGCCCTGCGGGCTCAGGCGTCAGACTACCTGGATTCAGACCCAGGTCCTGCTTCCAACCTTGGTGTTTTATTCCTAAAATGGGTATTGTAATAGTACCTACCTTGCTGGGGTGTGGCAAGAATGAAATTAAACAGGGCTTGCCACAGTGAAGCCCGGGAAAGGCTTTCTATGCAGCAGTGACTGTTGTTACTCGCTGTTACACCTTAGGTAATGCGTTTTCTTCTCTGGGTGCCTCCCATTCTCTGGCTCAAGTCCCCGCCCAGGATCAAGCTTGGAGGAGGGCCCCGAGGGAGGGTCCACAGAGACTGGGTGAAGAGCAGGGGCGTTTGTCCCAGGAGCGTGGTGAAAATTGCTGCTGGGTGGCCTTGGGAAGCACAAAGGGGACCCAACTAAGGGCCTGATCCTACTGCCCTGGGGGTGTCAGTGTCAGCCCCCCACAAACCTTTTCTGCCCCTCCCAGGAGGCTGACCAGTGTGTGGCCTGTGCACACTATAAGGACCCTCCCTTCTGCGTGGCCCGCTGCCCCAGCGGTGTGAAACCTGACCTCTCCTACATGCCCATCTGGAAGTTTCCAGATGAGGAGGGCACGTGCCAGCCTTGCCCCATCAACTGCACCCACTCGTGAGTCCGAGGGTCTTTTCTGCAGAAAGGAGAACTTTCCTTTCAGGGGTCTCTCTGGGGCTCTTACTATAAAAGGGGACCAACTCTCCCTTTATCATATCTTGTTTCTGATGGCAAAAATAACACATTTTTGGGGCCGGGCGCGGTGGCTCACGCCTGTAATCCCAGCACTTTGGGAGGCCGAGGCGGACAGATGACCTGAGGTCAGGAGTTTGAGACCAGCCTGGCTAACACGGTGAAACCCCGTCTCTACTAAATAATATAAAAAATTAGCCGGGTGTGGTGGCGGGCGCCTGTAATCCCAGCTACTCGGCAGGCTGAGGCAGGAGAATGGCGTGAACTCAGGAGGCGGAGCTTGTAGGGAACTGAGACTGCGCCACTGCACTCCAGCCTAGGCGACAGAACAAGACTCCATCTCAAAAAAATAAAAATAAAAATAACACATTGTTAAAATGGTAAAATTAAAAACATGAAATATAAATTAATGCCCTAGCAGTTCTATCCCCACTGTTAATAATTTGAAATATTTTGCCTCTAGTTATTTTTGTCTGTGCACATTCTAATATGTATATATAAGTTAACATATATTAATATTATTCTCCAGTTATTTTTATCTGTGCACATTCTAACACACACACACACACACACACACACATATATTTTTTAGATGGAGTCTCACTCTGTCACCTAGGCTGGAGTGCAGTGGTGCAGTCTTGGCTCACTGCAGCCTCCACCTCCTGGGTTCAAGCAATTCTCCTGCCTTGGCCTCCTGAGTAGCTGGGATTACAGGAACATGCTACCTTGCCTAGCTAATTTTTGTATTTTCAGTAGATGGGGTTTCACCATGTTGGCCAGTCTGGTCTTGAACCCCTGACCTCAGGTGATCTGCCAGCCTCGGCCTCCCAAAGTGTTGGGATTACAGGGGTGAGCCACCATGCCCAGTCATACATTTCTTTTTACCAAATAGAATCATAGATCATACATATTGTTTGCAAATTGCTTTTTCTCACTTTCCAGGACCTTGAAATGTTTTTCTGTGTTCTAACATGGCGATCTACCTTTATTCTTTTAATTTTTCTTATTTAATTGTCTTTACACATGAAACACATGAATACATCCTTGTGATAAACATTTTCAGTAACATAAAAGTATAAGTGGTACAAAACCAACGTGCCCTTTCACTCAACTCCCTGTCCACCCAGTCTCTCCTGTCGGCTGGGAGAACCACTGCATTGACTTGTGTGTTCATCCTTCTGGGCTCTTTTCTGCACACTTATATAGACATACTACATTTATATTAGGTTGAGTCAAATAAGATTGCTGTTTGTGTAAACCACAAATGGTCAAGAACCTGGGCGCGCGGTGACTCACACCTGTAATCCCAGCACTTTGGGAGGCTGAGGCAGGCGGATCACTTGAGATCAGGAGTTCGAGATCAATCTGGCCAGCATAGCGACACCCTGTCTCTACTAAAAATACAAAAATTAGCCGGGTGTGGTGATGCACACCTGAAATCCCAGCTACTTGGGAGGCTGAGGTAGGAGAAAACCCGTGAGGTGGAGGTTGCAATGAGCCTAGATTGTGCCACTGCTCTCCAGCCTGGGCGACAGAACAAGACTCTTGTCTCAAAAAAAAAAAAAAAAAAAAAAAAGGTCAAGAAACAGCAATTTCATATAGTTCTGCTTGTCATCAGATTGTGTGCGTGTACATTTTGTAATGTAAATGGGATCATTCTCTTCATACTGTTCTGCACTTTACTTTCCCTCCGACTTGAGGTATCCTTTCTTATGAGTACAGACAGATCTACCATCTTTATTTTTTTTTTAATTACTCAACCTGTAACATGGATGTAATTTTACTTTGTTTTTGAGGGATATTGAGCTTGTTTCCCTGTTTTCGCAGTTTATTGCAATTGAGCTCCATACACAAGTGAGCCTTCTTCTGTATGCCCCCTAGTGTCCACGCATTGGCATTTTTAGGGTATGTAGTGCTGGCAATGTTTATCACAAGGATGTATTCATGCGTTTCAATTTAAAGACAACTAAATGAGAAAAATTAAAAGAATATGGGTCCGGGCTGGGCGCAGTGGCTTACGCCTATAATCCCAGCACTTTGGGAGGCCGAGGCAGGCAGATCACCTGAGGTCAGGAGTTCAAGACCAGCCTGGCCGACATGGCAAAACCCCATCTCTACTAAAAATACAAAAATTAGCCGGGCGTGGTGGTGGGCACCTGTAATCCCAGCTATTTGAGAAGTTGAGATGGAAGAATTGCTTGAACCTGGGCGGCGGAGGTTGCGGTGAGCCAAGATTGCACCAGTGCACTCCAACCTGGGCAACAGAGCGAAACTCCGTCTCGAGAAAAAAAAAAAAAAAAAAAGAGAGAATATGGGTCCAGATCCATAGGGATCCAAGATCCAGATCACGGTATTAGAACATGGAAAAACATTGCAAGATTCTGTTAAGTGAAAAAAGCATTTGCAAGCAATATGTACGGTCTATATTCAGAGGAGGATCTGCTGCATCATAGATAATATTTCATAGGTGTTGCCAAACCGTTCTCTGGAGAAGTCGTATCAGTTTACCCTGGGATTCTTCTATGGAGGGAATAGTTGAGCTCCCGGACTTGCTTTTCTGGGTGCCCCTCCCTGCTTCCTACCCACCACAAGGCGCTGCAGGGGAGAGGGGCATGCGGGTTCCTTGGCTGGAGAAGGAGTCTCCTTGTGGGGTGGTAGAAGGAGCACTGATGGCCTTGAGCCCAGTTTCTACCTTTGTCAAATGGGGATAATGACCCAGCCACACCCCTCCCGGGTTTGTTGTGAGACTGGAACGGCGGTTTCCAAGAGGGTGGTTCCCAGAATTGTTGATGAGACTCTTTCTCCTGCAGCTGTGTGGACCTGGATGACAAGGGCTGCCCCGCCGAGCAGAGAGCCAGGTTGGCCTGGACCCCAGGATGTGCCCCTCGCTGCCCTTCACTCCCCCACTGGATGCTGGGTGGTCACTGCTGTAGGGAGGGGACCCCTGACATATGTCCCTTCCCACTCACTCTTCCACTGTGGAACCTCCTGTCATTTTCCACTTCAACAAGTGACAGAGGACCTGCTCCGAAACTGAGGGGAGGGGACCGCAGGGGAAGATGGCTAGAAAACCCAGTCCCTCCCCACCCTGGAGTAACTTGATGCCCTGTGAGGGACACGGGCAAAGTTCAATGCCTTGGAAGTCAAGGGAGGCAGAGAAGAGTGCAGCCGCACCGCTGAAGGAGCGATGAACTCTTAACTGGGGATGGCGGGAGGCTTCAAGGAGGAGGTGGTATTTGAGCCAGGCTTTGAGAGAGGAGCAGGAATTGCACTTGCATTTAGGTAGAAAGCATTGGGGTGCCAGGTGACACTGGAGGGGGAGGCATCAGGAAATCCAGGATGTCTTCAAAGTTCTGCTGTCGGGGGCTGTTGAGTAAGCACAGGAGTAAGGGGGTCATTAGAGTCAGGGTGGGGTCCAACCTGGAGGCCAGAGGCCCTGAACCCAAGCCATAGGGTGGGACTTGACTGTCTGGGCAGTGGGGACCTTTGGGAAGGACTTTGGGTAGAAAAACAGACTGGAGTCTTTGTCTTAGGCAATCATCTGTCCGTGAAATGAGTATGTGTTACAGGCTTGGTATGTGCCAGACCTTGTGCTAAGCAAGGGGGTGCAGAGAGGACAGGATGACAAGAATATTGGATCAACATCCAGGAGCTCCATCTATCCCAGGATGCACTATCTTTCTGTCTTTTTTTTTTTTTTGAGATGGAGTCTCACTCTGTCGGCAGGCTGGAGTACAGTGGTGCCATCTCATTTCACTGCAACCTCTGCCTCCTGGCCTGAGGCTCCTGAGTAGCTGGAATTACAGGCACGTGCCACCACACCCAGCTAATTTTTGTATTTTTAGTAGAGACGGGGTTTCACCTTGTTGGCCAGGATTGTCTCAATCTCTTGACCTTGAGATCCACCCACCTCAGCCTGCCAAAGTGCTGGGATTATAGATGTTAGCCACCGTGCCCAGCCAGATACGCTATCTTTTTATTGAGTGATTGAGACAGGGTCTTGCTCTGTTGTCCAGTCTTGAATGTGGTAGTGCAATCACAGGGGCACTGCAGCCTTGGCCTCCTGGGCTCAAGTGACCCTGCTGCGGCAGCTGGGACTATGGGAGCGTGCCACCACACCTGGCTAATTAAAAAAATTTTTTTTTATAGACAGGATCTCACGATGTTGCCCAAGCTGGTCTCAAACTCGTGGGCTTAAGTGATCCTGTTTTGGCCTCCCAAAGTGTTGGGATTACAGGCATGAGCCCCCACGCCTGGCAATGAGCTGAGTCTTTTTTTTTTTTTTTAGATGGAGTCTTGCTCTGTTGCCCAGGCCCCAGTGCAATGGCACGATCTTGGCTCACTGCAACCTCTACCTCCCAGGTTCAAGCAATCCTCCTGTCTAAGCCCCTGTAGTAGCTGGGATTACAGGCATGCACCATCATGCCCGGCTAATTTTTGTATTTTTAGTAGAGACAGGGTTTCGCCATGTTGGCCAGGCTGGTCTTGAACTGCTGACCTCAGGTGATCCACCTGCCTTGAGTCCACTTTGGGAGTGCTGGGATTACAGGCGTGAGCCACGCTTGGCCAAGCCAAGTCTTAAAAGATGACCCTGTGGAGAAATGGTGGTCCAGGCTGAAGGGACAGGCTATGCAGACACTGGGAGGTGTGGAAAATCATGACCTGTGGGTGGAAATTTTGGCTAGAACATCAAAATCATCGGGTGTACATTCCTGTACCCATGCAGCAGTCAGAATCTCTGGGGGTGGGGCCCCAAAATTGTATGCATACAGATGGTCCCTGATTTGTGATGATATTACTTAGGATTTTTTGACTTTACAATGGTGGGAAAGCAATAATATACATTCAGTAAAAACCGTACCTTGAATACCCATACAGCCATTCTGTTTTTCACTTTTTTTTTTTTTTGAGACGTTTCGCTGTTGTTGCCCAGACTGGAGTGCAATGGCACAATCTTGGCTCACCGCAACCTCCACCTCCCAGGTTCAAGTGATTCTCCTCCTCAGCCTCCAGAGTAGCTGGGATTACAGGCATGCACCACCATGCCTGGCTAATTTTGTATTTTTAGTAGAGATGGGGTTTCTCCATGTTAGTCAGACTGGTCTTGAACTCTCGACCTCAGGTGATCTGCCCACCTCAACCTCAAGCCACTGTGCCCAGCCCTACTTTCAGTATTCAATTAATTACATAGCCAGGCACAGTAGCTCACACCTGTAATCCCAGCACTTTGGGAGGCCAAGGTGGGAGGATCCTTTGAGGTCAGAAGCTCGAGACCAGCCTGGGCAACACGGTGAGACCCCATTTCTACAAAAAAATAAAAAAACTAGCCGAATGTGGTGGCGTATGTCTGTAGTCCCAACTACTTGGGCAGCTGAGGTGGAAGGATTGCTTGAGCCCGGAGGTCAAGGCTGCAGTGGGCCATGATCTCACCACTGCACTCAGCCTGGGCAACACAGGAAGGCCCTGTCTCAAAACTAAATAAATAAATAAATAACACAAACTATTTAAGTTTATTATAAAATAGGCTTTGTGTCAGATGATTCTGCCCAACTGTAAGCTGTTGGCAGTGTAAATGTTCTGAGCACGTGTGAGCGAGGCTAGGTGTCTTAAATGCATTTTCAGTTTCAACTTACAATTGGTTTATCAGGATGTGGCCCCATGGTGTTGAGGGATATGTGTATTAACAGTGATCCTTAGTGATTTTTTTTTTTTTTTTTGAGATGGTGTCTCTTACTGTTGCCCAGGCTGTAGTGCAGTGGCGCAATCTTGGCTCACTGCAACCTCCGTCTCCTGGGTTCAAGTGATTCTCCTGCCTCAGTCTCCCAAGCAGCTGGGATTACAAGCACTCCCACCACGCCCAGCTAATTTTTGTGTGTGTGTATTTTTAGTAGAGACGGGATTTCACTATGTTGGCCAGGCCGGTCTCGAACTCCTGACCTTGTGATCCACCCGCCTCAGCCTCCCAAAGTGCTGGGATTCCAGGCATGAGCCACCGCGCCCAGCGTCCTTAGTGATTTTTACACCATAAAGTGTTGGAGCCCTAAGGCAGAGCCAAGGCCAAAAGTATAGAGAATCTGGAGATGCAGAGAGGGCTCTGATTGCCTACAAGGAGTTTGGACTTTATTGTGGAGGCAGTGGGGAGCCAAGGCAGGTTTAGAGTAGGAGAGGGTCCAAGCCTGTGGGTCACCCTTCCGACTTCCCTTTCCGAATGCCAAACACCTTCTTCACGTCCCCCGTGGGCCCACTTTGTCCCTCCCACCCCAAATTAGCCCTCAATCCCTGACCCTGGCTCCGCCCCCAGCCCTCTGACGTCCATCATCTCTGCTGTGGTGGGCATTCTGCTGGTCGTGGTCTTGGGGGTGGTCTTTGGAATCCTCATCAAGCGACGGCAGCAGAAGATCCGGAAGTACACGATGCGGAGGCTACTGCAGGAAACGGAGGTGAGGCGGGGTGAAGGCCTGCCAGCCCGCGTGGGGTCTGCACTGGCTCCCAGCACTGACCCACCACCCCCTCACCCCAGCTGGTGGAGCCACTGACACCGAGTGGAGCGATGCCCAACCAGGCGCAGATGCGGATCCTGAAAGAGACGGAGCTGAGGAAGGTGAAGGTGCTTGGATCTGGAGCTTTTGGCACAGTCTACAAGGTCAGCGCCAGGTCCTGGGGTGGGCGGCCCCAGAGGGTGGGGGCGGTGCCTGGAGGGGTGTGGTCGGCAGTTCCGATGGGAGGGGCAAGAGCCGGAGGCAGTATTTGCGGGAGGGCAGTTACAGCGGAGAAGAAGGGAACGGGACCAAGCCCCAGGGTGGGGAAGGATGTTTGGAGCACAAGTAATGATCTCCTGGAAGGCAGGTAGGATCCAGCCCACGCTCTTCTCACTCATATTCTCTTCTTTCTGCCCAGGGCATCTGGATCCCTGATGGGGAGAATGTGAAAATTCCAGTGGCCATCAAAGTGTTGAGGGAAAACACATCCCCCAAAGCCAACAAAGAAATCTTAGACGTAAGCCCCTCTACCCTCTTCTGCTGGGAGGACAGGAAGGACCCCTGGCTGCAGGTCTGGGCTCTGGTCTCTCTTCATTGGGGTTTGGGGAGATATGACTCCCGCAAACCTAGACTATTTTTTGGAGACGGAGCCTTGCTCTGTCACCCAGGCTGGAGTGCAGTGGCGTGATCTCAGCTCACTGCAAACCTCCACCTCCTGGGCTCAAGCGATTTTCATGCCTTAGGCTCCTGAATAGCTGGAATTACAAGCACCTGCCGGTTTTTTTTTTTTTTTTTTTTGAGACAGAGTCTCACTCTGTCACCCAGGCTGGAGTGAAATGGCGCGGTCTTGGCTCAGCCTCCCAGGTTAAAGTGATTCCCCTCCCTCAGTCTCCTGAGTAACTGGGATTATAGGTGTGAGCCATCACGCCCAGATAATTTTTGTATTTTTAGTAGAGATGGGGTTTTGCCATGTTGGCCAGGCTGGTCTCAAACTCCTGACCTCGTGATCCGCCCACCTCGGCCTCCCAAAGTGCTGGGATTACAGGCGTGAGCCACGGTGCCCGGCCTAATTTTTGTATTTTTAGTAGAGACGGGGTTTCACCATGTTGGCCAGGCTGGTACTTTGGGCATTCACAGGCTGTGCGCCCCGGCTGTGGTTTGTGGTGGTCAGGAGGCTGTATAGTGGTCGGGAGACTGTGTGATGGTCGGGAGGCTGTGTGGTGGTCAGGAGGCTGTGTGGTGGTTGGGAGGCTGTATAGTGGTCGGGAGGCTGTGTGGTGGTCGGGAGGCTGTGTGGCGGTTGGGAGGCTGTGTGGCGGTTGCGAGGCTGTGTGGTGGTTGGGAGGCTGTGTGGTGTTTGGGGGTGTGTGGTGTTTGGGGGTGTGTGGTGGTCGGGAGGCTATGTGATGGTTGGGAGGCTGTGTGGTGTTTGGGGGTGTGAGGTCTCCCATACCCTCTCAGTGTACCCTTGTCCCCAGGAAGCATACGTGATGGCTGGTGTGGGCTCCCCATATGTCTCCCGCCTCCTGGGCATCTGCCTGACATCCACAGTGCAGCTGGTGACACAGCTTATGCCCTATGGCTGCCTCTTAGACCATGTCCGGGAAAACCGCGGACGCCTGGGCTCCCAGGACCTGCTGAACTGGTGTATGCAGATTGCCAAGGTATGCACTTAGGGCACCTGGGCTCTTTGCAGGTCCCTTTGGAGCAAGCCCCTATGTCCACAAGGGGCTAGGATGGGGACTCTTCCTGAGCATATGACCAGGGCCAGGCCCTCCCAGAAGGTCTACATGGGTGCTTCCCATTCCAGGGGATGAGCTACCTGGAGGATGTGCGGCTCGTACACAGGGACTTGGCTGCTCGGAACGTGCTGGTCAAGAGTCCCAACCATGTCAAAATTACAGACTTTGGGCTGGCTCGGCTGCTGGACATTGACGAGACGGAGTACCATGCAGATGGGGGCAAGGTTAGGTGAAGGAGCAGAGGAAGCTGGGTGGAGTGGGGTCTGGTCCCTGGGAGAACTCTGAGTGGCCACCTCCCCACCACACACAGTTGGAGGACTTCCTCTTCTGCCCTCCCAGGTGCCCATCAAGTGGATGGCGCTGGAGTCCATTCTCCGACGGCGGTTCACCCACCAGAGTGATGTGTGGAGTTATGGTGTGTGGTGGGGAGTGTTGGAAGGGGTGGGTGAGGAGTCATGGCTGGAGGGAGGATGAGAGCTGGGATGGGGAGAATTATGGGGCCACCTCAGCATGTGGAGGGAGGGAAGGGGCTGCCTGTGCCCCACCTTGCAGGGTCTGTGCACTTCCCAGGATTAGGGAAAGACTGGGTAGATTCTGTCTCCTGGCATCACATCTCCCCCCTGCTGCCATGATGCCAGACTCCTGGGCAGAACCTCTGGCCCTCCCACTCCTGACCCTGTCTCTCCCTTAGGTGTGACTGTGTGGGAGCTGATGACTTTTGGGGCCAAACCTTACGATGGGATCCCAGCCCGGGAGATCCCTGACCTGCTGGAAAAGGGGGAGCGGCTGCCCCAGCCCCCCATCTGCACCATTGATGTCTACATGATCATGGTCAAATGTGCGTGGCTGAGCTGTGCGGGCTGCCTGGAGAAGGGTGGGAGGTCCTGGGTGGAGAAGCCCACAAGAGGCATGAAAGGGGACCAGGATGTATGTAGACCCAGGAGCCCTGGTATATTAGGAGCCTCAAAACCTTCTCATATCCCTTTTACAGTCAAAGTCCAAAGCCACTCTTGAGGAACAACTAGAGAACCTTATGTACAATATTAAGCTGGGCACAGTGGCTCATGCCTGTAATCCCAGTACTTTGGGAGGCTGAGGTGGGAAGATCCCTTGAAGCCAGGAGTTCAAGACCAGACTGGGCAACACAGTGAGACCCTATCTCTACAAAAAATAAAAGAATTCACTGGGTGTGGTGGTGTGTGCCTGTAGTCCCAGCTACTCGGGAAAGGCTGAGGCAGGAAGATCACTTGAGCCCCGTTTAAGGTGGCAGTAAGCTATGATTGCGCCACTGAAATCCATCCTGGGCGACAGAGTGAAACCTCATCTCAAAAAAATAAAAAAGCAAACAAAAAGAAAAAATAATTCAAAGGGAAACTAGTAGAGATGCCCGAAGGTTCTGGCTGAAGCCCCCAGAGTCTGGTACTACTTCTCTACCACCAAGGGCTTTGGGCTGTCCCTTGGGACTGTCTAGACCAGACTGGAGCGGGAGTGGGAGGGGAGAGGCAGCAAGCACACGGGGCCCGGGACTAGATGCTGACCTCCCTCCTGCCCCAGGTTGGATGATTGACTCTGAATGTCGGCCGAGATTCCGGGAGTTGGTGTCTGAATTCTCCCGCATGGCCAGGGACCCCCAGCGCTTTGTGGTCATCCAGGTACTGGGCCTCTGTGCCCTATCCCTGCCTGTGGCTAAGAGCACCCTCCTGCAGAGGGTGGGAAGGAGAGATGAGTCCTGTGTGCCAGGCCCCTCACCTGCCATGAGCCTTCTTCACGGAAGGCTGCATGCTGGGCTGGGGAGGGGCCACCATCCCACCTCTCCTTCCTCCGCAGAATGAGGACTTGGGCCCAGCCAGTCCCTTGGACAGCACCTTCTACCGCTCACTGCTGGAGGATGATGACATGGGGGACCTGGTGGATGCTGAGGAGTATCTGGTACCCCAGCAGGGCTTCTTCTGTCCAGACCCTGCCCCGGGCACTGGGGGCATGGTCCACCACAGGCACCGCAGCTCATCTACCAGGGTCAGTGCCTTCGGTCACACTGTGTGGCTGTCTGCTTACCTCCCCCATCCCCGGTGGACTAGGGTCCCTTTCTCTGATGTTCCCTCAACTGTCACCTCTCAAGGAGACCCCATTATCCCTACAAAAAATTCTTACTGCCTTCCAACCTCTGTGACCCCATTCTCTCCACGGTGACTGTGTCATACCCCAAAGGTGACCTCTGTTTTTCTCCTGTGACCCTGTCACCTCCCATGGAGTCCCCATCCCAGATCCATAAGTGACTCCCATCATGACTTTGTTTCTTGTCCCCAGAGTGGCGGTGGGGACCTGACGCTAGGGCTGGAGCCCTCTGAAGAGGAGGCCCCCAGGTCTCCACGGGCACCCTCCGAAGGGACTGGCTCTGATGTATTTGATGGTGACCTGGGAATGGGGGCAGCCAAGGGGCTGCAAAACCTCCCTGCACATGACCCCAGCCCTCTACAGCGGTACAGTGAGGACCCCACGGTACCCCTACCCTCTGAGACTGACGGCTATGTTGCCCCCCTGACCTGCAGCCCCCAGCCTGGTATGGAGTCCAGTCTAAGTGGAGAGACGGATGGGCGGGGGAGGGGAGGACCCTCAGCCCAGAGTCCACTGTGGGGGCAGAGGGAGTGGCAGCAACACCGAGGTTCCTTCCCCTAACTGGGCATCTTCTCTTGGCCTTTCAGAATATGTGAACCAGCCAGATGTTCGGCCACAGCCCCCTTCGCCCCAAGAGGGCCCTCTGTCTCCTGCCCGACCTACTGGTGCCACTCTGGAAAGGCCCAAGACTCTCTCCCCAGGGAAGAATGGGGTTGTCAAAGACGTTTTTGCCTTTGGGGGTGCTGTGGAGAACCCCGAGTACTTGGCACCCCGGGGAGGAGCTGCCCCTCAGCCCCACCTTCCTCCTGCCTTCAGCCCAGCCTTCGACAACCTCTATTACTGGGACCAGGACCCATCAGAGCGGGGGGCTCCACCCAGCACCTTCAAAGGGACACCTACAGCAGAGAACCCAGAGTACCTGGGTCTGGACGTGCCAGTGTGAACCAGAAGGCCAAGTCCGCAGAAGCCCCGATGTGTCCTCAGGGAGCAGGGATGGCCTGACTTCCACTGGCATTAAGAGGCGGGAGGGCCCTCTGACCACTTCCAGAGGAATCTGCCATGCCAGGAACCTGTCCTAAGGAAACTTCCTGCTTGAGTTCCCAGATGGCTGGAAGGGGTCCAGCCTAGTCGGAAGACGAACAGCATTGGGGAGTCTTGGTGGATTCTGGGGCCCTGCCCAATGAGACTCTAGGGTCCAGTGGATGCCACAGCCCAGCCTGGCCCTTTCCTTCCAGATCCTGCGTACTGAAAGCCTTAGGGAAGCTGGCCTGAGAGGGGAAGTGGCCCTAAGGGAGTGTCTAAGAACAAGAGCAACCCATTCAGAGATTGTCCCTGAGACCTAGTACTGCCCCCCATGAGGGAGGGGCAGCAATGGTGTCAGTATCCAGGCCTTGTACAGAGTGCTTTTCTGTTTAGTTTTTACTTTGTTTTGTTTTTTTAAAGATGAAATAAAGACGCAGGGGGAGAATGGGTGTTGTATGGGGAGGCAGATGTGGGGGGTCCTTCTCCACACCCACTTTCTCCATTTGCAAATATATTTTGGAAAACAGTTAGGCACCAGCCTATGTCTGGGGGTAGCTCTGCACCATCCCTTCCTGCTCACCTTACACTCAACTCCTCTTTTCCTGGAGGGAGTGGCTGGGAATCTTCAGAAAGCTTGGATGAGGAGTCTGATACCCAGTTCTCTAGCTTCAGGGTTGGGGGGGATCGGGAAGCTGGATTCGGATCTGAAAGCCCTTTGATGACCAGATCATTCTTTCTTAGAACGAATTCCTAAGGCCACTCACCAGAATGGGGTTATTTCCTCCTTGTGAGTGAGGAGAGTGGCGGTTGGGTGGGTGAAAAACGAGGCAGGGTCTACTGTGGGACTCATTTTCCTTGCCTTGGCTATGCCAGAGGAGCTCACTGACCTAAGGAGTAGCTGTCCAGGAAGCCCACCCAAGCCAGCACAGCCACCCTGGCGGTACAAAGGCTGGGCTGGCCGGACTTCTGTGCCCCCCACATTCCCAGATTGGACATATAAAAACACACACTAGTTAGCATTAGTGTTTGTAGTGCCACTTTACTGCCAATAGCTGACATTGTCCTGGGTTGGGGAAAATAAATAAAATCTACCGTGGCATCAGACAGGTATTACCAAGGTGAAGAGTGGACCAGGCTTTTGTGGGCACTTATCCTGGGAAGGGGGTATAAGGTGGCTGGGGAAGTGTCCATGGAGAGTGCCTCTCTCCTGCCCCCAAGGCCATGGAATCTTTTATTCCTTCCTTGTACCCGAAAGGGCAAAGTGGAGGCCAGGGTCTCTTTGCTAAGGAGCTAAGTAGGGGAAAGAGGCAGGGGGAGCTCCCAGCAGGACCAAAGGGAGACCAAGGCTTGGACCCCAGAACAGAGCAGGAACCCAGACTCCTGTGCAGTCACAGGATGACGCAGGGAGGACGGCTGTTGGTGATCTTTTCTAGGGGTTCTCCTTTACTGGCTCTTCGGATGGCCTCAATGAGCTAGAGGACAGAGATGTGGAATGACAGGATGATGCACTGTTGGGGTAGGATGACCCAGAGGTCCTCCCAACACTGCAAATACTCACATCTTTCTCATAGGGAAAGCCCCCATTCTCCAGCTTGGAGAACACCAGCTGTCCATTTATCTCTATCTCAAAGGCACCTGGTAAGAAATCAACAGATAAATAAATGGTACACTGAGAACATAGGCAGAAGTCAGGAGTTCCTTCAAAGGGGTCCCCCACCACTCCCACTGAAGACCCATTTGTAGCTCCTTAAGCCATTCCCCAACCCTGGGTCAACTCCAGGGAACCTGAGGGAGGCCTTGCCTGTGTGCCCCTCGCAACACTCAATAAAGGACTCCCTCCCCACCAACCCTACACGATTGCAGTCTAATAGGTTTTTCCCCGCAGGCCTCTGTGAACCCCCTGACATAAGGAAGGGAACTCATGTTGGCTGGACATTTTACCATGTGCCAGGCACTGCAGGCACTTTACATAAAGCAGCCAATGTCAGAACTAGAAAGCGGGAGAGCTGGGATTTAGAGTACAGACTGACTCAGCAGGTGTTCCGTGAGCCTCACCTGTGCCCCCCAGGCGCGACTCGATCTCGATGCCCGGATACTGCTCCTTCACAGCACTGGCCAGCTCCAGGTAGGTCGCCTCGAAGCCGCAGGGTTCACTGGGGAGAAGAGATGGGGCTGGGCTGGGGACTCGGGGGTGGGGCCTCCCGTGGACCCACCTCCGTCCGGCCCACGGGACCAGGGTAGGGGTCCTCCAGCCGGGACCGCTCACCAGTACTCCACCATGATGCGGACCCCACTCCCCGGCTCGACCTCCCCGGGAGGGGGCGCTACGGACGTCTGCCCCGGATCCCCGCTCATAGCTGCCGGCTCCGCTCGGGCCCCTGCTTCCGGGTGTGACGCGCTCAGCGGACACGTGACGGGGCGGGGCCTCGGGCGCGGGGCGGGGCCGAGCGTGGCGTCCGGGCGCCCCCTGTAGGCCTCCGCCACTGCTACGTTTTGACCTCGTACAGCAGCTCCGGAGCTCGCGCCCCGGGCAGGGTTTGGGGGAACGGGTCCAGACCCTCCTTCCCCATCTCCTGGAGTGCCGGGCTTCCCTACTCCCAATGTCCGCCGGACTTCACGGCTTCATTTACTCTAATGGACTATCTTAGACTGCAGAGCGCTTTTCAGTTTACAAAAGAAAGAGAAAGCGGTGGGGCAACCATCCTGGGGATGGGAGTGGGTGTGGCTGATGTATGAAATAGTTGACATTTTCTCGCTCACATGCTGATGGCATTTGTTTTTTTTTTTTCACTCTTGTTGCCCAGGCTGGAGTGCAATGGCGCGATCTCGGCTCACTGCAACCTCCGCCTCCGGGGTTTAAACGATTCTTCCGCCTCAGCCTCCCAAGTAGTTGGGACTAGAGGCGCGTGCCACCGCACCCGGCTAATTTTGTGTTCTTAATAGAGACAGGGTTTCACCATGTTAGTCAGGCTGGTCTCGAACTCTTGACCTCAGGTGATCCACCCTCCTCGGCCTGCTAAAGTGCTGGAATTACAGACATGAGTCACTGCGCGCGGCCCAGTTTTTTGTTCGTTTGTTTGTTTTAGGAGAGACAGGGTTTCAGCATGTTGGCCAGGCTGGTCTCGAACTCCTGACCTCAAATGATCCGCCCGCCTTGGCCTCCCAAAATGCTGGGATTACAGGTGTGAGCCACCACTCCCGGCGCTGATGCCATTTGGAACCTCCCTATAGTTACATACACAAGTGTTTCTGATCCCAAAGCTCTAAACTCCTTTTTCCAGTCTTTTGTAACTGCCTCTTGCCTGCACTGGAAAACCGTAGACACTCTTCAGGCTGTGTGCCCCCAACAGTTCCTGCGCATCTCCTTCTCATCCAGCCTCTCACTGGGGGACTGGTGTCATTATTCCCATTTTGCAACTCTGGAAATGGAGGCTGCTCAGGTCCTCGCTGCCTTTTCCTTGCCTGCAGTACCACTATGGTATCCTAACACACTACCCACTCTAGTGTCCCTTTAGGCTATTTTTCTCTTTCTTTTTTTTTTTTCTGAGACGGAGTCCCGCTCTGTCGCCCAAACTTGAGTGCAGTGGTGCCATCTCGGCTCACTGCAACCTCCGTCTCCTGGGTTCAAGCGATTCTCCTGCCTCAGCCTCCCTAGTAGCTGAGATTACAGGTGCCAGCCACCACGCCCAGCTAAGTTTTGTTTTTTTGTTTGTTTTTTTTTCAGTCGGAGTCTTACTCTGTTGCCCAGGTTGGAGTGCAATGGCGCGATCTCAGCTCACTGCAACCTCTGCCTCCCGGCCTAAGTGAGTCTCCTGTCTCAGCCTCCTGAGTAGCTGGGATTACAGATGCCAGCCACCCCGCGGGCTAATTTTTCTATTTTTAGTGGAGATGGGGTTTCACCATGTTGGCCAAGCTCATCTCGAACTCCTGACCTTGTGATCTGTCCACTTCGGCCTCCGAAAGTGCTGGGATTACAGGTGTGAGCCACTGTACCCGGGCTCATTTTTTTTTATATATATATTTAAAAAAACAGTCAGGGCATGGTGGCTCACACCTGTAATCCCAGCATTTTGGGAGGCCAAGGTGGGCGGATCACTTGAGGCCAGGAGTTTAAAATCAGCCTGGCCAACTCGGCAAAACCCTGTCTCTACTAAAAATACAGAAATTAGCTGGGTGTGGTGGCGCATACCTGTAATCCCAGCTACTCCAGAGGTTGAGGCAGGAGAATCGCTTGAACCTGGGAGGTGGAGGTTTCAGTGAGCTGAGATCTCACCACTGCACTCCAGCCTGGACGACTGGACGACAGAGTGAGACTGTATAAAAAAAAAAGGAAAGGAAAGGAAAGGAAAGGAAAGGAAAGGAAAGGAAGGAAGGAAGGAAGGAAGGAAGGAAGGAAGGAAGGAAGGAAGGAAGGAAGGAAGGAGAAAATAAAGAAAATGCAGTGATTTGTACAGTTGCCTAACTATCACCACAATCCAGTTACAGAATGTTTCCGTCAACCTGGTAAGTCCTTCCCACCTGTTTCTGGTCAATTCAGCTCCCAATTCCAGTCCTATGCAACCACTGATCTGCTTTCTGTCTCTAACTTTGCCTTTTCTGGATGTTTCATATAAACAGAATAATATGCTATGTGGTCTTTTGCTTATGGCTTCTTTCACCCAATATGTTTTTTGAGATACATTCATGCTGTAGCGTCTAGAGTAGTTTGTTCCTTTTCATTGCTGAGTTGTATTCCACGTGTGGTTATGCCACATTTTGTTTCTTAATTCACCAGTTGATGGATATTTAGGGTTCCAGTGTTTTTTGTCTATTTTGAAGAATGCTGCTACAGATGTTTAGGTGTCTTTGCATAGGTGTATGTTTTCATTTCTCTTGGGTAGATTCCTAAGGGTAGAACTGCTGGGTCATGTGTTAAGTTTATGATCAACTTTTCTTTTGAGACAGGGTCTCGCTCTGTTGCCCAGGCTGGAATGCAGCAGTGCAAACTGCTCACTGCAGCCTCGACCTGCTGAACTCAATCTATCCTCTTGCCTCAGCCTCCTGAATAGCTGGGACTACAGACACGCACCAGCATGCCCAGATAATTTTTTTGTATTTTTTGTAGAGACAAGGTTTTGCCATTTTGCCCAGGCTAGCATTTAACTTTTTAAGAAACGGCCAGACTGGAGGCCGGACGTGGTGGCTCACGCCTGTAATCCCAGCACTTTGGGAGGCCGAGGCGGGCGGATCACAAGGTCAGGAGATCGAGACCATCCTGGCTAACACGGTGAAACTCCGTCTCTACTAAAAAAAAATACAAAAAATTAGCCGGGCGTGGTGGCGGGTGCCTGTAGTCCCAGCTACTCGGGAGGCTGAGGCAGGAGAATGGCGTGAACCTGGGAAGCAGAGCTTGCAGTGAGCCGAGATTGCGCCACTGCACTCCAGCCTGGGGGACAGAGCGAGACTCCGTCTCAAAAAAAAAAAAATAGACTTAAATTGGCTGGCCGCGTTGGCTCACACCTGTAATCACAGCACTTTGGGAGATCGAGACCATCCTGGCTAACAAGGTGAAACTCCATCTCTACTAAAAATACAAAAATTAGCCGGGCGCGGTGGCGGGCGCCTGTAGTCCCAGCTATACACAGGAGGCTGAGGCAGGAGAATGGCATGAACCCGGGAGGCGGAGCTTGCAGTGAGTGGAGATCGCGCCACTGCACTTGAACCTGGGCGACAGAGCGAGACTCCGTCTCCAAAAAAAAAAAAGATTTAAATTATAGGCCGGGCGCGGTGGCTCAAGCCTGTAATCCCAGCACTTTCGGAGGCTGAGACGGGCAGATCACGAGGTTAGGCGATCGAGACCATCCTGGCTAACATGGTGAAACCCCGTCTCTACTAAAAAATACAAAAAACTAGCCGGGCGAGGTGGCAGGTGCCTGTAGTCCCAGCTACTTGGGAGGCTGAGGCAGGAGAATGGCATAAACCCGGGAGGCAGAGCTTGCAGTGAGCTGAGATCCGGCCACAGCACTCCAGCCTGGGCGACAGAGCGAGACTCCGTCTCAAAAAAAAAAAAAAGAAAAGGCCAGACTGTTTTTCAAAGTTTTCCCACCAGCAATATATGAGGATTCGTCACTCCATATCCTCACCAATACTTGTTTTCTGTCTCTTTGATTATAACCATCCTAGTGAACATGACATGATATATAATTGTGGTTTTAATTTTCATTTATCTAATGACTGTTGTGTATCTTTCAGGTAGTTATTAGTCATTCATATACATATTTGAAGAAACATCTATTCAAGTCTTTTGCCTATTTTTATTAGGATTGTTTGTCTCTTTATTATTGATTTGTAAAAATTCTTTATATATTTTGGATACCAACCAAAATATATACAACCATATATAGTTGTATATGGTTTGCAACTATTTTCTCCCAGTCTTTGGCTAATTTTTTTTCTTTTTTCTTTTTTTTCTTTCTTTCTTTTTTTGAGACAGGGTCTCACTGTGTCACCCAGGCTGGAGTGCAGTGGCACAATCTCGGCTCACTGCAACCTCCACTTCCCAGGTTCAAGCAATTCTTGTGCCTCAGCCTCCCAAGTAGCTGGGATTACAGGCATGTGCCACCATGGCCCAGATAATTTTCTGTATTTTTAGTAGCAATGGTCAGGCAGTTTTTGCTGTATTGGCCAGGCTGGTCTGGATCTCTGGCCTCACGTGATCTGCCTGCCTCTGCCTCCCAAAGTGCTGGGATCATAGGCATAAGCCACTTCACCTGGCTTCATTTTTTCTTTCTTTTTTGAGACAGTGTCTTGCTCTGTGACCCAGACTGGAGCACAGTAGCACAATCACAGCTCACTGCAGCCTCAACTTCTTAGGCTCAAGCGATTGTCACACCTCAGCCCCACCAAGTAGCCAGGACTATAGGCCCGCACCACCATGCCTGGATAAATTTTATATTTTTTGTAGAGATGAGGTCTTGCCAGGTTGTCTAGGCTGGTCTCAAACTCCTGGGCTCAAGCGATTCACCTGCCTCGGCCTCCCAGAGTGCTGGGATTACAGGTATGAGCCACCATGCCTGGCCTCTTCCTTTTTTTTTTTTGAGATGGAATTTCGCTCTTCTTGCCCAGGCTGGAGTGCAATGGCACCATCTTGGCTCACCACAACGTCTGCCTCCTTGGTTTAAGCGATTCCCCTGCCTCAGACTCCTGAGTAGCTGGGATTACAGGCATGCGCCACCATGTCTGGCTAATTTTTTTTTTTTTTTTTTTAGTAGAGATGGGGTTTCTCCATGTTGGCCAGGCTGGTCTTGAACTCCCGACCTCAGGCGATCCATCCGCCTCGGCCTCCCAAAGTGCTGGGATTACAGATGTGAGCTACCGCGCCCGGCCTGGCCTCTTCTTAATGGTGGCTTTTGAAGTGCAAACGTTTTAAATTTTGACAAAATCTAACATAAATTTTTTTCTCGTCAGTTCTCTTTTTCCTGTTATATTTAAGTTCTCTGCCTAACCAAGGTCATGAAGACTATCTCCCATGGTTTCTTCTAGAAGTTTTATGGTTTTAGCTCTCACATTCAGGTATATGATCTATATCGAGTTTTTTTTTTTTTTTTTTATGCATCCTGTGAGCAAAAGATCTAAATTCACCTTTTGGCATGTGGCTATTCAATTGATCACAGTACCATTTATTGAAAAGCCTATCCTTTCCTCCATCAAATTGTCTTGGCACCCTGTAAAATCAATTGACCAGAAATGTAAAAGGGTTTCTACTTGGACTCTAGATTCTGTTCCATTGACCTATAAACTCATTCTTATTTATTAGTATTACTATTTTTCCCCGAGATGGAGTCTTGCTCTGTTGCCCCAGCTGGAGTGCAGTGGCACGATCTTGGCTCCTTGCAACGTCCGCCTCCCGGGTTCAAGCAATTCTCCTGCTTCAGCCTCCCGAGTAGCTGGAATTATAGGTGTGCACCACCACGCCCAGCTAATTTTTGTATTTTTAGCAGAGACAGGGTTTCACCATGTTGGCCAGGCTAGTCTCGAACTCCTGACCTCATGATCCACCTGCCTCGGCCTCTCAAAGTGTTGGGATTACAGGCGTGAGCCACTGTGCCCGGCCTTGTTGTTGTTGTTTTAAAATTCAGATACAACTTATACACAGTAAAATTCATCCTCTTGAGTGTACCTTTCTTTTTTTTCTCTCTTTTTTTGAGATAGAGTCTCACTCTTGTCGCCCAGCCTGGAGTGCAATGGCTCAAACTCAGCACACTGAAACCTCTGTCTCCTGAGTTCAAGAGATTCTCCTGCCTCAGCCTCCTGAGTAGCTGGGATTATAGGTGCATGCCACCATGCCTGGCTAATTTTTGTATTTTTAGTAGAGACAGGGTTTTGCTATGTCGAGCAGGCTGGTCTTGAACTCCTGACCTCATGATCCGCCCACTTCATCCTCCCAAAGTCCTGGGATTACAGGTGTGAGCCACCACACCCAGTCTTGAGTGTACCTTTCTTTTTTTTTTGAGATGGAGTCTCGCTCTGTCGCCCAGGCTGGAGTGCAGTGGCCGGATCTCAGCTCACTGCAAGCTCTGCCTCCCGGGTTCACGCCATTCTCCTGCCTCAGCCTCCCGAGCAGCTGGGACTACAGGCGCCCGCCACCTCGCCCGGCTAGTTTTTTGTATTTTTTAGTAGAGACGGAGTTTCACCGTGTTAGCCAGGATGGTCTCAATCTCCTGACCTCGTGATCCGCCCATCTTGGCCTCCCAAAGTGCTGGGATTACAGGCTTGAGCCACCGCGCCTGGCCTGAGTGTACCTTTCTATGAGTCCTAAGAAACACACACAGCTGTGTATCCAACCCCACAACCAAGATACAGAATGGTCCCATCAGCTCCCACAAGTCCCTGTGCCCCCTACTGTGGACCCCTCTCCCTCCTCCCCAACCCCAGACCTGCTTTTTGTTCACACAGTTCCACCCCCTCCAGAAAGCCATATAAGTTGATTCCTACAGCACTCAGCCCTCTGACTGTGGCTTCATTTCCATCCCATCCTTCAACATCCAGGATGATATTTCTAAAATGTAAATGTGCCCTCTCCTCTGTGCTTCTACTTAAGTCTAAATACAACTTGAAGGGTCTGGTCTTTGACCGCTACTCCTGCCCATCTGGACAAACAGGATGGATGGCTCTCAAACCTGGCTTGCGGAACAGCCACCTGAGGGCTTGTCAATACCACACCTTCCTGAGTCTTAGCCCCACAGACTGAGATTCAATTGCTGGGGAGGAGCCCAAGGATCTGTTTTTCACACAAGGTTAGGGAGGTCTGGAGGCCACATTTGCAGAAGCATAGCTGCCTCTCTCCACACCTTCCACACCTGTCCAGGTTCACCCACGTGGCCTCTGCTTCCTCCTTTCTCCTCCAACCCCACTCTCTGTCTCTGCATGCTGCATCCCCTCCTGTCCAGAGCTCTGGCAGTGGTTTCTTCACTTGGGAAGGTGGCCTCCTTCCCCAGTTCCCATCCACCGATTCCAACCCCCTTCCCATGTCAGCCAGCTTCTCCTCTGCTCAGCTGTCACCTCCACAGAGAAGTCTTTCCTGACTCCCTATGTGAGTCATTCTCCCAGCATAGTTGTCTCCTGTCATTTCTTATTTGTGTGATTCTTTGATTAACATCAATCTTCCTGATTGGCTGTGTGAGGATGGGGCGGGGTCTGTTTTTGTTGCTTACCCCAGTATCCCCAGCACCAAACATGGGGCTGGCATATGGTAGGTACTGAACAGAGAGTTGAATAAATTAATGAGTGAATTGTCTACTCTGCCTTTGCACAAGCTGCTCCATCACCCAAGAGACCTTGCCTCCTCCCCCACTTCTTTGCTAGGCACACTCATACCAGTGTTCCCTAGGAAAACTCCGGAGAAAATTGAGGCAGGAGTCACTCCTCTGTGCCCCCCCATGGTGGACCTCTTATCACCCTAAGGATTGTTTGTTTTCCTGTCACCCACATCAAGCTGGGTGGTGGCCACAGCCTTTGATTTCTGCCTCCCAACCCTTCTCCCAAGTACCCTGTTTGCCCAGTGCTGAACTAGAGAGCTGAAGTGATCCCTGAGAGAACTAAATCGATCCCTCAGGCCGGGTGCGGTGGCGCACACCTGTAATCCTAACACTTTGGGAGGCCGAGGTGGGTAGATTACCTGAGGTCAGGAGTTTGAGACCAACCTGGCCAATGTGGAGAAACCCCGATTTACTAAAAATACAAAAATTAGCTGGGTGTGTGGCCTGTAATCCCAGCTACTCGGAAGGCCAAGGCAGGAGAATCGCTTAAACCCAGGAGGCAGAGTTTGCAGTGAGCGGAGATGGTGCCACTACACTCCAGCTTGGGTGACAGAGCAGGACTTTGTCTCAAAAAAAAAATAAATAAAGTGGGCCGGGCGTGGTGGCTCAAGCCTGTAATCCCAGCACTTTGGGAGGCCGAGACGGGCGGATCACGAGGTCAGGAGATCGAGACCATCCTGGCTAACACGGTGAAACCCCATCTCTACTGAAAAATACAAAAAAAAAAACTAGCCGGGCGAGGTGGCGGGCGCCTGTAGTCCCTGCTACTCGGGAGGTTGAGGCAGGAGAATGGCGTAAAACCCAGGAGGCGGAGCTTGCAGTGAGCTGAGATCCGGCCACTGCACTCCAGTTCGGGCCACAGAGCAAGACTCTGTCTCAAAAAAAAAAAAAAAAATAAATAAATAAATAAATAAATAAAATAAAATAAAATAAAGTGGTCCCTCTAAGAGGAATCTCCAGGGGCCCAGGCCAGAGCTTTCTCCGGGTCACCATGGCTTCTCCCACTGTGCCACCCTGCCTAAGCCCCTCGATTTTAAAGGGGAAGCCAAGACTCTGGACTTTGCTCAGAAGGTGGGGGGCGGGGGAGGGGCTTACCCTGGGTGCTTCTGAGGGGCCAGGGCACAGCCACCATGGTATGGGTGCCTGCAGATGGATGGGCAGGCCATGTTGCTGGACACCCCCTGGCTGGCGTCCCTCCTTGGCAGGGTGCTCTTTGCCCCATGGGGTGGGATCCAGAGCTGCCGAAGGGCTCCCTGGCTTGGCCAATGAACAGACCAGGTTCGGGGAGGATGTTTGGGAGGAGTGGACGGGGTGGTTCCCTTTACCTTGCAGCCCTCAGACCCTCCCCCCGCCCTCCCAGGTGGTCGGGACTCTTGATCTTCGCTGTTGGTGCTGTCTGTTCGGCTGTCTTCCCCGCCTCTCCCTAGGCACCTGCACCCTCTCTTGGCACCTGCTACCAGGATAGGAAGGGCAAAAACAATCCCAGTTGGCGTAGAGTGTCAGGGAGTCTCCACCCTCCTCCCAGGCTTCCTCCTCCCAGGCGCCTCCCCTGGACACGCCCCCATCTGCCCAAGATAATTTTAGTTTCCTTGGGCCTGGAATCTGGACACACAGGACTCCCCCGGCCCTGACTTCTCTGTCCGAAGTCGGGGCACCCTCCTACCACCTGTAGAGAAGCGGGAGTGGATCTGAAATAAAATCTAGGAATCTGGGGCTTCCTAGACGGAGCCAGACTTCGGAACGGGTGTCCTGCTACTTCTGCTGGGGCTCCTCCAGGTAAGGGGACAGAGATCGGTCTCAGATGACAGCCTGCCAGGCAACCCCCAGCCGCACCAGGGCCCCAGGCTGTGCCCGTCTCCGGCCAAACTGGCCGGCGGCCCAGGTGGGCGGATTGGAGCCACCTGGCCCTCCCCCTCCCCCGCTCGGTGATGTCAGGCCCGGGGCGGGGGCTGGAGGGGGACAGGTACTTAAGGGCCTGGCGTCTCACTCCCTGAAGACGTGGTCCCAGCTGGGTGTCCTGATGCTCGGGGTTCAGGTAAGAACCCAAGCGGGCATTCATCCTTTGGGGGCAGGCACGGCCGGTCTGGGGGCCAGTAGGGAAAGGCTGGGTCTCCTGCTGGGTTGCTCGGCCTCCCACTTTTTTCTTTTCCGCCCATCTCCCACCCCGCCCCCTCCTCCCCACCCGCCCTCTTTAGTCCCCATCCTAGTTTCCAGCCCTCCTTGTTCCCTCCCCGTACACCTCCCCGAAGCCAGCAGCGAGAATGGGAAGGAAGACCTGATTCTCTCCTCCGACTTGGCTTTCCCGCTGAAACTAGCCCCTCCCCGCACACCCTGGGAGAGCCGCCCTCACTCCCTTGCTCGCCCAGTTTACCCCAGTTTGGGTTTCCCCAAGTCTCTAAGACAGACGTCTCCGCGGGCTGCGGGGAGATGTGGGGAGGGCCCCCTCCACTTTGGAGGCCAGTGAAGGAGAGGGATCCTCTAAATTGTTGAGGCTCCATCTCTCCAGACTGTATGCCCTGCTCAGCAACACCGCCTCCGGCCCTCGGGTGGGAAAGTGGAGGCCGGGTGAGCCGGGGTCCCTCCTGGCTTCAGCATGAAGTGGGCAGAAAGGCTAGAGGGGTGGGTGAGGGGCTCTGCAGTGCGGTGGGGCCTGGGGAGAGTGGGGTGGGGGATGGCAGATGCTTTCCTCTGCTTGATGAGGCTAAGGAGACCCGGTCTGGGTCTCCCTGGCAGATTGAGGACAGAGAATGCACCTGCCGGCAAGGTGGAACCCGCCTCGCCGCCCCGCTCCAGCCTCACTGCCCACCAGGAATGCTCCCTTTTGGTCCGCCGGTCTTGGACTCTGCTCTCTCCTGATATCCTGCTGTGTGCGGGGTGGGGGGACCTCATGGAAGCAGGCAGCCTGTAATGATTAACCGCACAGACACTCCAGCATTCTTCCCGAATTAAACTTTAAAAGAGCTGCCCCGCCTTCTCCCATTGGGTATTTTTCCTGAGCGAGAGTGGGCGGGGCCTCAGAGTCCTGGGTCCTCCCTTCTACTAGGAGTCATCCAGGGGTTTCTCACCTTCTCACCTGGGCCCTGCACCCTAAAAGGTTATAAGCCTGTCCCGTGGGGGCGGGGCGTGGAGTACTGGGCGGACAGGGGCGCTCCCGCCACATCCAGGCCCCTGGCCCAGGCCTCAGTCCCGCAAGCCCTTCCCCCTACTCTGGGAAGTAGAGTTGTTTTCTGTTGGCCCTGAACACCGGGCCCCGCCACCCGCCCTTAGGGCCAGCCAGGTGGGGCGTGATTCAGGAAGTAAACAAGGAGGTTGGGAGGACAGGAACGCGGGTGGGGCTGGAGCCACTGGGGGAGCAGGCAGCTGGGAAGACACGGCCAGAGTTGCCTCGTTGAGGGGACAAACTGATTTTGGGGGTCGGTCTTTCCAACCGAAGCTTTCCCGGTGCCTCAGTTTCAGAACTCTAGATCTCTAAGCTGCCAGGCCTACAGCCAGGACCCCTTCCTCCTCCCTGCTCACCCCTTTGGTCTTAAGGATTCCACCCGCCTCCAGCCTTAGAAGGGGCTGAAGGGCCCGGGTGGGGGGATCTGAAGGCAAACCCCAGCCTTGGGCTGGCCATCTCTGATCTCTGAGGCCAGGCTGTGATGTGATTCAAATCCACTTCTAACCCCTTCCAAGCGCTGCCCTCCTGAATTCTTTGCTCCTCTCCCCACCCCACTGTTGGTCTGTGATTTGGAGGCAGGTGTTGGCCCCCTGCAACCTGGAATGAAATCACCGGGGCTGTTTGGAGACCGGGGCTGTTTGGAGGTTAGACTGGGGTGGGAGTGGGGGATTGTGTTCTGGTATTGAGGTGCTGGCGTCTCTTGCTAGCGGGTGGCGGGTATATCTTGCACCTCCTGGCAGGATCCTGGGCCCCCTCCCTGGCCTTTCATCCTGTCTGTCTGTCTTCTTGAGTATTTTCCCTTTCCACTCCTGCTCCTGTGGTACCCCTCTGGCCGGGACACCCAGGAGAATGTGTGGGGAGGAACCTCATCCACACGGGGCGGGGGCTCTGAGCGATGCTTTGGGTAGGGAGGGGCACCGCTGGGACGCTGGCTTCTCTCCAAATGGGCCTCTGAATCCAGGCCGGACATTGCCTCTCTCTTTCCCCGGTGAGGGATTCCCTGGCAAGGCGGTGGTTTGGCACTGGGGGCGAGAGATCACAGGTCCCACCTGGCCTGGAGCTAGGCCGAGGGTGGGGAGGAGGAGGTGATGTCAGAGGAGCCTCAGGCCCCACATCTTCCTCCCCCATCCTGTTCCCAGCCCCATGCCTCCCCCATTCGGCTCTGGCTACCCTTGGGTTGGGGAGTTGGGGGGAGGGTAGAGGCAGGGCTGTTTTTGTTTCTCCTAAGCCAGGAAGTTGTGTGGATGAGTCAAGGTTGAATGGAGAGCCCTAGGCAGTGTTGTCCCGCCTGCCCTGACTCACCTGTCCCCCAAATCCCCTGATGCCCTCACTGAAGGGTCAGGTGCCTGCGCCCTCCTGAGGGGTCAATCCCAGGTGCCCCAGGTGGCCTCATAGTACTGGCCCAGTGTTCGGAGAACAGGCTGGGGGCTGGGATTGCAGGTTCTCCCAGGTCTCAGTCCAGCCAAAGGGGTCTGCCTGGTTCCTGAGGAGGAGGGGCCAGCCCCACCTCCATCTCTAGTGCTTGTCTTCGCCCGCCCTCGTGTCTTTACTTGTCCTGAGTGTCTGTGCAGCCCCTGTAAGTGATAAGACGTGGGTGAGATTGGCCTTGCCTGGGGGTACCAGGTGCCCTTGGACAAATGAGTGGATAGGACAGGTGCACAGTAATGGATGATGTAGCCCCTGCACAGTGCTGAGAGGGAGTCCTTCACTCAGAATGTGGAAAGCCAGGAAGGCTTCTCAGAGGAAGTGGCTCTAGCATTGGAGCCTCAGGAAAGAGTTGGGCAGGAGGATGGCCTGGGGAGGGTAAGCAAGGTTTAGGGGCTGCTGGGGCCAGGACGCCTACCCCTGGCCTGCTCTCCCCCTTGCACTGAAGCGGAGCTGGCTCTCCTGCCTTTCTGGCTCCCATCCTTCCCCACCTCCTTCTCCCCACTGCATCACTCATCACTTGGGCAGGCCAAACTTCACCAAGTACGAACAGGCTCTGGCAACTGGGTCTGGCAACACAGTGCTGGAAAAGCCCGGGCAGAGCCCGGATCAGTGAGTGCCCCACGCGTAGAGGCAAAGGAGTGGACCTTTGCCCTGACCCTGAGGGCTGAGCCTGAGAGTGTGTGGGTTGTGAAATCTGTTGTGACCACCAGGCTTGTGGTGGGTGGACCCTCAGCTCTTCCTGTGAGCAACTTTGTGCTAAAGAAAGAGCACTGGAGCTGGGCGCAATGGCTCACGCCTGTAATCCCAGCACTTTGGGAGGCCAAGGCGGATGGATCAGGAGTTCAAGACCAGCCTGGCCAACATGGTGAAACCCTATCTCTACTAAAAATACAAAAATTAGCTGGCCATGGTGGCATGCACCTATAATCCCAGTTACTCGGGAGGTTGGGCAAGAGAATCACTTGAACCCAGGAGGCAGAGGTTGCAATGAGCTGAGATGGCGCCACTGCAAAAAAAAAAAAAAGAAAAAAGAAAAAAAACCCAGAAAGAGCACTGGACTTGGAGTCTAAACACCAGGTTCTACTCCCAACTCACCTGTGACTGAGACTAAGAATGCTTCCTTCTCAGAGACTCAGTGTCCCCTTTTATTTTATTTTTTATTTTTTATTTTTTTTGAGACGGAGTCTCGCTCTGTCACCCAGGATGGAGTGCAGTGGCCGGATCTCAGCTCACGGCAAGCTCTGCCTCCCGGGTTCACGCCATTCTCCTGCCTCAGCCTCCCAAGTAGCTGGGACCACAGGCGCCCGCCACCTTGCCCGGCTAGTTTTTTGTATTTTTTAGTAGAGACGGGGTTTCACCGTGTTAGCCAGGATGGTCTCGATCTCCTGACCTCGTGATCCGCCCGTCTCGGCCTCCCAAAGTGCTGGGATTACAGGCTTGAGCCACCGCGCCCGGCCGGTGTCCCCTTTTATAAAATGAGGCTCATTCTATCCTTCCCCAAGGGCTTCAGGGAAACTCCAGTTAGAGCAGTGAGGTGCTAGGTAAACTCTGAGGGGCACCCTAACCACCGTGTGAGGTCAGGAGGTCTGATTTCTCTAGTCCCCTCTCCCCAGGACAAGGGCACACAACTGACACAACTGGTTCCATTCAGCCCCTCTCTCCCTCAGATACCATGGAGCTGGATCTGTCTCCACCTCATCTTGGCAGCTCTCCGGAAGACCTTTGCCCAGCCCCCGGGACCCCTCCTGGGACTCCCCGGCCCCCTGATACCCCTCTGCCTGAGGAGGTAAAGAGGTCCCAGCCTCTCCTCATCCCAACCACCAGCAGGTACGATGGGATGTGGGGCTTGGGGGAGGTCAGTGCTGGATAATACAAAGAGGCTTGCAGGCCACTGCTCCCTTCCCCACACCTCTCTCCCTTTTTCTTCTTGCCACAGGAAACTTCGAGAGGAGGAGCGGCGTGCCACCTCCCTCCCCTCCATCCCCAACCCCTTCCCTGAGCTCTGCAGTCCTCCCTCACAGAGCCCTATTCTCGGGGGCCCCTCCAGTGCAAGGGGGCTGCTCCCCCGCGATGCCAGCCGCCCCCATGTGAGTTGTCCCTCAGAAGGGAAGGGAGGGATGCAGGAGTTCTGGATCTGTGGGAGATACACAGCCACTTCCATGGAGGCGGGGGATCTTGGTTAGGAGTCCCTGAGGGTCTAGCAGGTGTGGAAAGGGAAGGAATCACCCTTTGCCTCCCCACAAGTCATCTGCAATTCCTGGGGCACAGGTGGTAAAGGTGTACAGTGAGGACGGGGCCTGCAGGTCTGTGGAGGTGGCGGCAGGTGCCACAGCTCGCCATGTGTGTGAAATGCTGGTGCAGCGAGCTCACGCTTTGAGCGACGAGACCTGGGGGCTGGTGGAGTGCCACCCCCACCTAGCACTGGGTAAGTCGGGTGCATGGAACGACCCAGGCCGGGAGGTGATGCCTCGCATCTTGGGCTAGGCATGTGACTCATCTGGGAGATCTGGTTGATCTCCAGTAACCCCTGCTTTTTGCCTTTGACCCCAGAGCGGGGTTTGGAGGACCACGAGTCCGTCGTGGAAGTACAGGCTGCCTGGCCCGTGGGCGGAGATAGCCGCTTCGTCTTCCGGAAAAACTTCGCCAAGTACGAACTGTTCAAGAGCTCCCCAGTGAGTGTGTGAGGGCTGTCTGGGCACTGGGATGCCCTGATCCTGAACTGGACACTGGCGCCCTGACCCCTGACACTTTTCTACCCTCAGCACTCCCTGTTCCCAGAAAAAATGGTCTCCAGCTGTCTCGATGCACACACTGGTATATCCCATGAAGACCTCATCCAGGTAGGGAGACCCCCCCCCATTTCACTGCATATTCACGATTCCCCAGAACTGACCAGTGCTTCTCCGCCCTTAGGTCCTGTGCCTCCCCTCTATGTGGTAGAAAGAGCCAAACCACAGTCCTGTGTGACTGGGGACAAGTCACTTTCCCTGCCTGAGCATCAGTTTCTTCTGTTAAATGGGGGCGAGAAATGCATGTGGAGCATTTCCTTGTAAAAACCTGAGGGTGGGCTGGGTGTGGTGGTTCATGCCTGTAATCCCAGCACTTTGGGAGGTTGAGGCAGGAGGATTACTTGAGCCCAGAAGTTTGAGACCACCCTGGGCAACATAGTGAGACCTTGTCTCTCCAAAAAAAAAAAAAGAAAAAGAAAAAGGCCAAGAATGGTGGCATGAGCCTGGTCCCAGGTGCTTGGGAGGCTGAGGTGGGAGGATCACTTGAGCTTGGGAGGTGGAGGTTGCAGTGAGCTGTGATCGTGCCACCGCACTGGCATAAGACCCCGTCTCAAAAAGAAAAAGAAAACATCCTGGTGGTAGAGGGGAAGGGAGGAGGTCAGACCTCCCACTCTCTTCTCTTCTCTGGTTCAGAACTTCCTGAATGCTGGCAGCTTCCCTGAGATCCAGGGCTTTCTGCAGCTGCGGGGTTCAGGACGGAAGCTTTGGAAACGCTTTTTCTGCTTCTTGCGCCGATCTGGCCTCTATTACTCCACCAAGGGCACCTCTAAGGTGAGGTCTTGAGAGTGCCAGCCCCAGCCTCTGCAGTCCCTGGTCCTTTTAGAAGTTGCCCCTTCTCTGCTGGAACCCCTGAGCCCTTCTCCCCCTGTGCCCCCCAGGCCAACCACCTCCAGTTTACCATCTCTCCCTACATCCTTGCCCAGCTCACCTGCCCAGGGAGGTAGCAGGAGAAAAGATGACCTGAGTTTAAGTCCTGGCTCTACTTCTATTTGCTATGTGACCCTGGGCACTCCCTTGCCCCTCTCTGGTCCTGAAATCTCCCCACCTGGCTTGTGGGGGGAGGTCATAGCGGGCGGGGTCCACCTGTACCAAGTCCTGCTCACTTGTGCTGCTCAGGATCCGAGGCACCTGCAGTACGTGGCAGATGTGAACGAGTCCAACGTGTACGTGGTGACGCAAGGCCGCAAGCTCTACGGGATGCCCACCGACTTCGGCTTCTGTGTCAAGGTGAAGACCTGGCCAGGCCTGGCCCCTGGCCTGGGGAAGCAGGAACTGCTCAGGCCCCTGGATCTTGCCTGGGGCTTAGTCCCAATTCAGATGCCTAGACTCCTCTCCCTGCACCCTGGCCTGCTGGAAACTCCCTGGATCCTGCTCTGCTCTGTGGAGCAGGGACAGAGGTAGTCCCAAAGGCAGATACGGGACCAGCCAGTTTCCTCTCTCCACAGCCCAACAAGCTTCGAAATGGCCACAAGGGGCTTCGGATCTTCTGCAGTGAAGATGAGCAGAGCCGCACCTGCTGGCTGGCTGCCTTCCGCCTCTTCAAGGTGAGACCCTGGCAGTGGCATGGGGGGCTGACCTGGCCAGAGGGATTCCCAGCTCTGCCCCCAGGAAGTCTCAGGAATGAGGAGGGCATCACAGCCTTGCTCTCTGATAACCCTCAGTCCAAGCCTGAAGTTATAGGAAGCACCCATTGAAGGCAGAAATACAGCCCTAGTCTGGGCAAGTCCTGGTTTGAAGGGGGGTCACAGCCACGCCCCCAGGACCTCTCAACCTCAAGCGCTCTTTCTCTCCCCACCCCCAGTACGGGGTGCAGCTGTACAGGAATTACCAGCAGGCACAGTCTCACCATTTGCGTCCGCCTTGTTTGGGTTCCCCACCCTTGGTGAGTGCACACAAGGGGATGGAAGGGTGGGCACGCAGGCCCTGTCTTAGGGGTACCTGGGCCCTGTTCTGACCTCTCCCCTCTCCTTCCATCTCCAGAGAAGTGTCTCAGATAATACCCTGGTGGCCATGGACTTCTCTGGCCATGCTGGGCGCGTCATTGAGAACCCCCGGGAGGCTCTGAGTGTGGCTCTGGAGGAGGCCCACGCCTGGAGGGTGAGGCCTGCTGCCTGTGTGTTTGTGCTGGGGACCCACTCTCTGGGTGGGATCCCTGAAATAGGAGGGAGGAAGAGGGGGCAGGGGGAGGCCCCCTGGCTGGGGAGAAGTGCTCTACCTTCCTGAGGTGCTGGGTAATGCCCGCAAGCACACCCCGACTCTCCCATATCTCCCACTGCTCCACAGAAGAAGACAAACCACCGCCTCAGCCTGCCCACGCCGGCCTCCGGCACGAGCCTCAGTGCAGGTGTGTGACGGCCCTGAGTCCTGGGGCGGGGGCTGCCTCGACTTCTCTTTGCATTCTCAGTGGGGAGCAGATGGTATAGGGGTCCCCTCCCCAAAGTGACCGCCCATGTCCTTCCCCACCGCAGCCATCCACCGCACCCAACTCTGGTTCCACGGGCGCATTTCCCGTGAGGAGAGCCAGCGGCTTATTGGACAGCAGGGCTTGGTAGACGGGTAAGGGGCAGGGCCGGGCAACAGACCCAGGGATAAGAGAGACCGGGGTCCAGGTGGCAGCCGTGGGTCCTTGGGTAATGCCGCCCTATCTCCTGTCTTCTGGCAGCCTGTTCCTGGTCCGGGAGAGTCAGCGGAACCCCCAGGGCTTTGTCCTCTCTTTGTGCCACCTGCAGAAAGTGAAGCATTATCTCATCCTGCCGGTGAGCTTCCCTGCGTCCCTGGAGTCCTGCAATGAGACACAGGACTCCTAGCAACCTGTCCTCCTCACCAGGCCCCTCCAGAGGCTCCCTGGCCCCTAGTGCATCTCCCTTTTCCCTGCCCAAGAAGTGGGAGGCTGAGTGCGGTGGCTCACACCTGTAATCCTAGCACTTGGGAAGGCCAAGGTGGGAGAATGGTTTGAGCCCAGGAGTTCGAGACCAGCCTGGGCAACACAGGGAGACCCCATCTCTACAAATAATTTAAAAATGAGCCAGGCATGGTGGTGCACACCTGTAGTCCCAGCTACTCAGGAGGCTGAGGTGGGAGCATTGCTTGAGCCCAGAGGGTCAAGGCTGCAGTGAGCCATGGTGGCACCACCACACTCCAGCCTGGATGACAGAGTGAGAAAACCCTGTCAAAAAAAAAAAAAAAAAAAAGAAAAGAAAAAAGAATAAAAGGAAATGGGTGGGGCCCTGGCCCAGGAGGGAGCTCCCTAAGCCTCGGGCCCCTCCCTGACCTTCCACCCCCTCTACTGTGCCCCAGAGTGAGGAGGAGGGCCGCCTGTACTTCAGCATGGATGATGGCCAGACCCGCTTCACTGACCTGCTGCAGCTCGTGGAGTTCCACCAGCTGAACCGCGGCATCCTGCCATGCTTGCTGCGCCACTGCTGCACGCGGGTGGCCCTCTGACCAGGCCATGGACTGGCTCGTGCCTCAGCCCGCCTTCAGGCTGCCTGCCGCCTCTCCACCCATCCAGTGGACTCTGGGATGTGGCAGCGGGGAACGGGATGAGGAGCAGAAGGGTTCCCCCACTCCAGTTTTCGCCTCTGCTTCTTTGCCTCCCTCAAAGCTCCAGTTCCCTCCTGACCCCTCTCCTCAAGGGAAGGCCTGGGGTGGCCCCCTCCCCTTCTCCTAGCTCCGGAGTTGCTGCTCTAGGGCAGGGCATTATGGGAGAATTGGGGGCAGCCCAGGCAGTCTCATGCCCCCACTCTGTACAGACTGAGAGGCCAGTTGATCTGCTCTGTTTTATACTAGTGACAATAAAGATTATTTTTTGATATACCTATGAGTTCTGTCCAGCAAGGCCTGGCTGGCTGAAGTCAAGAAGGGAACCAGAGCTGGGTGTGGTGGCTCATGCCTGTAATCCCAGCACTTTGGGAGGCCAAGGTAGGACGATCACTTGAGTCCAGGAGTTTGAGACCAGCCTGGGCAGCATGGCAAGACCCTGTCCCAACAAAAATAAAAAAATGAGCCGGGCATGGTGGTGTGCACCTGTCGTCCCAGCTACTCAGGAGGCTGAGGTGGGAGGATCCCTTGTCCCTTGAGCCTGGGATATCAAGGCTGCAGTGAACTGAGATTGCACCACTGCACTCAGCCTGGGTGACAGAGTGAGACCCTGTCTGGAAAAAAAAAGGGGGGGGGGAGACCCGGAGAGGTGGGCACCTGTGGAGGCCTTGGTGAAAGTGTCAAATGGATCGAGGCCATGTCCCTGCCTGCCTAGATGTTCCTCAAGGGCAGGAGTGGTCATGGTTATCTGAGAGTCTCCAGTGCCCACCGTGCAGCCTGACACATAGTGGGCGCCCAGTCATTGCTAATTAAGTAAGTGAATGGACAAGAGACCATCATCCCAGAGAGATTTGCTGACAGTCTAAGGCTAGAGGGGTAACCAACAGGGCCTGGGAGTTGGAGATGAGTCCAACAGCATGCTTGTCCTCCGCTGGTCCTGGACTAGCTGGTGGGACAGTTGGCCCCAGCACGTACACAGTTATGCATCCAGCCCCACCACCAAGACACAGAACGGCCCCATTGCCCCCCACAAGTCCCTGTGTCCCCTACTACCAACCCTGCTCCCTCCTCCCCAACCTGAAACCTTTCTGTCCTAGTTCTGCCCCTTCCAGAAAGCCATATAAATGGAACCTGCTAGCATTCAGCCCTCTGCATCTGGCCTCCCTCTCCAACACATCCTTCAGCACCCAGAGCGATCTTTCCCAAATATAAATCCACCACTCCTGGCCGGGCGCAGTGGCTCACAGCTGTAATCCCAGCACTTTGGGAGGCTGAGGCAGGCAGATCACGAGGTCAGGAATTCGAGACCAGCCTGGCCAACATGGCAAAACCCCATCTCTACTAAAAATACACAAATTAGCCGGGGCATAGTGGTGGGCGCCTGTAATCCCAGCTACTAGGGAGGCTGAGGCAGGAGAACCCGGGCTTGAACCTGGGAGGCAGAGGTTGCAGTGAGCCGAGATCGTGCCATTGCACTCCAGCCTGGGCAATGAGAGCAAGATTCAGTCTCAAAAATAAATAAATAAATAAATAAATCCACCACTCCCCTGTGCCTCCAATTAAGTCCAGATAATATTCTATTGTTAGCCTCTCTGTCAATCAGCTCATTGGAGACTGTGAGACAGATGTCTGGCCTCTGCCCACTGCTCACACCAGTCTATGTTTTTGTCTAAGAGGCTTTTTTATTTTGTTTTTTTTGAGATGGAGTCTCACTTTACTGCACAAGCTGGAATGCAGTGGCACAGTCTCAGCTCACTACAACCTCCACCTCCTGGGTTCAAGCAATTCTCCTGCCTCATCCTCCCAAGTAACTGGGATTACAGGCGCTTGCCACCACGCCTGGCTAATTTTTTGTATTTGTGGTAGAGATGGGGTTTCACCATATTGGCCAGGCTGGCCTTGAACTCCTGACTTCAAGTGATCCACCCACCTTGTCCTCCCAAAGTGCTGGGATTACAGACACAAGCCACCGTGCCCGGCCTTGTCTAAGAGTTTTTTAGTTTGAGCTCTTACGTGATGGGAGCTGGTTAATAAATGTATCAGATTGACTGCACCTGAACTTGCTGCTCAACTCAGGAGGCAGACCCTCCCGCAGACATGTGAACCCCAACTAATCATTATTTTTGTCAAAACACCAAACCTGAATCTGATTCCTTGGATTCAACAACTAGTTTACAGGAAATACAAGGGAAACCATGACAAATATCCAGACTGGGAAATTCTACAGAACAGACAACCCAGTTTCTTCTTCAACAGCAACAAAATTACAAGAAAAGATGGGCAATCTCCAGATTTCAAGAAATTTAGACATTTATCGACCAAATGATGTGCTGACCTTTGATTCAAATCCAAACTGACTGTAAAAAGCATTTATGAGCAA
Source organism: Trachypithecus francoisi (assembly GCF_009764315.1). NCBI lineage: Eukaryota > Metazoa > Chordata > Mammalia > Primates > Cercopithecidae > Trachypithecus > Trachypithecus francoisi. The sequence continues at coordinate 20,534,971 of NW_022681466.1, read as the reverse complement.
CTGGGGGAAATCTGAATTCTGATCAGACATTCGAGATCTTAAGGGATTATGGCTAACTTTTTTAAGTGTAATAATGGTATTGCAGTTATGGTTTTTCTAAGCCTTTATCTTTAAGAAATTCATTACGAAGTATTTAAAGGTGAGATCATATGATGTCTCAGCTTTGTTTTTATTCTTTTTCTATTTTCTTTTTCAACTTTTATTTTAGATTCATGGAGTACATGTGCAGGTTTATTACCTGGGTATACTGAGTAATGCTGAAGTTTTGCTTTTAAAATAACCCAGAGGTGGCCAGACACAGTGGGTCATGCCTGTAATCCCAGCACTTTGGGACACTGAGGTGGGAGGAGTTTGAGACCAGCCTGGGCAACATAGTGAGGCCCTCTCTCTACAAAAACTAAAAATAAAAAAATTAGCCAGGTATGGTGACATGCATCTGTGGTCCCAGCTACCTGGGAGGCTGGGGTGGGAGGATGGTTTGAGCCCAGGAGGTCGAGGCTGGTGTGAACCATGATTACATCACTGCACTCCAGCTTGGGCCACAGAACGTGACCTTGTCTCAAAAAATAAAAATAAAAACATAAAAAAAAAATAATAAAATAAAATCCAGAGGTTAAAGGAGAGGGTGTGGGCATAGTCATGGTATGGCCATGAGTTGACACTGGTTGTTGATATTGGTTGAAGCTTGGTGACAGGTGCTAGGTATGTGGGGATTTGTTAAATTATCCTCTCCACCTTTGTATATGCTTGGATATTCTATTAGATACTGATATGTTTTAATGGAGAGCCCCTCCTCAAATCTTTGGGACTGCCTGGACAGGAAGTGGTGAGACGCTGTTTTGTAGGTGAGGACACTGATGGCCCAGGGGGCAGCCTGGCCCCAGATCACAGTGGGAGAGCCAAGATTCCAACCCAGGTCTGAGGAGCAGGTCTGGGCATGTTCTGCTTCCCCTGTCTGGCTGACATCCAGGTGGCATTCCTCAGCTACAGTGACAGCAATAGTGGCCTACGGGGGTCTTCCCTCAGAGAGCCCCTCCCTTTCCTGCAGCCATGGTCTCTGGCCTGGAGGGTTGTCCTGAGCTGACCTTGAGACCGTGCAGCCTCTACAATGAACCCCTGAGCAGGGCTTGGCAGCCCTGGCAGCCACTCCTGACCAAGGCACCCCCATCCTTGGCTAACCCAAGGCTGGGAAGCCGGGACCAGGCCTGGCAGACAGAGGTGGGCAGAGAGGTCTCATGCACACCCCAGCCTGGGACCTCCTGGGAATCTGTTGGAAGAACTTACTGCAGCCCAAGGGCAGGAAGGGTGGCAGATTTTGCTTCTTTTTAGCAGGACTGGAGGCAGGACCCAGTGCAACTTGCTGCCTGCCACCTGCCACGGTTCCCAGAGCCATCCCCACCACAGGCTGCGGCTCGAGCACCGAACAGGGTGGTATCAGCTCTATGGCTTGCCATGGGTGCCCAGGGCCACCTCTGAGGTGTGGGTGCCAGGGTTCCAGCCTGGAGTGAGAGAAAGGGGTCAAGGTGAGTTGCCTCTTCAGCATGTCCAGGGGTTTAGACTGCACAAAAAGAGGACCCAGTGTCCCTTCACAGCCTGAGGCACTGGGCAGGGATAGAGCCTCTCTTTTAATCAGCTAATTGGAGACTGTGAGACAGATGTCCTTCTCCCTTTACAAATGGGAAACTGAGGTTCAGACAAAGACAGGGACTCACCTGGGGTCACAGAGGGAGTTCGGGACAGAGGCCAGACTCAGCCCAGTGGCAGGTGGTGAAATGCAGCCCTGCCCTGCTCTAGCCTTTGTTCTCTGCCCCCTCCTTTCTCAGTGCTGGCCACTGTGAGGGACCTAGGCTGCTGGGAGCCCTTGGAGGAGGCAGCACTTGGCCCTGATTTGGTTACCTGAGACCAGCAGCCCATTCTTGGTGAGTGTCTAAGATTTCTGGCTTTTTGGAGACATAGCTGCTAAGAGTTTGGGGGGACAAGGACCCTCTCAGGGCCAGCTCACAGTGTGACCCCCGGGTAAGATCTCCCAGCTCTGAGGATGTGGGAAGGCTGCTGCTCTACCTCAGAGACTGCAGCATGACCTACATTGGTCAGACAGCAGAAAGGACTGCCAAGGACAGCTACAGTGCTAGATCGGGGAGGCTTGTGGTTCTGAGAAAATCCAGGCCGGCGGGAGGGGAAGCAGGGGCTTCTCTGGGGGAGAGGAAGGGGGCTGGGACCTCAGATACTGTCTTTTTGAAATTGATTTATTGGGTTTCACTGTAAAATTATATGTACTTATTAAAACCATTTCAGAAAAAATCTTGAGGGCAAAGGGGAAATTCCTCATCATCTTTCCATGCAGAGGAGGACCCAGTACTGAGAGAGGGTGACAGGGCCCACATCTGGGGAGTTGACGCGAAGTGCTGCCTGCCATGCATCACACATTCTGGCTTCCCGGGGCCAGCGTGGCTGGTGGGAGCTGGGTGCCAGGGCACATTGCCATCCTTGGCAGCACCATGGGCCTTTAGGGTAGGGGTTCTGTGGAGGGTGTGGCTACAGTGTTGGCCTCCCTGCCTGCTCAAGTGTGGAGGGGAGGGAGGACTGCTGCCAACGCTCTGGACTTTGGGATGGGGATGGGCATGATTCTAGGGGAGCCCACCTCCATGGGCGGGGCATCCAGACAAAGCCCTGGCCAGTTCTGCAACATCCAAGTTCACGGGTGGTGGACAGGCCCGAGGGTTCAACATCAGGTCAGGGACCCTGCCTGGCTCCTTCCTCGGGCCCCAGTGCCAGGCACCCTGATGAGGGACGAAGAGAGGAAGGACAGGACACAGAGAGAGGAGCCCAAAGCCACTCGGGAGGATTCTTTTTCCAAACTATCCAATAAGCAGTTTTCTAACTGCTTCCCAGACCCAAGGGTTCTGGCAGGGGCTTGAGGGGCAGGTTGGGGTGGTGATGGGGGATGCACTGCCTTTCTATCTGGAACTTGAGCCTTATGGTATCTTCAGGAAAAAGGCTTGAACCAGTGAAGTACTGATCTGGTCCAACAGACAGAAAGAGGGCCCAGAGAGGTGAGGGTTTGGTCCAACTCGCACAGCGGTGGGGGTGTGCAGAGACTGCTTTCCTGTCCTGCGCTGTTGGCAGAACTTCAGCTTTGGGGCTTGAGGGGGAGTATGCAGTGGCAATGAGGACAAAGGACTCTGAGCTCTCAGTTGAGTTGGGGGAGACAGTAAAGGAGTTGGATCCTGGGAGAGTTAGTTGGATGTTGCAGACTGGACTGCAGAACCTGGGGGTGTGGGCCATCCTGGGGTTTCGGGGGAGGGCGCTGAGGCTGCTTGGCAAGGGTTCCCAAGGCTCTCCATACAGGAGGGGGCAGTGTTGGGAAATGGGGATGAGGCCTGAAATTCAATCCCATGTGGGTTGAGTTATGATGTCATCTGACACCCTCTTACAGGGCTGCATCTACCCCAAGGAAGGGGCAAGTTTTTCTTTGATGGGCACTGGGGGGCTGTTTAGCAGGCGCTGCGTTTTTTGTTGTTGTTGTTTGTTTCGCTTTTTTTGTTTTTGCGTTTTTTGAGATGGAGTTTCGCTCCGTTGCCCAGGCTGGAGTGCAATGGTGTGATCTTGGTTTACTGCAACCTCTGCCTCCTGGGTTCAAGCAGTTCTCCTGCCTCAGCCTCCCGAGTAGCTGGGATTACAGACATGAACCACCACGCCCAGCTAATTTTGTATTTTTAGTAGAGACGGGGTTTATCCATGTTGGTCAAGCTCGTCTCTCGAACTCCCGACCTCAGGTGATCTGCCCACTTCAGCCTCCCAAAGTGCTGGATTACAGGTGAGAGCCACTGCGCCCGGCCTGGAGCTGCGTTTTTGTCCTAAGCACTTTGTTCTTACTTGGATTAGGTTTATCTTAGGGTGGTTTGGGGCAGACTGAGGGAGAATGGAAGGCAGAAACCATCCCCTCAGGACAACCACGTGGATCTCCTTAGGGTCTGGGTAGTGGAACTGGGCCCTCTGACCTTGGAGTTGGAGGGGAAGCTGTAAGCCACCCGCACCCTCACGCAGCTGTGACCAACAGGCACGGTCATCCGTATTCCCCTGCCCAACTCCCGTGCCCTGAGTCCTGTCCTACAGGGCATTCCTACTGGCACTGCCCCAATCTCCCAAAAGATTCCAGGGATCTCTCTCTGTTTTTTTTTTTTAAAGTCTTGCTCTGTCGCCCAGGCTGGAGTGCACTGGCTGATCTCAGCTCACTGCAACCTCCGCCCCCTGGGTTCAAGCGATTCTCCTGCCTCAGCCTCCCGAGTAGCTTGGGATTACAGGCGTGCGCCACCACGCCCAGCTAATTTTTGTATTTTTAGTAGGCAGTGTTTTGCCATGTTGGCCAGGCTGATCTCAAACTCCTGACCTCAAGTGATCCTCCCGCCTTGGCCTCCCAAAGCGCTGGGATTACAGGCCTGAGTCACCGCACCCGTCCATCCAGGGAATCTCTTTGCCCGGCCTTGGCCCACCCTGGCTCTCTTCCACCTGTCAGTCCCGACACAGATTCCCCATCTTTGGGTTCCTTCCTCCCAGGCTAAGGCACCCTGCCCCACACGTCTACTGAAGGAGCTTAGTGTTGAGGCCAGGGGGTGGCTGGGTAAGGCTGGATTGTCAGGGCAGGCTGGGGTAGGGGAGGATGCATGGGGGACCAGTCTCTCAGCCGTTCTGGGCCTGTGCCGGAGGCGATCTGCCCTGCTGCCCGCCCTTCCGCCACCACCCGGGTCGCACGCGCGCGTCGGGGCCGACGGGCGCCAGGCCTCAACAAGCCGCCCGCGGTCGTGGCGGCCCCTCGCGTCTCTGCGGAGGCAAGGCCGCTGGCTTAGCCAGGGGGCGCGCGTCGGGGTCGCGGATCTTTGAACCGGGCCCTGCGAGGTCGCGGGGGGACGCGCCATCGGTCTCGTGGCTTGCGTGGCGCCGCAGCAACTAGCCGGTCGCTGCGGAACTTTGCTTAGTCCGGGCCTCGCTGCGAGTCGATGGGCGGCGCGGGGGGTGCTCCCTTGGCCAGGCGGGTGGAGGGAGGTGTGGGCGCCGCATCCCAGCGTCGCGGGGCCTCCAGGCGCGGGCAGGCGAGACCTGCGTGCCGCGCGGCGGCCTAGTCCTGGCGTCCCAGCGTCTCCCACACCCGCAGGCGCCGAGCCGGGTCAGCCGCGCGGCTTCAGTGACACCCAGCGGCCGTCGCGGGAAGTGCGGGCGCCGCAGCCTGGCCTCCCGGGCTTGGGTCTCTCCAGGTTCCCACCCCGGTTACGCGCGGGCACCCCGGAGGAGAGCAGCCGCGCGCTGCAGATGCCCGCGGGGCACTTCCCCTGCCCCTCCCCCATTTCCTCCCCGCAGGCGCCCGAGCGCGGGGAGATCCTGCGCCACTGCAGTGCCCGGAAGGGCGGGGCGGGGTGCAGCAGCGGCGCTGGGCTGTGACCCGGGCAGTTTCACTTCTGGATCCCCCTCGGGCTGTGATGGGACAGCGTGGGGGCGGCGGGGGGACACGCGGGCACGCCGAGATCCGGCGCTCGGGACCCCGATGAGGGGAGGCCTTTTACTCCCGGGGTGTCACGCGACCCACACTTTCCTCCATATCCACTCCCACCCCCCATGGGTTCCACTTTGCTGTCCCCCGAGCTGCCGCTCCTCCCCAGCAGCCACAGCCTCCGCCGGGGCTGCCGACCCCCGGAGAGGCCCCGAGCGGCGTGGGCGGCGGTAGGAGGGAGCTGTGAAGCCGCAGGCAGGGGGTTAGGCTGCGGGCTGCTGAGACGCCGAGCTGTTTCTCAGAAGTGCAGCTGCCCCTCCCCTCACACCCCCCTCACTCCCACCGCGCGCCGCACCCCTGCCCCCTCTCCGCCAGCCTCGCTTTCGTCTCCCAGGCACCCCAGCCGGGAATCTGGGGTCTGGGTCCACGCAGAATTAAGAGGAAACCTGAGAAAGGGCGGGGACCAAGGGTTCAGACCCAGCCTCAGCGCGCATATTCCGAGCCTCCTACAATTCCACAGGTGAGGGGACCCTGTCCCCTACCCCTGGGGCCCAGGATTGGAATTTGATAGAGCAGTTAGGAAAATGGCCTCGAGAGAGAGTCACAGGCCGGGCCACTGTTACTCTAGCTCCAGCGCCCAGTGAGGAGAGGAGGGAGAGGGAAGACCTAGAGCCCGGCTGGTGCAGTGAGGTTGAGGCCAGTCTTAGGAGTACCAGCTGGAAGGCCCTTCAGAGATCCCTGACTCTGGGAAAAATAACGCCCAGAAGGGAAAGTCAAGTGTCTGGGCTCATGCGGAGAGGGAGAGGGCTGGGACTGGAACCAGGACTCCAAATACTCGCGGGAGTCTGCGACTGTCTTTTGCTTGGGACTTCAGAGCTTTGCTGGATTCACTGACTCTGCCTGCTTTTCCCCAACACACACAAACACACACACACACACACACGAGACATGTGCACGCACACACACACACACAGATAGGCAGACAGACACAAACACAGACATGCAGAGAGACAGGCGCAGATGGAGACAGACACGCACACGCAAAGAGACACACAGCTCCCCAGGAGTCTAGCGGGGCAGCTGAGGTCTGTGAGTGAGACATTCTCAGGGAGACACTGAGAATGCAATTCCAGTGGGGGTGGGATGGGGACTGGGCGGTGGAAGGACAAGCCTGGGGGAGGAGGTGGCATCGCCCCCCTAGTTCCCATCCACCACCACCCCCAGTGCTGTGGTTTATTTGCCTAGGCAGCTCTTCTGGGCCAGGGGGCCAGGGGACTGGGGTGGAGAGGCGAGGTGATGGGAAAAGCTGTTCTGGGGCTTCCTGCCCCCTCACTCCTGGAGAAGGGGGGCAGCTGCCATCACCCGCAGGCCTTTCCACTGCAGCCCTTTCCTTGGGTATGTGTGTGTTATTCTGGGGGAAGGTCTGTTATTTGGGGGGAAGGGAGGCAGCTGCCTACTTCACAGGTCAAGACAGAGTTAAAAACAAAACCACAGCAAATTCAACACCCCGTGTCCTTCAGGGACTTTCCATGACACCTTCCTTCCCCCCTCTCCCCCAAGCCAGGGAGCACCTCCCCAGAGGGCCTCCCCACCCCAGGTGCAGTGGCTTTTGGCTTTTATGCAAACAACCGTCTGATCCGGGAATGCTCCTCAGCCCAAACTGTGGCCTGGGCCAAATGCACCCCTCCACCATCCCTTGGGCCAGTGTTTCTGGTCTTCCTGGAGCTGTCACCTCCACTCTTCCTCAGACCCTGGATTCTGAGGGACAGGAGATGAGGGCAAGAAGCTAGGTCCTTTCCCCCTGCCTGCCCTTGGGTGGCAGTTGCCTGCAGGTGGAGGTTTGGGCACAGCAGCCTAAGTGAATGGTCCTGGGTTTTGAGTGATGGAGGAGGGGGAGGAGGGTGCAGGTGTGGGGTGGCCTCCACTGCCAGGTCCACCACCCTCTAGGGCATGGAATTAGCTACCAAGAATCAGGAAGGAAAACTCTTCTCAGCCCAGGAGTCCATTCAACCCCAACGCCGGCATGGACCTCCAGTCACTGCTCGCTGGCAAAGGGGGTCAGGTCTCCCTGTCTCCTTCTCTTCTGCCCGAGCTGCTTCTGCTTTGGGAAGGGATTGGGGATGGGGAAGGCCATATAATCTTCTCTCCAGGGCTGAAAACCAGCTACTGAGGGGCCGTTTTTGAATGTATTCAGTGCTAAAATGCAAAGGCAGGGTGCCATTCCATTCCTTTCTCCTCCTCAGCTTGAGCAAGACTGGGAAACCTGTAGGAGACCCTCAACCAGTTTGGACATTTTGGGGTACTGATGGGAGGGAGATGGTGCTGAACTTGGAGCCAGAGGACGCTGGTGCCAGCCTGGCCCCACATTTGCTAGTCTTAAAACTTCAGACCATCTTTCTCATGCCTCTTCCACAGAAGAGGGAAAATGGAGGGTGCTTTAGATGAGGCTGAGCAAAGGCCAGACTCTCTCTCTACCTTCTCTAATGTTTTTTTTTTTTTTTTTTTTGAGACGGAGTCTCGCTCTGTCGCCTGGCTGGACTGCAGTGGCCAGATCTCAGCTCACTGCAAGCTCCGCCTCCCGGGTTTACGCCATTCTCCTGCCTCAGCCTTCCGAGTAGCTGGGACTACAGGCGCCAGCCACCTCGCCTGGCTAGCTTTTTGTATTTTTTAGTAGAGACGGGGTTTCACCGTGTTAGCCAGGATAGTCTCAAACTCCCGACCTCGTGATCCGCCCGTCTTGGCCTCCCAAAGTGCTGGGATTACAGGCTTGAGCCACCGCGCCCGGCCCTTCTCTAATGTTTTTTAAGAGGGAACACAATCATGATGGGCAGAAAGCAGCCCCATCCCTATGCCATTCTCTTAGGACTTTTACCCCTAACACCTTCGGTTTGGGTCTCCAAGTATTGAAAAACTAGTTAAATATGGTGGAGTTTAAGGACTGCAACTCCAGTTTCCCAATGTGGATGTCGACGAGCCCCGACACATGAAAAAGTCAGAACTTGACTCTATTTTAAGAAGAACCTCTGTTGAGGGAGGAAGGCAGAGCAGTGACTTGGAATAGGGGTGCACTGTGCTGAATGTGTTGATCATGCTAAGTCCTGGTCCCCAACCTCCTCCAGTTTCCTTAGTGAACTAAGGACCAGCGGAACCAGGAGCCCTATCTTGTAGGTACAGGGGCCAGCAGCAGGATCACAGTGGTAGGCTCAGCAAGGCATCAGGTAAGAACCTTGATTTCAGTGATAATTCATTTGTCTTGATAACTGGACTTTAAGAAATAGAGGGGCGAAATTAAGAAAGTATTCCTTGGGGTGGGATGAAACTCTTCTACATCCTGACACCAGCAGCTACAAATGATAAGGATGCACAAGGACTAATTTCAAACATACCAGGATTTTTTTATTTTTCAGTGTAAAAATCAAACATGATAAACCTAGAAAACTATCAGCAGGGCTACTTCTTACAGGATTCTGGCAAGGGTTAGCATTGCTGCATTTCAGAAGCTGACTTTCTTTAAACCGTCTTTACGGAGGAGTCGACTTCACAGTGCCACACACGACTGGGCTCTGGGTAGAACTCCATAGGAGTGACGAGGGAAATCACCACTGGGCAGGGAGGGCATTTCTGAGAAATGCAGATGAGAGGAGAGGCTGTGAGCACAGGCTGTGTCACAACCCAGGGCAAGGGTTCCCTCCCGCCTTCCCTCCCAGTGGGAAGGCCACCCTGAGCCCCAAACCACATTCTGTTCCTTCCTCGTCATTCTGCAGACAATGGTCATCCACAGACCACATGTGTGGTGGCTTTGGCAACCAGAAATTTAAAATAAGCTATGTTTTTTCCAGAAGCCAAAATGATCCTGCACCAAAGCTCATAGACTGAGAACCTGAGCATGCAAAACCACAGTCTGGGTGAAGGGATGTCTGCTTTGTAAATGACCTGCTAATTCTTTGCAACCCACAGTAATTTGGTTTCCGTGAACCCACAGAAGCAGGCCCACCAAAAAGGGCCTTGTCTGCTAGCCTGGAGTGTACATGAGTCACTGGCGGTGGGATCAGTCATTTTTAAGGCTGCGCCATTTTCCTAACATGTTAAAATATGTGTTCTCAGTCTTTTCAAGGGAGGAAGAAGCAAAGAGGCACTTACAGAGCGTGAGATGGACTCACAGATGTGTGGCAAGGGCTTGGGGAAGCTGGGTGGCATCTTGGGTCTCCTCTCCAGGCTTTCTGGAGTGAGGTCCGTGGAGAGATGAACAGTGAGAAGCATTTGAAGAAACTCATGAGGTGGCAGGGGGTGGGGTACTAATGGCTGAGGACTCATAGACAGTGAGGGAGCAAAGCGCTTTGACTTCCCTGGGTGCGACACCATGAAGTGTCTACAGCACGTGGTTAGCTCAGGTTGGTTCCAAGGGTCAGTAGATCCTCTGCCCTTGTGCATTAAAACAACATGAAGGAAACTGTGTTAGAGATCAGTTACCTCCATCATTCATTTGTAAAGGAATTACTATTAGGATCTAGCATGGTCTTGGGATATTTTTCATGTCTTTAAATTGATGACACAGTACATTTTCCACTGAAAATTTACAACCATCCAACATAATCCACACCACCCCTCAATGGTAACATTAGCTCATATACAAAATTATGGAAAACCTCACAACATCCTTGGAATGTAGATATTGATATATCCTTACAAAAATTTAATAAACCCATTAACATTCCTATATCAAATAGCTCAATCGATATCCACACATAAGACAGTCCACTATTGTGATACAGTATTAAGAAGAAATTCAGGCCGGCTGCGGTGCCTCACGCCTGTAATCCCAACACTTTGGGAGGCTGAGGTGGGCAGATTACTTGAGCCCAGGAGTTCAGGACCAGCCTGGGCAACATGGTGAGACTCTGTCTCTACAAAAAGTACAACAATTAGCTGGGTGGGGTGGCCCATGCCTGTAGTCTCAGCTAGTTGGGAGGTTGAGACAGGAGGATCGCTCTGCTTGTTGCTTGAGCCCAGGAGGTTGAGGCTGCAAGTGAGCCATGATTGCACCACTGCACTCAGCCTGGGGAAACAGAGCGAGACTTTGTCTCAAAAGGAAAAAAAAAAAAGAGGAAACTTGTATCCAATTTATTCAAAGTGCAAAAACCTGTGTATCTTCATAACCATGGTGGGGCAAAGACTACAGCTGGGGTGAGGGAGAGGCACAGTCTTATGTTACTTTACAAGCTCTCAGAAGTTTTAAGCCCACAACTCTCCTTCAGGCTCTTCTGTGTCCATGGTCCTAAAGGGTCAGGAGTCCCGAACCCTGGGCTCATTCTCAGAACTATTCAGTCGAGCTGCCTTGGAGAACAGTCCTTTTCCTGAGGTGGCCCAGGTCCAGCTGCTGGTTTCAGATCAAAATTGTCCTCCTTTATTGGCACTTAGATCTCAAATCATTCTCCTTGTCTGAACTCTGGATATAGAGGTTTTTTGAACATACTTTCTGTGTGAACACAAAAATAGCTTCCAATTCTCTAAAAGATGAGGTATCACTACATATCGCTTTTTTTTCTTTTGTTCCTGGTGCTAACTTTTAGGACAAAGTTTCACCACTCCCTTTTCTTTTCTTGAGCTCACAAGTCCCAATGCTGAGTTTTTGAGTCCTCAGATAGCCAAGCTCCTTCACAAATCTTGAGTGTCCCAGAGTTTCCAAATCTCTGCTAGAGTCCAACATACCTCCTCTCAGTGGGGTACACTTTAAAGTGAGGGCTTAAAAGAAACATTTCCATTGTGGTCTTATCACCTGGGATTATATGTAACAGTACTGCTTTTTTTTTTTTTTTTGAGATGGATTCTGACTCTGTTGTCCAGGCTGGAGTGCAATGGTGCGATCTCGTCTCACTGCAACCTGTGCCTCCCAGGTTCAAGCAATTCTTCTGCCTCAGCCTCCCGAGTAGCTGGGATTATAGGTGCGCACCACCACATCCAGCTAATTTTTGTATTTTTTTTCTGAGATGGAGTCTCGCTCTGTCACCCAGGCTGGAGTGCAATGGCGCGATCTCGGCTCACCACAACCTCTGCCTCCTGGGTTCAAGTGATTCTCCTGCCTCAGCCTCCTAAGTAGCTGGGATTACAGGCATGAGCCACCACGCCTGGCTAATTTTGTATTTTTAGTAGATACGGGGTTTCTCCATGTTGGTTAGGCTGGTCTCAAACTCCCAAACTCAGGTGATCCGCCTGCCTTGGCCTCCCAAAGTACTGGGATTACAGGCCTGAGCCACCGCACCCGGCCCTCCTTAAAACATCCTAAACCTCACATTCAGTAAGGGTTGGGGAGGTGGGGGTGGGGCAGGAAATAGGAGAATACTAGTGATACAGATGCTACCTGGAAAAACTTTATGTTCTATCTGTTCCTCACGAAACAAAGCCAAAAAGAAAAACTTTATGTGGATGTGAGATTTGACAGTAACACAGTGTTTCAATTGAGCAAGGTTTTGTGTTTTTAAACATTTCTGTTTGCCAAAGAAATCTGAGGCTGTGGCTGGGCGCACTGGCTCTTGCCTGTAATCCCAGTACTTTGGGAGGCTGAGGTGGGCAGATTGCTTGAGCCCAGGATTTTGAGACTAGCCTGGGCAGTATGGCAAAAGCCATCTCTGCAAAAAAAAAAAAAAAAAAAAAATTAGCTGTGCATGGTGGTGTGCCTATAGTCCCAGCTACTTGGGAGGCTGACGTGGGAGGATTGTTTGAGCCTAGGAGGTCAAAATCTGAGGCCATTTTATATCTGGACCATTTTGAGTATGGGCCTAACAAAATGTTAATAAGCACTGCATTTTTTTTTTTTTTTTGAGACGGAGTCTCGCTCTGTCACCCAGGCTGGAGTGCAGTGGCCGGATCTCAGCTCACTGCAAGCTCCACCTCCCAGGTTTACACCATTCTCCTGCCTCAGCCTCCCGAGTAGCTGGGACTACAGGCGCCCGCCACCTCACCCGGCTAGTTTTTTGTATTTTTTAGTAGAGACGGGGTTTCACCGTGTTAGCCAGGATGAGCACTGCATTTAAAAGGTGAGAAATTTGGTCACTGACAGGCTGGGCACGGTGGCTCAAGCCTGTAATCCCAGCACTTTGGGAGGCCGAGACGGGCGGATCACGAGGTCAGGAGATCAAGACCATCCTGGCTAACACGGTGAAACCCCGTCTCTACTAAAAAAATACAAAAAACTAGCCGGGCGAGGTGGCGGGCGCCTGTAGTCCCAGCTACTCGGGAGCCAGAGGCAGGAGAATGGCGTAAACCCGGGAGGTGGAGCTTGCAGTGAGCTGAGATCCGGCCACTGCACTCCAGCCGGGCCGACAGAGCGACACTCCGTCTGAAAAAAAAAAAAAAAAAGAAAAGAAATTTGGTCACTGACAAAGTCAGAAGCTGTGTCAGGAACAGCTCAGAATGGGTCACAAAGCATAAGATTAGCTGGCTAGGCCGGGCGCGGTGGCTCCCGCCTGTAATCCCAGCACTGTGGGAGGCCGAGATGGGCGGATCACAAGGTCAGGAGATTGAGACCATCTGGCTAAAATAGTGAAACCCCCTAAAAATACAAAATACAAAAAATTAGCTGGGCGAGGTGGTGGGCGCCTGTAGTCCCAGCTACTCCGGAGGCCGAGGCAGGAGAATGGCGTGAACCCTCCGGGAGGTGGAGCTTGCAGTGAGCCGAGATCGCGCCACTGCACTCCAGCCTGGATGACAGACCGAGACTCCGTCTCAAAAAAAAAAAAAAAAAAAAAAAAAAAAAAAAAAAAAGATTAGCTGGCTTATCTGTGCCAGGGCGAATGTCTTTTTGGGAGAATAACTTGAGGAAACTAAAGACTGATGAGTTCATTTTCTTTTCTTTTTTTTTTCTGGCGGTCGTGGTGGCGACTCATGGGAGAGACATTTCTATTTAGTTGTCTCTCCGTAGGAAGTACCGATGCCACACTTCAGGTAGTGACAGAAAACATTTGGAGAGCTGGGCACTGTTTGTGCATGCCTGTAATCCCAGTTACTTGGGAGGTTGAGGCAAGAGGATTGCTTGAGCACAGGAGTTTGAGTCTGGCCTAGGCAACATAGTGAGACCCTGGTCCTCTAAGAAAATATATATATATATGTATGTGTGTGTGTGTATATATATATATATACACACACACACACAAAATATAAAAATAAATTTAAAAACTCTTGGAGTGCTGGTTCTGTTTCTTTTCCACCCTCAGCCCAGTTCTGTCACCTTGGCTACAAGGAAAGTTTGCATGGGTTTTTGTTTGTTTGTTTGTTTCTGTTTTAGACAGAGTTTCACTCTTGTTGCCCAGGCTGGAGTGCAGTGGTGCCATCTTGGCTCACTGCAACCTCCACCTCCCGGGTTCAAGCGATTCTCCTGCCTCAGCTTCCCGAGTAGCTAGGATTACAGGCATGCGCCACCACGCCCGGCTAATTTTGTATTTTTAGTAGAGATGGGGTTTCTCCATGTTGGTCAGGCTGGTCTCGAACTCCCAACCTCAGGTGATCTGCCTGCCTCAGCCTCCCAAAGTGCTGGGATTAACAGGCATGAGCCACCACGCCTGGCCCTTTGCATGGGTTTGGTTGTTCCTCAGACCGTGGCCTCCTGGGTGTATGCTGGAAGGCCTGCCTGATAAGAGGCTGGTGGGAAATGCAGGAGAGGGGCCTACAAAGGCTTGTGTTCAGAGGGAGTCTGCATGAGAAAGTGCAGGTACTGCCTGAAGCTGCTCCAGTGCTTCAGTGCCCAGCAGTGGCATATGCAAGTCCTGACTCTGCCCTTCTTCTGCTAAGATTCTCCTTCACCCTCACTCCCCCAGCCCCAGCAAGGGGTTGGTTAATTAGTACTGCATAAGGGGTATGTACAGAAGGAAGCGTTTATCTGTGTGATGATAACCACTGCATATCTGGTTCAACTTCAAGGCTTAAGGATGCAGAGTTTCCACACATAAATTTTTTTCTGGAATTGATGGGTCCCAATCTAGGCTCAGAATGCCACAAAGAAAGTGCCTTTGTGAGTGGTCACCTTACTCAGAAAACTAACCTCAGAAGAACAGAAATCATGCAGCAAATTAATTAGTCACAGGAAAAAGGAGGATCATATCTATAAAAAGAGTCCCCAGGCTGGTGGAATGGGCCTTGGTTTCACAATCTTGAGATGCAAAAGGTGGTCTCAGGTTGGGCACAGTGGCTCACTCACGCCTGTAATCCCAGCACTTTGGGAGGCCGAGGCAAGCAGATCACCTGAGGTCAGGAGTTCGAGACTGGCCTGGCCAACATGGTGAAACTCTGTCTCTACTAAAAATACAAAAATTAGCCGGCCGTAGTGGTGGGCACCTGTAATCCTAGCTACTCGGGATGCTGAGGCAGGAGAATTGCTTGAACCTGGGAGGCGGAGGTTGCAGTGAGCCGAGATCGTGTCACTGCACTCCAGCCTGGACAAGAGCGAGACTCTGTCTCAAAACAAAACAAAACAAAACAAAAAAAGTTGGTCTCCTCTGCAAAGACTTGAACAGTCATCTAGTGGAAAGGCTTCCTTTCCCTTGTTTCCTCTTCTACTAATCCCTGCTTCCAAATTCTCTTTCTCTTGTCCCTTGAAGAACCGACACGATGTGTGATATTTCAAGAACATAATGAGCAACTTCTCTTTCACAAAGGGAATAAGCAATCTGGCATAGCTTGGAGTCTAGTATTACGGAAATACGGTGATATACTGAAGACTACACACCAAAATACATCCATTCCTTTAGCTGAAGTCTCAAACATGTTGGGACTGTTGCCATGGAATTTCATAAAACCTTTCTTCCTGAGACAGACGCCATGCCACAAAGAAGGATAAGCCATTTGTGCAGTCTGAGGTGGAACATTTTAATTACTGGCAGCACATAGATGAGTTGAGTTGGAGCCGAATGCATAAGCCCTTTAGAAATAAAACGCTAATCTACCAGGAATCTGGGATTCTTGGCTCTGGTAGAAATGTTCACAAAGCTGACTCTTAATTTGTAAATAGGCTCCATGAAGTTGTCCCTGGAAGCAGAATTTATTTCCCCTAACATAATTTCTTAAAAAGGAAAAAAAAAAAAAAAAGGCTTTGGCAAACAGCTGCATGTGCCAATTTGTGTGTACGCTTTGGGGCAAGATCAAAATACCTTTCTGTTTTTTGTTCCTCTCCACCACCTTCTTCACATTCACAACTCAGTGGTTAAAGGAAAAACTTAACACACCATTTTCATACCAAAGGAATGTGAAACGTGTATTCATATAAATACTCCTCTGCTTAATATCCATACATTAGGAGGTTTAAAAAATAACTTGTGGTTACTGCATAATCACATAAGAATTAAAGCTAGAAGGGACCTAAGAGAACGTTTAAGTCCAATTCCTATTTTATGGATGAGGAAACTGAGGTTTTTTTTGTCTCTGTTTGTTTTGTTTTGTTTTGTTTGAGACACGGTCTCACTGTGTCGCCCAGGCTGGAGTGCAGTAGTGCGATCTCCGCTCACCACAACCTCCGCCTCCAGGCTCAAGCGATTCTCCTGCCTCAGCCTCCCGAGTAGCTGGGATTACAGACATGTGCCACTACTGCCCAGCTAATTTTTGTATTTTTAGTAGAGATAGGGTTTCACCATGTGGGCCAGGCTGGTCTCGAACTCCTGACCTCAAATGATGCACCTGCCTCGGTCTCCCAAAGTGTTGAGATTACAGGTGTGAGCCACCGAGCCTGGCCAGAAACTGAGTTTTAAGAGTTAAATGAGGACAGGTGTGGTGGTTCACACCTGTAATCCCAGCACTTTTAGGAGGCTGAGGCAGGCTGATTGCTTGAGCCCAGGAGTTGAAGACCAGCATAGGCAACATAGTGAGATCCTATCTCTACAAAAAGAACAACATTTAGCCAGACATGGTGGTGCACACCTGTTTTCCCAGTACTCAGGAGGCTGAGGTGGGAGGATCACCTGAGCCTGGGGAGGTTGAAGCTGCAGTGAGCCATGATTGCACCACTGCACTCCAGCTTGGGCAACAGATTGAGATCCTGTCTCAAAAAAAAAAAAAAAAAAAGGTAAATGATTTACTCAAAGTCACATAGCTAATTAGCAAACAGATTTTGTGACCTCTTATTCCAATGCTAATTTTACAATGATAACAGCACTCCTCCTGATAGTATGTACACATTATGAGTGACAAGGATGACTTATACACCTGCAGAACTGTGATCAGACTTTCAGGAATTTTCATGGAATACAGCAATTCCATTATAAATGGGAAAAAAAGGGCCGAAGCCTGTCTGATCAAGGAGAACCTCTCAATAGAGGTGTACCTCCTCACCCCATCCCGGAGCTCAGCTCCAATCTAAACACACATGGCATCTATCTCCAATTCCTCTCCTGTGGGGAGGGGGAGGCTAAGCCATACTTTTTTGATTTTTTTTTTTTTGGTGGAAAAAAATCACTGGCAAATTTGTTTTGGGTCTGCATCACCAATTCTCCATGAACTCTCTGAAGAAGCTTTAGGTAGCTGTGTTTTGGTTGTTTGTTTTCTGTTGGTGCTGCCAAACCATTTCCCCCTTTATAACCTTGCTGTGCCAACCTTGACCAAAGGAAAGCGATGTCATCATCCACAGTGGACAAATTTCTGGAGTTTCGCTGATGGTCTATATTTAAAACCATCAGTTCTTCTGGCATAGATTTTCTCCTATAGACAATTGGTTTAGCCCAAAGCAGCTCAGCTTTTCACTGGATATGGGAGGGTAAAGGATAGAAGCAGAAGTGCCATCAGATGACATTTTTAAAAAATGTTGTGATAGGAAATGGATCTGATGCTTGGAGAATGGGGTCTTCAGTTACTTCTAACTGATACTTATTTTATGGCTGTTCTTTTACTTACTCTTAGACTGTCATTTAGATTAGGGAGATTAGATCTTAACCCTTCAGCCTGTGAAGTGCAGAAGGGTGAAGCTTCCCAGCAAGGTCAGCTGGTCAGCTCTTCCTCTTTGTGGATTTGCACGTATGACCGAAAGGCTTTTCCACATATGGTTGATACATCTCAGAAAGAATGTCTCATGTAGCACATCTCCAGGACCACTCATTCCATTGCTGTAGAAGACAATGATTACCAAATACCTTTTTGGCTCTTAAATTCCATAAAATTCAAGTCCTTGATGGGAAAACAAAGGTTTCACAAAAGTAATAATATGCTAGATCTGTGAATAATTTCTGAAGGAAGACAGTGTTTCTCTGGCTACCCGTGTGAACATAGCTAAAAATGGTATGAATAGAAGTTTGGAACTGAGTATGTTTTGAGAGCAATCTGTTAGGCGAGGTCATTGGTTTTTAGAAACGATGCTGAATACTTAGGGGCAATCCCTGAGACCAGATGATCACTTCAGCAGGGCTCTGTGTTCTCCTCTGGCTATGTGAGACGAGAACTCATACCGATCATGGCTTCGATATCCACACATATTACACTCGAAAGGGTCACGGAAGCCGTGGCAGCCCATGTGAATTGTGAACATCACATAGTCCAGGAAGAGGACGCGGCAGTGGTCACACCGGTACACATCCATCACCTCCCCTTCCTTGTTGATCACTTTGATGGAGTCTCTTGGGCAGACAGGCGGGGGCTTGAGGAGTTCGTAAGAGCGGGGAACCTCCTTCAGAAGTGGCATCCCATTGCGGGCCCGAGGCAGGACCATGTGATTTTGCTGATATATGTGATTCTGGCGTTCTTCATGGTTGCTGTCAGTGTCCGTAGAGTCGTGGCCACTATTGTTGGGAGAAAGGCCTCTCTCAGAAGGCACACTCTTCTCTGGAAGGTGGATGCTTTTCTTTTCCAGCTCCTGTGGGGCACCGTTTGGCATCTCAGCCCGGGTGAGGGCTATGGGATACATGCTGCTGATAACTGGAACCATCTCCGAGGTGGGAGCGGGCGGTGTCTGGACCAAGGGGCGCAGGGCTTCGGCGCCGAGATAGCTGATGGCATTATTGATGGCTTGGTCCATCATGCGGGTCTGTATGAGCTCACTCTCTTTCTCATACATGTAACTCGAATTATAGTTGACATCAAAGCAGTGGCGCTTCTCACCTGGAACAAGTGACAGAAAGGGTTACAAAGGGAACACTGTCAAGGCAGAGAGTTTGTAAATATTTTCTAGAGACCTCAGAAAGGGAGGAAAGTTAAGCTGCCTGCTGCTCAAGAAGACCAAGCCTGGCAGAATGGTTTCCCATTGTGCTATCTCAGGGGACACTGGTTAGCAGCAACGTGTTTGGATGGTTAAAATAAAGCCAGCAGGCAGAAGGGAGGGGCAGAGATGTGGTTCAGTCGAGGCCACATGGTAAGGTATGCCCACTGTGCATGTCAGAGGGGAGCCCTCAAGAAAGGAGGGAAAGAAGCAGGATGTTAGGATGGAGCTAGAGGGACAAGGGAGCTACCAGCCCACGGGAGCCTGGGGCTTCTGCTATAGTTCACGATCTCTTAAGACACAGTCAACTCCCAACTCTTATTTTGCTTTTGCTTGTTATTTTCTGCCAGGAATATTAGGTAGCCAGGGGGACGGAAGTGCTGCAAAGAGTGGGGACACTCGGTCCCTCATCTCAGCAGCTTTTTAAATAGCTACAGAGATAGAGAAAATAGCTCCCCAGACTCCAACTGGCTACTCCCCAAACTCACCAGTCGTGGCTGACTGAGACTGAAGTGACAGAGCTTCAAATGTAGAAAGTTTGAGAAAAGTTTTCTTGAGAAGAGATCATGGTCTTTGTCCCTTTCCCAAAGTGTGTTTCTCTTCCTTTGCTTGGCAAGTATATCTCTGATACACATGTGATCATTAGGGTCTATCTCACACTTAACTGAAAAAATATACTTGTGGTCACCCTCTCCTACTTCTCATGTCAAACTGCTGAGAAGTTTTGAAAACAGAGTTTAGCCACCTTCGGGGCGTGTGGGTGTTGTGTGTTAGAAAACAGAGGCTCTCTGGTCACAGGGAAGGCAGGGATGGGAGCTGCAGTGAGGGCAGATGTGCTCAGTGGTGAGTGGTGGGGAGAGGGGACAGAAAGCGAGGGAGGGGAGCCGAGTGCTGGAGGTGAGGCTGAGGTCACTGTTGAGCCTCTCCATTCTGTTAGCTTGGATTCTGGAGAGATTTGCTAAACCATATCCTTCTGTAATGTTTCCTAGGCATGTTTAGATTCCAAAATGTGTCACTGCCATATGGTAAAGAATTCAGCAATGAAAATAAAGACGAAGAATAATAATAATAATTAAAAAAAAAAAACAGGAGAAAACAAAAGGATTGGAAGAACCATTTCCTGTTCTTGAGGTATCTCTAACCTAGTGGATAAGAGATAAGACCTATACATATGGGACTCGAGAAAAAATATAAGTTAAAAGTTGGCCAGGTGCGGTGGCTCAGCCCTGTACTCCTAGTACTTTGGGAGGCCGGGGAGGGAGGATCACTTGAGCCCAGGAGTTCGAGACCAGCCCGGGCAACATGGAGAAACCTCGTCTCTACAAAAAAGTACAAAAATTAGCCAGGCACCTGTAGTCCCAGCTACTCAGGAGGCTGAGGTGGGAGGATCACCTGAGCCTGGGAGGCGGAGGTTGCAATGAGCCGAGATCATGCCACTGCTCTCCAGCCTGGGTGGCAGGGTGAGATCTTGTCTCAAAAAAAAAAAAAAAAGTTGTAAAACGACTGCTTTGCTCTATGGAGGTCTTTGCTTTTATTCTAAATGGTCACATTTGAGGCATTTAGGCAGGGAAGTAACATGTGTTCTGTAAAAAGAATAATATGGTAACATACAGGCACAGGCAAGACAACTTGGTATAAATTGTATTTAGGTATTAAGGGAATGCAGAAACTTCAGAAGTAGTTGGGGAAGGGAAAACATTCTTGGAAAATCTAAATTTTGAGAAGGGTCTTGATGAACTGGAAGAATTTAGATTTTCAGAGAAGGGGGAGAGGACATCCTAGTTGAGGGGGAGTGCAGGAATGAAGGCAGAGAGGTGGGACTACACGGGACGTGCAGGAAGCGAGTCTGGCTGAAATGTGATCAAGAAGTATGAAGTACAGTATTTCTCAGGCTTCGCTCTTCCTTCACATTCTGCAGTATTCACACACCAGGGCAGTGTGGTGG
This sequence comes from Trachypithecus francoisi, assembly GCF_009764315.1. Lineage (NCBI taxonomy): Eukaryota > Metazoa > Chordata > Mammalia > Primates > Cercopithecidae > Trachypithecus > Trachypithecus francoisi. Next base: position 20,514,376 of record NW_022681466.1, on the reverse strand, counting down.
TTGAGAGAACGAACTCTGCTGTTAGATGGGCTGGGTTTGATGCTGGCTCCATTGGTCACCAGTTGTGTGACCTTGGGCAAATCACTTAACCTGTCTGTGTTCCGTGTCCTCATGTAAAGTGAAGATAATCGTATGTACCTCACAGGGTCACTGGAAAGCACTTAGAACAGGGTCTGCCACATGGAAAACACTTGGTGAATGCTTGGGTTTTTTTCTCTGTTTGATTTGGCTCACATTTTCTTTCTTTTTTTTTCTAAAATAAATGTGGTTTTTAAGGAAACTTTATATCACTAACATAAACGGAAAACCAGAATCACTTTCCACAAGTAGAAGATAACTATGAAAAATGAAGACAATGAAAGAGAGCATTTCATTAAATTTTGATCGGATACTACTGTGAGTACTTGGAGACTAAGATCCCTTCCCCCTTTGTTAGAAACAGAGATTACCAAGTGTGAGATTAGTGTTAAAGACAACTGGCATCAAATTAAGTCTAAATTTTTCTCCTTAGTATACTGTGAGACTGAAAGACAACTTGAAAGAAAATAATTGTCCTGCTGTGTGGACCCAGGTTTTAAGCGCCCCGTGTGCCTGCTGGCAATTTGCATCCTACATGTGGGGAAACACTGAAAATGGGGAAACACTGAAAAAAGACAACGCACGGTAAGACAGAATGGTGGGCATTCCGAATGGCCCACTGTAGGGTGTGAATCTGAACAAAGAGCCAAGGCTACCTGCCCTTGAGAAAGGCAGGCTGTGGTTAACGTAACAGCAATGTGTAAGGCGGACCAGAACAGTGAGAAATTGGAGACAAAAGAACCAGCTAAAAGATCTATTCCCATGAGATGAATTTGTCTTTGCATCCCCGCAAACAGCTGACCTTAAGGCCAACCTGATAGTTTCCAGATAAATACCTGAGAGCAAAAAAAATTATGCAAAGAAAAACACCCTGTCTTGGAAACTCAATGAGAAGCAACAGCAGAGTAGACCTTGGCCAAAGCAATCAATGGTTTTTATTTTCAGTTTCCAGATTGGATATATCTTTGGTCAAGGCCATCTGGAAGACTGAAAACATGAAAGCCAGCTAAGGTCACAGACATTCCTTCCCTAGAATGTGACACAGAAATGATGAACTTCGGTTTCTTGGCCTTTTTAAGGTTATTGGTTATTTTCCAGTGTGGCCATCTCTATTCAATTCCCTAAATACCAGGGGTCCTTGAGAAACTTTTTCTCTTTTCACCTAACAGGCTCCAGAAGGTTTCTGGGTGGGATAGGCCCATCACAAATTCTGATTTTATCCTTTCTCCCAAGGATTTGCTTTATTTAACGAGGCCTGCAATTTCATAATCTATACCACCTGCAGCATATGTCAGAAAACAGCTGAGTGCTAAAATTGTAAAAGGCAAAACATTAAGAGGAAAATAAACCCCTGGATGAGTGGAAATACGTGACTAAATTCTGTAGTTAACACAGACCATTGTTCATTGTTAAGGAGACGGGGCAGCCTCAGATGTTCACGTGCATGCAACTTGCAATCATCAGATCCCCTCGTCTCCGAGTTACGGTAACTTGAACAGTGCAGATGATTATCAGTCACCTGTAGACACGATGACTCAATGTGTATGAAACTCAGAAAGGGTAAACTACAGTAATTGAAAAGCCAACAGCTCACGTTTCTTTAGTAACACACTCATAAAAAAGGTTAGTCAAACCACAAAAGTGTAACTGCTTCCAAACCTGCATAGAGCATCTGGTCCAGCTTCTAGTCAAAATCACACCACGCCTTTGAATGATTCATGATACCAGCTTCAGGCTGAATTAGAGGTCTTCTTCCAACAAAAATACACACGGCAACAGCAAGTCCTAAGTTTAGAAACTAAGGTTGCCTGGGTGGGCCATTCCCTACCTGTGGTTCCTTTTAAAGGTGTCAATCTCTCATAGCTTGGCTTTATTAACTCTAAACTAAGAAACCACCTGACCCGAACTGATGCAATGTGGTGAGGACATATGGTTGTTGGCTTCTAAGTGCCAACTTGGAAGTACAGAATCACAGGCTAGAGCTAAAGGGGCCCTTAACTGAGCAAGTGGATTCAGAACGCTGTCTGCAGGGTTGAGGGGGAAGACCCACCACCCTAATATGTTTACTTCTGGTCTTTATATTTCACACTACCTCGCACTATGCCTTATATACAATAATCCCAATAATGATAAGTACTATTTATTGAGCCCCTGCTGTATCCACCGTGCCATCCTAGATACTTTGCATACTGTCTCATTTTACCAGCCTGTTAGGGGTTGATACCATTTTTTTTTTTTTTGAGACAGGGTCTTGCTCTGTCACCCAGGCTGGAGTGCAATGGTGCAATCTCGACTCACTGCAACCTCTGTCTCCCTGGTTTAAGTGATTCTCCTGCTTCAGCCTCCCAAGTAGCTGGGACTACAGGCATGTGCCTGGCTAATTTTTGTATGATACCTTTTAAGGTATGAATTATCATCTCTTAGATGAAGAACCTAAAGCACAAACAGGTTGATGCACTTTCCAAGATTGCTCAGTTGGCGAACAGAGAACCAGGATGTAATCCAAGAGCCCACATATCCCAGTATATATGTTTGAGTGTTAACTGCTGTTTCATGGCTGCTACCTTGCCGGTGGCTGCACAGCCCCACCACCAGCAGTGACTTCGAGTTTTCTGCTGCAATGGTTCCCATAGCAGAGAGAAAGGGGGCTTAGTGGCAGCAACTGCTTTTTTCCACATGAACCAGCACATGCATTCAAGAAGTATGTGCTGCACAGAGTTGTTATGATGTCTATAAAGGACTTAACAGTGCCAGGCATGTGTGAGCACTCTATTCTCATTATTTGCTTAGCACCATGTTGGGTGATTTGAGGAATACAACAAAATTGCAATCCAACAGAGGAGATGCAGCATTTACACCATTTCATGACAAGTCAGTATCCTTAATGCTACATGGTAGAACAAAACATAAAGTAGCCAAGAGAGTGGAAAGAGAAAACTGAACTACTTCTCAAATATACCACACTTAATATGGGGCAAAGATTCATCTATTCTTTATAGTCTCCTTGAAATCAGAGGTGGTGGTAGTGACGGTGGTGGAGACAGTCATATCTATAAGAAGAAGCAGACTAGTAAACTTGCCTGGAGTGCAGAGGGAGGATGGAGCAGAGAGAGAACATAGGGGTATGGGAATGTGGACAATGTGTCCTTTTTTTTTTTTTTGAGACAGGGTCTCACTCTGTTGCCCAGGTGGGATTGCAGTGGCGTGATCACAGCTCACTGCAGCTTCAACCTCCTGAGCTCAAGCGATACTCCCACCTCAGCCCCCCAAGTAGCTGGGACCACAGGCCCATGCCACCATGCCTGGCTAATTTTTTTTTTTTTTTTTTTTTTTCTGCAGAGACAGAGTTTCACTATGTTGCTTGGGCTGGTCTCAAATTCCTGAGCTCAAGTGATCCTCCCGCCTTGGTCTCCTAAACTGCTGGGATTACAGCCATGAGCCACTGTGCCTGGCCTACAATGTGTATTTTAAGGGCAGACGTGAGGGAGGCATTCAGACAAGAGTGAAATATTACACAGAAGAGGCAGGAGGAGTTCACTGTGGCTGAAGCAAAGGACTGGTTGACTGAAATGATAAAATTAGAAGAGGTAAGTTGGAGACAGATTGTGGAGGGCTCAGAAGGCCTGACTGAATGGTTTGGATTTGATTTCACTGGCAGCCATTGAAAGGTTTTTTGAAGAGGCGGGCAAAATGATTGAACCTTTAGAAAAATAACAGAAATCCAGTATTTATAGTCACCATGATGGGGTAAGGTGAGATTCAGGTTTTAAGTCTTAAAGTTTTTCAGGTCACTTAAATGTGTTTGCTGCTGTGTCATATAATTTCTCACAAGTGTTCTCCCTCACTCTTACTATCAGCACACATCCAAAAGCAAACGAACAAAAAAGGCAGGAAAATGGAATATCCAATCATCATCATGGCTCTGATCTCAACCTAAGTGAAACTAACACTTCTTGCAGGAGGTGGAAAACAGAGGGGAGCCAGAGAACAAGAAGAAACAGGAAGGAGGAAAGAACAGAGAGAGCTGTGGGGGTGGCGCTGGGGAAAGCTGAGCTTGAGACCACATTTGGTCGCTGCAGAAGTCTTTGTCCTCTGTGAGACACTGGGAAGTGCGGTGTGGATGTCATCTGTTCTCATGGAGTCACCAGGGAAGACTGTTCTTTTCTAAAGAGGATCACCCTTGAGGGAGAACAATGGCCCTTCTTCAAGGGTTTTTTTCTATCAACTTTCTTTTTTGTTTTTGAAACAGAGTCTTTGCTCTGTTGCCCAGGCTGGTGCAATCTCAGCTTACTGCAACGTCTGCCTCCTGGGTTCAAGCGATTCTTGTGCCTCAGCCTCCCAAACAGCTGGGATTATAGGCACCTACCACCACACCTGGCTAATTTATGTATTTTTAGTAGAAACAGGGTTTCACCATATTGGCCAGGCTGGTCTTGAACTCCTGACCTCAAGTGATCCACCTGCTTTGGCCTCCCAAAGTGGGGAATTATAGGTGTAAGCCACTGCACCTGGTCTCTCCCACCAACTTTCAATGACCAGACTCCTCACTGTCCAAAGCCCCCCCACATGACATGCACTGCTCTTGGTCCCCTCCTGGGGAAGGAAGGGCCTGGACTGCAGTGCCTTATAGGCCGAGGTCTGGCGCTACTCTGTCACCTGCAGCTGTGTCACTCCACCTCTCTGATCCTCCTTCCTTCCATGGAAGGAAGCCTTCCATGGAAAAGAGCCTCACTGGTGGTTCCTAATACCCCTAAAATACTATGACATTGTAATGTTTACAGGATTATGGACATCAGGGATTTGGGAAGGGGTTGGAAAAATACTTTTTTCTCTCTTAGAAACAGGTATTAAAACTGCTTCCTGTTGCTGTTAACCAAAGCAGGCAATTTCTCATTAGTTACTTCACAGGGAGATCCGATGGTTTGTTGAAGTGTCAAAACCTCATTAACATGTTTACCACAGGTGAGTGAGATCTTTTTTTCATGTTCTTTTCGATATGAAAACTTCCTTTAATAAAGTAATACATAAAACTTTTAAAATAAGGAGATGCTATGGTAACCACTTCGGTCTGAATAACATCTGTTTTTTTGGGAAAGAATAAAAATCAGGAGAAATATGCAGAAATGTAGTCATTTTTCTTCTCCATCCAAGAGAGAAATCCATTTTGAGCCAAGTATTTGAGGATGGCCTAGTTTGAAGTGTAGTCAGACAAGTTTCTAACAGGAGAACAAGATTCAGAGAAAGGAAATCCCCTAAAGGACAGTATGTGCAAAGGAATGTCTTCTTGTCCTTTGAAAACAACAACTTAAACAGAATTATTCTGACAGTGTAAAGATGGTGATTCCTGATGGACGTGTGTCCATTTTTTTTCCCATTTGAAACAAAGCCATACAAAATTTCTTGGAGAATTAGAAAAAAAAAATTATTTTTCTCCAACTTGAGAGCATGTTTGTGTCTCAAAATACATTTAGACTTGATCCAATCTGTCCCTCTTCCCCAGTTCATCTCTAACGGATGCAAAGTGTTCCCTACTGGTAATTATCTCCAGCCTGCCTGAGGTAGAAGCGGGCTGACCTGATGGTCTAATTTCACCTTTACCCTCACAGTTCAAGAGGTCAGGGAAGTCAAGGCTGGTCTGAGTGCTGTGCAACTGTCAGCAAGGATTAAAGGGAATGACTCATTCTTCCTTCACACCTTACCCATTGCCATTACCCTGGCAGTTGAATCTTCAAAAAACAGTGCCTTGGAGAGGAAATACAGGAGAAAGGAGAGAAGAGGAGAAGAGGAGGAGAGTAGGGAAGAGGAGGGGAGGGAAGGAGAGGGAAGAGGACAGGAGAGGAGAGGTGAGGCGAGGCAAGGGGAGATGGAGAGAAAACAGTAGCCCCACGTTTTATATCACTTCATCTCATACACTGCACAGTGTCACAGATAATGGTCATTTTTCCCTCCGTTGACGTTACTATTTTCTATCACAAAGGTTTATTCAGTTAAATAATTTAAGGGGTTTCTTTTATTTTTATTTTTAAAAAACCTTTCAAACAAAGGTTTAGGATACAAGTTAATGCAAGAAGATTAGAACAATGCCCAAGAACAAGAATACCATATATATGACAGGAACTCTTAACCTTCTGTATGATGAATGAATGGACGAAAGAGTGAATGAACAAGTAGTACTGCCCTAAGTAAAACACATGAATGTCGGGCTAATGCAACTGTGTTTTAGATTCTCAGATTTATACCATCTTCCTAAAAAAAAAAAAAAAAAGACCCTAAAAACCTAGGATATGGTGTATAGCATAAACACCATATCTGTATCGCCTTGAGAAAAAGGTTATCTGAAGTTACACACATGGGCTTTCTAAACACACAGTGGTATCAATAGTTGCTGCCTTTTATTTCTTTTCTAATTAATCTCACAGACTTGTACATGGGAGGAACCTTCCTGGTCACTTCATCACCTATTCAGTCTCCTCATTTCACAGATGAGTAAAGAGAGCCCCAGAAAGGTTACGTGATTTGTCTAAACACACAGTTAAGAAATGACAGAGCTAGGATCAGAACCTGGGTCTTTTAGCTTCTAATCCAGTACTCTTCTTATTGCACTACACCACAGTTTACCAAAAAAAAAAAAAAAAATTCCCCCAGTTATTCTGGGCCCTGAAGCCCTGAAGTTGCGACTTCAGCTCAATCAAGAGCTAACTCTTCTAGGTTTCTGATCCAGCACAGAGAGAATGCGATGGTTCAGAAGATGAGAGAAATCAGCACCTACGAGATCAGCATCTCTCACAAGTCTGGAAGTGGTGAAGTGAAAATCCTCTGGGTTGCAATAGTAGCAAACAAACGAAACAGATCCCCGAGGCAGCAGGAAAAATGGCGTGAATTTGCACATAGGAAGCATGCTGTATTTTTGAACCCAGGAAATACCAAAGCAACTTTGATTATGTTAAGTAGGGCTAGGTTTGGGGCAACTGTAAATATTAGGGACTGCCTCTCAAACTTAGTTCTCTTAGACCAAAATGCATTGGCCATAACTGGATTGAAATTAAGTCATGGCCAGGAGTGGTGACTCATGCCTGTAATCCCAGCACTTTGGGAGGCGGAGGTGGGCGGATCACCTGAGGTCCGGAGTTCAAGACCAGCCTGAACAACATGGAGAAACCCCGTCTCTACTAAAAATACAAAATTAGCCGGGCATGGTGGTGCGTGCCTGTAATCCCAGCTACTTGGGAGGCTGAGGCAGGAAAATCGCTTGAACCCAGGAGGCGGAGGTTGCCGTGAGCCGAGATCGTGCCATTGTACTCTAGCCTGGGCGACAAGAGTGAAACTCTGTCACAACAACAACAACAAAAAAAAAGAAAGAAGGAAAGAAAGAAATTAAGTCGCTTTACATTTTTTTCTTGCCCAGCTCTCCCTGTGATGTCCCTCCTCATGTCGGCTTCAGTCATTTCTAGAGTCAAAACTTACTCCAGACCAGCCTGGGTAACATAAGGAGACTTCATCTCTACAAAAAGTTTAAAAATTAGCTGAGCCTGGTGGTGCGTGCCCATAGTTCCAGCTACTTGGGAGGCTGGGGTAGGAGGATTTCTTGAGCCCAGGGGTTCGAGGCTATGATTGCACCACTGTACACCAGCCTAGGCCGAAGAGTGAGACCCCATCTCAAAACAAACAAAACCCACAACTTTCTCCAAATTAAAATACACTCAGAATAATGAGGTAAGCTTTCTTTTGTACTCCAGTCAGAACCTCTTCACATAAGTAAAGCCCAAAAGATACATGAGCAATGTTTTAGATAATGTCTTAAACTCACCATTTGTTTACTGTGCCTAAACTCTAAATGGAAGTCACTACATGCTCCCCTGACATGTTTCACCAAGGGGAGGGAGGACAGCAAGGAGGAGGGGATCTCCCTCAACTGAAATATACCAACTTTCCTCCGACACAATTTATTCTTAAAGTGACTGAAAGTGCACAAAAACCTTTCAGCTAGTCAAAACAAAATAAATAGGCAGAAATACCAAATGAGGTAATTTTGAAATATATGGGTTCTTTCAATATACCTCTATAATTCACATAGAATGTTTGCTTGTAAAAACATTATCTATACCAGAATCAAATTTAGTCAGATTTAAAAACCAGGCAGGCAACTTATTATCTGTAAGAGCTATTGAGAAGAATAAATACAAAAGGACTGAAATAAAAAATCAACAGCTGCAAGCAGCTTTGGAAAAAGAGACTGAGACAGGTTTCTAAAATATTACTGATGTTGAGGGAGGTCTATTTTCATGTGATAACTATTTTTGTTCAATATCACCAACTTTCAATTGATAGCAAAACAGATACATTCAATTTCAGTTGTCTACTTCACAAATACAAATCTATTTTAAATATCATGGTCACATTTATGTAAACATCTGGGAGAGTTCAGCAAAATATCTCTGCCATTTGGAGGTCCTAACACTTCATGAACATAATTATTTCGTAGCCATCTCATCCTGCTGTATTTTTTACAATGTGAAAATGGCATAAAAATTAACTCCAGTAAGACAAATGATTAAATCAAACCTTGTTATTTAAATCTATGTTTGCCCAACCACTTTCCCTTAAAGCCAATTCTCAATCAAATTCAAGAAAATATGGCAATATGTTTTAGAGCATGAAAAAAGTTTGAGCATGCTAACGAACCAACTTGTAAAATATAATTACAAAAGATTACAAAAATGCTATCTTGAACATCTTACTGGTATAAATTACATAAACTCTCTCATGCAACATATGTCATTCAGAGTAAAGAGGAAGGAACAGGATTTTAAACATCACATCCATTTAGGAAATTATATATCAAATACTCCGATCTTCTGTCATGATGATGCTTTAGTTAATATCTTTTATCCCATTTTCTAGAGCTATCAAAATGAACCACGAAGAATAAAAGTACACAATGAAAAACTAATTATTTTAACAGAGGTTAAGTCAGGAAGGGACTTGTGTAGCAAGCATCCTATGTTATTTCATTCAAACTATCTGCTAACAGCAGCAGGAAAAAGCTTTGTATTCTTACCAATGAATTTCTGAGGCATTGAGCTTTTTCGTTTTGCCACATTGCTTGCTAATCTGTCCAGTACGAGAGCTCTTTCACTTCCCATCTCTGCTTTGCTGTGTCTTGCCTCCGCACTTGCTGGTTTGGAAAAATATAAAAAGAAGAGAGAAAAGAACACATTGGTACATGGGGGGAAAAGGAAATAAACTGGAAGGAGAAGTGTCCGAAGTTGGATGCACACTCTATTGTTGTTACCTGTTATAACTGCTCAGATTCTTGCCTGGGGTACCTGCTGTGGTCAGTGAAGCCGATACCAGGGCACATTCAAATCTTGCAGTCTTATGCCGAGATGGGAAAGCTCGACCCATCCCCAACCAGTACCTTCATTAGCAAGAGGAAGTATTAAATAAACAGCCTGGACGTGGTTGGTTGCAAAAAGACAGATAGATGGAGATCTTCTAACCCCCGATCAGCCTTCTTTCTGATTCTGAGTAACTGCGTGTGACACCTGCAGACTGCTATAATTCTTCTTAACAACTTTGAAAAAAAAAAAGCATGGTGCCCCAGATTTACTGCTCTGTTTATTAACAGCACTTTTGAAAACAGATACACTCACACAGATAGCAAGACATCTACTCAGTGATTTGTGTATTGAAATTCTGAGTGGTTTCTTTCTTTTTCTTTTTTTTTTCAGCACGCTTCTCTCAGTTCCTATCTTTCATATTCTGTTTCTCTGTGCTCTGTATTGTATGTTACATATGCTCTTCCCATTTGAAAATAGTCTCAGTTAAAATTTCCCTAAGCAACACTTCTGCCTTGAAATTAAAGAACAATTTGTATAACGCATCTCTATTGAATTTCTAATACAAATGTGAATAAAAACTGCCTATGGGCCGGGCGCAATGGCTCATGCCTGTAATCCCAGCACTTTGGGAGGCAGAGGTGGGCGGATCACCTGAGGTCGGAGTTCGAGACCAGCCTCACCAACCTGGAGAAACCCTGTCTCTAGTAAAAATACAAAATTAGCCTGGCATGGTGGTGCACGCCTGTAATCCCAGCTACTCGGGAGGCTGAGGCAGGAGAATGGCTTGAATCTGGGAGGCGGAGGTTGCAGTGAGCCGAGATGGCACCATTGCACTCCAGCCTGGACAACAAGGGCGAAACTCTGTCTCAAAAAACAAAGAAACAAACAAACGAAACACAAAAAATCCTGCCTATGAATGTGGGCTAATTGCCCATCCACAAATAGACCTGTGAGTAGTGTAGGCCTGTGGTTCTCAGACCTGGCTGCACATTAGAATCACCTGAAGAGCAAGTAAGAAATACCTATGCCCAGGCCCCACTTCAGATCAATTACATCAGGTTTTCTGGTACAGGGGCCTAGGCAAGAATATTTTAAAGCTCCCCAGGTGATTTTAAAATGCAGCCAGAATTGAGAACTACTAGAAGAGTATATAAATAGTGGCAATATCTAATAGACTAAAATAGTAAACTGTAATCAATATAATTTACCTCAATTCAGCAGGCAGTGCCCAAATTTATGTCTCAAGTTCAAAGAGGGCTGGGCGCGGTGGCTCACACCTGTAATCCCAGCACTCTGGGAGGCCGAGGCGGGCAGATCACCTGAGGTCGGGAGTTTGTGACCAGCCTGACTAACATGGAGAAACCCCATCTCTACTAAAAATACAAATAATTAGCCAGGTGTGGCGACGAACGCCTGTAATCCCAGCTCTCGGGAGGCTGAGGCAGGAGAATTGCTTGAACGCAAGAGGCGGAGGTTGCAGTGAGCTGAGATTGCACCATTGCACTCCCGCCTGGGCAACAAGAGCAAAACTCTATCTCCAAAAATTAAATAAATAAATAAAATAAAGTTCAAAGAGATACTAGCTGCTCTAAATACAAGGCTTGACATTTTAACACATGATGCTAGCCTGAGCCAGAGATCAGCAATCTTTTTCTATAAAGGGTCAGACAGTAAATTTTAAAAATTTGTTAGACACATATAGTCTCTATGTTATATTCTTTTTTGTTTTTGTTTTGTTTTGTTTTTCTATTCCACAGCCTTTTAAAAACATAAAAACCCCTGTACACAAACAGGCCACTGGCTGCCCTTGCCTACAGTGCCACAGTTTGCCCACACCTGCCCTGGGCAAACATACTGTGATGCTGTAAACATCTGTCTCTGTTTTCTCAAAAACACCTCAGGAGATCCAAACTAAAATGAACTATCCATACATTTCTATTATGTCTAAGGAAGAATACATTGAAATTAGTTTAAGGGATTAGAGTAAAAAGCAAGTAGTGGCTGGCACAGTGGCTCACCCCTGTAATCCCAGTGCTTTGGGAGACTGAGGCAGGAGGATTGCTTGAGGCCAGGAGTCGAGACCAGCCTGGGCAATATAGCAAGATCCTGTTTCTACAAAAAGTAATTTAAAAAAATTACCCGGGCATGTTGGCATGCACCTGTAGTCCTAGCGACTTGGGAGACTGAGGTGGGAGGGTTCCTTGAGCCCAGGGGTTTGAGGTTACAGTGAACCATTAAAGGTAACTGCAAAGACCGCAATTACTTTTGCACCAACCTAATAGTGCCACTGCACTCCAGCCTGAATGACAGAGTGAGACTCTGTCTAAAAAGAAAACAAGCCCCAAAGTAGTAAATATTTCTAATTTTATTAGTGGCATTAAAAACCTGTATGTTAGTCATTATACAATACATTATAAAGCTCAGTTTTCATTAGTTAATTTATTTACTTGTTTTTGAAACAGGTTCTCAACTCTGTCACCCAGGGTGGAGTGCAGTGGCAAGATCACAGCTCACTGCAGGCTAAACCTCCTGGGCTCAAGTAATCCTATCTCAGCTTCCAAAGTAGCTGGAACTACAGTCTAAAGCCACCATGCCTGGCTAATTAAAAAAAAAAAAAATTATTAGTCTCAATATATTGCTCAGGCTGGTCTCCAACTCTTGGCCTCAGGCAGTCCTCCCACTTCAGTCTCCCAAAGTGTTGGGATTACAGGCGTGAGCCACTGCACCCAGCCAAAGCTCAGCTTTTTTTTTTTTTTTTTTTCCGGAATAAAATAAAATCTGGCTCTGCCAGGTGTGATGGCACTAGCCCATCGTCCCAGCTACTCAGGAGGCTGAGGTGAGAGCATGGCTTAAGCCTAGGAGTTCAAGTTCAGCTTGGGCAACACAGTGAGATCCCATCTCTTAAAAAGAAAAAGAAATCCAGCTTCAAAAAATGAGAAAGAGAAGAGGATGATAATAGTGTGATAATAATGACAATATTTACTAGACAGTGAGTTTCTTGTCAAAAATAATTCTAGGCTCTAAAGAAATGAATCATAGCCTTCAGTGAAGCTATTAACAACTGTTTGTGTAAATGAAAACAGTAAGGGTCAGAATAGGAGGCCTGAGTGGCTTTTGGGCTAGTGAGCAAGTACTCAATTGACTCCGGCTGACCAGCAGTTGTAAATAACGGGCACTTCAGCCACAAGACACTGCTATTGAGTGAAGTGGGTCAACTTCTGTCCAGCACAGGGATAGGTTTAAATGACCAAACAGGAAATTATTTATATATATTATTTCCTTTCACACAAAACCACCACCAGATGTGGCACTACCCAGAGCCCCAAGAGCAGAGAGATGAAAGACAAAGCTTGGAATTTGCAGTAAGTTCCTGGGGCTGTTAGAAGGAGACTTTTTTCTTAGAATCAGGGGAGAGGTAGCTAAGTTTGTGCTTTGACTAGGAACATTCATCCTGGTTCCAGCAATTTTGAGAAGGTTAAATCTAAGTAAGCCTCCCCTCAACCCTGTACTTATCAACAAAAAGATTTATAGTGAAAAAAGAATGAAAAACAGTATTCTGGGAATGTTTACCTTTTATGCCCATTTTACCATTGTTCTCATTACTCTCCTGTGGTCCCTCCTCTCACTGCCAAATCATTACCCGGGAATTACCCCAAGCATGGTGCTACCCATCTAGTTTTCCCATTTGTTTCTCAACAGTCGCTGTCTACATTTTACCGAAGTCAATGTCAATTACAACAAGCAGCCTTCTGAGGACACGTAATCAACATCCTCTATTTGGGAGGATGCTGAAGTGTGGACACATTGACCTAAATAACTGTAATTAGGGCAGGTCACTAAATGGCAGACTTTTGAGATAACATCACCTTTTATTCCTCGTTACCCACCAAACTGGTCTTGAGAGTCATTTCCAGATAAACATTACTCTGTAAATCAGTGACCAAATGCCTGACATTTAAAAACATAAAATTCTGCAGTGTTCATGGATGGGCATATTTGAGGCACGGGTGGAGACTTTCCCATTTCCACAACTCCGATGAGATTGAAAGAAATCCTCTGAAACGAATCTAGAGGACTCCTGTTCACCCACACCCTCTTTCTGGGTCATTCACTCAAAATATTAACTACAAGAGCTCCACCCTCATTGTACATGTGAACACACTCCAGTGATTCCGTTGATCTTCACTGAATTAACCTTGTTTTCTAGTTGGTAAGTTAGGCAAAGGCTAGTTTTCAATTGAAGATGGCATTCTCATTTTCTTTCCTAAACTGCTAGTCTTTTGCCTCACACTCGTTGAAGAGCTGATGCACGATACTATAAAATGAGCGCCCTTTGAAACACAGAGAGCCAGGTGCCATGGCTTGTGCCTGTAATCCAGCACTTTAGGAGGCCGAGGCAGGGGGATTGCTTGAGCCCAGGGAGCTATGATCTTGCCACTGCACTCCAGTGTGAGGAACAGAGTGAGCCCTGTCTCTAAACAACAACAACAATAACAACAACACACACACACATCACACATACACAAAGAAATGCTTTGTAACTGGACAAGCTCTTTGGGATTACTGAGTGGTTTAGGCAGTGCACTGAAAATAAAACAAGAGGACTATTAGCTTTTGGTCCTTTTCTCCAACTTTAGGACCCAACTGTCTATTTATACAAACAGTCTAGACTTGTTATCTTGCTACATCATGTCTCAGAAATGTAAGTGGAGGGAAACCAGTTTGGCAAGATAGTAAGGGAACAAGATAATGGGTTTAAATGACGAAATAGGAAATCCGTTCCTGGGTGGTGTTTGGCGGTTTAATGCTGCAAGGGGTGGGTGTGGGGAATATGGAATGGCGGCAAGGAACAATTTGCACATTTGGTTCACGAGTGAGAACAGAATGAGTAGGACTGTCATTGTGGATCAAATTCCCTTCACATCGCTTGCCTACTAAATAGTAGATATACTAATTTTCATTAGAAAAGTTATTTTAAAGACGTGCTGAAAAAATAATAAAATGTAGTACAAAGTCACAATTACAGAATAAATTACTACCTTCATTCCCTGTATAAGTCTTAATATTTGGTTTTAGTTAATCGTTTCCATGATACAATTTCTATCTGAAAGTCATTGGAGGTTTAACTATGTAATTGTACTGTGCTTTTGTTTTTGTTCAAAATCCTTCATTAGATCTTGAAGCGTTAAGTGGAGCTTAAACAAGAGGTATTGCTTCCTGTCTCTTCTATGGTGTGGTCAGTCAGTAGCTAATGGAGAGTGAAACAAAGTGGTGTTATTATGCAATAGGAATTGTCTAACAAGAGATTGGTATCAAAGACAGAGGCAGGTTCTAACAAAAAAGTTTCATAAAACTGTTGCCTTTTTGAACAAGTAAAATGAATACTACCTATGAGATAGTATTTTCTATTTTTTATTTTTTGAGACGGAATCTCACGCTGTTGCCTAGGCCAGAGTGCAGTGGCATGATCTCGGCTCACCACAACCTCTGCCTCCCGGGTTCAAGCAATTCTCCTGCCTCAGCCTCCCAAGTAGCTGGGACAACAGGCACATGCCACCATGCCCGGCTAATTTTTGTACAGACGGGGTTTCACTATTTTGGCCAGGCTGGTCTCGAACTCCTGACCTTACGATCCGCCCACCTTGGCATCCCAAAGTGCTGGGATTACAGGTGTGAGCCACCGCGCCCAGCCAGTATTGATTTTTAAAAAGAATAGATTTGGCCAAGTGCGGTGGCTTACACCCATAATCCCAACAATTTGAGAGGCCAAGGTGGCGGATCACCTGAGGTCAAGAGTTCGAGACTAGCCTGGCCAACATGGTGAAACCCCCGTCTCTACTAAAAACACAAAAATTAGCTGGGCGTGGTGGCGGGTGCCTGTAATCCCAGGTACTCGGTAGACTGAGGTAGGAGAATTGCTTGAACCCAGAAGGTGGAGGTTGCAGTGAGCGGAGATCGTGCCACTGCACTCCAGCCTGGGTGACAAAGCGAGACTCTCTCTCAAAAAAAAAAAAAAAAAAAAAATAAAGAATATGTTGGGAAAGCAAACTTAAATTTTTTTTTTTTTTTTTTTGAGATGGAGTCTCGCTCTGTGGCCCAGGCTGGAGTGCAGTGGCGCAATCTTGGCTCACTGCAACCTCTGCCTCCCGGGTTCACACCTTTCTCCTGCCTCAGCCTCCCGAGTAGCTGGGACTACAGGCGCCTGCCACCACGCCTGGCTAATTTTTTTTATATGTTGAGTAGAGACGGGGTTTCACCGTGTTAGCCAGGATGGTCTCGATCTCTTGACCTTGTGATCCACCCGCCTTGGCCTCCCAAAGTGCTGGGAAGCAAACGTAAAAATTTTTAAACATTTTCTTTGGTCTGCTAAGTTGGTAAAAATATAAGTTTATTCTGAAGCCCTCATGCTTGTATTAGCGTGAAGAGCTATCGAAGATGAAAGGTTTGGAGTCCTAGATTCATAAATAGATGTGATTATTCAATTACTTAAAAATATTACTGTTGCTAGAACTCATTGTTACACAAAAATATTTCCTGCTCCAAGTATTCATAATTTGTGTGAAATGAGGCTAAATGAATCTCTATACCAGCTGTTAGTCTCTTTCTGAAATAATAATCAAGCTAATGAGAAAATGCAGTCCATGGTCTTCTGTATTTTTCCTTCTTTTCATATATACTTCATTAAGACAGAATTGGAATATTTTGATGGTGTCACTTGTGATGCCTGGTGTAGAAACTTGGACTAAATATCACTTGTGACTTTTTTTTTTAATTTTAATTTTAATTTTAATTTTTTTTTTTTTTTTTTTGAGACGGAGTCTTGCTCTGTTGCCAGGCTGGAGTACAGTGGCACAATCTCAGCTCACTGCAACCTCCACCTCCCGGATTCAAGCGATTCTTCTGCCTCAGCCTCCCTCCTGAGTAGCTAGGACTACAAGCGAGCACCACCAGCTAATTTTTGTGTTTTTAGTAGAGACAGGGTTTCACCACACTGGCCAGGCTGGTCTCCATCTCTTGACCTTGTGATCTGCCCACCTCGGCCTCTCAAAGTGTTAGGATTACAGGAGTGAGCCACCGTGCCCGGCCAGGATTGTAAATCCTTAAAGTGTAGGGGCTTAACCTTAACTCATCTTTACAAACAGCTTTGATACGGAGCCTGGCACATAGAGAACTCAAGTGCTATCTGGATAAAAGAAATGATTAGCAAGGCCAGAAGTCCTGTTGCCCAATACCTGCATTTTTTTTGCAGGCAGGTCTTCACTCCAAGGCCTTTTTATCCATCTGCTTGCTTCCAGAAAGTGCTGCGTCCCCTTGAGGGCAGGTTTGTCCACGGGCTTGGCTCTCACACTACGCTGCACTTCGATTTACAATAAGCACTTGAAGAATGAGTGCTGCAGGCACAACAGCAACGAAGCATCATCTCTTTACAAATGAGGGATGGGGCATAAGATGTGCTACACTGCTCATGCCCAGAATGGAACCCCATGTCCACAGTGGACTCCCAATTCTAAGAAGGAAACAGAAATGGAAACCATACATGGAAGGGTGCAAAATAGTTAAAGAATTGGCTTATGTTGGATTAAATATTCTGTAAATTTTGGCCTCAGGAAAAATTACAGGAACTATTTGAAATATAAAAGAATAATGTATGAACTGAGATGCAGTAACTTGATTAAGCTGTGAATTTACACATTTATAAACTGAAACCACCATTACAACATATTTGTTTGAAAAAAAAAATCAAAACTTGCTGACTTAGTTAACCCTTTATCTGTTTTTGCTGAGACTTAAAGTATGGTGCACACATCCACCAAACCACCCTATGAAATGCAAATTAACTCAACCTCTGTATTTCAGCATTTCCTGAATCACCTAATATCACTGAGAATAGCCAAAATACTACTTTTGATACTTTTCCTTATTTGAAATTCCTAAAAAAGGTTGTGAGAATGGGAAGTAAGGTGGTGACCTTACTTCAAAATCAATAATTTTGAACTTACTCTTTATAGAGTGTAGTTTTCTGATTTTCCCCCCTCCTTCCAGGAGAATCAGGACACACATATATGCATATATTCGTGTGTCTATTAGTGTGTGTGTTACTATATTTCTTTTGCAAACCAGATAATATATAACCTTTAAGAAATATAGCTAATCAAGCCAAAAAGTGGAAAAGGTGTAAAGGACCCAAATGTCCATTAGCTGATGAATGGATAATGGAATGTGCCAAATCCAAACAATGGAATATTATCCATCCATAAAAAGGAATGAAGTACTGATAAATGCCTCAGCATATATAAATGCCTCAAAAATATTATGCTAAGTAAAAGAAGCCAACACAAAAGGCCACATATTGTATGATTCCATTTATGTGAAATGTCTGGAACAGGCAAATCCATAGAGATAGAAAGTAGATTGGTGACTGCCAGGCGCTAGAGGAAGGGGGAATACGGAGTGACTGCTAATGGGCACAGCACTGCTTTTGCGAATGGTGATAATGTTCTGAAATTAGATAGTGGTGATGGTTGTACAACTTTGTGAATATACTAAAATTATGGAAATGTGCACTTTAAAAAGGTAAATTTTATAGTATGTGAGTTATATCTCAAATTTTTTAAAATTAAAAAATATGACTAATCACAAAAACAACTAAAGTTCTGGTGAATTTTAAGTAGGTCACTGAATTTTGGGTGAGTCTCAGTCTTGTCATCTCTAAAATGAAGAATTAGGGTCAGATGCTCTCTTTCATTCTAGCTTTAAATATTAGTGATTCTACTTGGAATATGATAGATTTTCATAGCTTGGGAATCTCTTACAGTAGAATCTTTGCCTATTGTCTGAAATACAGAACTGCAAGTAGAGATGCCTACATTCCGTCCTTGAGCAAGTACTGCCTGACTGCCATGAAGCATGTCACTTAAGATGTCGAAACCTTTCCTAGCAAGCAGACTCAGATAAAAGCAAAACAAAACAAAGAGAAGAAGATGTCAAAACCCAAATATTAGGTTTTTCTTTTTATTTTATTATTATTTTTAGAGATGGTGTCTTGCTTTGTTGCCCAGGCTGGGCTTGAGCTCCTAGCCTCAAGCAATCCTCTTGCCTCAGCCTCCTTAGTAGCTAGGACTACAGGTGTGTGCCTCTGTGTCTGACCTGTTTGTTTTTTGTAAGGGAGTAAACATTTCTTTTTATTTGGATAAGCTTTATCCAAATAAGTTGGATTTCCTTTATCAAGTTAGAAATCCGACTCCTTGATAAAACCAAAGATGGATAAAAAGCAGAAGCACTGCAAGCCAACAGAATTCAGTTGGCCAGCTCCTAACATTATACAATAGGTTTTATCTAAAACAAAAGTTTCCTCTTACTCAAAATGAGGGCAGTTTAAGTAGTCATTTCTACCCCATTTTTTCTGAGTTTCACGTTATTTCTTTGATATTTTTGTAATATTTCTGTTTTAGGCTATTCAAACTACTCAACTGCAACAATTGCTGTCCAACACTAAATCCCATGAGGGTTTGTACCTATTCTAAATAAGCAATTGGTTCAAGTTACCAAATAAAAATGTCAGACAACCCAAGCTGCAGAGCCAGGCTGACAGCCAACTCAATGGGACAAAAGACAGCTGCAGAGATGTGACACAAAAAAGTTTCAGGCTGTTTCAACTAAAGAATGAAAAGGAAATAAAACCACAATTGAGATATAGAAGAACATCTAGTGTTTGAACCAATTGCCAGTAGGCATCTAATTCAAATCGCTGAATAAAACAAGCAATCCCCAAAGCCAAATAGAAGCATCACAATAAATCATATGAGTAGACAAGGATATAAATTGGGCCTTGTGCAAAGAAAATCCTTGTAGTTTTCATTGAGTCTTCCCTAGACACTCCCCAACCTCCTCTACCCTCAATTTTTGCCATTGTTTGACAACTCCATTCTTTATCAATCTGTTAGGAAATCTTGTTGACTCTACCTTTAAATATACAGAGAATTAGAATACTTCTCACCACCTCTACCACTAACAACACATAATTTTTTCTTGCTTGAATTATTGCAATGGCCTCCTAACTGGATCCCCCAGTTTTCAACCTTGCCCCAAATACAATCTCTTCTCAAAAGCAAGTAGAGTGATTCTTTCAAATAAGAAAGCCAATGATGTCACTTCTTTGTACAAAACCCTCTAAAGATTTTCAATTTCACTCAGAGTAAAAGCCAAAGCCTTTACAATAGCCTGCAAGGCCTGATAAGATCTGGTTTCCCGTTTCCTCTCTGGCTTCAGGTCCCATGACTCGCACACAAAGGACTATGTACACTTCTTCAAATTTGTGCCCCAGGGCCTTTGCTCTTGCTGTTCCCTAGTTACCTGCAGGGCTCGCTCACCCTGTTAAGAAGCCTGTTAAAATGTCACCTCATCAAAGCCTACCCTGATTCTCACCCTCGCTCCTCGGTAACTGCTTCATTTTTCTCAATAGCACTTACCAGCCTCTAATCTCTCAACTTACAGTTTGCTCATTTACTTTCTTTATAATCTG
Source organism: Trachypithecus francoisi (assembly GCF_009764315.1). Classification (NCBI taxonomy): domain Eukaryota; kingdom Metazoa; phylum Chordata; class Mammalia; order Primates; family Cercopithecidae; genus Trachypithecus; species Trachypithecus francoisi. Next base: position 20,494,435 of record NW_022681466.1, on the reverse strand, counting down.
TCTGTCCCCAGTAAAATATAAATTCCATGAGTCTTTTTACTTACTACTGTATCTCACCACCTAGGACAGCAGATGCTCGCTAAATGTGTGTTGCGTGAACTCACCAGTGTCTCCCGGGTCAGTGCTCTGAAGAAATGTACGGCAGCGCTCCTTGTGCTCCTCAAGGGAACTTCTCTGCTTGTAACTCCTTCCACAAAACTCACATTTGTAGGGTTTCTCCACTAGAAGGAGAACATAAGGCACACTCAGTGACCCTCAGGGGTTCCATACAGGTCAGGTATTGGGGCTCTGTGACAACTGTTCACTAGAAATGAGACTGCTGAGTGAAGCCAGAGTATTTTGATACTTTTGAATTTATATTTTAAATTTGGTAAGCTTAAATAAGGTTATGGTCTATGATTAATCATTATGTCAGAGTATTCTTTGAAAGGGTCGCCTCCTATCACAAATGGAAGAATTTGGATTTAGTGATTACTATTTAGCATAGTGTTTTGGCTCCAGGTCAAATCTTGTTTTCTTTGGGAAAAAAAAAATAGGGCCCTTTTATTCTTCAAGGAGGTTGATGTGGTATAAGCAATGAAACAGGACAGGATTCCTTAGTTGGGACATCCATCTGGCTGTAAGTAGAGATTGCTGTAGTTTGTGGGAGTTAGAGAAACTGATGGCCTTTTCATAACATTGACATATTTGGATAAATTTAGTTCATCCTTGCCACGTGGGTATAGCAAAGCCTAGGCTAAAACAATAAAAACTGAGCTAATTAAGGACTTTTTTGGTTTTTTGTTTTTGAGACAGGGTCTCACTCCATCACCCAGGCTGGGGTGTAGTGGCTCAATCACAGCTCGCGACAGACCCAACTTCACAGGCTCAGGTGAAGCCTTGGCCTCCCAAAGGCCACTCTGGTCTCCCAAAGTGAGAGGATTACAGGTGTGAGCCATTGCACCCAGCCAGGATATTTTTGAATAATAGAAATAAAAATAGGCCAGGCGCAGTGGCTCACACCTGTAATCCCAGCACTTTGGGAGGCCAAAGTGGGTGGATCACCTAAGGTCAGGGGTTCGAGACCAGCCTGCCCAACATGGCAAAACCCCATCTCTTCTACAAATACAAAAATTAGCCAGGCACAGTGGCTCATGCCTGTAATCCCACCACTTTTGGAGGCCAAGGCAGGCGGATCACGAGGTCAGGAGTTCGAGACCAACCTGGCCAATGTGGCGAATCCCCATCTCTACTAAAAATACAAAACTTAGCCAGGCATGATGGCGCACACCTGTAGTCCCAGCCACTCAGAAGGCTGAGGCAGAAGAATCACTTGAACCTGGGAGGCGGAGGTTGCAGTGAGCTGAGATCACGCCACTGCATTCCAGCCTGGGCGACAGAGTGAGACTCTGTCTCAAACAAACAAAGAAACAAACAAAATTAGCTGGGCGTCGTGGTAGGCATATATAATCCCAGCTACTAGGGAGGCTGAGGCAGGAGAATTGCTTGAACCTGGGAGGCAGAGGTTGCAGTGAGCTGAGATCACACCACTGCACTTCACCCTGGGCAACAGAGCAAGACTATGTCTCAAGAAAAAAAAAAAAGAAAAGAAAAGAAAAGAAAGAAAAAGAAATAAAAATGAATTGTAAAAATGACTTCCTCTAAATGTTTAAGATGAAGGAAAACTTTCATCCATACAATTCATGCAATCTTTATTCTGCCAACTCTCCAAATGCTTTATTGCTTGAAATATGTAAGTAATAACTTCAACTATCTGTGCAAGCCTGGTCTTTCTGATTGTTGATAAAATATACTCAATGTATTTGTCAGTTTTAGGGGCTAAAATTTTTATTTTCTAACTCCTCTTGCTCTGTTTAAAACAGAGGCTTTGGGATTTAAAGCACTAAAAGATCCTTATGGAATCCTAAATTAAAACAAATGCAGGTTTGCTAGGGCTAAAAATGTTACGTTTCTGCATAAATTGGGTTCTCTGGAATCTGTCTTTAAAAAGCCTACTATTGTTTCTTACATGAAAAAGGCAACAGTAGAGAACTATTCTAATTTTTTCGAACCAAACTCATCCTTAATTCATTACTTTGAAAAATGAGTTGTAAAAGAGAGAAACCCTTCATTTGCCAGTTATGATCTCTCATGGTGGGTTTTGTTGGGGCTGACTTCTTTAATCCTAGTGGCTGAATTATAACAAGTTTTGAGTTTGGGGCTAGGTTTTAATCAAAGCAGTAGATGTGAACTGACATGAAAACAAACCTTTTCTTCCAATTAAAATTTGCCAGATAACATCAATAACATGAGGTCCCAAATTTGAAAATAAACTCAGTCTTATTTTTCTAGGAAGGAAATTCTAAATCTTGAAAAAAAAAAAAGTATTATCTTGGTCAAAATAAGGAGTAAAAACATCAAGACAGCACATAGCTTTTTCCAAATCCTTACTGTTGTTCATCTTTTAGAGATTTAAAATAAGTAGGCTGGCTGGGCATGGTGGCTCATGCCTGTAATCCCAGCACTTCGGGAGGCCAAAGTGGGAGGAATGCCTGAGCTCAGAAGTTTGAGACCAGCCGGAGAAACATAGTGAGACCTCATGTTGATTTAAAAAGTGGGCCGATCAAGAGGAAAGTTGGATTTAAGAAATTTATCCTGAATGGCCAAAAAGTAGCCACCAAACAATGATTTATATCCAAATTACAGTTTTTCATAATTTCCAAACTGTACATCATTTGCTTGTTTCGTCTTTTGAATGGAAAGAGTGTGTGTATTAGGAAAACAATCTAATAAAGTTTACCAGAAGAAAATACTCACGGCTATAATTTTCTCACAAAAATTAAGAAGACATTTTTTATAGGGTGGGCTCTTCCTATCTGACTGTGTTGTTCTCCAGGGGTGCGAGGATGGCGAGGAGATGATCATCTCCACTGAGGCAGACGGAGAGCAATTAATGCCTTAATGGCAGTGTAATTAGCCCTAGAGGTCTCTGCTATTGTAACCCTTCAGAACAAGAACGACAGATTGAAACCTTCCTACTTAACTCTTTCTAGTTTCCACATTGGGCTCTGAGGAGTGCAGTTCCTAGACATGGAGTGCTCATTTCTCTCACTTACCAGAATGTGTCCTAAGATGCCCTGTGAGCGCATCTCTTCTTTGGCATGCATAGTTGCAGAGGTGACACTTAAAAGGTTTTTCCCCTGTGTGCAGTTTAATGTGGCGGAGGAGGTTACCTTTCTGAGTAAAAGATGCCCCACACTGATTACACTGGAATGGGCGTTCACCTTTAAAAGGGACAAAAAAGGAGATTTCTGATCACAGGCAAGTGGAGAAACATATGCACAGATTAGATGCCTAGGGCAAAAGCTCATCTTTTAGACAGTTACTGTTCACATTGAGATCAGTTTGGAGCTGCATTTCAAGGCAAGCCTAAGACTTACTTATGAAATATCCTCTTTAGAAGAGAAAAAGCACCCACTAGCAAGGCTATTTTAGGTATCATATTGAATCAGAGCAAAGAAACAAGAGTAGCTCTAGAAGTGCTTTCTAGATCTAAGTTTTTTATATTACTTGGTATTCCTTTTTTCTTTTTCTTTTTTTGAGACAGGGTCTTCTTGCTCTGTTGCTCAGGCTGGAGTGCAATGGTCCCATCATGGCTCACTGAAGCCTTGACCTCCTGGGTTTAAGTGAGCCTATTACCTCAGCCTTTAGAATAGCTGGGACTACAACTGTTTGCCATCATGCCTGGCTAATTTTTTAGTATTCCTTTTAAATTTAATCTCTTTCGAAAAAAGAGCCAGAAACTGAAGTCCTTACAAGGTGCTGAGGGCTAGAAATTCTCCTTTTTAAAGTCTTCATATGAGATGCGGAATGAAATCGACTGGCTCAAGTGCAGTGGTTGTGTTTGTATGCATTTCTATAGACTGCCTGTTTATTGTCTGAAGATACATTATTTTAAACTGGAAATAAAAACTATGTCTTTTCATTTACCAAATTTGAACCCAATACAATAAGAAGATTTGCTCTTATTAAAAATGTTATGCAAAAATATATGAAAGATGGCTAAGAAGCAAATCACACAATTCAACTCCTACTTAGAAACTGAAGAAAAAGTATTTGGCTGACCTAGAACACTGTGCTCTCTACAGTCTTTTTTTATTCATAGCATTTGCAATATGTTTGCCAGATGCATGGTGAGGCAGGAATAAAAAGCACTGAGTAAATGGCAATGCAGAGAGAGAGAGACACATCAGCATTATAGCAAAAATCAATGAAAGTAACCAAAAGTTCCGAATTCCACCACTTCATTTCTCACATGGCTGCATTAGGATAGTTTTCAAAAGAATGAAAAAAGCAGACTATTTACCAGTATGGCTTCGCTTATGAACCATTAAGACATTGAAGCTGATGCAGGATAATCCACACACATCACAGTTCATCTTTCCACTGGTTGGCCTGCTACTATCAAATGAGACAACATGTCTCTCCAACTTAATGTTTTCATATTCATTATATTCTCTTGAATAGCTGTAAGGGATTTCAGGCTCTTCTGCATTTCCCATGGGCTCTGGCTTTAAAACATTCTCATCTCTTTCACTGTATTCATCTTTCACTTTCATTGAATCATCTGCAGGGAAGAAAATGCAAGAAATGAACAATGACTGTACTTGAAGCTATCAAAGCAGCTCAAACAGCAGAGACCCACAACTGACAATTAAATACCAAATGAAGCTAACAAAACACTATACCTCTACAAAACAAGAAGGCACCATTAGCATGACCGCACGTTATTTAAATTCAGAACCACAGTCAGAGGAAAACACACATACTTACACATAAAAACAGACGATAGTGTTTTAGGCTATCCAGAAAATTACAGATAATAGATTTTAGCTAAGTTTGCTCAAAGTGGCCATGAAACAAATATTGAGCAACTCTTCTCCAGTACTAGGGGAGAGGAAGGGTTCTCAGGTCTAGTACTGTTTTTGGTGGCTGCAGTTAAAAAGGCAAGGTGATGTACTCTTAGGTTTCAAGGAGAAAATACTGTTTGAATCCTTCAAATGCATGCAATGTAAGCTATTCAGATTAAGAGTTGAATAGTTAACGTAGGTTTTCTAATTTTAAGCCACGCTTTGCCTCTTCCCTCTCCACGTATATGAATTGCTAAAACACATCTTATCTCTGTCTCTCTTGGAGCTGATAAAGGCACAACACTGACTGTAGAGGAAGCTGTCAGTACTAATGAAATAGTGTTGAGAAAGACAAAAGGAAAAGTTATTCTTTCATATAACCTAAGGAGTTACTTTCATTGACACAGGTAAATGGGGCTCAATCTAAATAAGGGGAAGGACCCGTAGGTCCCAAGTTAGGGAGGACTAAACTCAAGGACTCAAGGATTGTGTAATAGGACTGGATAGGAGAGGAGGGACTGGCTCAAGTGAGTTGGCTGACCAAGTACTGTCTTAAGAGCTGCAATGTAAATAAATGAAATTTAAAAGAACAGCTATCATACTCTTCATGAAGAGTCTAAGAACATGTGAAGAACGTGGGAAAAATATGAAGAACATAATAAAGAAGCAAATTTATGTACTTGCACTGACACTAGTAAAACCTAAAAATTTGCCTGATGTAAGAATAATAAACATTTGTAAGGGAGTTGTCATATATAAAATATGCTACGTAAATGCTTACTTTTTCAACATTGGTCCTTAGAAATCGAAAGTTGTACCTCCCCATGAGGAATCACAAATCAATGGAGTGAGGGCTGGAAAGGAATTTAAAGGTCATCTAATCCAACCCTCTTGTTTCTCAGATGAGGAAATCTGGGAGCAGAGACGTTTTCAGTCATTCGTCGAAGGTTACATGTCCAGTTACTGGCAGAGGTGTGATTAGAACGCAACACCTAACCTTTATTTTTTTTTTTATTTTTTATTTTATTTATTTTTTTTTTGAGGCGGAGTCTTGCTCTGTCACCCAGGCTGGAGTGCAGTGGCTGGATCTCAGCTCACTGCAAGCTCCGCCTCCCGGGTTTACGCCATTCTCCTGCCTCAGCCTCCCGAGTAGCTGGGACTACAGGCGCCAGCCACCTCGCCCGGCTAGTTTTTTGTATTTTTTTTTTTTAGTAGAGACGGGGTTTCACCGTGTTAGCCAGGATGGTCTCGATCTCCTGACCTCGTGATCCGCCCGTCTCGGCCTCCCAAAGTGCTGGGATTACAGGCTTGAGCCACCGCGCCCGGCCAACACCTAACCTTGAACTATGAATTACTAGGATTTGACCTCACGCACTAGACATATAAGGCCTAAGTGGATTCTTACCAACTATATTCCACACACTCCCATCAATGGTGTAAATGTTAAAACCCAAAACACTCTGAAAAAAAGATATTTTAAAAAACTACATCCCTTCCAAAAACATCAGTAAGTGTTGCTCCTCTTGCCACACAGGAGGAAGTACAACTGCAGCTGTGCCTGGCTTGCTACCTTGAACCCAAGTTTCAATTTTCACTTCTATCAAGGTTACCTTTCATCTATATTAACTGTGTTTGCTTAATAGAGCAAGACAGGGCCTAACCACCATCAGAGGAGCCAGGGCTGCCACACCGTTCCACTGCTTCCTACCACAGTTCATGGTTCACAACGTTTCACTCTTTGACTAGCAAAGAAGTAGGACTGTAGGATAAGTCCAACATGTTTCAAATTTGCCCACCCTATGGATCTGGGTTATATAAGAAATGATATCTGTTTCCTACTTGGAAAGAGGTTCACTTTCTTCTTTCTCTGGATAGGTCTTCCTTGCTTTCAAATGGAATTTGTTTGCTTAAGTGTTTTTTTTTTTAATTTTTTTTTAAGAGAAGGATGCACCTGAGGCTTGTACCCGCCTCCCTTCCTCCATCACTCCAGCTGCGGGTAATATCCCACCAAAGCTTGAGTGCGCTTCAGTTTGCATGTAGGCGTTTAAAAGAACCTCAACGGAAAATTTCAGCTACTGAAAACCAAAAACAGCAGATAGAAAAGGCCAGCAGAAAAGGATTCTTTCCATTTTGGTTAGAAAATGTGAACATGACCAGACTCAGGCCACACTCCATGGTCACTGAACTTTAAAATGTAGTAAGATCAATGTGCTGGGTCTTTCTGAAAACAGAGGACATAAGAGAGCTGCTCCTTTCCCTCAGGATTTTGGCTTTAGTTGGTCTGACCTGGAAGTCAATACTACACCATCCTGGCTCAAAAGCAGATCTTAGCTTTAGTCCTTTAGGAGTCAGCTGTAGAGCAAGGAAGACAGTATTTGAGACCCAGGGACATAAGGACACAGGGACAGGGTATTAGAGAAGTCCTCTGGGCTTACATAGTTGCTGGTTTACCTTTGGATTCTTACCAGTTTTAGACGAATGACTTCGATGACCTCTTTGCTTGGTTACTGGAGATTAGCAATTTATTTTTATTTTATTCTATTTTATTTTTTGAGACATAGTCTTGCTCCATTGCCCAGGCTGGAGTGCAGTGGCACGATCGGCTCCCTGCAATCTCTGCTTCCCAGGTTCAAGTGATTCTCCTGCCTCAGCCACCCAAGTAGCTGGGATTACAGGCACATGCCACCATGCCTAGCTGATTTTTGCATTTTTAGTGGAGACCGGGTTTCGCCATGACCTCAACTGATCCACCCGCCTCGGCCTCCCAAAGTGCTGGGATTACAGGCCTGAGCCACAGCGCCCAACCAGATTCTAATTTTTTCTAATATTCAACTCTGTTACCTTCTCAAGGTAAGTCATAATAAATTGTTGGCCAGGCGTGGTGGCTCTCGCCTGTAATCCTAGCACTTTGGGAAGCCAAGGCAGATGGATCACTTGAGGTCAGGAGTTTGAGACCAGCCTGGTCAACAGGGCGAAACCCCATCTCCACTAAAACAAAAAATTAGCTGGGCATGGTGGCTCCTAGCTACTGGGGAGGCTGAGGCAGGAGAATTGCTTCAACCTGAGAGGTGGAGGTTGCAGTGACCCAATACTGCACCACTGCACTTCAGCCTGGGCGCAGACACCAGCTCAAAAAAGATAAAATAAAATAAATTAAAATCTAAGGTATGAATGAGATTCCTGAGAGATATTAGGCTTAGTACTTAGCCTCCAAATACAGTCCACCAAAACCAGGAAAGGCACAAGCCTGCTCTAATGAAGGGATTCATCCCATTCCCTGAAAGACTTATTGGAGCAGAGAAAAGGGGTGTTCTACTTAGAAAATTCTATTAGAAAATACTAATGAGTGTGTCTAAAGTCAAACTTGTCATCATTGAACCCAAACTTGCTTCTAATTTATGACTTATTTTTGTTGACAAATGGCATCACCCTTCTTCCAGTCTCCAAGTCGTGAAACTGTGGAACCTTTTCTCTTTCAATCTCCACATCAAATCGATCTCCAAGATCTATCAACTCTATGTCTTCAGGCTCTCTAGGTGCCAACTCCTCTTTTCCTTTCCTTCTGCAATTTGGTTTCACCTTTCATCACATCATACCTAAATTCATCCTCTCTCAACATTCCTTTCTTTTTTTTTTTTTTTTTTGAGACACAGTCTCACTCTGTCGCCCAGGCTGGAGTGCAGTGGTACGATCTTGGCTCACTGCAAGCTCTGCCTCCCAGGTTCAAGCGATTCTCCTGCCTCAGGCTCCTGAGTAGCTGGGATTACAGGTACCCACCACCATGCCTGGCTATTTTTTTTTTTTTTTTTTTTTAGTAGAGACAGGGTTTCACCATCTTGACCAGGCTGGTCTTGAACCCCTAACCTCGTGATCCACCCACCTTGGCCTCCCAAAGTGCTGGGATTACAGGCGTGAGCCACCGCGCCTGGCCTCAACAATCCTTTCTAGACAGATTTAAGACACAGGTGGGCTAGGCGCAGTGGCTCACACCTGTAATCCCAGCACTCTGGGAGGCCGAGGTGGGCAGATCACGAGGTCAGGAGATCGAGACTATCCTGGCCAACACAGTGAAACCCCATCTCTACTGAAAATACAAAAAATTAGCTGGGCATGGTGGTGCATGCCTATAGTCCCAGCTACTTGGGAGGCTGAGGCAGGAGAATCACTTGAACCTGGGAGACGGAGGTTGCAGTGAGCTGAGATCGCACCATTGCACTCCAGCCTGGGTGATAGAGCAAGACTCGGTCTCAAAAAAAGAAAAAAGACACAGGTAAGCTATACTTACTGCCTCTACAGCTTCAAAAAGGCCTCAGAATTCTCCATAATATGGCTTCTGCCTCCACAATTCACTGAATCTGCTCCGTTGAATATCACCAACCATAGTCTTCTGATTCCTAGATTCAATGCCTTTTTGTATGCCACTCTCCCCAACTTCTTTGTAGTCCTCAACACTACTGACCTCTCACCATTCTTTGTTCTTGTTCTTCTGCTTTCCTATTTCTTTTTCTTTTCTTTTCTTTTCTCTCCTTTTTTTTTTTTTTTTTTTTTTTGAGACGGAGTCTCACTCTGTTGCCCAGGCTGGAGTACAGTGGTGTGATTTCAGCTCACTGCAACCTCTGCCTCCTAGGTCCAAGCGATTCTCCTGCCTCAGCCACCCAAGTAGCTGGGATTACAGGCAGGTGCCACCACACCCGGCTAATTTTTGTATTTTTAGTAGAGACAGGGTTTCACCATGTTGGCCAGGCTGGTCTCGAACTCCTGACTTCAGGTGATCCACCTGTCTTGGCCTCCCAAAATGTTGGGATTACAGGTGTGAGCCACCGTGCCCGGCCCCTGTACTCCTATTTCTTCAATGAAACCATACCTCTTTCCTTGCCTTTCTGATTGCTTCCTTCTTGCCCCGTTTTCTTCCCTCTGCATCCTAAACACTATCCTTAACCTTCTTTTTTCTTCCCTCTATACCCCTCTTGCATGGCAATTTCATTCATTCTTAAGGCTTCAACTAACATCTTACATGATTAATTCCTATATATATATAACTCTAGGTGTAATCTCTCTCCCTTCTTTAGTCCTCTGTCTCTGAAGGCTTCCTAGGTATCTTCCCAGTTACTCAGGCTAGAATCCTTACGGTCATCTTTCCTTTCTCCTGATTGGGCCCCACATTCAATCATTCAGTGGTTCTATCTGTCTGTCCAATCTCTAATCTGTTTCTCCACTCCAGTATTTTGCATGCCCATTACCTAATTCTCAGACCCTATGACTTTCCCGTGATCTACTTACTGCTATAGCACCCGCGCTGTTCTCCTTGCCTACCTTCTTTCTCCTTTCCAGCTCATCTTGTTCATGGCTACAAGATTGTTCTTCCTAAATTCTAGCTCTGGTCATATCATAGCCCTGTCAAAATTCTTCAATATTTCCCACTGCCAACAAAATAAATTCCAAACTCAGAAACAAAGAATTTAAAAGGCCTTTTGGGATCTGGCCCCAACCTATCTTTGGCATATTAATTTTGACTACTTAGATCTTTAACTAAAGAACTTCTAAGTGGTCTTGGTTTCGTCCAAATTTATTTCCACTGCCTAAAAGATCTTTCCCCAACATGGCCACAGGTCCAAGTCCTACATATCTTTTTTTTTTTTGAGATGGAATCTCGCTCTGTCGCCCAGGCTGGAGTGCAGTGGTGCGATCTCAGCTCACTGCAACCTCTGCCTCACGGGTTCATGCCATTCTCCTGGCTCAGCCTCCCAAGTAGCTGGGACTACAGGTGCCCGCCACCACGCCCAGCTAATTTTTTGTATTTTTAGTAGAGACGGGGTTCCACCATGTTAGCCAGGATGGTCTCGATCTCCTGACCTCGTAATCCTCCCGCCTCAGCCTCCCAAAGTGCTGGGATTAGAGGTATAAGCCACTGTGCCTGGCCACTGTCCTACACATCTTTTAAGGTCAAACTAATATGCTATCTCCCAGCTACTAAGCCTTCCCTGATCCCCGCAGCTGGAAAATAGCCTGCTTCTTCTTCCTGGGTTACTTATAAACTCACCTCCCCTAGTCTCCTCCATAAATATGTAAGCTAGCTGAGGGCAGAAGCTATACAGATTGTGTGTGTCTGTAACTCAGTATTCCCTATGACACTGCTTAACTTGTATCTGTAAGACCAAAGGTTATGTGATTTGAAAATAGAAATGTTTGGGCTCCTACCATAGATCTACTAATCTGGGGGTGGAGACGGGAAATGTGCATTTAAAAACATGCTGTCCACATAAACCTTATATACAATGCAGTTTGACAGCCACTACTTGGAGTTAGACACAATGCCCTACATAAAGTAGACATCCAATAAATTCCTGGTATATGAATATATCATTGCATTTGCCTCCTAACTGGCCCATGGTACATGTGACCTCTGTTATACTGCATCCTATTGCCAGAATAATCATGCTGTAGAATGAAACTCTTGTTTAAAACTTTCAATGATTTAATTTGCTTATAGAATACAGTTCAAACTCCTTAATGAGGCATTCAAGCACCTGTCCAGAACTTGCCCCAGGACTACTTAATCATCTCATTTCTCAGTCTTCTTGAATCACCTTTCTCTCTATATTAGAACTTTACTATTCAAAGTGAGGTCCTTGGATAAGCAGTTCTGCAACCCCCTGGGAGCTTGTTAGAAACACAGGTGCTCAGGCCTCAACCTAGACCTACTGGACCAGAATTTGCATTTTAACAAGATCTTCAAAGATTCTTATGCACATTAAAGTCTGAGAAGCACAGCAGCACCCTGACTAATCACAGTTCTCCAAGCCTCTTCTCCAGCCTTTCCCACACCTAAAATATCCTTCTACCATTTCAACAGTGTATTCAAACTTCCACATGCAGTTTAAATGACACTTCTTCCATGCAGTCTTCCTTGATACCCTTAACTAGAAAAAAAACTATGTTTCTTTGTTCTCATACACCCATCTTATTCTGCTTTATATTTAGTATGATATAATTTCATTGCTACAGATCTGCTTTTATGTAGTTGATGTGTTCATAAAATGTTTCATGCAAAACCAATAACACTACCCCGCTGATTAACATTCTACATTCAGAAATGTTTATTTTTCCCTGACTTCAGTTGTCAGTGACTGGCAACACCCATTCATTTAATAAAGGCAGAAAATCTTAAAGACCTGGCAACAAATACTTGAATATATTTGGGGAACTGCCTGATAGTATCCTGAACTCTTTTGTAAAGTGAATAAACATTTTATAGTGTGAATGATCTCATGTTTTGGTTTTGTAAATTCTAATCTTCTTATAATATATATCAGGTTTCTTAGACATACATCTTAAGTTGACACTTAGAAAACTATGAGGAAGCCTCATAGACACTGGTGGAAGTTTCTTTCTTTTTTTTTTTTTTTTTTTTGAGACGGAGTCTCGCTCTGTCGCCCAGGCTGGAGTGCAGTGGCCGGATCTCAGCTCACTGCAAGCTCCGCCTCCCGGGTTTACGCCATTCTCCTGCCTCAGCCTCCCGAGTAGCTGGGACTACAGGCGCCCGCCACCTCGCCCGGCTAGTTTTTTGTATTTTTTTAGTAGAGGCGGGGTTTCACCATGTTAGCCAGGATGGTCTCGATCTCTTGACCTCGTGATCCGCCCGTCTCGGCCTCCCAAAGTGCTGGGATTACAGGCTTGAGCCACTGCGCCCGGCCGGAAGTTTATTTCTTAAGTCAGGTGGTGGGTGTATGGATGGTTTCTTATTAATCTTTAATCTACACATGTAATTATACTTGCCTTTTGTACATATGATCTATTTTATAATAAAAAAGTTGAAGGCTTCCTGAATACATTTTTAAATAACTGAACTTGGGGAGAAAAGAATATACCAAAGCACAAATTGCTGATAAAGGCAATTGCTATACATTCCCAGAGGTGGGGAAAAGATGTCTAAATTGAATCTAACCCATAGGAAATTAGATTAAACTAAACTTCTTTCTAAAGGAGCTACTCTAGGGCACAATTGTTCCCATCTTTGTCTGTGTTTTGGAGGCCTCTTAGGAAGATGACACACACGAACACACACACACCCCGGAGAGAATTTTGTAGGCTGAAGAGAACAAAGGTTTGGCTCACTGGAGCTGATGCACATGGTTTCATTTCCTGGGGTGATGGTTATCACATGAAAGGCTTGTACTCCAGAGTAGACATTTTTGGTTTCACCTGAGACACTGCAAAAACAATAGGTCCTGGAAAGGATCCAACATCTGAATCCTTCAGGGGCAATAGCAGTCTCAGCCAACTGTGTCTCAGTTTGTTTTTACAGGCACATAAAATGCTCAGTTGGAGAGAAGAACCTATCAAAGACGGCAAACAGAACAGGCAACTTGGGTATCTTGGAGAGCATGTTGGTACTAGGAATTTCCCAGTGTAAAAAAGAGATTCTGAATTTCCACCTTAAACTATGAGATCTCAGGATCCAACTCTAAGAAGGACAAAGTTGGAAGTAATATCCTCAGGTTTGCCAGAGATACTGTGAGAAGGGACAAAATGAGATAGAGGCTGTTAGGGAAGGCACAAAAGGGTGATGCTATTTAAGTGTTTTACAAGGATCGGGGGTCATAACCATGAAATCTTCAGCACATGCAAAAGTCAACTGGATAACAAAGAAGCTTAATCATCTTAATGTGGCATTTTAATGATGCCACTGATTTGCTATGCCAATTCAGAGATAATGAGGCCCTAATGCTACAGATGTTCAGCCAGGCTAAAAGAAAGGGGGGGTGGGCTTTTCTAGCATGCCATTTTCTAACTATCCAATTAAACAAATTGTGAAAGCATCTAAATAGTTTACCAGGTTTTGACAGCTGTTAATAGGATTTAGAAGCTTGAAGCACTAAAGAGCAAAATGGGAAATATATGTATCGTAGGTATTCAGTCCACAAAGTTTGTTACTGTCACCCAATCTAGCACAAACAGATGAACTAGAACAGTTTTCCTTATAAAATTAATGCCTATACTTCTCTCCCACAGTGACCTCTTTGAATTAGGAAGAACACTGAAACGATGGGTCATTTTCATTTTCTAATTTACATTTTTGTATGTAAAGTAATGAGAGAGAGAAACCAATGATATTTTTAGAACTAAAGAGTAAGGAAAGTTTTAATATTTGCTAACCAGTAAAATTATAAAGCTTCAATGCAAACTAAACTTTTGACATTCATACAATTTATGTTTTCTTTTTTCCTCTTAAAATTTAAAAAAATGAACATCTGTTATTCTTGAAAATGCCTATTCTTAAATTAGGAAAAAACTGGAAAAGGTGAATCAGGCTAACAAGAGATGAAATACTGATATCTCAATACAGGTTTGGATAAAATTCTATAGGTTTAAGTTCTCATTGAAATACAGTCTTGGCCAGGTGCAGTAGCTCACATCTGTAACTCCAGCACTTCAGGAGGCAGAGGTGGGAGGACTGCTTGAGCCCAGTAGTTTGAGACCAGCCTAGGCAACAAAATAAGACCCTGTCTCTACAAAAAATCAAAAACTTAGCCTGGTGTGGTAGTGTGTGCCTGTTGTCCCAGCTACATAGGAGGCTAAGGCAGGAGATTCCCTTGAACTCAGGAGGTCAAGTGTGCAGTGAGCTGTGTTCATGCCACTGTACTCTAGCCTGGGAGACAGAGCGAGACCATCTCAAAAAAAAAAAAAAAAAAAAAAAGAAAGAAAAAATTAAAGTCATCAGAAAACAGCCAGGTATGGTAGAATACCTGGGAATAGCTGGGAATACATCATGCCTGTAGTTGCAACTACTCAAGAGGCTGAGAAGGGAGGATCATCTGAGCCTGGGGAGGTCCAGGCTGCAGTAAGCTGTAATCATGCCACTGCACTCCAGCCAGCCTGGGCAACAGAGTAAGACCCGTCTCAAAAAAAAAAAAAAAAAAAAAAAAAAATCTAAACTGGCCATCAGTAAAGCACATAACTTCAAATGCAAGAGCATTAGCGTGTAAAAAGTTTCATTTGCAAAGGAACCACCCTCAGTTTTACTAATAACATTAATCTTTGCCTTATCTGACTATCAAATAGCTCATTCATGGGCACAATAATAAAAATAATTTTGTTTAATAATTTCATTGCAATTCTTTGCTTCCCCATTAGAACAAGAGGAGATTTACTACTTTTACAACAGAAATACACTACACATCAGCAGTAGGTAAGGTCCCAGCTGCTCAGCTGGGCTAAGCTCTTTAAATGTCATGGGGCCAGGCATAATTCTTTAGAATTGTGAGGACTGAAGGCCATGATGTATGAAAGGTCTTTCTAAACTACAAAGAGTCTACAAGTATATTGTTTCTATTGGTTATTTTCATCTACATATTAAACTCTTTTGTATTTATATTTTTGAGAAATAACTGCTACCCATCAAAAAATAATGGATGAAAATACATTTAAAGAGGTTGAAGTTTTAGATGGTGCCTAAACAAGCATAGACTAAAGTAGGCACCTGGTAGAAACTTCATTTATAAATCCAAAAGAAAAAAACTCCCTTTTTCATTCAAAATTCCCTTGCATAGAATATTCACTCTATCTTTTTTTAAAACAGGAATGAAAAAGTTTAAAGCATGTTAAAATACAATTCTTAGCAAAATTCAAAAACTGTCATCCAAATACAATTAAATTGGCTAAAAAACATTCTGACTGTTACAATATCAAACTCAGGGTCACAGGTAAAGGAAGGAATGAAAAAGTCTTCTGTGTCCAGAGCATAAGTAGTTCTTGGTATATACAGCATGTTTTGTGTTATATCACAATTGGTGTATCTATTTCCCATATAGACTAGGGGTATTTTCAAGGTGGGGTTTAAATAATATTCGTGTCCCCAGAACCTAACAAGGGCCTAGTTACTTTAGAAATTGAATGAATGGGCCAGGTGTGGTGGCTCATGCCTGTAACCCCAGCACTCCAGCACTTTGGGAGGCCAAGGCGGGCAGATCACTTGAGGCCAGGAGTTCGATACCAGCCTGGCTGACATGGTGAATCCCCGTCTCTACTAAAAATGTCCAAACAATAGCTGGGCATGGTGGCATGCACCTGTAGTCCCAGCTACTCAGGAGGCTAAGGCAGGAAAATCGCTTGAACCCGGGAGGCAGAGGTTGCAGTGAGCCGAGATAGCTCCACTGCACTCCAGCCTGGGTGACGAGACTCCGTCTCAAAAAAGAAATTGAATGAATGAATGCATGAACTCCTTGGGCAGCCTGAACCAATTTAGTGATAATAACCAGGCCAGGCAGAGAAGACGTAGTAAATCACAATATACCCCTAACTTGTCTACAAGATTCTGATGCTGTCATGCAGTATGTAGTTTCTCTTGATGCATCAGAATAAGGCCCATGCCCCACAGCGCTAGCCAGTCCTCTCGTTGACTCCTTTGCCCACTGTGGTCTGGCTTCTGCCCTTCCTACTCCACCATTTTGCAATAGGTTGCCATTGGCCAGTCCCTGCTTTTTAAACCTCTTTCCTTAGCTTATTCTTTGCTGATTCCAGTCCTGCCTCACTTATTTACTTATATCCTGTTTATTCCTCTTTCTCTGTCTCCTAGATGTGAATTATCTCCTGGGGCCTAGTTCTTGAAACTTTTGCCTTTTCACTTTACATACTCTGTTTCCTGATCCAAGTTTTCATTGCTGTTGACTCTCAAATTTGTATTTCCAGTAGATCTGGAAAGCCGCAGACATATACTTCCTGACATATACAACACTTATCTCACACTCAACAAGTTGCAAACAAGCTCATTATCTCTCCCATTTCTTCTCTCTTTCCAAATCTGCTCTTCCTATAATATTCCCCATTGTCCTCTCTCCATAGTGACTGTTTGATGTCAATGTCTGTATACTATGCTGCTTCTATCAACATTTAGCACGTGCCTGATACAGAGCTCAGTGACTACTTACCAAACAAACAAGGAAGTAAGGAAGGAAAGAATATAAGAAGGAAGAAAGGAAAGAGTGAACAACTATACTATTGTTTCATTCAAGTACAAAATTAGGGTTGACAGTGTTTTTAAAAATTGTACAGATTGCAATTTTGCCTAAAGCTAGCACATTAGCCCAGGATAGAGGGAAACAATAAATTGTATTTCTAACTTAAGGTATAACAATCAGACCCAGAGGGTATAAAGGATTCTTGGAGGAGAAGGAAATGAATATAAGGATTAAGAATTAGAAGATTCTTGTGCTTTTTAGCATTACATTAAAATACAAAACATTAAAAAAATTAACATTTCCTATCTGTAACATATTATTTAGACTTTTACTCTTCTCTGGTTCTTCCCTTCCTTCTTCCCTGGTTCTCAAATAATGGAATTAGAGCACTGAGAAATAATAGAAGAAACTCAGCACTGACTTCTCCTGGGTGAATGTACAACATTAAAAGTACACAAGGGAATAAGCTATCTTGTCACTGGAACATGTTTATCCCTGGGGGTGAAGTGTAACAACTGCTTAACAGCTGCCCAGTAACATACTTCAAGGCTGCAAGCAAAGATGCATCCTAGCTCTGCTGGAAACTGCAGAGGAATATTGTCTGGCAGAACAAAACTAGAATGGAATCTGGCCAACAAACTGGAATCTATGTCCTTTCTATTTCAAACAGCAACTTCTAATGATCATAGAGAGGTTTCTACTAACAATATTCAAGTAATATTGGATGGGTATTGGTAATTACAGGGAAGGAACAATATAGTATGTAACTTACTTTTTCCACTGAAAATAGAGTTGAATGCCTTTTTTTTTTTGAGATGGAGTCTCGCTCTGTTACCCAGGCTGGAGCGCAGTGGCTCAATCTTGGCTCACTGCAACCTCCACCTCCCTGCTTCAAGCAATTCCCCTGCCTCAGCCTCCTGAGTAGCTGGGATTACAGGCGCACGCCACCATACCCGGCTAACTTTTTTGTATTTTTTTTTAGTAGAGACAGGGTTTCACCATGTTGGCCAGGCTGGTCTCAAACTCCTGTCCTCAGGCAATCCACCCACTTCAGCCTCCCAAAGTGCTGAGATTACGGGCATGAGTCACTGTGCCTGGCCTTTTTTTTTTTTTTTTTTTTTAAGTTCTGATAAAAGAGCATGGGCTTTGGAGTAAGACAGAACCCAGGTTCAAGTTGTACTAACTAGCTGTGTGACCTCAGCACGTAATCTGACTTCTGTGAATTTTCTCATTTGTGTTGCAGGAATGATAATATCTATACCTAATAGGGCTATTACAGGAATGAAATCAAGCAAAATAATGTGTATACAGGCATAGCATAGTAGCTGGCACATAATATGTTCATGACCTTGAGATAGGCAAAGATTTCTTAGATATAACACTAAAAACATGATTCATAAATGAAAATATCCTACAACTCAGTAATAAGACAAATAATCCAATTTTAAAATGCACAACAGTAGTCTTTAGCTTTTCTAAGGTAATAAATACAATTTTTTAAATGCACAAAAGATGTGAATTAACATTTCACCAAGGAAATTATATGAATGGACGACAGACCAATGAAAAGATGCTCATCATCATCAGTCATTAGAGAAGTGTGAACTAAACCCATAATGAGATGCCACTTCACACCTGCTAGAATGGCTACTATAAGACATGATAAAGAGCGTTGGCAAGGATGTGAAGAAAATGGAACCCTCATCCGTTGCTGGTGGGAGTGTAAAATGATACAGTCATTTGGAAAACAGTTTCGCAGTATGGTGGGCAGCCTTCTAAAACAGCTCCGAGCATTCACACTCTTGTGTAATATTCCCCTCCAGTGTGATTTGGACCTAGGTGACTGCTTCTAATGAAAAAAACATGGAAAAGTGATGGAAGGTGTCCCTTCTGTGTTTAGGTTATAAAAGACTGTGACTTCCATCGTTCTCTCTCTTTCTCTCTCTGGTGCTTCTTGCAAGCTTCTCAGATGAAGTAAGCTGGAGAGCAAGGAACTGAAGGTAGTGTCTGGCCAACCTCCAGTGAAGAAATGAGGCCTTCAGTCTAATAGTCTTCAGGAACTGAATCCTGACAACAACCACATGAGTGAGCTTGGAAGCTGATCCTTCCCTAGTCAAGTCTTTAGATTAGACGAGACCACAGTTCAGGTCAATATCTTGTTAGCAGCCTTGGGAGAGACTGAGGCAGAGAACCTGGATATGCTGTGCCTGTATTCCTGAGATAATATGTTTTAAGTTGCTAGGATTTGGGGTCATTTGTCACACAGCAGTCAGTAACTAATATAGGGGCAAGTTTCTTATAAAATTAAACTTAAATTTACCATACAAGCCAACAATTCTAAGTATCTGCTCAAAAGCAGTGAAAACCTATGTCTACATAAAGACTTGTACATAAATGTTCATAGAAGGTAAAAAATGCAAGCAGTTGAATGTCCATCAAACAGTGAATTGATAATCAAAATGTACTACATGAATACAATGGTATTCTTTTTTTTTCTTTTTTTTGACAGAGTCTCACTGTCGCCCAGGCTGGAGTGCAGTGGCATGATCATGGCTCACTAGGAAGCTTTGACCTCCTGGGCTCAAGTAATCCTCCCACCTCAGCCTCCTGAGTAGCTGGGACTAAAACTCTCTCTTTTTTTTTTTTTGTAGAGATGGGGCCTCTCTATGTTTCCAGTTACTCGGGAGGCTGAGGTGGGAGGATCACTTGAGCTCAGGAGTTGGAGACCAGCCTAGGCAACACAGTGAGATCCCATCTCAAAAATTTTAAGAAAAAAGAGATAAACAAACTATTGATACATGCAGCAACACAGATGAACTTCAAAAACATTATGCTAAGTAAAAGAAGCCAGAAACAAAATATTACATATTGTGTTATTCTATTTATATGAAATACCCAGAAACTGTAAATCTTTAGAGACAGAAATAATATTAGTGGTTGCCTGAGGCTGCAGGCAGGAATGGGGATCAACTACAAATAAGTATAAAGGGTTTTTTAGGGTGATGGAAATGTTCTAAAACATGGTGGTAGCTGTACAGCTCTGTAAATTTACTAGAAAAGTCATTGAATTGAACACTTAAAGTATGTACATTATAACCACATTAAAGCTGTTTTAAAAATAAGTCTATACAGATAAACAAAACAAAATAAAATTGATAGCTCTGATACTGACTCTGATACTGACTCTGTCTCAAAATGGGAATCTTTAGCTACCCATTCACCAACGATTACAAGAAGCATCGTGATAAGTATAGTTTCTGAGCTATGATTACTTCCATATGACAAATGCTCAGAAGACTATTTTTAACTATTTAACTATTTTTAACTCCTTTTGTGCCTGTGCAACTGATTTCATTCCCTTTCAACAAAATTAACAAGAATTAGCTTGTTGAAAAACACAAGGGCACCTGCTACTTGACAGTAGGAAAGGAGGGTTAAAAAACCAAGTATAAAAGAGTTGGCCTGATTGGACATTTCCCACACTTAGTTATTTTATTATCAGTTTAAGACAAATACCTAACTACTGATTTTTGCTCTTTCTAAATCGAGTTAATATCCATAAGGATCCAGATACATGAGGATATATTACTTCTTTGTCATATTTTGTGCTTTTATGGACCATACTGTCTCACTTTCTATTGTTAATAATTTAGTGTGTTTTACTAGGCTATGGTTATTGATCAGTTAATGAGCACTATCTCTGGACTGCAAAGCAGCAGTGGTATAAATGCACCTGGGGAAGTTCACTGAGGGTGCATTCAGGAATGTGAGTTCTCTCATAAGACAAAACAAGAAAAGAAAGAATTATCTTTTCTATACAGTCTCAGAGAGAGAACTAGTACAACCTGAAGGACTAGAACCAGAAAATCAAGCTGATGGTGAGTAAGGAATAGGTCATATAAAAATGCCAGAGAGCATTCCGGGCTCCAAGTAATGAAGAGAGTAATAATGGACCATTAAGCAGTGTTTGTTCAAATGTTGGTGGATGGGAGGTATGACCACAGCCTAGGCTGACTTAACAGAAGTTAACAAAGAGCCTTTCCTATTTTCTCAAGGGCTGCTATGAAATTACTTGAGGAGAGAGAAAGGATAACAAAGGCCCCGGCTGAGATTTCTGCTTCTGTAGACGCAGGTGCAGAAAGTCTGGTTCTAACACATCTTGTCAATGTCTTTAATGCCACCAGACTGATGAATATAGTGAAATATCTATCGTGATCCCATTTTTACTTATTCAGTTGACATAATTAGCAAATCTATTAAGGGTAAGGTCACAAATTATTTTTAATTATTAAACCCTAGGTCTCCATATGTTACTGTTTAGACAGCATCACCCAGTGCAGAATGTAGTTTTCAAGACTGTCATTCCTGCAACCTCAAATCTAGATCCAAATGCAGTCAGTTAAAGCAGATTTCAATCAGGCAGCTAAATAAGAAAACATCTGGACCTACCAGTCAAAATGAGAAAGATCACATGTTAAATCCAGATAATCTTGTTTATTGGTGTTTGAAGGTTATACACCAAGGGCTGGATTACCAGGGTCCTCCTTTAGGCCTGACTCTGACATCTTCATTCACCTGCTGTGTGCGTGTGACACTTTAAAATCCAAAGCTTTGAAAGTACTGTGTTATTAGTCACTTCCAAATGGAGTTTTCCTAATTCTAAGCCTGAATACTATGTCAACCTATTGCTAGACTGCTGATTAGATTCTGGAAGAAACCGCAGAACAGAACTGTCAGGGCAGATGATGTCTATTCTTTTAAAAACTGTTTTCCACATTTCCATTTAGCATTTTTCTATGGATGAAGCACCTGTAATTTTCTCCATCAAAATTAAGAAAAAGAAAAGGCCTCTGAATAAGCAAAGAATGAAATTAACAGATTGACATAGGATAGATTTCAGGATGATGATGAAGGAAGCAGGATTTAATCTATTTCATTATTTTTCATAATTAGCATTATTTTATATACAAACAACTGAACCAAAATTGTTTATGTTGGAAGCAATTTCACATGCCAGTGCATATGAAACTATTATGAAAACAGCAAAGTCAAGTGTCTTAAGACTTTACATGCTTTGGTCAGATCTTTTTAATCTTTTCTAGGTTGTGAACATCTTTGAGAACTGTACTCTTTGCCCAGAAAAAGGTACACATGCCCATAAACACAAAATTCCACATACTATTGATTGATTTCTCAAATCCTGAGATCTCAGGTTGAAAATCTCTGCCGTAGGCCTTTAAACAGGCTCAGACTTAAAGACACCTCTATGCTGTATCTTGTAGACTTCATATAACAGTGGTTGGCATTTTTCAAATCTTTTGCTCAAGCACCCTCAAAAGAATTTTGAAAAATTATGTATCTCTCTTACACATAGTGGACGTTAAGTACATACTAAGTTGATATCTATAACTTTTCATCATGAGTTCAACTATTTTTAAACAAAAGAATACAGTTTGTGTATTGTAAATAATGATAGTTTAAGCTGTTACCACACCCTTTCAAATGTATCTACTTAGGAATATATACATATTTGTGATTTAATTTACTCCATCATAAATTTAAAAATATATAAATAAGCTTTTCAAGAAAATCAGGAAATTTCTCTTTGAACTTCTATTACCATTTCACTCCCCTCATGGAATTTTATCCTAATGTAGTACTCCTGTATGCTTGAGTCATCTATTATTCATCCCATTATATGTATCTGCACCAAAAAAACAACCCCAATAAAATATAGTTATTTTTGTGAACATGAAGTGTTATGTGTCAAAATGTGTTTTCTTCTGGATTGAATTAGCATTACAATTATTAACATACAATTGAGTAAAACAATATAGGTATATTATGATTTTTGATCAATAATTACCAAATACAAAAAGTAAAATTTATTGGGAATGTATCTCCTAATGAGAAGGATGGAAAGGAAATAATTTATGAAAATTTGATAGAAGAAATTATCGAATTGATCCTTTGTTTGGCATCTTGGAAGTACTTACACCTTAGAGGGGGGTGAGAAATGTTCTTTTCTTTTATAAAGTGAAGAAGGAAGCTCAGGCATGGCGGCTCATGCCTGTAATCTCAGCAATTTGGGAGACCAAGGCAAGAAGATCACTTAAGCCCAGGAGTTCAAGACCAGCCTGGGAAACACAGTGAGACCCCTCTACAAAAAGTTAAAAAATTAGCAGGGCATGATGGTGCGTGCCTGTAGTCCTAGTTACTCAGGAGGTTGAGATGGAAGTATTGCTTGAGCCCAAGAGGTCAAGGCTACAGTGAACCATGATGACACCACTGCACTCCAGCCTGGACAACAGAGCAAGACAAAGAAAGAAAGAAAGAAAGAAAGAGAGAGAGAGAGAGAGAAAGAGGGAAAGAAAGGAAGAAAACAAGGAAGGAAGGAAGGAAGGAAGGAAGGAAAGAAAGAAAGAAAGAGAAAGAGGAAGAGAAGAAGAGAGGAAGAGAGGAAGAAAGGGAGAGAAAGAGAGAGAGAAAGAGAAAGAGAGAGAGAGAGAAAGAGAAAGAGACAGAAGAGTACATGAGCTCCCTCCACAACATAGTAGATGGGATCCTGAAATTTTATCTTGTAAAATATGGGGTTCACATTATTGCAAGAAAATGAAATACAGTAAGTGGGTTTTTTTTTTAATATACTGTTACAAAAAGCACAAAGCAATGACAGTGAAGCTTAAACTGTACACAGTTGACCATATATTAAACCTTAAAAGACCCAAATGATCATGAGGCAGTGACTTCCTATCCATTACGGTAAGAACTTTGGCTTGCTCTTGTCTAAGAAGTGGGCAAGGGTAGACAACCGGAGGCAATCAGCAATCCTGTTACATCCAATTGTACACATTGTATTGTGGCAGGGTGTTATTGTACTTGATTGTGTCCCAAAGACATGGCAAGGACAGTCTTTTATAGTTGTATTCTTTTATGCCAAAGTTCTGGGAATATAGTAAATGCTTAGTGTTTATCCATTTTTCTTTCTGCCTTTCCATCCAACCATCCATTCATCCATTTATCCTCTGCAGTGTTCACAAGTGCTCACTAAATAATTATTGGTTCATTAACTAAAGTGAAGAACAGCACGTGAGTACATTTTGGCATTGGGGTCTTTTACTTCAGTAGTGTTCTTCAAATGCTGTGAAAACTTTCCAAGGATTGAATGGGAGTAGATAATTTTAAAAGAATCAATTTCCAGGTCTCTCTCTCTCTCTCTCTCTTTCTCTTTCTTTCCCTTCCTCCCTCTCTCCCTCTTTTTCTTTCTCTCCCTCCTTTTCTCTTTCTTTCTCTCTCTCTTTCTTTTCTTTCTTTCTCTCTCTCTCTTTCTCTCTTTTCTTTCTTTCCCTTCCTCCCTCTCTCCCTCTTTTTCTTTCTCTCCCTCCTTTTCTCTTTCTTTCTCTCTCTCTTTCTTTTCTTTCTTTCTCTCTCTCTCTTTCTCTCTTTCTCTTTCTTTCCCTTCCTCCCTCTCTTTCTCTCTTTTTCTTTCTCTCCCTCCTTTTCTCTCTCTCTCTTTCTCTTTCTTTCCCTTCCTCCCTCTCTCCCTCTTTTTCTTTCTCTCCCTGCCTTTTCTCCTTTATTGCTGAAAATTTAAATCTAACAAGCTAATGCACTGGCAAATATTTACATCAACTCAAGTTTATTTCCTCCAGGAGACCTTTTTATACTATCCCACCTCCCACAGTGTGGTCTCAGAGCTGAATTTTTAATATAGTTATTTTTGTGAACATGAAGTGGAGGGAGCTCATGTACTCTTCTGTCTCTAACACTATTCTCTTTCATGCAAACTACAACACAATAACAGAACACCCAAAACCCAAAATCCCTTTGGGCTGACAAATTACAAAAAAATTGATAGTTCTCATGAGCCAGGACAGGATTTTGTTGTCTTCAGTCCAGTGGTGTGCTGGTAA
Source organism: Trachypithecus francoisi (assembly GCF_009764315.1). Lineage (NCBI taxonomy): Eukaryota > Metazoa > Chordata > Mammalia > Primates > Cercopithecidae > Trachypithecus > Trachypithecus francoisi. The sequence continues at coordinate 20,469,676 of NW_022681466.1, read as the reverse complement.
TTGCTTAACAGCCAGCTCAGGATGGGGGAAGGGCTTATTTGTGGCATTTGCTGATTTCAGTGGTATAAATACTCCACCATGGCCAATTTCAAGCTACCGACATGGAGTCAGCCAGCATACAAAATTCCTGAAAATTTAACAAGCAGCTATGAGCTGATTTTGGCATACCACTGGGACTCCTCATTTATCCCTCAGCAGGGTACCTTCCTGTAACTATCAAACATCACCAAGGTACACAGTGGCTCGGGTCACCGTGCCTGGTGCCAAAGTTTATTTGAGAAGCAGAACTCACTTGGTAAGAAAATCTGCTATGAAAGTCAGCAGGCACATAAAGGTGTTTCATGCGTTCTCTTAACCCAGCTGGAAGGCGGCACCAACACTACTGCTTGATGGACAAAGAATGCAAAAAGAGGCCGGGTGCAGTGGCTTCACGCCTGTAATCCCAGCACTTTGGGAGGCTAAGGAGGGTGAAACACAAGGTCAGGAGATCAAGGCAATCTTGGCTAACACGGTGAAACCCAGTGTCTACTAAAATTACAAAAACAGAATTAGCTGGGCGTGGTGGAGGGCGCCTGTAGTCCCAGCTACTCTGGAGGCTGAGGTGGGAGAATGGCGTGAGCCCGGGGAGTGGAGCTTGCAGTGAGCCTAGTTCACACCACTGCACTCCAGCCTGGGTGACGGAGTGAGACTCCATCTCAAAAAAAAAAAAAAAAAGCAAAAAGAAGGGAGAAAACTCTCCAGAGGATCCACTAAGGACAGTGGGCAGCACCATTTTTCTGTGAGCCACTGCAATTGTCTATGGCTCTTTTGCAGATGTCAAATGTCTTCCTACACATTCCTTTTAGTTTGCTGTGATACGCAGCTTAGTTATAAAAAAAAAAATCCAGAGATATTTTCTGTTAAAAAGTTTCAAGGGCCAGGCACAGTGGCTCACGCCTGTAATCCCAGCACTTTGGGAAGCCAACGCAGGAAGATGGATTGAATCCAAAAGTTTAAGACCAGCCTGGGCAACATAGCGAGACCCCATATCTACAGAAAAAAAAAAATTAGCCATGCGTGGTGGCATGCATCTGTAGTCACAGCTACTCTGGAGGCTGGGGTGAGAAGATCACTTGAGCCTGGGAGGTTGGGGGTGCAGTAAGCCAAGATCATGCCACTGCACCTCCAGCCTGGGTGACAGCGTGATTAAAAAAAAAAAAAAAAGATTCAGGGAGAGATGTCTTGGTTTTATCACCAACAGAACTTACCCGTTTGACACAGTACAAGCTGTAAAGCTCGGCCCATGGTAAGCACTTACAGAAATCCCCTGTGAGTGAACTTCTGCAGCAGAGCACTGCTGATTTTGTAAGATAACCCCTGCATCCCATGAGTGACAGGTCTTGATCTGGGCTTGAGAGATGTAATATTTTGATAAAAAATGGCACTTCCTTTTGAAGCATATATTTGCGTGTGCTGAGCAGTACCGCGGGAGCCTCAGTGAGTGCCTAAGCGAGGCTGACGCGGTCTCTCCCAGCTCGCTCCAGCCACCCTTCTTCACACATCTAAATGTGGCGGTAATTAACATCCATAAACCACAGATGTGGCTTAGTTTTTTTTTTTCACCTTTCAGAAGCATCAAAGTAGTTTGTACTTCTTACAAGTACCAAAGAGTTGTACACCTCAAAAGGGACTGAGACTATGCCATGGAAAGCTACTGAAGATGGGAGCTATGTATCCTAAGGGGGAGAAGAATTATTTTTTTCAGCAAACTTTCTAATTAAAGTTCTTATCTTTGATCTAAGCATCTACACTGCACAAGATGTCACAATAGAGAAAATGTGAGGCCTTTCAAAAATGATCAAATTCAACTTTTCACATGGAATCAGGCAAGACCCATAGCTCGTACAGGACAAAAGTAATTAAATACATACACCGATTGATCACCACTGTACAATTAATTAAAAAAGAAATCGATTTCATGATGGGTATCTGGTCTATTTGATATTTAGTTGTAGAGCCAGGAGATGAAGGGTGTACTGTGTTGAATAGTGTCCCTCCTAAATTCATGTCCTCCTGGAACCTCAGAATGTGACTTTATTTGGAAATATTGTCAAAGTAGATGTAATTAGTTAAGATGAGGTCACACTGGATTAGGGTAGGTCCTAAATCCAATGACTAGTCTCCCTAGAGGAGGAGAGAAACAAGAGATGCTCACAGAGAAGAAGCCCACGTGACAATGGAGGCAGCGATTACAGTTATGCTGCCATGACCAAGGAACATCAGGCATTGTTGGAAGCCACCAGAAGCCAGAAAAAGGCAAAAAGAATTCTTCCCTAGGCCCTTCCCATTGTCCTGCTGACACCTTAATTTTGAACTTCTACCCTCAAGAACAGTGAGATAAAAAATTTCTGTTGTTTTGTGACAAACTGGTGTTTTGTCACCCAGTTTGTGGTAATTTATTATGGGAGCCCTGGAAAACTAAGACAAGGGGTCAATGTGCAGCTCAGGCAGGGGAAACAGCTAGAGTTGATGGGTATCCAGGTATATTGTGTACTTTTTACCCCTAGAGCAGCTCCAGAACAAATGGCTTGTGTAAATAGAGATAGTGGCTGATGGGGGCTGCTGAAAACTGGGAGGACAGTGGAGTGTTAAATACAGGGGCTCAGTAGCCCAACTTTTATTCCTCAACTATTCAAAGAAGAAAAAATACTATCAGCAAATGCATCATACCCTCATAACATACATGCTCATGACAGAATCTTTCCTTCCATTTTCTTTTTTTTTTTGAGACAGAGTCTTACTTTGTCACCCAGGCTGGAGTGCAGTGGCATGATGTCCGCTCACTGCAAGCTCCGCGCCCCTGGGTTCATGCCATTCTCCTGCCTCAGCCTCCCGAGTAGCTGGGACTACAGGTGCCCACCACCACGCCCAGCTAATTTTTTTGTATTTTTAATAGAGACAGGGTTTCACCATGTTTGCCAGGATGGTCTCGATCTCCTGACCTAGTGATCCGCCCGCCTCGGCCTCCCAAAGTGCTGGGATTAAAGGCGTGAGCCACCACGCCTGGCTACTTCCATTTTCTAAGTGGGAAATGGCAAAGCCAGGAATCCAATCTTAGAGGAAAAAGAACTGAAATAAAAAGCCGCAAGAGTTCTATTTCAGTCATTCAGGCCATAAGGCCGTGTCTTTTCCACTAATTGAAGCATCTAATTACATTCTATCTGAAATTGTTTGTGCATGACAATTGCCTTGCTGGGATGACATCCCACCATCTCGAGTCTTATCTCTACCTAGTTAATATCCCTCAGTACACTAGCATGAAACACACCTTCCCTCTAGCCTTGATACTCAGAGGTTTTTATTTGATTGTTAGTTGCTTGTGATCACAGGCCAAGATATAAGCAACAAGAATATTCTTTCTCATGATACGTTAGAAAATTGTTTTAACTCTTGCTTTTGACATCACAGTATCTCGCTTACATTTTAGATCCAAGTAGACGGTCCCAAATCTTTTGTATTCAGTAAAGTGCCTGTGATATTTCCAGTAGTCACTGGATGCGAAACAAAAATAAAGACTTGGGGATCTCTGGGTTATTTCCTATGGCTCAAGATTAGTCTGAAGATAGTTACGGTTGGTCACTAAGAGGAAGAGAAATAATAATTGTTCATAAGAGTGAATGAGCAGGCTAGAAAAAGAACTCTGAATTTCTTCATTTCCTGTGCTTTCCAATCTGGTTGGATTATACCACTTCATAGGTAAGTATTCTTAGAAAGATGTAAATACAGGCCGGGCGCGGTGGTTCACACCTGTAATCCCAGCACTTTGGAAGGCCCAGGTGGGCGGATCACAAGGTCAGGAGATGGAGACCATCCTGGCTAACACGATGAAACCCTGTCTCTATTAAAAATACAAAAATAATTAGCTGGGTGTGGTGGCGGGCGCCTGTAGTCCCAGCTACTAGGGAGGCTGAGGCAGGAGAACAGCATGAACCCGGGAGGCGGAGCTTGCAGTGAGCCAAGATGGCGCCACTGCACTCTGGCCTGGGGGACAGAGCAAGACTCTTGTTTCAAAAAAAAAGAAATATGTAAATATAGCTTAGGGCTCCTTTTTTCAAAAAGTTTATGATATAATGGGGTGAAAGCTTGCCATGCACAAACAATTTCGAATACAATATATAATTAGGTGTTTAAATAAGTACTAACTGAACATACCCTTAAAAATTCATCTCTGAGACCACACTGTGGGAGGTGGGATAGTATAAAAAAGTCTTCTGGAGGAAATAAACTTGAGTTGATGTAAATATTTGCCAGTGCATTAGCTTGTTAGATTTAAATTTTCAGGAATAAAGGAGAAAACCAACTAAATGGTAACACAACATTTAGTCTACATGTGGTTTTATTTATGTCTAATTAATTTATGTAACTAGAGCTATATCAACTATACATGCATGTGATACAAAGCTGTTAGTGATATATCTTTTTCTAATTTTTAAAGTAATAGTGTTAGAATCCTCACTGATGCCCTTTTGAAATGGTTACACAAACACCATTCCTTTCAAGTGCCAAATCTTTTCTTAAATAATCATACAATAAATGTATACACTAGGTTAGGAGTAAGGGAATTATGGCCTGCAGGTCAAATCCAACCCACTGCCTATTTTTGTAAATAAAGTTTTATTGGTACAAAGCCACTCACATTCATTTATGCATCTTCTGTAGTTGTCTTACCTTGCAATGGCAGAGTTGAGAAGATGCAACAGAGATTGTATAGCCCACAAAGCCTAAGATATTTACTATTTCATCCTTTACAGAAAAAGTTTGCTAATACCCTCACTAGGCTCCTGGGAATATACTGTAAAACATTACCACAATGTCTGTGGGATCATAAACAAGTGTATTTATATTCAATGTTAATACTTTTGTTTGTTTTATTTTTGTTTTTTTCAGACAGAGTCTCACTCTGTCGCCCAGGCTTGAGTGCACTTGGTGCGATCTCAGCTCATTGCTGGAACCTCTGCCTCCCAGGCTCAGAAGATTCTCCCGCCTTAGCCTCCCGAGTAGCTGGGATTACAGACATGCGCCACCATGCCCAGCTAATTTTTGTGTTTTTAGTAGAGATGGGGTTTCACCATGTTGGCCAGGCTGGTCTTGAACTCCTGACCTCAGGCGATCTGCCTGCCTGGACCTCTCAAAGTGCTGGGATTATAGGCGTGTGCCACCGTGCCCGGCCAATGTTAACACTTTTTAAAAGTTTTTTCTGAGTATTTTTGTTTTGTTTTCCAAACAACTCTAGTTGGGTAAAAACTTTTCCCCTAGAAATTAGTCTGTCTTTCCACAAGAGAAAAAATAAAGTGAGTGTTTCTATCAGGGTGTGAAATTTTCTATAAAACAATTTTCTAAGAGCTGGAAAGTTATGAAGATGCACATGATATTTCATTTTTTAACATATAAATTAAACATAACTGCAATTATTCTGAATTTTAAACACTCCAGACAAGTCTTTGGTTCCTAAAATCTTTCAAATGACATTAAAAAATAAATGCTTCCGTTAAACTTAAACATAATAGAATTCTCTAAAGCACGTTTTTAAATAGTTATTACATTATAGCTAAGTTCCCCTAATTACCTTTAAAAGTATAATTCTAATTCTAATCTTTTCTTTTTTTGTAGATGGAGTCTTGCTATATTGCCCAGGCTGGAGTGCAGTGGCTATTCATAGGTGTGATCATGATGCACTCCAGCCTCAACCTCCTGGGATCAAGTGCTCCTCCTGCCTCAGCCTCCTGAGTAGCTGGGACTACAGGCTTGTGTCACAGCACTAGGCCTAACTCTAGTCTTAATGTTTTCCTGTGCTGCATATGGCAGTGGTACCTTATTATGCAATAGGTATAACTTCTATTGGGCAATGCTGTTTTTACATTCTATTATTTTTATAATTTAGTATGTATAATTTATACATACTGATCATATTATATATTTTATAAAAGCAGGGTCCTGGTAACCACCTTTTCCAAACATATATGACCCAGATTAAGTGCCAGTGTTAATAGTACAGTAGAGTAGACCCCCCTTATTCACAGAGGATACTTTCCAAGACCCCCAGTGGATGTCTGAAATTGCAGATAGTACCAAACCCTATATACAGTCACATGCTCCTTAACGATGGGATGCATTCTAAGAAATGGATCATTAGGTGATTTCATCATTATGCAAACATTATAGAGCACACTTTATTTATAGAAACCTAGACAGTATGGCCTACTACAAACCTCAGGTATATGGTACAGCCTACTGCTCTTAGACTGTACAGCATGTTACTGTACTGAATACTGTAGGCAACTGTAACACAATGGTAAGTATTCGTATATCTAAACATAGAAAAGATACAGTAAAAATAGGTCTTAACTTATGAGACCAGCACTGTTTTTGCAGTCCATCATTGACCCAAATGTTATGTGGTATATGACTGAATACTGTGTTTTTTCCTATACATACACACCTATGATAAAGTTTTAATTTATAAATCTGGCACAGTAAGAGATTAGTAACAATAACAATAAAATAGAACAATTATAACACTATACTATAATAAAAGGTATGTGATTGTTGACTGTCTCTCAAAATATTTTATTGTACTGAACTCACCTATTTTGGGATCATGGTTGACCATGGAATGGAAACTGCCGAAAGTGAAACCGCAGAGAAGGGGGACTACTATAATCTGTTTGCAGATTAATCACAAAATAATGGAATGATCTTTCAACATTATAATTAACCTATTCAGGCCAGGAGTGGTGTAATCCTAGCACTTTGGGAGGCCAAGGTGGGTGGATCACTTGAGGTCACGAGTTCGAGACCGGTCTGGCCATCCAGTAGAGCTGGTAAAACCCCGTCTCTCCTAAAAATATAAAAATTAGCCAGGCATGATGGCACATGCCTGTAGTCCCAGCTACTCAGGAGGCTGAGGCATGAGAGGTAACTTGAAATTAGGAGGCAGAGGTTGCAGTGAGCTGAGATTGTACCACTGCACTCCAGCCTGGGCAACAAAGCAACAACTAAAACAACAACAATAACAAAATTAGCCTATTCATTTCTTTCTGAATGAAGCTTAAAGTAAATAACTGTTTCTTTTCTCTTTCCCAAATTATTTAGAGGATTGATCATATCTTCTATTCTCTATCAAGAACTGCATGATACTCCTAGACCCCGAGCAACTGAGAAAAATAATTTCTCTACACAGACATCCTATTAACCCATTGACATATAGTTGGAGGTAAGGTGATACTATTGTATGGGTTCCTAACAAGGTGCTTCACCACTTGGGTTTTTACAATATTTGTTTTAAATTCCTATTATTGAATGGAAATTATTGGTTTCTTGTTTATGTTTCAGTATTTAATCTGTTTTTTTTTATCCCAAACTACCTGAAAATATAAAACTCATAGGCTACTCCTGAACCCAAAGTAAATTTGTAACATAAATTATAAATTCCCAAACCAACAATGGCATAGGGATCACTATTTCAACTACAGACTTAATGGTATTACCAACCAGAACTCAGAAACCATAACTCAGAAGAAAACAAGCCACAAGCACAGCTATCATTTGCCTCATTCTGAGTGAGACTCCATGGATGTCACCTTCAAGAAGTTGCATGAAGCTGATACATCATATGCCTTTCCTCAGCACAAATGACCACATCCTGTGCCAGGCAGCATTTTTCTGTCTCTGTGGTTAAAAACTGGTACAAGTTAATGTATAGTTCGGCACAGCTGGAATGTTATTTGAAGCTGTGATTTGAATCTCAGAAGTTTTAGACAAATAACTCCATTTCTTGGTCTCTTAAGACATTTAAGGTAAAAGAAGAAGACTCTGAGCAATGATTTTCTTTTCTTGAGAAGGGGTCTCACTCTACTGTCCAGGCTGGAGTGCAGCAGTGTGATCTTGGCTCACTGCAACCTCTGCCTCCTGGGCTCAAGTGATCCTCCCACCTCAGCCTCCTAAGTAGCTGGGACTACAGGCACACACACGACTAATTAAAAAAAATTTTTTTTTGTAGAGATGGGGTTTTGCCATATTGCCCAGGCTGATCTCGAACTCCTGACCTCAAGTAATCCACCCACCTTGGCCTCCCAAAGTATTAGGATTACAAGTGTGAGTCAAGCCACTGCACCCAGCCTATTTTCTTTTCTTCCTTTAAGAAACTCATATACACACACATATAACTGACCTAGGGCTTTCATTTAGCCACTTACTGAACAAAATTTATTGCACACCTACCACAGTAGGTCCAGGTACTGTTCTAGGTGCTGTAAATATCTAGCAAGGAAAAAAATAGCCCAAGATCCAGGTTAATGAAGGCTGGAAGGAGAGTAGACACTAAACAAAACTCCAAAGTTATCTGTGTTCAGTGTCATGCGATGAATTAAAATAGGATTGTGTTAAAATAGTGACTGAATTGTCAGGAAAAGCTTTTCTGAAGAAATGACATTTAAGATGAGATCTGAGTAACAGAGTAACATTCATAAAGTAAAAGTGATTAGATTTATCAACATAAATGTTACCATAAAATGTGAGCAATATTAATATAAATATAATGCTCAAAACTCACAAAAAAGCCTGGAAGTAAGTACTCTGTAATGCTATTAGAGACTATCTTTGGGTGGTAGGATAGAGGTGGGGTTTTCTTTTCTCTTTCTATTTCAATGAACTTTCCAAACTGTGGTATAATACAAAAACATATTTGGTCTTTGTTCCTGCTCCCAGGATCAGGCACAGAACTTTTAAAGACCTTGGAATTTCCTAAGTAATAGAAGCGTTTTTTTTTTGTTGTTGTTGTTGTTGTTTTTGCTTTTTTTTGCTTTCTTTTTCTCACTAGATCCTCCTGCCTCAGCTTCTAAGTAGCAGGGACAGGAGTGTGTTATGTATTCATAAAGAGCCCCTTTCAATAGCACCTTAGATTATGCTAATGAGGTAGCTGAGGCATGGGCCACTAGACAGCCTCAGGATAGAGCTATTCACCAGAAGGACCTGATAATTAGAGAGCTGGACCTTTCAGCCCCACCCAGTGACCTCAGGCAAGAAGAGGGAGGAAACTAGGCTGGAGATTGAGTCCTATAAACGTCCTTGAACAAGATTCAGAGAGCTTCCAGGTTGGTGAATATAGGGAGGAGCTGGGGGTGTGGCATGCCCAGAGAAAGTATGGAAGCTTCATGTCACCCCTTCCTTGCTCTGTGCCTCCCTACCATTTGACTGTTCCTGAGTTGTATCTTTTATAATAAACTGGTAATGATAAGTAAAGACATTTTTTGAGCTCTGTGGTCATTCCAGAAAATTATCAAACCTGAGGAAGGATGTGGGAACACTCAAATTTGCCCAAGTTGGAAGAAGTGTGGGTCACCTGAGGGCCTGGTATTTGAGACTGGTGTCTGAAGTAGGGGCAGTCTGTGGGACTGAGCCCTTAACCTGTGTGGTCTGTACTAATTCTCAGAGTTAGTATCAGAATTGAATTGTTGGACACCCAACAACTGAATTGCCTAGAGACTTGGTTGTGGATGGAAAACACCCCAGAATTGGTGTCAGGAGTAGGATTTGCTAGATCAGCCCTGGCTCACAGAAACATGTGATTTGGAAGGATAAAAATAAAAGGGTAGGGAATGAGGAAATTTTGATTCCTGAGTGGCCATATAGTCACCTATGGAGCAGCAACTGGGCTGTGATCAGTTACTAAAGATAAAAGTTACCAGTGAAATTTAAAGATGAACCCAACTCCTGGGGAGTTGGTTCATTAAATACTTAAGGAAATGCAAACTAATAAGAAAAAAGTGAAATACACAATCCAATGGTTACTGTTATCTGTAACAGCTAAAATGAAAGTTAAAAAGAGTGTTGGGTTGGTGAAATGAAAGTTAAAAAGATGAACCACGCTCAGATTCCGGTGGGCCTGAACTTTGGATGCTAGACTCAAAGCTGCCTCTAATGGGAAAAAATATGTGAGAAAAACAGAAAATATCTCTAAGACCTCTGGTCACCAAAAAGTGAGTCCAGGTAGGGGAGGGCAAAACCAAGAAACTACTGAAACCAGAGGGTATAGTGTGAAAGAGTTACTTTATTTTGTAGGTCAGTACCATCAGCTTCCTAAAGAATTTTGACTAAAATGAATTGCAAGAATAAATAATTTAGGGGCAGTATATTGGCATTTAAATGCTTCAGAGCGGAAGAGCATGTTTGGGTTGATACAGGATCCACAGCTCACTATGGAACAATCACAGATGGCTACACATGATCCAGACACACAGCAGGTCATTCCTAAGGGAACAGCTGACCTGGTGGACCAGATAAGAGCCGTTATAAGGTCTATTTACCTTGAGAAGGGGAACTATCTGACTTCCCCTTTCAATGCCAACTGGAACACCCCAGATGAAGCAGCTGATATGCTTCATATGCAAGCCATGTGGAACTGGCTTTGTGATAATCAGGATTCACACACTAAATATGCCCATTACCCAGGTGATATGGCTTGGCTGTGTCCCCACCCAAATCTCATCTTGAATTGTAAGCCCCATAATCCCATGTCATGGGAGGGACCCAGTGGGAGGTAACTGAATCATGGGAGTGGTTTCCCCCATGCTGTTCTCATGATAGTGAGTGAGTTCTCACAAGATCTGATAGTTTTATAAGCATCCGATATTTCCCCTGCTGGCACTCACTCTCTCTTCTGCCATCCTGTGAAGAGGTACCTTCTGCCATGATTGTAAGTTTCCTGAGGCCTCCCCAGCCATGCAGAACTGTGAGTCCATTAAACATTTTTTCTTTATAAATTACCCAGTCTTGGGTATGTCTTCATAGCAGTGTGAGAGTGGACTAATACAGTAAATTGGTACCACAGAAAGTGGGGTACTGCTACGAAGATACCCAAAAATGTAGAAGCAACTTTGGATCTGGGTAAAAGACAGAGGCTGGAACAGCTTGGAGGGCTCAAAAGAAGACAGAAAAATGTGGGAAAGTTTGGAACTTCCTAGAGACTTGGAGGGCTCAGAAGACAGGAAGATGTGGGAAAGCTTGGAACTTCCTAGAGACTTATTGAATGGTTTTGACCAAAATGCTGACAGTGATATGGACAATGAAGTCCAGGCTGAGGTAGTCTCAGATGGAGATGAGGAACTTCTTGAGAACTGGAGCAAAGGTAATGTTTGCTATGCTTCAGTAAAGAGATTGGCAGTATTTTGCCCCTGCCCTAGAGATCTGTGGAACTTTGAACTTGAGAGAGATGATTTAAGGTATCTGTTGGAAGAAATGTCTAAGCAGCAAAGCGTTCAAGAGGAAGCAGAGCATAAAAGTTTGGAAAATTTGCAGCCTGACAATGTGATAGAAAAGAAAAACCCATTTTGAGGAGAAATTCAAACCAGCTGCAGAAATTTGCATAAGTAACGAGGTGCCTAATGTTGATTACAAAGACAATGGGGAAAATGTCTGCAGGGCATATCAGAGACCTTCACAGCAGCCCCTCCCATCACAGGCCCAGAGGTTTAGGAGGAAAAATGGTTTCCTGGGCTGGGTCCAGGGTCCCCCTGTTCTGTGCAGGCTCAGGACATGGTGCCCTGTGTCCCAGCTGCTCCAGCTGTGGCTAAAAGGGGCAAAGGTACAGCTCAGGCTGTTGCTTCAGAGAATACAAGCCCCAAGCCTTGGCATCTTCCATGTGATGTTGAGCCTATGGGTTCATACAATTCAAGAATTGAGGTTTGGGAACCTCTGCCTAGATTTCAGAGGATGTATGAAAACATCTGGATGTCCAGGCAGAAGTTTGCCTCAGGGGTGGAGCCCTCATGCAGAATTTCATGCAAAAGGGAAATGTGGGGTCAGAGCCCCCACACAGAGTCTCTACTGGGGCACTCTCTAGTGGAGCTGTGAGAAGAGGGCCACTGTCCTCCAGACCCCAGAATGGTAGATCCATTGATGGCTTGTGTCATGCACCTGGAAAAGCCACAGACACTCGACAGTACAGGAAGGGGGCTGTACCCTGCAAAGCCACAGGGGCGGAACTGCCCAAGGCCATGGGAGCCCACCTCTTGCATCATTATGACATGGATATGAGACATGGAGTCAAAGGGGATCATTTTGGAACTTCAAGGTTTAGTAACTGCCCTATTGGATTTCGGACTTACATGGGGCCTGTATCCCCTTTGCTGTGGCCAATATCTCCCATTTGGAACCAGTATATTTACACAGTGCCTGTACCCCCATTGTATCTGGGAAGTAACTACCTTGCTTTTGATTTTACAGACTCATAGGCAGAAGGGGCTTGCCTTGTCTCAGATGAGACTTTGGCCTTGGACTTTTGGGTTAATGTTGAAGTGAGTTAAGACTTGGAGGACTGTTGGGAAGGCATGATTGTGTTTTGAAATGTGAGGACATGCAATTTGGGTGGGGGCTGGGGCAGAATGATATGGTTTAACTGTGTCCCTACCCAAATCTCATCTTGAATTGTAACCCCCATTATCCCTACATGTTGTGAGAGGGACCCGATGGGATTGAATCATGGGGTAATTGAATTATGGAGGTGGTTTCCCCCATGTTGGTCTCATGATAGTGAGTTCTCACAATATCTGATGGTTTTGTTTTGTTTTGTTTTTCCTTTTGAGATGGAGTCTTGCTCTGTCGCCCGGGCTGGAGTGCAGTGGCGTGATCTCGGCTCACTGAAAGCTCCGCCTCCAGGGTTCAAGCCATTCTCCTGCCTCAGCCTCCCAAGTAGCTGGGACTACAGGCACCTTGGCCTACCACCACCCCCAGCTAATTTTTTGTATTTTTAGGAGAGATGGGATTTCACCATGTTAGCCAGGATGGTCTCAATCTCCTGATTTTGTGATCTTCCTGCCTCAGCCTCCCAAAGTGCTGGGATTACAGGCATGAGCCACTGCGCCCGACCAAGATCTGATGGTTTTATAAGTGTCTGGCAGTTCCCCTGCTGGCACTCATTCTCTCCTGCTGCCCTGTGAAGAGATGCCTTCTGCTATGATTGTAAGTTTTCTGAGGCTTCCCCATCTATGTAGAACTGTGAGTCAATTAAACCTCTTTTCTTTATACATTGCCCAGTCTTGGGTATTTCTTCATAGCAGCATGAGAACAGACTAATACACCAGGTCATGGTAAATGCCTCAGTTAAGTGGTGTCTAAGAATGTACATGTCAGATATGATATGGTAAAGTCAGTGTGGACACAAAGAAAATAAGAACAAGGCCTGGAAAGAAGTTTGTCACATTCACAGGTCCCAGAGAGATGGTTATTATGTGCTATGCAAGGTCACAGGAGAAAGCACCAGTGTTGGTCAGGAGGCAGAAAAGAGGAATGAGGAAAAAGCTTAGGTCAGAGCCTTAATTGAGGTTGCTGTGGAAAAGGCAAGGCAGGGCTGGGTAAACAGTTTAGGATTGGCTAGTCTGAATAATTCTGGTGGGCCTTAGGGCATAGGGATGGTCTCTGGTTGACTGGTATCTGGCCCTGGGATGACTTAGGGTAGGGGAAATTTAGGCTTGGTATGTGAGAGTTGGATAACGACTTATGGCAAAAACCTGTGAGTGCTTCCCAGCGATGACAACAACTGGATTTTGGACCAGAGAATTTCCATTTGAGAGGCAATTATTAGCCTGCTATTGGACATTAATTGAAATTGTCCTTATGACTAAAGGACAAAAAAATAATTTTAAAACCTAAAATATGAATGAAGTCTTGGGTGATGTCAGAGAAGTGTTCTAATGGGGAGGGCAGTGCCCAGAAGAGTTCTATAACATAGAAATAGTTTATAGAGAATCATGCTACCTGGGGAATGAAAAGATGATATACTCAGGAGTAGGGATCCTCTTTTCTTCTACAAGTGACTTTGGAACTATATGAGGAGCTACTGGATTCTATCATCACTTAAACAGTGCCCTATAAAGTAGTCTTTGACCAACAGAGAGATGCTTGATTTGTGGATGGAGGTTTTTTGTTTGCTTTTTAAGACAGGGTCTTATTCTATCATCCAGCCTAGAGTGCAGTGACACAATCAGGGCTCACTGCAGCCTCAACCTCCCAGGCTCAAACGATCCTCCCACCTCAGTCACCCAAGTAGATGGGACCACAGGCATGTGGCACCATGACAAGCTAATTTTTAAGTGTTTTGTAGAGACAAGGTCTCACTATATTGCCCAGGCTGGTCTTAAACTCCTGAGCTCAAGCAATCCTCCTGCCTTGGCCTCCCAAAGTGTTAGGATTACAGGCAAGAGCCACCATGCCTGGCTGTGGATGGTAGTTTTAAGGTAAATGGACAACATCCTGTTTGGAACACCACAACTGTAATTAAAGAAGGTAAAAACAAATCAGCTCGGTGAGCTGAATAATCTGTTGTTTTCCTAAAAGTGATGGAAGAACTGAACAGTGATACATGCCCATATGTTTCAGTTTCTGATTCATGGGCAATGGCCAACAGCCTGTCCATGTGGTAAGGCAAGAATGCAACGGAAACTTGGCATATTAAAGGGACTCTCATATGGGACAAAGCCCTATGAAAATCACTATAGGAATTTGAGGAGTGCATTAAAGTAGGCGATGTCAATGCTCAGCAAAAGACCCCCCTTCCAGACTTGGAAGCTGATCAGAACCAATTAGTAAGTATCACAGTGTGCTTGTTTGAGGTAAGCATGTGGGTCCATGAAATGAGTAGACAGGTTGTGGGGTGCTACAGCCACTGCAGAAGATGGGCTGAATTTGGACATATTTCTCTAGGACCCCCTGAGGCACAAAACAGCAACAAACTATTCTGTCTGCCAATAAGAGAGACAGTTACTGTAGATGACTATGGGGAAGATTCCCCAGGGGGAAGACCCCACACATAGTTGGCAAGTGGATTGCATTGAAGAGCCAATGCTGGTAGTCCCAAAGGCTACAAATCATTTTTGTTTTTGTTCTTTTTTTGAGATGGAGTCTCACTGTGTCGCCCAAGCTGGAGCGCACTGGTGCAATCTCGGCTCACTGCAACTTCCACCTCCCAGGTTCAAGCAATTCTCCTGCCTCAGCCTCCCCAGTAGCTGGGATTACAGGTGAGTACCACCACACCTGGCAAATTTTTGTATTTTTAGCAGAGACGGGGTTTCACCAGTTGGTCAGGCTGGTCTCGAACTCCCAACTTCAAACGATCCACTCGCCTCAGCCTCCCAAAGTGCTGGGATTACAGGTGTGAGTCACTATGGCCTGCCTGTTGTTGTTCTTTTGAGACAGGATCTCATTCTATTGCCCAGGCTGGAGTGCAGTGGCGGGATCACAGCTCATTGCAGCCTCAACCTCCCAGGCTCAAGTGATCCTTCAGCCTTAGCCTCCCAAGTAGCTGGGACTACAGGTACACACCACCACCCCGGCTAATATATTTGTATTATTATTATAATTATTTTTTTTAATAGAGATGGGGCTTCACCATGTTGCCCAGGCTGGGCCGAATTTCTGAGCTCAAGAGATCCTCCTGCTTCAGTCTCTCAAAGTGCTGGGATTACAGGTTTTGACAGGGATAAACACTGACTCTGGATGGGGCTTTGCTTATCTGGTGGTAGACACAAATGGTCAGTACCATCAAAGAACCGGAACAGAAGATATTGCACCAATTTGAACGGCTGAGCCACATTTCTTCACACTAAGCAGCACTCTACTTACAGCCCATAATGTCAAACAATGGGCAAAGAGCTATCCTCCTCAGAGTAATAGTTTGATAGAGAATTGGACCAATTGAAACACTGTCTAAAATAGGGTGAGGTATAGGCATGAAGGGTTGGTTTATGCATGTGCACAAGTGTGAGGTCACTCTCAGATGAGCTAAGGGAGTGTTCCCATTAGGTAGATTCCTCTGTTTTTCTGGTGGATTGGGAAGAGGAGGTGGGGGAGGATGCTAATATGACTATACAATTCTTGCCAAAGAGGAGGATATTGGTGTGATGACTATTCTTTTTTTCCTTCCGTACATCGTCACATCAGCTTTCTCTTTCCTATCAGATGCAGTGGTTGCAAGACCAGCACTGCAACCTACAAATGCCAGAAACAGAGATGATTCCCAAAGCAAGAAACTGTAACTATAGCTTTAAACCTTCATGTCAGAATTCCTAAGGGCCTGACGAGGCAGGCTATGCCTTTACCCCATCTGGCAAAATTGAGGTTAATATTGAATGCAGATATATTGGCCAGTGGTAGAAATAGCCCACTAGTTCTGTACCTTTGTAACCCTACCCTGTATGTATGGGAGTTGACTGAGGGAGAGGTACTTGCTAGACTAGTATTGCCGCCTATGATGTAGACCAGCACAGTGGCTAAACCTAATGTTCCTCCCAAAGGTGGGAAAGTTTGGGCATAGACAGTAAGAAGGAGGGAAAGTAGCTGAGAGTAAAGGAATGAATAAATGAGTTATGTAACAAGTCCTGTTGAGTCATCCTAGCAAATTATTAAACATGTGGAGGGGAGTCCCCGATTTTGTAGCTAAGCCAGACAGAAGTGCAGGTAATCTGGGGACCTGGTACTTGAGACTGGTGTCTGAAGTGGAGAGAGTACTGTGCAGTATTGTGGAACTGAGCCTGTAACCTGTGGGGTCTACGCAAACATCAGGAATTAGAATCAGAATTGAATTGAATTGGGCTAGGCATGGTGGTTCATGCCTATAATCCCAGTACTTTGGAAGGCTGAGTTTGGCGATCACTTGAGGTCAGGAGCTCCTGGCCAGCCTGGCCAACATGGTAAAACCCTGTCTCTACTAAAAAAATACAAAAATTAGCTGGGCGTGGTGGTGGGTGCCTGTAATCTCAGCTATTTGGGAGGCTGAGGCAGGAGACTCACTAAAACGTGGGAGGCGGAGGCTGCAGTGAGCAGAGATTGCGCCACCACACTCTGGCCTGGGTGACAGTGAGACTTCACCTCAAAAAAAAAAAATTGAATTGAATTGTTGGACACCAAGTCATTGTCTGGAGAACTGGAAAATTGGTTTGTTGGTGTCAGAAAACACCCCAGAGAAACTTTCTACAATAAACACGTATTACTTTTATAATGGAAAATAGTAAAATAAACATTATGTTTTAGGTAAAGTTAATACAATTGGAACTCTGGATAAGCACCTTAAATTCTCAAAATTTGCTGATAACGTACAACTATGAAATGCAAAT
Source organism: Trachypithecus francoisi (assembly GCF_009764315.1). Taxonomy (NCBI): domain Eukaryota; kingdom Metazoa; phylum Chordata; class Mammalia; order Primates; family Cercopithecidae; genus Trachypithecus; species Trachypithecus francoisi. The sequence continues at coordinate 20,452,532 of NW_022681466.1, read as the reverse complement.
ATTTGTGAAATTAGCAAAACAGAATCACTCCTAACCAAACCCACAAATGCAAGTTTTCCCTGGAGAGCTGATTTCCTCTCCACACTAAGCCTTAGCAATATCTACAGCCATCAGTGTTTAGTCTGTACACTACGGCTCACCTCCTATGTCTTCGTCTTCATTGGCTGGGCCTTCTCCACTGTCCACATTTTCCATTTCATGAGATTTGGTTAAACTGTAGTCATTCAAAACTGCTGGACTTTCTAAAAGATAAAAGGAGTTTTAAGTATGTGGTTCAATGTTAAAGGATTTTTATAAATATGTATTAAGTAGACCTCCAATTAACTTTCAGCCTCACACAATCCTTTAGTGACAGTACCCCCTCACACATACCCAAAAGGGATATATACATGAAAACTCTTGAGGTTTAGAAATATGCCCAGGGTTCACAGTGGCTCACGCCTGTAATTCCAGCACTTTGGGAGGCCGAGGTGGGCAGATCACCTGAGGTCAGGAGTTCGAGACCAGCCTGGCCAACATGGTGAAACCCCATCTCTACTAAAAATACAAAAATTAGTTGGGCATGGAGGTGTGTGCCTGTAATACCAGCTACTCGGGAGGCTGAGGCAGGAGAATCACTTGAACTTGGGAGGTGGAGGTTGCAGAGAGCCAAGATAGCGCCACTGCACTCCAGCCTGGGTGACAGAGTAAGACTTCATCTCAAAAAAAAAAGAAAAGAAAAGAAAAAGAAATATGCCCAGGGTTCATGTACCCTCTGAATACACACAACTTTCTTGAATATTTCTTTCATCTGAGTTAAAGGGCACTCAGGTTCCTTCTGGAGAAAAATTCTCTCTCCATTGGTATATCTCACGACATTCAGTAGGATGCCATTGCTATTTATGACAAAGCAATGACCAGAAATACTAAGCCTGCAAACACTGGCATAACCTAATTTGGGAAAGATGCTTTCCTAGGAGGAAGATCTGTAAGCTTTCTGTATGCCAAATTCTGTTTTTCCCTTCTGTTCACATTATAAATGTGATTCTGTGGAAAACATATTGGACCCCAAGTTTCTTTATTTGTTTGAACATTTACTAAACGTTGACAAGGCTACCGATGTGAATAAGTCATTATGTCTTCAAGGAGCTCATACTTTGAGACACAGATAAAAGAAGCCCACAACTCTAACACACGGTAGGCTCAGACAAGGGATTAAATAAAGGAAATACAAAGTGTTATGAAAGTTCATAAGTGAAAGGGAGCAGACATAATAAAAGCATGCTTAAATAAATAGCAAACTTGTTACAAAATAAGTTTAAGAGAAAGTATAATAAATATTGATAGTACTAGAAGAAAAAGGAACGATGTAACTAGAATTAGTTTCACATATAAGCATAGTAGCTTAACAAAAAGAGGATAGCAGAAGAAATGAACTAAAAAGTTACCCTCTTTTTATCTAACTCCTTCCCAATCTTCAATAAAATATTTACTGAGTTCCCATTAACACAAAAAATAGTCAGACACTGACTCCCGTGGCACTGAGGCTGGGTTGAAATAAGGAGGTAACTAGAAGCTCTACAGTGGCACTCCTTTCTGCAGAGCCACGACCAAACCGGCGGAAGCGAAAGAGAAACACGTCTCACAAAACCCATCACTAGGAGCCCCTGAAAATGTGATCACCATGGACTCAGTGTTTGATTTATGAATATCTAAAGTTTCTAATTTCTGCATATTATAATGTATACTCTGCAAACTCTAAGACACCATACTAAACAATGGTTCACTTTTCTCAAGCCTGAAATGACTAAAATACAGTGGACACCTAAACAATTAATATGAGCTTTAGGTTCAATTAAAAGATGTGATTGGCCGGGCGCAATGGCTCATACTTATAATCCCAGCACTTTGGGAGGCCGAGGCAGGTGGATCACCTGAGGTTGGGAGTTCGAGACCAGCCTGACCAACATGGTGAAACCCCGTTTCTACTAAAAATACAAAAGTAGCCAGGCATGGTGGCGCATGCCTGTAATCTCAACTACTTGGGAGGCTGAGGTAGGAGAATCGCTTGAACCCGGAAGGCGGAGGTTGCGGTGAGCCGCGATCACGCCATTGCACTCCAGGCTAGGCAACAAGAGTGAAATTCCATCTCAAAAAAAAAAAAAAAAAGATGTGATTACAACTTACAGTAACACAAAAAGGCATTTCAGTGATAAATTAAATTTTGTAATACAATGTAAGCTTTGATTCACACAGTGAGTTAATCGATGAGGGAATGCAGAAGTTATTTTCAGGAAATAAATTATTATAAATGTTTATAATTTATTCTAGAGCAGGGATCAGTAAACCATGGCCTGAGACACAAGTCTGACCATAGCCTGCTTCTGTGTGAGCGCAGGAGGTAGGAATGGTTTTTCCATTTTTTAAGGGTTGTAAGACATACAAAAAATAATATGTGACAGAGACCATATGTAGCCTGCAAAGTCTAAGTATTTACTATCTGGTCCTTTACAAAAAAGTTTGCAGACCACTGTTCTAGAGTAAAAATCGCAAGTTGTTCAAATACAAGCTACTATATTATTCAACAAAAACTGTCTTCAGAGCAATCAGCTGAAAAATTAAAAACAAACAAACAGTGATCAACATTAGATAGCGTGTGTTTGGCCCTAAGATGCTAAAGAACTTACATGATCTAAACGGATGAGTTCTTTTTTCATCAGCAAGAGACAACCATATTAAAAAAAACACACACATATTTCCATAGCATTTTTACTGCAACCAGAATAAGCATGATCTTCTTTCTTTGGTATTTTTAGTAAAGGTATATTTCCAGAGAGGAAAGACCCGATGTTACCTGTGGGCACAGACTGCTCCTGAGTGCTTTTGAGTTCCACATTTGTTTGTATATCTGAAAAGAAAGAGGTTATAAATATTAGCTACTTAGGGTACATTTCTACAGGTTTGAGCATTTTAAATTTAATAAGGGATATCATTTCAGAAAACTTAGCAGCAGAATTCCTCTTTCAGGGCAAGACTGCTCTTTCTCTATACTCTGCTTAAAAGCCTTTCAAGGAGAATGAAAAGAAAATATTGATGCAGCAACGTTACTCTAAGAACCGTCTGCCAGAGATCTACTTACACCAAGAATAATATGCAAAAAGTGGCTCCCATTAGAAATAATTTCATATATTCTTTATTCTTGCCCCATTTTTTATTATGAACACTGTTGAACACACAGAAAAAAAAACAGTTAAAAGTGGTAAATATGTATAAAATGAAATACCAATCAGCCATTAAAAAGAATAAAATCATGTCATTTGCAGCAATATCACATATCTTTCCACCCATTCATCACTCAATCCATTCATCGATCCAGCTTTTTTGATGCATTTCAAAATAAGTTGCAGATATCAGTCTACCTCAGTCCTAACATTTCAGCATGATTATTATTAACTAAAATTCAGTATCTGTTTATAAGATTTTAAAAGGTAAATTTTACATACAGTGATAAGCATAGATCTTAGGTGTAACATTCTATAAGTTTTTAAAAATGCATATCCTCATGTAATACAAACCCCTATCAAGATACAGAACATTAGCATCATCCCAGAAAAGCTCCCTCACATCTCTTACTAGTCAATTCCCACCCACATACTCCAGAGACAACTACTGTTTTGACTTTTTCCACCATAGATTAGTTTAGCCTATTTTAGAACTTCATAAAAACAGAATCACACAGACATATGGTATACATTATTTTGCCTGAGGCTTCTTTCACTCAACATAATGTTTTGAGATACATCCATTCTGTGGTGTTTATCCGTAGTTCATTCTTTTATATTGCTAAGTAGTATTCCATATGAATATCCCAGTTTGTTTATCCATTCTCTTATTGATGGACACCTAGACTGTTTCCAGTTTGGGCTATTTTAAGTCAAACTACTATGATATTCTTTTTTAAAATAATAAACTTTTAAATTTAGAGTAGTTTTAAATTTATGGAAAAATTACAAAGATAGCACAGAGAGTTCCCATATACCCCACACACAATTTCCCCTATTATTAACATCTTACATTAGTATGGTACATCTCTTATAATTAATGAACATATATTCTTACATTATTACTATCTAAGTATTCAGATTTCCTTAGTTTTCATCTAATGTCCTTTTACTGTTGCAGGATCCCTTCCAGGATCCCACATTACATTTAGTCGTCTTGTCTCCTTAGGTTCCTCTTGGTTGGAACAGTTTCTCAGACTTTCCTTGTTTTGATGATCTTAACAGTTTTAAGTACTGGTCAGGTATTTTGTAGAATGTCCCTCAACTGGGATATGTTTGTTTTTCTCATGATTAGACTGCAGTATGATCATCCTTGCACAAGTATTTCTGTGGTCATATGCTTTCATGTCTCTTGAATCAATATCTAGGTGTGGAATTACTGGGTTATAAGGTAGGAGGCATACATCTAGTTTCAATACAGTGAAACTAGAACTTGTTCAAAAGTGCATCTTCCTTCTACTTTGGGCTTAACTTGCTGTTTCTGCCCTCTTAAGGTGAAATTTTAGTGACTGACTTTATTCCTTTCTTCTTTTCTAATTATAAACATTTAAAGCTATAAGTTTTCCTGCAAGCATTGCTTTAGCTGCATCTCATAAACGCTGATGTTTTATTTTAATTATAATTCAGTTATAATTTCCCTTGTGACTTCTTTGATCCACTGGTTATTTATAAGTGTTTAACTTCCAGATATTTGGGGGAATTTGGGAATTCTTTAGCTAACTTGTTATTGAAGTCAAATTCCATTGCACTACAGTCAGTCAGAGAACACAGTCTGTATGACTGTAGTCCTTTTAAAAGGATTAAGACTTGTGTTTTAGGTGAATGTGCCATGTGTAGTTGAGATGTATGTGTGTTCTGTTTTTTGTTGGTTTTGTTTTGTTTTGCAGATCTAGCTCAGGCTTTATTTAGGAGGAAGAAAAAGTGATGTAATTGTTTTGTAACTGGAGTCATGGGCAAGGGGGGTACCCCAGGCAGTAAACTCCCCCTGGGCTGAGGGTTAGGGCTGAGCCTCAGGTGGGTCTCCTGTTCCCTATACTCCCCTGCACAGCGGCCTCCTCCACAGGCTCTGGGGAAGCCACAGGAGGGGGTAGGCTGGGTGGGGCTGCTGTGGCCGTTCACCTGGGCAGGACTTCAGAGGACTGGGACACCAGCTTCCCATCGCGGTCTCGATCTTCTTCACAACTACGGCCCTGGAGAAGCGGGCGCAGCTGAAGGAGCTGGAGCCCCTGCCATAGCCAAAGCTGGATCCCAAGCTGTAGCTGAGGCCAGTGCTTGTAAGGCCCCTGTAGGCTGAGCTCAGACCACCCTGGTGGTCTTCATATGGATACTCATGCTCTGCATCCCAGACTTCAGCTGGCTCTTCTCACCCTCCAGCAGCTTCCTGTAGGCGGTGATCTCAATGTCCAGGGTCAATGTCCTAGTACTTGTGCAGCTGATGCGCCACGTCCTGCTTGGCCCGCTGTAGGGCAGCCTCCAGCTTGGACCCCTTGACATTGGCATCCTTAACGGACCGCTCCCCACACATCCACAATGGCGGCCTCCAGGGAAGCCCTCTGGTCTTTGAGGCCCTCAGTCTCAGATTGGAGCCGGCTGATGTTCCAGTTTATCTTGGAGATATCTGTCTTTGTACAACGCAGGTCATCCTGGTGCTTCCCAGCCAGGGTCTGCAGCCCATATTTGATCTGGTGCATGCTGTCAGCCTTGGCCCAGCTGCAGTTGGCGATCTCCTCATACTGGGCCTCGACCTCAGCAATGACGCCATCCGTGTCCAGAGAGTGGGTGTTGTCCATGGACAGCCCCACAGATGTGTCCGAGATCTGGGACTGCAGCTCCCGGATCTCCTCTTCATACAGCTGCCTGAGGAAGCTGATCTTACCAGCTTGCCATCCAGGTGAGACTCCAGCTCTACCCTGTTCATCTATGCCTCATCGACATCCTTCTTGATAAGGACAGTTTAATTCTCCATCTCTGTACACTTACTGATCTCATCCTCGAATTGTTCTTGAAGTCCTCCACCAGCCCCTGCATGTTGCCAAGATCTGCCTCCAGCTTCAGCTTCTCCTGGCCCAGAGTGTCTGGCTGCCACGAAAGGTTGTTGATGTAGCTCTTGGATATGTTGTCCTTGCTGCTCCAAGTCATCTTCTGCTGCTGCAGGAGGCTCTACCTGGTCCCCAGCATCTTGTTCTGCTGCTTCAGGAACTGTGATGAAGGAGGCAAACTTGTTGAGGGTCTTGATCTGCTCCTTCTCCTCAGTGCACACAGCCTGGATGTTGGGGTCCACCTCCAACTTAAGAGGGCTCAGCAGGCTCTGGTTGACCGTGATGGCTGTGATGCCTCCTATAACCACCATCTCGGCCATAGCCTCCACCCAGACCCATGCTGGCACCCAGGACACCCTGGACACTGATGCTGCTGCCTACTTGGGAGAAGCTCAAAAGCTTGAGGAACTGATGCAGACACTGGGCCTACTCACATAGGAGTGGCTGCTGAAGGTCCTGGGGCCAGAGATGGACACCCTGTAGAACTTCTGGGTCACCCTGATGGACATGGTGGAGGCAGGAGTGGAGGCAGGTGAGCAGAACCAGGGGGAGATTCAATAAGGAGTGGAGAAGCTGCTTCTAGGTATTCTGTAGTTCTCAAGTGTACTGTTTAATAAATGTTAATTCGATCAAGGTAGTTGACAATGTCATTCAGAGCTATGGATATACTAATTTTTGACTAGTTGTTTAGTTGCTGAAAAAGGAGTACTAAAATCTCCAAATATTGTTGGAGATTGTTGATTTGTCTATTTCTCCCTGTTCTAGGGACTATAAAATATATCTTTAATTTTCCAGTCTTCTTAGAGTTAAAATCATACATTTCACATAAAATGCAGAAAGCTTGCAACCATTTAGGCCCATTTCCTATCCTCCAAGCTTTATACTATAGTTGTCATATGTATCACATCTGCATATACTTTAAACCTTACAATGCTAATTCTTGCTTTGAATAGTCATATTGTATTTTAAAGATTAAGATGAAAACACAGTACTTTCTATTTACCCATATATTTAACATTTCTGGTGCCTTTTTTCTTTTTTTTGAGATAGGATCTCACTGTGTTGCCCAGGCTGGAGTGCAGTGGCACAATCATGGTTCACCACAGCCTCAACCTCCTGGGCTCAAGCAATCCTCCCACCTCAGCCTCCCAAGTAGCTGGGACTATAGAAGCACCACCATGCCTGACTAATTAAAAAAAAATTTTTTTTGGAGGGATGGGGTCTCACTATGTTGCCCAGGTTGGTCTCAAACTCCTGGGCTGAAGTGGTCCTCCCACTCCGGCCTCCCAAAGTGTTAGGATTACAGGTGTGAGCCACTGTGCCTGGCCTGGTGCTTTTCATTTTTTCATAAATATTTGAGTTCTGATCTGGTATCATTTCCCTACAGGCTAAAGAACTTTAGCATTTTTAGCAGTGCAATTATCTGAGGGACTTTTCCTAGTTTTCATTTATTTGAAAATGTCTTTACTTTGTCTTCAATCTTACAGGATATTTTTACTAGATATAGAATTCTGGGTTTACAGGGTTTTTTTCTTAGTTTTTTTTTTTTTTTTTCTTTTTCTAGAGACAGGGACTTGCTTTGATGACAAGGCTGATCTTGAACTCCTGGCCTCAAGCCATCCTCTCACCTCAGCCTCCCAAAATGGTATTAGAGGCATGAACCACCACACCTGGCCCAGTTTTTTTTTTTCTTCCAGCTCTTTGAAGACGGCATTCCACTGTCTTCTGTCTTCTACTGTTTCTGATGAGAAATCAGTGATATCTTGTGTTGTTGCTTTCCTATGGGTAATGTGTTCCTTTTCTCTAAGTGCTTTCAAGATTTTTCTCTTTACTTTTGGCTTTCAGCAGTTTGACCATAACATTCCTAGCTGTAATTTTATTTGCATATATCCCACTTGGGTTCATGGAACTTCTTAAATCTGTAAAGTTATGTTTCTCACCAAACTTAAGAAATTTTCAGCCATTATTTCTTCAAATTTTTTTTCTGTTCCTTTCCCCCCGTTTTCCTTCTATAACTTGAATTATATGTGTTAGATCTTTTAACATTTTCCCACAGTTCCCTGAGACATTGTTGCTTTATCTCCCAACAATACCTTTTTTTCTCTGATATTCAGAATGAATAATTTCTATTTTCATATTTTCAAGTTCATTTACTCTTTCTTCTGTCATCTTAATTTGCTGTTAAGCCTATCTAATGAGTTTTCTTTTTCAGATATTGTAACTTTTAGTTCTAGAATTTCCATTTAGTTCGTTTTAATTAATCTGCTGAGCTTTTCTATTTGTTAATTAAAAGCATATTTTCCTTTACATCCTTTTCATTTTTCTCTAAATGCTTTCAAATATTTTTTCTGTTCCATTCTCCCACTCTTTTCCTTCTATAACTTCAATTATAGAAGTGTAATTATTATGGTTTATAAAAATTCTTGTCTGCTAGTTCCATTAGGTATGCCATCTTGAGGTCAACTACCATTGATTTCCTTTTCTCTTGAGTATGGGTCACATTTTCCTGCTTCTTCATATGACCACATAATTTTGGATTGTATGCTGGACATTGTGAATGATATATTACATAAATTCTGAATTCTATGTGTTCCTCTGAAGCATGTAGGAATTTTTCTTTCCTTGTTTTACTTTTTTTTAAGAGATAGGATTTTGCTCTTTTGCCCAAGCTTGAGAGCAGTGGCATGATCACAGCTCACTGTAACCTTAAACTCCTGGGCTCAAGCAGTCCTCCTGCCTGAGTCTACTGAGTACCTAGGACTACAGGTGTGTGCCACCACATCTGGCTCTTAAAGTTTTTTGTAGTGACAGAGTCTCACTATGTTGCCCAGGCTTGTCTTGAACTCCTGGCCTCAAGGGATCCTCTTGCCTTAGCTTCCCAAAGGGCTGGGATTATAGGCATGAACCACCATGCCCAGCCCTTTTTGTTTTAATTTTCTTTCTTTTTTTTTTTCATATTTTTTGAAATGAAAGGTCTTATACAAGAACAATAGTTCTGGTTGTATTACATAATGGAGGACTGGTCAAATAAGTAAACATAATATGAGAGCCAGGTTTTTCTCTCAGAGAAGGGAGTTACAATTATGGAAGCCTGTGGTACTGTATTGGAAGTGGATGTACCAGCATGAACTCGTGGCTTCTACTATATATAAAAAGATAGGCCAGGTGAGGTGGCTCATGCCTGTAATCCCAGCACTTTGGGAGGCCAAGGCAGGAGGATTGCTTGATGCCAGGAGTTTAAAATTAGCCTGGACAACATAGTGAGACCCTGTCTCTACAAAAAAATATTAAAATTAGAAGGGTGTGGTGAAGTGCACCTGTAGTCCTAGCTACTCAGGAGGCTGAAGCAGGAGAATCACTTGAACTCACAAGTTCAGGGCTGCGGTGAGCTATGATGGTGCCACTGCACTCCAGCCTGGATGACAACAAAGCAAAAAAAAAAAAAGATATAAAATATAGATGTAAATGTGTGTACATGGGTATACATAAATACAGTCCCTTTTCCTGTTCACCGAGAGCACCTAGGAACAGTGACACTACAATAGCTTCTAGATATTAACTTCTAAATATTATTCTCCATTTAAAGGAATGAGGCTCCTTGAAGAAATGATTTACTCCAAGCTGGGCATAGTGGCTCACTCCTATAATCCCAGCATTTTGGGAGGCTGAGGCAGGTGGATCATTTGAGGCCCGTCTCAGCCTCAAGTGTTTGAGACAAGACTGGCCAACGTGGCGAAACCCCATCTCTACGAGAAATAAAAAAATTAGCCAGGTATGGTGGCGCATACCTGTAGTACCAGCTACTGGTGTGGCTAAGACGTGAGAATTGAAAACATGAGTCTGGAACATTTTGCTGTGCCAGAAAGCAAGGAAGTGCTCACAGAATGAAGAGGATATCTCAAAAGGACAGAGCAGTCATCTTGAAGGGGTTTCCATTGGCCAAATCTGGGACAAGGGAGCATAACGATAATAATAGTATTAGATTATAACCTATTGAAAAAAAACCAGAAATTTATGAGTACATTCTGATATTAATAAATGAATAAATTAAAAGTCTGATGACAAATGGGATATTTATATAGTTTCAAAGTGCTTCTCTCCAAAAATATTTATTAATTACAAGGTTGAAAGAAAAGAGCACCTATATAATGGAAAAGCCTGCTTGATATCACTGTAACGGAGCAAAGTTACGTGTGATCATCATCAGTAACGGGACAAACAAAAATTATGTGCCTTGTGATAGTGAGTAGAACACAGCATCACTTCTGTGATATTCCTGCCACACATGCAAAACGCGAATCAAACCATAAAGAAACAACTAAACTCAAATTTGCAGGGATAGTTTACAAAGCAGCTAGCTTATAATCCTCAAGTTTCAAGGTTGTGAAAGACTGAGGCACTGTTCCAGACTAAAGGAGAGGAAAGAGACATGACAACGAAAAGCAATGTGTGATTCTGAACCGAAATCTCTTGTGGTAAAGAACATCATAGAAGCAATTGGAGAAATCTGAATGGGGTCTGAGGATTGAATGGTAGTAATGTACCAATGTTGATTTCCTGGTTTTGATTATTTTATTGTGAGGGCAGGGCACATACACTAAAGCATAGGGGAGAGAGAGAACACCGTGTCAGCAACATTACTTTCAAAACTTGCAGAAAAAAAGCTTTTTTGTGCTGTATTGCAACTTTTCTGTAAGTTTGATAGTGTTTTTTAAAAATGCTAACTATGAAACTTTCAACTGCATGCTGAAAGGATTCTTAACGGCGGGAAAAAAAAGAAAGAACGAAAACTAGCTCAAAGCTTTCGCATGAGCAACCTTCGTGTGGGAACATCTTTTAGTCACTGCACAGAAAGATGGCTTTTGATTTGGTGAACTAAAGGCAAAAGGTCCTGGTCCCCTGAACATTTTAAACCCTCTGACATTTAAATAGCTCTCAATGTTTTTAAAGTGTCCTTTGTGTACTGTAAATAACACCAGAAGTAACTGAGTGTAGTTCTAAGAGAAAAATGAGATTCTGACTACCTTAGCATTCATAACTTAAAAGAGATAGAAAAATGGTCTATGATCGGGCCACATGAATGTTCTTCTTAGCTACTAAATTAAAACACAACAACAAGATAGATTGAAGTACATTTCCCTCCCTAAACTTCAAGCTATTTATAGGGGCATGAAGCCCATTCAAAGACAGGAGTGGACAGATGGCGAAGGAACTCCCAGTTGAAGACCAGAAACTTGTTAAATATTTCTAAATGCAGCAAAAACATCTTAGTTTTTAATTAATCATTCTGTAACTTCTTTACACTTCAGTCCCCCCTAACGAAGCCACAAAAAGTTTCCATTTGATGGGGTCTACTGTGGTCTTTTTAATGTGTAGGCAGTCAACATAGCTTTGAAATATTTTCCAAAAGAATGCTCTACAAAGTTAAGTAGGAAGAGTCCCTATATTGCTTTTGATAGAAATATAGTTTCCTGTACTGATGTTTATACATAGCTGGTACAAATGATGGAAGAATCTTGGAGTGGGTTAGTTTTGTTGAAATATAAATCTCATCAATTGTCTACATTTCTCCTGTTATTTGGACAGGGAAAGCATTCTCCTGCCGCAAGGCCTTTGCATTCACCCTTCCCTCTGACTATAATGCTTTCCTCCTGGAAGCCACTTGGCTCAATTTCTCTTTTCGTTCAGGTATCTGCTTAAAAGACACCTTTTCAAACAAGGTTTACCTATTACCCTACATAAAATGTCATCCTCCATTGTCATTTTCTTTCCTCTTACCTTGCTTTATTTTTCTTTATAAAATTTCTTCCTAATCACCATCATTCATTTTTTTTTGAGACAGAGTTTTTGGTTTTTTTTTTTTTCTCTTGTTGTCCAGGCTACAGTGCAATGGCATGATCTCAGCTCACCGCAACCTCCGCCTCACCGGTTCAAGAGATTCTCCTGCCTCAGCCTCCTGAGTAGCTGGGATTACAGGCATGCGCCACCACGCTCAGCTAATTTTGTATTTTTAATAGAGACGGGGTTTCTCCATGTTGGTCAGGCTGGTCTCGAACTCATGACCTCAGGTAATCCACCCACCTCGGCCTCCCAGATCATCATCACTCATTTTTTTAAATCTGTCTTTCCCCACAAGAATGTAAGCTCCCTGAGAACAGGGATGTTGTCTGTTTTGTATTGCTGTATCTTCAGCTCCCACACTAGTGTTAGGTCATGATGGATACTGAATAAATATTTGTTGAATGAACAAGTGAAGTTTTATATCTCTATTGTTGATCCCTACGAACACACTAGATCAAGGTTTTGCAAACTATGGCTCACTGCCAGTTAGTGTACTGCCTGTGAACTAAGAATGGTTTTTACATTTTTAAGTGGTTTTTAAAAATCAGAAGAATACACTTGAACATTTTATAAAATTCAAATTGCAATGTTCATCAATAAAGTTTTATCGGAGGCCAGGTGCAGTGGCTCACACCTGTAATCCCAGCACTTTGGGAGGCCAAGGCAGGTGATCACTTGAGGTCAGAAGTTCGAGAACAGCCTGGCCAACATGGTGAAACCCCGTCTTTACTAAAACTACAAAAAAAATTAGCCAGGCTTGGTGGCAGGTGCCTATAATCCCAGCTACTCAGGAGGGGGAGGCAGGAGAATCGCTTGAACCTGAGAGGCAGAGGTTTCAATAAGCCGAGATTGCCCCATTGCAATCCAGCCTTGGGCAACAGGCCGAGACTCTGTCTCCAAAAAAAAAGGTTTTATTGGAACACAGCTAAACCCATTCATTTGTATATTGTCTGTGGCTGCTTTTGTACTCCACCAGTCCAACTAAGTAGTTGTGACAGAGATCATATGACCCGCAAAGCCTAAAACACTCACTATCTGGTCCTTTACAGAAACAGCTTATGGAGCCCGTTCTAGGTCTATTACTAATACTTTTATGGTTACTTTCAAAACTCTGCAATTGGAATTTCAAGAGAAAGTTGTGGTTTTCATTGATGCAGTAATCAAAGAAATAAAGCATTTAGACAGCACCTTTCATACAAAGCACTTTACAAATGTCAGTGATTGAAAAATTAACGCGACTTTTCAGAGGGTAAAAATATCCACCTCAGGATGCCAAATATCCAGATAAAATATTTTAAAATGAACATACAGGTATGTATACAAATATACACTTAGCATCATGTTTTCATCAGGATTTTTTGGTATCATTAGATAAAACCATTTTCTTATCTCATTTAAAAGCCAGAGTTGTAATCTAGCAGAAAACTCTAGTTAATACTTATTTCATTTATCTTTTTGCTCTTTCCACAACTAAATAACCAATTTCCTGATATGTTTTAAGGTTTAATTAAAACATAAGTGTTTTCCATTAACACCTTATCTCTTAAATAGCACATCTTCTAATGGACACAACTATTCTATTACTGAGATACTGACATATATATTAGACTGTAAAAGTTAAAGCTTATTTCTTTTGCAGTGTTCCACAGCACTCTCCCATTCATAGCCCTTCATAGCCATTCTAGCAATCTCAAATTGTTTTCTGCCAGTATAGAAAATGAGACTTCATCACATGCTTACTGAGGGATGACAATTTCAAATTTGTTTTTAGCCTTTAGATTCTCTTTTCATTGACAATGATACTGTATAAATTTTTTCACCAGTTAGCTTTTTTAAGATACCAAGGTTGCCGGGCGCGGTGGCTCAAGCCTGTAATCCCAGCACTTTGGGAGGCCGAGACGGGCGGATCACGAGGTCAGGAGATCGAGACCATCCTGGCTAACACGGTGAAACCCCGTCTCTACTACTAAAAAAATACAAAAAAAATCTAGCTGGACGAGGTGGCGGGCGCCTGTAGTCCCAGCTACTCCGGAGGCTGAGGCAGGAGAATGGCGTAAACCCGGGAGGCGGAGGTTGCAGTGAGCTGAGATCCGGCCACTGCACTCCAGCCCAGGCTACAGAGCGAGACTCCGTCTCAAAAAAAAAAAATTAATAAAGGGTTTTTGGTTTTTTTTTTCAGAGTTTCTAACACTTCATGTGCTATAAAATGAAAGGGGGCAGATTATAAATAAAATTTAAACTTGGAAATGGCAAGAGTCTAGTTAACTGAGATTTCATGGAAGTTCACATATGAATGTGTTACCTATTAGTTCAAATATAAATTATGAACAAAACCAAATATTTACATTTGCAACAAAAATGTGCAATCATGTTTTTGATTCTAATGGTTATAAACTTGCCTTTATTTCTAATACTGTACTATTAAATAATTATCATTCAATTAAGAATATTAGCTAACAAAATTTTTCTCTTAATGTCAGAGATCATATTTCTACTCCATGGTCTGTTTTCCCAGTAGGAAGTATAAGCACTAAAGGAAAGCAAAATGTCAAATCTCAGAAAGAAGCCTGTATTGAGTTTGCCAGCTGCCAGGCACCTCTGGTGCCTGACAGCTGCCAGAAAGCTGTCTCTGAATGTTGATATTCCATTCCTTCTTTATAATAGTAAGTGGAGTCCTTTATACCCATACCTCTTTTTAAAAAAGAAAAAGTTTATCTTATCTAAAATGTTCGCTTTTACTTTTTAATTAAAAGTTTTAGAAATTGAGGCACTGATTACTAGAATGTTTTCACAATTGCAACATTAACGCCTGGGTCCATAAATGTGGCAGAGAAGTGTTAGTTGTCATTTCTGCAAAATCCTTTACCAGTTCTCCGTATCACCATCATATATAATCATTCCTTAAATTCCATCAGTACAAGAACAGTTCTGTAGGATGAAAAATGATCCCTATCACTGATGAAATTAGCGTATTAGAATTGAAATTATTATCGTAACTAGCTTACCTCTCCTTCCTCTGCCAGCTGATATTTGAATGTCCCCTAATATCCCCCTACTTGGGTTATACAGCCTCTGCTTGAATACTTAGAATAATACAGAAGTTATTCCTTTCCATTTCAGAAAAACTCTAGTAGTTAAAAGTATTCTTTCTTAAATGTAGCTGAACTCAAATTTCTGAAATGTCTATTTCAGGTCCTAGTTCAGCTTTCTGGGAACATACAGGATAAGTATAACAGGATAGCTCAGATGCTACCACTCAGTTTCTTGACCATGGTGAGAGCTGTCTTCTGAACCCATTTTTGTTTGCCTGTGGCTCTCCAAAAACGTGGCATCAAGCACTCAGCCTAATAGTGCAATGAGATTTCTTTTTTTCTCATAACATTTCTGGAAGATAAATAGGGTCAATGGCATTTATTATTTTCCCCACTTTACAGACAAAATCCAAGATACAAATAATGACAAAAAACATAAAGGCCAGTAATTGCCCCAGGGCACAAAGTCAGTGACACATTAAGAAGAGAAGCAGGATTTGTCTCTTGAGTTTTACTGTTGCTTCAGAGAATTTAAATCGTGTTTTAAATGCCTTCCTATATAGATTATAGATTTTAGAAGGCCAGAACTAGAAGAGATTTTGGATCCAGTTAATTTCAAACACCTCAACTGACTGTGCACTATTGCTGACTGGGGGAAAGGAAGATAACAAAAACAAAGACATGCGTTAAAGTGAGAGTAATCCTCCCAATCATGAAATACTTCCTTCCCTATTTCCTTGAGCTAAGGTAAATGTTAAGAAACATCAAGACTGCTTGTTTAAAAACACCAGATCAAATATAACCATGTTACTATTTCAGTTCTTCCTACCCTCCCCTTTAAAAAAAAAAATGCATTCCATTTTTTCTACTAGATTATGTGTTTAATAAGGAAATTGTAGACCGTGGGGCGCAGGGGAATTGCTGACAACTGTAGTTAAAACAACAAAGTCAGTGTCTAGTGTTATTTTCCTGAAAAGGTCAGTTACCCTTAAGTTGTAGACAAAAACGTATATTCCAATTTTACCTTGTATATCACATGCTACCAAATGAACATGCAGAGAGAAAAGGAAAAATGGGCATTTCATGTCATTGCTACTTTATTTTTATTTTATTTTTATTTTTATTTTTGAGACAGAGTCTCACTGTGTGGCCCAGACTGGAGTGCAGTGGCGCAATCTCGGCTCACCACAAGCTCCGCCTCCCGGGTTCACGCCATCCTCCTGCCTCAGCCTCCCAAGTAGCTGGGACTACGGGCGCCTGCCACCATGCCCGGCTAATTTTTTGTATTTTTAGTAGAGACAGGGTTTCACTGTGTCAGCCAGGATGGTCTCGATCTCCTGACCTCGTGATCCGCCCGCCTTGGCCTCCCAAAGTGCTAAGATTACAGGCATGAGCCACCGCACCTGGCCTGTCATTACTACTTTAAAAAGATGTTTCTGGTAGAATGATTGAATCCAACATATTGAAATGAAGCCTAGTTTTATAACTGTAAAATAGCTGGAGCCAAAAATAAAATCATTAATTTGAAGTGGGTAACAGAGCCAAATATGAAAGTTGAAACAATCAAACTTCTAAAGGAAAACAGAATATTTTCATGACCCTGGAGTAGGTAAAGATTTTTCTTTTTTTCTTAGAGACAGGGTCTCACTCTGTTGCACAGGCTGGAATGCAGTGACATGACCCGTAGCTCACTGCAGCCCCGAACTCCTGGGCTTAAGCAATCTGCCCACCTCAGCTTCCTGAGTAGCTGGGACTACAGGTATGCATCACCATCCTCAGCTAATTTTTTAAAAAATGTTTGGAGAGATGAGGTCTCGTTATGTTGCCCAGGCTGGTCTTAAACTCTTGGCCTTGAATGATCCTCCCACCTCACCCTCCCAAAGTGCTGGGATTATAGGTGGGAGCCAACGTGCCCCGCAAAGAATTCTTTAGCAAGATATAAGCAGCACTTAGTCACAAAAAAGAAGCTGATCAATTAATCTTCACTAAAATTAAGAATTTTATTCATCAAATAGATTAAGAAAAATAAACAAGTTACAGACTGGGAGAAAGTATTTGTGCTACACATCTGACAAAGTACACATTCCTGGCTGGGTGCAGTGACTCATGCCTGTAATCCCAGCACTTTGGGAGGCCAAGGCAGGTGGATCACCTGAGGTCAGGAGTTTGAGACCAGCCTGGCCAACATGGTGAAACCCCATCTCTATTAAAATACAAAAATTAGCCAGGTGTGGTGGTGGGCACCTGTAATCCCAGCTACTCAGGAGGCTGAGGCAGGAGAATCGCTGGGAGGTGAAGGCTGCAGTAAATCAAGATTGTACCACTGAACTCCAGCCTGGGTAACAGACTGGGACAGAAAAAGAAGAAGAAGAAAAAAAAAACCTAAATGACCAGAAGACCTTAGATACTTCAGGAAACAGGATCCAAATGGCCGATAAATGTAAGAAAAGACATTCAATGTAATTACTCATCAGGAAAATGCAAATTAAAACCACAATGAAATACCGCTCCCTACACACCCATAAGAATGGCAAAAATTAAAAAGACTGATAATAGCAAGTGTTAACAAAAAGATGTGGAACAAGTGTAACTCTCAGACATTGCTAGTGGGAGGGTAAACTGATCCAACCACTTTGGAAACTCTTTGGCAATATGTATTAAAGCTAAACATACACCTACATTAGAACCTAGAAATGGTAGTCCTGGTGTGTGTGTGTGTGTGTGTCTGTGTGTGTGTGTATTTTATATATATTATATATATATATACACATTTATATATAGAGAGAGTCTTGCTCTGTCACTCAGGCTGGAGTAGTGTGATCATGGCTCATTGCAGCCTTGACCTCCAGTATTGGGACTACAGGCGCACACCACTAGGCTTGGCTAATTTTTGTACTTTTTCTTGTAGAGACAGGATTACACCATGTTGCTCAGGGTGGTGTTGAACTCCTGGGCTCAAGTGATCTGCCCACCTCGGTCTCCCAAAGTGGGGGAATTACAGGTGTGAGCCACCGTGCCTGGCCACCTAGGTATATATTCAAGAGACATGAATACATATATGTCCACTAAAAGACATGCAAAAGAATGTTTGTAATACAGCAAAACACTGGAAACAATCAATTGTCCATCAACAGCAGAAGGTATAAATTGTGATATATCCATACTACTCAATAATAAAAGAGAGTGAACTACTAATAAATATAACGACTTGGATGGATCTCAAAAATCTATTGAGGAAAAGAAGCTAGACTCCAGAAAAGCATATACTGTATAATTAATTTATATGAAATTCAACAACAGGAAAACTATCTATGAGGATAGAAGTCTGAATAGTGATTAATTTGGGGCAAAGGGAGAAATTAACAAAAAATGGACACAAGGAAACCTTCTGAGATGATGCAAATGTTCCATATGTTGATCTGCAAGGTTGTATATAGATGAAAAATAATCAAACTACATACAAAATATATGTGCACTTTAATTGTATGTTATTCCTTGATTTAAAGAAAATCCATTGAACACTGACACATCTCCAAATATCTAAATCCTAAACCTAAGAAATGCAATTATAACAGTATCTTCTTGCTTTTGAAAAAAACTTTGAATTTCAAGAGTTTCTCATGATTCTGCTACAGAATTTTTATAAGTTGCATCTACACCAACCACTCACTGAATGGGTTCCATATACAGCTTAAAATCAAATTGATTTACATGTCATGCATAAACTAAATATGAAGATGTTTTCAGTGATCACTAATTCCCCAAACTTCCCTGCAAATTGGGATTTCAAATGTTTCAATATCGGTATTTTTCTTTCAATAAACTTAAGCTACAGATAGTGTAAATATCACTTATCTTTGAAAAACAAAAACAAACAAAAAACCTCTCTTAATCCACATTTCCCTCCAGCAACATCCCACTGATTTCTCTTCTTCACCCTCATAGCTAAACTTCTGGAAAAAATGGTTTGTAATCAACGTTTCTACTTCCTCTATTCCCATTCCCGCTTTAACCACTTCGATTTGCTTTCCATCCCCACCACTCCACAGAAACCACTTTTGTCAAGGTCACTAGCAAGTGTTATGTTGCCAAAACCAACCACACTCTTTGTCCTTATCTTGCTTGATTTCTCAGCCACATTCAACATAGCTGACCACCCACTCCTTCATGAAATACTCTTCTTTCTTGAATTCCGTTACACCACACTCTGATGGTTTTCTTCCTGTCTCACTGGCTGCTCTTTTTCTTTTGCTGGCTTCTCCTCTACCTGACCAAATGAGGTATGTCTCCAGGCACTATCCTGAGAGCACTTCTCTCAATATATTCTCTGTTTAGGTGATCTCATTCCCTTGGCTTTAAATATCATTGACTGGGCGCGGTGGCTCACGCCCATAATCCCCAGCACTTTGGGAGGCGGGGGGGGGGGCAGATCAAGAGGTCAGGAGTTCGAGACCAACCTGACGATCAAGGTGAAACCCTGTTCTCTACTGAAAATACAAAAATTAGCCAGGCGTGGTGGTGTGCACCTGTAATCCCAGCTACTCAGAAGGCTGAGGCAGGAGAATCGCTTGAACCCCAGAGGCGGAGGTTGCAGTGAGCCAAGATTGTGCTACTGCACTCCAGCCTCGGTGACAAGAGTGAGACTCCATCTCATAAAAAAAAAAAAAAAAAATCATCTATTATCATCTATTTGCTGAAGAAGACAGCCAAAGCCAAATTCCTATCACTAGCCAGACCTCTTCTTTAGAGGAGAGGTTCCTGAGCCTGCCTCCCACCATTACTCTCCATATTAGCATTCTTTTTATTTCCTTCATAGCACTTAGCATAAATTTAATTATTTCAATTGTTATTACTTGTTCTTTGGTCTGTAAGGGCCAAAGCTTTGCCTGCCTTGTTCACCACTGTATTGCCAGTATTTTGCATATGTGGCACAAAACAGGTATTCCATAAATAGTTTTAGAATGAAGAATGAAGATTTCTGACTTTGAATTATATTGTATAATAAATGTTGTATTACAAGATTCCTCAAAATTAAATGCTATAAAACTGTCATTCTTCAATTATCTTTTAAAATCTTTTAAACAATAAAAACCATATGTTAAGTACATATGTGAAGACAACCCACCACTGATGCAATGTATGCTATCAGAGTGATGACAAGTTTTGCTGCTACTGTTTAAACTGTAAGCAATGCTGGTCAAAATTTTTTTTATTTAAAAAAAATAACAGGCCAGGAGCGGTGGTTCACGCCTGTAATTCCGGCACTTTGGGAGGCCAAGGCAGGTGGATCACCTGAGGTCAGGAGTTCGAGGCTAGCCTGATCAACATGGAGAAACCCTGTCTCTACTAAAAATACAAATTAGCCGGGTGTGGTGGCACATGCCTGTAATCCCAGCTACTGGGGAGGCTGGGGCAGAAGACTTGCTTGAACCTGGGAGGTGAAGGTTACAGTGAGCTGAGATCGCGCCATTCCCCTCCATCCTGGGCAACAAGAGCGAAACTCCGTCTAAAAAAAAGTAGGCCGAGCATGGTGGCTCACGCCCGTAATCCCAGAACTTTGGGGAGGCCAAGGCAGGTGGATCACGAGGTCTGGAGTTCAAGACCAGCCTGGCCAATATGGTGAAACCCTGTCTCTACTAAAAATACAAAATTAGCTGGGCGTGGTGGCGCATGCCTGTAATCCCAGCTACTCAGGAGGCTAAGGCAGGAGAATCGCTTGAACCGGAGAGGCAGAGATTGCAGTGAGCCTAGATCACGTCACAGCATTCCAGCCTGGGTGACAGAGCAAGACTCCGTCTCAAACAAACAAACAAACAAAAAAAACCAAAAAAACAAAGTCCCAATTGTAATATAAATGTGGAATAAGTGAGAGTAAATAATACTCTATATTTCAAAATGCAAATGCACCAGCACAATTATTCCAGAAGACAGAATAAGGTAGATAGACATATTTATAGAATCACCATGAATGCAATAGCTAAATGCAGAAGGATGCATGCTGCATCAATTTAGAAAAAAAAAGGAAATAAAATTTTAAAAACAAGGAAATAAAACCATGTATTAAATAAAAAACAATAATAAAATGGTAAAAGAGGCTAAGCTCTAAACTAAACAAAAATATCCTTCCTCAATGTACATGGTAATTGCAATCCTAGACAAATTAGAGTGTACTAAAACCATGCAAAAATGCGACATGTTTGAACATAAAACAGAGTTAGAGCCTTCAAGTCATTAGATAGCACAAAATGTCACTATGTTTCAGAAAAGGGAGGATTCTTCTTAGACTGAGGGATGGCTTCCTAAAGGAGACGGCATTTGGAATAGACCATAAAGGATGAGTGAGGATTTCAGTTGGCATGATTGTGGTGCTATTCACAGTGCTGGGAAGTCAGAAGAAGTTGGTTTGTAATGGAGAGAAAATTAGTTCATTTTTGGACTTGTTGAGTTGGAAGAACAGCATTAGAAAAATGGACAGTGAGGGAAAGCAATGCCTGAACAGGGAATACTAAGCAGTCCAGAGTCACATTAGAGGACAGAAGATACCGCTGGAAAGGTACTGAAGCTACGTTGTGGAGTATCCTAAATGTCCAACTAAAAAATATTTTAAATGGTGTCTGAGTAGGAGGATAACTTTATATTTTAGGAAGATCATTCTGGCAGCAATCCTCAAAACAAATTCAAAGAGGCAAGTCTAGATACAAGGTTACTAGTAGGAAAAATACGTGACGGTCTAAATCAGTCATTTTCAAAATGTGTTTTATGGAATCCAGGGTTGCAGAGGGCTGCCACAGGTGCTGATCTATGGCAAGAGGAAGATGGGCTTAACAGTGGTCTCTTGCTCCTTCTCCAATCTCTCATTTGGAACATTACACTTGCATCTGATCCCACATAAGATTTTAGTATAAACCATGTTCTGTTGCAAAAAAACAAGTTTTTGTCTTGTTTTTGTGTCTAATCTTAATTCTTGTTGAAATGTGAGACTAATGGTGAAACACCTCAAGGTCGTCATATAATCATCAAGTATCACCGCGTAGAGTTACAGTAGTTATAAAATCTATAAGCATTACATGAATTCCTAATATCGACTTGTTCAATCATTATTTGTCCTATTATACAGATTGGATCTCCCTCCCCAAATTGGATTATGTGTAAACATGCTCTAGTTGTTTAGGTCTGGGGCAACTAAATCCATGCTAGGTCATTGATGTTTGCAATGGTATCTGTAGAGTCCTTTGAGAATCTCCAAATTCCTTTTATTGAGAAGTGCATACTATGCTATTGGCTTGGCACACTTAGAAGCTATGTACTTGTTTGTGCATTCTGGTCTCCTAGCCCTACTAATTCAAATCTGAAAAATTAGTCTGGCAGTATTGGCACATGCCTGTAATCCCAGCTACTCAGGAGGCTGAGGTAGGAGTGCTTCACCTTATTATTTCAGAACAGTTTTTAATTAAACTATTCCCAGAAACTTGAGAAAGGATGATAAGTAATCTTTGCTTCAAAGTTGAATTGCAAAAATACTTAACATTCATTTTATTTAATTCTGAACATAAAAATCAAACAAGAGGCCGGGCGCGGTGGCTCAAGCCTGTAATCCCAGCACTTTGGGAGGCCGAGGCGGGCGGATCACAAGGTCAGGAGATCGAGACCATCCTGGCGAACACAGTGAAACCCCGTCTCTACTAAAAATACAAAAAACTAGCCGGGCGAGGTGGCGGGTGCCTGTAGTCCCAGCTACTTGGGAGGCTGAGGCAGGAGAATGGCGGGAACCCGGGAGGCGGAGCTTGCAGTGAGCTGAGATCCGGCCACTGCACTCCAGCCTGGGCGACAGAGCAAGACTCCGCCTCAAAAAAAAAAAAAAAAAATCAAACAAGAAGTGCCCCAACCTTATTATAAGCATTTAAGATTTATAGTATACAATGATGATATAACATGTATTATAATATACAATGTATATTGTATATGTACATTATAAATCTTTTCAATGCTTGTAAGGTTACATGTTACATGTCCTTGTTAGTGAGTAGTTGATTACTATACTCTGACAGAAGTGTGCCCCAAGCACCTGAGCCTTAGCCTTTACAACCACTTAATGAAGTACAGGGAATAAGACAGTTAGTAATATTCTTTTTTATTTATTTATTTATTTATTTATTTATTGAGACAGAGTCTGGCTCTGTTGCCCAGGCTGGAGTGCAGTGGTTCAATCTCCACTCACTGCAACCTAGGCTTCCCGGGTTCAAGCAACTCTCCTGACTCAGCCTCCTGAGTAGCTGGGATTACAGGCACATGCCACCACACCCGGCTAATTTTTGTATTTTTAGTAGATTTCACTGTGGTTTCACCATGTTGGCCAGGCTGGTCACAAACTGTTAATAATATTCTTACTTAAATAACTTACAGCATGGTGGCTCACGCCTGTAATCCCAACACTTTGGGATGCCAAGGGCGGATCACCTGAGATCAGGAGTTCGAGACCTGCCTGGCCATCATGGTGACATACTGTCTCTACTAAAAGTACAAAAATTAGCCGGGCATGGTAGCGGGCACCTGTAATCCCAGCTACTCAGGAGACTGAGGCAGGAGAATTCCTTGAACCTGGGAGGCGGAGGTTGTAGTGAGCCAAGATCGTACCACTGCACTCCAGCCTGGGCAAGAAGAGCCAGACTCTGTCTCAAAATAATAATAATAATAATAATAATAATAATAATAATTTTACATGAGAAAATATGCACAGGAGAAAAAAGACCAGCAGCACCATGATTTTACTCATCACATTTATAAAATGTTAATATTTGGAAAAAAAAGTCTCATTCTGAGGTCAGAGGATAAATTTATACACTGATCATCTTCAATACTTTAAAGTCTGGAATTTTATGTGAAATTCAAACGAAATTGAAATCCAGTTGGCCCGTGAAGCACACTTGTGGAACTGCCTACACTGTATGCAAGCATATAAACCAACTATTAGTGATTCTTCGCAGTCTAGGTTAAGGGATTTCTTAACTAATAAATAGAGGTAGATGACAGCAAAAATGATTAGTTGTTAAAGAAATAAAATTAGTTACTTCCAGTTTTCATACTGGACAATGTTTTCCATCAGTTATGATGTAATTCTATATCCATAAAAATGTTATAGGTTTGTGAGAGTGATCTTTTTCTCATATCCACAGACTCCTCTAGGAAACAGGAAATTGTTAAATTGTTCTGATGTGCCAAACATTCTGGTAAATTAATAGTCTCTCTAATAGACAGTACTTCTTAAATGAACTGATGTTGCTGTGATAGAGTATTCAAATTAAGTGAAGTTATGTTCAACAAGTTTAAGAATCAAAACATCTATTGTGAAGAAATGGTTTATTGTGGAAACTGCAGTGCTTGTTTAAATAGGTACTGAAATAAAAAATGTACCAAAATTATTGAATAAAGCCAAAAGTTAGAAGGCATTGTATTTTGTGAGGGGCGTGGATTAGAAAAATGGCAGTATTTGGCCGGGCGCGGTGGCTCAAGCCTGTAGTCCCAGCACTTTGGGAGGCCGAGGCGGATGGATCACGAGGTCAGGAGATCAAGACCATCCTGGCTAACGTGGTGAAACCCCGTCTCTACTAAAAATACAAAAAACTGGCCGGGCGGTGGTGGCGGGCGCCTGTAGTCCCAGCTACTCGGAGGCTGAGGCTGAGGCGGGAGAATGGCGCGAACCCGGGAGGCGGAGCTTGCAGTGAGCCGAGATCGCGCCACTGCACTCCAGCCTGGGCGACACAGTGAGACTCCGTCTCAAAAAGAAAAAGAAAGAAAGAAAGAAAAATGGCAGTATTCACCCATTGGATTTAGCCAATACTTCAGTCTCTTCTACTAAACCTTTAACAGTACCTTTAAAAATTAGCCAGCAAAATATACCAGTTTGAATGTCCCTATTTTCCTTCCTCCCTTTTACTATAAAAGCTGGGCAAGTAAAGAGTCAAGTGACCAAACACACAGGCAACTCATTCATTAATTTATTAAACAAATATGACTACAGGCCTACTATGTGCTGGGGACTGGGTTGGGTACTAGTTACCACCGGTTATGAAAAGATCCCTAGTTACGCATGGTGGCACATGCCTCTAGTCCCAGCTACTCAAGAGGATGAGGTGGGAGGATTGCTTGAGCCCAGGAGTTTGAGACCAGCCTGCAATGTAGAGAGACCCCATCTCAAAAATTAAAAAATAAAAGAGAGAGACCCCTAAACTTTGGAAACTAACAGTCTAGAAGGGGCTATAGGTGTATTAATCAACAAAATAAACAAGAAACTTAGTTGAATAATCCTTAGATAATTCAGAGTAGAAAAATAATAGCTTTGCACTGTTTCACGAGTGACAGTATTGAAATGTTTTCCATTTCTTATTTTAAAAGTGTCCTTCATTGGCTGGGCATTGGTGGCTTATCCCTGTAATCCTAGCACTTTGGGAGGCCAAGGCAGGAGAATCTTTTGTGCTCAGGAGTTCAAGACCAGCCTAGGTAACACAGCAAGACTTTGTCTCTATTTAAAGAAAAAAGAAAGAAAGAAAACTTTCCTTTGTAAACCCACAATAACCTAATGTGCCAAAAATTTCATCTCTAAGAATACTACTAAGTACAATGTGTGACATATTGCCAATTCCACTGTCACAAAAAATCATGCAGTAAGCTGATTTTAAGTACTGACAAGAAGTAAAGCGTAATGCACTTTGTTTCATATCCATTATCAAGCACCTAGTTTTTTTTTGCTTTTTTTGTTTTTTTGTTTGTTTGTTTGTTTGTTTGTTTGTTTTTGAGATGGAGTCTCACACTGTCGCCCAGGCTGGAGTGCAGTGGCCCGATCTTGGCTCACCAAAATCTCTGCCCCCTGGGTTCAACCAATTCTCCTGTCTCAGCCTCCCGAGTAACTGGGACTACAGGCGCCTGCAACCATCAAGTACCTAGTTTTTAACTCTCTCCTGGATTGGACACATATCTAACATAATATTGTCATATGGTATTGGTATCTAATATAATATGGTAATTCCATATTATTTTAATTTACTCTATACCACTTTGGACTTAAATTTTTTGTTGTTGTTGAGACAGGTTCTCACTCTGTTGCCCATGCTGGAGTGCAGTGGCGTCATTACAGCTAACTGAAGCCTCAAACTCCCAGGTCAAGCCATCCTACCACCTCAGCCTCCCGAGTAGCTGGGACTACAGGTGCACACCACCACACCAGGCCAATTTATTTTTATTTTATTATTATCTTTTATGAAACAGGGACTCACCATGTTGCCCAGGCTGGTCTCAAATTCCTGGCCTCAAGAAATCCTCCCACCTTGGCCTCCCAAAGTTCTGGGATTACAGGTGTGAGCCACTGTGCCCAGCCCTTAAATTTTTTAAATAACTTTTTAATTAAAAAAAAAAAACCGGCCGGGCGCGGTGGCTCAAGCCTGTAATCCCAGCACTTTGGGAGGCCGAGGCGGGCGGATCACGAGGTCAGGAGATCGAGACCATCCTGGCTAACACGGTGAAACCCCGTCTCTACTAAAAAAAATACAAAACACTGGCCGGGCGAGGTGGCGGGCACCTGTAGTCCCAGCTACTCCGGAGGCTGAGTCAGGAGAATGGCGTGAACCCGGGAGGCGGAGCTTGCAGTGAGCTGAGATCTGGCCACTGCACTCCAGCCCAGGCGACAGAGCAAGACTCCGTCTCAAAAAAAACAAAAACAAAACCAAAAAAAACCAAAAAACCTTTACTTTTGGATGCAAAAACCAGATTTCAATTAGGCTGAAAAAATAATCCCATTCAGAATCACTAGGGATAAAAGTATTTTGATGAGTTATACAGTAATATTAATTAATAAAGTTATACACAGATTACTTTTCAATCTACATATATTATAAATGAATTATAAGTATTGTTTCATTATTGAATCTTTTTTTAGTGATCCAAAAGGCCTTGGTGTCATCCTTATGATTTTTTTTTTTTTTTTTGAAACAAGGTCTTGCTCTGTTGCCCAGGCTGGAGTACAGGGGCACGCTCATGACTCACAGTAGCCTCGACCTCCCAGGCTCAAGCCATCTTCCTACCTCAGCCTCCCAAGTAGCTGTTACTACAGGCATGTGCTACCACTCCTGGCTAATTTTTGTAGTTTTTGTAGAGTCAGGGTTTTACCACATTGCCCAGGATGGTCTTGAAGTCCCAGGCTCAAGCAATCTGCCCGCCTCAGCCTCCCAAAGTGCTAGGATTACAGGCGTGAGCCACCACTCCTGGCCTCATCCTTATGATTTCTAATTATCATAAATGTACCAGTTAAGACTGAGATAAATTTAATAAAGGCTAAATAGCAGAGTACATTCTATGGCCTTGTGATGTGTAGGGTCTCTTTTCAAAATAATTAATGAATCATTAGGACAAAAAACATTTATTGAGCACCTACTACAGGCAAGTTTCTGTGTTAATCACTCAGTTCTTCTCATACATGTTCTGGAATTATAGCTTGACATATGAGCCAGTTATCGTCGGACATCTATCTAGGCCAGGTGCAGTGGCTCACTCCTGTGATCCCAGCACTTGGGAAGGTTGAGGCAGAAGGATCACTTGTGGCTAGGAGTTCAAGACCAATCTAAGCAACATAACGAGACCCCCATTTCTACAAAAAATAAAAGATACTAAATTAGCAGGTCATGGTGGCTTGTTATGGTGGTGCATGCCTGTAGTCCTAGCTACTCAGAAGGCTGAGGCAGGAGGATCGTCTGAGCCTAGGAGCTTGTGATAGCCTGGGCAACAGAGCGAGGCCTGTCTCTAAAAAAAAAAAAACTGGATGTCTGATAAAAGATCTACCAACAATCTTTTAGTCCTAAAAAAGTGTAAGTATATACATTTATATGAATGAAATTTTATAACAATATATTTTAAAAGTATCATTTGAAAATGTATGCTAATTTTATGGCATCATCTATATCTTACTGAGAAAACAAATTTCTGCTCATATTCAATGGATATTTTAATAGACTAATTGTGATCCTGAAATCTGCTTATGTAAACTTAACAGTTAAAATCTGACTTTACACAAAAAAGAATGAAATCATATCCTTTGCAACAACATGGATGCATCTGGAGGCCATTATTCTTAGTGAATTAACACAGAAACAGAAAACCAAATACCGCATGTTCTCACTTACGAGTGGGAGCTAAACACTGGGTACACATGGACTGTTATGAGTTAATGTGACCCCCAAATTAGACACTGGGGACCCCAAAATGGGGAAGGGTGGGAGGAGGGCAAGGGTTGAAAAACTACCTATAGGATACTATGGTCGTTATTTGGGTGACAGGATCAATAGAAGCCCAAACCTCAGCATCACATAATATACTTATGTAAGAAACCTGCACATGTACCCCCTAAATCTAATTTTGTTAAAATTGGCTTTAAGTGACAGTGTAGCAAAATATATCCAACAACATTTTTGTTTTCCAAGCTTTCTTTTTCAATTATACAGCTTAAGTGTTAAAAAAAACTACTGAGTTTTATCAAATAATTACTAGCCCCAATCTCCTACTTTAAAAATTTATTTAAATAAAATGCATCACAATAAACATAATAAAAAGTACTTTTTCAGCACTATTTTAATTGAATGCAACAAATTCTGAGGTCCTTCTATGAACCGGAAACTGTCCTTGGCACTCAGTGTACAAAAACAAGACACAGTCTCTGCTCTCCAGAAGCTTAAAGACCAGAGGCGCAATAAACACCTAAATCAATAAATAATTTCAACACAATGTGGTAGAAATATACACAGAAAGGAGAGGCCTTTAGCCAAGGTGAAGGAACATGAGAGAGTGGGTAGGGGTGATCACCAGAAGGCACTAGGAGGAGGTCATCAGAAGAAGGTCATCGTAGAGCCTTCATGGCGATGATGCCTGAACAGTCTTGAAAGATGAGCAGGCATAACCAAGTAGAGAATGGGTGAACATAATAGTAAAGACATGGAAGCGTGAAATAGCATACTGGATTATAGGAAGCACAAACAGGAATTTTGAAAAAATATGTTCTACCAGGACGCCATGGCCTTTCTGTGGCTTTTGTTTCTTAAAACCTTTGTATTTCATCCTCCATAGGCATACAACTGAGGACAAACAGATTCCATCAACTACAGGCTTTATCTCCATTAATCTCAGCCATCCAGAACATGGAAAGGGACCTGAAACAAAAAACTACTACCAAACAATCTACGTGGTAAGAAATATAAGCTAATATCAAGAAGGAGACAAAAATTGTACAATATCCTGGGTATATTTGGTGTAGGGGCATTCAACTTTACATCACTCAAAATCCCTGTGAGAATATATTATGGAATAATACATGATCTGATGGTCAGAACAGTAACTCAGAGTTGCGGAGATAAACTTATCTCTTGTGTACCTTGCTTATAAAGCAGGGGGCTGTGTAATAAATATACTTAGAAAAATTTTTACTCAATATTGTTAAAAATAAAAATGGTTTACATTAAATAAGAAGTCTGTCATTATCTGTGAAATTCATGTTTGTGAACCACCTCATTTCCTGACCATAACAGACAGAAGAGATGTTATAGTACAAATAATAAAATTTAGTGATTCATAGTCTTTGAGTAGAAAATATTTAAGATCACAGATTGTGAGAAAATTAAAAAGCTATAGCTTCTGATTTAGTATATGCATTAAATCTTCATTTCTACAAGATTTCTATTTCAAAAGTTTATTCATCTGACATCTTCATACATAGAAAGTCTCAATACATTAATTAAAAGACAAATGAATTTGCTAAATGACTTTATATGCTGAATGAATTATATTCAGTATTGCATTGTAAAATAAACTGTTATGAATCAATGTAACCCCCAAATTGGGCAGAAAATAAAAGTATTCCATAAAGTATTCTACTTTCTTACATTGCCAAGAGAGGTATACACTACAGACCAAATCTCTATTCTAGACTGAAATCAAAACCACAAGATGATATAAAAAATATTTTAAATATCAAAAACATGGGCCAGATTAGTCAATTTTGGGTAGCCATAATGAACTAGATATTTTACCACATCAAATACTCTATCCTCAAGGACATTAAAATAGCCAAATTCACATAATTAACCTCTTTTTAAAATTTAAATGTTAAAGTTTTTGCATTAAGCATAATCTATACTATCTCCATGGACCTATAAATTTAATCTAAGCATGTAAACACAACTTTTAAGAATTATTGATCTATATTCTCTTTCCATTCATAGTCTACACATTCTAAATTAAATTCTACACAAGTTTTCATTCTTTTCTTCTTAAGCGAGTCTTCATCCAGGCTTATTAAATATCTATGTTAGTACACCAATAACCTAAGATATGTTTCTTTATTTATTCTATATAATAAGATTAGTTTCTTTATTTCACATTAAATAAATGAATTTGGAAGTATTAACATTTATAGAGAAATATTCCAGTTTCTATGGATTTACACAATTCTGTGCATTATCCTTGATATGTGGTATGGTTAAGGCTAGGAAAAATAGTGTCGGAGTACTGATTTATAATTTCATAAAAACAAATTAATCATTTGTAATAATTAAAGCATAAGAGCTTTTTAAAAATTATTTTTCCCATAGTATACAACAGCCCAACTTTTTTTCCTTGTTATTGGCCAATAAAACCTTTGTTAAAAATTACACTTCAATAGACCATTACTTAAATGTTAAAAATGCAAAATTTTTAGTTTTCAACCCCTAATTTAAAAAATCAAAAGCATAAAGTTTTTGATATTTTAATAATTTAATATACTCTAGAAATAAAGCTGCCAAAGATCAGTTCATTGTTAATTAGAGATCCTCCCATTATTACGAAGAAAATATTCACAATCTTCATATTTATCAAAGTAATGTTTTAGTTAGGTGACAATATCTCATTTTTAATAGAATGAAATTCTGAATTTCATAATCCCACCATCCCCCCAAGTTGAGATGCATTTGCCATTTTCAAGGTTTTAGAAACACTTGCTGAAAAGACCATTGAAGAGTTTACAGTAGCAGTGTGAAATTTTAGGTATCCCAAGGAAGTACAGAATGAAAAATGTTTGAGAAGCGAGGATAGCGTTACGACTTTCAAAATTAATTAATATGAAACTCCTAAAGTGAACCTGATTTTTGCGTTGGGTAAAGAAGACTCATTAGAAGATCGAATTCCAAGGGAATTTTAAAGCCAACCGCTTTAAAATGTACCTTTCCCATATGACACCATTTACCCTTGTAAGAAAATAAGTTACTCAGATTAGCCTAATTCCAATGAACACTGAGGCCATGAAGGAAAAAATATCCGAAAGTGTTAGTTATTCCACCCCCAGATTTGCAGGCGTTTCAGGGACACCCCTTAAGTGCTCTTCCTCTGCAGATGTAGGGTAGACCCCCCATGTCTGACAACCCCTTAGAAATAAAATTGCAAAGAAGTTATCACTTTCCAAAGGGCGGGGGAAGGACAAATGAGAGACGTAAGAGAACCGACGCGCTTTGTCCTCTGAAATACCTCATATTTACTTTTGACAAAAGAAATAAATAGAAGCAAAACCGAGATTCATAAGAAACTCTTTCTGCTGTGCACAGGCCAAGCTTCTCAAAGACCCCAGAGAAAAGAAGCGGGCTGGAGGCTCACCTTCCATGTCGCTGCCGGGCCCGGCTGGAGCTGCCGCTGTGGCTACCCGGCCTCTCCACGTGCTCCTGCCGTCGCCTGGACTCAGCGCGCAGCTGGCGGGAGATTCCCGGCGCGGGGAGTCCCCGGGATCCGGCCGCTGCGTCGGCGCAGACTGAAAGGGGCAGGAGCCGGCGACCTGCCGGTGCGCGGGGTTACAGCGGCGCTGGCTGGCGGCGGCTTTAAAGGACGCTGGCCGCGGAATGCGGCGGGTTCCGCACCTCCAGCCCCCTTTTGAATGTCAAACCCAAGGAACCCTGACAGGATGGAAATGGCGCATCACTAAATTGTCTCAAAATGTCTATTTTAGAAGGATAATGGATGAGAAAAGTAATATCACACGGGGGGTGGGGGGTCAGCCTTGCTTTCTTGGCAAGCTCAAGTTCAAAGACGTTTATCTTAAATTGAGGGAGATCTGGAACTTTTTGTCTAGATTCGGTGATAACAGCCGTGAAAGTATCAATGAGAACTCCCTTCTTTCAAATTATTTTTTTCCTTCCTCACTTTTTCATTTCGCATGGTAAAAGTTTTTGATCCAAGTTTTCAGAAAGACAGTTGGATTTTGGCACTTTTATCAATTCAACTTTTTAATCTTTGGAAGCAATTATCTCACTTTTGTTTTCCCTCTGGAAACTGCTTGGTTTATTTGCCACGACTCACACAATACTACCCACTCTATATAAATAGAGTGAGTGTTTTATAGAGTGTGTTGATTTTCTCCCAGCCTGCCTTCTTCCAAATAGACACCTTACAAAAATACGTGTAGGCTGTACCAGAAAATTAATCAAAGAAAGTAGAGCTAAGGGTTGAAGGTAGGGGCAGTAAGATAGTAAAATTAACTTAAAGATGTTAGTATACAGATATGTATCAGTCAACATCTTCTCCCAACATCCTCCCTACTGTCCAGAGGTAAAGCACACATTTGACTGCAGACAGAGGAAAGGGGAAGTGACCACAAAACTGTTTTTCAAAGCAGAACTTTTCTTCACATTGAGGTTTAAGTGACATTGTTCAGGTGAGCCCTTCTAAAGATGCCCAGAGTGTTGGACAATATACGAATGAGTCTCAAAAGGCCACCGTCACCTCTATTAGAAAATTATATGAGTGTATACAAATATATTTGAGACTTAAGGTTGAGGGTTTGTGCATCAGCTGACCATATCAGAAGAAACCCACACTTACAAGTTATACATGCTGTAATTTTATGAATTGTAGTTTTAAACAATAGTACGTCATTGGTATAGGCAGTCTATGTGATGTCTGTATATACAAATATATTTAAGTGGGTGAAAAGCTACACTGGCTTTAAGCACCACAGTAGCATCTCTATAACTGCATGAGTTGGGAGTTCTGCAGGATATCAATTTTGGAGAAATACTCTAAACACTAGGTCTAATTTTAGTACTGAAAGGGGAAATTTGTTGTTTGTTAGTTTCTAGAAGCAAAAATAGCACATCAAAAGTAGCAGAAGAGGAACTGTAAAATTTCACAAGGATGGTATGAGGATGAAAACTTATTTGGTTATTAAAAAGCTGTAGGCCAGGCGCGGTGGCTCACACCTATAATCCCAGCACTTTGGGAGGCCAAGGCAGGTGGATCACGAGGTCAGGAGTTCGAGACCAGCCTGGCCAACATGGCGAAATACTGTCTCTACTAAAAACACAAAAATTAGCTGGCTGTGGTGGCGCACGCCTGTAATCCCAGCTACTCAGGAGGCTGAGGCAGGAAAATCGCTTGAACCCTGCAAGCGAAGGTTTCAGGGAGCCAAGATCATGCCACTGCACTCCAGCCTGGGCGACAGAGTGAGACTTCATCTCAAAAAAAAAAAAAAAAGTTGTAAGGAAACTTTATGATTTTCCATTACAATGTTCTCTGTATATTTGAAAGTAGAATGTGTTAGTACTCTGTAAATAGTTCAATACTGAGTATTTCAGACTCCCGAGAGTGACACCTAAGGGGATTGAAAGTGGATTGGTAAAATAATTTATGTAGCTACTCCATCTTCAAGGAGATGCAGCATAAATCCCCACTGTTTAAGTGTGGGTGCACAAAGTGACTTCCTTCCAAAAAATATAGTATGAAAGCGGGGGAATAAGCTGACAGTGGAGAAACCTAACAAACAGTACCTCAGCCAGCAGACCAAGGTTAACATCAAGTGATAAGGCATGTTGATAGTATGTCTCCTTCATATGATGTGATGAGAATGTCATTTTATCTCTGTAATCTTCATCCTAAGAACCCATAGTTCCAGTCTAATATGGAGAAAGACAAAATTCCAGTAGAGAGGCATTCTACAAAATACCTCACCAGTTAAAGCCAGGACCTTCAAAAACAAGAGAAGTCTGACCCAGTCAAGGGGAATCTAAGGAGATACAATGACTATAGGTAATGTGGGATCCCGCATGAGATCCTGGAGCAAAAACAAACAAACAAACAAACAAACAAAAAGAAACGGGGTGGAGAGGACATTGAATAAAAAAGTAAGGAAATCTGAATAAAGTTTGGACTTCAGTTAATAGTAATGTATCAATATTAGTTCATTAATTGTAAGAAATGTACCATACCCATGTAAGACGTCAGTAATAGGGAAAATCGGGAGGGAGTATGTAAAAACTCCCTGCACTGTTTTTGCAATTTTTCTGTAAATATAAAACTCTTCTAAAATAAAAAGTTTATATAAAAAGAGTGGATGGGTACTTCTGACAGACAACTATTACTCATTTGGTTAAGTCTCTTCTCATAGGATTTAGTTTATCACATAGGATTTACAAGGATCAATTACTTACAAAAAACCGAGAAGCCAATAAAACACACTGTGGATTTATAATGTACTTTGACAAAAACTGGAATGATGAACTTGTAGGGAATCAAGATAATGCCTAAATCTGTCTTCATTATCATCACCTTAAGAAGAGAGCAGTTGAGACCAGACCATGAATCCAGACATGGTAACTGACAATGGGTGGATCTGACTCACTGAGTCACATTTCATGGCTTATGCTATATAGGTAAAATTAACAGTGACTAAAAATGAAATTACTGACAAAGGTTGCTCCTGGACCATATGAGATAGTCCAAGTACTGACTCGGCTCAAAGGAAATAAAACCGAAAACTCTTGATCTCACCCAAAATAACCATTCTGCACCCTGTCTGAACCTTGGGCTCTCTCTACTAACCAGCCTACTCAAAACCACTACTGAGGGTGGTGTCCCGCTGCTAAGAAACAGACAACACACAGGGCCTTTCGGGTCACCAAACTAGTAGCCAAGAAGGAACCATCAAAGGCGAGGGCATGATCCCCTTTGGAGCTCCCTGATCTTGACTAATCATTCGTCCCTACAGAAAAAGCCAGTCTGGCTCTTGCCTTACAACTGGGCCCATATTTAAAGCAAGGTCACTTCATCAACCTAGATACGTTTGCACTGGGGGAGGTCTCTCACATCGCCTCATACTTGAAGTGAAAATGAAGATTCAACGTTCCTCTAGAGTGGGAAGGCCCAGAGGCGCCTTCTTGGCTCAGCAGTGGCTCCTCTGGGTCTTGGTCTTGCGGGTAAAGAATGCAATTAGGTAAAAATCGCGTGTCAGTTTGAAAGAGATTGGACACACAGTTTCAGTGTTCATGAGAAGAGAGGCGTAGGAAATCCCCACACGGGCCTCTCTGCTTCACGTGAGGGGGAAATTGTCACAAGTCTCTGCCTTCCTCAGGTCCCCTTCCTAGGGGATTCCTCATCGCATCCCCTAGCCGCCCTACCCCACCACGGTCCTTGTGACTCGCGGTGTTCTCTCCTTGATCCCTTCAGCCCCTAGACTGGGGAATCCCCGGAACGCGACGCTGTGGCTTCTTTTCCTTTACTCTCTTCCTCCCTTCCGCTCCACTCAGAGAACAAGGGGCCAGGAGTGCGAGAAAATGGCGCCGGAAGCGAGGCGCGAAGAGTTCGCGTGCCTGCTGCTCTGTGGGCGCGAGGGGAGCTGGCGTTCGCCTCGCCTCCCTCGCGGTCGCCCAGCCCCAGCGCGCGAGAATCGCAGCACTCACGCGCTCTCCTGCGCGTCCGCTCCCGCGGTGGCGACGGACGGGTAGGGGAGGCGACCCCGGCGTTCTGCTCCGCACTGTGGAGGAGGTGGGGAGGTGCAGAGGTGTTGGGCCGGGGCTGAGGTAGGAAGGGGTCTGTCCCTCGACGCTTCCTGCGACGCCAGCCCCTGAACTGTGATGCGAACGTGGGTCCTACTCCCCGCGGTGCTCTGGTGCCTCACAGGAGGTGGGGCTCCCTCCGCCCGGTGCCCAGTCCTCTCCCTCTGCCCGAGCTTCCCGGTCCTGCCTCCTTTGCCTTGCCCTGCCCTGCCCTGCCCGACTCTGAACCCCGCTCCTCTTCTAAGTAAAAGTCGGTGGTTTCTTTCCTCCGCAGTCCGATGCCCGCGATCTACGTTATTCAATGCGAAGGGCTTCCTTTATGGCAAGACAGGACAGCCAGGTAATAAGGACCTCTATACACGCGGGCCCATTGGAGGGGCCGGAACTGCGAAGCTCTTCCCGGAAGAGCTTCCCTTACCTGGAGGGAAGGGGAATGAGCCAGCCTTTATTGAGCATCTATTATACCAAGAATCTGCTTGGCAGTTCACGACGGTCGCATCTTTTCATCCTTACAGCGACCCCTATTGTGTCGCCTTGCTCTAAAGCCTTGCAGCTCGCAAGGGGCTGGGATTTATTTCAGATCTCTTTCTCTGATGCCATCTCACTTCCAGGTGTCTCTGCTGCTTTGCAACGCGGGAAACCCACGCAGAGGAGTGATTTCCAAGGCCTTCTGTTTGGAATATCTTTAATCTTCCCCTTATTAACTGGAAAACTCACACGCATCCTTCAGGGCTCAGCTCAAATGTCCTCTATCTCTGCAGTGAAACTTTCCCAAGGAAAATTAATTACATAGCTAATTTTAGATAAATTGAGCCAGTTGATAGCACGTGTCATGTTTAGACTCCTTGTATGTTTGGGTTCTCTCCCCGACCCCCAACCAAATTGTAGGACGTTGTCTTCATGTGCTCAGAGCCTGGCATTCAGTAGGCTTTAAAAT
Source organism: Trachypithecus francoisi (assembly GCF_009764315.1). Classification (NCBI taxonomy): domain Eukaryota; kingdom Metazoa; phylum Chordata; class Mammalia; order Primates; family Cercopithecidae; genus Trachypithecus; species Trachypithecus francoisi. The sequence goes on along the minus strand of NW_022681466.1, from coordinate 20,415,815 downwards.
TAATATATTTCTGGGTTGCAGTGATTCCAAGCATACCATCATTCTGTCCACCCAACCAGAAACAAGGAGTAATCGCACATCTTCCTATATGCCCCAGATAGGCTTAATTATTGTTCCTAATGGAGAAAATCTGCAGTTAGAGATGGGGTTTCACCATGTTGGTCAGGCTGGTATCGAACTTCTTACCTCAGGTGATCCGCATGCCTCAGCCTCCCGAAATGCTGGGATTACAGGCATGAGCCACAGCACCCAGCATATATATATGTGTGTATATATATGTGTGTGTGTGTTTGTATATATATACACATATATATACATATATATATATTTTAAGACAGGGTCTCTCTCCATCACCCAGGCTGGAGTGCAGTGGTGTGATCTCGGCTCACTGCAACCTCCGCCTCCTGGATTCAAGCAATTCTACTGCCTCAGCCTCCCAAGTAGCTGGGATTACAGGCGCCCACCACCATGCCCGGCAAATTTTTGTATATTTTTAGTAGAGACGGGGGGTTTCACCATGTTGGCCAAGCTGGTCTTGAACTCCTGACCTAGGTGATCCTCCCAAAGTGCTGGGACTACAGGCGTGAGCCACCACTCCCGGCTGATCATCTTTAAAATAGTGTTGCTGAAGTCTTTTTCTGAACTTTTTTTGAGAGGGAGTCTCGCTCTGTTGCCCAGGCGGGAGTGCAGTGGTGCAGTCTCGGCTCACTGCAGCCTCTGCCTCCCGGGTTCAAGCGAGTCTCCTCCATCAGCCTCCCGGGTAGCTGGGATTATAGGTCTGCATCACCATGCCAAGCTAAATTTTGTATTTTTAGTAGATATGGGGTTTTGCCATTTTCCTCAGGCTGGTCTCAAACTCCTGGACTCAAGCAACCTGCTGCCTTGGCCTTCCAAAATGCTGGGATTACAGGCATGAGCCACCATGCCCAGGCCTTTTCTGAACTTTGAATTGCTTCCACCAACCCTCCAAAAAATTATGATTTGAGTGAGTTCTAAATCTGTACATTAAAATGAACTTTAAATGTATAATGCATATTTTTATAAACAAAACTGTAATATGGAAAAATGTCATGACTCATGACTAATAGTGTAGAGTTTTAAAAAAATTACTATGAGAAGCAAAAAGGACTTCAGACTAGCGTTCTAAATGTTATATATTGATTTTCAAAATAGTGAAATCCAGCAAGAACTACTTCGTGTCTTCAGGACAAAATGGTAGGAGTATATTTCTTAATTTAATTTTGCTATATAATGTAGTTATACATTATTTTATTTCCTCACAGAAAAAATATATGTAAAGTTACATCAAAATAGTCCAGTCCTTATCTGTATGGATTTTAAGCTTTCTAAAAAAGAAATAGTGGACCCCACCTACTTATGGATTGGGCCTAATGAAAAGACGTTAACAGGTAAATTTGATTTTAATATGTACTTTTTTAATGGTGTGAACATATTTTTAGAAAATCACTATTGCTTATTGGAAAGAACAAATTGAAATTTAATTTTAATGGCAGTTTCTCTTGCTCCCTACTTAGAAAAATCATGTTATATTTTGGCCACTTCCTTATTTTCTCCATATGCAAAAACTGAAGCGGTAATTTTTGTGCCCTGCTTCTCAGAGCTGTATTAATTCAAAGGTCTTTATAAAACCTAAAATTTATCATTGTAGCACCAGTAATAGGAGATGAAATATCTAATATATAATTTTTCATGATGTTAAGAGTGCCTTGGAACATAAATATTATTAATTAGTTTCCGTCTTGTCTGAAGAAATTGTGTAGTACTACAGAGCAATGTAATCCCTTTTTCTGAATTACTGGTATGAGCCAATTGACACTAGATGCCAAGAAACAAAGAAAACCAAAATATATTTCAAAAGTGTACTTATCTCATGTAGTCTTCCATAGAGTAATAGGACAGAATTAAGATTTTGTGGGATTCTTAAAGTTGAGATAGTTCATTAATTTTTAAAAATTTTGTATCTATTTGTAACTCCAAGTGTACTAAATAATGCTTGATATGTTGTATGTTAAATAAGTAATTTACTATTCTGTTTAGGAAATAATAGAATAAATATAACTAAAACTGGACAGCTGATGGTGAAAGATTTTTTGGAGCCTTTGTCTGGACTTTACACATGTACTCTTTCTTATAAGATTGTTAAAGCAGAAACCCAAGAAGAAAAGACAGTCAAAAAGAGATATGACTTTATGGTCTTTGGTAAGAATTTAGGCACCTTTTAACTTGTACATTTAGTTCGGATCATAATTAAGTGTATGGTTTCTTCGTTTAATGAAAAAGAGTCTGTAATAGGTGACTATCACCAATTATGACTTACAGAATATTTTGGGATGTATTTGACTAAGCAAACTCCTAAGTTGACATGAAGATAGTTTATCCTAAATAATCTTCTTTCAACTCCCTACTTGCCTCTGTCTAGATATGCAAGCACATCTACTTTATCACAATTTAGCAGGTAATTTTAAAACTGATCTTTAATTCTATAAAAGCAAGTTAATGATCCTTTCACTGGGCTGTGCTGACAGCAATAATAATTTCTGTGAATTAAGGCCCTCCCCAAAAAGTCTTTCTTTTTCTTGATACTGTTATCTATATAGCCAACCCACAGAAGCCATTTCTCTTGATGTACCAAGTAGATAATATATCAGATGAAAACAACATTTTTCATTAAAGTTAACAGTTTTGTGTATTTTTGTGAGGACTAACTGATAAAACGTTATTCGATAAGTTTCTATGCTGATTGCAAGATTGATGGGATTGAGTATTACATGGTATTTGAAAATTGTTTGGTAGAGGAAATTAATGCTAGGCACCATTGCTTTTACTCTCATCTTTCTGTTTTTAAAGCCTATCGGGAACCTGATTATTCATATCAGATGGCTGTACGTTTTACCACAAAGTCTTGCATAGGGAGATACAATGATGCGTTCTTTAGAATGCTGAAGAAAATCTTGGATAATCTAATATCTGATTTGTCATGCCATGTCATAGAGCCATCATATAAATGCCATTCTGTTGAAATTCCAGAACATGGCCTCATACATGAGCTATTTATAGCATTTCAAGGTAAAATTTTTAAAATTTCTTTAATTTTGAATTTAGTCCTGAACCACAATAGATTGCAAAATTAATTACCATGTTAATATAAGATATTTTAAAAGTAATAGGTCTTAAATGTTTGTTAAGCACTAAAGTATGTAGTTGACCTTAGCCTGTTGATGGTTTTAAAACTTAACACACTAATTACTTTCAAATGACATATTGTTGCTTCTTTAAAATCAATATTTTATTAATACAGCCTTTATGCAGCTAATATTTCACTTATAACTTCTTATAGAATTTTAAATTGTATTTTTGAAAACTTAGTAAAAGTGAATAACCAAACCAAATTTATTTCTATTCATTTTAAAGCCTTGTAGTTACTTACATTAGCCCCCAGATGGAGTGAAACCATCAAGTATAAATTATTCAAATTGTGCACCTTGTTTTATTACTAGGATTAGATAGCTGGACTAAACACATGCCTGCATGCACAAGGAATGCAGCACTTGGACCTTTATTGAAATGTTTGGAACTTTTCAGAATCCCTTTGTGAATCTATTGGTTTTTTCTCTTCAGTTAATCCTTTTGCACCAGGGTGGAAAGGTGCTTGCAATGGATCTGTTGACTGTGAAGATATCACTAATCATAATATCCTCCAGGTGAGAATTTCATGGTAAGGAAGAAGTATTTGTCTTTTTCTTTTTTTAGAGACAGGGTGTCACCCAGGCTGGAGTGCAGTGGTGCGACCATAGCTCACTGCAGACTCAAACTCCTGGGCTCAAGTGATCTTCCTGCCTCAGCCAAGGAAGAGTATTTGAAAATCAATAAAGCTATTTAAAAAATTTTTGTAAATACTTTGTTATATTGAAACATTTCTTTAAAAACCTATTTCTCCATGTTGTGAATATTTATCAGTAATAAAAACATTTCTAAGGAGGAAATAAATTATTTTTAAAAAACAAATATGAAGTATTAATAATATTGACTTTTCAAGTATCAATTTTTGGTTTCAGTTTTTTAAACTGAGGTTATGAGATTCTTAGTTATTTCAAGATGTGATTTTTTTTCTTTATCAAAAGAGAGCTGGAGTATCAAGATGTGTTATTCTGGAGTAGCACATCTGTAATATTAGATAGTTCCCAAGGTTACTATTATGTATCTTATCTATTACAGAAGGATAGATCCCTGGTCTTTGTTCCCCAAGTGATGATTAAATAGTAACTTAAAGAACAACTTCACAAACATGTCACCCTACGTTAAGCCAATGGTGCTTCCAAAATTATATCTACATTGGTCATAATAGTTGCTCTCCCCTCTACCATCCTCAGAGGCTAAGGACATAGTCTTAAAAATCCCTTCACTCTCTGGTCTAGTTCCTGAGCTCATACCCTTAATTGATACTGTGCATGGCTTATGAGAAGTACTTAGTTAAAATTAGTTATTATTAAATTCTGTGCTCAAAAACCCAAAATTAACATCATCAGTTTATAATGCTAATTAAAGAAAAGTCTTTTTTTCTTTTCTTTTTTTTTTTTTTTTTTTTTTTGAGACACAGTCTTGCTCTGTTGCCCAGGCTGGAGTGCAGTGGCGGCCATCTCAGCTCACTGCAAGCTCCATCTCCCAGGTTCAAGCAATTCTCCTGCCTCAGCCTCCCAAGTAGCTGGGACTAAAGGTGCGCACCACCACACCCAGCTAATTTTTTGTACTTTTATCAGAGACGGGGTTTCACCATGTTGGCTAGGGTGGTCTCACTCCTGACCTCAAGTGATCTGCCCACCTCAGCCTCCCAAAGTGCTGGGATCACAGGTGTAAGCCACCACACTCGGCCAAGAAAAGTCTTACTTTCCGTTTTGCTTGGCTCTTTTTCTTTGATGATCATGGAAATTAGATATAATGAACCCCCAATTATCTACATATGGGATAGACATTGCAAATAATTCAAAACAAGTTTTTTAGTCTTAATTTTTCTTTTCATTTTGTTTTGTTTTGTTTTTGAGATGGAGTCTCATTCTGTCACCCAGGCTGCAGTGCAGTGGCGCAGTCTCGGCTCACTGCAGCCTCTGCCTCCGGATTCAAGTGATTCTTGTGCCTCAGCTTCCCGAGTAGCTGGAATTACAGGTGCCTGCCACTACACCTGGCTAAGTTTTGTACTGTTTAGTAGAGACGAGGTTTCACCATGTTGGCCAGGCTGGTCTCGAACTCGTGGCCTCAAGCGATTCGCCCACCTCTGCCTCCCAAAGTGCTAAGATCACAGGCATGAGCCACCGCGCCCAGCCTAATCTTAATTTTAATTTTAATTTTATTTTGGTTTTTTTTGAGACAGAATCTTGCTCTGTCGCCAGGCTGGAGTGCAGTGGTGCCATCTCGGCTCACTGCAACCTCTGCCTCCTGGGTTCAAGGGATTCTCCTGCCTCAGCCTCCTGAGTAGCTGGGACTACAGGCACATAACACCACACCCAGCTAATTTTTGAATTTTTAATAGAGACGGGGTTTCACCGTGTTGGCCAGGATGGTCTCAATCTCTTGATCTCTTGATCTGCCCACCTTGGTCTCCCAAAGTGCTGGGTTTACAGGTGTGAGACACCGTACCCAGCCAATTTTTCTTAACCATTGCACATATTAATTAACAACAGCTGATAAGGTCAAGGCTAGACTAATTTTGGTGTTAACACACACCTTTTCAGGAATTTATATAAAGTATGGCATGCTTACAGTACATTATTGCCTATGATACTGGAGGATAAATTTGGCTCATGGTTTAATAATTGTACCTTTCTCTGGTATTTTTCAACCTTAGGCAAGAAATCGAATAGAAGAATTTTTTTGGAGCCAAGCATATATTTTCTACCATAACTTTAATAAAACTCTACCAGCAATGCATTTTGTGGACCACAGTTTGCAAGTAGTACGTCTGGATAGCTGTCGACCAGGCTTTGGAAAAGATGACGGTCTACACAGTAATTGCGCTAGCTGTTGTGGTAACTATAAAATATAAATATCTAAATATTTAGGTTATAGAGTCAGAAGAATATATATAAGTAATTCACTTGGCATAACTGAATAGGATCTTTACAGTGATTCTCTTACCAAAATATATATATATATATTTAGCTAAAGGGAAGTAAAAATTCAAAGCCCCAATTTTTTTTTTTTTTTTTTTTTTTTTTTTTTGAGATAGAGTCTCACTCTGTCATCCAGGCTGGAGTGCAGTGGCGCGATCTCAGCTCACCACAACCTCCGTCTCCCGGGTTCAAGTGATTCTTCTGCCTCAGCCTCCCCAGTAGCTACCACAGCTGGCTAATTTTTGTAAAAAGTAGGGACAGAGTTTCACCATGTTGGCCAGGCTGGTCTCGATTGAACTCCTGACCTCAAATGATCCGTCTGCCTTGGCTTCCCAAAGTGCTGGGATTACAGGTGTGGGCTACTATGCTTGGCCCTTTATTTTTATTTATTTATTTATTTTTTGAGACGGAGTCTGGCTCTGTCACCCACGCTGCAGTGCAGTGTGGCGCAGTCTCAGCTTACGGCAACTCTGCCTCCCAGGCTCAAGCCATCCTTCAACCTCAGCTTCCCGAGTAGCCGGGATTACAGGTGTGCATAAACATTTTTGTATTTTTAGTAGAGACAGAGTTTCACCCTGTTGCCCCAACTGGTCTTGAATTTCTGAGCTCAAGCAGTCTGCCCGCCTTGGCCTCCCAAAGTTCTAGGATTACAAGCATGAGTCACTGCGCCCAGCCAAAGCCCAAATTTCTAAATATAGCTATTTTAATGTATATTAATTCTTCCTGATGTACTCTCTTGTATTATAAACATTTCTATAATGTTCTGTCTTAACCTACTGTACAATGAAGGAAAACATAATTGTCCTACCTAGAAAACAGAGAACTAGGAAATAGGAACTAGAAAACTAGAAATAGGAACTCATAAATGGGGCACTGCAGAAGATACTGTAAAATGCTGATAGTAAAAGAAAAAATAGGATTCTCCCTTTCTCCTATTAAGATCATCAAATTATAAAGTTTGAAACTTGTAAATAATCTTCCACAACTTAAATGAGCTGATCATTACTTGGTATAATATAGGTACTGAAATGGTGTGATATTAAAGGCAGATTTATATTGTTGGCATGAAATACCTCCAAGTGGTAGAGGCATAAAATACCTCTAAATTATAATTACTCCCTGTGTTTTCCTCTGCAGTGGTTTGTAGTCCTGCGACTTTTAGTCCTGATGTTGGTGTAGTTTGTCAGACCTGCGTTTCTGTCCTTATCTACGGAGCTAAATCTTGCCCATAAACTTCAAACAAAAATCAGCCATATGAAGATTAGAGGTGAAAGCATTGTTACTTACTTGTGGAAGTGGGGGACATAAGATGATTTTCACATCCCAGAGCATCATAGATATTTCCATTAAGTAAAATCACTAAGACCAAACCACTGGAAAACATGCATTTTAGAAACTTTAAAATAAATGGTTAACATGGCATTTCTAAGAAGGCATTTAATCCAGTATCTCCAGTGTACAAAGGAAACTTGAAGTATTAATGAATGATTTTTAATGAAATGTTTTATTGTTTACAAACAGTATGTTGCTTTGTACCTAGAAGTATAGTAAGGTCAAGAAAGGTATCAAAGTATAATAAAATAAAAATTTTATACTCTCCATATATTTATTTGTTTGGAATCGCTCTTGTATGATATAAAGGCATGTATATTATCTTTGTATTAGAACCAAAAAAGTTATTTATTTTGGTCCCTATGATTTTACTTTTAAGATAAATTCATATACTGTATTTTTTAAAGTATAGGTTTAGGTTATAGAATAATAGAGCAGATAATACATTGAGTTCTATACACCTACCGCACCCCATACCCTCATTCCTCCTTACACAATTTCTCCTATTATTAAGATCTTGCATTAGTGTGGCACATTTGTTACAAATGATGAACCAATATTAATTTGTTATTAATTATAGTCCATAGTTCACATTAAGGTTCATTCTTTGTGTTTTAAGTTTATGTGGGTTTTGACAAATTCATAATGGCATGTGTGCACCATTGCAGTTTCATACAGAATAGTTTCACCACCCTAAAAATCCTCTCTGCTTCACTTATTTATCCCTTCCCCTGAGCCCTGGCAACCACTGATCTTTTTACTGTCTCTACAGTTTTGCTTTTTCCAAAATGTCATGTAGCTGGTTGGAATTATACAGTATGTAGACTTTTTAGACTGGCTTCTTTCACTTAGTAATATGCATTTAAGCTTCCTCCATGTCTTTTTGTGACTTGATAGCTCATTTTTTATTGCTGAATAATGTTCATTGTATGGATATACATTGTATGGATATAGCATAGTGTGTTTATCCATTTGCCCATTAAAGGAAATCTTGGTTGCTTCCAGTTTTTGGTGATTAAGAATAAAGCCGCTATAAACATTTGTGTGCAGGTTTTTGTATGAACACAAGTTTTCAGCCCAATTGTGTAGATAACCTAGGAGTGTGACTGCTGGAGTGTGACTGTGTAGTTTTTTTTTTTTTTGAGACGGAGTTTCGCTCTGCCACCCAGGCTGGAGTGCAGTGGCCGGATCTCAGCTCACTGCAAGCTCCGCCTCCCGGGTTCACGCCATTCTCCTGCCTCAGCCTCCCGAGTAGCTGGGACTACAAGCGCCCGCCACCTCGCCCGGCTAGTTTTTTATATTTTTTAGTAGAGACGGGGTTTCACCATGTTAGCCAGGATGGTCTCGATCTCCTGACCTCGTGATCCGCCCGTCTCGGCCTCCCAAAGTGCTGGGATTACAGGCTTGAGCCACTGCGCCCGGCCGACTGTGTAGTTTTATAAGAAACTGCCATACTGTCTCCCAAAGTGGCTTACCATTTTGCATTACCACCAGCAATGAAAAAGTATTCCTGTTATCCTTATCCTTCCCAGCATTTGGTATTGTCAGTTTTTTTTTATTTTGACCATTCTAATAGGTGTATGGTGGTATTTTATTGTTTTAATTTGCAATTTCCTAATGACATCTGATGTTGAACATCTTTTCAGATGGTTATTTGCCATCTGTGTATTTTTTTATTGAAGTGATTTTTATTGAAGTGACTCAAAGAACTCTTTGCATATATATATATGCAAAGAACTCTTAAGAACATGTGTGTGTATATATATATATATATTTTTTTTTTTTTTTTTTTTTTTGAGACAGAGTCTTGCTCCATCACCCAGGCTGGACTTTGTGTATTTTGGATACAAATTCTTTTTAATAAATCTTTCAATTTATTTTCTTAGTAACTGTAAAAGACATTAAGTTTATTAACAATAAATTAAATACTATATTAACAGATTGCAACATATATGCATGTAATATATATGACAATAAAACTACAAAAGACGAGAAAGTGAAGCAATGTTGAAGGCAAGGTTCTGTATTTTACTAGAATTAAATTTACGTATTAATCTGAAGTAGACTGTGATAGAATAATACGCATATTGCAATCACTGGCGCTACCACTAAGAAAACAACTGAAATAATACAACTCAAAAACAGAAAAACTAAAAATCTACACTGGAAAATATTATTTAAGAAAAAAGAGCCCAATTAAAGATGAAAGAAAGAACAACAACAACAGAAAGACAGGAGAAATACAGAAAACAATTAGCAAAATGGTAAATTTAAGTATAATCATATCAATCATTGTATTAAATGTTATAGTTCTAATAATGCAATCAAAAGGCAAAAATTGTCAGACAGACTGAGTAAAAAGAAAAACTCAATCATCACTAACTGCAAAAGACATACATTAGATTCAGACACAAATAGTCCCAAAGTAAAAATAAAAGATATAGACACTACACAGGCAGTAATCATAATATAGCTCAAGTGAATATATTGGTATCAGGCAAAATAAATGTTAAAACACATACTACTCAGCATGAAAGGGGTATTTCATAATGAATACAGGTTAAATACATCAAGGAGAAATAATGTATCTGCACCTAACAACAGAGCTTCAAAATATTCAAGTCAAAATGTAAAGAATTAAAAAAAGGAAAATAGATAACTCGATAATAATAATTGAATATTTCAATAATTTACTTTCAATAATTGATAGAACAACTGGTACAGAAGCCATAAAGGATGTAGAAGACATAGACATTACCAACCCGCTTGAGCTGACTGACATCTGACAAGATGATAGAGGTGACATCTTTTTTCTTTTTTTCCAAATTTTTAATTAAATACATGTTTGCAAAGATCTTTTCACATTCTTTGTGAAAATTTGCAAACAAAATTCTTTCTCTTTATTCTTTCAGCTTTTCATTCCTTCAATAATGCCTTTCACAGAGAAGAAGTTTTTAATTTTAATAAAGTCCAACTTAATAATTTTTCCTTCATGAGTCACATGCTTTTGTTGTCATACCTGAAAGCTCATTGCCAAACCTAAGGTAACTAGATATTCCTGTTATCTTCTAGAGTTATATACTTTTATGTTTTATATGTAATTCTAAGATCCATTTGGAGTTAATTTTTATGAAAAGTATAAATTGTATGTCTAGATTCATTTTTTTGCATATTGATATCCAATTGTTCCAGCACCATTTGCTGAACAGACTGTTCTTCCTCCATGGAATAACATTTGCTCCTTTGCTCCTTTGTCAAAGATTAGTTGACTACATTTATAAGAGTCTACGTGTGGGTTCTTTATTCTGCTCCATTATCATTTTGTCTATTATTTTGTCAATACCACGCTGTCTCGATTACCATATAGTAAGTCTTACATTTGAGTAGCATCGGTCCTCTGACTTTGTTCTTTAGTTTGGTGTTATTCTGAGTCTTTTGCTACTGCATGTAAACCATAGAATCATTTTGTTGATAACCACAAAATAACTTGCTGGGAGCTTGTTTGGGATTACAGTGAATCTGTAGGTCAAGTTGGGGAGAATTAACATGTTAACAATATTAAGTCTTCCCATCTATGAATGGAATCTCTCTCCATTTATTTAGATATTGTTTGATATATTTTATTGGAGTTTTGTGGTTTTCCTCATATAGATCCTGTACATATATTATTGTATTTATGCCTTAATATTTAATTTTTTCATGCTAATATAAATGATATTGTGCTTTTAATTTCAAAGTCCAAATGTTCATTGTTGGTATATAGAAAGGCAATTGACTTTTGTATATTAACCTTATATCCTGTGACTTTACTATAATTACTTAGTTCCAGGAATTTTTTGCCTATTCTTGGGATTTTCTACATTGACAATCATATCATCTGTGAACAAAGACAGTTTTATTTCTTCCTTACCACTCTGTATACCTTTTATTTTCCTTCTTATCTTATCGCATCAGCTAGGACTTTGAGTATAATGTTGAATAAGAATGGTGAGAGGGGATATCCTTGCCTCATGCCCAGTCTAAGAGAAAGGGAAAACACCTAGTTTCTTGCCTTTAAGTGTGATGTTAGTTATAGACTTTTTGTAGACTTTCTTTGCTAAGTTAAAAAATCCCCTCTATTCCTAGTTTCCTGAGAATTTTTATCACAAATTGGTAATAGATTTTGTCAAATGCATTTTCTGCATTTATTGATATGATCATATGATTTTTCTTTAACCTGTTAATGTTATGGATTACATTAATTAATTCTTAAATGTTGGACCAGCATTGCATATTTGGAATAAATCCTTCTTGGCTATGTGAATAAATATTTTTATACATTGTTGGATTTAATTTGCTAATATTCTGTTAGGGATTTTTGCATTTATGTTCATGAGATATATTAGTCTGGAGTTTTACTTTTTGTAATATCTTTATCTGGTTTTAGTATTAGAGTAATGCTGGCCTCATAGGATATGAGTTAGGAAGTGTTCCCTTTGCTTCAGTTTTTATGGAAGAGACTATAGAGAATATCATTTCTTTCTTAAATGTTTGGTGGAATTCACCAGTAAAGCTGTCTGGGCCTCTAACAAATACTGGAATATACTTAAAAATCATAGTAAAGGGACTGGAAAGTGTAGTAGGCAGAATAAGGGCCCCTCAAGGATGTCCACATCTTCATCCACAAAACCTGTGAATATGTTAAATGACATGTAAAGGTGAATTAAATAAAGTTACAGCAGAATTAAGGTGGCTAAACATTAAAATAGGGAGATTATACTTGATTTTCTTGGTGGGTCCAGTATAAACACAAGGGTCTTTATGAAAGAGGAAGAAGGAAATAAATGAGAAAGAGAAAGAGATGGGGATGACAGAAGCAGAGTCAGAGAGATGTTATGTTGTTGGCTTTGAACACAGAGGAAGACAGCCAAGGAGTGCGGGTGGCCTCTAGAAGCTGGAAAAGACAAGGAAATGGTTTCTGCAGAGCCTCCAAAAAGGAACAAAGTCCCGCAAACACCTTGTATTTAGCCCAGTGAGACTCATATTGGATTTCTGGCCTACAGAATATTAAGATAGCAAAATTTTGTGATTTTATTTTGTTTTGTTTTGTTTTTTAGAGACAGGGTCTCACTATATTGCCCAGGCTGATCTTGAACTCCTGGGGAATTTGTATTGTTTTAAGCCACTAAAAAACAAAACAACAACAACAAAAAACTATCTGGGCCTGATGCTTTCTGTCTTGGAAAGTTATTAACTATTGATTCAATTTCTGGCTGGACGTGGTGGCTCACACCTGTAATCCCAGCACGTGGGGAGGCTGAGGCCGGCAGATCACTTGAGCTCAGTTGTTGGAGACCAGCCTGGCCAACATGGTGAAACCCTGTCTCTACTAAAAATACAAAAATTAGCCATGCATGGTGGCGTGCACCTGTAATCCCAGCCACCCGGGAGGCTGAGGCATGAGAACTGCTTGAACCCAGGAGGCAGAGGTTGCAGTGAGCCAAGATCACGCCACTGCACTCCAGCCTGGGCAACAGAGCAAGACTCTGTCTCGAAAATAATAAATAAAAATAAAAAATAAAGATTCAATTTCTTTAATAGATCTGAATCTGTTCAGAGTATCTATTTCTCCTGGTATACATTTTGGTAGGTTTTGTCCTTTAAGTGATTTGTTCATTTCATCTCAATGATCAAATTATAGAATTATTTCTAATATTCCTTTACTATCCTTTTAATGACATTAATGTTTAGTAGTGATAATCCCTCTTTTATTTCTGATATTAGTAATTTGTGTCTTCCCCCTTTTTTTTTTTTGGTTAGCCTGGCCAGAGTTTTATCAATTTTATTGATGTTTTCTAAGAACCAGCTTTTGGTTTCCTTGATTCTCTCTGTTGATTCCCTGCTTTCAATTTCATTGATCGTTGCTCTAATTCTAATTAGTTCTTTTTTTCTGCCTGCTTTAGGTTTATGTTGCTCTTCATCCTCTAGTTTCCAGAAACTTGTACCTCTAATTTAAGGCACATGCTTAGATTGTTGATTTTATATTTTCCTTATTTTCTGATGTATGCATTCAATGCTAAAACTTTCCCTCTAAACATTTGTTGAATCCCACAAGTTTTTATAAGTTGTATTTTCATTTTTGTTTAGTTTAAAATATTTTAAAATTTCTTTTGAGACTTCTTTGACCCATGTGTTATTTAGACGCCTGTTGTTTAATCTCCAAATATTTTTTAATTTTCCAGCTATCTTTCTGTTATTGATTTTTAGTCTAATTCCATTGTGGTCTGCAGGCATACTGTGTATGGCTTTTTTTTTTTTTTTTTTTGAGACGGAGTGTCACTCTGTCGCCCAGGCTGGAGTGCAGTGCTGCGATCTCAGCTCACTGCAACCTCTGCTTCCCGGGTTCGAGCGATCCTCCCGCCTCAGCCTCCCAAGTAGTTGAGACAATAGGCACCCGCCACCATGCCTGGATAATATTTTTATGTATTTTTAGTAGAGATGGGGTTTCACCATACTGGCCAGGCTGGTCTTGAACTCCTGACATTGTGATCTGCCCGCCTCGGCCTCCCAAAGTGCTGGGATTACAGGCGTGAGCCACCAGGCCTGGCTTACTTTTATTGTTTTAAATGTGATCAGTACTCGGGAGGCTGAGGTAGGAGGATTGCTTAAGGCCAGGAGTTTGAGAGCAGCCTGGGCAACATAAGCCCCTCTTTAAAATGTTTTGCTCAGGTGCTCTGTTATGTCCAGAATGTTGTTTATCCTGGTGAATGTTTCATGTGAGCTTTAGGAGAATGTGTATTCTGCTATTGGATGGAGATTCTGTAGATGTCAATTAGATCCAGTTGATTGATGATGCTATAGTTCTACTGTATCTTTACTGATTTTCCACCTGCTGCATTTGTCCATTACTGATAGAAGAGTGTTGACGTTTCCAAGAATAATAATGGATTTGTCTGCTTCTTTTACAGTTCTGTTAGTTTTTGCGTCACCTATTTTGATGCTCTGTTGTTAGGCACCTATAAAGGACTGTTATGTCTTCCTGGAGAATTGACCCCTTTATCATTATGTAATACCATTCTTCATCCCTGATAATTTTCCTTGCTCAGAAGTCTACTTTGTCTTTATAATTAATATAGCTACTCGAGCTTTCCTTTGATTAGTGTTAGCATGGTATACTTTTTTCTCTTCCTTTAACCTAATGATAACCAGTTGCTAATAGATCAGCTATTCTGAAATGAGGACTTTCTGTCAAGATAGTGATGTTTTATTTTCACTGTCAGCTGTCTTTGTTTCCTGCATAACTATAACAGATTGCTCATTAACATTGATAAATATATCTGATTACTTTTTCCAATCACCATACAGGTTGAGTATCCCTTATTCAAAATACTTGGGGCCAAGAATGGTAGCTAACATCTGTAGTACCAGCATTTTGGGAGGCTGAAGCAGGAGGATCATTTGAGGCCAAGAGTTTGAGACCTGCCTGAGCAACATAGTGAGACCCCGTCTCTACAAAAAAAAAATTTAAATAGCTAGGTATGGTCGCATGGACCTATAGTCCTAGATACTTAGGAGGCTGAGCCATGATTATTCCCCTTCACTTCAGCCTGAGTGACACAGCAAGACCCTCTTTAAAAAAAAAAAAAAAAAAAAAGCTTGGGACCAGCAGTGTTTCAGATTTCGGATTTTGGAATATTTGCATTATCCTTACTGGTTGAGCATCCCTAATGCAAAAATAAAAACGCATCCCTAATCCAAAATCAAAAGTGCTCCAATGAGTATTTCCTTTGAACATCATGTTGACACTTAGAAAAGTTTCAAATTTTAGATTTTCAAATTAGGAATACTCAACCTGTATCTTTCCAAAAGAACAATTCTAATTCCACCACATATTGGGGGTTAAATTTTACCTGTACTGCTTATGTATCCTGCCATGGTTTTCTAAGTATGTTATATATTTACAGTTTTGTCTCTTGAAATAGACAATTTTAGTCTGGCATAGAGCTATTTATTACTTCTAATGGCATGTTGATGCTACTTTTAGGCATTATTTTATTTTTATTTTATTTCAGTAGGTTTAGGGATACAAGTGGTTTTGGTTTCATGGTTGAATTGTATAGTGGTGAAGTCTGAAATTTTAGTGCACCCCTCACCCAAGTAGTGTACATTGTACCCAATATGTAGTTTTTATCCCTCATCCCCCTTCCACTTTCCTCTCTTCTGAGTCTCCAATACTGATACTCATTATACCACTCCGTAGCCTTTGCATACTCATAACTTAGCTCATACTTATGAGAACATATGGTGTTTTGTTTTGTTTTAAGACAGGGTCTTCCTCTGTTACCCAGGCCAGAGTGCAGTGGTACAATCTCGGCTCACTGCAGCCTTCACCTCCTGGGCTCAAGTAATCCTCTTACCTCAGCCTCCTGAGTAGCTGAGACCACAGGCATGCACCATCACACCCAGCTAATTTTTTTTTTCTTTGGTAGAGCCAGGCTTTGCCATGTTGCCCAAGCTGGTCTCGAACTTCTGAGCTCAAGTGATCTGCCTACATTGGGCTCCCAGAGTGCTGGGATTACAGGTGTGAGCCACCACACTCAGCCAGTATTTGGGGGGTTTTTTTGGTTTTTGTTTTTTGAGACAGAGTCTCACTTGCCCAGGCTGGAGTACAGTAGCGCAGTCTCAGCGCACTGCAACCTCTGCTTCTCTGGTTCAAGGGATTCCCGTGCCTCAGCCTCCCAAGTAGCTGGGATTACAGGCATGCACCACCATGCCCAGCTAATTTTTGTATTTTTTGTAGAGACAGTGTTTTGCCATGTTGGCCAGGCTGGTCTCAAACTCCTGACCTCAAGTGATCCACTTGCCTTGGCCTCCCAAAGTGCTGGGATTACAACCATGAGCCACTATGTCCAGCCTGGCTTTTTACTTCTGAGTTACTTCACTTAGAATAGTGACCTCCAATCCCATCCAAGTTACTGCAAAATACATTATTTTGTTCTTTTCTATGGCTGAGTAGTATGCTATGGTGTATACATGCCACATTTTATTTATTTACTTGTCAGCTGAGGGGCACTTAGGTTGGTTCCATATCTTCACAATTGTGAATTGCACTTCAATAAACATATGCATGCTGGCCGGATGCAGGTGGCCCCCCCCTGTAATCCCAGCACTTTGGGAGACCAAGGCTGGTGGATTGCTTGAGCTCAGGAGTTCAAGACCAGCCTGGGCAATGTGGCAAACCCCTGTCTCTACCAAAAATACAAAAAATTATCCAGGCTTGTTGGCTTACACCTGCAGTCCCAGCTCCTTCGAGGGGGCTGAGGTGGGAGGATCACTTGAGCCTGGGAGGCAGAGGCTGAAGTGAGCCATTATGGTGCCACTGTACTCCAGTCTGGATGACAGAATGAGACCTCATCTCAAAACAAACAAACAAACAAACATATGCGTGCAGGTGTCTTTTTGATATGATGACTTCTTTTCCTTTGGGTAGATACCTCTGAAACGAGGATTTTCTGTCAAGATAGTGATGTTTTATTTTCACTGTCAGCTGTCTTTGTTTCCTGCATAACTATAACAGGAGTGCAGTAGTGGGATTGCTGGACTGAATGGTAGGTCCACTTTTAGTTGTTTGAGAAATCTGCTATTGTTTTCTATTGAGGTTGTACTAATTTACATTCCCACCAGCGGTGTGTAAGTGTTCCCTTTTCAGCACATCCACACTAACATCTATTGTCTTTTGACTTTTTAATTATGACCATTCTGGCTGGGGTAAGGTGTTATCTCATTGTGGTTTTAATTTGCATTTCCCTGATGATTAGTAATGTTGAGCATTTTTTCATATGTTTGTGGCTCTTCAAAGGGTCACACGCGACTGGACACAATGGCTCACACCTGTAATCCCAGCACTTTGGGAGGCTAAGGCGGGTGGATCACCTGAGATCAGGAGTTTGAGACTAGCCTGGCCAACATGGTGAAACCCTGTCTCTACTAAAAATACAAAAACTAGCTGGACATGGTGGCACACGCCTATAATCCCAGCTACTCAGGAGGCTGAGGCAGGAGAGTCTCTTGAACTCGGCAGGTGGAGGTTGCAGTGAGCGGAGATTGTGCCACTGCACTCCAGCCTGGGCAACAGGGAGACTCTGTCACACACACATAAAAAGGATCACATGTTATATAAGCAGATGCACAGTTTATCTGTGGTATTAAAATTTCATGGGAAGGCAATTGTAGGGGAAAGTCTAAAAAAAGCTTCCTAAAGGAAGGCAATAAAGGAGGGGAAAAGCGGCTGGCAACCCCTGGCATAAAAGATTAAACCCAAAATTGGTATCCAAAGCCTTCTATGGTCTGGTTTCTGTTCACCTTTCCACCTTGATTCCTGTCATTTCTACACTGGGGGACAGATTGGACTAAATCTCTTAAGCTCTCTTCCAGCTCTAAGAATGTAAAGGCCGTTTCAGTTTGAACCCTTTTCTGTAACCACTCATCTTGCTTTCTCCTAGACAGACTATACTCATTCCTCATATGTAGAATGCCCTCCGTCTTTGCTTCCATGTTATTCACAACACTTCTACCCACACTGATCAATTTCTTCCATTAATGTAGTGTCTGCTACTGCTAATGTTAGCAAATCACATTTTTGTTATAATTTATTTTCTCTCTCTTTTTTTTTTTTAGAGACAGGATCTTGTTCTCTGGAGTGCAGTGGTGTGATCACAGCCCATTGCAGCCTTGACCTCCTGGGCTCAAGCAATCCACCTGCCTCAGCCTCTGGAGTAGCTGGGACTACAGGCATGTGCCACTACACCTGGCTAATTTTAAAATCTTTTTGTAGAGATGAGGCCTCACTATGTTGCCCAGGCTGGTTATTTAACATTTTTAAGCCTCTTTCCTTATTTGTAAAATGAAAGGATTATATTAAATCCATAATATATCTTCCAGCACTGAATCTAGGTTTAATGTCTTTTCTATCTTCTGTATCCTTTTCCCCACCATCCCCTACTAGATAATAAACTCCTATGAGCAGGAACTTCCTCATACTAAACTTTGAATGCCCCCCTACATTTCTACGCATAAAATAGCTGTAATAATTAATTGAACTGATTAAATTGAGTCTGCATTCAAAGGTAAACTTGTGGTTATATCCTACTTGCTACTTACTTTGAACCTTGAGAATACTTGCAGCCAGGCATGGTGGTTCATGCTTGTAATCCCAGCACTTTTGGAGGCTGAGGCGGGCAGATGGTTTGAACCCAGGAGTTCAGGACCAGCCTGGGCAACACAGTGAAACCATGTCTCTACAAAAAAATTCAAAAATTAGCTGGGTGTGGTAGCACACACCTGTAGTCCCAGTTACTCATGAGGCTAAGGTAGGAGGATCGCTTGGGTACCAGGAGGCGGAGGTTGCAATGAGCCAAGCCAAGATCACACCACTGCACTCCAGCCTGGGCGACAGAGTACGACTCTGTCTCAAAAAAAAAAAAAAAAAAAAGGCCAGGTGTGGTGGCTCACCACACCTGCTAAGATTAAGCTAAGATTAAGCTTGTAATCTTAGCACTTTGGGAGGCCAAGGTGGGTGGATCACATGAGGCCAGGAGTTTAAGACTAGCCTAGCCAACATGGCGAAGCCCCATCTCTACTAAAAAAAAAATACAAAAATTAGCTAGATGTGGTGGCACACACCTGTAATCCCAGCTACTTGGGAGGATAAGTCATGAGAATTGCTTGAACTCTAGAGGCTGAGGTTACTGTGAACCGAGATCACACCACTGCACTCCAGCCTGGGTGACAAAGTGAAACTCTGTCTCAAAACAAAGAAAAAGAGAGAGGTAATATTTGCCCCTTGATATATTGATTCACACTATTTTTCCATCTCCTAACCCCGATCCATAGTAAACTATTTAAATATTATAACACAGCAGAATTAAAAACATGTGTTGAATTGATATTTTGCAAATATTAACCCATTAATAACAAAATTAAATGAATGTAATATTCTTTATCTCATTAGCAGAGACACAAAGTTCTAAAATGGCAACAAAGTTATTATATCTTCTGACTTATTCAATGGAAACAGAAGTTGTAACAGCATTCCTACAATTTGCTGCTGAAAAAAAATCCCACCCTCTCCCTACTCACTGCAACCTTCACCTCCCGGGTTCAAGTGATTCTCCCGTCTCAGCCTCCCAAGTAGCTGGGATTACAGGTGCACACCACCATGCCTGGCTAATTTTTTGTATTTTAGTAGAGATGGGGTTTCACCGTGTTGCCCAAGCTGGTCTCAAACTCCTGAGCTCAGGCAATCCACCCACCTCAGCCTCCCAAAGTGCTGGAATTACAGTCATGAGCCACTGCACCTGGCCTCCCTCTTTTTCATCTTGAGTCTATATGTGTACATTTGTAGTACTTAGAAGTCACATTTCACAGGATTGTACCTACCGAAATAATCAGTACTGAGAATTTTGTATTTTGTACTTCTGCAAGAGTATTTTCCAACATTAATGTATTATTAACAATAAACTAATGAACATTTGGTTTTCATTTGCTTGTTTCAACAACCATTTTGGCATGTATGTGGTTTTAATAGCTTAATGCTTTGAACTGCAGGTGCCATATCTTCATGTATTGTAAATATTTCTTTCTGAAGCAGTCAGAAAAACTAATGGATCTACTTAGTTCAGATTTAGTAAAATTTTCTGGTCATATGTGAAACATTAATTTATTGAAGTATAAGAAAATCACCCATTACAAACTTTCAAGAACACAAACATTTAGCCTCTATGGACTTATTAGCTAGCCTATCTGAGGTATTATTGGGGAATAAAAGACTAACAGTTTATGTATCTTTCTAATCAATGATTAATAAAGTCTCCTGTAACAGCCTGTATGTTGTCACCGGACATTTTTATCTTACCTTAGGCTTTCTTATCAACTACAAAGCAGACTATCCTTAAATTCTTACCAACCTTAAATTCTTACCAATGTGTTCTTAGGTTACTTGTGTATTAACCTGCTCAGAACATCCAGAAGAGAAGATGTTCAAATGTAAACTAGGCTGAGCTTTTCCTGCCAAATTGCTTCAGTGGCAGATTATGGACACTTGCCTTTCATTTTCATTATATTCTTACAGTTTTTTGTTTACTTCAGACCTTTAAAAATGAAACATTACAGGTTCATTTAAAGCCTCTTTATACTTTTCTTCTACCACTATTTTCCTTATTCCCCCCAATAATTAATCACTACTCTGAAACTGGTAGGTATCCCTCCCATCTAAGTTTTTTTCTGGGGTGGGGGGTTGTTTTTGTTTTTGTTTTTGTTTTTTCTGAGGCTGAGTTTTGCTCTTGTCACCCAGGCTGGAGTGCAGTGGTGCGATTTCAGCTTACTGCAGTCTCCGCCTCCCAGGTTCAAGCAATTCTCCCGTCTCAGCCTCTTCAGTAGCTGGGATTACAGGGGTGACCACCACGCCCAGCTAATTTTTGTATTTTCACTAGGGACAGGGTTTCACCATATTGCCTAGGCTGCTCTCAAACTCCTGACCTCAGGTGATCTGCCATTTCATCCTCTCAAAGTGCTGGGATTATAGGCATGAGCCACCATGCCTGGCCTTAAGTTTTTTAATCATTTAATTTTTACACCAAAGGTGTAAAGTGTATGCTTTGCAACTTTCTTTACCCA
This sequence comes from Trachypithecus francoisi, assembly GCF_009764315.1. Lineage (NCBI taxonomy): Eukaryota > Metazoa > Chordata > Mammalia > Primates > Cercopithecidae > Trachypithecus > Trachypithecus francoisi. The sequence goes on along the minus strand of NW_022681466.1, from coordinate 20,394,705 downwards.
TATTTTAAAGCATTCTGTTAACACGTGAAGATTTGATTCCATTCCTCCTCTATTCCACTACATTAATATGGCAATAAGTATTATTTTCCACCTATGAACAGTGTATGTGCATCAGTCAGGGTCCAATCTCGAGACAGAAAATACACAGTAATTTGATTAGAGGAATTATTAAATATAACAGGGGACTGGAATACTAAGGAATTGGCTGGTAAGATGTAAAGAGAACTCTAAAGAATAGAGGAATAGCAGATATGCATATATTTTTAAGGCAATACCACTAGGACTGAGAGTGTCTAAGAAAATCCACCATCCCGCAGGGCTGAGGTCCAGCTTGTTAAAATGAGCATAGCCATGGGTCACCAGATGGAAGAAAAGTCACTGTAGTGCTAAAAATGCACTCTCTAGAACTTGCCAAAGACTCACCCTCTGGGGTGTCAGGAAAAGCTGTACATAGTGAAGTTTCTCACTAGAGACACTCTGGGGTAAAACCACAGAAGGAGGCCAGGCATGGTGGCTCATGCCGGTTATCCTAGCACTTTGGGAGGCCAAAGCAGGCAGATCACTCGAGGTCAGGAGTTCAAGACCAGCCTGGCCAACATAGTGAAACCCTGCCTCTATTAAAAATACAAAAATTAGCTGGGTGCAGTGGTGGGTGCCTGTAATCCCAGCTACTTGGGAGGCTGAGGCAGGAGAATTGCTTGAACCCAGGAGGCGGAGATGGCAGTGAGCCAGTGTATGCCTCTGCACTCCAGGGCAACAGTGAGACATCGTCTCTAAATAAATAAATAAATCCACAGAAGGAGGAGGAGTTGTCAATGATGCTCCTGTCCACCATGCACTGCAGGGTATGAACAATGGAGACGTTGAACATGCTACCATAGCCTGCCAAAGCAAGAACTCAGAACCTATGGTGTCTCTCCAGCACCCCTTTCTGACAGTTCATTGTTGTGCCAGCTGGCAAAGGAAAAATATTTTCAAAACCCAGTTTCATTTTCGTAGAGCAGGCAAAAAGGATGACTTTGGAGCTGAGAGACAGTAAGTTGCTAACTGTCACAGTCTAACCTTTTGGCTACTCAATTTCCACATGCACCTTTCTATGCACATTTGAACTCTTGTTCATGGGCAAAACAATTTTTATTTTTTGAGACAAGGTCTCTGTCACTCAGGCTAAAGTGCAGTGGCACGATCGTAGCTCACTGCGGCCTTTGAACTCCTGGGCTCAAGCGATCCTCCTGCCTCAGCCTCACAAGTATCTGGGACTACAGTCATGTGCCACCACACCCAGCTAATTTTTAAAATGTTTTTATGGAGACAAGTTCTCTCTCTAGAGCTCAGGCTACTCTCAAACTCCTGGGCTCAAGTGATCCTCCCACCTCAACCTCCAAAAGTGCTGGGATTACAGGCGTGAGCCACCTCACCTGGCCACAATTTTATATTCTATCTAAGAAGATACATCTATCTGGCCGGGCTTGGTGGCTCATGCCTGTAATCCCAGCACTTTGGGAGGCCGAGGTGGGCAGATCATGAGGTCAGGAGATTGAGACCATCGTGGCTAACACGGTGAAACCCCATCTCCACTAAAAATACAAAAAACTAGCTGGGTGTGGTGGCAAGCACCTGTAGTCCCAGCTACTTGGGAGGCTGAGGCAGGAGTATGACATGAACCTGGGAGGTGGAGCTTGCAGTGAGCCAAGATCGCACCACTGCATTCCAGCCTGGGCGACAGAGCGAGACTCCATCTAAAAAAAAAAAAAAAGAAGATACATCTATCCATCTTAAAGGTACTTGCTGTTTCCCCAAAATGTAAAGATGCATAGTCCCAAAAGTCATTGTTTCTATTGCTGGCTATTTTAAATGCTTCTCAAATTCAGTCATAGTTCCACTGAATATTCTTACCTAAAGACTAAACTGTAAAATTATCTTCCAACCATTTGTATATTAAAAAATGGAAAGGAGAGAGAAGAAGGATAGCATATTAAAATAAAGGTATTGACTGGGTGCAGTGGCTCACCCTGTAATCCCAGCACTTCGGGAGGCTGTGGTGGTGGATCATCTGAGGTCAGGAGTAAGAGACCAGCCCAGGCAACATGGCGAAATCCCATCACTGCTGATAATACAAAAATTAGCCAGGTGTGGTGGCGCACGCCTGTAATCCCAGCTACTCAGGAGGCCAAGGCAGAAGAATTGCTTGAGCCTAGGAGGCAGCAGTTGCAGTGTGCTGAGATCATGCCGCTGTGCTCTAGCCTGGGCGAGAGAGCAAGACTTTGTCTCAAAATAAATAAATAAATAAATAAAGATATGAATACAACAAGCAAAGAGAAAATATGCAAAGCTACTTTGTTTCTGTAATTGGTCATTAAGGTTGTAGTTTATACCTGTGGCTTCCTTCTGCAGGAAGCTAATTCCATATTATCCTTGCCCTCCGTCAGAACTTCAGTTGCTATGGGTTCTTTATATGGTGGAATGACTGAAATTTTATTGCCAAAGTGTCTGAATCTTCATTGTTTTTACCCCTTCTCCCCGCACCTGTTTTTTGGTTGCTATGTAGTTTTCCATTAACCTTTACTATTGGAGATGGAAGAACTAGAGGTACCTCAGAGAATCTGGGTTCCAGACATAGTCCTCCTTTCTACCCTTGTGTAGCAACTCAGTTTCCCCTTGGTCATCAGGATCATTCTCTCCAGCCAGTAGATTAACTCTCCTTCCCACCTCATCCCCTTTTTTCCCTGCTTAGTTCAACAGCATATGGAACCCAAAATGTCCAGGTGACAGTCTCATCTTCCAAACCAGGGAAGAACCATTGTGGTGTCTCCTTGTGGAAGCATCCCCCTCTTGGGAACAAAGATCTCCAAACCATCAGAGCTCAAAGTTGCCAGGATAGGAAGCGAACATTCTACAAGTGGGTTATTGGGTGGAATAGTGAGAGAAGCCACTCCCACACCCACCCTTTGATTCCTGTACTATCCTGGCTATGAGGGAGACAGTACTAGATAGTGGCCTCTGATTCAAAACCTAAACTGCATCCTGTAAACCAGAACCCATTTCTTTCAGAGTGTTGTCTACCAACCGACACTGTAACAGATTTTAGTGAGCCATTTCACCTTTCCATTAGGCCAATTGCTTCTAGGTGATGGGGAGTGGAGTAAGACCAGCGAATTCCACGGCCGTGAGCCTACTGCTTCACTTTCTTTGCAGTGAAGTGAGTCCCCTGATCAGACATAACGCAGTGTGGAATGCCGTGATGGTGGATAAGGCATTCTGTGAGTCCACAGGTGGCAGTGCTGGCTGAAGCATTATGAGCAGGGAAGGCAAACCCACATCCAAAATATGTGTCTATTCCAGTGAGGATGAATCTCTGTGGTTCGGATAGTTTTATTCTGTGAGCATAAAAAAAAAAAGGGCAGGTTAATGACTAGGTTATCCTTAAATAGGTTAATGCATTTTTTTTTTATAATAACATGTCTCATTTTGAAACAGCAGAGCTTCGTAAAAGTGAGAGAGTATGACCATTTTAATGGTAGGATTCTAACGTGATTCTGTCCCCTTAAGAAGGAAATGTTTCCTTCTTGAAGGTAGGACTACCACCCCAACCATCCTAAAGAGACAGATGCCTGGCCAGGCGCAGTGGTTCGCGCCTATAATCCCAGCACTTTAGGAGGCTGAGGCAGGTGGATCATCTAAGGTTAGGAGTTGGACACCAGCCTAGCTAACATGGTGAAACCCTGTTTCTACTAAAAATACAAAAAAAAAAAAAGCTGGGTCTGGTGGCAGGCACCTGTAATCCTAGCTACTCAAGAGACTGAGGCAAGAAAATCACTTGAACCTGGGAGGTGGAGATTGCAGTGAGCTGAGATCACTCATTGAACTTGGGCAACAAGAGCGAAACTCTGTCTCAAAAAAAAAAAAAAAAAGAGATGTGCCTACAGAGTTCAAAAGGAAAAGCTGCATGTACTCCCACATTATAACAAACACACGTACATATAGTACTACATGCCAGGAACTTCACAGAGTGTTTCCGATGTATTCAGTAGTCCTCATATTCATCATAGGAGGCAGAGACTCTTATTATTCACATGTGATACACATCAAAACAGAGGCATAATAGGGAAGTCATTTGCCCAAAGTCACACAGCTGGTATGTGGTAGACCTGTCATTTGACATCTCCAGTATCTAGACTGTCTTCGTTACTAACTATCCTGTCTTTCATGGTAAGTTTTATCTTAAACACCAGTAATTATTTCTAACATTTCACATGAGCTCCTGAAACAAAGCAGTTTAATGGGAGGTGGCTGTTAGGTAAATAAGATACAACCAAATACAAAATTTAACCAACCCTTGAGGGAAAACTTACAGTATAGGTCAAAGGGTGAACTATTGATGGTGTTGCATTCCGAGAGATTGCCACCTGCTCCTGTCTGATGTTATTCTTTTTTTTTTTTTTAGATGGAATCTCACTCTGTCATCCAGGCTGGAGTAGAGTGGCGCGATCTCGGCTCACTGTAACCTCCGCCTCCCGGGTTCAAGTGATTCTCCTGCCTCAGCCTCCCGAGTAACTGGGTTCACAGGTGCCCGCCCCCACGTATGGCTATATTTTGTATTTTTAATAGAGACGGGATTTTGCCACGTTGGCCAGGCTGGTCTCAAACTCCTGACCTTAGGTGATCCGCCCACCTTGGCCTCCCAAAGTGCTGGGATTACAGGCGTGAGCCACAGCGCCTGGCCTCTGTGTGATGTTATTCTGCTTTGACTTTTCTTCCCCTCTCCTTAGAAAATCCCACAGAATGTAGGCACTGCTGTCGAGTTGTGAATTTCTCTTTTTCCTAAACCAGGAAGCTGTTTTCTCCTTCTATCTTTTGTTTTTCATCCTCCAGTTTCCTTTTACTCTTTAAATTGCTGCTTTATTTGCATCTGAGCTGTGTTCCCCTTTGGCGAGCTTTCCTTACCCCACAACCCATACCCACGCATCTGATAAATGTGCTTCAGGGTCCCTCCTGCCTCCTTCCTCCTTTTGTGTTTCATAAGCTTCTTCAGTCCCTCAGAAAGAAGGGCATAGATAAACTGTCAGATTAGTGTGATTACCTTTAGCTCTGTGAGTGGAAAGCTTGACAGTCAAAACCAAAACCTGATCTCAAGAAAAAATATTTTTAACGTTATAAATGGGGAAAAACGTTTATATCACTGCCAGGTTTGTGCAGATGTCAGTGGCCTAGAGTGGAAATTCTGGGTCTCACTGTAGCAAGCTGCTTATTTCACCAGTCATCCATTACTCAGAATTGAACATTAAATAGTCAAAGAAAGAACACTTATGTTTCTCCTTAAGTCAGAGAATTGTAGCTGCCAGGAGGTAATATAGCTTTAGACAGCTATGGCACAAGAAGAAGTTTTGCAGGTCTGAAGGCTCCTGCAGTTGTAGAAACATGGTTGGTGTAAAAGTAAAGTTCTAGGCCGGGCATGGTGGCTCATGCCTACAATCCCAGCACTTTGGGAGGCTGAGGTGGATGAAGCATTTGAGGTTAGGAGTTCAAGACAAGCCTGGCCAACAAGGTGAAACCCCACCTCTACTAAAAACCAAAAATTAAAAATAATAAAAAGAATCTAAAAGATAGCCAGCCAAGCATGGTAGCAGGAGCTTGTAATCCCAGCTACTCGGGAGGTTGAGGCAGGAGAATCACTTGAACCCAGGAGGCGAAGGTTGCGGTGAGCCCAGATTGCACTGTAGCAGGATGAGCCGCAGATAAAACTCCTCAGACACCAGAATAAAGAAGGGGTTTATTCGGCCGGGAGCATTGGCAAGACTTCTGTCTCAAGAGCCGAGCTCCCGGAGTGAGCAATTCCTGTCCCTTTTAAGGGCTCACAACTTTAAGGGGGTGCATGTGAGAGGGTCCTGATTGATTGAGCAAGCAGGGGGTACATGACTGGGGGCTGTGTGCACCAGTAATTAGATTGGAACAAAACGAGATAGGGATTTTCACAATGCATGTCCATAGGATGTCTGTAATCTATAGATAACAGAACCAATTAGGTCAGGGGTCGATCTTTAACTACCAGGCCCAGGGTGTGGTGCTGGGCTGTCTGCCTTTTAGTTTTTACTTCTTCTTTCTTTGGAGGTAGAAATTGGGCATAAGACGATATGAGGGGTGGTCTTCTCCCTTATTCCCCCCTTTTGAGACTCTCACTCATTTTTATTAGTGGGAGTTCTCACTTTCATTTTCGCTACCCATGTCTTCTTGCAAGACAGATCAATAGTGATTTATATAGCACACTTGTGCATTATGGTGAACTAAGGTAGCGATGAAGCTTTTTATCATTCGAAGAAGTGCAGGTAGCAAACAAGGGAGCAGTAAGTAGGTTCCTATTACTATTATAACTCTTATTATAAGAGTTTTAAATCCTCCTAGTGCTGGGAGCCATTTTCTAAACATGGCCCTAGAATCAAATCTATGCCACACTTGCACAGGCACATGTGCCAGTTTTGTCATATCTCTAACCATGTCTTCAACTACTTGCCCTTGATTATCTGTGTGTAGGCAGCAATTAGTAAGGTTAAATTTCCTACAGATCTCTCCTCCAGCTCCTAGCAAGTAGTCGAGAGCTAATCTATTTTGATAGATAGCATTTCTCATCTGAGTTTCTTGCCAGGCCAGAATAGTCAAGTCTCTGCCAGTTTTATTAGTGATTATTTTTAAGACAGCTTGCAACTGTATGATTCAGTTGATCATGTAAATGGGGGTCCAGTATCCCTGCGAGCCATCCTGTGCCTAAGTAGCAGGCTTATAATATTGTGTGATTCTCTCAGGGGGCCATTTGTCATTTTTTCAATTTCTTATAGCTACGCTTCTCTTTTTGTGGGAAGCATAGACAGGGAGGCCCAGGAGTTCACCTGTTTTTATGGGCAGTAGGAAGAAAGATGGTTTAATAGTGCCAATAACACAACTACCTGCCCACTGGTCAGGTAATTTGGCATAAGCTCTATGCCCACATATCCAGTATAATCCAGTGGGGACTGTCCAGTCCCGGTGGGACTCTGGGTGGGTCCACACAGTTTGCAACTTTGGGAATTATGACTGGTTTTGTGGTACCATTGTACGGTTTCTGTCTCAGACAACTAAGTCATCCTATGGGATGAGTGAATTCTTTTCTTTCTCTAGCTATGCAATATTGTCCAATAATTGAGGCTTTTAGGACCCAGAGATTATCAGGGTGATTCTTTTGATCTGGGAATTCATCAGAAACTGGGTCTGTAGGTACTAATTCTCGGGCTTCCCATGGCCATTGATCTCCCATTACAGTTCCTCCACATAGATAACATGAAGTGACATTAAGGGACTGGACTACATGCTCGGCTAATTGCATATTTCTTGTTTTTCCTGGAATTTCTGGTACTGGTACATTTAGTTCATCATAGAAAGTTTGAAACACTGGTTCAGGAGAGCATTTGTAAACTTCTCTTCGAACCAAGATATTTACTCGAGGATCCAGCCCGGCCCCATCGATTCCTAAGGTCACATGCTCCCCTTTTTTCCAGCGAGGATCAAGGGGATTGGTTATTACTAACTCTAAGGGGTTACATTGTTCCTTAGTACAGGAAGGGCCATTTTTTCCTTTCTGAAGGTAGAGTGGATCCTTTCATTTGTTATTCAAGTGGCCCAAATGACACAAGACCAGTATCCACATTCATTTCCACACAGTCCTAATTCAGGCCAAATGTACTTATTTTTGGTCACATAGCCTTTTTCCCAACTGAAAGAGTCACATCCCCTTCCTAACTTATTACTATTAATGACAGCACAGGCATCAAATTTTAAGGTGACTTGTTTGGGCACCCCTTTTTCTTCTGTTTTGGCTAACACTTCACTCGTATTGTTTATGAGCCCCTACCAGTCTTCAGTTCTTAATCTTATTTCAAAAACTGTGGTCATGGGAGGCTCAGATGGGTCATAACACACATCAGGTTGGTCATTTCCTGGGCTACATACCTTGTACAGAATAACATTATGCAAACAAATTCTTTTTAGAGTTCCAGTACACTTATAATAACTGTAAAATAATAGGACCGTAGCAACCTTTTGTCCTACCTCAGTGACTTGATGTAAACACTGGGAACAGTCCTCAGTCTGAGGAAGGTCAGTTGAAGTCCTTACTGTACAAGTCCAAATTTTAAGGAAAATGAGTCCCACGATGAGTTTCCTTGTGCTTCGGCCGTGCGTGGACCAGTCAGCTTCCGCGTGTGACTGGAGCAGGGCTTGTCGTCATCTTCAGAGTCACTTTGCAGGGGTTGGCGAAGCTGCTCCCGTCCATGTACCACTTACAGTCTACTCATGTTCAAGAATGGTCTCGGAGGTTGGGCCTACTAGAATACACTGAGTCCAACACCTCTACACAGTTATGTTCAACTGGGCTCTCTGATACTGGGAGCAAGGTGGTGGGGTTTAGGGTGTTGCAAACTTCAATGGTTATGTGGGGATTTTCACATAACAAGCTTTGGTACTTGGTTCATCTAGCATTTGTTAACCAGTGATGTCCTTTGGTGTTTATTAAAGTTACCACAGCATGGGGGGTATTTATATTCAGGTTTTGCCTAAGGGTTAGTTTATCTGCTTCTTGTGCTAACAGGGCCTTTGCTGTTAGGGCCCTTAGACCTGGGGGCCAGCCTTTGGAAACCTTGTCTAGTTGTTTTGAGAGATAGGCCACTGGCCTTGGCCAGGGCCCCACAGTCTGGGTTAAAACTCCAACTGCCATTTTTTCTCTTTTTGACACATAGAGTGTAAAGAGTTTTGTCAGGTCAGGTAGCCTCAGGGCTGGGGCCAATATGAGTTTTTCTTTTAACTCATGAAAAGCTCGTTGCTGTTGGTTGTAATAGATGTAGTTTATCTAATCTACATTTTTATTAACTGTCACCTACTAAAATATTGACTCAAATCCTACAGCTATTTGATTTCAAGCTTTAAATTGATCTGGTTCTTCCTCATGGGACTCCAATTGCATCTAAATAGACATGAGAGTCGAAAGACCCATAAGGGGCTTCTCTCGCTTTATGATGTCTTTTTTTTTTTTCCTTCTGGTTGATGAAATGCCAGGGTGAAAGGGATAGCCAATTGGACTAAAGCACAAGTGCCACTCTAGTTATTCAGCAGAGTACAAAGTAAAGGTCCACCACAATACCACCACACATCCGCTCAGGGATGAACAAGGGCCGACTGATTGATAAGCTCTTGAAAATTCTTAAGCTCATCACATCCCTTCAGGTCTCCAAGGAATGCTAAGTTTCCTCCCTGCCATGAGAGACACGAAGTGAACTTAGTGTTGGGAGATGTAAGCTGGATGGCCCTCGGGGGCTGAACCGCAGGGACTCTGGGATATAGCAGAGAGAGCTTGGCATGACTTATTACTCCAGGCTGTAGAATCCTGGAAAAGAGCTATCATGCAGCCTACACCTGGCTGACTGGAGGACCACCTTCGTGGAAGAGGGGCAATCTGGGCCTCTGGCCTGCCATGTGCACAAGCATAACAATTGCTTTTGTTTAATGTGCAGATGGAATATTTGATCCATTTAACCAGGCATTTGCATCTTGGTATCCTGTCTTAATTGCTAAAGTTTGTTTTAAGTCTTTAACTTCGATGATCCTCTAGTAAAATGAATGTATGGTTTTAGGGAAATTACAAAAACCAGTTGGGGCAGTCCATCCTTGCTCTTTAGTGGTCCACAGAACGTTGGACCAACTATGGCATGAAAGCTTTACATTGGGGAGCAACACTCCTGGTTGGCACTGGGGTCTTTATCAAAATCTCCCTGGATTAAATGGTCCTAGTTTACTAATGCCTAGTCTGAGGAGAGTCAGGAGGGACAGAAGTACTTTTCTGAAGTAGAAAGCTATCTTTGACTTGGCAAGTCCTCACAGGGTATAACAAGGCAAGCATTAAATGCAATAGTCTGAGGCGAAATTGACTTGGTTATATTAATAACTAGATGGTCAGCAATAGAACGAGGAAAGAAGAAAGAGTAATAGAATAGATGAAAAGAGTTAAATTTTTCTTAGCTTTAGTTTGGTAGGGTTTTCCCCTGGGACTGTGGCCCATGACTCTGGAGGGGGTGGCGCTTTCTTGACTTGGGTGTGATGAGTCCATCCTTTTTTTTTTGCTGTACGAACAGCAGTCTTGGTGGTTAGCAGCACAAGGTAGGGTTCTTCCCAGGTTGGCTCAAGTTTTTCTTCTTTCCACCTTTCAATGAGAACATGATCTTCAGGCTGGTGCTGGTTTACCGGAAATTCTTGGGGTGGTACACGTGCTAAAAGACTTTTAGGGTTTTTTTTGGTTTGTTTTTTGTTTTTTTTTGTGAGAAGAGGAAAGTGGAAGATAAATCAAGTATATAATTTTTAAGAAACTGATCTTTTGTTTTAAATGTGGGGAACTTGGCAGTGGACTTTATAGTCCTTAGTGCCTTTTTACTGAGAAATTTCCTTTAGCATCTATTTTTATTAGTTTTTAAACCAAAGAAAGCCAAATACCATTTTACATTTAACAATGCTTCTCGTATGATTTTTATACCAGATAAGCTAAATTTTATCTTTATATTAGTGTGTTATTAATGTTAAACCTAATTTTAATAAAACCTTGTAGGCATATTAATTTTTAATGTTTGACCATAAGGTAAGATTTTATAGACTCTTTTTAACTTTTTATAATTTTTGCTAAAGAGCCGGTTGGTGCTTTAAGAAAAACCTGTTATGCTTTTACTTTAACGTCCAGTTCACAGAAAAACTGGATGATACTTCTTTAACTTTAGCTAATATGTTTACACACAGAATGTTCTTTACAATTAATGTTTTAAAACTTGCTTAAACCTTCAAAACAATAATTTTTTTAACTTTTTAATGTAATTAAAAATGTACATTCTTGTGCCACCTTATAATCCTTTTACCAAAGGTATATTTTGCTTTTCTTATACACCTTGCACATAAACTGTTTTTTGTTTTTTTTTTTCAATAGTTTTACATTCAGGAGGGCTAGTTACTTTTAAATTATACAACATTTTTTGCATAAATTCTTTTTTAACACACATTTTTTATAACTTTTTTAAAATTTTTCTTTCACTACTTTTACAGGCAATTTTTTGACATGCCTTAACTTTCTGACTTATTACAAACATTTCTTTCTTTAAACAATCAGTTAATTTATTTCAGGACAAGAATTTTTTTTTTTTTTTTGAGACGGAGTCTCGCTCTGTGGCCCAGGCTAGAGTGCAGTGGCCGGATCTCAGCTCACTGCAAGCTCCGCCTCCCGGGTTTACGCCATTCTCCTGCCTCAGCCTCCCGAGTAGCTGGGACTACAGGCGCCCGCCACCTCGCCCGGCTAGCTTTTTATATTTTTTAGTAGAGACGGGGTTTCACAGTGTTAGCCAGGATGGTCTTGATCTCCTGACCTCGTGATCCGCCCGTCTCGGCCTCCCAAAGTGCTGGGATTACAGGCTTGAGCCACCGCACCGGCCTCAGGACAAGAATTTACCATATAACACTCTTTTTATATAAATTCCGCCCCCTCCTTTTTTTTTCCTTTTTTTCCTTTTTTTTTTTTGAGGGTGATAACCTTTCTTTTCCAAAGCGAACCTTTTTTTATGTCTGTGGACTAGACTGTCTAAGGCCACAAGAATAGAATAACTATAATACATGTTACACTGTTAAGTTTTAGCAAAATTTACTTTTGTTGAAAACCTTGTAAGTTTGGAATTTTAATTATCCTTTGCTGTTAACAAGACCTTGTTTTGTCCACATTAGAATTGGTATGATGGCTTTTAAAGGAATAGGGTACACTTATTTTTTCTTAACAACTTGTATATCTCTCTGTTTCTTTCTTTCTCTCTTTGACTTTCTCTCTCTCTCTTTGACTTTCCTTTTGCCTCTCTCTCTCTCTCTGCCTCTGTCTTTCTCTCTCTCTCTCTCTCTCTCCTTAACTCCCTCTTTGTCTCTTCCTCTCCGTCTTCCTGTCTCTCTCTCTTTGCCTCTGCCAGCCACTTATGCTGCTGTTCTCTCAGCCACCGTGTGTTGGCGGCGGGGGATCTAAAACAAGCTGATCTGGGTTTCCTGGCTTACAGGTTACCTTGTGCCATACCTTTGAAACAAGGGACTTGTGCACACTTCCTTCTAATAGCCAACCTACCTCTAATGCTGGCCAGTCTATCTTGTACAAAGTTTTAAATTGTCCTGGTGTCATAGTACTCCATAGTCTCCCTTAAATCCTTTTTTTGAAAATTTTCAACATAGTTCCTAGTGGGGTGGGCTTCCTTTGTGTTTCACCCATGTTTCCTCTAGACGAACCACGCTCACACCACACGCACACCACAAAACAAAGAATAGGTAAAAAGGGCACACACACACTTTTGCAGTTTACACCAAGCCAAAATCAAAACCAAAATCAGAGTATCCAGAAATACAAGCCAGGTCAAAACCAAAACCAACGTATCAAGCAGTCCAAGTCAAGTCAAAAACAAAACCAAAGTGCCAGTACAGGCACACCGTGGGTGATCAAGCCACGCTTCCACTCAAATGGAGTAGGCAAGTTCCCAAGACCAATCCTGTCAAGCAATTCAAACCAAGTCAAAACCAAAACCAAAGTGCCGATAAAGGCACGCCATGGGTGATCAGGCCACGCTTCCACTCAAATGGAGTGGGCAAGTTCCCAAGACCGGTCCTGTCAAGCAATTCAAACAAAATCAAAAACAAAACCAAAACCAAAGTGCCAATAAAGGCACGCTTCCACTCAAATGGAGTGGGCAAGTTCAGAGACTAGTCTTATGAAGTTTTAGATGTCCAGACTCGAAGCGCCCGTTCCTTCCCAGTGTTCAGCCCCTGTGTTGCTCCTCCACCCAGGCCTGCCACACACTGCTCTGGAGAGGCATCCCACCAGGGCAAATGCCTACCCAGGAGCGCTCTCAGGATCCGTGTCACTTGGGCTGGTTGGAGTCCCGCGCAGGGATGTTCCACAGGGCAGGCTTAAGCCGCCTAAGGAGCTGCCTTGACCATCCACCATGCACCTCACTTCCCAGTCAGGGAGCAAGACATGTAGCAGGATGAGCTGCAGAGGAAACTCCTCAGACACCAGAATAAAGAAGGAAGGGGTTTATTCAGCCAGGGGCATTGGCAAGACTTCTGTCTCAAGAGCTGAGCTCTCCGAGTGAGCAATTCCTGTCCCTTTTAAGAGCTCACAACTCTAAGGGGGTGCATGTGAGAAGGTCCTGATTGATTGAGCAAGCAGGGGGTACATGACTGGGGGCTGTGTGCACCGGTGATCGGAACAAAACAAGATAGGGATTTTCACAGTGCATTTCTATACGATGTCTGTAATCTATAGATAACAGAACCAATTAGGTCAGGGGTCGATCTTTAACTACCAGGCCCAGGGTGCGGCGCTGGGCTGTCTGCCTTTTAGTTTTTACTTCTTCTTTCTTTGGAGAAAGAAACTGGGCATAAGACGATATGAGGGGTGGTCTCCTCCCTTAGCGCCACTGCACTCCAGCCTGGGTGACAGAGTAAGACTCCATCTCAAAAAAATAAAATAAAATAAAATAAAAAAGAAAGTACAGTTCCAGAGTGATCTCACGTTACAAAGACTGCTTGCAATGGGGTCAGCTGTGAGGTGGAGTTTGATAAACAGATGCCACGCTATCACTTTGGATCATCCCAGGGTAATGACACATTGATATCTGCTATCAGAATCTAGAAGCAAATAAAGAGCAATGAAGCTGTTTGGAAAACAAGATAAGGAAACAGGAAGCAACAAATTTAAAAAATTTTAAAGTAGCTTTTTTTTTTTTTTTGAGATGGAATCTCTCTTTGTCACCAAGCTGGAGTGCAGTGACACGATCTCGGTTCACTGCAACCTCCAACTCCCTAATTCAAGTGATTCTCCTGGCTCAGCCTCCCGAGTCACTGGGATTACAGGCACTAGCCACGACGCCCAGCTAATTTTTAAAAATATTTTTAGTAGAGATGGATTTTCACCATGTTAGCCAGGATGGTCTCAATCTCCTGACCTCTTGATTGCCCACCTCGGCTTCCCAAAGTGCTGGGATTACAGGCATAAGCCACTGCGGCCAGCCAAAAGTAGGTTTTTAACACCAACTATTGAGGTTTTGCATGCAGTGCAGAGAGTAGAGGAAGCACACTTCAGTCCAAATGAGCTTGAAGTTCTTTTTCTGCAGATGTAGTTCATACAGCTTTGACTGAACAGCTCCAATTTAGATTCCTGGACCCTACCTTATTTCTATGGTTTCCTGGAGTGTGGCTCACTTAGAAGGAAGTCAACCAAATTTTAAATGGAGAGGAAAGACTAAATTGAAGCTGGAGATATGTACATGTGCCTCTCTTTTCTTTCCTTATGGCCCAGCTTTGTTTGAGCCTACTATCCAATGTTTTAGTTTTGTTTTGTTTTGTTTTTGAGATGGAGTCTCCCTCTGTCACCAGGCTGGAGTGCTGTGGCGCGATCTCAGATCACTGCAATATCCGACTCCCTGGTTCAAGCGATGCTCCTGCCTCAGCCTCCCAAACAGCTGGGATTACAGGTGCGCACCACCACGCCCAGTTACTTTTTGTATTTGTAGTAGAGACGGGGTTTCACTGTGTTGGCCAGGCTGGCCTCAATCTCCTGACCTCAAGATCTGCCTGCCTTAGCCTCCCAAAGTGCTGGGATTACAGGCGTGAGCCACCACGCCTGGCCCCAGTAGTTTTTAAAGCATCTCCCAAAGCATGTCTACCCTGAGTGACAGAAAGCAAGTGAGGAAGACGTCTGCAACATACAATGGAAGGACCCTGACTTTCTCATTCCTCATTCTGGTCCTGGCTCCATCATTTTCTTTCTTTTTTTTTTTTTTTTTTTTGGAGACAGGGTCTTGCTCTGTCACTCAGGTAGAGTGGAGTGGCGTGATCTCGGTTCCCTGCAGACTCCGTCCCCCCAGTTCAAGCGATTCTCCTGCCTTAGCCTCCTGCCTCCGAGAAGCTGGGACTACAGGAGTGCACCACCACGCCTGGCTAAGTCTTGTGTTTTTAGTAGAGATGGGGTTTCATCATGTTGCCCAGGCTGGTCTTGAACTCCTGGCCTGAAGTGATCCACCTGCCTCAGCCTCCCAAAGAGCTGGGATCACAGGCATGAGCCACCATGCCGGGCCCTGACTCTATCATTTTCTAGTACAGTACATCTTTGGCAAAGACCATTTTCTCATCCCTTTTGTCAGTACAGCACAGTACTGTACTGTTTCATTAGATGCCACTGTAACCTAGATGGCAGCTTAGGACTCTGTCCCTTGGAGATATGGGTGATAGACTTGAGAAAAGATTTCAGAAAGCAGATGGAGAAGGGGTTTACACTGCCACAACACACACAAAAACTTCAAATAGAACAGTAAGCATCACCATTCTCCTGTTTTTTCACCTTTTATATTGTGGAGTACACCATGGATACAGAAAAGTATATTTAACGTAAAACTGTAGCTTAGTGAATAATTATCAAATAAACTCCTGAGCTACCCACCACCCAGGTGAAGAAATAA